>NC_137072.1:27198298-28647845 GCF_951640355.1 Cnephaeus nilssonii | reverse complement strand
TTAATGGGTGGCCAATTGTACTTCTAACCCAAGTTACTGAGGTATCAGTGCTCCAAGAAGCATATGGCTGGTGAGGGTGACAGTAAGAGCAGCGTGCAGAGGTTCTCTCTGGCTCCATCCCAGGTTCTCTCAGATCGCCATTCTGCAGTGGGACGATCAGTGCTATTGCACAGGGCCAGGAGCTAACCTTTGAAGTCTGGGTTGCAGTTCCCTCCTTAAGTGAAAACACATTGTAATACCTGAGGTGGCGCCTGATGGCAGCTGATTTGTCAACGTGGAGCCCGTGCTCTGCCAGGGTCTGCTTTGTTCAGGAATTTCTAGTATTAAAGGCCCCGCAGAGAAACTGCACTCCATATGTGGAGATACTCAACCCTTCAAGAAAGCGCAGTTCAAGGGGATGGGGATTGATTAGCAGTCCATGCTGGGAGAGGGAGAAGGAATTGTTCTTAGACATAAAGCAGGATGTATGAAGATTATGTCTATGTTTTCCAGGCTCTTCCACTCTTGGTTTGAATTGGCAATGTATGTGGAAAATATCAAGGTGATTGATCTTTATTTTAAGCCCTTTCAAACTCATCTCTAATGCTACTGCAAAGGGCCTTCCTATCACCGCTAGATTCCCAGACATGCTTAAATGGTGATTAAAGGGTTAACAATGAAACTATTACCATTTATTAAGCACCTTGGATGTGCTATACCATATGCTGAGTGCTTTAGGTAGAATATCTTATCTTTAAAACAATCTCATAAGAAAATGATTCCCACCCCATTTTACAGAAGAGGAAACAGGCTCATGTACCTTGCCAAGTTCATGCAACAGGTAGACGATGGACCTGTAATTGGTGGAGACAGGTAATCAGACCTATATCGGGCTGACACCAAAGTCTCTGCCATCTCACACACACCATGATGCAATTGAAAGTTACTAGCTGCACCCTGTGTTCCCTGCAGCATTAGTCACAGTAGCCAAGACATGGAAACAACCTAAGTTTCCATGAATGGCTAAATGGATAAAGAAGATGTGGTACATGTACACAATGGGATACTACTCAGCCATAAAAAAAGAAGGAAATACTGTAATTTGTAACAGTATGGATGGAACTTGAGGGCACCAAGTGAAATAACTCAGTCAGAGAAAGACAAGTGCTATATGATCTTTCTTATATGTGAAATAAAAAAAAAATGATAAAAATTAAAGATAAACCAAATTAATAGAAAGAGATCAAAGTTGTGATTAGCAGAGAGAAGGGTGGGGGGAGGGGATCAAAAGGTACACATTCCACTTATAAGATAAACATGTACTATGAATGTAATATACAACATGATGACTATAGTTACTACTATTGTATGATTCATAGTAAAGTTGTTAAGAGTAAATCTCAAGAGTTCTCATTGCAAAGAAAAAACCATTTTTTTCTTTTTTTTGTATATATATATATGAAATGATGGATGTTAACTAAATTTACTTTACTGTGGTAATCGTTTTACAACATATGTAAGTCAAATCATTATGCAGTACACCTTAAACTTACACAGTGATGTATGTCAGTTATATCGCAATAAAAATGGGAAAAAGGTAAAATTGCTAGTTGAGGACAAAGAAAATTATTGTGGATGTATAGAAGAGTATTTGTCCCCATGGCAGAGAAAACTATAAATTGATTTAGCAGTAAGTTTTAAGATTCAAGTGAACTGACTGGAATTTCTGAGCAGCATTAACAATTTGGACAACAGCACAAGGCTGGGTAAGAAAACAAACAGGCTACTCCCACGTCTTGGCCCTCAGCAAGTGTCTGGGAAGGGCCGGGAGCAGGAGATTGTGAGCACTTTTGAAAACTGAGGTTCACAGTGAGCTCCACAGTCAGTTCGGATCCTGCCTCCAGCCTCCACCCTGGGCACTTCATCAGGCCTGAGACCTGAGTGTCTGCTTGCCCAGACATTGTTGATAAGTAACTAGCTTAGAAAATCGTGAAAAGAGTCACAGTCTCTGAACCAAAAGCTAACCCAAACAGTTATTAATGACAGGATCAGCCCTCTCTCTGGTGGGTGGATGGCTCTGACTCTGTGTACAAACGTGTGTGGGAAGGAGAATCTGTCTTGAAGCTGAAAGATAATCAAATAGGCAGGGCCTTTGAGAGGCTATACTGCTCAACTGAGTGTTTATGAATCTTACCACTTCTTTTTGGTGTATATTTTATCATAAGCAGAGTCCAAACAGAAAGGAGGTAGTATAAACCCTCTCTTACTGGGGAAAGCACAGTATCTCATATTGAGAATCTAGTGGGAATTGGGAATCCTTGGTGCTATTTCTGGCTGCAATATTCATTCACGGGGTTGAGCAAATCACTAGCTTTTTTTCTTCCTTCAGTTCCCCATTCTATTTATTTTTAGTTGTGTCCTTGTGTCTCTTTGGCCTCCAAATCTCTCTCTCTCCCTCTGTACTGTCAGCTACTTAGAAAGGTGATCATATATGGTAACTATGAACACATGACCAAGGTGAGAGAGATGGGGTGGAGTGAGATGGAGAAAAGGAGAGAGAGAGAGACTATACTCAGATGGTTGTGGGAGCCCAGGGTGGGCACCAGGAAGGGTCTCCTGCTGGTAGATGGGTATATAAACCCAGCGATGAGGAGCCAGCCTAACTCTGGCCTGTGTGACCTTGGATGGGGTGATCTCACCTCCATTTTCTTATCTGTAAAATGAGTAATCACAGTCGCTACCTCATAGGCTCATTGGGAGATTAATATATTTGTAAAATACTTGAAACAGAGCTCGATAAACATCTTTAACATCTTTTACTTTTTATAGTTATAACCAGCCTAGGCAAGTAATTTCCTTGGTGTTTGAGATATAGCCTTAACTGAAGAGAAGGATTACCCTAGACTCACCTCACAAGATTCACAGCCACTTGGAATATTTTACTCTATAAATAGGGAGTCTTATTAGAAAGCATTGGCTGGAATTCCCAGAAGCCCTTCTCCTCAGCAGCCCCTCCCCACCTAATGGATATCAAATAATGTCTATACACATTTAAAAGTTGTGACTTTGTTGTTGTTGTTGCTACGATTTGATGCCATCAGGTGATATGCTCCAAATATCCCATGGATCTTGTAAAAGAAGGCCAGGTTGTGTCACATCAGCTGAGCCAATTGTCCCCAAGGCTTTATCTAAAGCTTCATGGGCATAGGAGGTGAACTAAGTATAACAGCAGTTGTTAGAAGGAGGCCACACCAGCCTTACCCTCTCCTCTGTTACCTCCAGAGCGCACAGAGCTGGCACTTCATGCCTTTCTGCTGCCTGGCCTGGATCTGAGCCCTTTAAGGAGATGTCAGCTGTGATTTGCCCCCCCAGACCTGGATATCAACAAGCACTTCCTCTTGCTCAGAAAATGCTCAAGGGTGCCCTGCGCTGGCTCTTGACTTGGCCAAGAGAGAAAACAAACTGCGGGTTATTTGGGCCAGACCAGTAGACGCTGTGAAAAAGCCAGAGTGGCTGCCCCAGAACAGGGACATTATAAACAAAACGCTCACTCCGGGAAGCAGAGACAGGGCCACTCGGTGTGGGAGAGGCAGCCCCCGCGCCTGGACCCAGGCTCTCAGGGAGGAGAGAACAGAGCGCCCTTCAGATTTCTAGGAACTGCCAACCCGTGTGACTTTCAGCTGTGAGTCCCCAGCGGCTGCCTCCTAAGGCACCAAAATTGCCCACTTGACTTTTGGATCGCAGCTTGCTTATTTCCTGACAAAACTGTCCATCAAAAGACTTTCTTAAATTTCCCCTGGAAACGTAAAGGAGGCTCAGGAAGAATAATCTTCCCCAAATTTGGATAATTAAGAGCTTTTTTCCTTCTGAGATGAGATAATACAAAAAGATTACATTTGCTTTTACTTTGTAGGGAATGAATACATTGATAATAAAAGCATAGCATTTGT
The DNA here is from genome assembly GCF_951640355.1 of Cnephaeus nilssonii. Lineage (NCBI taxonomy): Eukaryota > Metazoa > Chordata > Mammalia > Chiroptera > Vespertilionidae > Cnephaeus > Cnephaeus nilssonii. The sequence continues at coordinate 28,643,916 of NC_137072.1, read as the reverse complement.
GGAGCATGTGCTATTTATCGGGCTTGGTCTAAGTGTTTTACATGCAATGCCTCATTCAATCCTAAAGATAACACTATGTGGTAAATAAAGTTGCTATTTCCATTTTATAGGTGACAAGATCTGGTCTGGGAATTGGGACTTATATCAGTTCACTGACTGCAGGGTACACATCCTTACCCCAGGCTAAGCGGACCCTTTGTGATAGGTGAGCCAGATGCACACCCACCTGCTCTTCCTGGCATCCCTGGCGGTTAGGAGTGGCCATGAGATTGCATTCCGGCCAATGGGATGTGAGTAGAAGGGAAGACCCATAAAAATGTTCATGGGTGCTTCCCTTCTCTGTCCTCCTTTGTTCAATGAGAACTTAGAGGAGGAGAGAGTCACAAGATGACCCTGAATGCATTGCGGGACTTACATAATTTGTCATGGTAAGTCACTGAGATTTCCAAGGTATCACTGTGGAAGCCCAACTTACTTTAATTGATGTAGCCTGTGATAAAAATGGATCAATTCTCCATTTGAAAAGTGATTGTTAGTGGATCCTTATTCCAGAATTGGCACCTCGTTCTGAACTGCACATTTTCTCTCCATCTGCAGGGGGTGCAGACGTTCTCCTCTAATTTAGAAAGATGAAGGAGACCCTGTACCCCATTTCCATCTTCCAAAGGGAATCAGCATGACATGAAAATAATCAGATTGCACAATCATCATTTATTGGGAACCCATCTGGTGTGGTAATGAGCTCACACCCTTGGGAATGAAGACAATTTCTAGCTGAGGCTGGGGTTTCCAAAATAGGCCAGCTGGTTTTCACAAGGTCCACTGTGGGGTTAGGACAATGCTTAATACAGAGCACCCAGTGGTCAAGCAGGATGGTCACCATTATTGTAAATTATATAAAACACATTATATTTATTAAATAAGGACACATGATTGTTAGGCATAACCAACTCAGTATTCTTGTCTTCTTGTCTGCTGCAGCATCTTTGGGTTGGCACATAGTATTATTCCTACCCATCCCTTTGGCCCCCTTTGCCTAGCTAACTCCCACTTCTCTTTAAGACCTCTGCTCATGTATTGCCTCCTCAGAAAGCCTTTCCTGACATCTCAAAACAGGTAAGTTCCCCTCTTATACCCCTGTTAGGTCACCATGTACCTTGTCCTCAAAGGACTGACTTCCAATTTTAATTTTACCTGACCTTGTTTGGTATTGTATTGGCGCTGCTGAGTAAATGAATGATTGTTGGGATTCTACCATTGGAATGCAACCTCTATAAGACTATGGAATCCTATTTGGCTTTGCTCACCATCTCATCTCCAGGACCTAGCACAATATCTGGTACATAGCAGGCGTTTGTTCATTATTTGTTAAATGAACAAAATATAAATGAATAAATAAGTGAATGAACCAATCTTAATTTAATTCATGGGGAAGCTGAGACAGAAATATGCCAAGCCCTTATTAATTGTAAAAGCTAGAAATATAATTTAGAATAGTTGACTTTAGCATCTGCTGCTAGCCACCTTCTTCCAAATGACTGTTGAAGAGGGCTACTCTGAATCGGCTGGCCTTCCTGGGTGATCATTACCCCAGAACAGATGTTGGTGGTATAACCGCTGAGATCCTCCCCACCGGAGGCCAGCCACCAACTTCTCTGAGCCCAGTGCAGTGCCCTTGTTTATAACACCTCCCAGTGGTATTGAGAATCAAAAATAACAGAATGCATTTGGAACTACTCTGTAAACTCTAAAAAAGAAACCCATGCAAATATGTTTGAGTTTTTTTTTTTTTTTTTTTTGAAGTTAGGATATGTGGAAAATTCTCTTTCAATTGATGGGCCTCTAAAAGACATCAGTTTGTGAATAGGACTTTTTGAGGTTGTTAGGCAAAAACTCTCCATTTAGTTAAATGTCTTTTTTTCAAGGCAATGACAGAGAAATTAGACCCTCCCCCATATTCTCCATCAGCCCCACTTCAAGATACCCCCAAGTAAACATACAATCTAAGTAAAAACTGGCTATACCCCTTTCAATGGCATTACTCCAGACACCGCCTAAGTAGAATTTTTTCAAAGCCCTCACTATTCAAATGTAGCCTGATTTTGGTTAAAAGTTAAATACAGAATTGATTTCCACAATGTTTTGAAAGTAGATGAGCATATATTGGGAGGAACTGACCCAATGTGAGAGATGACTGAAATAACTGACAGAGAATGTTAAAACACTGAAAGTATTATTTTCTCACCAGAACCAGGAAAGTGCTTTCAAGAAGGATGAAAACATAACCTATGTCAGACTCAAAAATATTTTATGAACAGGATAAAAACAGAGCTCTGACATTGTTTGCAAATATTGTCCGCATCAAAGAGGAGAAATTAGAAAATTCAAGAATGAGAATTTTGCTTCCAACCCTATTACAAAGACATGATACCATGTTAATGTAAGAAAATACTGTTGCAGGAGACAGTCTGAGTGACATTCCAGCACATTGGCGGGAATGCAAACACACGGTCTTTTACTGACAGGTGCCAACAGCCCTAATGACTGTCAGAAAGGTTAAAACAAATGCATAGACTTGCGAAAAGTTACCAACAAACCTCATAAATTTTCTAATTGTTCTTCTTGATGCAAGCCTTTTCTTTCCCCCTTTAACCATAACATATGTTATAGATCACTGGAGAAAAAGTTAAGCCCCACTCCATATGCAGGCATTAAATAATACAAAGGGCACAGCCCTTTGAAAACATACATCGCCATAACGAAATGATGAAAGGGGAACAGCAAAAACAGCAAATTGAGAATCAAAGCCTAACTTTCCACATGTGGAAACGTTTGTTTGAATCATGGCGTAATCCATCGGCCCCAAACTGGTTGTACTAGTTGTTTAAGAAGATACAAATGAATTATTGAAAACCCAATCTCATTTTAGAGAATTGCTTGTCATTAGAATCTACCACTGACATCATCATCATTAATCATGTATATAACTGATAAAGTTCCATTTTCAAAACAGTTCATGTTTCTATAACCTCTCAGTACAGAAATGTGATTTCTACTAAGAAGAAAACACAAATCATTCTCTGGTCACAAACCCCCTCCCAGGGTGATAAGGCAATCTCATATATCAGCTCACTTGTTGTCCTGTTTTTCTTACACTGTTTGCAGGAAATGTGGTGTATACAGGTCACTGCAGCCTGACCTGTGGGCCACAGACCTGCTGCTGGAGCATTGGGTTAGAACCAGGATATATAAGCTTAAAAAGGACTCTACCCAAATTCTGACACTTGGATGGTTACTCTAGCCACTGGTCCATATTTCCTTCTAGAAGCAGCAGAGATGGGTGAACCACGGATGATTTTAAAACCATGTAACAAACCACACTTATTGAAGGAAGGTGGTAATGTCCCTTGGGACACTGTCCCTCTCCTAGTTTTTATGATACACCTTACATCCTATGACTAGGAAGACCAGGTATATTGTTGTGCTTTGTCCTGTAGCTATTAGAAAACAACAACACAGAAACAAAGTGGACAACTCTAATGCAGAATACAGTTTCTACAATAGACCAAAAATAAAAATAAAAAAACAAAAAACTAATGACATCCAACTTAAAAAATAATAATCTAAAACAGGCTTACATATGTCATACATATGTTCTACATCTTTGAGTCCAGAAGCAATTTACGGCATGGCAGTAATTCAGGTTGTTAGTCTTATTTATTTTATTTTTCCTATAGTTTGTACTGCACAACCTGGAGTGATGGGACCTGGGGGTGAAGGTACAGAGGTGGATTCATCATGAAGCTAATCAAGCTTACATTTCACTTGTGACTAATGTCTCTTTCCACAATAACTTCCCCTCTGTTAACCTTTCCCTCTTAATCAGGTGGCATCAGAATGGCCATCAGATTTTTTTGGAATTCAGCTAAAGGGAAGTTGAGTTGGGATGCATGTAGTTTGGGTTAAGGAGGATGTATTGATGAAGTTCACAGTCACTTACATCGATGAAAAGAAAAAAAAAATGAACAGTGCTAGTGTAGACATGGCTTCCAGCCATACTCCTAACCTGAAAGTTGTACATGAAGATACAGGGCCAGATCTTAACCAGGTATTACTGTATCTCACATCACCTGGCTATGCAGGAATGTGGCCTCCACATAGGAGACAGTTTAAAAAGCTAAGAGCCAGAATACAGTCAGTGGGGAAATCTTCTAATTATCAGACATTAAAATTGTAAGTAGAGAGTCCAGTTCTTATAATCCCCAGGCAAAAGCAGAAGCTTGTCCCCTCTCAAGGGACAATATAATATACAACATACACCATTACAGAAGCACCACATACTGTTTTCTATGAATTGCATTCATAGAATACAATTGAATTTTTCCAGAATTTAGTATTTGGAGGGTACACACCTGTATTTTTACTACAAATAATAATAAGTTTGTTTGCTAATAGATTATATATAAAAGAAACTTGAGAGAAAGCTTTCCAAATTTGACAATTTTTAAAATTTGAATATGTCCAATAACAAGTTGTAAATCTGAAAGAAATGTTTCTAAACTAACACCAACAAAAGAAAGATTTTGATCAGTCATGCTAAGGAAAGTCCAGTTTATCTTCCTCTTCTGTCTCTACAGAAATATTACAAAACTAGAGGCCTGGTGCATGAATTTGTGCATCAGTGGGGTCCCTCAGCCTGGCCTGAGGGATCAGGCCGAAACCTGCTCTCCGACATCCCCCTATGGGTCCCAGATTGCAAAAGGGCACAGGCCAGACCAAGGGACCCCAGTGGTGCATGATCAGGGCCAGGGAGGGATGCAGGAGGTTGGCCAGCCAGGGAGGGACCTCGGGAGGGATCCAGGGCATGTCTGGCCAGCCCAACTCACTCAGTCCCAATGAGCTGGACCCTAGCAGCAAGCTAATTTACTGGTCAGAGTGTCTACCCCCTGGTGGTCAGTGCAAGTCATAGCAAGCAGTTGAGTGGCCTTAGCATATCATTAGCACATTACACTTTGATTGGTTGAATGACTGACCATACAACAGGACACTTAGCATATTAGGCTTTTATTATATAGGATCATTTGAAGAGATCAAAGAGTAGGCAGTCAAACATGGAACATTTTCCAGGATAGACCACATTTTAGGCCACATAACAAGTCTCCATAAATTTAACACTGAAATTATACCAAGCATCTTCTGCAAACACAATGGTATGAAATTAGCAATCAATTACTAGAAAACACACAAACACATGGAGGCTAAATAGCATGCTACTAAACAATGAATAGGTTAACAAGAAAATCAAGGAAGAAATCAAAAGATATCTTGAGACAAATAAAAATGAAAACACAATGACCCCAAATCTATGGGACACAGCAAACACAGTTCTAAGAGGGAAATTCATAGCAATACAGATCTATCTTAAGAAACAAACAAACAAATAATCTCAAATAAGGAACTAAGGAAAGAACAATAAACAAAGGAACTAAGAAAAAAATCTCAAATAAGGAAAAAATAAGGTTAGGAGATTTAAAATGGCAGCAGAGTAAGTGGATGCTGCATGGACATGCTCCCAGGAACAAACTGCTATTACAACTAAAATACAGAAAAACTTCCTGAATAATCAATGGAAAATTCGCAGGAGAGAACCCTGACACCCGAGGACCAAAAGTGGAGACTGCATAGAGACTACATGTAACATTATTATACTTAAACTAGAAGCCCAGTGCGAGAAATCATGTGGTCCTGCCCACGCCCTTCCCGAGCTGCTGCTGCCACCACCGCTGCCACCGCCATCACCATGGGCCTCGCGAACTCATTTGTGCCTGGCTGGTCCCCATTCCTCTCTCCCCAGTGTTGAGTGCCTGAGCCATTGGCTGCTCCGAATTGTTTGGCTCTTTCCCTTAGTAACAGCTTTTACCTTCTGCCTCAATTCCTCTCCCAGCTTGTGCCCTTCCCCCGCACACTGCCTCCCCCCACCTCAGGCGGCATGCACCCCCGCCCCTCCTCCCATAGCGGGAGCACCTCCGTTTGCCACCTGGGGACCCCTGCTGCACTACCCACCCCCACCTGCCCGGCGCCCATCCCCTGCACCCTCTTTGCCGCACAGCCCCTGGAGAGCTGGCACCGAGGGACACCCATGAGTCCCAGAGTCCCACCCCCGGGGCTGGCACTGCAGGACTCCCCCAATGCACTTTCTGGTCAAGTCCCCACCGGCACCCATGGGGATGCAGTGTCAAGTCCCCGCCCACCCGTCCTCGCCTGCCGGGCACACAGCCTTCTGCTGATCAGTCATTATGGCATGAGGGCATGACGACCACAGGCTTTTTATAATATAGGATAGTCTTTCTTGAAATATTAATGTTTATTGCATGTAAAAACAAAATAAAAAACAAAAAAAAGAAAAGAAGGAAAGAACAATAAACAAAACCCATAAGTAGTAGAAAGAAGGAAATAATTGATATAAGCAGAGCAGAAATAAATAAAATAGTCTATAAAAAATACAAGAGATCAATGAAATCAAGAGCTAGTTCTTTGAAAATACCAACAAAATTAATAAACCTTTAATCAGACTTATCAAAAATAAAAGAGAGAGGACCCAAATAGATGAAATCATAAATGAAAGAGGAGAAGTTACAACTGACACCACAGAAATGCAAAGGATTATAAGAAAATCTTGCCAACAATTATTTTCCAAAAAATTGAACAATCTGGAAGAAATGGATAAATTCCTAGAAACATAATTTTCCAAGACTGAGTAAAAAAGAAACAAAAAATTTAAACAAACCAGTAACTACTAACAAAATCAAATCAGTGATCAAAAAACTCTCAACAAACAAGAGCCCTGGACCAGATGGCTTCACAGATGAGTTCTATTAAACATTCAAAAAAGAATTAACACCTATCTTTCTCGAACTATTCCAAAAAATTTAAGAGGACAAATGGCTCCCAAGCTCATTTTGTGAGGCCTGTATTATCCTGATTCTAAAACCTGACAAAGACACCACAAAGGAAGAAAATTATAGGCCAATATGCATGATGAGCATAGATGCAAAAATCCTTAAGAAAATATTAGCAAACCAAATTCATGAATACATTAAAAAGATCATACATCACCATAAACTGGGATTTATTTCTGGGATGCAATGTTGGTATAGTATCAACAAATCAGTTAACATCATATACCACACAAACAAAAGTTTAAAACCATATGGTTTTATCAAAAGATGCAGAAAATTTTTTGACAAAATCCAGCATCCATTTATGATAAACTCACAGCAAAGTGGGAATAGAGGGAACATATTGAGACATAATAAAAGCCACCTATGACAAACCCACAGCTAACATCACACCCATTGATGAAAATCTTAAAGCATTATCCTTAAGATCAGGAACAAGACAAGGATGTCCACATTCACTACTTTTATTCAACATAGTATTGGAAGTCCTAGCCACAGCAATCAGATAAGAAAAAAAGGCATTCAACTTGGAAAGGAAGAAGTAAAACTGTCATTATTTGCAGATGACATATATTATATATAAAGAACCCTAAAGTTTCCACACACACACACACACACACACACACACACACACACACACACACACTACTAGAGCTGATAAATGAATTTAGTAAAGTAATAGGATAAAAATTAATATACAAAAATCAGTTACATTTTTATACACCAGTAATGAACTCTCAGAAAATAACAGACCTGCACTCTGAAAATTATAAGACATTGAAGAAGATACAAATAAATGGAAGCATATTCCATGCTCATGGATAGGAAGAAATAACATCATTAAAATGTCCTTGCTACCCAAAGCAATCTACAGATTCAATGCAATAATGGCTTTTTTTTTTTTTTTTTTACAGAACTAGATCAAATAATCTTAAATTTTATATGGCACCACAAGACTCCGAATAGCCAAAGCAATCTTGAAAAGAAAAAAATAACAAAGTTGGAGGTATCATGCTACCTGATCTCAAACTATACTATATGGTGATAGTAATCAAAATGACATGGTACTAGCATAAAAACAGACACATAGATTAATGGAACAGATTAGAGAGCTCAGACATAAGCCCATATTTATATAGTCAATAATCTATGACACAGGAGGCAATAATATACAATGGGGTAAAAACAGTCTATTCAATAAATGGTGTTGGGAAAATTGGACAGCTACATGCAAAAACAAGCAAGCAAACAAACAAACAAAACACACAAACTAGACCATCTTCTTACACCATATACAAGAATAAACTCAAAATAAAGACTAAAATGTAAGACCTAAAACCATAAAACTCCTAGAAGAAAACATAGGCAGTAAACTCTCTGACATTACTCTTAGTAATATTTTTGTTGATATATCTCCTTGGGGCAAGGGAAACAAAAGAAAAAATAAACAAATGGGGCTGCATCAAACTAAAAAGTTTTTGCACAGCAAAGGAAACCATCAATAAAATGAAAAGACAACCTACCAAATGGGAGAAAATATTTGCCAATGATACATTGATAAGGGGTTAATAATTCAAAATTTATAAAGTACTTATAAAACTTAACACCAAAAACAACCACAATTCATTAAAAAATGGATAGAGGACCTGAATAGATATTTCTACAAATAGATGATCAATAGACATATGAAAGATGCTCACCTGACACCTGTCAGATGGCTATCATCAATAAATCAACCAACAGCAAGTGTTGGTGAGGAGGTGGAGAAAATGAAACCGTCATTCATTGTTAGTGGAATTGAAAATTGGTGCAGCCATTATCGAAAATAGTATGGAGGTTCCTCAAAAAATTAAAAGTAGAACTACTTATGGCCCCACAATTCCACTTCTGGATATTTATCCAAAGAAATCCAAAACATTAATTTGAAAAGATATATGCATCCCTATGTTCATTGCATTATTACTTACAACAGTCAAGACATGGAAGCAATCCAACTGGCCATCAATAGACGAGTGGATAAAGAAGAGGTTATATATATATACTAGAGGCCCAGTGCACGAAATTCGTGCCCTGGAGAGGGAAGGTCCCTCAACCCGGATTGCGAGAGGGTGCAGGCCAGGCCAAGGGACCCCACCAGTGCACAATCAGGGCCTGGGAGGGACACGGGAGATTAGCCAGCCGGGGAGGGACTGCAGGAGGGCTCCAGGGCATGTCCAGCCCATCTCGTTCAGTCCCAATCTGCCGGACCCCAGCAGCAAGCTAACCTACCAGTCAGAGGTCTACCCCTGGTGGTCAGTTCACATCATAGGTGACTGGTCGACTGCCCCCTGGTGGTCAGTGCACATCATAGTGAGAATTTGAGTGGCCTTAGCATATCATTAGCATATTACGCTTTGATTGGTTGACCAGATGACTGGACACTTAGCATATTAGGCTTTTATTATATAGGATATATATATATATATATAGATATATAGATATATATATATATATATATATATATATATATATATAATAAAATATTACTCAGCCATAAAAAAGAACGAAATCTTACTATTTGTGACAACATGGATGAACCTAGAGGGTAATTCTAGTGGGATAAATCAGGCAGAGAAAGGTAAATATCATACAATTTCACTTATATATGAAATCTAAAAACCAGAATAAATGAACAATACAGAAACAGACTCATAGAGAACAATTTAATGGTTGCCAGAGGGAAGGTGGATTAGGTGACTGGGTGAAAAAAAGTGAAGGGAATAAGTAGTCCAATTGTTAGTTACATAATAGTTTTGGGGATATAAGTAAAGCAAGGGGAATATAATCAGTAATATTGGCCCTGGCAGGGTAGCTCAATTGGGTAGAGCAGTGGTCGGCAAACTCATTAGTCAACAGAGCCAAATATCAACAGTACAATGATTGAAATTTCTTTTGAGAGCCAAAATTTTTAAACTTAAACTTCTTCTAATGCCACTTCTTCAAAATAGACTCACCGAGACTGTGGTATTTTGTGGACGAGCCACACTCAAGGGGCCAAAGAGCCGCATGTGGCTCGCGAGTTACAGTTTGCCGACCACCGGGGTGGAGCATTGTCCTGATTCACCAAGGTTGGGGTTTGATCTCCAGTCAGGGCACATACAAGAAGTAACCAATAAATACATAAATAAGTGGAACAACAAATCAATGTTCCTCTCTCTATCTAAAATCAATAAATTAGAAATATTAATAATATTGTAATAACTATATATGCTGCTAGGTGGGTACTAGACATATTGGGGAGATTGCTATATAAGTTATACAAATGTCTAACCACTATGCTGTATATCTGAAACTAATATAAAAATATTCAATGTTAACTGTAATTGAAAAATAAAAAATAAGAAAAAGAGTAGGAAGCCAAAATACATAGGGGGAAAAGTATTAATAGAGATTGTTAGGCAGTTAATTAATAAACTTGTGTCACTTTTCTGGATTTTGTGATGCTTATGAAATTTGTCAGCTTTCTTCTATTTGTAATGTGCTCTGGTTTTCTTTGCACACCTAAATTTGTACTATTTAAAAAATTATTTCCTTTTAAAGCTTCCCCACCCCTGATTATGGACATTTCAGGCTCCACAAATAACCACTCTCTGGGAGAGTAATGTGATCAAGAAGTACTGGGTCAGAGGCACGTCAGAAAGACCAGCGTTCCTGCAGAGAGGAGACTGGAGCTACCTGCAGGGCCACTGCACCTCTGGAGCCACTGTTTGGGGAGCGTGGAAATGAGGAAAGCTCCCCCCTCCGGAGCTGCAGGTGAACCCTGGTCCAAAGATGGTCACTGCCATCCCGAGTAACAAATCCCACTCTCTTCATAGTGTTGGGTAAACGTGGGTGATCATGTTCATTCTTGCAATAATAATAAAAGCAGCTAACATTTATTTAGTGCTTGGTGTGGGCCAAGGAATGAACATAATTTGAACTGAGTTAATCCTCATGATGATCTTGTCAAGTCATTGACTCTGATCCTTATTTTTTTTATGGGCCATGTAATACTTTCTGTTCTCTATTAGTGGTTCCTACTCATATCGTGAATCACATGCTAAGAATATAGATTGCCAGGCCCCGCTCTAAGACATTCTTAATCATGAAGTCTAAGGTGGGGCTCATGAAATTAATACATACATTTTTGTTGTTGTTAATCCTCACCCGAGGAGATTTTTTTCCATTGCTTTTTAGAGAAGCGGAGGGAAGGGAGGAAAAGAGGAGAGAAAGAGAGGGAGGGAGAGAGAGAGAGAATCAATTGGTTGCCTCCCACACAAGCCCTAACCAGGGCCAGGGATCAAACCGGCAGCCCAGGTTTGTGCCATTGAGCGAGAATCAAACATGTGACCCTTTGGTGTTTGGGAGGATGCTCTAACCATTGATCACACTGGCTAAGGCCATACATACATTTTTAAAGCATCCCCTTCCTTCAGTGATTTCAATGTTGCTTATTATTGGGGGTTTCATAAACATCTGCTTGCTACCTGAACGTAGAATGAGCCTCCTTCAGCTCAGGGGCTCTCCAGCTAGATTGCACATTAGAATCACCAGGAAAGCTTTGAAAACATACCAATACGCAGGCCCTGAACAATTAATTCAGGATCTCCGGGAGTTGGGCCTGGGCATGGGTGATAGTAAAAGCTCCCTAGTTGAATTTCAAGTCCAGCCAGGGTTTGACAACCATCACCCTAGCCAGTGAGAAGCTGTAAGCCATGAAAGCATTGCTATGAACTACTAGAAACATTGTATTTGGGTCTCTGTCCCAGGTCCTGCACAGGGCTCTGAAACCCCGGTGATTTCCTAAGTGATCAGAGCACTGGGAGCATCTTTTGTGTTAACATTTGGTCTTTGACCCTGGCTCCTGACCCAGACTTCCAAAACCCCTTGGCATTTCCAATGAGGTGACTCTGCGTGGGCTCCTGGGTGGGGGCTGGTCACCAGGAAACCAAGCCATGCTTAGAGACTTGGAACTTTCAGCCCCACCCCGTTCTCTAGGAAGATTACGTTAATAATCGATCATGCTTATGTGACAAAGAATCCATAAAAACCCCAAATCACGGGGTTCAAATAGCTTTTCATCAGGTTGGTGAACACATCTCTACATCAGGAGGACCACACTCCCCAACTCCACAGGGTCAGAAGCTCTTGCACTTGGGACCCTCCCAAACTCTATGGATGTCTTCATCTGGCTGGTCATCTGTACCCTTTATTATGCACTTTATCCTACAATAACGGTGGTAAATGTGCTTGTGAGTTCTTTAAGCTGTTTCTAGAAACTGATTAAACCCAGGGAGGGGCTTATGGGAACCTCCATTTTGTAGCCAAGCTGGAAAGAGTTGTGGGTAACCTGGGACCTACTTGGGACTGGCATCTGAACTGGGGGACAGTCTTGTGGGACTAAGCCCTTAACCTGTGGGGTCTGTACTAACTCCAGTTAGTGTCAGAATTGCTCCGTGTGTGGGAAATCCTCCTATTTGGCATTAGAAGTGTTAAGAGTGTAAGAGTGTAGTAGTGTGACAGTAAAAGGAAACACAGAGTTTTTCCTAGACCAGTGGTCGGCAAACTGCGGCTCGCGAGCCACATGCGGCTCGCGAGCCGCGGTTTGCCGCGCTGTTGACTAATGAGTTTGCCGACCACTGTCCTAGACAATTCTCCAAACAAAATACATAAAATGGCCATTAGTCACCTTACCGCTAAAAAATAGACATTTTTGGTAAACTTTTCTCAAGATAAAAGCAGTAAGAATACAGTATATTAAGAAACAACAACATTTCCCATTTGTATGCACTTGGTGTTGCAGCACACTTCAACACATGCCCTCACTTAATTCTTACTGATTCTTATGGGGCTGTGAAGCCACCGCCCCCACTCTATACGGGAGGGGCGAAGGGCAGACACAGAGCTGCTGCTCCATGCCTGACAAACTGAATAGCGGTTGAGTGGGAACAATTTATTTTTTTTCCCCTAACCTGGCAGCCGATAAATTTCAATATACTTTTCAGAACACTTATAACATTAAGGGAAGTCCTGAAAAAGCCCCTTGAAGTGGGGCTTACTTGATTTAGAATCTTGGTGGTGATAGAACTTTCTGAGAAGGCAAACAGGAGGTACAAAGAAGGTGGGAGATGGAGGTAGGAAGCCAGGGCCCTCAAATTCATTCACAAGCACAGCAACAGCTAAGACAGAATTTCCTTGACTAAGAAATCACTCCCAAACTCCAAGCTGTTTGAGATTTGACTCTAAACCAGAAAAATCTTCAAGTAGACAAACCAACCACGTGATTAATCAGGGAGGCTTTTTTTCCAGGTTTCTTTCAGATTTGCAAATCATCGTTGGAAATATTGTGTAAATTTTTTAGATTGTTTCAAACTTGTAAGACTCACACTTCATTTATGTATGACCAGTTATGGGCATATTTGCTATTATTAGTAAAACAATACATACATGCCCTTCAAACACAATTATTCTGGGGAAAATCTCGTTTCCAGAAACCATTGGAACGGTCTTCAGTCCGACTGCCAATGGGCAGAAGAAGTGGGAGGAGGGGTCCTGGGAGGGCATGCTCCTCTGTAAAATCAACCCAGGCTCCTGGGCACCTCTTCCAAGGAGCTGTCACTTCCATGCATCCAGACATTCCTCAAGGAGGGGAGGCGGGGAGGGGGCTACATGGTCCTGCGCTGTTTAGTCATTACAGTTCATTAAGGGATTTGCGCCGCCAAATTACGCCTAAAAATACAAAGACCAGCTGTGCCTGCTTGGCTCCAAGCATGTGGTGAGCCAGCTAACAAGGAGAGGGGGCCGAAACCACACAAGTTGACTTAGTGAAATAAACTGGGATACAAAACACCACTGTCAACTGAGGAAGAGCTGGTGACACCCCCTACCACACCAGGTCAGTCTGGCCCCTTCCTCTGGGCTGGGCTGTGGGGACTGAAGTCTCCGTGGCAAAACGACAGCAGTCTGAGCGGATGAACAGGGGACAGAGACACTCTTGTCTCCCCCTTTGGAGGGCTCTGCACCTCCAGCCAATTGACTCAGGACTACCTTCCTGCAGAAAATTTTCTCTTTTTCTTACATTTGAGAAGAAGTGTGTATGAATATCTGGCTTCAGGGGCCACTATGTAAACCACCAAAGGGACACGGAAGTGAGAACAAAGACTTCTTATTGTTGCTCAGCATTTTCCCCTCCTGGCCTCCTGTCCCCACAGCCACAGGTCCCTTACCAGCTTGTCACCACCCCAACATGCACTTTGAGAAAACAAAGTCTCTTGTAAGAGGAGTATGAACTCATGGAAGGAGCATCCTCATCTTTGTATCCAGAAAACCTGTGGTTTAAATTGCAGGGCTCTGCCATTTACCAGCTGGGTGACTTTGAGCAACTTAAGACCTCTGAGTTTCAATAACCTCATCTCCAAAATGGTGACATAGCACCTACTTTATCTGGTGGTTTGGAAAACTGAATTAGATACTGCTTACAATCACCTCTCACAGTGCCTGGTACCTTGAAGAGGATGCTCACTTAACGCTAACCACGCCCCCCACATTTATTACAACACACTCCATAACCCTAAACATGGGACAATAGTTTCTGCCCTTCCGCCACCATTCCCCACATTTCTCATGCTGCAAAGCAACGTAAGAGGAGCTGCAGGTCCCACCTGGTAGACAGCCCTGGAGAAGCACCATAGTTTCTGCATCAGCTGCAGGACCCGAAGGCTCTCCCCTCCGCACGTCCTCAGCGCCCGGCAAGTCAGGTCCCACACCAGCTGGTCCCAGCCACAGAGCAGGTCCCCAGCGCCAAGCGACCAGCAGCCAAGCCAGCTCCAGGCCCCGCCTTTACCCTCTGGTCCCAGGCCCCACATTCAGAGCTGGGTTCTTTTAGTACCGCAAAGTTCAAATGTCACTAGATTTAATCAGGCAAGGAAAAAATGCAGTCAAAATAACTGTTTCCTCTTGCTCACTCTTCTCTCCCTTACCTTCCCTCACCACCCCCACTACCCTTCAGGTCCTGTTTTCCAGCAAGGATTAGCCAATGGCTCCTAATTCAAATGTTTTCTCCCTGTGTCTGGGAACTCTCCAGGGACACGGTGAAAACAAGCCTCACCCCGCAGAAAATTGCACATCCCTCCCTCTCCAGCACGCAGAGGCGGCTTTTGGGGCAGAACTGAGGGAAGAGCATGAACCCAGAGTCATCACTGAGTTCTCCTGGCTCCCGGGAGTTCGTCCAGGGTGAGAAGCAGAGAGGAGAGAGCTGGGCCTCCCCGCCAACATTCCCGAGGCATTCCATCTTTCCTCTTAACTCTTTCAAACTTAGAGAGCAACAAGTGTCTGCATGGCGAAGCCAAAAGGCCCGTCTTATATCAACCCTGGAGAAATTGCTATTTCTGTGTCCAATTTATAAAAACACAGGCATTTTCTTTGAAAATTTTCCAAGTTGAGATTAGGATTAAAAAGGCTGTAAGAAAGCTTATCTGATAGATTTTATATCAACCTCCTCAATTTGGGAGGAAAGCAGATAAAGGAGGTAAAGGCAAAATATTCCACATTTCCACTTTCTCCAAAGCTCTTACAACTTTACTATGTATTGGATCAGCCCTTTGTGAATCTCAGTCCAAGGAAAGACACCCAGCTGAACAGGGTACAATTATATGAGATGTTAGTTGTTTTGAGTTTGATTATTTTAAACCCTGTTTTATAAGGGCATCTGCATCCTAATTTAATAGATTCCAGAGCAGGAAGGAGAGGCAATAAGTAGGAGAGGTTTAGCCACAACACAGCCTGGACAGTTAAGAGAAGAGGCTTGTCTAGTCTCAATAGCATTTTGGTTGGATAGCCTTGAAAAGCCATAGTAGTTACTGAGGGGTGTTTGCCATGTGCACATTTTCCCCATTCAGTCAGTCATCCATCCATCCACCCACATCTCTTCAACTTGAACCTTTAATAGCATCAGAATGATAGTACAGTACTGGAATGTCCTGAAGTCCAACATACCTGAGGTTAAATTTGGCCCAACCACCTACTGTGTGACCTCAGACAAATTAACTTCTCTAACATATTTCCTTATCTGTAAGATAGAAATCATATCAATCTCATAGGGTGGTTGTGAGGATTAAATGAGACAATATACTTAAAGTGAATTACACAGAGCATGGTATGTACCTGATTTTATTTATTTTTTGGAGCACTTATCATGATCAGATAGTTCAAGGACATTACCTACTATTGATTACATGAAGCTCTTGAGATCATTTCAAAATTTGTTTCTCCACATCATCTTCTCTTAATCCCTTTTCTTCTTCCATGAATTGATACATTAATCCTATATAATAAAATGCTACTATGCAAATTGTCCCCTCGACCGGGAGTTCAACCAGGGGGAGGGGCCAGCCAGCCAACCGCCCATGATCCTTTTCCCCGGCTGGCCCCTACCCTATTGGCCCCGATGGGGGTGGACCGGCTGGACCCCACCTGTGCACAAATTCGTGCACCAGGCCTCTAGTTAATTTAATAAATATGGGAAGCTCATTTTCATTTAACTCTGCTTTGATGAATTTTAATCATTTTCCCAGGAGTGATGGCTCTGAGGTAAAACATTATGCCTGGATGTTATTCCTTTATTTCCACACACCCTGGAATGAAAGGGGGGATACTAAGGAATCTTGCCTTTCTACAAACACCCCATCAGCAGAGATAGCTTTATTTAAGGAAGAAGGAAGGAAAGAGATAGCTTTATTTAAGGAAGAAATAAAGAAAGATATGTGAAAGAATGATTAAAAAAAGGTAAAAAACAAATGGTATGGGGAAGACGATTGTCCCATTAACAATACCTAACCACCTTGGTATTTTCAAGAAAAAACAAAAACCAGCTACATCACAGTTAGCTTTTGCCTGTGTCCCGAGCTCATGCTGTCCATCCTCTGGGGATTCTGGCTGGGAACTAGGCTCTTGTCTTAAGTGTGTAATTATGGAATAGATAGGGACAGTTTTAAAGATACTGTTTACTCTCTGATTAAATAATGTGACTTTAATTTTTTTTTAAAAGTTAAATATATATTTAGCTTATAGTCTGGGAATCTTTTAAGTCCGAAGGTGCCATAGGCTTTTTAAAAACATGCCTGAATACCAAAATATTAATTCATGAGAACCGTGAGACCTACTTAAACTGTTCTGAATTCTTTACCACTCATGGGGACAGGGACGTCCAACTCGGAGACTTGCTTTGCACCTGCAATCTGAGCCTGGCAATATCAGCAGATGTCCCCAGCCCTCGCAAGCACAGGAGAGAGGAACTGGTTATGCCCCAGTGCTGTGAAGGATGCTGCCCAGTGTTACTGGCTGAGTCTCTTCATTCATAGCTCTGATTCTGCTGTAGACTCTGTGCTGCCAATTCAGCCTTAAGCAGGGCAGCTGCCCCAATGGTGTCTGATAGGCTGTGCATGCAAATAGTACACGGCCATTGACCACGATGCCCTTGCTTTTAAAGGGATTTATAATGTCCAGAGCAATTAGACACAGATGTGTGTGTATGTGTGTCTCTGTGTATATGTGTCTCTGTGTGCCTGTCTGTGTTTGTATATGCATGTGTGTCTGTTTGCGTGTCTGTGGATATGTATATGTGTATCTGTATGTCTTGTGTGTGTCTGTGTGCGTGTACACCTTCATTTCAGAGAGGAGGAAATCATAGTGCAGAGGGTCAGAGTAGCATTTCCAGGCCACATGGATATTGTGATGGAGCTGGGACCTGACACCAGGGATCATCAGGCAAATAAATAACCTAGACTTGTCTTACTGACTCCCAGCTCCTTTTAATCACTTTCTGTCCTAAAAAATCATGGAAAATTGAGCTTTTTTAAGTAGCTTACTACTCAGTCAATTGATCACAAACAAAGAATAATGAATAAATACCTCATGGTGTCTAAAGGGTAAGCAACATCATTGAGGTACCAGGAAGACATAATTAAAAGCAATCACCGTTATCACCCATCTTTTCATGAACTCTTTTGCTAATGTTTGGGGTGAAAGGGTCCAAGTGTTAGTTATGTGGCAGGATTGGGTCAGTCGTGTGTGTTTGCCTGTCGTATGCCCTGGGGGGAGGAGCATTACAAGTAGAACAGAAGTGTTGGTCCTGTGTTCCTCGGGAAGGGACCAAGGCTGAGCACTCTGAATCTG
Organism: Cnephaeus nilssonii; assembly: GCF_951640355.1. NCBI lineage: Eukaryota > Metazoa > Chordata > Mammalia > Chiroptera > Vespertilionidae > Cnephaeus > Cnephaeus nilssonii. Next base: position 28,625,767 of record NC_137072.1, on the reverse strand, counting down.
GTGCTGACCCTGGAGGGAGGCAGGCACCGTGAAGCCAGAAGGTCCTGCCCAGGACAAAGGAGGGGAGGCGGTGGGACTGGCAGGGCACCCAGGGCCATGAGGGCACTGCCCGGCACTTCCAGTGCCACCGCTTTCCCAGCCACTGCCACTTTGTCCCGCTGTTCGTCTTATGCCCTGTCTCCGTCTGCACACCTCTGTGGTTTCTGTCCCTGCTCCCAGACTCTAGGTTGCTGTTTTTGTAAAGATGGAGAAACCTATTTTTTAAAGCCATAAATGCCTTTGCCTGACTTTAGGGATTTTCAAACAAATACCGCCTTGAGAAGAACTCAAAAACTCTAAGTTGCAAGTAATGTGAACAAAATTATGAACAGAATTTTCAAATAGAGGAAGACACAGGAAATCACACATTTGGACAAGTATATGTATAGCAACCAGAGAAATATATTCAGAAATGCAAGCTAAAGTAACCGTGTTAATTCTTTGGTGATTATTTATTGACGTCTATTTCAGAAAATGCCAGCCCTAAGACTGAGTGGAGAACTTCTACACTCCATGTCAGGCCAGAGTCAGCTACCGGGAGACACAGATAGTATTTTTTAAAACATATTTTTATTGATTTCAGAGAGGAAGGGAGAGGGGGAGAGAGAGATAGAAACATCAGTGATGCAAGAGAATCATTGATTGGCTGCCTCCTGCAGGGAAGGGAATCGAACCCTGACCTCTTGCTTCATAGGTTCACACTCAACTACTAAGCCACACTGGCTGGGCACAGATAGTATTTTTTTAAAAGTTTCTCTTAGTTGTTATCTTTTACTGATAGAATCTGAAGGTAAAGGGCAGTTTCTCCAACATCAAAGCCCAGTTCAGTTGAGACCCAAAATACCCAGACATTCCAACCCAAATTAATAAGCCGCATCTGTTCTTTTGGAAGAACTAAAGAGGATCGATAGGCAACTATTTCCAAAGTGAGCCTGAGAAGGTGCTGGAGAAGAAATAAATCCACAACAGCAAGGGGAGAGCAGGGTGTTGTCAGAAGCAGTAGTTGGTCATATTTTCAGCTTTTTAGGAAGCAGATTCCTCTTGGGTTTTGTGTGCAGCTACCTTTTCTGCACCACATATGGACCTTTTCAGCTCCTCACTACAGACTCACATTTCAATTCTGCATCCCCTCCTGACTTCCAACACAGGACTCAAACTTAGGTGGAAATCTATTGCATATTTTGTTTCTTCCATCCACGGAATGCTTTTGTTGTTAAATCTCCACGTGTAACCAAAATGCTGGTCTGGGGCAGAGCTGCGTGCTTATTCGTTAAATGAAGGAATCCCATAGCTCTTTGCTAATGTTCTTTAAAAAAAATCCACTTTATTTAGATATAAGTATATGCAGAACTCTTTGTCCATTTAAAGTGTACATTCAGTGGTTTTTCAGTATATTCACAGGTTTGTACAGCCACCACCACAATCTAAATTTAGGCCATTTTCATCACCCCAAAAGAAACTCTGTACCCATTAGCTGGCATCCCTCCCTTCCCCAGACACTGGCAACCACTAATTTACTTCCTGTTTCTATAGATTTGCTTATTCTGGACATTTTATATAAACTAGAGGCCCGATGCATGAAATTCATGCAAGAGTAGGTCTTCCCCTGACTGCAGGCACCAGCTTCCCTCTGGCACCTGGGACCTGGGCTTCCTTCACAGCCCCAGCTTTGTCTGGAAGCTCGTCAGGAAGGATGTCCGGTCTAATTAGCATATTATGCTTTTATTATTATAAATTATTATAAATTATTATAAATGTGACTTGGGGGACTGGCTTCTTTCTCTGAGCATAATGTTTTGAAAGTTCATTCATGTAGCAAGTATCAGCACTTCACTCTTTTTTCTTGCTGAATAAAAATCCATTGTATGAATAAACTATGTTTTGTTTATCCATTCATCAGTGGTACTGGTAGGCATTTGGGTTGTCTTCACTTTGGGGGCCATTATGAATAATGTTACTATGGATATTTGCATACACGTTTTTGGGAGGATGTACATTTTTCATTTCTCTTGGTGGACACCTAAGAGTGGCATTGCTGGTAACTCTGTGTTTAACCTTTTCAAGAACTGCCCAGCTATCTTACATAGCAACTACACCATTTTACATTAGCACCATCAATGTCTGAGGGTTCTAATTTTCCCACATCCTCGTCCACCTTGTTATTGCCTGTCTTTTTGATGTTAGCCATCCTAGTGGGTATGAAGTGGTAGCATTCCTGCTTTCCTAAATGAATTCTATGGCATGGCCATTGTGTAGGGTGGGTGTGAGCAGCAAGCAAAAAGGGCTGGCTGTAGGGTGCTGGCCTCCTGCTCCCTGGCTTAGCCCCAAGCCTGCTGCCCCAGACAGACAGACGGGTGGAGAGTGCATAAGATTCCAGCAATTTCTCTTTCTTTACCATCAGCTCCCCTCCACCCACTCCTCCTTCTGCTCATGACACTCTCACGCCCACCATCTGGGGCCAAAGTCCAAACAGTTTTGGAAGTTCCCCTTTGTCACTTTATAATCCCAGGGCCAGCTCTTTGGGGAAAGGATTTTAGAAATAGCACTTGTATGGTAAAGTGAGTGGGCGACGTGCAAAACCCAAACCCAAACAAGCTTTTGAAATTCTGAGGCATTTCAGGACTCTCACTCACACAGTTAATCCCATATTTGGGTCTGGACAATGTCCCAGCTCTGACGGTCATCATTGCGTCATCAGGCCTCAACCTGAGAACCCGGGAGAGCCATTTATATAAACGCGAGGGAGCGTACTCTGTTCATTTGTGGGGGAAGGAGAATGCTTTTTGAAAAATGCTTGGCTGTGTATATAAACATATTTTGGGTCCCTGGGAAAGTAGTTTGGGGAGGCAGGAGCTGCCCTCTGGCTTAAGTGCTCCAGAGTTGCATGCCAAGAGCTATGTTTAGAAATATTTCTCCCAAGCTTCACAAGCCATTATACAAGTGGTCTTATGGCCATAAAAGTGATGTCATCCTATCAATTACCCGGGTTACGAAAGTCAGTTCACATATACATGCCAGACTTTAACAGAAATAAAACCGGGCTGTCTGAATTAAATCCGTCCAGGCCCTGAATGAGAAATTAAATGCCCCAGCTCTTTTCTCATTCTCTGGGTATTTGGTTTCCATGGAACTCAGTGGCCGAGGATGATTTTCAAGTATATATTTTACAGCATGTATTTATGTGATCACAGCCTTATGTGAAAACCTATAAGCCTTGTTTTATTTAGAAGTTACATACACTTGGAAGGGCCCTGGTCTGGGGCCTGTTGATAAATGGGAATGGAATGGCCTATTCACAGGGGAGGGTCCACCTGCTTGAGAAGTGGGTCTCCACTGAGATGGGCAAGAGCTTGGGAACCACTCCTTTCTCACTGGACGAGGTGAAGATGAGTTAATGTCCACAGGAGAGTGGCTGAAAGAGAATTAACACTTTCTCTCCCAGTGGGAACCTCGAAGACCTTAGAAAATTTGTGTCTAGAAGCTGTGAAGGTAACATTTCTCTTCTAACTTAAAGGAAAGCAAGTGGAATTTATAAGAGGTAAACAGGGATAAAAGCCCCCTGGGTTTTCACCTATAACTTAAGTTCTGTTTAACCCTTGACCCAACTGCAGGTACAGTAAGTAAGTCTTCACTTAACATCTTCGATGCAACTTTAAGAAAAATGACATATAATGAAACCAGTTTTACCATAGGCTAATCAACATAAACTAGAGCTCATCAATGTTATAATGAAATGACATTGAACTAAACAATGTTATTTGAAGACCTACTGTAGTATGTTGTCTATAATATACTAGAGGCCCGGTGCATAGAAGTCACGCATGGGTGGGGTCCCTAGGCCCGGCCTGTGATCAAGGCCGATCAGGTTCCCTGCCTCCCCCCTCCACCTTCCCTTGCCACCTGCATCTGCCACCACCCACCCCTGGTTCCCTGTCCCAGTCAAGGGCCCAGCCCCTATCAGGCAATCAGGACCTGCAGGCCAGGGGGAGGGAACAGGGGGTTGGCTGGCCAGGGAGAGGGGCCGCAGGAGCTTGGGAGGGCAATCGGGGCCCCAATCAGGCCGGTTAGCCACCACAGTGCACATCATAGCAAACAGTCATTCTGATCATTTCATCTTTCTGGTTGCTTGGCTTTTATATATATATAGATTAGAGGGTTTTACTTAAAAATGTTATTCATTTATAGTAAAGTCTCTTTCTTCTCTGAAACTCCTCCTTCTATTTTAGCAATCCTGCTTTTTTTTTTTGGCATCACTGGTGTCTTGGACTTAATACGAATGTCATGAGTACTGAATGAATGAAATTGTCTATCTATATATATAAAAGGCTAATATACTAAGTGTCCTTTGCTCCATCCAATGGGTTGCTATGACATGCACTGACCACTAGAGGGTAGATGCTCAATGCAGGAGCTGCCATGATGCACAGAGAAATGGCACCGCCAACCTGGCACCTACAAAGCAACACTTGGCTTCCCCCAAGTAGGACATAGGCCCCGCCACCACCCCGGAGTGACAGACCACCAAATCGCAGCCAACTCTGCCAAGACCCCATGGCACAAAATGCAGCCCACAGCCCAGCCCAGCCCGGAAACAGTAGCTGTGGGTGCCAGGTAATGACATCATGTAGCAAGGCCCAGCTTCCTCTCCCTAACAATGACTAGCCTCCTTGCAGTTTCTTCAGCCTAGGAACATGATTTGCTTTATAACCAGGTGGAAACACTTTACACTGTAACCAAATGTCTGTGAAGCGTTTTCCCATGCCTTGTCTCATTTGATCCTCACAGAAGTCCTGGAGTAGGTAGATAGGAGACTCAGTGGAATCCTATTTTCTTTTCATTAGCCAGGAAATGGAGATTTAGAAAGCTTAGAAACTTGACCCAACTGAAAAGAAGTAAGAAATGGTGGACCTTGAAAATGACTTCAGGTTTTCTCACTGCACAGAATATAGTGAAACACTGCTGCAGTTAAATATTTTACCCTTTGTTCTCCCAGCGTGACCTACAATAATAATCTGCTTCGTGTTGGTATTTACTGCTGTGTTGCTGTCAATTACCTGAAAGAGAAGTTGGGGTGCTTCACTGGGCTGGAAAAAGTTTAGCTAAATCAGAAAGCAGGTCTAAGCAAGTTCATTCTATACATATAAAAGGCTAAGTTGACTCGTGCATGCACCATACATAAGCTCTTGCTGGTGCCAATCGCACATGTGTGTTTCCATCTGTCATTGTCAATCGTGTTTGGTTGACACTTCTATTATAGAGAAAGGGCAAATAACGATAATAAAACATTTCTTCTAATTAATTTCCTTTCAATGTGCACAAATTTGTGCACTGGGCCACTAGTTTTATATAAAAGTATAGGCTGTGACTTTTCCTGCTGCTCTTGGGTGACACATCTTCATAACATCTACCCTGGAGTAGCTTAAAGTCCTTAACAGGAAGTAGGTACCATTTTTGAAAGAGCCTGAGTGTTAGTGTTAGCCCTAAGTCCCCCTTCTTATTCAGCAATGAAGACTTGACACTCCGTGACAATGACAACACAAGAGATTGATGAATGGGAATGGAATGGCCTCGCTAATGTAGGTGGGGTCAGTGTGGCTTCTGTGGGTCAGATACAATTTGGGTGAGCTAATGACTTCCGGAAGCCATTTTCTAGGCTATGTTTTTGTGTCTATTTCTTAGGATGCTTTTCCCAAGGGGAGAGAGAACACAGAGATGTAAAAGCTGTCTGGCCATCTGAAGAACCCAGCGGGAGACTGTCTGCTGACCAGCACGTTGTTCCACCCAATGCACTGCATCCTTAGCATCACTAAGTCTAAGGGTAAGGACTCCAACCAGTCCACAGTTATGCCTGGTTCTAGAGACTGTATTCCAACGTGGCTGTGGTAAAAAAATCTATTTTATTCTAGTCTAGCACATTTCCTACACTTAACAAAAAGTCTTCTCAGGGTGCAACACCTATAACAACAATGCCAGAAAACCCCAAAACACACAAAACAAAACAAAAAGCAACCATGAGTTTTGTATATTGAGCTGGTCAATGGGGATGGGGTTAGCTGATGAACTGAACTTCTATATTACAAAACTAGTGCTGTTTTAGGATAAGCTTATTAATTTTTTCAGTTGCCTAGACTACACTGAAGAACTTTATTACTGAGCTTTCTCACTGAGATCTCATAGATAAAACTATTTGGAGTATTGTTTTCTGGAACCATTTAAATTATAGATAGCATAGTCTGTTTGTATCCATGGCTGACCAAGGATAGTAGGAATGGCTTAGGATTTAGCAACAGTGTTTGGAAAACCAAGAACAATGTTGGGGTTGGAGATCTAGGCAAATTATGGTTAGGAAATCAGGACAGTCATCACAGACATCCAGGGTCATCCAGAATTTCAAGATAAATCAACAAGTTCAAAGCCAGCAATCAAAATACCTGTGAATAATGACTCCAGAGGTTGTGTTGACCAGGAGGCCAGAAACTAGGTGGACTAAGAGCAAACACATGAAAGATATGTAACGAAGCAAGCCTAGTGGTCATGGCTGGCTGAAGACTGAAGGGAAAGCAAAGCAGACCAGACCCTGCACTGTCTGCCAGGAGATTTATACCCTTCCCATTAGGGCAGAGGCAAGTTCCCAGTGGGACACAAGTGACCTGCAGGTAGAAGCAGGTGAATAGAGACCTGGCACAGTGCAAGTGTGTGGAGGGGGAGGAGGTACGGTCCTGCCAGGTTACTCTGATCAGCCACCGAAATTCCCTCTACCATCAAGCGCTGCATATGACAGTGGCCCCATAAGATTATAACAGAGCTGAAGTGTTTCTGTTTCCTAGTGACATCCTAGCTGCCGTAATGCTGTTACAATGTGCTTCTGTTTTAAGCTAAGTGTTAGCTTAAAAGAGTTGAAAAGTTAAAAAATATTTTAAAAGATTATAAAGTTAAAAAGTTATAGTAAGCTAAGGTTAACTTGCTATTAAAGAAAACTACAGGGTGTACCAAAAAATGTATACACACTGTATGAGCTGATAGCTCAATTTTGAAAATGAAATGTACTTTAATAAACACTGCCTTTATAATTATTCAAAGTGTGTGTATACATTATTTGAGGACACCCTATATATTTTTAAATAAATTTAGTGTAGCTTAATTGTACACTGTTTATAAGGCTACACTAGTGTACAGTAATATCATTCACTGACTCACTCAGAAAAACTTCCAGTCCTGCAAGCTCCATTGATGGGAAGTGCCCTATACAAGTGTACCATTTCTTATCTTTTATACTGTACCTTTTCTGTGTTTAGGCATGTTTAGATAAATGCCACTGTATTACAATTGCCTGCAGTATTCCATATAGTAACATCCTGTACAGGTTTGTAGTGTAGAAGTAACAGGCTTACCTGATAATCTAGGTGTGCAGTAAGCTATACCACAGGTTTGAGTAAGTACCTGTGCTCTATCATGTTCGAACAAATTGCCTAATGCCAAAATTGCCTAAGGATGCATTTCTCAGAATGTATCCTTGTGGTTAAACGATGCATGACTATATGTGGATCTCCTCTAAGTCCTGCCAATTTCTGACAGACACTAAGCAGCCCATATAAGTGAAACATTTACTTAACCCAAGGCTCAGTGTGTGCTCGAATATGCATGAGGTCCTTTTTTTTTATTGTTAATCTTCACCGAAAGATATTTTTTCCATTGATTTTTTAATTTTTAGAGAGAGTGGAAAGGATAGAGGGTGGGGGAAGAGAGAGAGAGAGAGAGAGAAACATGGATATGAGACACATACATTGGTTGCCTCCTGCACTTGCCCCAACTAGGGCCAGGGATAGAACCTGCAACCCAGGTACATGTCCTTGACTGGGAATCGAACCTGCAACCCTTCGGAGTCAGGGCCGATGCTCTAACCACTGAGTGAGTAACATCAGCCAGGGCTGCATGAGGTCCATTTCCACAATTGGCAACCCAAAAATAGAGGGCTAGGAGGGCCAGGGAAATAAACTAAGGACAGAAATTGAACTCCTTTAACGACTTAAGAGGAAAAATATAAATATACCTATCTAAGCCATGAAGGCATATGAAAATCTATAAGGAAAACCAGCTTGGACTTTATTGCTTGATTTGTCATGAAAAACAGAATGTAATGAATTTTTTATTTTTAAAAAAGTCCGTGTGTGGTACAATTTGAGGTAAATTTCCACTAGAGGAGAAGGAAATTGGATCAGGGTGTTGGTTATTTCCCCCTTGAAACAAAGATGATGATTTAAGATTCTCCTTTGAGGAGCAGCTTAGGAGCTAAGTGCCTTCTGGTGGTGTCTCTTAATAAACCTGGGACAATGGCTTCATTGTAGCACAGCTGGGCCAGACTTCTGTTAATTAAGCACCAGTAACTGGCAGGTCTGCGAGCCCCTTCCTGGGTTTGACCACAATAAGGGCTGAGGCACTCCCTCAAGGGAGCACCCCTCCTCCTCTACCCAAATCAGGATGGATTTCAAAATGTGAAGCCAGAGCAGCCCAGGGGGCAGGCGTGTCAGGAAATTAAGTGTGTATTTACAGCCCAGGCCCAGGTCCTGTGTGACACATGGAAGCATTTACCTGTCGGGTTTCACACCCCACAACCTTCTGTGTTTCAGATATTGATTTTTTTAAAAATATATTTTATTGATTTTTTACAGAGAGGAAGGGAGAGGGATAGAGAGTTGGAAACATCGATGAGAGAGAAACATTGATCAGCTGCCTCCTGCACACCCCCTACTGAGGATGTACCCGCAACCAAGGTACATGCCCTTGACCGGAATCAAACCTGGGACCCTTCAGTCCACAGGCTGACGCTCTATCCACTGAGCCAAACTGGTTAGGGCCAGATATTGATTTTGTAAAATTGTGGTAAGAGAGACATAACATACAATGTACCACTCACATTGTTGTGCAACTGTCTTCACCATTCATTTCCAGAATGCAAGACTGAAACCCTGTGCCCATTAAACACCTCACTCAGCCTCGGTAACACCACTCTACTTTCCGTCTATGAGTCCATGAATTGGACTACGCTAGGTGACTCGTGTAAGTGGAATCATCCAGTATTTGTCTTCAAGGTTCATCTATGTTATAGCATGTGTCAGAATATGCTTCTTTTTAAAGGTCGCATAATATTTCATCTTACGTTTGTCCTTCTATCCATTGATGGACAGTTGGGTTGTTTCCACCTTCTGGTTGCTATGAACGTGGACATAGAAATAACTGTCCAAGTCTCTGCTTTCCTTTCCCAGAACTGGAATCGCTGGGTCACATGGTGATTTCAGTTTTTGAGGAAGTGCCATGGCATTGGATACTAATATTTTCACCTACTGCTTCTGCCCTGTTAGTCCTGGGCCTCCCTTGAGGCAGGCTGGACCTTTGCCCCCAGACAGACACTTAACATTTGTTTGCCCCAATGCGTCCTGCTTGGTGGCCCTGGGTGAACGGTGCTCCTTAGCGTGCATGAGCCTCAGGGGTCCCTGCCCTTTACGACATCTCCTTAACCTGCGTTCTCATTCCTAGGCCAGATCTGAGTCCAGCTCTGACGTCCAGCTCACACACTTGGGGCCAAGGCACCCTTTGTGGCCCTCCCCTGGACATTCAGCACTGACCACTCTGCTGGTCATGACTGTGGGCCTCAGGGTAAGGCAGGCTGGTTCCTCTTCTGAGGGCCGGGGGGCAAGGGAAGGAGATTGGGCATGAGTGGTGCCCACTGAGGCTGAGACTGTGGCCCCATTTAAATTACCCTGAACATAGGCTAGTGGGTGTGAGTTAGGGTCAGGCACCAGGACGTGGAACGCCACCGGAGAGGGATTAGGGTTCTTTCTGACCTGAAGAAGGGCTCCCTCCTAGAAGCAGGGTTAGCAAGAGTGGAGCAGGGTGTCAGGACAGCAGCACTAGCGGCTCCAGCCTCCATTTGAAAGCAGACCCAGGGCAGGGTCAAGGGCACTAGCCCGCTGACTTGGCCTGGGCTAGGAGGAAACAACCAAAACTGGGACATGCGGGTCCCTGGCACCCCCTCAGCCATTGGCCAACATCTCTGCCTCCTGGACTCTGCCGGACGCGGTCGGTGCAGAGTCAGGTGCAGTGTTGGCACTTGTCACACCGGTAGCTGAACAGGACTAGCCAGGAGGGATCTGACACCTGCCAGCTGGCTCTAAATGAGGCCCCTCCCACCCCTGTTGTGCCCAATGATGACAGTGAGACCACTAGCGGCTTTTGACATCTCCATTGCCTGGAAAGGCAAATTTGCAGGCCTCTCCCCCGCAGTCCTCCCCTCCCCATGTCCCCGGGCCCTGTACTAAGAGCTTCCAGCTCCCTTTCCCAGGTATCAGCAACCCTCCCCGACCTGGTCCGTCCTTTCCCATGGACCAATGGTTATCAACCCTGGCTGCCTATCTGGGAAGCTTTTACAAAATGCTTTCACCGGAGGCCACCTCTAGGGACTGAGAGTTTATGTCTGGGGAAGGAGTTGGTATTACAATTTTTAACAAGCAGCCTAGGGGTTCTAACGTGCAGCCAAGGAAAAGAGCCACCGTCTGGCACTGAGGTCACTGTCCTGCAGATGAGCTCCTGTAACTGGAGATGATGTCTAAGAGTCCAGATCAGAGGTTCTCGTGGGCCAGCCTGCATCGGAATCCCCCGGAGTGTAGGCCCGGCATTGGCATTTCTCACAAGTTCTCAGATGAGGCTGACACTCTGGCCAAGCGACCACACTGAGAACCTCTGACCTAGGCCCAGGACACCCCTTAGTTCTTGCATTTCGGGTGGCTGACAGAAATGGAAGTAAGAAGTTCAGTGTCACTTCCTGCATTCACTGTTTAGTTTCATTCTTTGACACCCTCATCTCAAGAGAAACATGGAAGAAACACTCCAGCAGGGCAGCCAGCCCGGTAGGGGCTAATCAAGGACTCTTTCTCCGTATGCAGAAGAGAAAGGTGCACTTAGGACTTTTCACCCAACTCTTCCTTGCTCCCTCACCTGAAAAAATAATTAAATAGTTAAAAGAAACATTTTTATTAAAAGGAATTGAATTTTCCTTCCCACCAAGAGGGCCTAATTATTGATTTGAAAAGCCTGAATGTAAGCAACATACATTTATTTCTAAAATAAAATGGTTTCTTAGGATGTGATAGTTTAGTGGCTGGAGTCCCCCAAAGGCAGCAATCAAGCAGCCACACTGAGACCCTGAATCACTCACCCCCTTGTCCCCGTGGCCCAGAGGCCAGAACATTCAGAGGCTACAATCTGCCCTCAACAAAGAGCGTTTAGACTCTTGTTTTGGAAATGAGTGACTCATCTTTGAGTTATTTTCTTGTCTATCTCCCTTCTCTCTCCCCTCTTCCCCCATCCCAGGAAACTGCAGGCAACACACGTACTCTTCTTTATCTCAATGCACAAAAAACACAAATGTTGCTGATCTCAGAACCTGACTTCCTGTTATTAAGGAGGACATGCTACAATTTTAAGGGAGGAAGATTTCTAAGCAAAGCAGAAAGTCCAATGATTTCAGAGTTTGCTTCCCACCTACAATTAACTAGGTCACAGCTGCAAGGGAAGAGAAAAAGCAAATTTAAATGTCTCCAAGGCAGGAGCACTGGGTATCATCTGTGGCAAAAACACAAACACTCAATATTTATTTTTTTAAAAGGAGGAGCTCTAACTCTTACAGAAACAAATAAATTTGAGATATGATAGAAGAGGAAAAAAAATCTGATCAAACAATAGACATAGTGTCTCAGGCCTCCTTATTTTACTTAATATTTGTTCAAAACAGAGAGGGAAATGGAAATGATCCTCTTCATAACTAAAGGCCGTGAGCTGCCTTTAATCCACGCAGAGGTCTTCCTTAGGATTATGCACAACGCATAAAGATTCCCACTTGCTCATACAAGGGCCCAGGTTTCTTAAGGCCCAGGACTGTTTCAGGTCTATAGGACTTCCCAATTTGGCAAATGTAAAATACTCAGAGTGGATTCTTTGGCCTTCGTAGGACATCAAGGAGGGAGAGGCTATTTCAGAGTGGGTTATATTTTTAAGATCCACAGTATCCAAGGAAAGCATGCTTTTCAGAAGGAATATGTCAATGTGCTACATTCCTTTCTCTCTTATGACCCCCTGCACCAAAGGGATTTCATTTCTCTTTAAGTGGCCTGGACTTTCACACTGATCTTTCCCAAATGTTTGTATAAAGTAAGCACGGTAAAGATGATAGATAGATAGATAGATAGATAGATAGATAGATAGATAGATAGATAGATAGATATAGAGATAGGTAAATAGATATAGATAGATGGTATAGATATATAGATACACAGAGATTTAGATATAGACAGATGGTAGATAGAAAAATAAATATCCAGAGATCCAGATAGGTGTATGACAGGCAGATGATAGAAAATATCGGAAACAAAGATGAGAAGAACAATAATCTCTGTCCATGTACCAGTTAGGACACTTAGAGCCTTGCTGATCAGAGGCCTCATGGACCGCAGCATCAGTATGACCTGGAGATGGTCAGAAATGTAGACTCTCAGGCCCTGCCCTGGACCTGCTGGATCCAAGACTGCATTTGACAAGATCCCCAGGTGTCCCTGTGAACATTGACATTCGTGATGCATGGCTTTAGAACATAACAGCCTGGAACAGTGATTGATGATGAACAAATGATTTTAAAGCAAGATTGTGTGCAGGAATAGAGCTCAGAAGTTCCTAGAAGGCCACAGGAGGAGGAACCAGAGAGAGGAGGGGGACAGGAGAGGAAGGCAGCACAAATGATGGAGAAAGGGCAGTGGGCCTCTGATTAGGACTCCAGACACCCAGTGCAATTTGAATTTCAGACAAACAACACGAGACATACTTACATTAAAGAACTATTTGCTGTTTATCTGAAATTCAAATTTACTTGGGCATCCTGTGTTTTCATTTGCTGAATCTGGCAACCGTAGTTCCTCTCTCAAGGGTACTTTCCTCAGCAGCTTAGGCCCCAAGGGGCTCCCTCCAGTTGAGAGTAAAGTAAACTTCCCTCTGGAGAGTAAAGTAAAGCACAGTGCCCTGCACGGACAGGAGCTCACTGAATAAATGTACTTTACATTGTTAGCTATCAGGACAAGGTCTCCTGGGTCTCAGCAACTTCTTATCTGTCTGAATTTGCTCCTGGTCATTTTCCTGGGACCTTCGATCAATCTGGAGAGGAAAGTGGAGGGAGAAAAGGACACCTTTTCTCCTGAAAAACCATACAAGGAGGAGCTTTCCCCTCTTTCGGGGGGGCCCTGGCCTGGCTTGTCCATTGGTCAGTGCATTTCCTTCCTCCCGCCCCCTGAGGGCCCTGTCTGCGAATGAGCTAGGGAAGGAGGGAGGAAAACTGGATATTTGCTCCTTGACCTGCATGACCTGGTTAATTCATTCCCAGATGGAAGGAAGCACATGCAGACCTTCCTTTGCCAGAGCTTCTTGGCCTCCCGTCTCAGTGATGGGGAGGGAGCGAGCTCCTGCTTCCTTGACCTTAGCTGAGCAACGGGAGTTGCCATAGCCTGGAAAGGGGACATGCCTAGGACAGTGACATCTCACATCTCAAGGTCAGAAATTCTCAGAAAGCCGCTAAAGTACAGGAGTAGGCATTTGGGAATGTGTGATTTCTTCCTCTTGGTGTAAACCTGACATACCATTGAAGCCTCCTTGACTGACTGCCCGCTTTTGTTCCCATCTTTCTTCTCATGAACTCCAAGATCAGAGACTAGATTCCAGCAATGGTCTGTCCTTAAGCATTAAACAAAGAAAATAAGAAAACCAAGGTATCTGGGAGGAGGTGGGGCTCCAAGTTCCCTCAGAGGAGACACTGGAGCCAGCTTCCATGGTGGGTGCCGAGCCAGAGTCCCTAGTGGAATTGAGCGATTACCCTGAAACTGCACTCTGAATGCTGTGGCGTTCCTGGCTTCACCCTCCTCTTGGCACCGACCCATCGCCTGCAGCAGCAGCTCTTTCCCAGGAAGCTATTGTTATTTGTGCACGGATAGTTTACAGCAGAGCGCACTGACAGCAGCATTTAGAAAGGAAAAGAAAAGAACTGCAGGTGAAAAGGACAAAGCGCCGGCTCTCAGCATTCTGGGGGCCCCCTTCTCAGGCGGCTCGGCCTGCAGCAGTGAGTCAGGGCTCCATGGGATGGAAGAGTCGCCCCTGGGCACCGTGCAGCTTTATGGAAGGTGGCCTCAGACTCCGCGGGTCAGAATGAGACTACCCACCGCTGACGTCCCCTGGGGATCCCCCTCTGTAGTGTATTCTCTGTTCCTCCCAGGAACACATTTCTGCTGCCACCAGGAGCTGCACTGTGTCGCGGGGCACACACGGCACGCACAATGGGGTGAATGCAGTGGCTCTGTGTTATCAGCGCCGTCTGTTCCAGGTACATTCATTCTCGTCTGGGAAAAAGCGCTGCCTTGCTCAGAGCATGATGTTCCCATGTCCCAGCTTATGGGGAAGCATTTTTGATATACCTGTCGGAGCATTAGTTCTGCCGAGAGAGTGGGGGTCGCACCCTTTGTCCTATGTTTTTATTCTCAGTCAACTGTTCCCGTTGTGTTGGTTTCCCTATAGAAACTAACACAAGCAGGAGAAAAAGTGGTAGGATGTCATGCTGCTTGGCAGGGGTGCAAAGCATATGCATGTAAATACACACTTGGATAATAAAGGTAAACTAGGAAATTAAGGACACCATAACATAGAAAAAAGAAAAGAGCTACTTAAAAGGACGAGATGAATGCAAAAAGGTTATCTAGAATGAGCCAGCTGGACCCCAAATGCAGCTCTGAGTTTTCCCGCAACAAAGGTAAAAAAAAAGTACACATATTGAACCACATATTTTTTATCATCTCCTAAAAGGAATTAACAGGGTGAAATTTATATAAGGGATATTGAAAAAAAACACACATAAGGAACAATATCTTTAACTGTAATTTTTAAAAAGCCTCAGAAGTATTTGAAAGGATGTTTCTTTTGCCCAGACACCCCTGCAGCTATGTAAATGGTTCATGTGACTCCTCAAGACTCTACCTTCTGCTTTGCATCTGCTTCACTAATGTCTCTGGTCTCCATCTGGCTGTTTCATTCCAGATTTTTCCAGCTCCATCTAACACTTTCAGACTCACGACCCATCCACCTGGCTGTGGGGCTTGTTTTAGCAATCCTGCCACCAGCCATCTCCCACATCTTGCCTGGGTTTCATATTCTGAAAATCCTGACCACCCGATTCCATGTCCTGCCCAAGACCTGGGTCACTTGGCCCCAGTCCGGGCCCAGAATAGGTTGCTGCGTGTCTAGAAAAAGATAATGAACATCATCCCTCAATAAAGATGAATTAAACCTTAACTCAATAAAATAATCTCAGCAGGGAGTTGAGAAAAAACGGTGCAGGTATATTGATATTTGATTATTTAACTTCAGACGGACATAGTATAAAAGGGGCAGAATAATGAATTGCTAACATATCCATTGATCTGCTTTTCCTCATGTCAGATGTCCCCGGGAGGTCTTTGACTAAGAGCTGGAAGGCAGTAAAGTCAGTTGCCTTTTCCTGAAAGAGGCAGAAGTGGAGATATTGTGAGATTACAAGTAGAGACACATCTCTGTGTGGCTCTGCCAGGTAAGGGCCGCGATGCAGAGGGGGCGCTGAGAGGTGTGACTTGGGCCCAGGTGGAGCACCATTTCACCTGACAGTCTGGAAAGAGCAGGAGCTCCTATGGGTGGAACCAAAGTTTTCATCAGAAAAAGAGCTGTGAATCCCTTCAAGTTCTTGCTCAAGGACTTGGCTGAGACCCCAGAATTCTCCTCCATCAAGTGAGAAAGAGATGATTTAGAATGAAAAGGATTTAGTTCAGCTGTTACCAGCCAACCACCTTGATCATAGACGAACCTCATTTTGGCTCTCCTGCTGCCTCTGGCTTTGAGTAGGACCACATGCTTCCAGTTTGTAAACCTGAGTTACAGCAAACTAGACCTCTAGGTGCTGGAGTGATTGCTTCATTAGATGGAATTGTTCACTACAGTCCACTTTAACAATGGAGAACACCTGCCCAGAGCAAAACAGTGTGGCTGATGCTCAGCTGCCCTGTCGGGCGGGCGAAGGTTAGACTGTAGGTTCAGTTGCTTTTTAAGTTCTATTCCTCTTGCTAGGCAATGAAACCATGCTCTAAGCAAAGAGGATGCTGTCTTCCTATTTCCCATAGCTGGAAGGCATGCATTCAATTCATTTAAATGTAAATTAGAATTTGCATGTGACCTGTCAAAAAAGATTTTAAAAAATTCTGATTTAGCTATAGAATGGTGATGCCAGTTGGAGGGCCTGAGAATCTATTCAAAATTAGTTTTTTGTATAAAGATATCTCCTCATGAAATTTAAAACTTGGGAGAGGAATCTACAATAAAGGTATTTGTGGTGGGATGGCACTCATTTAATTGTAGAAGTTGAAAAATGGCATCTTGTGGGCCAAATAAGGGCTGTACATGTGCTCTGCTTGCTATGCAATGTTTTTCTCTAAGCTTGGAATAAAAGCCAGCATACAGAGATTGGGATATTTCGACTCTCATATATATAGATAGATATATATCTATCTATATATATTTATATAGATAGATAGATAGATAGATAGATAGATATATTGTTACTAGAGGCCTGGTGCATGAAAATTCGTGCACTCAGGGGGGTCCCTCAGCCTAGCCTGTGCCCTCTCACAGTATGGGAGCCCTTGGGGGATGTCCACCTGCCAGCTTAGGCCCAACCCCTCAGGGGATCGGGCCTAAACTGGAAGTAAGACATCCTTAGCACTGCGGAGGAGGCTGGAGAGGCTCCTGCCACCACCGCTGTGCTCGCAGTCATCAGCCCAGCTTGTGACTGAGCGGAGCTCCCCCTGTGGGAATGCACTGACCACTAGGGGGCAGCTCCTGCATTCAGCGTCTGCCCCCTGGTGGTCAGTGCGCATCATAGCTACCAGTCATTCCTGGTCATTCTGCCGTTAGGATCAATTTGCATATTACCCTTTTATTATATAGGACTAGAGGCCTGGTACACGAATTCGTGCACTGGGGCGGGGGTTGTTCCTCAGCCTGGCCTGCACCCTCTCACAGTCTGGGAGCCCCGCAATTGACCACCCCGCAGAGGGAGGCCCCGCCCACCCGCTGCAGCCTGCTGGTCAGTGGCCTGGGCCTCTCTCTTAGGGGCAATTGTGGAGCCCCCTGATTGATCACCCCACCAGCTGGTGGCCTGAATCTCCTTCTACAAGACAATCATGGAGCAATGGCCAGGCCCCCGACCAATCGCATTGCACCTGCCTTGGCTGGCCTGGCGCCAGTGGGTGTCATAGCATGGTTGTTGAGATGATCATTCTGCTGTTTGCCCATTCAGTTGATTTGCATCTTAATAGATGAGAAAACTGCAAAATGATTTTCCTTGGAAAGTCAAAGTTTCCAGGAACACCAACCCATTTCCTGGTGGCAGGGCTGGGAGCGGCTGGCATTAGTTGCTAGGGCACGAGTGCTCCAGTCTGCAATGTGCCTCTTTCCTCACTGTCCTACACGTATTTGGCCTGCCTGGTTCCTAAATGCATTTGAGTTATAATGCCTGTACGGGGCCTATGTCACAGGATGAATGGAATGGACTAAGATGAAGGATTAGGTCCTCAGGGTACTATAGGAGATAGATATAAGTTTTGAAGTAATTGGTTGTTTCTGATTGGTAGGTCTCAGAAGGAGCAAGAAAAAGTCTTTCCCTGCATAGACCCTATTCTAATTCACATGATACATGTTTTTCTCATGCCACTGTAAGGCCACTTAACTGAAGGAAAAATGAAGTCGCAGTATCCCAAAGATACTTTTGTTTGCTGTTAGGCATGTTGATCTACTATTACCCAGAGGGGACTACAGAACACACGTCCAGGGATTATCCTATATGATAAAGAGGTAATATGCAAATTGACCCTCATACCCTCGCACAAGATGCCCTCCCCATGTGGTCAAAGATGGCCTCCACAAGATGGCCAGAAGGGGAGGGTAGTTGTGGGCGATCAGGCCAGCAGGGGAGGGCAGTTGGGGGCGACCAGGCCTGCAGGGGAAGGCAGTTGGGGGCGACCAGACCAGCAGGGGAGGGCAGTTAGGGGCAACTGGGCCGGCAGGGGAGGACAGTTGGGGTCAATCTGGCTGGCAGGAGAGCAGTTAGGCATCTATCAGGCTGGCAGGGGAGTGGTTAAGGGGTGGTCAGGCTGGCAGGCAGGTGAGCGGTTGGGAGCCAGCAGTCCTGGATTGTGAGAGGGATGTCCGACTGCCAGCTTAGGATCGGGCCTAAACTGGCAGTCGGACATCCCACGAGGGGTCCCAGATTGGAGAGGGTGCAGGCTGGGCTTGGGGGCCCCCCCCTCCTCCCCCGTGCACGAATTTTGTACACCGGGCCTCTAGTACTAGAAATAAAAGAAAACAAAGATGATCTGCGAATGGCTTCTGTGGCTGAACTAAATGCCACAGGATATGGGTATTGCCCCGGAAGTGATGTTGAATGGGAGGAGGGTGTCCCTCAGCCCGGCCTGTGACCTCTCACAGTCCAGGAAGATTTTTTCCAGAGGATTTTCTTTTCTTTCTTTGATAGTTCGTCTCCCTACATGCTCTGCTATTTGAAAACCCAGAGCTGGGGCCCAGCAGAATGAGGGGGTTCCCGCTCCTCTCCCTCCCCTTAAGTACTAAGTTGACATCTTAATGAGAGGAGTTCCAGAACCCCTGTATGTGACCACATTGCTGCCCACCTGATGGACCTGGAAGTACAAATTCAAGGGTCCAGAGCTTTCTCGGGGCACTGGTGGCGAAACTTATCCACACCCAGGCACACTGGTTCTGCTGCAATGGTGTAAATCCCACCACCAGGGCCCGTTCCAGGCTACCCACATGTCATCACTGAGTGCGAGTTGCGAAGGGACGCACGTGGTCAATTCTTGAGCCTGGAGAGCTGGCTCCAGCACCCCCAGTAATGCCCACATTCATATCTCCAGTCCAGGCCTCTCATCTAAACACAAAACTTACATATTTAACGTCCTCCATTTGAATTTTTCATCATCATCCCAAGTTTAACATATCCAAACATAGCTCTTACTCCCCCCTGGCCCTGACGTTGTCACCAACCTGCTCTCCCTGCAGCATTCCCATCTTAGTAAGTGCCCACCCTGTCCGCAGCTGCTCAGGAGTAATTCTTGACTCCTCTCTTCCCCACTGTCTCCCCACCCAAGCCACCACCCAATCCTGTCAATCTTTCTTCTCTCCACTCATTTCCTACCACCGTCAGAGTATCATCTGGTCTAGACCATCATCATTTCTCATTCTGATTCTTATACTAATGACCTAATGAGCCACCCTGCTTTCACCCATTTCTCTGTCAGTTTAGTGGTCACAGTGACCCCTTTAAAAAAATGTCAACTAATATCATCCTTTTGCCCCCAAACCACTGGTCTTCTTCTGTCTTACTCAGAGTAATACCCCAAAGTCTTTATCATGGCATCCGGGCTCCTAACACTTCTCTGACTGCCACTCCTCACCACATGCCCCGTGCCCTTCTCACTGCCCAGCTCTGGCTTCCCCCTTGCTGTTCCTCATATCCCTCAAGTGTGCTCTAGCATCACACCTTTTGCACTTGCAGTTTCCTCCGTTTGGAGTGTTCTTTCCGCAGACGACTACTTGGCTTATTCCCTTATTCCTTCAGGTCTTTCTTCAAACATCACCTTAACAGACAGCCACCTTATAAAAAGTGTGGCACACTCATCTCCCCTCACTCCTTTTCCTGCTATATTTTTCTTTAGAGATCTTAACACCTCTTAACGTGAAAGCAGACACTTCACTCTACTGTATTTCTTGGGCCTAGAACACTGCCTGCATGTAGTAGGTACTAAATAAAAAGTAATTAAAAGTAGCAGAATTAATAAATAGGGTACTGGGTTCTAGATATTACATTCCCCGTGGTATTTATTTTCTGAGACTGGTTTTGTTTGATTGAACTCAAAACCACATTTTCCAGAAATAATCAATATACTTGCAAGCCTTATTGGTTTTCCTGATTAATGTTCCAATTGAAGGACTAAAATGACCACTTGAAAGTAGTCTATCCATGTGGAAATGAGACCCTGGCATTTTTGAGAAAAGTCAGTGAGTAGTGGAGGAAATGATCAGAGGCATATTTGTAGACTATCTCAAAATACCCCCACACAGATTCAGACTGGGAAGGAAAAGGGCTGCTCATGCGCTCAAAAGTGTCAATTGTGTAGTCGGATTTCAAGAAATTTTTCATGACAACTTCTCTGCAAAGAACTAGCATCCTCACATCATAAGGTAGATTAATGTTAAATAACTATGTTGTGCACTTGAATCTAATATAATATTGTATTCTAACTTTACTTTAATAAAAATATATAAATTAAAAAGAAGAAACACTAGCACCCTAGCATCCCCAAAATAAGTCACTTTGTTAAGACTGATCATGACCCAAATATTCATCTAAATAAGAAAAGCAGATACTTGGCAACCCTACCCTTTGGGTGACAGTTCTGTTTGATTAAAGGTTTGAGTTTATGACCATGAAGCCCTTCTTTTTTATTCATCTACTCACACTCACTCAATAAATATCTATTCCCCCTATATATATGCCAGGCACTGTTCTAGGCTCTGGGGTGGAGTAAAAAACTGACCACATCCTTTGAAGCAGTTAGTTATTAAGTGACTGAAAAAGAAAAGAAAAAAAAGAATGAAAAATCCACAGATGTGGTACATCCACTCCCAGATTAGAAAACAAAGATCTACAGCCATAGTTTCTTCTATATTGTTTCCTACACATAAAATAATATTGTTCTCAGAGGCGCATTGATGAAGCAATCCAAGTAAAAGAAGATTGTTTCCAACTATGTGTTCAAAGAAACTCTTATGTTACACAGGTGGATAGTATTCATTCTGCTAGAACAATTTATAAGAGATATGATTTCAAAACACCTATAGAAAGTGTTCTGAGAATACACAGTTGGTTTTGTGAACATAGCTGCAAGATGGCGGGTTGCGAAACCCGGAGGGGCCTTTGTCCACACTCTAATGGAGAAGAACTAGGCAGGAGCTGGGTTGATCTCAAATTGTCTGGAAGTCCTGCACCACACTAGCTGCTCTGACTTCAGAAGGCTGGGTTTGATTACCTAGAAAGTGGCCTCAAAGTGCTGGTTACTGCATCGCATGTTCCAGGAATACGGACCCAACTTGAAAGGAGCTTAAATATCTTTCCTCCTATTGGGAATAACACTTTTGACTAAAAATCCAACACAATCAACTCATTTATTCCTTGTTCATGTGAAGCATGTGAAGACACAAGAAAGAATAGGAACCAGCTAATTTCCTTATGTGAGTGTGGTACCAGTGATCTTACCTTAGGGCCATGGTTCTCAATGTGGCTGCACGTTAGAATCATCTGGGGCCTTGAAAACTTCTGTGTGGGTGCCCTCTAGAGATTCTAATATACAGTGGTCTGGCGGACAGCGGGGCCTTGGGAATTTTTAAAGCTCCTCAGGTGCTTCTAATGTGAAACCAAGGTTGAGAAGCACTGCTTTAGGATGAGCCATGGACTATGACCTATGACACTAGGGATAGTCCCAAGAAGGAGTCAGGACTTGGGAACAAGTGCTCTAAATACAGAAGCCACCACCTGGCTTCAAGCTCAGCTTGGCAACCACCGTCTGGTGCAGCACGGTGACGCTTTTGGGGGTCCTGACTGTTTGAAGAGAGATTCCCAGTCCTGCTTTCCACACCAGCACGAGGAATGAAAACTCTGGGCTAGCCCTGGCCGGTTTTTGCAGTGGTTAGAGCGTCGGCCTGAAGACTGAAGGGTCTCAGGTTCGATTCCCTGTCAAGGGCCCGTACCTAGATTGAACGTTCGATTCCCCAGCCCTGGTTGGGGCACATGCAGGAAGCAACCAATCGATGTGTCTCTCTCACATCAATGTCTCTCTCTTTTTCTCTCTCTCTGCCTCCTCCTTCCCTTTCACTCTCTCTGAAAATCAAAGGAAAAAATACCCTGAGGTGAGGGGTTAAAAACAAACAGAAAAACAACTCTGGGGTGGAACCAGTAGGAACAGCCTTTCTACTACGCAGTCTCATTCTGGCCAAGATGACAAGTCACTGGCTAAACTTGACATAAACTGCTGTCAGAAACAAAATCAATGTTTCTGGGTCACCAAGCTGAGGTCAATTAAAATTGTTTGGGACAAAACAACGTGGGCAAAATGGTCTCCAATGCAGCCTATGAACCAGAGGCCCGGAGCCCTGAGAGTCCATGTTCTTTCTTCTCCAGAGAGGTGTGTATTTATAGAAGAAACAAAACCTCAGGCAGGATGAGGGGGTTGGATAATAATATGTGTGACTACACTGATCTGTCTGAACAGTTTCTTGGCTGTCTGCTTTCAAGGGTAATAAATATCCACTAAAAGCCGTCTACTGTATATGTGTTTGGTAAAATCCTACACTTCCCTGCATGATCACATTCAGAATGTAGGCACCACACACTTGACTATAGAGACTCTGTTGTATTCTGAATTCTTAAGTTATGAAGCTTAGCAGCTGTGTTAATGTAATGGTTTATAAAATAATAGACTGGCAATGCATCAACCTGGAGTAACACATTGAATAGTGAATAATGTGGGTGCAAGAGGTTTAATTTATACTGTGTTAAAAATACTGCTTCCAGAAATATCACACCACTTCAGTCTTTCCAGGACAAAAAAAACAAACAAACAAAAAAAAAACCCTTTCACTTAAATATTCAAATAATTGTGGTAAAAGAGAATGTTTTCTTGCTCTTTTTTTTCCCCCCAACAAAAATGTCAAATTTACATTAGTCTGAAGAGACCAATCATCTGAGTCTGGCCATTTGTTCACAAACTTATTTTGTACATCTATAACAGTGGTTCTCAAACCTGTGGGTTGAGAACCGCTGCTGTAGAGCCTAAGACCATTGGAAAACACAGATATTTACATTATGATTCATTAACAGTTGCAAAATTACAGTTATGAAGTAGCAACGAAAATAATTTTATAGTTGGGGGTCACCACAACATGAAGAACTGTATTAAAGGGTTGCAGCATTAAAAAGGTTAAGAACCACTGATCTATAAGATTTATGGTACCGTCTTAGAGTTCAGAATAAACAGGAGAGCATCTGTCTCCTCAGTCTGTATTCACATGTTAGAGTCAACAAATTTTCCACCAGCAATAATGGGGTTTATGGCAATTTAACATGAGAAGTGAGGCTGCTTCTGTTAATATCTTAATTCTGATCCTGGGCCACTTTGTCAAGGTCACACATAAATAGGGACAGTGTGGCTGCAAACCTTTCCACCCCACCTTGCTGCTCCCTGTAGCACCTAACTTGTCTTCATTACTTACATTGCTGAATTAAAGCCCTATTATATCGACTTAAAATAGTTTCATTTATATAAACCTGTATCCCAATCTCTCCTGTTTTACCAAACATAGCACCTTATATTTCTTTCTTTTTTAAATTTTTTATTCTGCCCTGCCTGGCACAGTGATGAACTGATGGAGGTCTGTGAAAACACATGAACAAGAACTAAGCCTGGCCTCCCAGCCTGAGAGAGGGTTTTTGTAATCATGACGTGACAAATATCTAGGTAGTATAGCTAAAAAGGTGCGTTTCTCTTCTTTCTTTTGAGAGAGAGAGAGAGAGATAAAACATATCTAGTTGTTGTTCCACTTATTTATGCATTCATTGGTTGGTATGTGCCCTGACCGAGGATTGAACCTTCAACCTTTGCAGGTCAGGACAACACTCTAACCAACTGAGCTAACATGCCAAGGCTCATTTCTTTTCTTCAAACTCAATTTCTAGGCAGTTGAAAAACAGAAACAATTGTTTCATCCTGGACCCCTAAGGGCACACGACAGTCAGAGCCCTAGAAATCATCAGTTATTCTCCTGGCTGTTAGCATCTCTGCCTTTGGTAAGTCTTCCATATTCTCTTTCATGTGAAGTTCTGGTGGCAAGTTGGCTGTAACCAATTCTCAGGGCCAGGCTGCAATATCAAAGCTGCCCAGAGAGCAAAGGTGATGAAACACAGGCTCAATAGCAGGACCTGACTTAGGTCCTGCTTTGTCATTGACTGCATGTCTGTGGACAGAAGGTTACATCTCTCCATACCTTGAATTACATCTCTTCATACCAGCTCATGAAGGTAAAGGGTAAGGGGGGCAATGAATAAGAAAGTGCGGTGTGTAAAGGCGTTATAGAAATGCGACGTCTTGGCATCACTAAATATCACAAGACAGTTCCAATGATTGTCACCCTCTCGGCTGCTGATGTAACTGAAAAAAGCTGCCATTGCTTTGAACTCCCGGAGCCCCTGGAACAGAGGGCTGGTCCTCAGACCCTGCTCTTAAAGCAGGTGCCATTTATCACCTTCCCTGCCCTCCTTTTATGTAAATATATGACGCTGATCCTGAAAATTGTCATAAAACCAGCAGCAGTAGAAAACAACCAATTGTAATTGACATGACATCACGTATTCTAATTAGTCTCCCTCTCCCTTGTGGAGGGTGAGATGGAAGGCTTATAGGAGCTCAAGGGCCCTTTCCCTGTGAGTGATGTCCCTGGCGGCCCAGGCCCGCTGCTACGCATCTACCAATGGACAGTAATAGCCCGTCTGATGCTCCAAGGATGGGCATGCTTCTCTTAAGGGCCCAGAAGCTTTCAGATCAGACTCCTAAGGCCTGAGCAACACTGGCATGTGCCCAAGGGCAGAAAACAGGTCTTCGTGTTTTGAATGTAAGTATGCACCAACGTATGCAACAACTGACAGGTTTTACATGTGACACTGTTCATATATTGTCAGTTTTTCTAAAATTGGTGAATAGTGAGTAACAGAAATGGTAACTGCATACATCTTGATTTATTAAACAAACATCCAGCTGGAGATTGTAACGGTTAAACAGAGGTTACCCGGTTAGTATAATTTCTTATGCCTGAACATAGGATAACTCTCTCATTAATATCGCCATGTGGTACAACTCCAGTGTGTGCTGTTCACGTTTCTGAGCGGGTATTTGTGAATAGAACATATTAAATAATATATTAATTACCATACAGGTCAAAACATTTTCAGAGCCTAAAATTACATTCAACATAAGCCTGAGAAATTTGTAGCTTTCACAGTAACATTTTTCAGAGCCTAAATAAGCCTGAGAAATTTATAACTTTCACAGTAACTGTTGGTCCTACACTCTAAGCTCCTGGTACAACAGGGAGCACGCAGTAGGCACTGAACACATGTGAATTGATGACACATGTGAGTTGAAGAAAGATGTTTCAAAGTAAAGATGTACACATAGTCAGAGCGGGGAGTGAATTTTTTTTCATTATTACTCAAATGGGAGAAAAAATACAACTCATCAAAAGTCAAGAAATCAACCCTGCCTAGAAGTCCAGGGAGCTCTTCATATTTTAAAGCTCTAATTATGTTTTTCTGAAATTTACAAGTCACTGAGTAGTAGTATACTAACCAGAAAAAGCCATTAAATGCAGTTCCCCTTTAAAAGATGTGGCAGGTTGCTATCTATCAAGTCAGTACTCGCCTTGTTGATCTCAGATTACACCTTAACCTAAGACTTCTAAATAGACCACCACAGCTCACAGAGGGGCCTGCCATGACTCAAACAGCGGCTTTGAATCGTTGGTGGGGTTCTGAGACCCACCAACGATTCCCCCCCACCGTGTGGGTGTAGACATGGTCCCCACACAAATGAGCCCACCGTTTTGAGGATAATCAGCTTTGCATTAGCTACAGTCATCCCCAAACTACATCATCAGTCACTCCAGAGAAGGACAATCATTCGTATTGTTTTATAGGATCTTCTCTGCTAGGGGCCACCGTAAAGTGAGCATGCTTTCAGAAAATTAGCAGAGTAATATTGAGCTAAAATCCATAGTAGTAAAAAACAAAACAAAACAAAACAAAACAAAAAAACACACCAAAATGATAGCAAGGTATCTGAAACAATAACAACAGCAACAAAACACAGAAGGGATTTTAGTCAACTGGGTGTCCAATTTAAACCCTCAAGGCATCACAGCTCCTTAACGTCATCATCACCTCCTTTGAAGACACTGTCACCCAGGGAGGAAATTTGCAGCCTGCTTCACTAATGGGTGTTTCATGAAACATAGAAGAAAACAGGGTTTACAGCCCCCGCAGCCCGGATGCTGTTCTCCACAAGCACACCGTCTCCCATATCCGTTACAGAGGCAGCCCCCACCCCAATCTTTCCCAGTTTTCATCCATAAGGTGCCCCCCACATGCAAAGCTGACAAAAATTTGTTTCAAATTTCCCATCGTTATCTATTAAGGGAAACACTGCGTATGACTTAGTATTCTACAGTCCCAGGAATTCGAATTTTTTCAGTAAACAGGACTAGCAGAGGGATGCTGTGTACAATGAAATCCAACATCTCCCTTTCTTTGTGGTAACTGCTGGGTGAAAACAAACAGCCCGCCACGTCGCTTACCCTCTCCACGCTGCGTCTTCTCAGAGATCCATAAGGAATTTTCAGTAAAAGTCTTTGGGGTCTATTCGGAGCCACTGCAGCCTGAACCACCATGGTGTAGAGCTGCGTGTGAGTGTGAGTGCGTGTGTGTGTGTGTGTGTGTGTGTGTCTGTGCACGCGCGCAAGCGTTCCCGGCGAAGGGAGAGACAGAGGCTTCCTCTAAACAAAGTTACGGTCTCCTGGAGGTTTCCCAAATATCAAATAACGGAGAGAGTTTTTCTTTCGACCATATGAGTCAAGATGTGGTTTGTCGGGAGGTAGGGGGATGGGGGAGGAGAAAAAATAGCCCAAGTTCTGCAAGTTGAGTGTGCTCTCAGCAGCGCAGCTTTAGCTCCCTCCCGTCCGTCCCTGCGTGTCAGCCCCTCCGTGAGGTTGCCTGTCCCAGAAGTGGGCAGGCAACGCTTCTGGGGGGGAGTGATCCAGAAACGTCAACTTTGTTTCTCGTGGCTACAGATGGTAACCAGGTCAGTCGTCTAATCAAAGCTCTATCAGACGTATTACTCATTCCGTCACGTGAGGCCGGAGCCCCTGGGCTGTACAGTAGGTCACGTGCTCACCTTAAGAAGACTATTTGGAACATCACCATCTGGTGCAGAGATTCCGGGGAAATTCTGCATGCTGATTTCTCTCTTCCCAGCACAGGAAAAAATATCTGAGGACTAGTGACATAGTACATTAGGGACTTGGGGGGAAGGGGTCGTCCCTGTTCGCAGGCATAAATTATGCCTATGACCCTGAGTGACAGACATGCATATCTGTTTTTTTTTCCTCCTGCTTTCCAACACAGAGAAAATAAAGGTAGGCATACGATGAATTATATATGTGGATGCAGCCCACAAAGAGAAAGAGTGAGAGACAGGAGGGAAAAATGTTTGTTCACGTGGTTCAGATGAATCAAATCTACTTGCATTTGGCACCTCCTCTTTAAATATCTGTTATAGAAAATTTATTTTTATGTGTGCCAGTAAACATGAAGTTGTGTTTTACTTTATGAGGCTCTGAAAAGAAGCTGTCCAAGCTCATTTTCATCCATCACATTTGCCTATTATTTTCTAACCTTATGTATAATTCTGTATCAGACAGTCTTCTCAGGTTGTCTGAGGGTACTCATGCTCTAAAATTTAAACTTTTCTGTAATACTGGATAAGGGATATGCTGTGTACTTGCCCCTCCCCCGTCGCTGCTCCTCCTTAAAGCTGCCTGTTTCTGTAGCAGAGAAAATGACTACAAAGGAAAACAAGTTAGGGGCTTCCTCGGTTGGAAGTGTTTTAGTCTCCTCCTTTTAAACGTATTTCCAAATCCACTGCTCTTCTCCGTTCCGGGTTTTATGAAAGAGATGCCATTTCCTTGGTAATCATCCCATGCTTTTGGGTGTTAACCTGATATCACTCATTTGCTTTGGGAACCAGCTTCTATTTACTCTCTACAGAGCAGCTTATTGAAAATGATGGAAAAGAATGCTCTGTTTATTCAAAGAAACTAATAGGAAGTGGGGGTGGGGTGTGAAGGGAAGGAGTGGAATTTTATACCACTATAAAATGAATCAGAAAAAAGAGTCTTCGAAGGGAGGTAGGTGTGGGGGAGGGGGTGGGCAGGCTGAAAACGTGGGTCTGGTCACCCAGTGCAGACACACATTAAGAGGCAGTTAAAGAAAGCATCAAGTTGATGTGGGAAATTCCAAATATATAACAATCGGGCTTTGTTGGTAATTGGTTCCATATGTGCAGCCAGAGCGTTAGTGAGAGGGTGAGCGGAGAGACGGGAAAACTCTACAACAGGCCTTGCAGACGTCTTTGGTGAGGTGGTTTAGGCTTCCATCCCTCTCCTCCCATTCCTCACTTCCTCCCTGCACTGCGTGGCTTCAATAAATCTGGAATGCTACCCAATTATTCGGCCAAAGCAACAGAATCTCTTTCCTTTATAAACCCCCACTTCACTACATAATGGTGTTGAACAAAGGACAGGCACATTTTCAAAGCACTTATTTGTCCGGAGTCTTGGGAATTTCTTCCTCCAGCGCAGTCTGAGAGGGGGGCAATGGATCAGATCAACTGAGAAGTCCCCGTCTCCTTCCTGACCCAGGCCAGGGCAAAGCCCCTGGGAGCTGACTTTATTTATATTTGACTAAATGCAACTTCCTGTTTCCCAGGGGTATTAATGAACGTTTCACTGAAGAGCTTAAGGCCTCATGGCATAGTTCAGATCATAAGGGACACTTTGATGAACTAAGTGCAAATAAAACTAAAACATGTGCAATTGATTAAGGTTAAAATACATATAGAAGAGAATGTTAATGGAAACAAAAATAACCCTGGGCCAGACTCCCACACATTTGAGCCCCACACATTCCTCCCTTCTAGGGGACGAGGAGCAGGATCATTTCTCATATCAGCACCTCCTTCCAGCTAATGGAGAGGAGAAGGTGGCCCAGAGCCTTCCCTAGTCCTCATAGAGAAATAGGAAGGCTCTCAAAGGTCAGCTTGTCCAAAACCACCTTTCCAATTGTGGGTGTTTGAGATTTGTACATTGAAAATTAATTATTGAGTCTAAAGTGTTTATTTCTAGAAGGCCACTAACACAAACATGTTTCCCTGGAGGGGATATGCACTCACACCTTAGGGGATGTGACCACTTCAGGAGAGGTGAGGGGACTGGTGAGTACCCAGTAGTTGCCCTACTGGAAGTAGACAACATGTTGAAAGTTACCAAAGGTTGTCTCAACGGCAGAATTGAGTTTCATTATCTATATTGTACAGGTGGTGAAGCTGGAGCTCAGAGAGGTTTAAGAAGTTGACTAAGGTTGCACAGCTAGAACTGTCAGAGCCAAGTCCATTATACCCTCCCCTGTCACAGAGGACTTGATCAGATTACAGCAGGTTGGAAGTCCAGAAAGGAGCTATATCTGTGGGGCCCATCAGGAAAATGAAAAAAAAAATCTCTGTGGACACAGGAAATGGTGTTAGATGTAGCAGTTCTGGGGTCTTTGGAACCACTGCTTCAATGTCTGTTGGAGCTAAGCACAGGTGATGGAAGAGGAAGAGGCCCGTGGGAGCTGGGGAGGCAGCCGGAAGCCAGCATAAGCCTTGGTCTGAGGGACACAGGGAGGAGCTGGTCACCTGGCCGAGGCTGGGACCCTGTGGACCCATCAGGCAGAACCCGACCACTGCTGGAGTCATACGCCAATGCCGGGTGGAGGATGGGGAGGATGCCCTGCTTCTCCCTTCTTACCCCCTCCACTCTCCCACCATGTCTTCCACACACTGAAGGCATGAAACTAGCCACTCAGGCAAGGGAGGGAAAAGGGAACAGATCTGAGGGTCAAGAGCCAAGGACCAGCACTGGGGGACCAGGGATTCATTGGAACAAAGAAATGGAAGATGGTGAATTAGGAAGAACTGAAGAGAGCAGAGTATGACTTAGAGAGAGCATGGTTCTGCCAGGGTGGTGAACAAGGGGGTTCCCTGTGCACCCAGGGAACAGCATAAGAGCCACGGGACAGATGGGGAGGATGGGACCAGGATAGGGTGTCTCTGAACCTTGGGAGATAGGGTGGAGAAGACACACATCTGTCCTAGGGTCCCTGAAGCTGCTGCTTTTGATGCCTCCTGGAACAGAGCACTCAAGGCCAGTGACGTTTGGGGTTGCTTGTTTTGAACATTTCCTTCTAGTCTCAATTAAAATGTTTACACTCAAACTCTGGAACAAAAATGCATAGGAATCGATTGAACCACATTTCAGATAAATCAATGTCTTGATACACTGAAGCAAGATGTATCAAATCAAATGGGTGTTCTTGATCACAAATCGCACTGGAGTGGAAAAGGGAATTGGAGATGTACAAGGCAGTTTACAACCGGGTCCTGGGAAAGGCAGCAGCAGGAGGGGGCTAACTTCATTGGGCAGAGTGGGTGGGCACAGGGGCAATAGCTGACTCACAAGTCAGGCCCTGGCCGAGCTGGTGCCAGCTCACAAGCTGTGGGCAGGTCGGGTCACCCTTGACAGAATCCTGGGTCATGGCACATATATGAGGACTGGTCTTTGCAACCTCTGGGCTCTGCTCACAGTGACACACTGGACTCGGGTATTATTCCAGCTATTGGCCCAGTGCTTGAAATGGCCGTTTGTGCAGCTGACCCTTGGCAATCTTCAGGCCCACATGTTTGCATATCTTACCTCAGTGTAACTCACTAGCACTAAGCATGCTCATTTATAATGCTTTATTTTGTTCATCTGGCAGAATACAAAAAGAATTGTCTATAGGATAGAAATTTCAGCTTGGTGGGGGGTTGGTAACTGGGGGCACACTGCACAATGGGTGCCATAATGAAGTTCCAGGGTCAGGGGACAGCCTGGGGCCACTGGGAGCTGGGGGCAGGGGAGTGAGCTGAAGTGCCCTTGGGAAAAGATGGGCAGAATCAATTCGGAAAGTGTTATTTCTTCTCTTTCTGTTCACTTGCATTCTTTCTCTGGTAAAAGGTGAAATATTGCTTATATCAAGGAAACAAAGACAATAGAAAACACACAGTGTAGATGCTTCTTTTAATGTCATTCAAGTAAATTTAACAGGATATTACAAAGAGGCCCTTCTCACTTTTATTGGAGATCTTGAGACAATGGGTACCAACCATTATCCACTTCCACATCCACTCAGGGGCTGGAAGGAGGGTCTGAGAACAGTTCTGAGCCCTAAGTTGACCTTGTACTCCAGGCTGTTAGAGAGAAGGGGGAGGAGGAAGAGATGGGAGCCAATGTCCCCTGGCCAAGGGCCTGATGAGAGGGGCTTTGAGGAGAATCTTGGGAGGGCATAGGGAGCTTTTTAAAGGAAAATGGACTGACTGGAGCAGCTGTTGGCAGGAAAGGGAAGGAAGGAGTGGGATATGGGGAGTAACTTCCATCCCACTCTTTTGGGTCAGATGTGGCATCTGAGAGAGTTGGTCTTGGTTCGTCTTAGGTACTCAGTGTGTTGGGTGAAGAGCAAGCCAAGCCCACCTGGAAGAGGCTGGGTGTGGGGCCCAGGCGAAGAGAGGAACCTTGAAGGGAAGCCTGGCTATGCCAGGGAATTGCACTGAGAAACCCCCAGCAATGGGAAAGGCAGGAAGGGTCTTCAAAGCCCCATGAAGCACCCCACAGGGACAAGAGTTGGGTTTAAACACCTGTCAGTACCAGAGGGAGAGAGACTTTCCTGTCCTGGCCTCTCCCACCCACCTCAACCTTGGACATGCTAGAGGTTGCCCAGGGAGGAGGGGCCCAAACCCCTCCTTTCCCACTGCAGGCATCACCCACAGAGCTGGGGGAGGGGAGAAGCTGTAGCCTTGAACAAAGTTTGCCCTTGTCAATTATTGCCGTGTAAAACAGGTAGGAGGATAAATAGGATGAGATCGACCCCGACACGTACACACAAAGGAAACATAGTCCTAACCAATTTGGATAATTCCTAGAGTAGGAGGGGGGGAAGTTTAGAAGGTGAGGCCTATCTTTCTTCAACATCCCACACCATGTCCCTTAGCTCCTAGCTCAGGTCACCTGGTAATTCATGTCACATCTCATTAGAGGAAGCTGTGACTGAGGTTATGCAAACCGAAACACTGCCTACATCCATAATTTTCTGTGTGAAAAGTGGCCAGAATTTAGGCCAAACATTAAACCTAATATCCCTAAGAACGGGACGAAGACATCAAGCAACACAGTCATCACCAGACCGCACAGGCCTGGGGCCTAGGAGATTATCTGCATTTCAACAGAGCAGGAGAGTTTGCCTTTCTCTGGTTTTAACTAAGGTTTGCATCAACACAGTGCTCTGTTAGCATTACCATCTTTGTACACACTGTTCCTGCTTCTATGGCATTTGGAAGAAACAGTAGGTAGAACTATAGCTCACCTGGGTGGGCAGATAAATTTTTCCTTCCCTGCCTTTCCTCCCTCCCCCCTTCCTTCCTTCCTTCCTTCCTTCCTTCCTTCCTTCCTTCCTTCCTTCCTTCCTTCCTTCCTTCCTTGCTTCCTTTTTCCTTGTCTACTTGGACTACATTCTGGGTTTCATTTAATAAGTCTTCATGAACAGATAGGCAAAAAAATAATAATAATAATAAAAGAAGTTTAAACTGAATTGTTCTTGTGGGTTTTTTTTTTCCACTTCTGAATATCATGGCTGGTAAAGGTTTGGTGGACAAGGTAAGTGCCTCTACTACTTGCTCCTGAGATTATGTTGTCTGTGCTCTTCTGGTATCCGATACCAAGCTCTATGATATTGGCCTTGCCCTTGTCTAAACTGATTTTATTTCATTTTATTGCTTATGCCACAGCATTCATTCACCAATTATTTTTATGTGTCTAATAAAATAATGGCAACCCTTTATATGGCACATCCCATTGCAGTCAATAATTTAAAGGTTTTAAAATATGTTAGTTCATTTAATTCTTACAACACTTTATCAAATAGGTGCTCTTATTTACCCTAAATGAAGCTGACAACATCGAGGCATAGAGAAGGGAAGTGACCAGCCCAGGTAATGCTGTAAGTGGATTCAGACTCCATTAATCACTGTACTCTCCTGTATGGCTGCTGTGTATCAGGTGCCGGGCCACCAGTTGAGGATATAAGGGAACATTTGCTTATGGGAAGAGTTTTCTTCTCTTGTTCAAACTCCGCTCCTCTCTGTAGTGATGTTTGTAGTGAAGTGAAAAAAAACTTATACCTGAGCTTGTACTTGAACACCTACCCAACAGGATGGAATGAAATAGCGTTTGTAAAAGTTCTTTGTGAATGACACACACACACACACACACACACACACACACACACACCTCATTTTTTCCATTCTCAATTCTGCATACTATTTTCTTGCTGCCTCCATCACCACAACGGCCTCCTGGACCTCACCGTGTTGTTTTGTAACGTCTGTGTTTTATCCATCTGAATTCCTTAAAGGTCATCCAGCTTAGCCACATATTTTGGGTGGTAAGCAGGCTTCTTCTTGGACCTTTTCTGTTTAGTATGTTTTATTTTAGTAAGTAGGAGAAGAGAATCAGCCCAGCATAAGTCCTTCTATCTCCATCAAAGCAAAAACACATCCCATCACAAAGGAAGCCAGACCTTCATTCTTCCAAGGTAGGAAGAAAATGCAGCATTTGCTGGATAAAAACCTCACGTGCTAATGGGGCATCCCAGAATCTCACTCAGTCTTGATGGCAATGATCAAGCTGTGGAGAAAGTCAAGTGGAAAATATGAACGGCCTGTAAGAATTAGTGTTCTGTCTTAGCATCCCTTGCTTCATGGACATTAAATACCAGGCTTATCAACATGCTGACAGAATCATACAACTATTCACCTCCACACGAAGGTCTTCACATCTGGCCTTGGTATGCTTTGCCCCATCAGAACACCACTTGCCCTTCCCTGCAGGGGGCTAAGTCAGGCAATCAATGGCTGCAGCCTGGGATAAAGGCTATTCTGCATGGTGGTAATGGCTTACTGCATGTGCTATTAGGAGTGATGTCATGTTCAGGTCCCGGCAAATCAATAAAATTGCCAGGGTGCCTGTGTGATTAAGTAGGTAAGAAGCTGACCCGTGCAGGCTGGTTTTCAAGGCCATTTTGCAAAGCCCCTTTCCATGTGCTATCAGTTGTGGATGGATTTTTATAACCAGCATTGATTTGCCATGTTTATAAAGTAAAGTTTGCACAGGGTAAACTGTTAATTGCACCTAGAATGGCAAAATAAATAACCTCCTTATCTATGGTATTGACTACCCAGGATTAGTGGAATATATATAGTACACCTTCAAATAGTCAATGAATGTCAACTTTTTATTTTTACTAGGCTTAGCCTCCAAATTTCAGGTGTCTTAGATAAGCATTGGGTGGCTAACAATCAACTTTTAAATCTTCTGATATCCATGCTTCCCTTTTTCAGAAGTTTAACATGTCATTTTCTCCAACAGGAGAATGGCTCATCTTGGTTTATTTAAGTAATCTCTGTGGTGTTTCAAAGGAGGATGGCTTTCTTTTGGGCTATCGGATAGCTTTCTCTCCTTTGCCAGGAACACATCACTCCTAAGGGCAACTGCCCATTTGTCCAGGGGTCTCTGGGGTAAGCCATGTGGTCTGTATTTTCCCAAGGTGAAGAAGGAAAGCACTGATCTGTTAGAAAGATGGGTGGTTGGAGATCTCACATCATGGGACTATGGTTTATCTTGAGTGTGCCGTAAAGGATTCCCAACATCTCAGAAGTCAAAATGCCAAAGGGTTTCTCAAGTAAGAGATTGTGACCAGAATGGGCAAAATCTTAGCTATTTCTTCTTTAGTGGTCAAATCTTTAGATATAAATGAGGATGGGTAGGGGATTATAATAGTTACTGCTTGCTTAGGGGTACTCCATTCTATTTGAATTTTAAACCTCTATAGTATGAACACAGATAATAGAGTGTTGTGAAAATTAAATGAAATAGTAGAATCACATGTGAGAAAAAAGGCGGTAAAAAAATGACAATGAGACCAGATTCTGATTTGTACAGCATATAAAAATATATTTTAGAACTTATTCTGTGAGCAAGAGGGAGTCATTAAAAGTTACTTTTGGGGAAGGAAGTAATACCATCTAGCCTAAATTTTTTTAACTTGAATGAAAGAGGATGAATAGCACAATGAAGAAACAAAGTGTATTAGAGGCCAGGAGAGCAATTGCAAGTTTGTTGCAAATGTCCAAATAAGCAATGATTAAGTCCAGCAGTAGGATAGTGGTGAGAGGTTAAATACAAGATATTGGGGAGTCATAAATGGAGGGAGGTATACAGTGTTCCTCTATATTGAGGGACCAGAGGAAGGATGGTCTTGTTAGTTACACAGGAGGAGGAGAATGTTTGGGGAGATGAAAATGAGTAGCTTCAGATATACAGAGCTTTTGGTGCCTGAATATTTTGACCTGGAACTTAAGAGTCAAGCATAGAAATGCAGGTCTGGGTTTCAACATCAGACAAGTAACCACTAGACAAGTTATTAGTTAAGTGTGAGGGCAGATATTCAAGAACAAAAAGTTCACTTATCACTCACCCTTTCTCAGAAGTTTACTGGAAGATAGTCTCTAGCAAAAGAAAGTTAGACCTACAGAGAGAAGAACATAAGTTCCAAGAAAAGAACTAATCACAGGAGAGGTGAAAAAAGGAGCCTAAGAATACAGTCAGACAAGAGACTTAGAAGCTAGCCCAATTGCTGCAGGAGGACGAAGGACTTCAGGAAGTATATCTCAAAAATACGAAAATAAAAGAGAATATGTTGATTATTTGATGAGTTTCTCAAACTGAGAGGAGATAAGTAGTTCTATTGAAGAGCTTAGAGAAAAATGATTGAGGGGTAAATATTAAGAAAACAATGAAACAAGGCAATCATTAACTCCTGGAAAAACATAAAGTCACAAAATTCAGGTATATAATCATAATATACA
This sequence comes from Cnephaeus nilssonii, assembly GCF_951640355.1. Taxonomy (NCBI): domain Eukaryota; kingdom Metazoa; phylum Chordata; class Mammalia; order Chiroptera; family Vespertilionidae; genus Cnephaeus; species Cnephaeus nilssonii. Next base: position 28,589,669 of record NC_137072.1, on the reverse strand, counting down.
ATATTTATCAGCTGTAAGCAATATTTGGTAGTCATAAAAAACTGAATTTTTACTTAAACTGTGATATAGATATATTGAAAAGAAAGAAGAGATAAGTGTGTGCTTGTGTGGGAATGTGGAGTAAGTTAAAAGCCTCATCCTTCAGGGTGGCAGCATAAAATGCCAAAAATTGAGCAATTAAGAAATCACAATATAATTATATTATTGAGAAACATAGAGTTAACTACTAGAAGCAGCAGCTGAAAGGGATGTCTGCGGTGGCCCTGGGGAGAGGGACTCAGAGGCTGAGAGAAAGGGTCTGGGGCTATGTTTTTTATAAACTCTGTAATACTCTTGAACTTTAGAATGTTATTAACATTGCCATGCATGTGTATTATTTTGATAAAAGCAAGAAATAAATTACAAACAGAAGGAGCAATGTTACTGAGTTTAAGCCTGATAACAACTGAGAGCAGTGGGTAGTAACCAGAAGGTCATGCAGGCCCTTGAGAAAGTGTGCATGGAATGCTGGAAGGGAGGGCTGGAGCTCTCCAGCCTCTTTCTGAATGAACAAACTTGGATCTAGGTAGATGGTTATTTAATGCAACAAACAGTGTTTCAGGAGACCTGCTTAATTCCCTCTGCTCTTTTTTTCCTTCAGTGTATGTTACAGGGCTCTTAGTCCATGGACCTGTGGTGACATGAAGCCTCCAAGCTGTACTTTGGACAGAAGACCCTTGAATCCTTTGAAACAAGATGAAGATGGACAAAAGGAACAAGACAACTACACCAGCCATGGCATTGCCAGCAATTCTGGAGCTAGTCCTGAAGAGTCATTCATACACTTTGACTGAGCTCACCTTTTGTGCTCTTTACTTTGCTGCAGTGTTGTGGGTGGTGTGTGGGTGGTGTGTGTGTGTGTGTGTGTGTGTGTGTGTGTGTGTGTGTGCTCATTCACACCCATGTGTGTTATTTTTGTTCATGAACCCAGCAGCATTGCAGCAACTACAGGAGCCCCAGAGTGGTGACAACTAATTATGAAACACCAGGTCTGATGTGTCCCTTTTATCTCATCTTGCAGAAGCCTTGCAATCCCACAAAACCCCCCAGTGGCCTTTTGTAATCCTGGAAAGGAAGTGTCAATATGGAAACAGCTGTTCTTGAGATAGTGGGATGACATCCTAATGAGCAGCTATGCGCTATAGAGGAAAGCCAAGGCTAATGGCCCTCTGATGGAAATACTCTTTCTGACAATTAGACTCATGTGAGAAAGCCTGTCGTCCTGAGCAAGGATGAGAAGAGATACTGTCCCGTGGATGTCAGTTGCCCTCATTCTTATGTGGGTTTTTAATCCTTCCAAGCCCTGTGGGATGTCAGACAGTCTCCCTGGCTCTCTCCTGGGAAGTGGCTTTGGAAATGCAGCCAAAAGTCACCTTGCTCAAAGTTTCCACCACAGAAGCTGAGTTGCAGAGCAGAAGCCAAGCACAGCTCTGCCCAGGGCTCCATCCCTTGTTGGCTGCAGAGCTCAGGGCCAGGTGCCTCCTGCAATTTGGCAACAGGCAGGAGAAACAGCCACAACTGTGGTTAAAGCAAGGAGGAAACACTGTGCTTTGACAGAACCAAAACCCCCGATAATGCAAGGGGGAAGGTTAGGTGATAACAGTGAGGAGAGCTTGAGAAGCAAAAGAATGGGAAATAATGCTTTGTGGCTAGGGACTTAAAACAGATGCCTTTTCTAGGGGAAGATGAAGGGCGGAAGAGAGTTAACTCACCAAGTGCCTCCTTTGCATCAAGCATGGCCCTGTCACTTTCTCTAAATTACCTCTTTCCAATCTTCACTGTGACCCTGTAAACTGTGTAGTATTAGCTACACTGTATTGATAAGGAAATCAAAGCTCAAAAAGCTCAGAAAGATTCAACACTTGCAGACGGTCACATGACTAGGGAGGGTGCTGAGCTGGGATTGAGATCCAAGTCCATGCAACTTCAAAGCTCATTCTCAATATTCTTTAGGGATGTGTACATGGAGGTATGTCAGAGCATTCTGTTCTTCTTAACAAGGCCTGCCCTCAGGAGAAAATATTTTACCAGAGGAATTGATGCAGGGAAAGCATTTGACAAAATCCAACACCCATTCATGATAAATACCCTCAGTAAACTAGGAATAGAGGGGAGCTTCCTCAACTTGGTAAACAATATCTACAAAAAGCCTACAGCTAATGTTTAATGGTGAGAAACATGAAGCTTTCCACTAAGATCAGGAGCAAGGCAAGGATGTCCTTCTCACCACAGCTTTTCAAACTTGTATTGGAAGTCCTAGCTAATGTAACAAGAAAATGAAATACAAGGCATATGGAGTAGGAAAGAAAGAGTAAAACAGTCATTGTTTACAGATGACATGATTGTCCGTGTAGAAAGTCTGAAAGAATTAAAAAACATACTCCTGGAGCTAGTTAACAATTATAGTAATGTTACAGGGTACAAGGTTAATACATAAAAATAAATTGCTTTCTTCTATACTGGTAATGAACAGTGGAGTTTGAAATTAAAAAACATTACCAATTACATTAGCACCCCAAAATAAAATATTTAGCTATAATTCTAACAAAATATAAGACTTATATGAGGAAAATGGGAAAACGCTGATAAAAGATATCAACAAAGAATTAAATAAATGGATAAATATTCCATGTTCACAATAGGAAAACTCAATAGTGTCAAAATGTCAGTTCTTCCCAACTAGACCTATAGATTTTACATGATCCCAATAAAAATCTCAACAAGTTGTTTTGTGTGTATCAATAAACTGATTCTGAAATTTATATGGAAGGCGAAAGACCCAGAATTGTTACCTCAATATTGAATGAAAAGAACCAAGTTTGAGAGCTGATATTACCCAACTCCAAGACTTAATGTAAAGCTACACAAATTAAGACTGTGTGGTATTGGTGCAAGAATAGACAAACAGATTAATGGAACAGAGTAGAGAGTCCAGAAATAAATCTACATAAACATAATCAACTGATTTGACAAAGGAGAAAGTATAGTATAATGGAGAAAAGATAGTCTTTTCATTAAACGGTGCTGGAATAACTGAATATCCACATGTAAAAAAAATGAACCTAAGCAGAGACCTTATGCCCTTCACAAAAATTAACTCAAAATGGATCATAGACTTAATATAAAACACAAAACTAAAACCCCTAGAATATAACATAGGAAAAAACCTAGGTGGCCTGGGGTATGGTCATGCCATCTTAAATATAACACCAAGAAATGGTCAATGAGAGTAATAACTGATAAGCTAGATTTCATTAAAATGAACATTTTCTGTCCCACAAAAGACATTGTCAAGAAAGTGAGAAGACAAACCATGGACTGGGAGAAAATATCTGTAAAAGATGTTTCTGAAAAATGACTGGTATCCAAAGTATACAATAAACAGTTAAGACTCAATAATAAGAAAACAAACAATCAGATTAAAAAATGGACTAAAGACCTGAACAGACATCTCACCAAAGAAGATATATAGATAACAATGAAGCATATGCAAAAATGTCCCATATAATATATGATTATGGAATTTCAAATTAAGACAACAACGATATATCACTACACACCTATTAAAATGGCTAAAATCCAAAACACTGATTTGCCACAACAATACCAAATGTTGGCATGAATGTGGAACACCAGGAACTCTCATCACTGCTGAGGGGATGTAAAATGGTACAGCCATGGAAGGCAGTTTGGCATTTTCTTGCAAAACTAAACTATTACCATATGATCAAACAATGGAGCTTCTTAGTATTTACCCAAATTACTTGAAACTTATGTCCACCTAAAAACTTGCACATGGATGTGTATAACAGCTTTATTCATAATTACTCAGCCTCGGAAGCAACCAAGATGTCTTTCAGTGGATGAATAGATACAAAAAAGTGATACATTCAGACAATGGAATATTGTTCAGTGTTAAAAAGAAATGAGTTATCAAGACATAAAACAACATGTTAGAAACTTAACTGCATTTTGCTAAGTGAAATAAGCCAATCTGAATAAATTACATACTGTATAATTCCAACATTCTTGAAAAGGCAAAACTATGGATACAGTAAAAAGATTAGCAATTACCAGGAGTTAGAGGGGAGGAAAGGATGAACACATGTAGCATAGAGGGTTTTTAGGGCAGTGAAACTATTCTGTACATACTGCAATGAAGGATGCATCATTACACATTTGAAAATCCCATGGAGTGTACAATACCAAGAGTGGACCCTAATGTAAACTATTGACTTTGAGTGATAATGATGTGTCAATGTAGGTTCATTGATTGTAACCACTCATGTGTGGGATGTCCACAGGGTAGGAGGTTGTGTGTGTGTGTGTTGGGGGAGGGGTACATGGGAACTCTCTGTACTTACTGCTCAATTTTGCTATGAACCGAAAACTAGTCTAAACGATAATTTCTCATTAATTGCAAAAATAGAATGTGGGGAGGTTGCTCTGGAGATGACAATGGTAAGATGAATTGGAGGAGAAATGCTGAATACAGGAGAGCAGTTAGATGGTTAGTCCAAATCAGAAGTTGTAAGGATTTCAACTGCGGCCATGACATTATGGGTTGTATTTACAGAAGAGGATGGAGTGTGGCTGCATTTCCTTCCAAGAGGGAGTATATCTGGGAGCTTCCAAACAAGATCATGGTGGTGAAGGTGTTGGGAAAATGGTGTGGGGTAGGGGCAGTTAAGGAGAAAAGGTAATATATGAATGATTTTGTGGTATTTAAATGAAATAACTCCCTGATGAATTTTGCCCCTGAAATGACCAAACTCACACCAACCTTTGGTATGCCACAAAACCCCCTAGGGTAGACCCCACCCCCAGTAGCCCCCACCATGGCAGGCAATGGTGGCTGGGCAGAGGACATTGGCTGTCAAAGCAATGCCCCCATCCTGCTGCTCATTCTCTATTCTTACTACTGCCCATGAGCCTCCATTCCTGGAAATGCAGAAGGACGCTCCCCATTCTTGACACATCCCTCTTTAAGTCACAACTTCCCGACCCTAAGTTCCAATGAATCCTGGTACCCAGCCCTGGAAAGGCTAATTCCCTCTAGGAATCCTGCCAGCAGAATGTTGCTTCAATTCGAAGACAAATTATAAATTAATAATGAAAAAAAGGCCCAGACTCTCACATCTGCCAAAACACATCATTTCCTGAAAGGTTCCTGAGAGGGACTCCGCGATGTGCAGCCCGCCCTCCACAGCCTTTTCCAGATTCCAGACGCAGACTGGTGTGTCCTCGAAACGCACCGCAGCCGCCTTTCCCAGGCAGCGCCAGTGTTGTTCTTGGAAGGAGAACACCTTTCAGCTGCATGACCACCTGCCTGCTTCACACAGTCCATCGTTCCCTAAACCCCATCAATAACACAGAACAGACAGACCTGTCACCAACCGAAAACCCAGAGAAAAGACTAAGAATGCTTGTGGTTATTGTGGGGGTAGAAGCGATGTTTAAGGTGCTATTGGTGCCAGGAGTTTCTAAAGATTGTGTTTCTAAAATCATCACAAGAACAGAAGTGTCCTTGTCACCTGCTGTTTCTTTAAAAAGGAGTCCCCCAAACAGCCTCATCCCATAAAAGCAACTCCCGAGGAAGTCTTGGTAACCTAATACCTAAGGAAGTGACCACCAGGTCCTGGCCTGGGGCTCTGAGGAGAGTGAAGTTCTCGCTCTCTCCTGCCCTCAGCGTTCTCCATCTGAAAAATGCAGTATTTTGAGCCCACTTTCCCTCCTCTTTTCTGGAACGATCACTTCCCAAACAAATGTGATTCTCTCGAGGAATGCCTATGGAAGCTACTTTCATCTCTTCTGACAACTGTTTTATATTTCTTCATCACATTTATTCAGACGCTGGAAGTTGCTTGATTTTAAAAGACTTCTCTGCTATGTAATCTGCACAGACCACCCCACCCCCTCAGGCATCCACAAGGCACATTAGTAAGAAATAAGAGAGAACTGCAAGGTGCAGAATAGAATCAGATTCAGTAATGGGGACAGTCAGAAAGACTGTGGGGGTGGCAAGGAGGGCCTATTGCACGTGGAATAAGTGAAAGTCTTTACTTACAAACACGTCCATGAGCAGATGTTCCAGCGTCACTTCAATGTCTTCCAGTTTGGCAGCTAACGTCATAATGAACGTTCCAATTTGTTCTTAGGCTGACGGCCCAAACCTGCAAACTCTCAGCTCAGTAAACACGGCTGGCGTCAAATTTAGTCACAAGGCAAAATTGCCACTAACGGGGAGTGGAAACCCTTAAGAGAAAACAGAACATTGCAGACTGCACTGCTGGTGCTTTGCAGCCGGAGATCTTAAAGGGTGCAAATAAAGAGCTATATTAATGGCGCTACAGGACCAGACGGGGCACAAGGTGCTATCACCAGGTGAAGAATCTGGCCACTGTCTGCTCTTTATAACGTAACTTTACAGTCGGAGGCACCGGGCAAAATGCAGGAACCTCAACAGACGGTGAAAGAGAGAGATAGTGAGATGGGGTGAGAAGCCAGAGTGGGGGAAATGGAATAAACTGTCTGACTCTGATATTTATAGGGCCACATGTTTTTGACTCTAGCCATTTCTCAGTTCATTTCTGACCTTTCATAAATGGCCAAATACACTGGAGTGTATTGTAGACGGGGCAGCGGGTCCCACAGAAGTTGGCTGTGACCAAGGCTAGGGCAATTCACACAGACACGCCATCAATAGTTCTTTGTAAAACACGCATCAGACCTTGTTCTGTGCGCGATGACAGAAAAGCACATAGTCTTGCGAAAAACAAGGAAACGAAAATTGTGGGGGTACTAAATTTTTCCTCAGAATATTATTAGATCCCTTACACACTCCCCCATCCTCCACCCTCCCACCCCCTCCTCTGCAAGAGAAGATAAACATCAAGCAAAAAAATTTAATCTCTTGTGTCAACTCAAGCTTCTGCCAGTTAAAGACGATCCATTAAACCTTGCAAATGCCATTTCTCCTTTTCTGCCTCCAAAGTATGCTTTGCTTTTTACTTTAAAAATTTGAATTGTGGTAAAATACACGCAACTAAAATGTACCATCTTCATTATGTTTAAGCGTAAAGTTCAGTATTGTTAAGTAAATGCACATCATTGTGCAACCAAACTCCAGGGCTCTTTTCATCTTGTAAAAATGACTCTGAGACTCATTAAATAACAACTCCTCCTTCTCCCTGCTTTCCAGACCCTGGCATCCAGCATTCTCTTTTCTATCTCTATGAATATGACTACTCCTGGTACCTCATAAAAGTGGAATCAGACAATAGTTGTCCGTTTGTGTTTGGCTTATTTCATTTACGTAGTATAATGTTTTTAAGGTTCATCCATGGTGTAGCATGCGTCAGAATTTCTTTCCCTTTATGGCTGAATTTTTTTTTGCTTGTTTGTTTGTTAATCCTTACTTGAGAATATTTTTCCATTGATTTTTAGAGAGAATGGAAGGGAGGAGGAGAGACAGAGATAGAGAAACATTGATGTGAGAGAGACACATTGGGTTGCTTGGGGATCGAGTCTGCAACCTGCAACTGAGGTACATGCACTTGGCTGGAATTGAACCCAGGACTCTTCAGTCTGCAGGCCGATGCTTTACCCACTGAGCCAAACCGGCTAGGGTAAGGCTGAAATGTTATATCTTAAGAAAGACCGTTGCTTTGAACAACTTTTCAGGCCTGAGAAAATCTCCCTGGAACACTTCGCAGTCAAGCCTCTGGTCGCCATTCTCGCTGTGACTGTCCTATAGGAAACAGCCTTGGTCTGCAAGGGAGTTCTATCCTGTTCCCTAAACAATTTCCAAGCTTCCGGGCCCAGGCGAACTCCAATCTCTGACTCCAGGCAGGGTGTGACCACTTAGGAGTCAGTGTTTGATGACAAAAAATAAGGTAGCCCACATGAAATTGAGAAGAAACTATGAATATAAAGTCTTTGCTCTACAATAAAACTTCCCCTCTTCTTGTCAGAGCTCTCTAAAGTGGGAACAGACAAAACTGTCCAATTTAGTATCTTTCTATGAATTTTAATTTTCCCAAAGGAGATACAGACCCACTTAATTTGGCACTTATCATTAAACAAAGCAACCATAAAGGACAAAGAAAAATTGTGATTAAAAAGCATCATATTATTTCTAAAGCAGATTTGGAGTCTGTGAGAGTAGTTTAGCCTGACAGTCGGTCATAAATTGTACATAAGTGTTCTCTGAGTTATGGTTTGGATTCTGTTCTCAGGCCTCTAATAGAGGAAATAGAGAGGGCCTCATGACAGGCTTCCCTTGTTAGGCAAAGGCACGAGGGAGGGGGCTCAGTGTTGTGATGATGGATGGCTTCAATAACCAAGAATGTATAAAAAATATATTTCCCTGATGAGCAAACTCATATTCACAGACCTTGCTATCAGCTAATGCTTTTGCCATGTCTGTACTTGATGCAAGGGCCAGAGCAAGCAACGTCAAAAACAAAGTCTCAACTAGCTGTTGCCATGTGGCTGCCATATTTTTTAAAACTACAGCTGCCATCAGGTACTCAACAAACCAGGTGCCTCCTTTCACCAGGTAAGATGGGGGGACCATCAGCCATATAACCAGGAGACTATTGGGGACGATAGGTGTTTCTTAGAGGCCATATTTTTCTGGCCTCCTGAAAACCTCAGGAAGGCTTTCAAAACCAGGTTTTGTGTGTTTTTTTTTTTCCTTATGGATTAAATTTGGACAAAGTGTTTTGAATAGGTGGGACCTCATTAAAGACATACTTGTTTATTCCATTAATCATCTTTTTGGGATGGATGAGGGATCAGCTGATGTAGTACAGTGAATATTTTTCATTTAAGACAGTCTCCGAGTCCCAGCAAGGACTTTCGACGGCAATTTTCTGAGACAATTTCTTAGGCTCTAAGGGAAGTCCATGGCAGTGGCTTCTTCTCTAACATAAACAGCAAAGTTCACGGCCAAGAAACTGCATAATTTGGGCAGTATTAGTGGTTAGTATCCTTGATCTAGGCCTCTGAGGACAATGTATCAAGAACATCCTACTTTTGGGAACTAAATCACTTGAACCATTTCCAAAAGTGAAAACTTGACCAAAAGGGAGTTAATATGAAGAGAGAATGAGGAATTTGGTAGTGGGTTGTGGATGTCATCCATAACAGACATTTAATGCCCTGGCTGGGTAGCTCAGTTGGTTAGAGCATCATCCCAATACGCCAAGGTTGCAGGTTTGATCCGTGGTCAGGGCACATACAGGAAAGTAGGCACCCTAGAAGCAGAAGGACCACACCAGTCTGAATGCGGGGAAACCCTAGAAGATACAATATTATAAGGCAAGTTCACTGCCATCAGTACTTACCAATAGATGAAAACATGGTAAAGAATGGCTTAGGCAGATTGAATGGGAAATCTCTTTTAGTGATTATATTATGTCTAATTGATGTATTTTTGGTAACTATAGAGAAGTTTTGTTGGCGCTTTCATTCATCCTTTTGACAAATATTTATTCAGAAACTGGGCCAGATACGAGCACAGCTCCTTCTTCCAGATCTTATAGTCTCAAGAAGACGTGGCAAGATGGGATGCAATTTTATACTGTATCTCTTCTTATCTCGGGGGATATGTTCCAAGACCCCCAGCGGATGCCTGAAACTGTGGATAGTACTGAACTCTCTCTATATACTTTTTTACTATATATGCATACCTATAATAAAGTTCAACTTCTAAATTAGACACAGTAAGAAACAGTAACTAATAATGAAATAAGAACAATTATAACAATACTAGAGGCCCGGTGCACGAAATTCATGCACGAGGGGCGGTGGTGTCCCTCAGCCTAGCCTGCACCGTCTCCAATCTGGGACCCCTCAAGGGATGCCTGACTGCCCTCTCACAATCCAGGACTGCTGGCTCCCAACCGCTCGCCTGCCTGATTGCCCCTAACCACTTCTGCCTGCCAGCCTGATCATCCACTAACCATTCCCCTGCCAGCCTGATCGACACCTAACTGCTCCCCTGCCGGCCTGATTGCCTCTAACTGCCCTCCCCTGCCGGCCTGGTCATCCCCAACGGCCCTCCCCTGCAGGCATGGTTGCCCCCAACTGCCCTCCCCGGGAGGCCTGATCCCCCCCTCCAACTGTCTCCCCTGCAGGCCTGGCCCCCCCAACTGCCCTCCCCTGCAGGCCTGGTCCCCCCCAACTGTCCTCCTCTGGAGGCCTGGTCACCCCCAACTGCCCTCCTCTGCCAGCCCAGTCACCCCTAACTGCCCTCCCCTGCAGGCCTGATTGCCCCTAATTGCCCTCCCTTGTAGGCCTGCCCCCCCCCCCCCCAACTGCCCTCCCATGCAGGTCTGGTCCCCCCCAACTGCCCTCCCTTGCAGGCCTGGTCCCTCCCAACTGTCCTCTCCTGCCGGCCTGATCGCCCACAACTGCCCTCCCCTGCTGGCCATCTTGTGATGGCCATCTTTGACCACATTGGGGGTAGTCATCTTATGTGTTTTAGTGATGGTCAATTTGCATATTACCCTTTTATTAGATAGGATACTCTAGTCAAAGTTATGTGAATGGTTTAGGGCCATTATTAAATAAAATGAGGGTGACTGGAACACAATAACTGAGCTACTGAAAAGTTAATCTGATAACCTGTATGGCTACTAAGTGTCTAACAGGTGGGGAACATGTACAGTGTGGAGACGCTGAACAAAGGGATGCTTCACGTCCCGATCAGGGTGGAGGGAGACAGTGCAAGACACAATTTAAAATATATGAATTGTTAATCTCTGTATGTTCCATTTAATATTTTTGGACCATGGTTGACTGTAGGTAACTGAAACCATGGAAAGTGAATAAATGGCTACTACTGTACTATCTTTTTGGGGTAGATGAAAGAAGATTGTACTTCCTTATTGGGGTTGCTCACTCTGGGACTTGGAGGGTGAGGGAAAGCTCACTGATAAAGGGGGAAAGGAGAACATTCCTCTCACACCATGGGAAAAGCAATGAGCAAGAATGAGTGAGGTACAGGGCACATCTCCTGAAGAAGGGGTTTGCAGCAATCAGTAACAGGAGCATGTCTGGGGGCCATGGCGGATCCAAGGATTTGCGCCCAGAGATCACTGCGTTGGAGATGGTGGCAGGCAAGGAGTCAGTAGTGGCAACCTGGAATCCTGACTCCACCCCACAGATGGCATAAGTCACAGTTGGGAAAAAAACAAAAAAACTTTACCCACTGATCAAAGATTAGTGACCACTAGAGAAGGATCTGATGCATACCACCAACTGAGAACAATAATCAGCAACACACCTGATATAGTAGGCAAATGCTAGAATTTGTTCTGTGTATTCAAATAATAACATTTATGGATATATATATATATATATATATATATCCATAAATGTTATTATTTATAACATTTATATATACATATATAAATATGTATATCCATAAATGTTATTATTTATAACATTTATTATATATATATATATATATATATATATATATATATATATATATATATATATACTAGAGGCCTGGTGCATGGATTCGTGCACCAGTGGGGTCCCTCAGCCTGGCCTGTGCCCTCTCACAGTCCGACATCCCTGAGGGATGTAGTAGTGTTCCAGGGAGGAGCCCAAGCTGGGCCAGGCACCGCAGGGCTCCTGCTCATCCCACCCCGCTGTGCCTGCCACTGCTCGGGGAGCACTGCCATGGAGGCAGGAGAGGCTCATGCCACTGCAACTGTGCTCACCATCTGTGAGCCCAGTGTCTGGTGCCCGTCAGTCAGCTAAGCAGTGCTCCTGCTGTGGGAGCGCACTGACCACCAGGGGGCAGGTCCTGTATTGACCGTCTGCCCCCTGGTGGTCAGTGCGCATCACAGCGACCAGTCAACCGGTCAACCGGTCATTCAGTCACTTAGGCTTTTATATAGATATTGATTTCAGAGAGTAAGGGAGAGGAATAGAGAGAGAAACATCAATGATGAGAGGGAATCATTGATCGGCTGCTGTCTGCATGCCCCCTAATGGGGTTGTGCCCGGCCTGGAATTGAACCCGGGACCTTTCAGTCCACAGGTCGACACTCTGTCCACTGAGCCAAACCAGCGAGGGCTATGGTTAGGTTTTTTAATTTAGAGTTTCTTTCTGTTTGAATCTTGAATGACCACCTCCTTCTCCCGCATCTATGAAAAATCTTCTGAGCAGCTCAACATTTTGGTGTGAGGACTCAGATAAATTCTTGGAGGGTGGGCATTGGCTGAATTCCCTGTAGACACAGCAAACCAGTGTCCCCTCGGTACGCCCTAAGGAAACTGTGGTAAACCCTCCTTCTAGAGAGAACTGTTATTCTGCAGCCCTGAAAATAAATCTCCATGTCAAAGGTATGAATACACTGGAGAAGTGAGGTCCTTGGTTCAATGAGAGCACAGTGCCATTCATCTCAAACAATCTCTAAGTACAACAGTGTGCAAGCCTGAGCAGGTGGACAATATACAAAATGTTTTTCTGGAATGATCTCGCTGTCCACCCTAGTGCAGTGATTTTCTACTCAGCAAAACCATTTATTTGAAGGTCAGGAACAAAGTAGTGATCAGACCACCATACAGTTTAACTAGATTAGTCATTAAAATAACATAGTTAACCATTTTGGGGGCCTTATTTAGTGAAGCTAAGCAGAAATTTGAAACAAAGATTAAATGATTACTGAGATCTTTTTAAAAAGCAAAATCAGTCCTTTTATTTTGATCTTCAATTATGTTCTATAGACCCAGTTTATAGTGCACTCCCCCCCCACACACACAATGATACATTAAAAGTGATTGATACCAAGGTATTATTGGTATCCTGCCTGTCAACCTTCTGCCTTAACTTAAAAGTAGAAAGAGAGAGGATTTTTAAAGATATGCTTATTTAAGTAAAAAGTAAATCAGGCTCTTTTGATGGCCCCACAGACAGCTGCCTGTATGTGTCGAGTTATAAAGGCTCGCCTGTGTGGTCTCGCTGTCTCTCAGAGGACAGACGTTAATTTAAAGCTTGCCTCTATAGGGTCCCCCGCAGGCTGGCACTGCAGTGGGTCAGAGCATTGGTATCAGCAGACCATGCACGTAGTGTCTGCCTTATTCTTCCCCTGTTTGTGTCAGATGGCTTACACAGCCAACCTTGTCTTCCACACTCACAATGCATTTTCAATTTTGATAGCCTCTCTGACAAGGACAAAGGCTCTATTCCTCCACATCTGTCCCACCCACCCCACTCCAGCCCTGCTTCCCATACCCTCATACCCTGCCTGTTCACAAGGACAAATTTTGAGACTTTCAAAACTAACAGGCAGTGAAATTGGTGTCAGGCACACGCAGTGGTGCTCTGGGTTTATGATGGAGAGAAACACATAATGACTTGCCTGATCTTTCAGACTTGCCACCTGTCACTGGCTCTACCATTTGGAGAAAAAGGGACTTGTAGGGATTCCGTGATGGGCACCAGCAGGGCAAACTGGGAACGTGCCAGGATAACCATCTCAGCCCCACCACCTGAACTCTAACAAATACAGGCTGTGGAAGCACAGAGCCTTGCCATGTTCTCCCAAACCATTCACAGACGTGGCTCTTTCTCATCTGTAACTGGTACACAGGATTTAAAGATTTCCATGCCTAGCTGGGCTGTTTTGAGAATGAACACAATAACTCTAGATAAAGCACTTAGATTGGTCTGAAATGAGAATATATATAACATATATTATATATATATATATATATATATATATATATATATATACACACACACACACACACACACACACACATATATATATACACACACACACACACATATATATATACACACATATATATATACACATATATATATATACACACACACATATATATATATATATAATATATATTATATTCCAGGCAATGAAGTGCTATTTTCAGTTGAAAATATGTTATTTATAGTTGTGAATATATATAAACACACATTATATATATTCAGGCATAAAAGTTTACCATTTGTATCACACAATACTTTATTCCTGAATACATTATATATATGTGTACAGATATATATATAATGTACATATATTATATCTCAAAAATGGTAGCATATTTACAACTGTAATTAGTACTTCATTTAACCTATTCCTTATTGATGGGTACTTGTTTTGTTTTGTTTTTAGAAATTTAATTTTATTTATTGATTGATTTTAGAAAGAGAGTAGGGGGAGAGAGAGAGAGACATTGATTTTTTTATTCCACTTATTTATTCAGTCATTGATTGATGCTTGTATGTGCCCTGATCAAGGGTGGAACCCGAAACCTTGGCGTATCAGGATGATGCTTTAACCAACTGAGCAACCTGGCCAGGGCTATTGATGGGTATTTTAATGTGTCAGTAACACAACAGAAAGTATTTTTTATATGTGTGCCAAAATATTTATAAGGTAGACTTCTAGAAATGGAATTGCCGGCTCACAGGTCATTACATTAAAAATAACTAGATAATGTACATTGTATTCTCCCTAGAGGTTGTACCAGTTTACACCCCCTCAGGATAGAGAAGGCCTCAGTCAGCCACACAGTATGTGTGAGTGCCAATTTTTAAATTTGGGACAATATGATGAGTGAAAATGGCATCTCATTTTTATTTCAACTTATACTCTCTTTAATAAGCAAAATATTGGTTCATAAAATTTCCTAATACTTATTCCCCTTTTTAAACCAAAGCTTCATTGACCAAAACAGGGCCAGCTGTGTCCCATAAACATTCTAATAATGGGCATGAACTAAGATTAGCAACAAAATGTGAGATCCATCTACCCACGGAAGTCCACATTTAAAGGCAATTTAAGAGAATCTTTATTAATGGTTCCCTTATGCATCTCTGTATTACCCACCCCAAACACACCTGTTAGGATGAATGGAAATTAAAACCACACTAAGCAAGAACAAAGGGTAATTCATCCAAATATTCCCCTCCGAAAAATTTCCCTTTGGCCTTGAGAAGACATATCAAAGCAAAAAAAAAAAAAAAGGTTAAATCTTGAAACGCTTTGGACTATGACACCTAATCAGATGTGAACTGTATAAAATTGATAACATTTGTCAGCTACTCAATTTCAAATCTACCAAAGTCAGAAGGTAATCTCATAAGGGATCAACGGCATAGGCAATAAAGGTGCTTAGCATTTCCACTGTGTGCCGAGATATACGAGAGCGTCAACACCTTAAGTATGGCTGCAGGTTCCCCTGAGTCTTGGTTGAGCAAAGATTGTTACCAACGACTTTCATCATCAGTAAGGCTGATCCCACTGCCTCCCTAAATTTATGGTGGGCCTCTATTTTATTCTGTTGCTAATCTCTTTATGTCTCCACTTATTCTCAAGGTCACTAGCTGTGTTTGGAAGAAACAATAATAGCATTGACCTTCAGGTCAACATTTCTCGAGCATTTTTGAAAGGGACAATGTAGACACCTTTACTTTCTTGGGCACGTAAAAGAATCATTACAAAACAGCAGCCAACCTACTAAATAATTCAGTTAATTCATTAACTTAATTGAACATTAAGCATTCACTGAGTTTGTTGTTTTCTATTGAACTTGCATTGAGGTTGTAGTGATTTTTGTCATGTCCTGCAGACTCCAAGCTATTAATCCTGTGGCTGGAAATGGTGGTGAATTATTAGAAGGCTATTTTTATGACCTGTACTTAGACCATTTACTGGTATTGTTGTTTAATAATATACTTTTTGCTCATAATGAATTAGATGTTAGATATTCTACAGTGAGGTAGGTATTTTACATCTAAGAATGTATATTTCTAATTTCTAAGTAAGATATTATTGATTGCACATTTGCCTATCTATCTATCTATCTATCTATCTATCTATCTATCTATCTATCTCTATCTACCTATCCCTTCATCTCCCTTCTAATCTTTACACTGTGCCAGGCATTGTTCTAGGTGCCTTACAAATATGAACTTATTTAATCCTCATAACAGCCCAATGAGGTGGTTATTTTCTTCACCCTTCAAATTTCACAGATGGGGAGACCCAGGAACAGAATGGTTAAGTCACTTACTCGCAGTCACAGGGCCAGGTGGAGCTGGAATAGGAGCACATCCTCTGGCTCCAGAGTCAGTGATATAACCACTACACTGGGCTTGTGTACAGCAACCTAGTTTTGTGAACAATCGCTTGTTCCCTGTCACTGAAGGAAAATCATTCTTCTGTTGAACGAAACAGAGAGAGTTCTTGTGAGGAAGCAAAGTTGGTTAAGAAGTGTGTGTGGTGGTGGTGCTGGTGGGGCTTACTGGAAAATGTCTGGTATTCATTTAGAAGATAATCTTAATAGCATCTCCATGGTGTAATGGAGAGATTCAATAATGCCACTAGAGGAATTTAGTTGAAGTTAATGTTGGAGCAAAAAACACAGTGATGCAATTCTTGAAGTTGGGAGGAGTCTAAAATTCATCTGAGATGAACTGCGTTTTGGAGATGAGGGAACAGTCTCCTTGACCACTCTGCAAATTCCTTCTTCACTGGAACTGAGGTCAGGAGGAGGCAGAGTTCAGCCCCACAGTGGACACAGTGGTCAGTGTGCACTCACAAGGTGTCCATTTAATGAGGTGTTGATGGGAAGATGAGGGAACAGAAGAAAGCAGGGCGTGAGGAGAAGGAGTGGTAAGATGTCACACCCGCAAACCTGTATGAATATATTTCCCGGGCTGTGAAGTAGCGCGCACCAGGCCTTCCAAGCAGAATAACTGCCTTACTTCCTCTTAATTAAAGGAATGATATGACTCCCTTGTGAGAAAGCAAAGTGACTTATTTTATCATAATAAGTTCTGAGAACAGCAACTTGCGGTACTTTGAAAAAGTCATGGAGTACTTGGCGTTACACTGGATTCTTCTGTCCTGTTTTGTGTTCCAGTTTCAGGCTGAAATCGGGCAAGTAGAACACTTCTGCTTTCTCCTAATAAAACAGAGCCCTTTCTGTCCTTCAGATTCTTCAGAGCTGCTTCAGAAGGAAGCCTGACTTGCTTTCTTCACGGCGTTTTTCAAGAAGCCTTTCTCATGACGTTCTCTAAAAGTCCTGCCGGGCTGCAGTGTGTCCAACATTTCAACATAGTGGTTACAGATTAGCTTTCCATCATTAAAATTCTGACTAATTGAAATTCCTTTTGTCCATTTAAAAATTAATTTGTTTTCTTCACCAAAATCCCTGCACTATAGTCTTCCTACCTGAGCTATTTTGTTAAAGAATTAAAATTGGGAAACATTTACAAGTAAGATTCATATCTAGGCATGTGTTGGTGTGAGCATCAAAGACATGCCCAGGGATTTTCATAGCAGCATTATTCATAATAGCTCCAAAATTGACACTATCCAAGTGCCCATCAGAGCTAGAACAGATAAATATATGGGGTTTAGTCATACTGACTAACCATATAATGGGATGAAATACAGCAATGAAAATGACTGAACTTCTGTAACACTCAACAACATGGGTAGATCTAAAAATATATTTTTGAGTGAAAGAAGCTAGACACAAGAGGGTGTGTATTACCTGGTTATACCTATATAAAGTTAAAAACAATGAAGATTTTAAAGGTATAGAGTTTGGATAGGATATAGGAAACTTTTAAAAAAGGATATTTTTACTTGCAACATGTTACTATGCTATCTATGTATTGACAACAATGTTTTCATCATCAAAAATTTGAACATATAGAACATTAACATATAATATTAAAATGGCTGATGATTGAAGTTAATGTTGAATACAAGTATATTTCTGAAGAATTTCATTTTTAAGTGAATTTTTGTTGTTAATCCTCATCTGAGGACATTTTTTCCATTGATTTTTTTTAATTTTTATTTTTTAGAGACAGAGAGAGAGAGAGAGAGAGAGAGAAACATTGATGTGAGAGAGACATATCTACTGGGGCCAGGGATTGAGCTTGCAACTGAGGTGCATTTCCTTGACAGAAATTGAACCTGACACCATCAGTCTGCAGGCTGACACTCTAACCACTGAGTAAAACCAGCTAAGGCTCATGAGTAATTTTTGCTATATGTTCAATGTTATTTTATGAAGAAATCCTAAAATTTCATGTGTGCTAAATATCTACACAAAGGAAATGCCCTAGAATGCATGTTTATATTTTATAAAAGAATTAAATCATATGATTTCCAAAAAGAAAAACAAAACAAAAAGCCTCACAAACCTATATTTTTCTTCATTCTCCTGCCCTCAATCCCTGCCCACTGGCATCCTGAATTCTCCCTTTTTCATTGCCTCTCTTCTCCTCTGGTGTGCAATTGAGCTGTCCTTCAAAATGTTCCCTCTGTCCTTTTCATGTGTCTTCTCAAAGTCCAAGATTTTTGTCCACTATTGTGATAATTTCTCTGTCTTATTTTGCTGGATTATTCCTAAATCCCCTCTGCCTGCTCCAATCTCTGTCCAGCACTCCAGCCCTAAATTCCTGATGCCTGCACTTCCATGCACAGCAACATCTTTTGCTAGCTTTATGCAAAGAAACATAAAATCAATCTAATTTCTCACCAAACTAACTATGGCTTTCTACTTCCTTACCTGGGTTGGTGGCTCTACCATTCACCCAGGCACCCAGCACCTGATCTCCAGGTCATCTTTAACTTCCCTCCTGTTCGAATTAGTCACCCAACTCAACGGACTCTGCCTTTTTTGTCTCTCCTCTTCATGCTTAGTGTTGCACTGGGCTTGGTCTGTTACATTGGACTTTTCACCGATGCCTCTGAGTTGCCAATCTTTCCCCATGTAAATTCTTCCTACTTTTGGCCTCTTGACTGGGTTAAATAATGGCCCCTGTAATTCATGTCTACCCAGAACTTGTGAATGTGATCTTATTTGGAAATAGGATCTCTGCAGATTTAATCAAGTGAAAATGAGATCATCCTGGAGTAAGGTGAGTCCTAAATGCAATATGATTGATATCCTTATTAGAAGAGGAAAATTTGGACATGGAGACACAGACACAGGGAGAGAATACCATGTGAAGGCAGAAGCAGAGATTGGAGTGATGCATCTACAGGCCAAGGAATGCCATGGATTGCTGGCAAACAGTGGAAGAGACATGGGACAGATTCTCCCCAGCTGTCAGAGGGATCATGGCCCTGCTGACACCTTTCACACTTACAGCTTCCAGAACTGTGAGAGCTCAAATCTCTGTTGTCTTAAGGCACCCAGGTTGTAGTACTTTGTTACAAGAGTCTTAGGAAGTAATAGAGCCACCACCATAATCTTCATAAAAAAACTACTTTTAATCATGACACTTCTCTGCTCAAGGACCTGCAATGCCTGACTTGTATATCAGATTAATTTTAGTGAATTCTTTACAGTCAGGCTATATGCTTTAGTCCTTCTTCTGTTATAACTTCACATGAGTTATGCTAGAGCCCAACGAACCTCCATGCTTGATCTCCCTTTAGCGTTCCCCTGCCTTTTCTACCCCATGTGTGGGAAACCTGACGGGACTTCTCCCTTTGCTCTTTCCTACTGAAATTGTACTACTTTTCTAAGGTGTTCAAATGCCTTTGTCTTTATGAAGCTTCCATTGATTGAGCCAGGTGTATGGATTCCATCTTTTAATGGTTAGTGCCTCTATTCTATACTGATCATAGCTTTTCTCTTTTTTATAGTGATTTATATACTTTATACACATTTATTATGGAATATGTTTAGCATAAATATAAATAAATGCTGTTTTAGTAGATTAAATCACTGAATTTACTTTCCAGTTTACTAACCAAATACAGTAGCTCTTTGGGATCATCAGCTCTGATGTATTCTGTCATACACACATTCCGATTCACTTTTCTCCACACATTTGTTAAAATAATTCAGATATTGGTTCAGGATATAATAAAACATTGTAATCACTACTGCTCTAAAGTGACTGCAATGATCAGGATCTGTGACACTTTTCTTTCATCATTAACTGAAAGCTTGTTAATGTACTAAGAGGAACCACTGTCTTCCTCATCTATATTATGCTGCAGAAACATTTTAAAATACCATAAAAAGGACACATGGCAACAGGCAAAACTGTTCTATAACTTTTTTTGAAAAAGTCTTTTCCAGATCAGCTGAGTTCGCAGGGCCTAATCTGACCATATTTTAAGAAAACAAAAGGTAGAATTAATTTAATACTTATCAATGCCAAGACGGAGGTAATTTTCAGCTTTACTCTTTCTCTGCTGGTCTGACTCCTGGACCCGACTTTTCTGGTTCCTGACTCTATCATTTCTGTTTGTTCAGGGTGAGGATCAGGCCCTTGACCTTTCACAGCAAGAATGCATAGCTAGGCAGTGATTCAGGAACCTGCCTGGCTTTGCCCCAGACCAGCCCAAAGATGGGTAAGGTAATTACCCTGTATCTGCTCAAATTGATCCAAATGTGGTGATATAAAAATCCCCACCAAGTAGTAACGTTTGGAAGCATGTTTATCAGGGTTGGATGCTGGAGATTATCTGGAGAAGAAGAAGAGCAAGGTTTTTATAAACTGTGGAGTTACACCCAGCGGCCATGCTACCATATTCCTTCTGATTTGTGGGTGGGCTTTCATCTCCAACCTCACTCTCAGGATTGTGGAATGACCCCTATGAAGCAACATAATTTTGATAGCTCTTGTGTCAAAATTTCAATTTCGTTAGATTTGTTGAGTAAGAATAGATTCTCCATAGTGGAAATACGCCAATCCAAATTGCTTTAACTTCTTTAGCCTTCGGGATTTTGCTTTACTGTTGTCCTTGCTTGGTAGCAAAGATGAGAACAGCTCCTTGGTTCCTTAGGAGTGACAGCTGCCCACAGATTGTGATGTGCTTTGGTTGTAGTAGACCAGCATTTCATATCGAAGCCACAGACAATGACACTGCCTTGGAGGTCTGGGCTGCAGGGTATCGCAGGAAAGTTCTTCATACACCCGCCTGCCAGTATGTGGGCCATGGACTCTGTCAGCTCTCCTCTTGTCCCCTGATGGGGAGCTCTAGAGGAACTGGCCTTTGTGGGGATTTCTAGAGTGGCAGATAAATGTGTCTGGGGGAGACAAAAGGTCTAGGCCTGCAGCACAGCAGCCCACAATGGTAAGTGGCCCAGAGCTTGATGCCCCACACCTAGGGCAAAGTGGCAGGCTGTCTTCTGGGAGCCCAAGCCTGAGATGATTAACCTGGTGTTGCTTTTGCAAATGATTGAGAGGGAAAGAAGAGGGTTTTAAAGCTAGAATCACACCATAACCATGGCCTGAGCCTATGCTTGATCATCTGGTCACTTCTGGAACATCTCCTTGTAAAAATTGTTGCTTCAATGTTGGTCACCTTTACAAGGATTCTTACCTTGGGGGCCCTTGGCAAAAAGGGGGCTGGGAACCTCAAAGACGCTACACAACATGTTAAATAAATATACACGTAAGGAATAAAGAGAAGCCATTGTGTACATTTCAGTTTTTCAAACCAGAGTGGTCAGTTTCAGCCGTTTCAGAAGCAGAAGTTCAATCAAGGAGGTTGATATGAACCCAAACTATCTTTATAGCATCTGCAATGAGTATCAGCTGATGGGGAAGATGACTCAAATATTTCTGTTGATTTCTCTCCTAGCTGTGTTCTGAAAACTCAAAGAAGAACCTCATTGTATTATTAGTACTGAATAATCCAGAAAACAAAACTGACTGTAATAGGAAATGTGAACTTTTAGGGATGAAAAGTACTTTCCAGCTTAAAAATTTCCCCTTTGAGGGATTTCCAAGTCTGAGAAGTATGGGAGAATGTGACTCCTTCAGGCTTTAATGTCAATGAGGAATATGAAATAGAAAGGCTTTGGAGTTACACAGAGCAGAGTTAGAATCATGGTGTCGTTGCTTTCCCACTGTGGGGCCTATAGCAGACTTTTGAAGTCTAGTGTCTGCTTCCTTCTTCACCAATGGGGGAAACAGTACCCACCTCACAGAACTGTTTTAACCATTTGATATTAAAAAATGTGAAGGCATTTAGCACACATCCTAGCACATAGTCACTCAATAAACAATATACATTATTTCTATGTTGTTAATCAGTAAGATCCCAAGATAATGGGGGTAGGTGGATGGGTTAGAGTCTTATGGGGCAGGAGAAAATTGAGAGGAAATAGAGGAAGAATGTGGGGATTGGTGGGTAGGGGGAAGTAGCCAATGGCCCTGAATCAGGTTGAAGAATGAACCAGCCTACCAAGATATTACTAGGATGGCTGCCACTGTCCTGAAAGTCCCAGCCAACGATAGGACCCAGATAGTCCCCATGGATATTCAAGCCAGAACACACAATTGCTGGGGCTGGGATGGATTTGGATGGCAAAATAGAATCTTAGGAAATTCTGAGCATCAAGCTTTGAGACTGCCTTATTGACTGCATTGACCTCCTACTAGCACAATCCCCTCATTTTGCATGAATGATTTTTTTCTAGAAATTCTCCACTTATATTATGGTAGAATTTTACAGTAATTAAAACAACAGTATTTTTTATAAACAAAATGGGGCTCTCCCTGATTGTTATGAAGACAAAAATACTTCTTTCCTCTGGCCCTGGAAGTTTCCATTCACTGACTCTACCTCTAGGAGTTGGTCTGCAACAACAAAATCTCTTACTGGCAGAATGTGGAGAACTCACTTGTAGCTCAAAAAGTAGGATGCACCCTGGCCGGTGTGGCTCAGTTGGATGGAGCAGCATCCCTTAAACTAAAGGGTCTGAGGTTTAATTCCCAGTCAGGGCACATTCCTAGGTTACAGGTCAGATCCCTAGTCGTGGCATGTATGGGAGTCAACTGATTGATGTCTATCACGTCAATGTTTCGCTCCCTCTTCTCTCTATAAAATATTTTTTTTTAAAAGCAGGATGCACAGAATGACCGTGGCCACCATAGTTCTGTGTTCAGGAGTAACCTGGGGCCCATGGAATTGTGTGGAAAGAATTTGAGAAGCCATTCTCTCTGGGAAAGAAGTGTGACTTTGCCCAGTGCTGCATTCCTGATTCATTGGTTTAATGTGCTGGTTTAATTTGTATCTGAAACCTCTCTCATACTTTTTTTCAAATAAAGTTTAAAGGTAGTAAACAGAGCAATTAAGCCTATTACAATTACAAATGTGCAAAGGGGGAATTGAGGGGTGAGGAGATTTCTGACAGTATAAAAGAGCAATTAATGGTGAAGCATGTACTGGTTTCACACTAGATGGAGTATTTAAAAAAGATTGAGAACAGGAAGTTGGAGAACCCTGCTGGCAAACATTCCAGAGCTGTAAAAACAAAAGGTGGACTCAGGGGAATCCCCAGTGTGCTGTAGGCGCATTAGGAAAGAGGTCAGCCAAGCTGTGCCCTTCCACTCCTTATAATTCATAGTGGTCTAAAGTAAACATTTTTCCTCCCAAGTTTCTTAGGGAATATTGGATTTTATTTTTATTTAAAGTTGTAAGCAAAGGAGAAGAGACTCAGAGAAAGACACACAGAGAGGAGTAGGCCCGTGATGATGGAAGTGGAGATTGGAGGGATGTACCTACAAGCCAAGTGTGATCGTAGGTAGCTAGATGTTAATAAAGGAAGGGAGCAAAGGAAACCAGACTTATTAAAGGATAATCAACTAGGAAGCATAAGCCTGCTTAACCAGGAAGCGGCAGCTTCACATACCAGGGGATAGCAGCTTTGTAACTCCATCTCTCTAAGTGTTGCTTGGTTCTTCTCCAGTTTTCTGTGACATCCTAACAGGGGGGTTAATGCCCCTCCCTCTGCCTTACAGAGAGGAAGGACTAGCTTGTCAATCTCCTCAGTCCGCTTGTCCCACAGACCATGGAGGGAGGCAAGCACTTACACATTGGGAGCCAAGATGGTGACCACAGAGGCCTGTTAGTCTGGCCTGGGAGAAGGATCGGATTGGATAAGAGACACACCCTGGAAGATCTAGGAAATGGATTGGTTAGGGAGTGGATACAGCAGAAGCCCTGGAAAGCTTGGGAAACTAATTGGTGAGTTTGAAAAGAGTGCCTGGGCCTTCCCAAGTACAAGATAATGTAACCTGAGCATAACAAAGACAAGTCCCTTTCTCCCTTTCTCCTGTAACATGCCCTGACCCCTTCATTGATGCTTTCTCTCTCCATAGCAACCATGTGGTCCTAGCAGCCAGGTGCAGACTCCAAACCCAGGCTCCAAGCAGGAACCTGGATAGGGCAGCACCGCAAAGGATCACAGCTGGGAACAGCGCTGAGCTACCTGGACAGGGACTGAGACTGCGGGCCAGAGCAATGGCACAGAACTATTGGACCTTGGCCTTTGTTTGGGGCTTGTTGAAGACAAGATGGGACTTTTTCCATGGCAGGACAAATGGAGATGAGACATTGGGAACCCAGAGGCAGCCTTCCATTACACTCTGGTGAATCTTACCACTAAACCTCATCCCCCCACGTGTGAGTCTCCTGAATGCTTTTCTCGCGATTTCATGAAAACACAATTTCCACCAGCAGCACAAGGAATGCCCAGGATTGCAGGCAACCAACAGAATCCAGGAGAGAGACTTGGGACAGGGTGCCCCACAGAGCCTTCAGAAAGAACCAATCCTGCCAACAACACCTTGGTTTTGGATTTCCAGCCCCCAGAATTGTGAGAGAAACATTTCTGTGGTTTTAAGCCATCCAGTTTGTGGTGATTTATTATAGCAGCTCTTGGAAATGAATACATACACCTTAGACATTTTCCTGGGCACTCCCAAAACACACGGGGAAACATTCTGAAGGATTTCTGCCCAGACGGTGGGGTCAGAAACACATAAACACTGTTCTCTGAGTCTCTGATTTTTGTGTTCTCTCTCAGGCTAATAATAGCTGTGAAGAAAAGGAGGTCATGGAATGCGTCTCTCTCTACAGTGGCATATTAACAGAGATCCAGGACCACTGATCCATCATGGCAGAGTATGGCTGATTAGCTGCATCCAAGGAGGATCAGATCACTGTGAGTAATTCTGCTCTGGCATAAGTAAATGCGTTCAAAATGTGAGGATCTTGGGGCAAGGGTGTGCAGGAAGTACGCTGTGGAGCCTGGACACCATATAAATCAGGTGGCTTTGCTATCGTCCCTACAGATTTCCCTCAGCTGGAAGTTGGAATTACAGCACCTATTGGAGACCAATAGCTGTTCTTCCTCTCCATGTCCTTATTTCCCTAGAACCATGGTCGGCAAACTGCGGCTCGTGAGCCACATGCGGCTCTTTGGCCCCTTGAGTGTGGCTCTTAGGCCAGCTTAGGAGTACCATAATTAAGTTAATAACAATATACCTACCTATATAGTTTAAGTTTAATAAATTTGGCTCTTAAAAGAAATTTCAATCGTTGTACTGTTGATATTTGGCTCTGTTGACTAATGAGTTGGCCGACCACTGCCCTAGAACTCTACTTCCAATGTGCCTTTCCTATGATCCTTAGCTCACTAGCCTCACAATTCAGACAACTCCTTTCTCCTATACTATTTCCTAAATGGCTTAGGTTGCTATAACAAAAATACCATAGATTGGATGGCTTGTAAACAACAGGAATTTATTTCTCACAGTTCTGGAGGCTGGAAGTGTGAGATCAGAGTAGCAGCATGATCACATTTTGGTGAGAGCCCTCTTCTAAGTTACAGCCTTCTCTTTGTATTCTCACATGGCAGAGAGCAGAAGAGGGAAGCAAGCACTCTTATTAGGGCACTAATCCCATTTATGAGGGTTCCCCCCGCATGACCTCTTCTAATCCCAATTACTTCCCAAAGGCCCCACCCACCTTCTTATACCATCACATTGGGGGACACAGCATTCAGTCTACAGCACTGAGTACAGTAATTCCCTCTATCTGCAGGGGATTCTGAGACCCCCAGTGGATGCTGGAAACCACGGATAATACTAAACCCTGTATATTTTATGTTTTTCCTATAATACAGACCCATGATAAAAGTTAATTTATAATTAGGCCCAGTAAGAGATTGACAACAATAACTAATAACAAAATAGAACCATTATAACAATGTGCTGTAGTAAAAGTTATGTGAATGTCATCTATCTCTCAAAATATCTTATTGTATGGTCACTCTTCTTTCTCTGATGTGAGACAATACCATGCCTATGTTATGAGATGAAGTGAGGTGAATGACTAAGGATGGTAAGTAGTGTTAGGCTCCTATCAGGGTGATTTAAACACAAGCACTGTGATACTGTGACCATTGATCTGATAACTGAAGCCATTAAGAGCCTAACAGGGGTGGGAGTGGCGAGGGGGGAAACATGTACAGCATGGAGACGCTGGACAAAGGGATGATTCACATCCCGGGCAGGATGGAGGAGGACAGTGCAAGATTTCATCACGTTACTCAGAACAGTGTACAATTTAAAACTTATAAACTGTTTATTTCTTTCTGAAATTTCCCAGTTAATATTTTTGAACTACAGTTGACTTCAGGTAACTGAAACCATGAAAAGAGAAATTGTGTGTAAGGGTGATGGGGGGTGCTAATATACTTGGTTTTAGTTGTTCATTTTTCACCCTTGTGACCCAGGAATCACCCACTTTTGATGTCTAAGTAAGGTTACACCTGCTTTTTTCACTCATATTATTCTGGCATCAGTCCACCTCCATCCAAAAGACCCCTGCTATTTCTGAGCACTTCTTGAGGCCTTCAGTGTCTCTGGAACAAACAGTTCTGGCCCCTCAACTCAGGCTGTTTCATCTACTGCTATGTCCCTGCCCAGTCCTCTGCTGCTGGTGACTCTGGAGAGATTGCCTCTCCTGACCCAGCCACTGGTACCCCAGTTCTGGTTTGGAGACAGGGGACACTGCTCTTTCTTGCCTGCATGACTCTGTCCTAAGAATGGACACAAACCTTGCCCTAATTTTCCGAACTACATCTGAGAATAGGCTGATGCTTTTAATAAGGATTTAGGCACATCTTAGAGTCTGGTAGAGAGCCTGCACCCCACCTGGAATCTGAACAGTCTCCAGTGAACAAGGGAGGCCACTGAGAACCCCTCCAGGCCCAGGCCTCTCCAGGCCTTGGACTCAGGAAAACTGCCTTCTTGGATCCCAGGAGTCTCAAGTCCATTTTGCTGGTATTTAATTTTTGTCTCTTCCCAAGAAGATGGGAAGTGAGTGTACTGATTCACTCCAGAGAAAACCCCATCTCAACCACATAAGTATCACCTGGACATTTGTCTCTAGAGACTCAACTATGGTCACTTGGTTAACAAGTTAATTAATATATCAATGCATTCTTTTCTTCCAAGGAGGACTCAAGGAGCTTGGGTTATCAGGTTACATTATATGAATATGCATTAATGGATCAGTTCTTTCCAGATGCCATGTTCGTCTCACTGACTTACTGACTGTATGATGTGTCCATCTGCAAAATGAGATCTTCAGTAGTAGAGAATCAGTCTTGTATTCCCTTTCTTCTGACTTCCCTGTACCCTCCATCACTGCACTGTTCCAGATACACACACACACACACACACACACACACACACATACACACACACACACTCACACACATATAAATTCACAGACATACATACATATTGAAGACCTAAAATTCATGAATTAGGGGTGGGAGGTGGTTGGGAAATTGACTGAAAGAAGTGAAGAGACTAAAAGCACAAATTGGTAGTTACAAACAGTCGTGGAGAAGTGAATAAAGCATAGGAAATAGCGTCAATGATACTGCAGTAACTATGTATGGTGCCAGTTCGGTACTGGAAATATCAAGGGGAACACTATGTAAAGTATATGATTGTCTAACAACTAAGCTGTACACCCAAAACTAATACAAAAAGAAAATTGGGGGAATATATACATATTACAGAGTTCTGAGCAGCCACTCAATCTAATTCCATAGTCACACCAATAAGTAGGTTTATGATATTTAAGAAAGTTATTCATCATTTTCAGCCTAATATAAATAATTTGCTGTTGTAATTTAAAAAAAGACATTTTCTTTGAATTTTTAATGATTCTCTTAAAGTTGTATTTACTAATACACATCTTTCTCAAATAAATAATACACAAAAATGACTGGATCAAGAAAATTAAATTTAAAAAAAATCCATGAATTAGGTACCCAGAGCAGCACTGAATGATCACCAGATTTGCCTGTTTTCTCACAAAGCTTCTGAAACAGCAGCTGAAGGATCAAAAGGACTGTAAAAAAGACCTGCCTTTATTCTAAAGATATTTGCTCTTTTCAGTTTTAACACACCTACTTCATTCCCTTTTAAATTGAAAAAGAAAACTTTTTTAAAATATTTTTTTCACTGTACTTCTCCAGTACTAGTCTCAGTCCCAGTTCCCACTTCCCTGGCCCCCTTCTGTACATGGGCTCCCTGATTTTCCATTGGCTTGCTAAACTGCCACTTATGCATCTGCCACCCTATCCAAACCCAGAGGCCATCAGACCCCACCCCACCATCTGCCAGGTTCATCCACTTGCAAAGACTCAGGCGTTTCAAATGCGTGGCTGAGCTCTTTGCTGCTTCTTTGTGTCCTCTAGTGAAAGGAAATAGCTCCTCATAAGTTCAAAAGGAAAATAAAATGATTGCTTATAGGATATTTTGAAATTTCTTTGTTTCCGACATCTCCCCAGCAGCAAGTGAGTTTTCTATGGTTACATTTAGCCCTGCCAGGCCTGTCATATTATGTTTTTGTTTTGTCTTTTCTTAAAACATTTTTTATTATGGTAAAATACATGTGACATAAAAATTACCATCTTGACTGCTTTTTAGTGTAATGTTTAGTGATATTAATTACTTCATATAGCTGTGCAACAATCACCACCATCCATCTCCAGATCTCTCTCCATCTTGCAAAACTGAAACTCTATACCCATTAAAAAATATTTTTGAGCCCTGGCCAGTGTTGTTCAGTGGTTGGAGCATTGGCCCGCACATGGAAGGGTCACAAATTCAATTATGGGCCAAGGGCATGTGCCTGGGCTGCAGGTTCCATCTCTTTCTGGAGGCAACCAGTTGATGCATCTCTCTCACATTGATGTTTTTCTCTCTCTTTCTTCCTCTCCCTCCCTCCTTTCCACTCTCTCTAAAAGTCAATGGGGGAAAAATAACTTCTAGTGAGGTTTAAAACATTTTTTTATTTAAAGGTATTTTTTTTTGGTCTTATATTGGTATAGTCACTCCCCCTGCTCTCTTTGGTTACTATTTGCATGGAATACTTTTTATTTTGCTTAGTCCCTTCACCTTTGGCAGATTATGTTTTATCACAAAACCTTGAAGCTTTAGCAAGTGTACCGATGTGTTCTGTGTCTCCTTTGACTTGCCATATCTGAGAAGCAGTAGACAATAAAAATGCAAGAATCTTCTTCAGTCAGGCGTAGGGAATGAGGCCTCAAAGAGCTTTGCAATTAAAGCATTTTGCTTTTCAGGTCAGTGAAAGTTATATAATGCAGTATTGTCAATACAGATCTTAGACTCCATCATTTGTCTCTTAGATGAGGCAACACAAGCAGAGAACACAACGGTACCTTACTTTTCAAATTCCAATAAATACAGCAACATTCTTTATTAAATGAAAGCCATAAGAGAGGCTTTCTTCCTTCTCAGTGTAATGTGAATATATTATCTTCTTCACACACTGTCTTCACGCTACAGAGCTGGGTTTATGAGAATATGTCATGTTGACAAATAAGAAAATAATAAACACCAGGCTCTGTGTCTATTTTGCATTATTGCTTCAACTTAGGAAATTTCAAGGAAAGGGAAATATGAATCAAACAAGACAAAAGTCAATGCATGCTGCAGGCAATTTCGATACCAAAGAACTCCTTTCTCATCTACTGAGTTTATGTACATCTTGACCCTCATTTGATGCACCAGAGTCTCTTGGAACCAAGCTCAGTTTGCTCGTCTATGTGGTGGATGTGATTGTGTGATTTAAACAAATAAATAAAACTTACCCCAAAATAAAAGAATGGTTTTGATCAGGGAAATAATATCTAGTTCTCTACAAATTAAACAATTCATTCATCTTTACCCAGGTCTTAAATTGAACCTGGCAAGAATGTGCTAACTTTACCGTTCCTTCAATGAGTAGAACTGGAGGAAAATGATTGCTAGTCCAGGCTTGGTTCTATGTGATCAATGAATTCATTAATTCATTAATTGATTACATGAATTCATTAATTTAATTATCCTATCAATTTATTATTGCTAGTCCAGGGAGGTGGTGCAGGATGGGGAGGTTCCCTTTACCAAATACAGTCCATCCTGAAATGTTAGTTTCTCGTTTTCCCAGGTCCCTTGGGGGAATTTAGCCTATTTTCATACTAAGTTCATTGATCACATAGAATTCATTTATTTAGGGTCAATCTGAAGTTTTAACTAACATAACTTTTGCAGACATATGCAATTTGAAATACATACTTTTAAAATCTTCATTTATCTTCTTAGAATCATTTGTCCATTTATCTTTCAGGTACATTGAATATGCATGAATAAAACTGGCATGAAATCAAAGACTGAGAGAGAAGAAATGTAAAAAAAAAGTATTTTTTAACAACTATGTTACTATTCTCCTGTAGGACTTTTCATTTTCTGTAGTGTTGTTGAAACTAGGGGGAAAAATTGACTACGTTTCACAGGAAGGATAAGTACAGACATTCACTGTTGACTGAGGACCTCATCTAGGTGAGCTCAGATGGGACTCTCCTGGTCCTTTCTCTACAACTTGTGTGACCAGCGGGGATGGGCTGGTGACATCCCAACAGACTGTCTCTGAGGGCAGCGTGCAGCCCTTCAGTGAAGGAGCATGCCACAGAGCTCTCTGCAATTACAGGGTTTGCAGAGAATGGACTGGCTGCTCAAGTTTGTGCATAATCACCAGCTAAATCACAGACCCAAATGCAACATGCAGCACTCTGAGGCCACATGTCGAGTTTTAGGTTGCCATAATCAGGTATAATGTCCACCCTTGGTTTAGAAGATGGGTGGGAGCAGGGGGAAAATATGCCCTGGCCAAACTAAAAATGTTTCATGTAGTCAAGGTGCTAATGATGGATTTAGATATAACTGAAGAGAAAACAAGAAACAAAATGCAAAGCATACCTAATTTATCTGATAATTTTGGTGGAAAAGCAGCTAATTGAACAGCAAAGAATTTATCCCAAATCCTATTAGGATTGAAAAAGAGAGCAAACCTGGTTTAAGTCTAATTATGTTTTGTAAACGTTATTGTGGAATCTAATGTTTTTGAGTAAATGAAACCAGGTGGCAATGTTAGCTCCTGTCTCCTCTGAAGTCCCAATATTATCCCAAAAGAAAAAATAATGTAGAAGCCAGAGGTAGAATTTCTTGGAAACTATCCTTTTACCTGTTGGGGTTTTTAATAATGGAAGGTGCCCAGTGGCTCCCCAAATTGTTCTTCTTCTTCCTTTAGTCTATTGTCGAGATTCAGAAATAGTCAGGAATCAAGTGACATTATATCTCTTGGATAACAAAAATAGCTTTTTACACATTTTGCATTTTCTAAAGTGTCTAAGCACTTTAATATACCAATTTATTTAATGACTAGAGGCCCAGTGCACGAAATCGTGCACACATAGCTCACTGCCCTGCCTGCCGCCCGCAACCACGAGCCACTCACCACCCTGCCCACCTGCCTGCCTGCCGCAGGGGTGGTGGTCAATGCACTTCATGGCAACTGGTCAAGCAGTCTTTTCGGTTGTTTCGCTTATGGTCCCTGGCCTTTTATTATATAGGATTACACCATCATTTCCATTTTACAGATGAAAAAACTGAGACATAGTACGTGAGGTTAAGTAACTAACCTAAGATAACCCAACTAGTAATAGTTAGGAGAATTCCAACCCATGCAGCCTGTTTCCAGAGTCTCTGCATTAAGCACCCTGATGCCCTCCTCTGAGTTTAAGTGATAGCTACCATCATCACACTCACCCTCTGTGCCAGACTCTAAGCATTTCACATGAATTCATTAATTTAATTATCCTATCAATTTATTATTCTACTGTTCTTTAGAAGAAAGTAAAGCACAGAAAAGTGAAATATTGTGCTTGAAGTCACATAAGGTCACAGTCTTTGTAAGTGGACAGCTTGGGAATCAAACCAGTTACTCTTGGTCCAGTGCCTGCACTTTTTACTAATACTAGGCATATGCATGATTAAAGACAAACATGGGGTCTAATTTATCCCTGTTGCTACTCTCATCCATAATCAAGGTGCTTTCTACATTGCAAAACCAGTAAATATTGGTTGAATGCTTCATTTTTAAAACTGGTGAACACTAATTATTTTCATATATGGGAATTAGTATGTGATGAAGATGGCATTCTCCAATTAGTGGGGGAAAGATGGGCTATTTAATTACTGTTTTCTGGGATAGGTGGCTAGCCACTTAAAAGAAGAAATATTGGAAGACAACACAGGAGAATTTTTTTTTATCTTTGAGTTGTCATGGACTTCTAAGCATAACCACAAAGCCAGAAACCATAAAGAAAAAATTGATAAATTTGAATACATAAAAATTTAAAATTCTGTATGGCAAAATTCACCATAAATAATGTTAATAGATAATAAATCAGTGGGGAAATTACAATGATACCAATAAACAAGATTCATTTTTTCTAATATACCCTGAGCACTTACAAGCCAATTAGAAAAAAATAAATTAGCAAAAGGCCAAGGATATAACCAGGCAGTTTTATGAAGAAGAGTCAAAAGCAGTCAATAAATATTTGAAAAGATAATTAATAATCTGATGAATTAATATAAAAACAAGTTATAATTATTATCTCAATAAAAGAGAAATACCCTAAAAAAATTCTGGTATCATTTTTTATGTAATATCAGACCAATAAAAGTTGGATAAACAGGTGTTAATAGTAAAAGTGGATAAAATCTTTCTGGAAAGTAGTTTGTCAATATTCTCCTTATCCCAAGAGTTTTCTTAGCTCACAGATCACTGATTCCATTAGTTGTCCAGCTGATTTTGGCTAAGTGATGCAAAGGGGAATTTGCTGGGATATTCTGGGAAATATTGTCTTTGTGATAAAAAGAGATGTATAGAGGAAATGCCTTTTTTTCATACCAGTATTGTTCTGTGATGCCTGGAACTGTGGCAACATTGTGTGATTAGGAAGCTTGAGGACCAGGTCAATACACTGAAAATACCAGATGAGCCAGAGGAAGGGGACTTTGGATTTAGTGACATGATCGAGTTGCTGACTTAACCCTAGAATGCCTCAACTTCCAAACTTCTTATGTGTCATAATTAATTCTTTACATTTTATTTCTTCAATTGGATTTCCTATTCTTTGTAGGTGGAAGCATTCTGACAAAATGAATTGTAACTCAAAATGTGCATACCCACTGAACCCCAAATGTAATTTCTAAAAATTTATCCCAAAGAGATAATCAGACAAGTACAAAGAGCTGTATATATAATACACTATTGGTAGCAGTGAAAACCTCAGAAACCACTTTAATGCCCTTCAAAAAGAAATTGGTTAAATATTTTTACAGAGTCAATAAAATGATGATGCAGAGCTATATTTACAGGCAAGATATTTTATTTTAGATATATTGTTTGGGGGATATCAGATTATGAAAAAGCATGTATCAGTAAGATTTCATTTATGTAAATTATCTGTGTCTGATAAAAGAGACATGTAGATGCTATTCATTACATTGAGGGTGAGGGCGGGGTTGCTGAGCCATAGATGCAGAGGAAAGGGGGCTCTCAGGGACAAACATAGGCAGGGTCTCTATGGCCAATGCTCATGGGAAAAGGTGTTCCTTCTATAGGCTCCCTTCCAGCACCACCCCCCTTTGTAAAGTCTTATGTCCTATGCTTTAATTGTGTACCCTTAATTTAGTGATGAACTCCTTACTGTTCTGTTCTGTGGAAACTCAACAGGTCCAACCAAATGCCGGGCATGTAGTTATCTCTTAATAACTATCTGGCAATTATCCAATCAAACTAGGTTAGACCAAGGATCGTTGCTTAAAAGCACACAATTTTGTATGTGGATTTAGCAAACTCCCATCTAGTACACATTTTGAACTCCTTAAGATTTTCTGTCTGTCCTCGGTAGATAAAGACACTCTAGACAAAACATGAGAATTAAATCTACTTGTTAGATGCGTGCCATTAAAAAAATTACCCCAGAAATTTTAAATGAACCAAAAAAGAAAAATCTGATATTAGAAAGTTTACAGCTTCCCTGAGACTTTTGAGGCCAAATGAATGGCCCCAAAGCAGCAGTATATCTACTGGCAATTTGAAAAATCAAGTCATGTTCTTCCTGCTACTTAAGTCAAGATTTTGCAATCAGAATTGCACTAGCAATGTTGCCTGGAAGTGCTCAGGATGGAATGCCATTTAATCCTCCCCCCTCATCCGACCCCGCCCTGCCCCAGCTGGATGGGAGCTGCATCCCAACAGTAGCCAAGTGTGTCGTCTTCATAAAATATGACTCAGAAGCATTCACGGAGCAGAGATACTGAGGTCCTAAAAATAGCCTATTTTTATATTGGTGTTTTCCCCAACTACAGATTCACTGAAAGAACGCATGTGTTCCCAGTTCCACTTTTCCCCTCATAGTGCTTTTAAATTGCACATCGTTAGGGCCACTTCCAATAGTCCCGGAAATATTTCTTATTGTAAAACAGTGCCATATGCAAGCTACCATCTGAGTATCTAATTCCACCACCCAACATTGCCATGGCCACTGGAGAGGGAGGCTTTCTTTAGCCTTGGGAAACAATAAATGCTTATTCTCAGGAAATTATGATTTCTTCTGCGTGAACTTTGAAAGGCACTTTGCTGGTGCCTGTTACTGTGGCGCTCCTGGTGAAATGCAGCCCACAGAATATTGTGCTCATTTTTAACATTGAGGAAATAGATCACTCATTGAAACAGCAGCAGAGGCAATTTTAGAATGCAAAGCTGCATTGATAATCATATATAGCTTGTCCCAAAAAATGTATACACACACTTTGAATAAATTATAATGGCAGTACTTATTAAAATACATTTAATTTTCAAAATTGAGCTATCAACTGTTAAAGTATGTATACATTTTTTGGGGGGGCACCCTGGATTAAAAGAAAGCCACCAACCTTTTATCATGTATCATACCATTTAAAGCATTTTCATAGTACCATCTAATTTGAATGGATGAGTATGCCAACTCCTTATGGTGGGCACTTAGGGTCTTTGCTCACACCTATCACTGATGTTTGATCCTACCACTAACAAGAGGAGATAGATGGAGAATGGTAGCTTTCCCCTATTCGGTCAAACTTTGTTTTTCTAGTTCTCATTTGAAGTAGCATCTGCGTAGAGGCCTCAATGCAGTCTCTCCCAATTCCTCACTGAAGTTCTTGAGTCATACAAAATGACAAGAACTCCAAGTACCCCAAACCAAAATATCAAGAAACAGAGTCTGAGAGAAATTTCCACTATTCGAAAGGCTATTGGGATCAATGTTAAATAACCATGCTTCATGTTATGAAACAAAGAAGCCCTGCCCCCCTTGAAAGGAGACAGAAAGACATGCTGTCCCTCCATGGTATGCCCCCCAGGCTCACAGACTCGGTTCTAAATAAACCATGAAAAGAGTCATAGTACTTTTTTCTCCATGGAATGCTTTAGAGGTGACCAGAGTCCTAGCCCCTAATTCTCCCTGCTAGCATAATTATACTGGTGACTTTCAGAAAACAACAGAAGAAGAAACAAGAAGTGGGGAGTGTGGGGCATGTGTGTATGTTGGTGGGCATTGGAGTCAGTGCCTCTGGGAAGTATAGCTTCTAACACGAAGCATAATGGGCAGAGGCTGCTAGAAACACACAGGGGGAAGAATGTTCAGAAAGACTCCATTGATTCAGAGTTGCAGAAACCTGGGCCACTGAGGAGGACGGGACCCAGCTTGGTATGATAGAGCTGCACTAGGAGTTGGGTGAGGAGCTGTGCACTTTGATCTGCTACTCTTATTGGAGATCAGAATGGGGGACTGCCCTCCCCCGTAAAGTACAATCGAGCTAACGTCCCACATCTTCCTCTGATGAAGGTGACTGGGGCCCTGCCTGAGTGCTCAGCGTATGGATGGGTACACAGCTGTTTCTTTGATTCAGCACCTTGAGGTCAGGAACCAGGCTACTTATAGTGTAGATATTTGTTAATGAAGTGATAATATGCCTTGAGTCCGAATAGAGAGGATGGGTGAGGAGGATAAAAATTATATGTATTTGTGTTGAAAGTGGAGAGAGGACTGTCGGGAGCTGCCCCAAACGTGGGGGTCCCATTAGGGGACGTAGCTCCCCTAGGTGCTGCCCTGAACGCAGGGGTCCGGCCAGGACACAGCACCTTGACTGACCCCCCTGGGACAGACGCTTAGCCAGCTTAAGCAAGAATATTGTGTGCTCAGTAAGAGGAAGTTGGCCGGGTGAAAAGGAGATGAGGAACTTCTAGACGGGACCAAGAGGAAGCTTGAGAGGGTGGCTGCCGCAGGCTTTGCAGAACTTCCTTGTAATAGTAATATAAATATGAGCTGCAAAATAAACTCGGGGCTGCTGCAGTTCTGAACTGCCAGTCCTCCCGATCCCAACTTTCGTCTCTGTCTCTTTTCTTATCCTCACCCCCTAAATCAGGTACCCAACACCTCCGACTGGCATCCGGCAGAGGACTATAAAAAAAGGACACAGAAGAATAAGGAACAGGGATTATCCAACATTTGAAGGATTCAGAGGTAGAGCCTACATCTGTGTGCTGTACACTGAGTTAATGGCAATAAAGACTCACAAAGGACTAAGAAGGTCAAAGCATACTGGAAAAGGATATAGAATCCACAGTGACAATAAGTCAGGAAACTGTATGCAACAAATAACCTAACATAAACATACATAAATAAAAAATATAAAAGAAATTGAAAGGAACATTATTGTTATTGACTGATTGAACAACAAATAATAATGAAACAATGTTAACAATCATAGGGGTGTATTAACAGATGTACAATTAACCTCCAGTCCTTCAGGGAATAAACTTTCTCTCTGAGCCCATACAAAAACTTGTAATATAGTAAATCACATAGAAAATATGTCTTTTATAGACATTAATAACAAAACATCTATATATATGAAAGGCTAATATGCAAAGTGTCCCCTCAGGAGTTCGACCGAGAGACCAGGAATTCAATCATTCTCTATGATATGCACTGACCACTAGGGGGCAGCGTGGAACAAAGGAAGGCCCCGGCCGGCAGCTGGAAGACCCCGATCAGCCCTGATCGCTGGCCAGGCCTAAGGACCCTACCTGTGCACAAATTTTGTGCACCGGGCCTCTAGTTTAAACAATAATAACCAGTACTGAAGAGAAAAAAAGAAAATTAAAACACTATATAAAAAAACTTAAAAGAAAAGCTAAACTTATAAAAATCAGGCTTATTTATGACTCCAGAACTAGAAAATAACACAAACGTAACAGTTTCCTGGCCTGCTGCCTTATTAAGAACACTGACATGAATACACACCCATATGTATATACACAAGCAGAGTCATCTCATTGGTTGTAGTAAGCATGAGCAGAGCTAGGGCTAATTTCAAACATCAAAAATAACATTTACCATAGCAAGAATTAACTTGTTCTGGGAAAGTTTCCTTCCACTCCCATTATCTTCTTCATCTAGATACTGTCCGATCTGAAATTCTACCATTAAAAGTCCATTTTAATAAATGAAGCGATGTGCTTTCTAGGATTATCTTTTGGAGTATACATATGCCTGAGAGGAGTAAGGTATGAAGTCACTAACACATTAGCTAGAATCCTAGTCATAACACAAAGTCAACTTTTCTAGGTTCAGGCGCTGGGGTGTACAAAGGCTCGAATAGTGCCAGTGGAAGGAACAGTGAGCCATTTTGCAGATTGCTCCTCTGGTGGTGATTATACCACATATCTGACGGGGACTTTTGGGGGAATAAAACAATTATGACCCCAAAAATGGTAATATGTCACTCTGGCCTGGTGACTAAGCTTGTTGGAGCATCATCTTGTACATCAAGATTGTGGGTTCAATTCCTGGTCAGGGCACATAGCTAGGTTGCAGTTCGATCCATAGTCAAGGTGCATACAGGAGGCAACGTATGGATACTGCTCTCTCTCTCTCTCTCTCTCTCTCTCTCTCTCTCTCTCTCTCCCCCCCCCTCTTCCTCTTTCTCATCAATAGAAACATATTCTCGGGTGAGGGTTAAAAAAAAAAAAGAAGGATAATATATTACAGACACCCAATATGTATTGCTTTCCCTGTGGTTTTATCATTTAAGCATGGTGCAGAAAAATTCTAGTTCAATAAAGGTTTGATTAATTACAATCTAGTATATTTATATATTACTATGTTTTGTTCATCATGTTTGTAATTAAATCTGACTTTGGTCTGTGCTAAGTAGCTAAGAACTCAGAGTTCTTAACCTTGAATTAAAAAGGTTCTGGGTAGGGTGGGGGTAGGAGAACAATTTGCTGCTCCTTCCCATTGAAAATCATTAAAATGTGCAGAAACAATACTTTACATTTGATATCACTTACTCATGTGTAAGTTTGAAGTTCTCACACATATATTTCCATAGACTGTTGGGTAGTAGCTGAACTCAGGATTTTCACATATTAGGATGCTAATTTTATTAGGGTTAATTGGAATTGTTTCCTGTCTATTTTCCCCCCTCCCCCCATTAAGTGAGATGAAGGAAGCTGTCTTATTTAGTCAGCTCTCTCTTTCTCTTAAAAAACACACTGAATGGTTTGAGGGTGTATTATTCTCTCATGGCACAGTGCCTTGCTTTTGTTCTCTCTCCAGTGTCACTGTTTCCAATTACTCCTCCTCCCCCCAGTCCCAGTCTCCACTCCTGACTCCAGGGGAGAGAGAAAGTGGATTTGCTGACTTACTTTTCTGTACTTTTGTGGAAATATCATTTGTCCTCTGTGTTATATTTTAGGAGTGTTAAATAGTTTGGCTAAGTCAATGTTGAACTTAGGTCATGTGAATTTTATTCCTTGGGCTGCCACTAATTCACATGGTGATAGATTGTAAGTGACAGAACTTCCATGCCTTGGCATTCACTGCTATAAAATGAAGATAAGATTGCAAAGAATACCAGCCATGGTATGTTTAATTCAAATGACAGATCTCTATCAATGCAAAGGGTTCTCTGGAGCATAAGTGCTTATCTTAGAGATAAACTCTCTGAAGTTCTTTGCAAAGGCTTGTGTGCACATGCATATTTTCTTTAGAGAGGGTTTATGAATGTCATCAGAGTTCATGGAAGCCTCTATGCCCTGGACCTCCATAAACACTGGTCTGGGGACCTATGAAGAATTTTTCTTTGATCCTTGATGAAATGGGGAAAATAAGAACAATTGTAAGGGCATTTCCACCAGAATCAAACATATTCAAATTTAAAGACTGTGGCTTTATTTTAAAAGTACATATTTTACAGTTTTTTGGTGTTCAACTTTCTATTCTGCTAGTGTTAATAGGGCAGTCAACCTCCCTCTGCCCCAGTGGCTTCCCTTGGCAAAATTTAAAAGTTAGGTTTTAAAAACTTTTTAAAATTTCATGGCCTGTGATGCTCTGGCTGGGTACCTCTGTGGGTTGGAGCATTGTCCTGATACACTAAGGTTGGGGGTTCAATCCCTGGTCAGGGCACATCCAAGTATCAACCAATAAATGCATCAATAAGTGGAACAAGAAAGCAATGTCTCTCTCTCTCCTTTCCTCTCTCTAAAATCAATAAATTAAAAAGAATGCATGGCCTATGAAACCAAATATTTGGGAATTACAGCTTTTATAGAGAATTATCCTAGCCCTTTATTTTTACCTCTAACTTTTGCTGTCCCTCTTTGGCTATTTTGAGAGTAATATTAATCAAGTATCATTGGGCTGCCTCTAGGGCCAGTCTACTCAACACAAATCAATAGCCATCAGTCTTGAAGAATGAATAATTTTTGTTGTGGTTGTTCTTGAAGGGTTGGTTCACACAACACATCATAGCGTATTTAGACTTTCCTTCCCCTCAAATTTCTCATTGGCCAGAACTGCTCAACTTCTGTCCCTCTGTTCTCCTACTGCCAATCTCCCGCTGCATGCTCCACCGCCTCTGAAACTGGCACTATGCCCCATCCTGTGCTCCTCCCTTGGCGCCCTCCACCCTACACAGATTCCTGTTGGGTGTATTCCAGTGTCTACTCTACCTCCTTTTCCCTGTCTCCTCCCCCAAGCAGTCCTCCTGGAATTTTGAAAGATAAAATCCTCCATCTATCTTATTATGGAAGTTACAGTTATCCCTGCTTATCTGCAGGGGATATGTTTCTAGTGGATGCTTGAAACTGTACAAAGTACCAAACCCTATATATGCTGTGTGTTTTTTCTGTACATAGATACATATACTTTATGGCTTCTCTTTGGCAGATCTGAATTTCCAGCATCACTACTGTTGCACTTTGGGGTCATTATTAAGTAAAATAAGGCTTACTTGACACATGCACTGTCATACTGAGGCAGTTGATCTGTTAACAGAAATGGCTACTCAGTGACTAAGGGGCAAGGAGTGTATACTGCATGGAGATACTGGAAAAAGGGATGATGATTCAAGTCCCAGGCAGAATGGAGTGGGATGGTGGGAGATTTCGCCACGCTACTCAAAACAATGTGCAGTTTACAATTTATGAATGGTTTATTTCTGGAAATTTCTATTTAGCATTTTTGGACTGCAGTTGACTACATGTAACTGAAACCATGAAAAGTGAAACTATAGGTAAGAAGGGACTATTGTACAGTTCAAATAAGTGAGATTGAAAAATGGCAACTACATTCCTCATCTTAATCTCTCAATTAATTTGTTTTCTCCATAGTATTTTTCTTCTACCAACATTTTATTAGCAATATAGTAGGGCCACCCACTGGAGAAAAATTTGATGAAAGTAAAACGGTCAGGGAGGGTAAGTGTTGAAGAGAGGCAGAGACAGAAGGAGCTGGTCTTCTGTCTGAGCAGGAATGGACTTGAGATGAAGCACTGTCAGTTTGGGGCTTAGGAGCACTGCACCTCCCATCTACTTTGGGGCTCTGAAGCATCCTTGGGCTATTGTACATGTTGTCATGTTATAGGTTGGTTCATGGGTTTATTTAACAGCCATTGCATGCCTACTGTGTACTAAAGGCCGTGCTAGGCAATAGGGTGCAAAAGTGCACACATGCAGATGTGGTTTCTGCAAATAGGCTGCTCAGACTGACACTGAATCAGCAGGATTGAGAGGGTGTGTTTCAAGATAACCGAGTCGACAGATTCATTGCCACAAGAAGTTTCCTTAACTTCTTCTAAGTAGATGCAAGAATTTCAGGCCAATATTGATGCACTAGTCAAAGGAAATTGAAGGGTTGTAAGACAAGATCCATACTGTGAATCTTTAGTAATTATTCTCTAGGGAAAGGCATAAACTGAGGTGACTAATATACCAAGGCAAACACCCCTTTCTAGGGAAAGAGCCTAGCTCCCAAAACACTTGTGTCCTCACTTTCTTGAGTTGCTTTTCTTCCGTTCCATGTGGCCATTCCATCTATGAGGGCATTTGGATCTCCATTTTTCAGAAGTCAGTCCAGAGCAAACATAAATTGAAGGCCAATTTAGTTCCCCTGACCCCCAAAATATAATGCAATATTCAGGAAAAAAAACAAATTCTCCAACAGACCAAATTATATCAGGCTGTCATGTTCATTTAGCTGGGAGGAAGCTAAATCTGATGACCTTTTAACCACTGTTCATATTAACACTGCCCATTGGGTAAACCCTGCGTTTTCAGCTGGAAGGTAAGTTTACCCTTCATACTTCATGCCTATGCCACCAAAACATAGGAGATGAATTTCATAAAAATTTTTAAATGGCAAAATTTTCTTTGTAAATAATTCAGTGATTTTTAAAAATAATCTGAAAATACTTCATGTAAAAAAAAAAAACAACTTAGAGAGGAAATACCTACTTTGAATTAGAACACTTTTCTAAATCAGGAGAGGAAGATATAAGGATGGAAT
Source organism: Cnephaeus nilssonii (assembly GCF_951640355.1). Lineage (NCBI taxonomy): Eukaryota > Metazoa > Chordata > Mammalia > Chiroptera > Vespertilionidae > Cnephaeus > Cnephaeus nilssonii. The sequence continues at coordinate 28,547,528 of NC_137072.1, read as the reverse complement.
GGCGGGAGGTAGTTAACATCCAAATTATTACTCTTTAAACTCTGTTCTTGGGAGGTGAAGAGACAGGAAGTTTGGTGCTTTTGGTGGCTTAGGATATGGATAGAAATAGTCAGAGAAAATGACCAGACGAGTGTGTGGAAAGATGCGTATACTGGGCATCTTCTTCAAGGTAAGTATTGAATGAAGGAGATTAAGACTTGATGCCAAGACTGGGTGATAGTGGACACTGGGGTGGACACTTGGATAAAGTGGGAATTGGTGGCTGGACTTAGAGGGAGAGCAAAAGGAAGAAATATTGGGAATGATGTATTTGCATTTGCAAGGTTGCTTCTCTTAATTTTGTGGCTTTACCACAAAGCACAAAGGACTGTGACCAACATGTAATACCTCTTCAATAAATGTTGATGTGTAAACCTGAAATTCCAGCCACTAGACATTGATTTATATTAACAACTTCCTCCTTAAAATAAAAATAATTCTCTTGGGAAGGTTCAAGTCAATTGATCATTTTTACCATGAATGTTTAATAACACTGCTTTCTTCTGGATATATAGTTGAGACCAGCAAAAACAATGAGAGTTTGATGGACAACTAGATAAAAAGAGGCAACACAATTTAGGGCCAAGGAGATGCTGGGCTGAATTTGGGTGCAAATGAGGTCTTGGGAAGTCAGAAGTTTCAACTTCTTTGGCAAAACGTCTTCAAAGTGCCAAGCAAAGGAGATAATCTGGAAGAATAAGCCAAATACAACAACTGTGGCTATGCAATTTGGGGCACAATTCAGGATTTACATAACCTCATTCTTCTTAGTTCTAAACATTCTTTGGAAAATTGAAAATCTAAAATATTGTTAAAATTAAAATTGTGTGAGTTGTAGTGGAGTTGTTTTCAAAAGCCTAGTGCTTTCTGAGCCCCAGTGGCGTTACCCCAACATGCAAGTATCCACATTTGCTGTCCAGACCTAGGAGGCTATAATTTTCAGCAAGATGTAGGCATTTGACAGCAATAGAAGCAGCACCACAACCATCACCACAAAGGATCATTTATCAGTTATTTTTGGAAAGAGGAGGATTTTTTTTAGAAGACAGGAAACTATTCTAATAAGCTTTTTGTCTGCACTCATTCCCCACTGAGATCCCATAATGAGTACATCTCAGTTTGCTATATATTTAGGCTTAAAGGAAAATGAGGTGAGATGGAGATATTTGAGTCATAAAAGTAATGAAACATGCTTCTGGAAAATAGCTTTCTATCCTTCCCTAACTCTGCACCTTCCAGCCATGAGGTATGTTTCTTCAATTCAAGTCTTAGTAATGTATAGCTAGGGATACTGGGTACTAGAAAAATATATACATATGTTTATAATTTATATGAAGGGAAAGAAAGAGCCAAAGAACAAGAATTAAAAAAACAACAACACTTAGTAGCAGAACAAACAACAGCAAAAGAAATAAGGACAAGGCTTGTTCTATGAGGATACTCTGTAAACTTTACCTATACCAGCTTCCCAGGCAACCCAGGGTGCCTCCCATCTCTGGGCTCAGATGTTATGCCAGGCAGTATCTTCTATTCATGTGCCCTCCCTTGTGATCTTGTTGATTGGTGTACTGGTTACAATCCCTTTAGTTGACTTCGAGTGGGGGGTGACCTGCATGTTGAGTTGTTCATGTGAGGGAAGGAATGCAAGGAGTTTGATGGGAAGAATCTTGGAGGCATCTTTGTATGAAAGGAGGTGTTCTAGGTCATGAAGAACTAGATCCATTAGGTCGTCAGCAAGAAATGTAACATTCCTCAAGTTCTCAGATGATTCACTAAATTTGCCCATCATCTTTGTATGGTTGGTTTTGTGGTGGTGTGGTTGAAATTAAACACCCAGGACCTTAAATAAACACTCCAAAACCAAAATACAACTGGGGCCTGAGGTCAGATATTACATGGCTGGTGTCCATGCTGGGAAAGACCTCACATGGTGGCTGATGTGATTTGTGGTGTCTTACCTTGTCCAAGGACTGCTGTTAGGGGTTGAAGGGAGCATAAAGTGATGGGCAGTTCAGGGAAAAGAGTACACCGTCTTCATGGGTTTTTCATGATCCTATTATTTATGATCACCCAAGTGGTCAAATTGAAGGCTCTGATAACTCAAGTGTTGGAAGGCTGGAAGTTGCCCTGTGTGAGTTGGGACACCAAAAATTCCTTTAAATTTTGTGTAGAAAGTACTATAGTACCAACAAAATACTGAGGTGGTTAGTAAAATGGTAGTCAAGGTGAGTTGTAAAGGTGCAGGTTATAGAATGGGGCCTCAGGGAACAGAGCAAAACAGGAAGCAGTGGAAAGCAGGAGGGCGGCAGAATGCCACAGTCTGAATTAATGATATTGCTGCATTTTTATAAAGATAGAAAGTGGGATGTCCCAAAGTTACGGGACTTTTTGTTGGTGCCTCTTTGTTGACAAATGTTTGTATTTGGGCAGAATTTCACCTAAAACTTGTTTTACTTGTAATATACCACTCACCTCTCACCTCAGAAGGATACTGTACTAATATTTACGAGAAGAATCTGACCTTAGTAGGATGGTTACCTGGTGTTGGGTCTGTCTGCCACATCTGAGCCCCTGAAAAACCACCTCATTGCTATGAGGCCGGCCCACTGTGCACCCACCATGCGCCCTTTCCTGTTCACCCCCGCAGCATGGGTCTAATGCGGCAGCCCTCAGCGGTGTCACGAAGGCCTGTGCATGAGTCCCTGCCAGTCACTCCCAGGCCATCTAGTGCTCACTAAAGACCTAGAGGTTTCGAGTACGGCTAAAGAATAAAACATGCTCAGGCTTATTTTGTCTTTTCTGGGGCTGGGTTCAAGCTGTCATTTTAAGAAACGAAAATGTGGAAAGTTGTCAAACAAATTGCTTTTGGGTGAAAAAAGGTATCAGCATGGACAAAATCCACTAACTTACTTTTTACTACACTTGTTCGTATTTCTCCCTAATAATTAATTAGTTAATGTCTTCATTTGTTCACTTCACACATTATACCCTGAACTGTGATGACCTGTTTAGGATACAAAGCTGACTGAGATGTGGTCCTTGTCCTCACAGAGCTCTGCAGTAAGGGAGACAGGAGAGAACGAGGGATGGAGATTTCTTGAGCTGAGAGAGGAGGTGTGCAGATTGTGTGTGTTGAGGAGAGGGAAGAGTCTGGAGGCTTATGGAGGAGGCAGCCCTTGGTGCCTTACGCTTCAATCCTTTTTTTGTTTTGTTTTGTGTGTTTTCTTGTTAGTCCTCACCAGAGAATATTTTTCCACTGCTTTTCAGAAAGAATGAAAGGGAGGGAAGGAGGGAAGGGGTGTGGGGGAGAGAAAGAGAGAGAGAGAGGAACATCGATGTGAGAGAGACACATTGATTAGTTTCCTTCTGATTGCACCCCAACTGGGGGTGGGGTGGGGATTGAACCCATAAATCAGGTATGTGCCCTTGACCAGGAATTGAACCCTTGACCCTTCTGTGTGTGGGCTGATGCTCTAACTACTAGACAACCCTGGTTGTCTTCTTAATGGAGAGCCTGGGTCTAAGTGAACTTTGCAGTTTCCAGAGGGCACAGCTCGTTGTCACTCAAACATTTGGGGAAGTGAAGAGATGCCAGGAATCCAGGTTCTGCCACAGCACCAGGTACGAACCAATGGGACTAAAAATGCTGCTAGGGACTGAGGAACTCCATTATACAAGAAATACATGTAATAAGAATTTTACTCAGGGGCCCAAATTGTTTCTATCAAAAGCTCTTCTTACTTACTGGTATGCAAGGTTTGAACTTAGTCAGCTGAAATTATGGGTCCTTCTTTTGCTACTTGATGACTGTGGAACCTTGGAACTCTGGCTTTCTCATTCATTAGGTAAGGCTAATCAAGAGCATAATTGTAACAATAATGCCTGCTACACTGACCTCTCAGGGTTGTTATGAGGCTCAGAGGGGATAATGCATGTGAAGGTGCTTTGTAAACACTGAAGTGTGCAGTCATCATTATCAGTATTGGCAAAATGTCCATTTCTACATTCCCTTCCACGTATGGAAAGGCTTTCCCTCGCCTGCTATTAAGAGGTCACTGGTGTCAATTCTGAGAGGCTTTTTGCAACATGGGAGTTTGATGTTGCATCTTGTGAGAAGTGATCCATCTGTAGAAGTTTGGAAGAATGCATTAATTTTCAGAAGTAAACACAAGGGGAAGCAGATCTGTTTGAATTGAGGTCTTCTATCTAATTCTCAGAGGATTACATAATTACATCATAGACTGCATCTTCTGAAATACTCAGAAAGCTTCCCATTCTCATATAGGCTCAACATCCATCTCGGGTATTCCTGTGGCTTGTTTCTAGGAGATATCTGTGTTGCATGGCGTGTTGAGTGCACATGCACACTCACCCGCATGAGTAAGGCATAGGGCAGGAAAGAAGATGATGAGAAAATGTCTTATAAAATGAATCCAATTATATAAAACATTACATGATAGTGAATATTTTCAGCCTCAATCAACCTGACAGTCACCCTAGCCTCAAGGATTAATGACCCTTGTCATTAGATTTCTGAGGCAGAAAGCACCTCATTGCAGGGGACCATTCCCATGAATGAATCATCAGAATAAATACAAACATAATACATATAAGACAGAGGTTCATCTTCCACTCTGCTTTGCTGCATCCTGAATGAACAACAGCTCTGGCCACAGTTCTCAGGTTCGTTTTTTGGAATCCCAAGGGTAGGAAGGACCAGAGTGGGTAGCAACCACTTTGATACGCCTGTGAGAACATGATTAAGACTTTAAGACCATGGCTCTCAAAAGTCTTCTTGTTGTGTGTCAAATCTTACATGTATCTTACATTTCGTCTGGGCCAGACTACATCTGGGGCAATGGGACTCATTTTTGGTGGCACACGGAAGAAAGCTGACTTTTCTCCCCTCCAAAAGAGGCCCTGGCTCAGCTGATCTACTGCCTGAGTGGAAACTACCTCATTCAACAATGATTTATTGAGCACCTATTATATGTGAAGTGCTCTCTGGAATATGTTGCATTTTATAGCACTTGACATCTGTTTTCTCCTGTGACCCACATGACAACTTTACATGTTAGGGTATGGTGGAGGTCGTGACCCCTATATGATGGGTGAAGAAACTGATGCTTAGGTCTTCTGGCTCTGAACAGTCCACCTCCCTCTGCCCTAAGCCACCTTCCCTTTCTGTGGAGACAAACGCATCTGTGTTCAGCCCTTTCCAGCTGGCTGTTTATATTGAGGCTCCATATGCTGGATGAGTCCTAAGAATTCCCCCCTGGAAGAGGGAACAAGACTGTCGCTAGGTTCTGAAGGACTTCCCTTAGAGACCAGAACAGTTCAGGGTTTGATCATCTCAGCGTGTCCACGGCACCAACACACCTCATTTTCCTTCTTACTGACCCCAGCTGTCCAGTGGTGCTTCAAAGAAGAGGCGGCCCATTGTGATGTTCTATATTCCTCTCCTTGGTATGGAGGAAGGAGCACCGGGGAGCTACAATAACCAACCCAGTTCTGCCACCAGCTAGCTAGTGACCTTAGCGATGTTCTGTGAACTTCCTCAAGGATTTTGTGATGTTCTATATTCCTCTCCTTGGTTCAATATTTTCTTGGTTTTATGTGTCCTTGGTTCTGTGTGTCCTTTGTACTGTGTGTCCCTTGTTAATATTTAGCATTCAGCTATTGAGTACTCCATCATCCCCCTGCACCTGGAGTGTCTGATAGGGTGACATTACCAAACAATCCAGTTTCTCTTTGTCCCCAGTGTGGGTGAGAGGTTGAGTCACCCAGCAGGTAGTTCAAATCCCAACTCTGCCTCTGATCACTTGTGTATGTGAACTCCCAGTGCTTCATTTTCCCCACCTACACATTGGAGATAACAACAGTGGACACTTCCTGAGGTCAGCACAGAGATTAAACATGTAATGCCACAGAAAGTACTTACCACAGGGGCCAGTATTGAGCAAGCATTCAATAACTATTAGGTATATTGATGTCTCTTAAATGAAAGAAAAGTAAATGAGATAAAAGTGATAGAAATGTTTTCTTTTATATCCATTAATGAAAATTGTGATTCTTGATCCCATCTTAACAGTCAGCATCAATTTTCAGATAATCAAGCCTACATAGTGATGGTATTCAATGGAACGGGTGAAATCTACAGGGCTATTAGGCAATGAATTTACTGTGGCCAGAGAGTAACTAACGGGCTATATAGACTTGGTTCTGTGTGTCCTTGATTCTGTGTGTCCCCAATATTTAGCAAGTCTGTCTGATAATAGCATTCAGCCACTGAGTACTCCATCATCCCCCTGTACCTGGAGTGTCTGATAGGCTGACATTACCAAACAATCCAGTTTCTCTGCTACTTTCCCACTTTTAAATTTGTGCCTCATATACCAATGGAAGGTTTTTGTGATGTTCTACATTCCTCTCTCCTTTCCTTAAAATTTTTCCAGCCTGCAGACATTGTAATTGGCTTTCTAGCAAAGTTTAGCCTAGGAAGGGAGCCCCACCCAGATGTCATAGCCCTCCAGTGCCTCACACCCTCTTTCTTCCAACTTTCTTGGAAGAGCAACTGGACAAGCAGGGAGTGTTCTGTGTTGGTGCCTCCTCTTCCTCATGCCACTTTGGTGCCCGAGGCCAGGATAACAAGCCTCTCCTGGGCTGGGGATTGCATGACAACACTTTGCTGGACCAGGTGGCCTTTTGGGTCCTGGGCATGGCTCACAACTATTAAAGGACATTGCACAGCAGTCATGCAAGCCCCTTGTTTTGAAGGTAAAGAACTGAAGCCTGAAAGAGAGGATGTCCTGCCTGCAGGAGGCTGACTGGGGAAAGAAGGGTGGTCAGCACCCAGCTGGGATCGCTATGCCTCATCTGCTGCATTCCTGATCATTTGCCAAGCTTGTGTCCTCAGGGTAAGGGACTGATCTCCAGGAGATAACTGTGTCAAGGGAGGGAGAGGCCTGGAGAAAAGGAACTCAGGGTGAGACGGGAGGGTGCTGCTGGGCGCCTAAACCAGCTCAGACTTGAGGGGTGAGTAGTCATCATCTCTGTAAGGGGAGACAGCAAGCATCCTAACCAAATCACAGCTCTTTGCTGCTTTTATATAAAGATTACTCATTTTGTAATAATGGCCCATAAATTAATAAATGTCATTAAGTTTATGGGCTTCTCCTAGTCAGAGTCTTTTTTAGCTATCAATTTAGTTTTTAATAAACTCTCTGTGACTTGTAAAACCACAGTAGTCAATTTTCGGTCTGTGCTAAAGTGACATTTCTGATATTGACTCCCTTCTGTATGTGTGTGCAATGAAGGGGAAAGGCCAATAACAAAACAAAATCAGGCCACGAGACATTTGCTGGCAACTGGATTAATGCCAATGTGCCTCTCCCAGGTCTGGGCGCCTGTAAGCAGCTAGCTGGGTGGCTCAGCTGGAAGAGCAGATAGGGAAGCCACCTCTGATGGAAATCCTCTGAAGCAGAATTGGGTGGGAATCATGGCTGACCCAGAAAGTGCTTCCCTAAAAATAATACCAGCTCTGCATAGCTCATATGGGTGATTGAGGGTAAAACAGGTGAAAGCGCAGGAGAAAGCTCTGTGTCATGGAAAATGTAAAGTACAATCCTATATAATAAAAGGCTAATGTGCAAATAGAGCGAATGGCAGAACAACCGAACAACCGGTCACTATGACGTGCACTGACCACCAGCAGGCGCGTGAGGAACATGGTGGGAGTCGGCCGTAGGGGGGATGGTGGAGCAGGTGAGCAGGAACGCCAGAACAAGGCGGGCAATGGTCGCTGTCATAGGGGCGAGTCTCTGGTGGTTACTGAAAATGCTTTGCTCCTGCTTCCCGCAGTCCCGCTAGGCGCTCACACCTGCCGCTGGCACCGGCCCCAATTGCTCTGTGGGTGCAAGCAGACCCAGTGCCTTCAGGCCTTCAGCGCTGAGAGCAGCGGTGGCTGAAGCGCAGTAGGAGGGGCCAGGCGGGGGTGCAGAGGATGGGCCGAGACACGCCCCTGTGCCCATGGCAGCCTCTCAGCCCACAGTTCCTTTCAAGGTGCATGAATTCATGCACTGGGCCCCTAGTAATATAATAACAACAATGATTATATACAGAGTGTCTTTTACCATGTAAGACACTGTGCCAAGCACTAGACATTCGTTATTATTTTTGATCCCCACAGTTCTTTTAGGAGGCAAATATCACTTTCATGGAGCCCAGAGTGTTGGGTAACTGCTTTGAGGTGGCATAGCTTGCTTATTCTGGCAAATTCACACTTCCAGTGCTGGTCATCTGGCTCCAGCCATGGGCCAGTCATGGTCTGTATTGCCCTACACCCATGGTCGGCAAACTGCGGCTCGTGAGCCACATGCGGCTCTTTGGCCCCTTGAGTGTGGCTCTTCCACAAAATACCATGGCCTGGGCGAGTCTATTTTGAAGAAGTGCCATTAGAAGAAGTTTAAGTTTAAAAAATTTGGCTCTCAAAAGAAATTTCAATCGTACTGTTGATATTTGGCTCTGTTGACTAATGAGTTTGCCGACCACTGCCCTACACCATTCCACTTGTAATTTTTACTAAGGTGTTTCTGTCTTAAGTCAAACCATACTTTTCAAAGATTTTCTACTAATTGTTAAACCCACAGATATAACCTAGGGTTTTTTCATTAATATTTCAGTCTTGTATTCTGAAAAAGATGCGCAGTCTTTGTTGATAACCAATGCCAGAAGCTTCATACAGAACTCAGCCTTTCTTTCCCAAGAAGGACTAGAAGACACATAGACTTGGATGGGAAATGAGGGGTAGATATTGGGTATCCTAGAAACTGATTATTCAAGCGAGGCCTAGAACTCTTAATGGCATTTGGAATAGATTTCCCATGGGCTATTAAAGTTAGAAAAGATTGTAGAGTTCTTGGAACCCCAAACCCTTGTTCTACAGATGAGGGTTCAGCAGCTCACGGAGTTTGTAGTATTATGTCCAAGGTCACTGGCCAGCTGGTGACAGAACTGTGTTGGTTATTGTAGCCCCCACTGATCCTTCCTCCATGCTATGCTATCTCTAGGGCTGAGTGGGCTGCAGAGAGATAGGACCCAGGCTTGCAGCTGGGTGAGAAGGAGGCATCTGAAACTCAGGTGCATCCGAGTTAGTGACTGATCTTCATGGACATTGTTAAAATGTAAACCAAATGGTACTGTAGCCAAAAGCTGACTCTATATATCATCTCTCCCATGGCATATTCAGACCTACCAATAATCATGATAGGTAGCCATTAATTTGGGTGGGTTTGAATGTGAATTATTTATAGTCCCCTGCAAAGGTCTGGAATAGAACCAAATAAATAGATTTTTAAAGAATGTTCACTATTATATCCCCAGTCCCTAGTAGGGTGTCATATACATAGCATCACTGACAAATATTTATTGAACAAGGTAGATGTTAATCTCACTTTATTAAAACAGCTGCTCCCAGAAGTTAAATCCAGTAAACTGTTCTGCATCACACAGATCTAAGAGATAAGGCAAAATTTAAAGTTAGATTTGTCTGCCTGCAAAGCCCCTGCCTCAACCATTTTGCAGCCCTGAATTCTAAGGTGGGCTCTCATACATTAGTGGGCTGAGTATGTGTAGGAACCGGCAGGGACACAGACTCCTGGAACCTCCCCGAGAGACCTCGATTCTGTAGGACCCTGGTCACGGCCCTGTAGGTGATTTTGGTGCCGGTGGAACACAGGCCACACTTGGACCAATGCTGTTCTGAAGTTCATTCATAAACAGCTGGCAACTTTGAGTCCTTACTCTGCCCATGGAATAGTTATTTAATCCTCTCACCAACCCTATGACATAGGTCCTATTATTATCCTTGCATTCTACATATTGGGGCGGGGTGGCGGGTGGGAGGGGGAGGCGGGAAGCCCAAAGCTCGAGAGGTTAGGTGACCAGCCCTGGTCACTGAGTTGGTCTGAGTCAGAGGAGGAACCCAACTGTCCCAGGCTCTTTAACCAGGGGGGTGAGGAGGGAGAGGGGGAGGAGCTGGATGGGCTGCTACTGTCTCTGCTCTGTTTTGTCTTAGCATAAAAGGCCCTGGATCCTCAGGAGCCTCCAGATGGAGGGAAGGCTGACGAAGGCGGCCCTCCCAGGCAAGGCTTCAGGCTGGGGACACACATAAGGGCAGAGCCAAGCTGTGAAGTGACAGGAGAGTTGGGCAGGGTCTCTAACTGCTCATGTTGCTGCTGCTGTTTAGTGCTCACCAATGGATGGGAGACATTGGGAGCAGATTCTTCTCTCAGGCACAATTTCTTCATTTACAGCAGCAGAGCAGACAGACAGTTGCAAGGGACATAAATACAACAGAAAAACTTGATATGAGCATCGTATTTTAAAAAGCTAATACCATCAGTAACTTTGTTAGGCGTCTCTTCCCTACCTTTGTCCAACTGAAACTTCGGTTAATAAAAACTCTGATTGCTAAAGAAGCAGATGATCATATTTCTAAAGAAATATTTCCATGACTCAAGCAGCCGAGCTAATAGACTCATTTTATGAGAGGTTACACCCAGAGAAAAAGAGTAAACGGGCCATGTTTCAGTCCTCTCAGACCGGTAAAGAGCTCAGACGCAGTGTGCTCCGAAAACTGTACATCATCCCGTAAAACATTCATAGCCATGACTGCTGCTTATGTTGTCACGGGGGAGAGTAAAACAGCACTTGCACAGAGGGGTTTAGGTGCCTCTTGTGTTGATCGTACTTTTTATTTTCTATCTTTTGCGACGTGTTGAAATCCTGGCGCCTCGTGGACTGGAGGACAGACTGTCCCAGATTAACTGATTCCTAAAGGTACAAACAACCTGCCTGCAAGCGCAGGTTCATATGCAAACCGACCGATTCTGAGTCCATACCCCCACCACCTCCTTTCATCAGGTTCCTGCAGCCCAGGATACTGTCTCCTGCGCTACATCACCCAGGGCCAGGTGATGACAGACCCCCTGCACAGCTCAGAGCCTGCCCAAATTAGTGCAAGTACCCAATCCTAAACCTGCTCAGTAGCTTACCCTGCCTTGCCTGTCCTTTCCCATGAAAGACCATAATAAAGGCTTTTCCCATGCCTTTTCTGCGCTTCCTCTGCCTCCTTTCCCTGTGTGGTCCTGCATGGTGTTCCCCTATTCCTGGTGATGGTGAGTAACAAACTCTCTTTCCAATGTCCTTGCCATACCCAAATAAAAACAAACCCTGGGTACCATTTAAAGCACTTCCTTCCTAAGATGCCAGGGTAAGTTCTCCTCATTTTTACTAAGGCGCTCACTCCTCCGTCTGTTTGTAAATCAAGAGGTGTTCTTCACAAGCCCTGAAAGTCGTCTTACAAGAGAGGTTACCCCGCGCCACTGCAGGACAGTGGTTTAGCGTGCGAATGCTGGAGACCGAGAAGTGGTTGAATCCTAACTATCACTCACCGTGTGACTGTGCAGGAATTCCCTCAAAGTCTCAGCTTTCCCATCTGTAGATGCCAATGGGGATGAATATCCACCTCCCACAGTCCTGGGTTTTACACGAGGTGGTGGATGTAAAGAACACAGCACGCTGCTTGGCTTCCAGTTAGCACTACACAAAGGGTAGCTTTTAGCAGTTATTATTTTCCCCAAAAGAGGGGTTTTAGGTGTCTCTTGTGTTGATTGTACTTTTTATTTTCTATCTTTTGTGAGGTGTTGAAATCCTGGCGCCTCAGGGACTGGAGGACAGATTGCTTGTCCCAGATTGACTGATTCCTAAAGGTAGCAAACAACTTGCCTGCAAGTGCAGGTTCGTATGCAACCTTGGTACACCCCCTGGGCAAAGCTCTGATACTTTGCAGGGAGTCTGCTCCCTGGTCAGACATTCTCTCTGCAGCGGAGAGATTTGAGTGGGTCTCAGAATTGCTAGCCTGTGAACTAACTCCATGCCCATGGGTATGCTGAAAAAAGAGACTGCCTTTCATGCTAGACACTATCACATGCCAGGGAGAGCTCAGCCTGTGGGATGAGTGGGAGCTGGGGTATGTATTTTCTTGCCTATTCATTTACTCTCGGTATTCTGTGAAAACCTCCTCTCTGTGAAATTGGTGAAGTCATGATTTGGGGGAAAGACCATCTGTCTGGTCCCCAATGTGATTCATGAACTTGGAGGGATTTCATTCACTGTTCAGTTCAGCAGCAGGAATTATCAATTCATTTCATAGCTTTGAGAATCGGCACAGTGTTTTTGGGACTGTAGCAAGCAGGCATGGCTCTGCCATTTTGATTAGCATTGCCACCAATTTTTCTCCTTTTTGCAAAATCCTCTGACTTCAACTTTAATATGGTTGGCAGTAAGCCTTTTCTAGCTAGGTCTTTCAAGAGCCCTCTATCCTATATAATAAAAGCGTAGCCCTAGCTGGTTTGGCTCAGTGGATAGAGCATCAGCCTATGGACTAAAATGTCCCAGGTTCGATTCCAGCCAAGGATACATGCCTGGGTTGTGGATTCTCTCATTGATGTTTCTATCTCTCTATCCCTCTCCCTTTCTCTCTGAAATCAATAAAAATATTTTTAAAAAGCATAGTATGCAAACTGGGGGAAGGAAGAGAGGCCCTGGCCAGCAGCCGGCCAGCAGCCGCTAGGGACCCTCCCAGTGAAGGAATTTTGTGCACTGGGCCTCTAGTCATATATAAAGGCATGTATTTCTACCCTGTATATATATTTCTCTAGTTAATGTATACATTTAACATAAGTGTAAAATAAATGAAAGTGATATGCTTTTCTATTTATCTACAAAGAGATAAAACTAATAAGGTAGAATGGAATATAACAATTAATTTAATTATCTATTTAACTAAAGGCTAAACAGAAAGCTTAGTGTGATTGTCACCACTTTAACAAAAATATCTTCCAAATGTACCAGCTTGTCTTTTTCCCTTCATAGACTGAACATTTTATTAATCTTTGATAATTCAGCTTTTGACAGTGCCTCAGATTCACTAATATGAACATCAAATCTGTCAACATAAAAGATTTGAATCAATTTTCAAGTATTCTAAACAAAGGTTACAAATAACTTATTTTAAAAAATTCTTCATAATTTACTTTTTATGATTTCTATCTCAACTTCTATAAGTGGAAAATATGGCTATTTTCCTATTTTGAGATAATCAAGTTTGATAAACCTGCTCATTTTCAGCTCAAAGGGAAATGGCTGTTTCCAATGTTTATTTAATAGATTTACTATTCTTTCAGGGTTATTTTTTGGGGGCAAAGTTTGTAGCCCTTCACCAGAGTATAGTATAACATTGCCAAGCAAGCCTATGTTCACAATTTTTTATGCGTAACTCCTCTATGAGAGTTTGTTTATATAACGTATATATTTTTTTGAAATTTGGGGGCAATCACCATGGCATAAAGAAACATCACTGAGTGGACTCATTCTCGTTCTTCTGTCTGACTCAGGAGATCCCAGCCCTGACTCCAGTCGGATAAATGATTTAATTGCTTGCCAGCTTAGAATCCTGATTTCTCGAGTGTGTCTTAAAGCCCTTCCCAACTCCAGAATTCTGGGAATATGTGGTACCTTATGTTGTGTGTGTGTGTGTGTGTGTGTGTGTGTGTGTGTGTGAGCGAGAGAGGGAGAGAGAGAGAGAGAGAGAGAGAGAGAGAGAGAGAGAGAGAGAGAAATACAGAGACAGGGAAAGCCAGAGAGCCAGAAAGAGCCAACCATCATTCTGGTGTGCCCAGAATTGAGGAGGGTTCCTAAGACTAGACTTTTCCAGGGAACACTGGGAAATTCACTGACAAACAGGGACAAGTTGGCCCACAAGCGGGGTGTGGGTGTGTGACCTCTGGTGTGTGAGAGTACAGGCTCTGATTTATGTGGTGTATCATTAATGGTATTAAACTCCAAGGGTTGGGGTGAGGATGAAAAGGACATCATATAGGTAATGTAGTTAGTATATTCCTGGCGCATAAGCATCAGGTAAATGTGAGCTGCTAGCACTGTTGATGTGTTTCTATACTTGTACCTCATATTCCCAGCAATTCTGTGAGTCAGGCAGAGCACTGAGGCTCCAGAAGGTGAAATGACTTAGCCAGTCCTGTGGTTCCTGGTGGAATCCAGTGCAGAAAGAGAGCCTTTGACCTGAAGGGCTGGAGCAAGCACGGTCCCTGGTACTCTTATCTCAGTTTACCTCTCTGGAAAACAGAGAGATTAAATGTGCAAATCCATTTCACATCATGTCACAAGTCTTAACTCAGAAGATGGCTGTGATTTAAACAGCCTGTATGCAGCATAAATGTCAATGTAATTTGCAATCAAGAATTAATCTCAACACTACTGTGCATACCACATTATTAAAACAGAAGAGGAAACAGAAAGGAGACCAAAAGAATTCCTTTCCAAGGCTTGTGTTGCTGTGGCTTCTGTTAGCTACTAAACAGCAAATTCCAGTTGGGAATTGTTTGTCATTCACGAGAGGGGGAACCAACCAGATTCCTTTAGGTTCATAAAGTCACCTTGATGTCTGGAAGAATAGGGAAGCCATCAGAGCTACTTAGCAGTCTAGGATGCTAATTCACTTGGCCTTTTCTTGTATTAATATCCTTATCTGTAAGGAAGGGGAAGAGAAATAGGCATGCTGTGAGGAGATTTGACTGAGACAAGCAGAAAGGTGTTCAGGCCACTCACTTCTATGTGCCCACACACCTCTCTCAGCTCAGAGCTCAGACCCATCTATTTTGCCTCTAGGAAAGGTGCCATAATTAGCCCTAACCCCTATGCAAACGATAGCTACAATAGCTAAGTCCCCACTCACTTGTCTCTCCAGAGCAAGGCTAGTTACTATAGACTTTTTTGCATTTATTTCTACTGCACCTAGTGCCCTACATCCTCCCATCTATCTGTCTCTTTTTTTTTTTAATCCTTACCCAATGATTTTTTTTTCATTGATTTTTAGAGAGCGTAAGAGAGGGAAAGACTGAGAGAAATATTGATGTGAGAGAAACACATTGGCTGGTTGCTTCCCGCATGCGCCCTGACCAGGGCCTAGGTTGGGGAGGAACCTACAATCGAGGTATGTGCTCTTGACTGGAATCAAACCTGGGACCCTTTGGTCTGAAGGCCAATGATCTATCCACTGAGCAAAACCGCCTAGGGCCCATCTATCTGTTTATCTATCCATCTGTCTATCCATTCATCTATCTATCTCTCTATTTATCTACCTACTTACTTACCTACCCATCTCTGCCTGCCTATTTGTCAATATGTTTATCTGTCTACCCATATACCTACTTATCTATCAATCTGACTACGATCATCTATTATCCATTTCTTATTGACCCTTGATAAACTCTATGGTCTTGAAGATGGGGGAAGGGGTCTCCCTTGCATGTCTGAATCCCCTCCACTGCTTGTCAGCACCTGCACCAATGCCCTGGGTAATGGGAAGGCTCTGTCCTGCCATACTCCCTGGGAATTCAAGCAGTCTTAGAAGATGTAGAGAGAAGGAAAGTTCGTGAAGAAATTTCGAGCAACTTCCTCGCATCAGGCCTTCCCCTCACAGCTTCACAGCTTTCTTCACATGACAGTTCTACATGTATGTGGAGATGGCCTGAACTCTTTCTGTCTGGCTAAGCACACGTGGTTCCTTCAACCAACTCTGCCTGGTCCAAATACAATAGTCCAGATGTGCATGAGGGCAGTGACGGGAACTGCCCATAAAACTTGGAGTCAGATGAAACTGCTACTTGTAAAGTTCAAAAAATGACAGTTCCAAGAATAGAGCCAGTCTGTATTTGATAGTTTTTGATAGTTTCAGCTGTGTGTTGACTCATGGGGAGCTTATTGATAGCTGATTAAATCCTCTGTGCCTTCTCCACACAGCTTACTGTACACTGAGGATTGGTGAGCTTTTCTTTCTCATGCTCATCCCACTGCTCCAGCCTGTTGTGGTCCTTCTAGGTTCTCATCCTGTCATCAACAGAGTCCCCTCTGCTCCCAGCTTATGTCATCTCCCAGTGCACAACTGAGGAGCAGTGCTATGAGGGAGATGATCACTGTGGAAGCTGCCACTGAAACCAGCAGGTTTAAGAACGTGGATTGGGCTGGCCCTGTTCCAGAATGCTGGGTCAGAGGTTGAGGATAATGAGCGTGATGCTCACTGGGGGAAAACTAGAAAGTCACTGAAAGTTCACTATATATTGTTCCATGTAAGCACTTTGTAGGAACCCAGCCAGTCATTTCAGACTCATGTTAATGCTGTGCAATAGGAGCTCTTATCCCACAGTGTAAGGGACACCTCTGCTGAAGCCGGTTGCTGTGACGCCTTCCACCTCATGTTCACGCAGCTCCTGTGGGTTTTGCTGCTAACAGCTCACTTGCTGCCTCCATCAGAGGGCTGCAAGCGGGCTGCGGGAGCTGTTGTGCTCAAACAGCGAGAGCCAGAGGTGCATGAGAACTTAAGCCTCCCTGCCCCCGCCCCCTTCCACCAGGAAGCCAGCAATGAGGACTGCTGAGAGGGAACAGAGACTGGGTCCCTTTCCTCCAGAGGCACAAACTCTCCGAGACACTCAGCTCACACCACAGAGCTGCCCTGGATGGGCAATCCCACCCTTCAGGGCTTCTCTGCCCACCTATCCTGCTCACCCTGCTCCTTCCCTGGTTTTCCCTGGAAGCACTTCCTCAACAAATTCCTTTCACTGGGATCCTCAGTTCAGGGTCTGCTTCTGGAAGGACTGCCAAGCCAGTCAGTGTTGCCCAGGAGGGAACAGAGACACAGGAAGGGTGAGTTACAATGCAAGATCTCACAGCTGTGTGCAGGGCCAGGGGCATGGGCCCCAAGTGTGCTAGGGACTGGGCTGCTGTCAGTGCTCCCGGCTGCTCTGACAGTGAGCCTAACCCCAGCGTGTCTGCAAAGGCAAAAGCCAGGGCAGGGTGGGCTGGGAGGCATTGGGAAAGTCCCCTGAAGATCAGTCCCCATTTATGAGAAAGCCAGTGGGGCTCAGTCAGCTGACTCCTGATCTCTACCGCTTCAAAGCCTCTCTCTTGGAATGTCCCCAGCGCTTGAAGTCCATTTATTTTCCAGCCGATTTTAGTGTCACAAAGGTTGCTCCTGACTCTACCTATTTTCCCACAGGCCCCTGGCAATGGCTCTGGGAAGGCTGTGTTTGCATGGGGAGAGAACAGTGAACAGTGTGACTGCCATTGGCTGACCTCCCACTTATTATTCATTCTTTCCCCTCTTGGAACCTCCAACCAGCCCCTCAAACATGTATCAGTAAGGTTCCCACAGAGGATGGGCTGGCTCTACTCTGAATTGTCACCTGTTGCAAGGACAACAAAGACCCCTCTCCCCCAACCTCTCAGCCAGCAAGCTGGGAACAGGGCCAGCCCATTCTATGTTTTCAATAAGTTTTCAAACATGCTCATTTCGGTGGCAGCTTTTGTGATGATTACCTCATCAGGGTCTTGGCCTCAAAACACCTTATCTATTGTGGATTGAAAATGAAAGTTTACCCTCTCAAGCTTAAAAATAAAACAAAACAGGCTCTAGTTTCACTGGAAATTTTTCACTTGTGGGAAAATATCTACCTGGCCCCTTGAGAGATGCCATCACCAACAGATTGGATTTGTTGGAGGGGCTGGACCCGTTCCACGGAGCAGGAGCTCACAGTCCAGATGTGTAGATAATTTCCAGGCCTTGTTTTGTTTCCTCCGTCCCCTTTATGAGCCCATGGATTGAATCTCATGGGCCAACAAGCTCCTGATTGCTTTGTTTAAATTGCACAGATTTTTTTTTTTAAATGAAACTAAAATAAATCTTGCTCTGTCCTGGCAGAGCAGGGCTGATATTCTTTAGGAGAGACGGGAATTGTTGCCATGTCTCTAGAAGGGATGCAGTACTGTGATGGTGTAACCCAAACAGCAAGCATGAAATAGTAAAACTCTGCCGCAGGGGCAGATGGCTGCCGGGAGGATATTTATAGCAGGGGCCTGGAAATAACTGTTAAGGAAAAGCCTCTAAGTAATAGGAGCTGGGTCGTCAAGGTAACACTCAATCTGGAAGGTATTCTTGCTCCTATCTGAAGTCCCGGAGGGCTCCTCGACCACTGCCACCCAGGAAAGAATATTTGTGGTATTCACAGGGTGCACAAAAATTATGCCTCCTATAGCTTTGTGCTGCACAGATCTGACACACAGGGATTGGAAACGGGAGGAGAAGTAGCAAGATTATTAGGAGCATAATTGGTGAGTTTTGCTCTGCACCCTGCGGAATTGCAGTTAGAGAGGCTGGGGACACTACAATTAGCACGACAGTGGGCACCCGGGAGGGGCCACTTTGCAGGGACCTGAGCAGGGCACAGCAGGAAATGTAGAATTGGGTCTAGGAGAATGGGGTCGAATCAGGGTGCAGCAGCCAGCCAGCCTGTGCTAACGCCTTCACCAACTGCCCAAGGAGTTGGGTTGTTAGTTAACACTGGAACCATACTGCAACCAGGCCTGGGCACTATCTATAATTTTTCCCATATTCCTACCTTTATGAACTACATCAAAAGCACTTTGCAACATGGCTTCCATACTCTGCAATAATCTTTTGTCATTATTATAGATTCTTTCACTAAAGAGAAGTACCCAAATTAAGTATCCAGACTAACACTAAAGTCCCTACCCCCAGTCTCCACAGCACAGACTAGCAAAACACAAAATGACACCAGACAGATTAGAACTTTGAGGCATGAAAAAGACTTCAAGAAGGAGCAGGAAGAATGTTTAGACTCCTCGAAGGGATTTCCTTGTAAACCTAATTTCTTAAGTAAGTCCTTTATCTTTTAAAATGCATTAAAAAGCAATTAGGTGGTATGTGTGTGCATACATATGTATACAGTGGAAAAGGTATCACCCAAAGAGCATCAAAAAAAAAACCACACACACACACCAAATTTTAGAGAAAATAACTGCATAAAAATTGTGCCATGTTCTTAAAGATTTTTTTTTCTAAGAGCATCCCTTCCTGAACAGATGTTTCCACCCTAGTTTCCCTATTGGGATATTTTTTTCACATCTGCCTCACTCAATGAGAGGACCAAGGCGGAGCTTGACATTTACTTACTTGCTTTGCAGCCAGTAGATAACTAAGATGTATTATGTTATCTTTAAGTTCCCAGCTGGAATCACCAACGTTATTAACTACCCACACTGCTCACTTACAAGGTAATTAACACAGTATCAGAAGCACAGCTTTTCTAGAAGGCACAATTGTCCACTGCATATGGATACAGCTTCAAATGATTTTTATCTTCTTAGCAAGGGAGAGCTTACACTCTGCTCAATGCCACCTCAAGGTCTCTGGGTCATCTACATAATTAAGGGAATGCAGGGGCGGATTTTTGTTCCTGACACACTGATCTCTCTTACAGCAAATTACTCAGGATTTCACACCTCAAGCCAGGCAGATTCCTTGTGTCTGCTCTATGTCGTCTTTGCTTGGTGGAGGCACAGATCCAAGAAGGCAGTGACTACCTGACAATTCAGCAAGCTAGTTCCCTTCTCACTTTGAATAAAGGTAGCCCCAACCTGCCTGTGGATAGCTATAGAGAGAGTTTCACCCGAAACTGAGCAGGACACTTTGATGACCTCAGGCACAGCTAACCACGGCCCAGTTTGCTGCAACAGGACAAGGTCGACTGGGAGTGACTGTGGTCTAGAGAAGGAACTTTCTGCAAAGGTGGGCAGGGCTGGGAGCAGACTGCCACTGGCCTTGGGAGAAGGTGCTGAGCTAGAACAGGGATCTGAAGGTAAGCCGTAGCACTCGGAGGACAGGAACCATTGTCTTATAGCCACTGTGTCTCCACTGCCCAGCTTGGAGCCTAGCACACAGTAACCCTGCATAAATGTCTGTTGAGTGCAGACATCAGCAAAGCTGGAGTGTTTTTAGTGGTGATTCTTATTGGAACTGCATGGTATCCAGACAGCTCAGTGGAGAACACTGTGGGGGACTCAGAAGTTAGAAATAACCATCAATCAGAGGCATGCAGTTGAGAGAGGGTCTGTCACTAGATAGTAGGGCCCCAGGGACAGGACTTCAGACCTTAGAGAGTATCTGGCAAGAGCCAAGTCAGAGCAGAGGTGGTCGACTGGTTACTAAGATGGGGGCTCAAGCCAAGAGAATAGCAGAGACCTGGACGTAGAAAAGAACCCAGAAGTCACGAGAGCTGGAGACTCAGATCAGGGTTAGAGCAAAAAACGACTGGTGCAATGATGCCATGTTTCCAAGAATGCTTGGCTAGAAACAGCTCGCTGCATCTCGTTGGTAAGGACCCAGACCAGGGCAGGGCAGGGCTGTGGCTGGAGAGGAGGGGCGAAAGGTGCTGAAGGGACAGTGCCTGCTTTCTGGATGGGGGGAGGTCAACCTCCCCAGCCACAGGCAAGACTCAAGTTATGGAAACCACCTTTCCAGTTGATTTGCAAGTGTTTTCTTCCCATCTGAACAAAGTGCATTCAGGTTAAAAACCAGGCAGAATATAAATAAACTAAGTGTATGAACTAAGATTTTAGTGTCCTTTCATACATTCCAAGTTTTAAAGTCTTCCCTAAGCAGAGGCAATCTAAGACTCCAGGCTTTATCTGCTGAGAAAGCTGTGACTCTGAGTTTAATATAGTAAAAGGGGGGTCCTTCTTTTGTTTTTTGTTAATCCTCACTTGAAGATATTTTTTCCATTGGTATTTTAGAGAGAGTGTAAGGGGGAGAGAGAAACATTGATTTGAGAAAGACACATCAATTGGTTGCCTACTGCATTTGCCTCGACCATGGCAGGGAATTGAACCTATAACCCAGGTATGGTTTTTGGGTGTTTTTTTTTTAGATATATTTTTAAATATATTTTATTGATTTTTTACAGAGAGAAAGGGAGAGGGATAGAGAGTTAGAAACATCGATGAGAGAGAAACATCTATCAGCTGTCTCTTGCACACTCCCCACCGGGTATGTGCCCGCAACCAAGGTACATACCCTTGACCGGAATCGAACCTGGGACTCTTGAGTCCGCAGGCCGATGCTATATCCACTGAGCCAAACCGGTTAGGGCCCAGGTATGTGCTCTTGACCAGGAATAGAACCCTTGACCCTTCCATGTGTGGGATGATGCTCTAACCCAGTGGTCAGCAAACTCATTAGTCAACAGAGCCAAATATCAACAGTACAACGATTGAAATTTCTTTTGAGAGCCAATTTTTTTAAACTTAAACTTCTTTTAACGCCACTTCTTCAAAATAGACTCGCCAGGCCGTGGTATTTTGTGGAAGAGCCACACTCAAGGGGCCAAAGAGCCGCATGTGGCTTGTGAGCTGCAGTTTGTCGACCACGGCTCTAACCACTTAATTACACCTGCCAAGGCAGGAATGTCCTTCTTGATTGAAAAAGGGAGATGATGGTTATGTAGAGAAAGAACAGTAACACTTAAATACTTGAAGTGATCATGAAGCTCTCCTGCCTTCTAAAGAAAACACATTTATACCCATTCACACTATAAGTTTTGACTGAATGAGTATCACCTAGCTATAATCATTATTTTCTGTGAAGGAAGTATGTTTATAGGCTATAAATAAATGTCTCCGGTTTTGACAATATTATGAATACAACCAGAATAGAAATTATCATCAAACTTCTACCAATAAGAAGAGGTTTGACAATAAATCTTGCACTTCATCATTTAATAAAAACTACAGGTTGCCCTTAAAGCTGCAGTTGGTCTTCCATGGGTAACAGATGCCAGAGCCCACCTCGCGGAAGGATTCTTTGCATCCAGGGCCTGTAGGTCTGCACTTGCCTCAGAATGCCTTTCCCAAGCAGCCCTCCTTCTCTCACTGCTCACTGCCACCTAGTGTGCTTATTTGGGAAAGAAACTATAGCTGGGAAGGAAATTCTTTTTTAAAGGCAACAGCGTTGTAGCTTTGTGCCAGGGCTGGGTGGTGGTGGTGGTTGGGGGGTTGGGGAGGCCAGGGGCCTGGTGGGGGGAGAGGTCAATGGGGGAAAAAAGGAGACATATGTACTACTATTTGTAGTACTTTAAGCAATAAAATAAAATTTTAAAAAAGGCAACCGCTTTAACCAGTGACTGCAATTGTTGAATCATAATGGGTGCCCGGAGGAGGAAGGTGCAAGCTCCTGCCAAAAGAGCCAGAGCCATGGCGGATAATGAACTCGACCCCTCGGAGCGTAACACACAAACAAAGCCACCATCCAGTGGAGCTTTCTGGAAAGAGCAGCTTGGGGAAGCAATTCCTGACCGCACAGCACAGCACAGGACAGGCTGGCTCCACAGCATTGGTCTGTTTCTTTGATTGCGCCTTGGTTGAACCCAAACGCAGGGCCCCCTGTCGCATTGCCCACCCCCTGCAGATGTTAGAGGCTTGGTTTACAAAAAGGGCGGTTGGAATGAGGGAGGCTGTACCTGAGAGGCACTAAAACTATGCTAATGAGCCCCCCTGGGGGGACAATCCAGAAGTGAAGGCAATGTAATCCTAATGGAAATGTAATAGTGGGCAGCTTTCCTACACCCTACCTCTGGCCAATGTCCCTTCAGTGTGAACACAAAGGCTGTAATTTCCAAATCCAGAGGAAGGGTAACCTCCTACACCCTATATGCAGGGTCGCTGGACACTGAAAGGGTGCATCTTCCTTCATCACTCCACACATAAACTGCATGAGAATTGGGCCCAGATGCTGATTCAGTGAGCACTGTGTGGCTCAGTCTGGTCTTCCCCGGGAGATCCCATCTACTTCTGAATCCACCTGGCCTCTCTCTGAGGATTTCAAGAGTCCTCAGCCTTGCCCAGGATCCATGCACATGCTGGGGAGCGGGTCCCTCAGGTTTGGGGAGTAATACCTGTGTGGCTCCCCAGAGAGGAACACTGAAGATTCGCAGTGGCTACTGCAGTTGGAATGTGTGTATCTGCATGTGTGCATGTGCATGGCTGTGTATGTGTGCATGTGAGTGCATATAAATATGCATGTGTGTGCACATATGTGTGTGCATGTGTGAATACTAAGGGGCTAATGACATTGAGTCTCATTGTCTTATTGTACATTGTCTCTGAAGAGTGAATTTTAATGACTATGATAGTTAAGGAGTTGGTAAGAAACTAAGACAAAGAACCCAATGATTTTGATAACTGAGACCAAAATGAAACACTAAGATTTATTTGTTCACTCAGAAGATCACTGACCATTCAACTCATGACATCTCTCCCCCAGGTATCCACCAAGTGTAAATATTTTTCTCTCTAGGAACTAGTTCAAGTTTTAAAGGATTCTGCCGGTAACTGAGTTCCTCTTGCTAGCCATCACTTTCACACTCAGACCAGATTTGCCCATGGGAAAAATGGTGATAGCAATTAGCATGGGGTCATTCACTGATTTGATGCTACTTGTATTATAATTTACAATTGAATTGAAATGCTTGCACTCTCTTTGAGGACATAAGCTATTGATAGAGCAAATGCATAAAGAGCATATAGTAGGGGATCACTCAGTTTAAATTACAGTATAAATGTACTTCTAAACATAATCTCAACTTTAGCACTTTGTGGCCTGTGGGCCAGTATGTCTCACTGGGTCCATGTTTCCAAAACCATTGCTCCTATCCTGCATGGTGGATCAAACCCTTATTCCATGTGAAGTCATGAAACAAAGACTACATGTGTAGGTGTTAGCCCATCTATGATGTACACAGAGTTGTGCACAGCTAACATGCTTTCTGAACAACAACCAGCTCCTCCAGCGCTTAATTGCACTGGGCCTCTTCCGCAGCTTGGCAGTCCCACCTCAGGGCAAACTCAAAACGCACCAACGCAAAACAACCAGAACACTCACTTAGATCAATAAAACTAGGAGAACAACAAGAATATTTGAGGCCCTGCCGGTGTGGCTCAGTGCTTAAGCATCGACCCTTGAGCCAGGAGGTCATCGTTGGATTCCCGGTTAGAGCACATGCCAGGTTGTGGGCTCGATCCCCAGTAGGGGGTGTGCAGGTGACAGCCCATTGATGATTCTTTCTCATCATAGGTGTTTCTATCTCTCTCTCCCTCTCCCTTCCTCTCTGAAATAAATAAAAACATATTGTATGCATGCATAGAAGCATAACCAATGGATACAAGACACTGGGGGGGGGCAGGTGAGGGCATGTACTGGGGGGTAGGGAAGGCTGGGGGAGGCCAATGGGGGGAAAAAGGAGACATATGTACCACTATTTGTAATATTTCAAACAATAAAAAAATAAATAAATAAATAAATAATATTAGATATTTCCCTTCAAAGTTACAAAAGTTATTCACTTAAAGAAGGTAAGTTTTAAGTAGCTAATTTTGTGTGGGGCTCACTCTGCTTGGCCATAAGAAGAGTGACACTGACCCGGACCCTGCTGTCCAGGAGTGGGCACCCAGGAAGGACACATGGGTCTGAGCCAAAGAGGCAGTGAAATGAAAAAGTTGAGAAATGTGTGGTTTTCTGTCCATCCAGTGGAGGTCATTAGCTGTGTGGCTTGTTTAGCTGCATTGCATTTTATTCATTCACTAAAGAACAAAAACATGTCTATTTGTGGAAGACACCATGCTGCACACCACAATTTCTCTACCCTACTGGTGCATAAGAAACATTAGAAATATAGTTTTTGAAAATTTTCAATTGTCTAATGAGGCCATAATAAAAGTTTAAAAATTCATTTATTTTCATTCTCTGTAGACTTTTATTCTTTGGTTGATAGGAAGGATGAAGACAGTGAGGAATGTTAATTATTATAATGATAATAAAGTAGCTAGTATTTATTGAACACTAATTATGTGCTAGGCAACTGTATTATAACTGCTTTTAAGTGATTCATCTTTTTAATCCTAATTTTCACAATCCTAACATGACTTCAGTAGGTTGACTCTTTGTGTCCCTTTCAGATTCATTTATTGAATCCTAACCCCTCAGTGTGATGGCATTAAGAGACAGGGCCTTTGGAGGGTGGTTAGGTCAAGAGGGTGGAGCCCCTCATAAATGGAATTAGTACCCTTATAAAAGGGACCCCAGATGCTATGTGAGGACACAATGAGACATTGGCAGTCAGTAACCTGGAAGACAGCTCTCACCGGAACCTAACCCTGCTGGCATCCTGATCTCCTACTTCCAGCCTCCAGAACGGTGGGTGATAAATAGATGTCTATTGTTTATAAGCCTCCCAGTCTAGGGTATTTTGTAATAGCAGCTCAAACTAGCTAAGACAACCATTCTCTCAGATGTAAACAGGAGGAAGCTGAATGTCAAGGTAAACAATTACTATATGACAGAACTGAGATTCAGCCTTTAGATGGTCAGATCCAAAGCCAGTGCCCTTAGTTGCTATGCTTATGGGTATATTATGTCTCTTATATATTCTTCCTATTCCCATTTTCCTGGCCCAGGACGCTCTCAGTGAACTGTTGTGATAGTCTTCAAACTGGTCACTCCTGACTCCTGTCTCTGCTCCAACAAATTTATCCCCAGGAGCTGCCATTTGAGTTATGTTCTTAAAATGCAAGGCATGACATTGCCTTCAATACCCCAAAGCTCTCCATGGCTCCCTTCACTTGACTGATAAATACTTCTGCATAAGGTGCTCAAGGACCCCATGGCCCTGACTCATTCCTGTTACATCCCTCACATCCATTTGAACACCTTCTTTGTTCAATGTTAAAAAAGTCCAAGACTTGCTCATGCTATGTTCCTAATTTGGCTTGCCTTCAGGGGCAGTCCAGCATAATGGGCATGAATACAAGCTTTGAAGTTGATGGTACTTGGTTTGGATTCCTAGCTCTGCCACCTGACAGCTGTGTGACCTTGGACTAGTTGTGTAACTTCTCTAAACCTTGTTTCCTTTGCCTGAAACATGTGTTGTTGAAAGCATGAAACAAAGCATTCCACTTAGCATAGTGCCTGACGCACAGTATTCAGTAAATGGAAGCTACTTTCATTTGCCTTGGGAAATCTGTTGCCCTTTCTGAGATCTGTGTTTCAGGGGGTACCCAGGCACACAGGGTTTCTCTGTCTCAATTGAGCTTCATACTTCATTAATGTCCAATTCAGGCCCGACTTTTGGCTTAAGCCAAAAAGTCAGCCTTCTTTTGGTCTCCCAGATGCATCCAGTAAAAATCCTTATAGCCTAAATTTACAGAACAGAGTTAGCAGAGGGATGGGAAGTTAAAGAGGGTAAAAGTCCATAAGTTGTATGATAATTATTATCAAAATAGCTAATAATAATTGAATAGTATGTGTGGGACCCTGCTTTAAGTGATGTATGTGGATATACTTAGTAAATCTTCAAAAAATTGGTGCAATTTTTATTGTCTCTCTTTTATAGATGGGGATGTTGTCAGAGACTCAGCCTGATTTTTTTTGTTGTTGTTGTTAATCCTCACCTGAGGGTATTCCTTCCATTGCTCTTCAGAGATAATAGAAGGGAGGCAGAGGGGTGGTGGTGGAGGAAGAGAGAGAGAGAGAGAGAGAGAGAGAGAGAGAGAGAGAGAGAGAGATTAATACATCAACTGGTTGCCTCCCATATGTGTCCAGACCCTGGGCAAGGAGCAAAACTGAAACCAAGGTACATGCTCTTGACAGGGAATAAAACCCGTGACCCTTCCATGCTCTAACCACTGAGCAACACCAGCCAAAACTAGAGACAGCCTGATTTGAAGCAAGGCAATCTGGCTTTAGGGTAAACACCTTCTCCCTCCATCCACTGTATGACTCTTCCCTGGATTCCCTGCCCCAGCCATTTATGGAAACTCTTAGGTGGAGCACAGATCTCTGATGTTCACCCTGAATATGCCAGCCTTTGCTGGCGCATCCAGTCAGCTCAGCACAGCCAGATGCAGTATTTGGGTTGTCCTATCATCATCATTTCCACTCTCATCTTGATTCACCTGAACTATGAAGTTAAAATCATTTAATGCCCATACTAAAATAAGCATTTCATTTGTCATCACTTTTTTATTTGGAAGTAGCATCCATGCTGATGCTTCAAAGAATTCATTAGAAATATTCAGCTGTAGCCAGAGCTTGATACTCACAGACATTTGGGGAGAAAGGCTGAGAAAGATTCCCCATGGCAAACATTTTTACATTATTCTATCATTATCAGCAAGTTTAGGCTGGGTTTGGGTTCTGCGAAACCTAATTAGGAAGAGATATTTCAAGAGAACTGTTCCACCATATATTTTTCCTCCCTAAAAATCTAAGTAAATAAAATAGCTCAAACTTTCTGTATGCATTTATGATGGAGAATTTGATTTTATATGCTCACTGGGTCTCAGGAACAACCACACATTTGAATCAATAAAAGAAAAGTCAAATCTGTCTAAGATTGTTGAAGTTAAGATTATTGAAGTTTTTATTTTCATGCTGGAAATATAGCATAGAATTTTTTGATTGTTGGGATTTTAGGTGGATTTCATCTTTTCTCTATACTTCCTACGCTTTTTAGATTTTCTAATCAGAAAAAAATAAACATCGAAGGGAAAACCAGTCATTTGATCACTGTTGTGGGAAAGCTCTGACCTAGACATTTGGGATGTTGGATCCAAGTTGTGATTTTTCCCATCCTGGCTGTGTAACTTTGGGCAAGTCTTTTAGCATCTCAGAGCCCAAGCCCCTCGGTTTTCACAAGGGGTGGCTTGGATGGTACAGTGGTGTTTACACTCCAGACCCCAAGTCTCAGGAGTGCCTGCAAGAGCCTCGGGCTTTCCCTCCCCACCCCCTTGATGCCCACCGAGGTTTCTACCAAAACTGCTCTGCTTTATTTGTTCCATGTTTTTATTTAAAAATAATCCACTCAAAACCAAAAGAGTTTGAAAACCTCTGGGCTAGGTAATAGCTAGGTGAAGTTAGCTTCTCACCTGTGATTTCATAATTCTTTCATCAATCCTCCAGCTCATGACAATGATTGGATTTCCCAGGGCTTCCTACAATTATCCTCCTTGGGGGAAATGAGCTGACAATAGAACTGACTTGCAATAGTTAACTTTGCTAAGACATTTCTCAAGATTTTGCCCTGAAAGAGTTACGTGCTGCACAGTCAGTTTTATGAATAGGTTAAAAAAAAAAAAAGGCCTATGTGATCTGCTGCTCCAAAGATGCCTCTTCACACACGCACTACTGTCTGAAATTCCAACGAAATCCATTTATACTTCATTACAATTTAGGTGTGAATTAATTTTAACAGATCTTTTTGAGACTGCAGAAGAGAAGAAAAAGTGACACCAGGAATTGAAGGGGAAAGGACAGCAGATAAAGGGCAAAATGGTGAAGAAAGGAGCTAGACAACCAACGATACATTCTCCTGGTTCATTCCCTACCTGGACCGTGTGGGCACCATCGCCATGTTTGTGAACTTCTGCATCCCACTGTTAAACCTGGCTTCTCCTGCTCACAACACAACACAACACAACACAACACAACACAACACAACACAACACAACACAACACATCTCTCCTCATAAGTAATGCCCATCCACTATTCACAGAGTGAATCACATTAGTAAATTGACTCTCTCCTCCTACCCTCTTCATTTTAGCATTTTCTATCCACAGTCATCTCATCTAATTTTAGACATATCTCCACCAGATGTTGGATCACCATTATCTCTCTATCTCTCAACTATTTCTAGAAATGAAATGAGAAAATCAAGCTGCTTTTACTGGATTGAAGTCCAACCCATGGACGTTAGGGAATAGAGGATGCAGATTTCCTCCCAGATAAGCATATTTTTAAAAATGATGTAAAAGAGTTCAGAAAAAGCTACGGGAAAAGAATTCAGGTGGGATTGTCCACTGATTTGGAGATTCTTTGATAAGTCAGAGAATCAAAGGCTCTATACTAGCAACATGGCTTCACTAATATACATTCATAGCATGTAGCTTAATCTCTCTCCAGAGGCAGGCTGAATAGTACCTACTCATTTCTTGTTAACCAAGCTTTGATTACCCAGTTATGTCCAATGCATCATGACCACTGATTATCCAGACCCTACTGAACCTCACATAATGCATAAGATATTTTTCTACTGAATTACAATCCACAATTTTAAAAGCTTTGTAAATTAAGGGACTTTTCAATGAGAAAGGATACCTATGAAAAAGTTCCCTTAGCTATATTGCCATCTGTAAGTTTTCTAAATTTTATACAAAGAAAATAGCTGAACTTCAAAGGCTTAATTAGATGGATTTGGCTTCTAGTATAATGTTATTGTTAAGTCTCAAAGAGAGAAAAAGAAGTCTTGTAGAAATATATTCTTTAAAGGAGCAGGGCTTGGGTGTTTGCATTTGGCATGTAGCCCTTAAATAGACCTGACAGCTCAATTTTCCAATATGATATGCAGGAAATATGAAATTAGCTCCCAATTATATCTGGTACAGTGATTATGTGCATGGGAGGTTTCACACAGGGCAACTTGTCACAGCAACTTCCTGAAGCTTTATATTCTAAAATTCTAAACCAGCCCATAGGAAATCAAGAGCACCTTTAAAAACGTGAGGGGAGGAGCATGACATGATTTAGTTTTTGTTCCCGGGTGTCTTTTATATTTGGTTTCCTGACATAAGCCTCTCCTTTACACAGCTGTCTTGGACAACAGCAGACTGCACTGCCAAGGTGACAGACACTGCAGTGTCAACCCAAGCCTGCTTTATTCTATCCTCTTCTCCATGTAACAAAACGTGCTTTAATCAGATCGGCAATGAGCCCATCTAAAAGGGGATACAGATGCATCTTACACAGACATGTTCTGTGACTATGCTTTGCCTAATGGGATGTTAATGAAAGTCTCCTTAAACAGGAGGGTCATAGGCTTCTCCCCCTTACTCCATACTGAAGTCTGGAATGCAGATGTGATGTTTCGATCTTATGTAGCCTTTTGGGGCCATGAGGTGATATCTTGAAGATGGTGGAGCCACAAAAAAAGAGGCTAGGTCCCTGCTAACCATGGAGTATCCATCTCAGCCCTGGACTGCCTACCTGCAGATGTTTTTTCCTCAGAGGGAAGTAAATACTTACCCTATTTAGACCACTTGTTATTAATCCTGGTAAGCCTTAGTTTTTCTATTATGCTCAGTTGAATGTAAACCTAATTGATAAAATTGTTATCTTTCTTTTTTAATTGATTTGAGAGAGAGAGAGAGAGAGAGAGAGAGAGAGAAACTTCAATTTGTTGTTCAATTTTTCATGCATTCATTGGTTGATTGTTGTATGTGCCCTGACCAGGGATCAATCCTGCAACTTGGATGCAAGAGGACAATGCTCTAACAAACTGAGCAACCCAGCCATGGCATTATCTTTCAAATATCAGGTTAGTACATAATTAGTATTAAATTACATGATACATAAATTACATAGTACATAAATTAGTATGCAATTGCTAAATTAAGACAGTACTCTCTAGAGAGAGGGTCTTACCTTGTCTCTCTACTCCATGGGCCAGAATTTTATTTGGAATGATTAGTTGGAATGTCACCTAGATATCTTCCTTCCTTCCGTCTTTCCTTCCTTCCTTCCTTCCTTCCTTCCTTCCTTCCTTCCTTCCTTCCTTCCTTCCTTCCTTTCTTCCTTCCTTCCTTCCTTCCCTCCTGTCATCTATCTTTCTTTCTATAATAACGCCTAT
Source organism: Cnephaeus nilssonii (assembly GCF_951640355.1). NCBI lineage: Eukaryota > Metazoa > Chordata > Mammalia > Chiroptera > Vespertilionidae > Cnephaeus > Cnephaeus nilssonii. Next base: position 28,516,820 of record NC_137072.1, on the reverse strand, counting down.
AAGTTTTTTAAACCCCAAAATTCATAAAGATGATGTTGAAATGTTGAATTGGAAATGATGGAACTCAGTCCAAGCTGTAAGAGTTTCATACACTCACCAATTCCTGGTCGGCTTAAGCCAACCAACCATAGGCAAAGTAGGGTAGCATTCTCGTCCCTCCTTGCTGTGAAATGAAGCAAACATAGCTCCAAGAAATGTCTTTCTCATTCTGTTTTCCATACTAAGCACCTCTCACCATTCTCATGCCAGAGAGACGTGATGCTCACTTCTCTGTCCTAGAGTAAAATACGAACTACACAGGCCTCAGTCTCTGCCACTAGAATTGTTTCAAGTTGAGAACCCTAATCTGTGCCTTCAGCAGGTTTTCTCTTCTCCAAGATGGTCTGCTCCCCAGAAAGTGAAGGCGATGTCATAAGATCCCAACCACTCCTCCCTGTCACTGCGCTGACAAGGGTCCTGCTCAGTCCCTCAGGTTCCAAGTCTGTGCTGTAACCCTGGCCTGTTCTGTGCAGAAAAGTGAGGGACATAAAGCAAGGGACTCCCCCCAGTCACTCTTGTCCCCATGGGCCAGTCCCAGTACTCAAAATAATGAGGTTAGTTAGACCAGTGGTGGGCAAACTCATTAGTCAACAGAGCCAAATATCAACAGTACAATGATTGAAATTTCTTTTGAGAGCCAAATTTTTTAAACTTAAACTTCTTCTAACGCCACTTCTTCAAAATAGACTCGCCCAGGCCGTGGTATTTTGTGGAAGAAACGAGCTGCAGTTTGCCAACCATGGGGTTAGACCATGTGAAATTGCTGAGAGTCCATCACTATTGACCCAAGAAGCTGGCAATGTCCTGTGTTTCAACTTAGTACTATAGTTCTTATTCCCTGTGCCTCTCCTGTAAGGGGAAAACAAAACCAGCTCACACATCCTGTCAGAACAGCGACCTTTAAAAGATTTTGAGTTCTGGCCCTGACCAGTTTGGCTCAGTTGATAGAGCATCAGCCTGTGGATTGAAGGGTCCCGGGTTCGATTCCAGTCACGGACATGTACCTTGGTTGCAGGAACATCCCTAGTGGGGGGCATGCAGGAGGCAGCTGATCAATGTTTCTCTCTCATCGATGTTCCTAACTCTCTATTCCTCTCCGTTCCTCTCTGTAAAAAATCAATAAAGATATTTTTTTAAAAGATTTTGAGTTCTGTGTTGTGGGAGCAGGGCTGAGACTGCCCTTAGAAGGCCTCTGAGGAGAGAAAATCAGGAGTATCTGTGGGCAATGGCCCCAGCCTCAGTTATACTACACTCTTCCACACTGCCGGCAGGACTGCTGGGCATGGGGTGCCCTCCCATCATTCCAGATCCTCACATGGCAAACTCCCTCTCATCCTTACAGTCTCAGCTCAAAAGTCCCATTTACCCACCACTTGGCCCCTAACACTGAGCCTGACAGACAAGGAGTGGGTTGTATTAAGAACTAAAGGTGTTCTCATTCACCCCTTTAAAAACTTTTTCCAGCTTTATTTATAGATAATGGACATTATGTAAGTTCAAGGTGCACAACTTATATATGGCAAGTTTACCACAATAATGTTAGTTTATACAACCTTTACCTCACATAATTACCATGTAGTTCTTATTACAGTGAGAACATTAAAGCTCTGTTGGCAAAGCAATTTTCAAGTGTATAATACATACTTGTTACTCTAGTCATCACGTGTACCTCAGATCCCTAGAACTTGCTTATCTTATAACTGAAAGTTTGTACTCTTTGACCAACATCTCCCCATTTTCCCCACCCTTCACACACTGGAAACCATCATTCTACTCTGTGTCTATGAGTTGGATGTTTTTAGATTCCACATATTAGTGAGATCATATAGTATTTATCTTTGTTTGACTTATTTCACTTAGCATAATGCCCTAATGTCTGTTTATATTGTTGCAAATGGAAGAATTTCCTTCTTTCTCATTGCTGAATGCTATTCCATTGTGTGTATATGCCACAACTTCTTGATCTCTTCGTCTGTCAGTGGACACTTAGATTGTTTCCATGTCTTGGCTATTGTGAATAATGCTGCAATGAACATGAGGATGCAGATATATTTCTGAGATAGCAATTTTGTTTCCTTTGGATAAATATCCAGAAGTAGAATTACTGGATCTACTTCTAAAAATGGTAGTTCCATTTTTAAATTTTGGGAAAACCTCTGTACTATTTTCCATAGTGGCTGCACCAATTTATATTCCCATCGAGTGCAAGGTACCTCAAGCTCCACAGCCTCCAGACTAGTAGGTATTCATGTACTTTCTGGATTGAATAACACATAGGGGCTGGGAAAATAATGGTTTAGTAAAAGCATCTCAGAGATCATAACAATGGGTGAGATACTGTACCCTGCACAGGCTGAGAGGAGCTTATTTTTTCCACAGTCAGTTGTCTAGTAGAGCAGTGTTCAGCTTGGTTCACTGTGTTCTGGAAATGACAAAGAAAGTAAAAGATCTGCAAAGAAGAACTTAAAGGGTGGGAAATTAGTGTTTTAAGGAAAGGGAAACAGAATTATCCTATTTCTTCTAAAGAAAGTAAAAGTAGGCCCTTGCTGGGTGAAGCATTGTCCCTTACACCAAACAGTCACTGGTTCAATTCCTGGTCAGGGCACATACCCAGGTTGTGGGTTTGATCCCCAGTTGGGGCACCTATGTATGGGAAGCAACCAATTGATGTTTCACTCTCACAGGAATGTTTCTCTTTCCCTCTCCCTTTCTCTCTCTCTCGAATTAATGACAGCATGTCCTTGGGTGAGGATTTAAAAAATAATAGTAAAGTAGAAGGTGTCTCATTATTGTTTTGGGGTACACTTAAATTTGAACATATTCTACTGCTGAAAAACAAAACACATAATAGTTTATGTTTCCCTTTGTGTGTAAGCTGCCAGGTAAGTTTGTACAAAATTCACTGACAACTGACACAAGCTGCTCAGTGTATGATGCCTAAACGTCTTCACTGTTTCTATTTCTTACAAGCACTGCTTTTAACTACAGAAGTATAAGGATTATATGAAAAGTCTGCTAAGCCCTTTCAGTGTAGTTTAGAAGGCCAAATAAGGAGAAATTGGTTTATAAAAAATAAAAATAATTTATTTGAGAGAAAGAGATAAACCCCTCTTGACCACAATGAAATATGGAAATGGGGCGCAGAAGATGTCTTTGAAAACAGCAAATGTGAGGGATTTTATAAATTGTAGGGTGACTCATAAGATTTTCTCCTTTTTAATACTGAAAAAGAGAATGCAAAAATAAACATTCTGGACACCTATGATATAGGTATCTTTTTTTTTTTTTTTTGAGGCAAGATTGGAGACTGTCCAAGGAAGGGCCCATTTAGTCACCTGAACTATATTCAAGCAGATATCTCAGTCATTAAAAAAAAAAAAAAATACCTCTGAATCCCTTTGTTACTCTGATAATCAATACATAGGAAATGTTGTTTTACCATTGTTGAAATTATTTTGTTCTGCCAAACGCAGATCTCGGAAGTCTCTCATGTTTTCCTTTTTAAAGGTTATTTTTTTCAATTTAAATTGTCGTAAAAACGCATAACATAAAATTTGCCATCTTAACTATTTTTAAGCTACAGTTCAGTAGTGCTAAGTACATTCACATTGTTGTGCAACCAATCTTCAGAACTCTTTTCAAAATGGAAACTTTGTCCCCATCGAACAACCCCCCACTTCCCCTCCCCCAGCCCCTGGAAACCACTGTCCTACTTTCCTTCTGTGTGTTTTGCTTATTCTAGAAACCTCATATAAATGGAATCATAGAGCAGTTGTCCCTTTGTGACTGGCTTTTTTCATTTAGCACAATGCCCTCCAGGTGCATAGGCAATATTTTAACTCTTATTTATGTCTCCTTGTTAAAATCACAGCCTCTGTGCCTTAGGTTTCTCTGAGGCAGGGTCCATTGAGAACACTGGGATAGCAGCCCAAGCTGTGATCTGGCTTATGGTTTGTTGCCATTGGATAGTTTACAAAGTACACAGATTCTAGCTCAGGGATTACTCTTTTTTTTACACAGTCCTTCCTTGAAGGCAGTGGATACTCAAGCAGTACTTTCTTCTCTTCCTGAAGGAATATCCATGCTTAAAACACTATGGTTGGGGGAGGTGTGTGTGTGGGGGGGCTGGGTGGAGGTGGGCAAAAGAGGGAAGAATGGAGGACATCTGTAATATATATATATATATATATATATATATATATATATATATATATATACATATATATAAAAGCCTAAGGACCAGTCAACCGGTCAACTGGTAGCTGGGATGCACACTGTCCACCAGGGGGCAGATGCTCAATGCAGGAGCTGCCCCCTGGTGGTCAGTGTGCTCCCACAGCAGGAGTGCTGCTCAACTTGCCAACAGGTGCCAGAAGCTGGGCTCATGGCTGGCAAGTGCAGCTGCGGCGGCGCAAGCCTCTCCCGCAGATACTCCCCCTGTGCGCGCCTCTCCATCCTGACCAGGATAGGATAGGGACCAGCATCGGTATTGGGAGAGCAGGAGCAGCTCATCACCAGGCCAGGGCTTGGGCTCCTCCCCAGCTGCCTGCTGCTTCGTGCACTACTACATCCCTCCGGGGATGTAGGACTGCTGGTTTCGGCTGATCCCCACAGGCGAGGCCGAGGGACCCCAGTGGTGCACGAATCCATGCACTGGGCCGTTAGTAGTGTCAATAATAAAAAAGAAAAGAAAAGAAAAGAAAAGAAAAGAAAAGAAAAGAAAAGAAAAGAAAAGAAAAGAAAGGAAAGGAAAGGAAAAGGAAAAGGAAAAGGAAAAGGAAAAGGAAAAGGAAAAGGAAAAGGAAAAGGAAAGGAAAGGAAAGGAAATGAGGCAAAAGTAATGGGAAACGTAAGACAAATAAAAGCTAAAAAAATAAACCACCAAAAAAATCAAAGCACTATGGTTGGGTCTACTGTGGTAAATATCTGAGTATAAATATCATTAACTAATTAATTAATATAAGAAATGTTTGCTAAGCACACCTACCACAAGCAAAGCATTATGTCAAGTACCAAAAAGAGTAAGTAATGATCCTTGCGCTGAGAACCTTGAAATCTTATTGAGAGATTATGTAAACACATTTAAAAAAAAATAGTATATGCTATAGACTGAATGTTTGCTTCTCCCCAAAACTCATATGTTGAAACCTGATCTTCAGTGTGGGCCCTGGGAGGTGATTAGGTAATGAAGGTGACACCCTGGTGACGGGATTAGTTTGTTTGTGGAAGAGATTTCAGCTTGCTCCCCAGCCCCTTCTGCCATGTGAGGGCACAACAAGAAGACAGCTGGCTATGAACCCGAAGGGGGCCCTCACCAGACGCTGCTGACATCGGCTAGCACCTCAGTCTGGGACTTTAACAATCTCTAGAACTGTGGGATATACATTTCTGTTGTTTATAAGCCACCTTGTCTATGGTATTCTGTCGTAGCCGCCTGAATGGACTGAAACTGTGTACAGTAAGTGTAAGAGACTGTCACAGGATTCTATGATTAATTAACAATTAATGACAAAAAATTAGATGCTATGTGCTGTGGAGAAGGAGGACATCCTACAGGGAGGTGGAGTGGACAGTAGGGTTCACACTCAGCTCCTGATACACGGCAGGTGCTCAATGATTAGTGAGGAAAGGAAGAAAGGTAGCACTTGAAAAGACAAAGAGAATGAGGAAAGAGATTATGGCCTGGAGAACAGTGTGAGTGATTGCTTGATGTTGGGAAAGGTCATGAATTATTTGGGAAACAGCAGACTGGGTTTTCAGAAGGAAGGGGACAGGCACGGAGGTGCCTGAAGAGGGTAGTCAGCTATGAAAACGTGGGCCCTGCTGGGGAGGGCCTCAAGCAACTGACTCGGTCTTTGAATCGAATTCTCTAAGTAATTAGGAGCTATGAAGATGGGTGAGCAGGAGTAACATGATTGATGTGGCATTTTAGGAGAATTAATGTGGCAGGTATGCGCGATGGATGAGTGCAGAGAAGAGAGCAGAAGACAGAGAGAGCTGTTAAGAACACTTTGCGCTGCTTCAACGGGGCCCTGTCTGCACTTTCTCTCAATTGATTTCAAAAGAATGAGATGGCCTTTAAGAGATAACAATAGCTCCACTGGGGCCTCACCATCTTCACACTTTAGGCTGTGCTTACAGGAAGGTCATGATTAAACTTTATTTCTTTCCAAATTCAAAAGGACATCCATTTTATGCTTCTACCTTCATCTTCACTTAGTGGGTGTAATTAATATAACTAAGAGACATACAAAGAGGTTATTAAATAAGGGCTCTGTTTAAGTATATGCTAATTGTGAAATACACACGAGAGGGATGCCTGAAAGACTTTGGGGGTGGGAGGGAGAAGAGCTTTTGTATCTAGTACAGATTTGTACTTAAAATCATTTTTAAATACACTAACATTGCATAGTTTAAGGGAAAACCAGCTCAAAGAATGCTGTATAGTGTATTGATTTTCATTTCCACATGTCATTATCATTATTGAATTAAATGTTCCTTTAAAATATATAAGTATACGTAGTCAACCCATTTTTAGAAATCATTTGTTGCCCATTTCTTCAAATTTTCCAAATCAAAGCCTAATTATTAAAGCCTTAATTATAAATGTACATATAGGTATATATGTATGTATATATTTGTTTTTCCGCTTCAGCAAATTTCTATTATTGAAGAGAATAACTTTGTTTCCTACTGAATTCTTTTGGAGTCAGACCTCTTGACCTCCAAGTTCAGGTCGAAAAGGTCTCTTCTTCTGTACTCCATACCACCCAACTCATCTATCACCAAGGATGCTGAGAATGACTGGGGTTGGCCAGACTCCAGTGCTACAGTCTCAGTGGGTGGTTCTTTCAAAGATCAGCATGGTTTGGAAATCTGTCTTCTCCCCAAGGCTTCTCTGAAAAATTTCCCCTGCCCATTGCCTGATGTGCATTCAACAAAGATTTAAGGAGGATGGCTTGGGCAAGCTCCACCCAGACTTGAGGAGATCTGTTCCCTGTTCTTCCTTATTCTTTTCCTCTGGCTCTCCTCTCTATGGGCAAGCCCTAGCCTTTCCACTATCCGGGTCCTGCTTTTGGTTTTCTGTGCATATGTTTTCCAAAAACCGGCATTTGTAGGTATGGTTGGGTAGATCTGATTGCCTTGGCCAAATGCTATATTTTTTGTTGTTGTTAATCCTTACAGAAGGATATTTTTTACATTGATTTTTTTGAGAGAGTGAAAGGGAAGAAGGGAGGTAGGGAGGAAAGGAGGGATGGAGGGAGGGAGGAAGAGAGAGATAGATAGATAGAGAGAGAGAGAGAGAGAGAGAGAGAGAGGGAGGGAGAGAGAAGAGAGACACATGGATTGGTTGCCTCCTACATGAACTCTAACTAGGGCTGGGGATGGAACCTGCAGCCAGGTATGTGTCCTTGACTGAGAATTGAACCTGTGACCCTCTATTGCATGGGCTGATGCTCTAATTCCTGAGCAACGCTGGCCAGGGCCAAATGCTATCTTAACCTCACCCTAATTGCTTCTAACTTTCCAAGTACTTCACTATCCTAGATACAACTTAACCTCGTTTTTCAGAGCTCACTTTCCTGGTAACACCACTCACCTCAAATGCAGCCAGGGACCAGCGGGAAGTGGAAGCCCTGGGGAGAGTTATCAAACAGAGAACAAAGTCCATGCTCCAAACCCTATGTCCATCCTTTGCAGGATGGCCCCACACGCCCTCACTCAGAACAGATTTATTCTTATTTTTATGCACAATTCTAAAATTCCCATTTTTGTTTCCTCATCCCTCATTCCTTTACAGCCTGTAATTTAGGAGAAGCAGACCCACGAAGAGCAGGGAGAAATGACCACAGAAACCTGATGATGAGGGAGAGTCAGAAGAATAACTCCAAGCAAGAAGGGCGGCCATGAAATCACCAGAGAAAAGAAAGGACAGAACACATTTCTTTTGGATCAACTAAAATTTTTTGAGAAATTTAAGTAGTTGGAAAGCAGGGAGGGAAATATGAGTATGTAGAGTTAAACCCCCTTCAGTTTCTGTATCCCACAGATCTGCTGGTAGGTGTCTCTGCTTGCAAGCCCTTATTTAAGCTGCCAGGATTAGCACATGCGTGGGGGCTTTAGCACAGAATCTGGGATGGCCATCTGCCTATTGAACACCTTAGACCAAGTTCTGAGTAGAATTGTGTAAATGCCACCTGCACTTATCAATTTCAAAGTGTTGTGGATAGAGAATGAATGGGATACTAAGAGTGGGTGACAAGTGAGATAATAAATGATCACATACTATCAGTGACAGCATTGATGTCTACTTAACTCACACTCATCCACTCAACAAACATCTTAGATCATCTCATAAGTTGCAGAAAGTGTGCTATGTCCCAAGGACACAATACAATTACCCACCTCCTAGAAGCTTAGGTCTAGAGCAGCCTGGTTGTGGAAATCCGGGGGTTATTTTATACCTATAGCACCTCAGTTCAGACAAGGCACATTGCAAGCATACACTGGTCACATGTGGAAGGGGCTATTGCATTGCAGCATGTAGATCTTAGCATATCTGGCTATTCCTTGATCATTACTAATGCAAAGGTCCCAACCCATCTGTGGGTGGGCTATTTCTAGCTTATCTAGTATGTCTCAGGAAATCACAAACTACACAGGAAAAATAATAAATAACTCTTTTACCTAGTTAGATATACCATGACTAACTAGTCTTGCAGTCTTCCTACCATAGACTAAGGTACTGCTTATATGATAGTTCTCTTCTTTACCTTGTCACAGAAATCAATGTAAAAATCCATTTACCTCCCTGAACCCTACCCCCTTGTCTATCAGTATCTCTGGTTGAGCTGAATTTTCTATAAAAAAGCTTGCCCATTATAGACTCTCAGTAAGTGTCTTTGAATGAATGACTGAAGAAAAAAATTGTGTAAATGCCACCTGCACTTATCAATTTCAAAGCACTAGGAAAATAGCACCAATATTCAGAAACACTTCAGATCGCATGTGCATTAGTTGGTTCTCTCCCTGGGCTATCTCAGCTTTCGTGCATGTACTTGGAGGGGGTTGGTTATGAAAATTTCATGCCCTGCCTCATCACAGCATCCTATTAGGAACCAGAGCTGACATTGAAAAACAGGGACGTGTTACACTCCAGAAACGTGTATAGCATCTGTTAGGAAAACCTGAGCTTGATTTTCACCTTGGATTCAAGTGAAGAATGCACACTGGTGGGTGGTTTGTGCATGTTTATTCCTCTGTTAATAAGAAATTGGAGCCATTGGAACAGGTAGGTTGAACAGATTTAATCAAGTGTTATGCTTCTTGTGTTTTCTGCTGAAAGCAGATACTGAGAATTACCCAGAACTTGCTTATGCTGGGATCTGCTAACTCTGATATAGCAGATAAAGCCCCGTCTATGAGATGGCAGAAGGGGTGAAAGAGGGCTTCCGATGACAGAATCAAGGTCCTGGAACTCAGCTTCTTCTTCTTCTTCTTCTTCTTCTTCTTCTTCTTCTTCTTCTTCTTCTTCTTCTTCTTCTTCTTCTTCATGTTAGATCTGATATAATTTCCTCTTATGTTAGATCTGACTTCATGCCAAAGTTTTCTCGTGCTCCCTTTCTCATTCTGGTTTTGGTTAAAAGCATGGCTCTGTGGCCACCAGGAAGATGCACCTGGCCGACCTCAGAGAGCAGAAGTCATAGTTGATCAAGGGCCCTCTGCTCTGTGCTGAAACCCACTGCTGTGCTGGCACTGAGGCCTAGACCCCCAGGGCTGACCTTTGAATAGCTAGGGTTTGAACTGAGCAGGTCCATTTGCATGTGGATTAAAAAAAATACTGAAATGTATTTCTCTTTCTCATTATTTTCATAGAAACATTTTATTTTCTCTACCTTACTTTATTGCAAGACTAGATGCCTGGTGCATGAAAGTTGTGCATGGGTGTGGTCCCTAGGCCTGGCTGAGCATCAATGTGTGAGCGTCTGGAGTGGAAGGGCAGGTCCCAGCTGACCTCTGGGCCCTGGGCAGCACCTGCGCTCCCAGGCCCCCACACGCCCCCTTTTTTCTATTATCTTGTGGGTTGTAAGCAATCACTTAAGAAATCTTGAAGGAGAATGATGTAATTATATTTATACTAGAGGCCCAGTGCATGAAATTAGTGCATGGGGGGGGCCCTCTCAGCCCAGCCTGCACCCTCTCCAATCCAGGACCCCTCGGGGGATGTCTGACTGCTGGGGATTGGGCCTAAACAGGCAGTTGGATATCCCTCTCACAATCCTGGACTGCTGGCTCCTAATCACTCACCTGCCTGCCTGCCTGGTTGCCCCTAACTTTCCCCCCCTACCAGCCTGATCACTCCTCACTGCCTCTGCATGCTGGCCTGATCACCCCTAACTGCCCTCTCCCCCCCACACCTGCGCTGGCCTGGTTGCCCCTAACTGCCCACCGCTGCCAGCCAGTTGCCCCCAACTGCCCCCTCCCTGCCAGCCTGGTTGCTCCTAACTGCCCCCCCCCTTCCCCCACTGGCCTGGTCACCTCTTACCACTCCCCCTGCCGGCCTGGTTGCCTCCCACCAGCCTGGTCGCCCCCAACTGCCCCACCTGCTGGCCTTGTCACCCCAACTGCCTCCCTGCTGGCCTGGTCACCCCCAACTGCCCCCCCTCTGCTGGCCTGGTTGCCCCATGCAGCCTGCTGTTCAGTCGTTTGGTCAACCCTCACTAACCCCCCTGCTGACCTGGTTGCCCCATGCAATCTGCTTGTTCAGTCATTTGATTGTTCCTCACTAACCCTCCTGACATCCTGGTCATAAGCAGCCATTTTGTGAGGGCGTGATGGTCAATTTGCATATTACCTCTTTATTATATAGGATTATTATATTACTAGAGGCCCGGTGCACGAAATTCGTGCACGGCGGGGAGGGGAGTAGCTGGGGGGGGGGGGTGTTGTCCCTCAGCCCAGCCTGCAGTCTCTCCAATCTGGGACCCCTCAAGGGACCTTCATTTTTTCCTTCAAGAGTGTGGTGGAAAAACCCTAGATTACCTTCTTGGATTCTTATAACCCAAATTACCAAGAACACTGCAATTGGTGGCCTACAGGGAGCTTAGCCAATGAGTTGTCAGAAAAGGTATTTACTCTCAAAATGGTTTGGCTCAGTGTATAGACCGTGGGCCTGCAGACTGAAGGGTCCCAGGTTTGATTCCTGTTAAGGGCATGTACCTTGGTTGGAGGCATATCCCCAGTGGGGAGTGTGCAGGAGGCAGCTAATGGATGTTTCTCTCTCATTGATATTTCCGACTGTCTATCCCTCTCCCCTCTTCTCTATAAAAAAAAAAAAAAAAATCAATAAAAAATTTTTTTTAAAAAGTGTATCCTCTGCAGCTCATGCAGCCCCTGGGTTGTGTCCACTGGGCTAGGGGGGTGTCCCCGCCACCCGGTGGTGGCTGCCGGGGTCTCTGCATACCCCAGAGGCCAGTAGCCATCCCCCTGTGGAGGGCGCTAGGCTGGGGGCATGGACACAATCTGCCACTTGGTGCTGGAGCTTGGAAAGCCTCTGGGGCAGGGCGGGAACATCTCCGTCTCCAAACGCCCCAAGGCCAGTAGCCAGCCTGACCATGGGCCTCAGGCTTGGGGCTTGCAGGGACCCTGGGCAGCACGCAGCAGTGGCCGCCAGGGTCTCGGCACAACCCAGAGGCCAGCGGCAGCCCCTGGTCCTGGGCGCCTGGCTGGGGGCATGGCCCCAAACCGCCGCTTTGTGCAGGAGCCTTTGCAAGCGGCTTGGGGAGGCCAGCAGCCAGCCTGACCATGGGCCTCAGGCTCGGGGTTTGCAGGGACCCCGGGCAGCACGCAGCAGTGGCCGCCAGGGTCTCGGCACACCCCAGAGGCCAGTGGCCAGCACCTGGTCCTGGGCGCCTGGCTGGGGGCGTGGCCCCAAACCGCCGCTTTGTGCAGGAGCCTTTGCAAGCCACTGGGGGCAGGATGGAACATCCCCGCGTCACTATAGCGACGCGGGGATGTTCCCGCCCGCCAGGTTGCTTGGCGCCTACACCCATAGGCTCTGAGTGGCCAGGGGGCGTTCTGGGACCCCTGCTGCTCAGGACCTAAGCACGGGCCTACAGGCTAGGAGCGGCCTGGGTCCGGAGGATGTTTCCTGGACCCAGGCCGCTCAGGGCCCGCATATGCAAATTAACCGCCATCTTGTTCGCTCTGATTGGCTGTGGGCATAGCGGAGGTGCGGTCAATTTGCATGTTTCTCTATTATAAGGTAGGATTTTCCAAACAATGGTCAACCTACTTTTGCCCCACCCTGTAAAACATACAAAATATGTATTAATCAACTGTTTATGTTATCGGTAAGGCTTCTGGTCAACAGTAGGCTATTAGTAGTTAAGTTTTGGGGGAGTCAAAAGTTATATGTGGATTTTTGACATATGGAGGGGGGTCTGTAACCCTAATTCCCATGCTGTTGAAGGGTTAACTGTATTTCTAACAGTTTTAGAGGCTAAAAGTCTGAGATCAGGGCATCAGCATGGTTAGGTGAGGGCCCTCTTCTGGGTCACAGACTTCTTGTTATATCTTCACATGGCAGAAGGGGTGTGGGATCTCTCTTGAGCCTCTCTTATAAGGGCACTAATTCCATTCATGAGGGCTCCACTCTCATGACTTAAGCAGCTACCAAAGACCCTGCCTCTTAATATCATCACCTCTGGGGGTGAGGATTGCAACATATGAATGGGGGGGTGACACAATCATTCAGAGTCTATCACACTCCCTTTCCTTCACTCAAGGTCAGACTTGCATTACTTCTGAGGGCTCTCCCAGCCTTTCCCAGCTCTTCCCTGTCATGCAAGCATTTCCTCTAACAAAATCCTTGCATGTGTAACCTTGTCTTCGTGTCTGTTTCTTACAAGGCCCAGACTCACACAGTTTCCTTTCCATGGACCCAGAAGAAGGCAAGAATCCATTATAACACAGGACCTGCACAGGACCTCACACATAGTAGGCATTCAAGTAATATTTTCTGAATTCATGAGTTAGTGAGTGAATGAATGAGAGACCCTTACACAGTGAAGAAGGTAGCCCTTGCTATAAAGGTGAATATTTTTATGGCATGGTGCAAGTGACAGTCTGCTGGCCTCCTTATTTTTGAGGCCACTGTCCTGCATTCCTAAGGAAGCAGGAGTGTCATTTCCTAGAAGTTGATGGGACAGGGGTGGAGGTGGGGGTTGGGGTTATTCTAATGCCATGGGAGCCATCGTTAGTCCTGGTCTCTGAGACTCTAACTTAGAATTTAGCAGCCAGCTTTCATTGAGCTCTATGTTCCTAAGGTTAAGGCAATAATGATCACTTCCTTTTCACCTAGTGGGGCCAGAGAAAGGAGACCCCATCAAGAGGCCAACATCTGCAAGTAAGTTCATGCCAAGCAAGACAGGTTGGTTACCCTGAGTAAGGGGGGATGGAAGAAGAGGGTGCAGGAAGAGTTTGAGAGCTGGTTCCTCTTTCAACATGAGTAAGTGTGGACACCTTCTGATGCAATGGAGGCCCTGACTCACCCCTATAAGGCATCCTTCTGACTCATGGGAGCACATTGAGCATCACCTGGAAGTCTAGGACAGCTGGGATGTATTTCCTTGGCTATGGATGGATAATCCTGTCTAGAGCCTGGGTTGAGGCATAGCTTCCCTAAATACTCAAAGAGTTAGCAGTGAGTACAGTAATGGTGATACTCAGAGAGACTGCAAAATTGTCAAAGAATTTTTAAGTTTGAAGCTCTTGGTCAGTCCTATCAAATACCTACTACACAATAATTCTGGATCAAGCTGCTGAGAATATGAATTTTAACAGAAATTCCTGGCCCTAAATGTAGTCTATGTGGCTAGTATTGCAGACACTATAATTGGCAGTCTTGAGAGAGATAGAGCCAATATTTTGGCAGCAAACTGCAAAAGTAAAGAAGTGACAGACAGAAATTTAACTGAGCAAATATCCATTGCTAGCCAAATAGAATCAAAATTCCCACACCCTCTCCTCCTGCATGTCAGAGGCTACCAGCCCACTCCCACCCCCTTAGCAGAGGGGTAAGGAGACAACAGCAGGTGTTTGCAAGGGTCTGGAGAAGTGGCAGGAGGGATGGGCAATGAACCCATTGTCAGAGTCGGAAAGTGTTAGCGTCTGTTATGAATAATGTTATAAGCTAGCTGGTGTTGATGAATTTCAACCTCATTTCATCCCTCACGGGCATGAAACAGAAGCAGCCGACCACTAACCTCTTTCTCTGTTTGTGGCATGCCCACAGGATGGATGTCTTGCTGAGCTAGAGGCAATTTCATGCCATGGAAGCTAAAAATACTTGGTGCTCACTCACTTTTTCAGGCTCCCAGAGGTAGAGTATGGGCATGGGCAGTGGGCACATGCATTGGCCTTAGACCTGGAGTAGGAAGCTGGTGTCAAGGAATCCTCAGCACCAAGAGACATCCCAGTGGCAGCACAGGGGGAGAGTGTCTGGCCCCGGGCCAGCAGTGGCAGTCATCCTCATGAGGGTGTGTGGTGTCCAGGTTTGCAACTATAGGGAGCAAGCTGCCTCATTGGAACCTGATATGGAAGAGGTGCCGTGCTTAGGGGGTCCATTTGGTGTTGGGATTTGGGGCATCTTTCCTGGCCTTTTAGCCCTGAATCCAGCGATACTCTGGATCTCATGGAAATTCTTTAACCTCCTGAATGACCTTCCTCTTTACAAATTTCCTTCCTGCATAACCAGCCAGATGTGTTTTATAGTGAGGAACCAGGAACCCCAATGGGCTGAGTCGTCTTTTGTTGGGAAAGGTCTTGGTTTTGAACTGAGCATGCAGTGCAGGGAGGTGGCCTTGGACAGTGTTGAGAATCCAGGAGTCTCCTGCCAGCAACCATGGCAAGCCAGGGAGCATCCTAGTTCAGAGGGGTGACAGTCATGGTGGAGAAAACTCATTCTCACCGCTGCTGACACCAGGGCTACAGCTTCTGTGGACAAAGAGCTTGGAGAAAAGCATTCTGCAAGAGCATCCTTAGGAGAGAAGAGGTCAGAAGAGGAGGAACTGCCCTTTCAAACAGGACTTGAACCTGCAGTACACGAACCTTCAGTCTGCAGGGGCCATTGTGACAATGAGAGCAGAGCTCAAGGCCCTTGGGTGGGATTGCACCTCCAGGAACTTCCCCATAGGTGCATTTGCTGTGGCCCAGCTTTCAGGACCCATGATGGAAGGAGGTGGGATGGAGTAAGCTGCAGATAGTCCATCGGCTTCCCAGGAGGTTCATCAGAGACAGAGGCTGAGCCAGTGACAGTGACGTTGGCTGTGATATATTGGCAGCATTTTTGAAGCGGAGCAGGGAGCAGTGGCAAGGTTACCCTAACATTAAACTTCAAATTAACCTGTCTCTTTTGCATTCAGAATGTCCTGTGATTAATGGGGACCCGTAGCCCAGCAAATGAGAAGAGGTGACATTTTGTGGACTGCTCTCTGTCCTGATTAAATTATTAATCACTCCCTAATTATGAAAGACAGAGCTTTCTGTCCTGTCCCACAGATCTTCTAAAGAACATCTTTGGGCTGACAGTCTGGTGGAAATATGGTTGGCAGCTTTTCAGAAAGCCCTGCACTACCTAAGTCTAGGGGAATGTGTGAAATCTGCACATCCCTCTTTAAGTAATGAGTTCCCAGGACAAGGCAGGTGACAGCTATTCCAGGAATAAAAAGTATGGAGTAACTTAAGGCAGCTTGCACCTCCATTCTTGCATAATATAAAGGACATTTTAGTGAGGAAGCTCATTGTAGGGTGGGCGTGTTGTTTTCTGGGTGACTAAGCATGAAGGTAACATACAAGTGTGTGGTCAGAACTATTTGCCTCTTTTCCTGCCATCATGGGCCAGACCACAGTTTCACTGTTTCCCATCTCGCAGGAGATAGGCAACCCAGCCATTTTTTATTGTATTGCTTCATGTCCCTCACCATCCCTAATACCACCATTTAGCCGACCAACATGTTGGTTTCCCAAGTTGAGTTACTCCACAGCTTCACACATGCAGCTTGCTCAGCAGTCCTGAGTCTTCCAACTCCATTCTATACCTTGTTTATTCCTTCCACGTGTCTAAACTTGGTTCAGTGTCACTTCCTCCAGGAAGCCTTCCCTGGTATCCCCTGCCTGATACCCTCTCCTGAGGTCTCAGAGGAGATAGCTTATTGCTAGCCATAGTTGCCAGTCACTGGGCTGTTTGTCATCTTCCCCTTCTTTGTGAGAAGAAGCAATTTTATTCACCTTGTTATTCCAAGTTGCTCCGGCCTTAACAAATGTTTGTTGAATAAACGAGTGAGTGAATAAATGAATCTTACTCCTTATTCAATATTATGCACACATGTGTTCATTCGCTGAATAAATAAATGAGCAGTTGAGAGCTGAAGGTTTCCAGTGAGCGTGGTAGAGACTGCTGGCTGCTCTTGCTCCTGAGCACATATTGAGGTCCCATTTCCCACTTTCCCGTGCAGTGTGAGGAGAAAGTTGTGGGCATCACTTCTCGTTTGCTGGGGAGCAGAGCCCTCCCCTCTGGTTTGATTTTGCACAAGTAAGAAATATCTATTACACTGAGTCAGAGACTTCCTTCATCTGTAGCAGCAGCTGCGGCTACCTTAATTAGTACACCACCTTCTAGCGAGGGACTGTCTCCTGACTGATGTCCCTCCTGGGGACACTGAGGAAAGCCGCTCCCCTCCCTCCCCATCGCGGGAGTAGTGAGACCTGAGGGCAGTTCCCTCAGTGCGACCTCACCGCGCTATACCCTAGGTCAGCGCTTCTCAGTCTTCAAAGTGCACGCATGATACCTGGGGATCTTATTAAGACACAGGTTCTGGTTCATAGATCATGGTGGATCCTGAGAGTCTGTAGTTCTAACAAGCACCCAGGGGAGGCCCATGTTGCTTGTTCACAGACCACACTTTCACTTCCAGGAGCAAGAATGTAAGAGGTGGGTGTCAGCTACTCTCATGGTTAACTGGAGAGAACGCCACCTACAGGAGGGACAGGGCAAGGCCAGATCACCTACCTGGTGCGTTGAATCTGGGGCGAGGCCTGACAATCTGCATTTGAAACAAGTTTGAAGGTGAAGTTGAGGCTGCGGTTCCCGGGAGCACACGCTGAGAGGCACGCTTCATGGATAACAGGTGCTCTTGGGAGCCATTCCAGCTGTTCCTGCCACTCAGTGTGCAAGTTTCTTCATCTCATGGTGCCTCGATTTCCTCCTCAGTTGAATGGACATGATGCTAGTAATAACACCTGCCTTACCAGGGGGGTGTAGGCATCCCATGAACGTGTGGAAAGTGTGCGCCTGGCACTGGCTGGCTCTGTGTTAGGGTGAGCTGTTACTATGACACTATTAGAGGTGTGAGTGTGGGCTTGGGTTCTAATCCTTGCCCATCTACCTTCCCACTCGGTCCCAAGGCAAATTACTTAATCTCGCTCGGCTTCATCGTCTTCATTTGTTAAACCGAAATAAAAGGACTTGTTTCGCAAGTGTGTTGTGGGGATTAAATGAGAAACTGCGTGTGAAGGATTACGTGACTCAAAAGGCAGGGGCTGCTCCAGTGAAAAAGAACGAGCCCGACTTCAGGCAGATGCAGGCACGCTCCTGTCCTCCACACGGAGACGCGATTGGCCAGGGCTGCTCGGCTCCAGCGGCTCATCTGTGGGAGGCGGTGGGTTCACACCAGCCCGCACTGGCACCCTGCGGGCACAGGCTTGCTCATTATCCAGCTCTGCTCTGAGTTTCCTTTGTGCCAGCGCCTTTGGGTTTCTGGCCGCTTCCATTTCTTTGAACACTGGGAGGGCGATGGGAACAAAGCTGAAACCCCTGGGACGGAGCGCTCCCAGCCCTCTCCCTCCACGGGGAGACGGGCCTCTCTAGAAAGGTCGGGCTCCTCTGCAGTCTCCAGGGCCCCTCACTTGGCTCTGTCCCGCCTCCCCCATTGTTATTTCCAGCTGTGAAGGGACCCTGGGCTGGATCTGCTTTCTCACTCACACTCCACATACAACCTCTCTTCAGTGGAAATGGCCTCTGTATGCCAGACGTCCCGTTCACCTCTCAGAACCTTCCAGAGTTCTGATGTGCTCTGGCTCCAGTTCGAGGAGAGAGGCACCAGGCTACTCTGGAGCTGAAGTGTCGGTTGAGATACCCATCTTCATTACGCCTCTCCACCGCCTGTCATATCCACCGCTTGTCATCTCCCCCGCGCGCTCAGCGGTCACTTAGCTCTCTGAGTAGAGTGGTCCTCATCTTCGTTTAGGCAGCCCCCTGAGTCTTCCAGACTGATTGGCCATTTTATTTGCAACTTACAGTACAACCATCTACTCTCCGTGTGCCGCGGGAGGGTGTGGAGAGTTCTGGGGAACGCTACAGACAGCTTGTTTAGGACAAATATTCAGCCCAAAGCCCACCAACCCACACCAGCTTCCCCTGCCACCTGAATAGTGCCATTCTCTGGGCACAAAATAAGTGAAACTGTTTACTGAGCAGACAGGACAAATACCTACACTCAGGCCTAGAGCTGTGTGGTCTAATCAGGCCAGACTCGGGAGACACGAATTTGTGTCCCAGCTTTCCAATAAACTCCTTCTGTGACTTTTTACATAATGATAATGACAGTCCCCGGAAATGAACACCTGCTCTGTGCCAAGTACCATGATCATGGCTTAATCTGTGATTCTCACACGAGGTGCTGAGAAGACAGGTGTTATTCCCATTTCACAGGAGAGGACTGAGGCTCAGATTGCTTATTACGTAGTAAGTGATGGAGGCAGGAATTGAACCCAAGGACAGCTGATCATCAAAGAGGACTCTGTTCAACACTGAGCACCAATCTTTCCTGACTTCATTTTTGCCACCTGTAGAAAGACAGGTTTGGGTAGTCACCTCTGGTGAGCTCTTCCTTCATGCCCACAGTAGGCATCAGTACCCATGAGCCTCCGAGGACAATTATAGACTCTATTAGCAAAGGAGAGAGAAAGGAATGCTACTTCATTTTGCCACATCAGCTATTCTGAGCAGGTGAGCATGAAGCCCCACGTGGAGCTGTTTTCCAACTTCCTTTTACAAATGAGGTTGAAGAAAATAATGTTAATGAAGCAACTCGGCTATGACCGAATGCAGCAGCAAGTAATCAAGTCCAGACTATGGGGTGGTTGCCATGACATTCCAAAGCATGCACCATGATCGCCGGCTATGACGATTCCCTCCCCTGATGGATGGTGGGTTGCCTCTCTTTTCTTGTAAGCAAATTGATAACAGTATAAAGCAATTACAAGTAATGTCCCCCAGCTGCTTCTTCATTGCCTTTGAAATATTATTTCCAATCTGCCAAAAAAAAATGCAAATCTATTAACAAAGAGTACCCCTACCTTCCAAAGACAAAAGGATGACAGACTTCTTTCGAGGACACTCAAAGACACAGCTACCCTGCCACATAGCCTGAGGCTTGCAGAGGTTCAATTGCTGGATGTACTCTAAACATGCAACCTCAAAAGACACAATTAAGAGCAAGGGGAGTGGGTAAGGTGGGAATTTTGTTGGCTCCCGGGTCTCCCAGGTGAAATGCAAATTTCCACCAAAGTGTGATGATCTCACCTTCACAATGCTTCAGCCCAGCCATACCCAGCAGGTATTTATCCACCACTTACTACGGACAAATAATAATCTGCCATGTGGAATGCAATCCCACACATGCACATATATACACACAGACGCACATCTCCTGCTATCTTGGCACTCTCAGACTGGTCCAAGGAGGAAATGTAAACATTACTAAATAAAGTCTGATAAAAGGAGGACTGTAATAAACAAGGCACACCTAAGAGCCCGACACAGCACAAAGGAAGCAAACAAGAAGCAAAGATGAGTTCAAACTTAATTTGTAAAACCGATTATGCAACACCAAACAAACAACCCAATCAAAAAGTGGGCAGAGGACCTGAAAATACACCTCTCCCAAGAAGACATACGAACAGAACAGCCAATAGATATATGAAAAGATGTTCAACCTCAGTGGCAATTAGGGAAATGCAAATCAAAACTAGGAAACCATCTCACACCTGTTAGAGTGGCCATTTTCAACAAGACAAGCAATAACAAGTGTTGGAGAGGTTGTGGAGAAAAGGGAGCCCTCAATTCACTGCTGGTGGGAAGGTAGACTGGTACAACCACTATGGAAAGCAGTCTGGTGATTCCTCAAAAAATTGAGAATAGAGCTACCATATGACCCAGCAATCCCTTTCCTGTGTATATACCCCAAAACCTTGAAATCGTATATTTGCGAAGATATATGCACCCTATGTTCATTGCAGCATTATTCACGGTGGCCAAGACATGAAGACAACCAAAGTGTCCTGTAATAGAGGACTGGATAAAGAAGATGTGGTACATAGACACAATGGAATACTACCCAGCCATAAGGAAGGGTGAAATAGTGCCATTTGCAACAACATAGATGGACCTTGAGAACATTATGCTGAGTGACATAAGTCAGTCAGGAAAAGCTAAGAACCACATGATTTCACTCATGTGTGGGAAATAAAACTGAAATCCCTGAACACAAACTGCAGTTTTGGGTGATGGGCACACAGTGCGATATACAGATCTTGTAATAGAAACCCACACCTGAAACCGATATGTTCATGTTGACCAATGTCACCCCAATAAATTTAATTTAAAAACAAAACCAAAAAACAATTACGGAAAATTACATGAAAGTCTGGTCTGGATGACGCCCATTTTATCCAGGATTTTCTATTCCAATTATTAGAACCTTCATCCATCCATCCATCCATCCACTCCATGGTCCAAGCCAGAAAACAAGGAGTTTTCCTTAACATCACTTTTTCATCCCTCATGTTCCCAAACATCACCAAGTCCTGTTCGCTTTTGCCTACTAAGTTTCTCTCTATTATTTCCAACTTTACTAGCACTATACTGGCTACAAGATGACTGCAGACAGCGGGGGCAACTGGTAGCCTTGTGTTCCTACAAGAACAGCCTTCCCTCAGTCTGCTTGGGAAGCTTACGTCATGGGCCACTCCTGAGCTAACAGCAGTTGCCAGAGGTGGTAAATAATTAGAATATCCTCAGGAACAGGGAATTGCATGGATATCTGGATAAATCCTGGGTTTTAAGGAAGGAGAAAGAGGACAATGCTTCATGGGGGAGAAACCAATAATAATATGCATCCGGGAAAAGCACCATAGGAGAATACATCATAATTAGTAATTTGCCATATTCCATATGTATTGTGGTTCTTAGTTTTTAGGCATTACACAAAGCTATGATTTATTCATTTGACAAGTATTTGAGTGGCAGGCATTTAGAGACACAATGTTGAACAAAAATACAGTTTCTTTCCTCGCAGAGCTTGGACTCTAAGAGGGAGCATTGACATTAATGACAGGGTCACACAATACGGAAAGTGCCGCCCTGCTAGGAGGAGGAGGCCCACATGACTACAGGAGGCATAGGAAGTGGAGTTGACAGCATTAGGGAGTCAGAATGGCTGCCCTGAGTGGGGAAGGGGAGCAGGCGTGGGGGAAGGGGAGTGGAGATAACATTCAGCCAGCATAGAAACTGGTCCATGAGGTGGGGGAGTGGGGAGTGGCAGGTGGAGAGAAGGGAGCACCTCCGTTCTGGAAGTTATTGTTGAGCTGCTGAATTAACCAGCGATGGCTCTTCCCTGACCTCTGGACTTTTGTTTTCTGAGGTCAAACATTGTGTTTTTTGTTTCAACTTGTTTGAGTTTGAGTCTGTCACTCGCAACCAAAAGCAAATTGATTGACATTAGTCCTGAGAGGTAGAGGGCAGGCCTCGCCACACACACACACCATGGGGAAGCTAAAGGTGGAGCAGGGATTTTGAGCACCCAGACAAGAGGCACTGTCATTAGTGCCTGAGGATGGCTCCTGCAGTAAGACTACCCAGATTCATTTCCTGGCTTTATGACCGTGTTTTCTGTGTGCCTCAGTTTTCTCATCTGTCAATGGGATGATGACAGTGTCCACCTCTGCCTCTAACACCCTTAACAACTGGAGCAATTATCTACCTTTTCAGGCTTTTTACTCAGAACCCTCTCTCCTGTACCCTCTGCTATATCCCACTTGGGTCTCTCAACATGGTCGTGTTTTTCTCTTCCATGCCTTTGCTCAAGACATTTTCTCTTCCCAGAATACCTCTGCTCTTTCTACTGAAATCCAACCCATCCTCCAAAAACCGATTCAAATTCCATCTCCATTAAACCTTCTTCAAATATCCTCATACATCTTTGCTTCTGTTGAGCTCACTTTTATACCTTGGGCCATTTTCCCCATCACTTCTTATCTTTTGCTTTCTTGTATAGTAATGGGAACATGAGATTCTTCCCTCTACTTGAGGGCAAACACCATTTGCATAGTCATTGTATCCCAAGAATCCTAGGCACTCAAATCTGATGCAAATTTTGGTATGTTTTCCCTGTGAAAATTAAACAGATTTGCTGGTCTATACATGGCTTTACATATTGTAGCTGAGCAATCTAGGATGTAAAGTTTTCTCCCTTCCAACTCAGTGTCCCATACATTACTGCAAAACTAGTCTTCTAGTTTTTAACGAGAAAATGCATGTGGCAGTTCTGGATTGTAAAGCACTCTATGCATATTAATTACTGTCATCATCATCATCACCATCACACTGTTGTCTGTGCTCTCAGGCCTGACACCATCTCTAGCGTGACTCAGTCCTCCTTTGATCTCTCTTAACCTCATCTGCCCTACATCCCTCATCACTGGATTGTAAGGGTCAGGTAGGATAATGAGTGTGAACAGTGCAGGGCCAAGTGCATGAATGGAAGGGACACTGCTTGTTTTCCAGCTGAGGAAATAAGGTTGATTTGTATGTTTGCCTATGAACAGAGCAGTGCTTTCTCCCAAACGCCCTATTTCCTTCTCCCAAATCCATGACTTGCCTGATATGGAAGGACCTCCATCCCAATAGCCTTTAATTTCTCTCTTTCTTTTTCCATCATTGTGAATGGCAGTGAAGCATCTTATTGTAGTACTAGAGGCCCGGTGCACAGATTTGTGCACCGGTGGGGTCCCTTGGCTTAGCCTGCGCCCTCTTGCAATCTGGGACCCCTCGGGAGATGTCGAAGAGCCAGTTTTGCCCAATCCCCGCAGGCCAGGCCGAGGTAACCCATTGGTGCACGATCTGTGACTGGGAGGGACTATGGGAGGGTTCCAGGGCGTGTCTGGCCTGTCTCGCCCAGTCCCGATTGGCTGGACCCCAGCAGCAAGCTAACCTACTGGTCAGAGCATCTGCCCCCTGGTGGTCAGTGCACATCATAGCGACTGGTCGAATGGTCAAACAGTTGGACACTTAGGCTTTTATTATATAGGATATTTAGTTAATAATTCAAAGAAACAAAGCATAGAGACATTATTTCCTTTGATAATTTGATTTAAATTAGAAAAAAATTCAACCAAACAAAAAGTCCCTCTGAGAGCCTCAGGGTTACTTACTATTTAAAAATCACCAATAGTTTATAATAATACCATTATTATTCTTGAATATATGTGAACTGTGGAATGCAATTTAGAATCATCAATTTAAAAATGAGCTTAAGGTCCCAGAGAGAGTCAATACCAGAGTGGAATGAGCATTTGGGACCAAAGTCTGACATCAGATGATGCCCTGCTGGGAAGGAAAACCCCAAGGTGGCCCATCTGCTGGGCAGGAGCCCAGTCCCTGGACACAGGTTCGGGCCACCACCAACCTGGGCAGGAGGGTCAGTTCTAACAGCTGTGCGGCCATCACCTGTGTAATTGGTCCTGTGTACTGTTGCTGTTCCTGTTCCCTCATCTTTCAGTGCTCCCAGGAAGTCCTATATTTCATCTTTGGATGATATTAATAGCTTTAATTAACACTAAACAACAAGAAGTCAGTGGTTGATATGTGAAGCTAACCAACCTCTTTGTCTACATGCTACCAAATTTTCCATCTTGCAGGCACCTGGCAGCTCATCCCCCATGGCTGAGGCTTTGAGCAGCTGTTCCATCCAGCTCCTTCCATGTTGTGGTTCCCCATGCTGTCCTCACTGCCACCTCTCTAGGCTGTGGTCCTACCTCTAGCTTCAGGAGGCTTCAATGCTTGTGGACCCACCTTGCTTGCTCTCCACCCAAAGTTTCCTCTCCCTGGAGCCCCTGGTGACAGCCACAGATGGAGGGAGCACATGTCCTTCTACTGTCACCAACACTTCTTTCTTCCCTTCCCTATGAGGTCTCCCATTCTTGTCCTTACTGTATCCAGAGACATTTTGTCCTCCATCAATATGGGACCTTCCTCTGTGACACTTGCCACAGTCAATAATTTTAAATTTCTTCTTTAAATTGTATTGCAAAGTTTGGTCTGTAAACAGCAATTCTAGGTGATATTGTTAAGTACAATCTCATAATTGCCTTGATGTGATAATCACATACCTAACTACTATATATAAACCACATAAGGCATATATGTTGCTACCTGTCTGCATGCACACATTTGTAAATATGGGTATACTTATTTGACATAGGAAATAAGGCTTTATATATTTATGTCAAAACTCCTGACTCCAGGCTCCCAGGAGGCCATGAAACTTGTTTAGCCTGGGATCAAGCCTCCACAATTTCCAAGTTACCCAATGGGACATGCAACTTGTAGTCCAGGTCAGAGGTCAAGCTTTGGTCTGAGGTTAAGGTACTAAGGTGGAATCTAGACTCTTTGGTTTGCATGCCTGGCATCTGAAGGGGAAGCACAGGACAGTTACTCTTTCAGAAAAAGTTAGCTGCACCAGAGAGCATTAAATCCGCATGTCCCATCTGCGTGGCCCTCCTGTAATTGGCCTTGGTACACCGTGAGTGACTAACTGCAGCATTTGTAATGTGGATTCAACCACACAAATCCCCAAATTATACTTTTGCTTGGACAAAGGAAACAATGAATTGCAGAGTTCACAAATCTCTCCTCTAATTATGCCACACCCAAAATACCAGGACTTGCAAAACCACCAAGAACAGAGGCTGGGGTGCTGCAGAAGCACTGAGGGCTCCCCAGAGTGGACCGGTGATGGAAGGTGGGAGAAGAGACCCTTCAAGCTGTTTAGCTAGTTAGCCCAAGGTACCACACACAGGCACCCTGCTTTCTCCTCTATTTGGTGTCTCTCCTGAGTCACCTTGATTCAAATCCAGTTAAGTGTGACTGTTCTGGAGACTGTTGGAAAGGACACAGATCCAAACATGAGCAAAACGGACAGCATAACTTCGTTAACTATCAGTGGCTCAGCTGTGTGGCTGCTCTGGCTCCCAAAACAAATGTCTGGGGCTTCCATCTGAAGTTTCTGATCCACTTGTCAGTCCATTACAGGAAATTTGGGCCAAGACAAAAATACACTTTTAAATCCTGGCTCAGGAGACAGAGGCATGCAGACAATGCACCACCAGATGGATGGGGCCTTTTTCTGCACTTTACCAACTCGGGAAACCTCATTCTTCCTTCCCTGAAGAGCCTACAGAAACACTGTCAGTACTGGGAGCTGGGCTGTTGAAATCATGGACTTTTTTACCATGAAAATGCCCTCTTCACTTCTAATCAAAACAGCCCACCTCCATACCCCCATCTGAAGACCCCTGTTTCATTGCCAGTTACCCTCTGGTCTGCAGTCACACAGGCAATTTCCAATTTCTTATCCCTGACCAATGGGGCAGAAAACTCAAGCACACAGTCAGGTGGGAGTTCCCAAGGAGCCATGCTTTTCAGCTTGTCAACTAACCAGACCAGGAAATATTGCAGAAAACGGAGAGCCGAGTGAGTGCACTGTGGGTGGGGAGGACGCCAAGGGCTCATGGGAGCAGACAGCAGGCAGGTTCACCTCTTAATATCTTTGACCCTGCTGATACTGTTGTCAACTGCACTGGTCCCTGTTTGCTTTGAGCCTCCCCACGGGCACCTGGGCAATTTGTGAGGTCCTCCTTGGAAATGGGAGGCAGGAGGAAAGCAGAGATGGCTGGGGCTATGGACTGAGTTGTTGTCTTCCCCTTAGGTTCATATGATGAATCCCTAATTCACAATGTGATGCTGGTTGAAATGGGGCATTTGGGAGGTGGTTAGGGTTCAATTTGGTCATGCAGGTAGGCCCCATGATGGGAATAATGGCCTTATGAAAAGAAGAAGAAAGAAAAATCAATCACTTTCTCTGCTTCTGTCTCTCCTCACTCCCTGCATGCATTCACCGAGGAAAGGCCACGTGAGGACCTAATAAGAAGGCAGCCATCTGCAAACCGGGAAGCGGGCCCTCACGAAACACTGTACCTGCCCACACCTTGATCTTGGACCTCCCATCCTCTAGAACTGCAGGAAATGAATATTTGGTGTTTAAGCCCCCAGGTTATGATATTTATTATAGCAGCCTGAGCTAAGACAGTTGGGTTTGAGTCTTTCCTACCATCCACATTCCTCTCTTCTAAAGCTTCTATTTGGTGTTGGCAGGCAGGCAGTGGCTGTCTGGGCGAGTTGCAGGGCCATCGTGGGGCTCAGACACAGGGCTGGTTATGAGAGGGCCACGGAAGTGATGCATCACCAGCTCAGTCCTGCCCTCTGTGAGTCACAGGATGGATGGAGAGAAACTAGTTTTATTCCACTTTAGGCAAAACCTGGCCCCACTTAGACCCAGAGAATACGTATTAAGCTCTTATCATTATTTCAAGTAGATTCAGCAAGAGTAATTCCTTGTATCATTAGAATTCTATAGGCAGAGCAGCCATCCTGCTTATCTAATTTATGAAGAGCTGGTCCTGTTTTATCCTGGTGTCTCATCAGTAAGATTAGAATAAGAAGGGGAAAACTGGTGAAATTGGAGAGATTTAATTCTTACCAAACTCCAGAAGATTTAGTTCAAGACTTGACTGTGGTAGAAAGAGCATTATTGACAAAAGTGATATCAATATAGCATAGAATTGAGTTGATTAAAGTTGAATTAGCAAAAAAAAAAAAAAAGATGATGTCTTGCTAAGGGGTCCTTGTGATTCTTGGGACATTGCTCTTCTGGGCCAAGCAAATACCAGTTTGTGAAAGCCTGTAGGCTTTAAATATAAAGCTAGCACATGAAAATTTAGTAAATAATGAAACAGTTTGATTTTAAGTGCCCAAACAATGTTTAGGAATGCAAAAGTGAGGTGGATGTTTGGCTATGGGTTTTTAAAGCATTTGTGGGTCCCTCAAACCCAGGCAGCACAGTAGTGTCTAATGCTTGGTTATCTCCACAAGAAACAGGACCAAGGGTCATATAGAGGGGGTCTGATGGCCCTGGCTGGGGGACAACTTGAGCCAGCAGCCAGCAGGACCCCATCAGGTCCATTGGTGGCTGCAGAGGCCGAGCTGGCAACCAACTGAAAGAGGAAGGACCCAGTTCCCTGTGTTCCACTCTCTCCTGTGTGCTATATCCTGTGTGGAGAGGTGGGTACAGTAAACCTTTACTCCCTGTTTGTCTAGGGCCTACCCCCCTTTTCTCTACTGTCTTGGACAATGAAGAGGTGGCTTTAAAGCCTGCCTACTCTCTGCCTGAATCGTGTGATTCTGTATTCTCTGAATAAAAGCCCATCACTTAGAGGATAAAGGGCTCTTCTCTTTCTCTACCTCTGGAATTAAAAGTTAGTCCACACAGGATAAATTCAGTTTGTTAGGAGCATGTGCAGAGAAAGGGGGAAATGAGATGACATTTGAAGAACTTGTTTCTCTTTAGCATCTGCTATGACCTGTGATTCCTGGGACAGGCTGATTTCTCCTATTTGTTATGTCTACTAGAAAATGTAGAGCTACTTCTGTGATCTACTTTTTGGTCATTTCTATGAGACTTTTAGTAAATATTTTTATAGACTACCTTAATCTTGAGTTTATTTTACCATTTTTCTTTTGAATATTTTTCTTTGTTTTCTTTCTGTTGTAAAGCAGGATTTTTTGTAAGATGTCTTTAAATCTTTTTGGAATAAGCCTTGAAAGCATGAATAGATGTGTGGGTGGATAGATGAATGAATGGACAGTCATATAGATAGAAAAAGAAATGAGGTAGAGACAGCAATGGAGACTTAGGCAGTGAAGGAAAAGTATATGCTACACTTGTCTAGCTGTTGACAAAGGAGATAAAAGAAAAATAGGATTACTAAGGAGGAGGACTCAACTAAGGTTAGAAATACATGATCACCAACCCTCTCATGGCAGACCTCAGAATACGATGACTTTTATAATTACAAATTCATGCACAGGTAGGGTCCCTTGGCCTGGCCAGCAATTGGGACCGATCGGGGCCATCTTGCCCAGTCCAGGGGGAGGGACCACGGGAGGTTGGCTGTGGGAACACACTGACTGCCAGGGGGAAGCTCCTGCATTGAGTGGTCAGCACAAGTCATAGCTATCAGCCTGTTGACTGGACGTTCGGTCGACTGGTCATAACGGTTGCTTAGGCTTTTATATATATAGATAAGAGGGAATTTTAAATGATTTTGAGGATATATATACATATATGAATGACTTGGGCCTGTACAGGTAACCTACCATTATTTTATTTCCATAAAAATAATTTTAAATAAGAAAAAAACCCACTCTGAATATCAGCAAATGAAGTAAAATTTCATCTTTCTGATTCAGTTTTTCAAGTTTTTAGGCCAAGAGATGGATTCTAAATATTCAACTAATTGTGAGCATATCCTGGACCCTCACTGACCCTGATTCCCCCTTGTCATTGAGGTCAGCCCTGACCCTCTGTCTGCCCTTTCTAGGAAGGCTGCTCAAGGTTTCATTATCAACCCATTAATTAATTCCTAGGAAATGGTAGGATTCAGGTGTTCATAATTAGCCTTATGCATGTTCTGAAATGTGAAAATGAGAAAAACTCAGTCACTGCCAGTGAAGTAAAGCCATGGCAGTGCAATTCCTGTGGATGCATAGTTTGTCCTCCTCCCCACCAGGTAACCTTACCGTGAGCAAGGTCACTGCCCTTCCGCCCCTCAGTTATCAGCACTTGCTGATTATTCCAACTCAACAAGAGCTGTACCACTATGAGAAGACAGCAAGGGTCTTGCTATTCTGAAATCCTAAAAGCTAGTGCACATGGATGAATTTTTATAAGGTGACTACTACAAGGAGGGTCTTGCTACGTCATCGTTACTGCCCTTCAACTGAAATGGAACAAGTATAATTTGGACCTCAGTTCATTAAAAATAATCTTTCTCAGCAGAAATAATTAGCACCATTCCCCCATCGCCAGTGGAATGATGCATTCTGACACTGAAATAAGATTTACAGTCTATGTACAATTGCATTGTCATTTGAACTGGATTTTCAATTCTGCCAGGGAACGTGTGTGTTTTGAAGTGACAAATGTGAGAAAAACATTTGACTGAACAGAAGCTTTGAGTTGGTTTGGCACCTTTCCCCTTTTCTTCCTCTCCCATTGAGACTTTCACCTTTGAATTTTGCCTTTTGATTCAAGAGCTATCAGCAAACACCGATTTTGACATCAAGAAGTTGCTTGCCTAATATGGATGAAGTGATTGAAGTTGAGTAGAAATGAATGGAGAGGCATAATAAAAATTCATGCTACACAACCCAGGAAAACCTGCTCTCACTGCACATACACACCTCTGAGATGTGGTTCCCTACCTCACCTCCCAGCCCCAGCTTCCTTGCCTACCCTTGATCATCTCTCTTCTCATTAATTGCCAATTGCTTATATATTTTCTACCTCTAAATTATGCAAGGGTGTTCTGCTGCCCCCTTTTCTGTTCTCTAATTTAATTTTAATTCTATCTGAACATATTTTTATAACTGCTTCTTTCCCTTCTTTCATGAGATGGAATTATTTAAGCCCCAAGTGCGTTTTCTCTGGGCACACCAAAATACTTTGAACAAAGTGCTCTGCATACACCTCCAGGAAGCAAGCCTGGGCCAGCTCTTCACAATAAGAAGACAATTTTAAGATTCAAAGATCACTTTAGCATCCTAACAGGTAAACCAAGGGTCCAAAAGGTGTCAAACATATTTATCTAAAGGGAATGGAAAATGGATCATTGAGTTTTCAACTTGCTCTGGAGTCTAAAGGAATCAAGAATTTGCAAGTTGCCGAAACCGGTTTGGCTCAGTGGATAGAGCGTCGGCCTGTGGACTGAAGGGTCCCAGGTTCGATTCCGGTCAAGGGCATGTACCTTGGTTGCGGGCACATACCCAGTGGGGAGTGTGCAGGAGGCGGCTGATGGATGTTTCTAACTCTCTATCCCTCTCTCTTTCTCTCTGTAAAAAATCAATAAAATATATTAAAAAAAAAAAAAAGAATTAGCAAGTTGCCTGGCGGGTGTGGTTCAGTGGTTGAGTGTTGTCTTATGAACCAGGAGGTCATGGTTTAATCCCGATCAGGGCACATGTCTAGGTTGCAGGCTCGATCCCCAGTGTGGGGTGTGCAGGAGGCAGTCAATCAATGGTTCTCTCTCATCAATGATGTTCTATCTCTCTCTCCCTCTCCCTTCCTCTCTGAAATCAGTATATATATATATATATATATATATATATATATATATATATATTCAAATACCAGCTTGTTCATTCATAAACATTTATTGATCACTTTCTATGTGCCTATCTCAGTTCTCAGTGTTAGGTGTTGGAAACACAAAGGAGACTACATGCACCTTTGCTCTCCAGAATTTCATGATATGGTGGGCAGGATGAAGTGACTGAGTCCACTAGATACAGTGGACTTCTACAGCATCATAATTGGCTCATTTCAAGTAATGCAATAAATGTTTGATGACAATGACTACAAAATAAATAAGTTCATCCTGCTTTGACAATGGACTCATAAACAATTGGAGGCCTAGTAATTTTAACCTACCTACTAGCATTCATAATACTCAGCTAGTATAAGTGCTATGGCTATACCGGTTGTTAAAACACTGACACACTTCCCACTGGCTCTTGAGATCCATAGCCTGGACTGGTGTAGTGTCTTTGTTCCCATTTCTACTTTCAGGAACACCTTTCCTGTGAAGCCTCACTTGATTATCACCCAGCCCTCCCCACTCCTTGCCCCACCTCCAGGCAAGGTTAATTGCTTCCTTCCTCTACACTTTCACATCGGAGTTGGTTGCCTCTACTGTCTTCTCTTCAGTGCTTCTTACCATCTGATCTTTTTGGTTTAAAGTTCAAAGTGTGCGTGTGTGTTTGTGTGTGTGTGTGTGTGTGTGTGTGTGTGTGTGTGTGTCCCATAATATTAACAGCTTCTTGTGTCTTTGGCTCCTCTGATGCCTGACATGGTAACTGAATTCAATAAAGGTTGGTTAACTGATAAATCTCATTTCCCTTTAAACATCACATATTGGCTCTAATAGGCTATATTGTCACAAAGAAAGATTCATGGAGAAAAACAGGGTTCGGGTAGCTGGCTTTTATTGGGATCAATAATATACATTAAACGCTCTGTTACAGATGGAGACATTACAAGGAATGGAAAAACGTTTTTTTAAACAAAGGTGCTGCTAACAGGAAAGAGTTTTTTGGTCAGAGAGCTCCAGTTTTCCCATCTTTAACCGTAAAGTAGGCTTCCTCTCTGTCAGGCAATAATTGGTATTCAAGATGTGTGCATCATTTATGTACATGTTCCATGTTCTGGTGACATTCTCTAAATTATTGAACACAGGTTTTCTAAGTAAAGCATACTCTTCACTATTAAGGGACACTGTCAGGCAATTTAAGCAGAAAATGTGGCCTAGTAAAATGCTGACCCTTCAGAAACTGTAATCTCATGGTGATTGCTTCTTAAAGTACAAATACTGTCAAAAATCCATCATACACCCTGAGAGAACCAAGAGCAGCAGAAGCACTGAGATACGCATCCTTTACTGGAAATCAGGTTCCAGCACATGGATTTGAAGTCTGTATACAGTAAGCTCCCCAAACCGATGTTTGAATCATTTTTAGCATCAAGGACTTTCCAAACTGGAAGAGACCTTGAGAGTTAATACAACCAGTATTAGAGATGGGGAAAACTGAGAACAGTGTAGAGAAGTGCTTAAAGCCAGAGAGTATTTTACTGGCTAGAATTCAAACCCAAGCCTTTGAGGTATTTGAGCACGGCTCTTCCTGCCATTTCTGGCTGTCAAGGTAGTGTTGTTGGTGTAATAAAAATAGAGCACAAAGGCATCTGTCTCACTAAGTGAGGACAAACGGTGAGAGTTTAGAAGAGCTGGAATAAAATGTTAAAACTGGCCCTGGCCATGGCTCAGTTGGTTGGAGTGTCATCCTGTTCACCAAAAGGTTGTGGGGTTGTGGGTTTGATTCCCAGTCAGGGCACATACCTAGGTTTTGGGTTCGATCTCTGATCAGAGTGCATACATGAGGCAAACCATGAATCTCTCTCTCTCTCTCTCTCTCTCTCTCTCTCTCTCTCTCTCTCAAAATCAATGAAAGCATATCCTCAGGTGAAGATTTTAAAAAAATGAAAACTAAAAGATGCTAAAGTGTGGGCAACATAAGTAAGCAAAAGAGGAGGTCCTATATGCTCTTGGGGGAGGACTTGAGGCCCCCCAGAGTCTTCCCCACCTGCTGGCTGAGCCTCAAAATATCTTCCTTGGAAGTTCATTAATTTGACTTAAAGTTTTGTTAAAATTCAAATCAGAATTACTCCTAGGAGCCATGGCACAGTCAGTCATAGGGTCACTAGTGCCTTCAGAGAAAAGAGTCAGGACTCCCCTGGGAACCTGTTCTGAGGGGGAAAGAGGGAGGGGAGGAGGGAAAGAAGATTCTAATAACTCAAAGAACTCTTTCTTATTTTCCTTGCTCCTTTAAAAAATCTATAATGTGCTCAGGTGAATCTTTAAAACAGCACAATAATTCTCCTTGCTCTGCATCACACACAATTTACATTCCACAAATCGAAAAGTACAATACCCTGGTGGGTTTCTGCTCTAATCCACCCCACTGGCAATAAACGTGTCTTTGCAGATGTTTTCTATCTGCTGTCGGCAGTGTTATCATGTGTTTGGTAATTGTCTCAGCATAATTTCTGTCACTCAAAAAGGTTTATGGCCCTAGCCGATTTGGCTCAGTGTATAGAGAGTCAGCCTGCGGACTGAAGGGTCCTGGGTTCGATTCTGGTCAAGGGCACATGCCCGGGTTGCAGGCTTGATCCCCAGTAGGGGGCATGCAGGAGGCAGCTGATCAATGATTATCTCTCATCATTTATGTTTCAATCTTTCTTCTCTTCTCCCTTCCTCTCTGAAATCAATAAAAATAAAAAAATAAAAAGGTATTATGCTGGGATGCTGTGTGGGAGTCCATTTTGATGGATGGAATGGCCATCCATGAGCCTGAGGGAACTATTTCCCAAGCCTTGGGTGGAATGCAGAGTAGCTCTGGAATGAGAAGAACCTAGACTGTTCTGCATACAGTGTGGTTCAGGACTAGGTAGTGAAGAATTGTGAAGGGGATGATGGAACTGCAGAAAAGGATATGGGTCAAGAGAGAATTTGGAGGAGGAAATTTCTGGATTAGGATAAAGACATGGAAACTGACACAGACTTCATCCTTGACTAAACCTTAGTCAGGGTCCTCTAACCTAGACATTCAGTGTCCTTCCTTGTATCCTTGTCAGTCTTTCACTATCCAATTATAGCAAGAAGCTTGGCAAGTTGGTATAGCCAGGGTCCCCACCCTCGATATCTAATCACTCGCAATAGCTGAGCAAATTCCTCATCTCTCACCACCCCCGAGATGATGTCTAATTACCCCTGCTGGCCTTAAGAAAGAATCATGTCCAGTCATTTTAGCCAGAACCCCCTCTTTACCCCTGATATCTCCTCTTAGTAATTTTCCATCCACTGACCTCACCCTGGCTATAAATCCAATCTTCACTATGCTGGATTTAGAACAGAGCCCAGTTCAATTTTCCCTGGGTCTCTTTTCTCCTCTTGCCATAGTTCCTGATTAAAATCTCTTTTTACTGCTTTAACTATAATTTTCTTTGGCAAGACAAACTCTTCAAGAGAACTGAAGTCTTTCAAAACCATCTACTGTTGCTCCTTCATTTTACTGTGGCCTGGAGAAACCACTGGGGATGGATAGATTTTGGTGGCAGAGAAGGAAAGGGAATCCAAAGTCACTTCAAGGTTCATTCCTTGGGTGACTTGGAGAATAGTGTTGACATGAGCAGACATAAGTTTACACTGAAACAGAAAGACAGAGCAAACACATGCATACAAGGACCAGTAGAAGAAGGATAAACAGAACACAGGGTGGTAACAACCATGGAGCAGAACTGCTAAGTAAGCAAGGAAGCTAGAGTTCTAATCCTAATTCTACTCCTGATTTATTGAGTTAGTTTGGAAGAATCAATTTTCCCCCAGATAAACCCATCCTTCTCTATATTGAAAGATAATATATACAATTAAATAATGCTCATGAATGTAAAAATGAGTGTTAGTTATAAGTCATTGAGAGACTTGGTGTCTCAGATCTTGTGTCCAGTTCTGAGTCCTATTCTTAAGTGCCTGTCCCCTAGGTTCAGGGGCAGGGTGATCAGCTCTCTATTTATCTTCTAGCTGTTGACTCCTATCATGGCCATTATCCATATATAATGAAGTAACTGATACCTGTTAGAATCCTGAAACTCTAAGGATTGGTTCTCCTATACCTGATTTGTGTTAACCTCTCAGAGCCCTTACTTTGAACATCCTATATAATAAAAGCCCAATATGCAAATTGTCCCCACGGGCGGTCATTCGACCAGGAGTTCGACTGGGAGACAGAGTTCGACCACTCACTATGATGTGCGCTGACCACCAGGGGACAGTGCGGAACATGGTGGGCATTAGTGGGTGATGCGGTGCTGGCAGCGGGCAGCAGTGGAGGCGCTGCCGGCCCCAATGCCCCCCCCCCCCACAACAAGAGCAGGATAGTGGAGCAGGTGAGCAGGTGGTGTCAGGCCAAGGCCGGTGCTAGTGGGGGTCTGATTGCCTTGCAAAGGGCAACCAGCAGTGGCAGTGAGGGAGGGAGGACCTCGGCCCAGATCGATTGCCCCACAGGTGGGATGGTGGAACAGGTGAGGGAGTGGTGTCAGGCCAAGGTGGGGTGCCAGGCGGGGCTGCGGGGCTGCAAAGCTTGGGGCACGAGCTGGAGCCCGATCTCCACAGGCCACCCCGAGGGATCCCACCCGTGCATGAACTCGTGCACCAGGCCTCTAGTTTATGTATAATAAGGCACTATGTCATCTGTAATCTAGTTCTCAGCTATTGCTCATATGAGCCAGCCTTTCTCTGGGGCTAAATGTCAGCATGTAGCCATGTCTTAAATATCTTTATCTCAACTAGAGCACTGGGCACTTGCTTGGCACATGGTAGGTTCCCAATGCAAATGAGTCTATAGGTGAGTTGAAAATAAATTTGAACTTCTGCATGTGATCATTTGGGGCAAATAACAGGTAATAACTAAGTGCAATGCTTAATTGTAGTAACTATAAGCATGCATTTGCTTCATTTCCTTTCCAGATTTGTAGTTTTCTATTTTTATTTAGTCATGTACACATGCTTCAGCTCCTTTTTGGACAAAAGGTATAAATTATAAATAAATAAACAAAAATTCCATACAGGTCAGTTCACTAAAAGATGCCCTGGATTTTGCAGGACCTAGGAGCCCTAGGACCTACCTTTTGGAAAAGATACAACTGTTCCTTTCCTCGCTGCCAACCTGCAGATGAAGAACAGTGTGAGAGCCAAAGCAGGTGAGAGTCTAAAGGACAGGTAGTGGATGAGATGGTCCAGAGCCAACCCCAATAGGGGTTCATTATATTCATAAGGCGAGTCACTTGGCTGTAGATGCTGGTGCCAAACCACAACTCCAGACTAGAGATGCTGCATTGCTAAGTCTGTGGTCTCTGGATTACTATGCCTGGGTTCAAATCCTGGCTCCTTCACTTACTATGTGACATTGGGACAGTTAGTTCATGTTTCTGTGCCTCAGTTTCCTTATCTGTAAAAGAGTGGATGATCTAAATAATTCCTACCTTAAGGTGTTTCAGTAATTTAATGTCAGTAAGTTCTTAGAACCCCTCTCAAAAGTGTGGGCTGTTATCTGTAATCATTCCCTTATGACAGGTGTGGGGAAAGTCCAGCCTGTGGACTATAAGGACCATGAAATCCTTTGGTCTCACCCTGCCAAGGCATTAGGGGCAAGTTAATTAAATGTTTGACAAATAGAGAAGGCTAATTTTTAAGTTGATAATTTTGTATGGCCCATGAATAATGTTATAAATATCCAAATGGCCCTTGGTGGAAAAAAGGTTCTCCACCCCTGCCTGAAGAGGTACACCCCATTCTAATGTGTACTGTGCTATTGGCACAGTGTTACTGAGAAAGTGTTGGAGAGGACTCAGACTCCCACACATTTGAAGAGTGCACATACCCTACTTATAATCCTGGAGTCCATGAGATATAGGTCTGTACTGTTGATTATAAAAAGAAGTAGCAGGGGCATTTCACACATTTAATACATGGCCCCGACTAGTAAAAACAAACCAACACCTGTGACTTGTGGTAGAGAGATAAGTGGTATCAGCTTCATTCTCAGGTGATAATTAGACTGTTATTTTCATTTATACTATAAAGCTGAAGTAGAGACTACTCATTTGCACATTGCTTAATATTTTGCTTATTGGTGAGACTAGATTGTATCTTGTCTAGCCAATGTACTCATTTTTATTTCTCCCACCCTACCCTGCCTTGACCTCATCAGCAATTCCA
Organism: Cnephaeus nilssonii; assembly: GCF_951640355.1. Lineage (NCBI taxonomy): Eukaryota > Metazoa > Chordata > Mammalia > Chiroptera > Vespertilionidae > Cnephaeus > Cnephaeus nilssonii. The sequence continues at coordinate 28,479,935 of NC_137072.1, read as the reverse complement.
AAAGATTCCACTAAGAATAGAGTATTTTCTTTACTAACTGAGGCTCAGTCAATGATATTCTTTTCTTTCCTGGTGCATATTTGCCTTCATATTTCTCACTTCTCCTCCCCCGTTTCAGAGAGTCTACCACTCTCCGTCATGTCTGGTTTCCTAGGAGACACGCTCACAGCCAGGAACCCCAAACTACACATTTTCATTTCCTCCCCACCTCCTCTCCCAATTAGCTTTAACTGGTGACACAGTTGAGAATACATCAGCACTTTTAAAAATTACTCCACAAATTACTCCACCGATTTCATACTCATTCTTGGGAAGACAAAGTAATTGCAGAAGATGGGCTTTTTCTGGAGAAATCTCAGTTTAGAATCACACCTAATATCCTAAGTATTGGATTTGTCAAATGCCTAGAGATTATACATGCTGCTCAGAGGCTAATACTGAAGTTAGTGAAATTCCTTGACTCCCCAGTTTGAAACTCTATGAGGTAGTTCTGGTGGGTATTTTCTAGGCTCCCCCTGTGGCCAGAGTAGTGTCTTTCCACTGCAGGAGAATGCATGCCTGATTGAAGGGACAGAACCTTCTTCAGTGAGGACAGCCCACCCTCCCTGTAGCTCTTTCTCCCTCCCACTCACAGGGTGAATTTCTTGAAAATGCTGTAGGTTAATTTTTGGAGATTTTAAATTAATTTCTGTCCTTACATATTTTTCTCCTTTGTTTTAGGAAGGCAGCAGGTTCCTGAGTCCTTCACTTAAGCAAAGTTTTCACCCCAGCCAAAGCGAGAAGTTGCTTGCAGGGTACCTTCTACCCCAGCTCTTGTTTCTTAAAACCAAGTTTTTTGAAAAGATGTTGTCAGGATTCCCAGTGAGGGAAGAGAGAGGGGATGGGCCTTTGAGCAACATGAAGGGAAGGCTATGTAATGTATTTATACTGTCTCTACATACATACATTAGAATTTTCCAGAAAATAAATATGTAGCCAAACCAGGATACTTCCATTAGAAAACTCTAAAGATAGTAACTCAGTCCATGAAATTGAAATAAAAATAATTGGCTGGCATCTTGGTTGCATAAACCGAGGGGACACCTAAGGACATATCATCCCTTTGGACCTCCTTTTTGGGCACCTGCATTTAGGAATGGAGAGAAGAGAGACTCCCCAGTCTGTGAAGAGGTAGAGGTCAGGATCCACAGTCATTGAACAGTAGGGATCTTTAACCCCCCTCTCTGGCAGAGCTCAGGAAGGACACAATCTAAGCCTTAGATTCTTAGGGGAAGATGGTAGCAAAGGGCTTCTTGGAATGCTGGCCCTGAGCAGTAGGGCTCCAGGCTGTGGCAAAGATTCCTGGGCCCCACACAAGTCAGAAAAGCAGAGAACTACCCAACTTTCCCCCATGCAGCCTTGAGAGTGATTGGGCAGTGGTGCCCACGATGGGCTGGAGTGAAGAGGTCTTTCCCCATTTTCCATGCACCATATGAGAAGAGTAATGAGTTTGAAATCCCCACCCATCCAGAGGGATAAAGACTTACATTCATATTAATTCAATTTTAAAAAATAAAGAATTAATGCACACCTGAATTTGTGTATAGACCAAGATTCATATCTGCTATATAGAGATGCTAGTTTTTTATATTGTCTATTGAAAGATTTTTCTGAAGAAAGAAGATAGAGATGGTATATACCAACTATGAGTGCCACTACTCACCTTTTGTACTCATGACAGATGTTATTAATCAGTCAATCACAGAGTCACAAGAGCTTCAACATGGGGCTCCACAGCAACCAGTGGAACCTGGTACAAAATAGGAATCCTATTTGCCTTCCAAGAAAGGTTGCCCCCAGTGTCAATTACTTGAGAGAAGTGGAGGGTCCTGAGCAAGAACACAGAAATCTGGAGGAAGCCTTCATGTGCCTGTTTCCTCCTCCTCCTCCCCCTGCAGTGTGTCACAGGGAACAGCCTTGGGCTCACTTTCTGTCACTTTTGTCCATGGGAAGTAGTGAGGGAAGATTAAAGGGAGACACCTTTCTCTCTGCTTCCTGTAGTGCTGCCTCCCCTTCCGGCTGCCCCTTCCTCCATGAACCTGGCTCTTAGCTGCAGTTCCTGGTTATTCTAATTCCTGACATATGACTTGGCCTGGTGTGTTCTGGTAACATCACCTCTTCCCTGTGTCCCTACAGCCTTATGGGGTAATGGTTTCCTGCTGTCACTTCACCATCCCCCGCTTCACTTCTTAGCTCTTCCAGCATCCCAGTAACCAATTCCCTGTCTTAAATGATGTGTGTTTGAAATACTTGGCTGGAACCTCACTGAAACAGGAAATGATAGGTTGGGCAGAGAGGCTCTTTCTCCCCTGATTTCAAGCTCCAAGGTATAGCTTTTGAGGAGCTGCAGGGTGATGAAGAATGAGGGCCTCACCCAAAGAAAGGTGCAAACAGTAGACTCCACCAGGACCTGAAGCTGAGGTGAGTGAATTACTCCTTCTGAGAGCGGTTACCATTGCAAGTCTGCCTCTCTCCCTTTTGTGATGATTGACATTTTAAAAGTGACATAGAGATGTTCCCACTGGGTCTCAACAGCACTGAGAGGTCTGATCCACTTTGGAAATGGGACACCTTTCCGCCAGATGTCTAGAGCTGACATAATTTATTTTTGTTGTAATTTTTGTTACTTAATTATTTACAAGCAAACTAGTAAAAAACCAATCCTTTTATGCTTAGAGTTCTTACAAAACTATAAAGTCAATTTTGTAACATCATATATCAGTAAAATTCAAATTAACATGTTGATTTAACCAGGTGATGACTCCTCCCCCCACCCCCACTTTAAACTAAATTGCTGCTTTTAGCATGAATCCATTTCTGACTCCCATGTGCCGGGTTCTTGTGAGTGTGGCGTGCCTATATTGCCATGTGCTGGGTGAAGAGTGAATTCTGCTATCATTTTCTTCCAGCTCAAACCTCTGCACAACCTTAATAATACAGGGTGAGGCCCTTGACCTACTTTTGGCAAAACCACGTAACTTATTACTAAGTATATCTCTATTCTTTCTTCATTAGCCTGAAAGAAATAAGGTGACTCTGCGATCGTGGGCCAGTGCTTGGCTACGAGGTGGTCATCAGATGGTGCACAATCCTCTCCTACTCTTTGTGTTTTGAAGATGATTGTGTTGAAACATAAAATAAAAAATTCTTATAGAGGCCCCCTGAGAAACAGTACTAGTAATCGTGCCCCGGAGGCCAGCCGAGCAGTTAAAAAGAAAGGGAACTCAAAGGGTCAGATGAAGAATCAGCTACTGTCCTTTTCCACCTGGAGATCCTTCTTCCTTGGACAGCATGAAAAAATGTGGGCTTAGTTTTAGTAACAGAGTCCAGTAGTTTTCCTTACCATTTTATGAATTTTGTGAAAATAAAATAAAATCAAGTAAACCCTAATCAGGCCATATTGATTATCAATACATTAATTAATCATTAATTAACACATTAATTGATTACATACATTAACACCATACATATAAAAAAGTCACACTAGGGTGGGGCACTGAGATTTGGGATGATGATATTGAAAGTACATGTTAGAATAAAATGATAGTAGGTGGATGTTTTAGAGGAAAGTAATCAAATATCTCTTATTTTTCTTTTCAGTATGTTTGCAAATATAATAATTTCTATATGTAGACAGGAATATTTACATCGTTCCTTTTTTGGCATTATTCTTAATTATGCGCAGATACATATACCACACAACACAGTGTAGACAGTGTTCTATAGGGAAACAAACAGTTTTAATAGTCAATGTCTTTGGAGAGCAATTTAGTAAATGTTAGGATCTCCATACCTCCCAGCCCAGCAATTCCCCTCCCAAGTGTAGACACTGGGGAAACCTTTCCCTGTGAGCTCAAGGAGACATATTTAAGAATGGATATGGCAATATTGTTTGTAGTAACTAAAAATAGAGAGAGAACTCTCTACCCACAAGAGAAGGAATATATGACTGGCGATAAATTGATGTACTGTTGTGCTCAAGCAATGCCTTCAGGAGGGAGAATGAATGAACTACAACTAAATACATTCATGTTGGTTACTCACACACACAAACTGTTTAGTGACCAGGAGAAGTTGCAGAAAATTCATACACTTAGAATATATACACATTAGTACCATTTCTGGAAAGCACCAAAATATACATAGAATATTATTTATTTTTTCTACAACCATTTGTAATGTATATATAAATAAAGGTATGCCATTATAAATACCAAGTTTAGGATAGGCATTCCCTCTGGGAAAGGTATTATTGGGGAAGGTAACAGGGGCTTCAGCTCATTCAGCAATGTTGTAGTTCTTAAGCCAGGTGATACATTCATAGGTCTATACTCTTTATGTGTTTTTATGTATCCCAAATAAGTCATGCTACATAAAATATTTTAGCAAACCAGTCACCCTACATAAAACTCATCTCTGCTTGGAAAACTCTTTAATGGAAACCTTTGAAGCTTCCATAGACTCTGGAACACAGCTCATAAAGCCAAGCACACACCTGGCCTCATGATCTCATTGGGTTTCTCCATAAGAGAGGCTTATTCATCCACTTGTTATTTTACCAAGACTCTCTACCTGAAAACAGTCTGTGAAGCAAAGAAATGTACAGCAATCTGGATAAGTGTTTCCTTAAAGCAAATACAATCATGTGAAAGTAGTTGGTGTTATTGTTGGTGGTGGTTCATTTGTTTGATAGATGAAAAGCTCCTGGGAGCAGCACAAAGGAACATATATTTTCACTGACAAAACTCACCACTCCTTGAGATCTTTGAGGTTCAGGCCTGAAAACTACAGCAAAAGTCTAACCTGAATCTAAACCAAGTCTGAAAACACCTCAAAGGAGGTCCCACACATCAGATCTCCAATGTTGTGGGATCTGGAGATCTCATGGAGAGCCTTTGAGTCTTCTCTAGAGCCTCTTGTCTACCCTTGTGACCACATGGAGCCCAGGACCTACTACAGTCTGGCTCACCCTTCATTCTTTTTCCTGAGGAACTTGGTCATCTATAAATCATACTCAGAATACAACCAACCACAAGACAAATTTGGGAGGCATTTAGTACAGTGGAACAAGTGTGGGATTTGTGGCCAAATGAGGATTTAGATCCTCGCTCTATCCCTTTAATGACTGTGAGGTCTTGGGAAAGTTACTTGGCTTTTTTGAGCCTCTGACTCCTCAGCTTTAGAATGGGAATGAAAACAACTAACTCATACACTAATAACACTGGCTGGAGGTTAGTAGATGGCATCACTGTCCCCACCATCCTGGAGCCCAGCCAACACCGGCACTGACACAGCTCCTGCTGCAGGTTAAGTTGGAGACCACCGGGTCTTATGCATCTGGAATCCACACATCTGTGGGTGAATATTAGCCTTATTATGGTATGGCATGCACAGGCCATGAGGCAGATATTTAATGAATGAAATATTAATTCTGCATCTAGCCAAACTTACAAGCCATGGGGGACAATTTTGAGAACTTAACCTTTAAATGACAGTTTTACCTTTTTCATCAACTACCTGTTGCACACTTATGTAGCAGATGTGATGTGTGTACAGGGTGGGGGTTAATGGGCAAGACTGTGGAGACAAGGGAAAAGGTGACCTCATGTTTGCCCTCAAGCCATGGAAGGATTCATGGAAGAAGTGACACTTGAGTCAACTTTGGGAGAACTACACCATCTTCAGGAAGACAAAGAGAAGAGCAGAATCTGGACAAGAGAGTCAGCATGTACAAAGGCACCGGGACTAGGGAAGCCATGGACTTTTGGTGAAGCATCAGTAATGAGCATAACATCCCAGAAGGCAGTGGCAGCAGCAGAGACTTGAAGAGGTAGGCAAGGGCCTAATTATGAAGAGCCTGAATGTCACAGTAGGCAGAATTTTATGATGAAAATGACATGATCAGATTTGTGTTTAAAAACAGTGGTTCTATCAGTAATTATTTAATGGGTTAGAGGGAGGGAGTTGCGGACATCAGAAACCTAGCTGGGAGACTATGGCAAGAATTCAATCAAAAGATGGCCACTTGCACCAGAACTGTAACCATGTGGATGAAGAGGAGGGAACAGATCTAAGATATATGGAAGAGATGAAATGACAGGATGTGAAAACTGGTGGACTATGAATAGAAATGGCCAAAGAGAGGTGTGTGAAGACACAGGGCTTTGGCTTGAGCCTGGATGGAGGAGGCTGGCACTTAGTGAGATAGGGGACACCCAGAGAGGAGCAGCTTGAGGAGCAAACAATGAGTTCATGCTTATATTATGGTAAAAATATATCTGGATTATCCAGGTATTAGTTTTTAAAGCTTACCACAAAAACAAACAACAGCTTTAGTGTGTAGCCATGGAACTTGAGAGAGAGGTGTGGTTCAGAGGTAGAGACTCTGGAGGCCTCACATAAGAGTGGTCAACGGGGCCAAGAACTTAGACCTGTTATCTGTGGGGAGTAGAGGAAATGCCCCCCTTGGCTGACAGTGCCTCTGCATGGAATGAGTGCCTTGGTATCTGCAGCAACTAGCTAGGGAAGGTTCCTACAGGAATGCAGGAAACAACACTTGAAATGGCAAAAAAAGAGAAACTCAAGATTAATGTTAGATGGACTGGGAGGGAAATGTGGAAAATAACCACGTGAACCCTTTAGAACTGCTATGTTCCCCTGTGCCCACATGTCTCCTCTGACCTGACATTCTGCCCCCTCTGCACAATGGGAGCACTGAGCTCATTCGTTCTTTGTGTGCAACCATCAGCTTTCACTACAGAGGCCAAAGCACTCTGGGCATTCATCCCAGCAACTATGCTGGTGCCGGAGGTCCTGCACTGTGCCAGTCACAACTACAGAAATAGTAATGGGGAGAGACTACATTGTCAAAATAAGCCATTTGAACAGCAATTGCCATTTACCAATATTAGACAAATATCAGCTTTATGACTTCTTTAGTTGTACCAATAAATCAGTTAGAGATGCCTCATCTAGCACAGTTGCCACTAACCACGTGTATCTATTGAGCCCTTGAAATGTGGCCAGTTTGGATTGAGATGTGTTGGAAGCATAAAATGCACACTGGGTTTTGAAGACAAAATGAAAAAGAATGTAACATATCTCATTCATAATTCTTATAGTGATTGCATAGGGAAATTATAATACATTGGGTATATTTAGCTAAATAAAATATATTATTAAAATGACATATATTGTGTCTTTTTATTTTTTTCATGTGGCTACTAGAAAATTTAAAATGATACATGTGGCTCTCATTGTGGCTGGAATTATATTTCTATTGGCCAGCACTGAGTTCAATAATTTAAATATTTTTCATTCCTGGTCATATACTATGGCATATCCTAGGCACATATTATACTTCATTATTGTATTTATCCTAAAATTAAAAACAAAGTAACTTAGTGAAAATATTAAAATCTTTCAATCTACCCATGATAGACATGCCCAAAGTGATCCATGATTTACTGAATCCATGAAATAAATGAAAGGTTGCTTTATAGTCTGTAAAGTAATATCTAAACCCTGCTCTCTTCCTACCACATACACTGGCATTGGAATCACCTTTAGAAGCATCAGTTTTGAAAGTGAATGACAACTACACATACATAGGGTAAATGTGAATTTCCTGCCAAAAATCTGTAGTGACTAAATAATAATAGAAAGCCCATTTATGTGCTTGGGGTTATTCTAGTTCTCACAGCTCATTGTTTAAGTAAGGACCTTGGTTTTTATCAAATTGCATGATATCCTACACTGTGTTTTCCAAGCTGCTTTCCCTGGTGTCAAATATAGTGTTTTACTTGGAAGTCTTAGGAGAAATGACTACATTTCAGTTCCCCCATTTAGAAAAGATGTCCGAGTTCATGCTCTTTGTGTAAGATAAAGGAAACCTTACAAGACTAAATACGATCCTCCTTCAGGCATTTTTATCCCTTTGAAGACACTAAGTTATTGCCATTAATGTAGTAATTCCCTCTGAATATCAATGCGGAGTTAATTTGCCCAATCGCTATCATCCACTTGTATTAAAAGCAGCACAATTAGTGAAAAGTGGCCTTTTGGAAAAGTGATTGTATCCTGCTTCTAGCTTTTATCTCCCATTTGTTTCCAAGGGAGAGTGATGGGTTGCTTTGTCTTGTTTGTGGACTCTTTAACACTTTCCCTTTTGTTTGTACAACCTTGACAGAGGAAATGTGTTTATTGCCTGACACTGGATATGAGCACTTAATAAATCCTTTTTGGATGAATAAGTAAATGAGATAGAAGAACTGCAAAATTACTTTTTCCTTCTCAACAGCTTTACTGCTAAGAGTTCTCCTCTCTGCCCGCTTGGGATGTAATGAACAGATCTGACTGGGAAAATGAATAGAATTTACCACCAATAAATCAATCCCCCTATTTTTTATATATCAGAAATCTTCATGTCACTTACCTCCCCTCCCTCAGTCATGTTACATTTTACCTGCCACACTCATATTCCAGTTTAATTATATAGCATGAGTCATGGCCTGGGGTTTCTCCTTTTTCTTTTAACCAATTGACTAGCTCCGCCTGCAGGTGCAACCGGGCCCACCAGCCCCCAGGAGAGGCCACCCAGGGCCCTGTTATCCCATTTAATGAAGCCAGTGGCCCATGTATTTTCTCATTTACCAGGGCCATTCAGACAGCTTCCACAGAGACTTCATAAACTCTGCTAGGCAAACAGGATTTTTTTGGCTCACAATGGAAAAGGGCTGTAAACCAACCATGGCTTTGAAAGCCCAGCAGTTAGCAGGCTGGCATTTGCTGTGTGTTGCTGGCTCTTTCATCACCTTCTGGGCTGTGGAGCAAGCCTTGCATCCTGCATTTGCCCAGGTCAAGTCTTCAAGTGCCAAGGCATCACTGTCTGGAAATAAGGGGCTGTTCTGTCCGGGGAGAATGAGAAGGGGTGTCCCTGTGCTTCTCTCAGGCAGCTGGCAAGGAACCTCAGAATCCTGTGTCCCAGGCAATTCTGAAGTCAAATAAGATTTTCTCAGGAATCAAGCTGTCTTGGGAGTCATGTGGGTCAAATGAAGTGAACTGGCACATTAGAATTAGTTAACTCTACTTCACACTCCCATTACTCCCAGTTTATAATGAAGCAATGGCAAATTCAGACTCTTTTCCTCCGATTTCTTCATTTCTAAGTTAGTCACATGGAGCAGGAGGATGATAGAAAGAGGATGGGCTTTGAGGCCAGGTAGCTTTGGATTCAAGCCCTGCTTTCTCCACTTATGATTTCCATAGCTTTGAGGAACCCAACCTCTTGGAGTCTTCATTTCCCATTTACAAAATGAGGTTAAAAATGCTTGCTTTTTAAAACTCTTATGAGGGTTAGAGATTTTTTTAAAAAAAGTAAAATACTTGTCCTTATAATATGCTCAATAAATGGTAATTAATATTGTAATATTATTAAAATACTAGAGGCTCAGTGCACAAAATTCGTGCACTGGTAGGGTCCCTACCAGCTGTGGGCTGCCGGCTGCCAGCTGCTGGCCAGGTACACCCTTCCTTCCCCTGGATGGCCTGCCCCCTGATCAAACTCCCAGAACTCCAGTCGAGGGGACAATTTGCATACTATGCTTTTATTATATAGGATCACAGCATTTAACTATATTATGTATTAACATTTATAATTAATTAAACATATATTATTAATATGCCACATTATATTTGTAACCAATACCAATATTGTGTCAATAATATATTAACATGTTATATCAATATATTAATAAATACCTGCTGAAATGTATACTAGTATATTGACATATTATATTTAAATATTAATATATGATAGCTATTATAATATTTACATATTGTTAAGTTGTATTAATATATTATCATTAATCAACAGTTACTTCAAAATATTAACATTGTTTTGTATTAATGCAAAGAATTAAGTTGTTTCACTGTTTTTTAGCTAGTTTATGCTACCCATTGAGATACACTGGCAGTAAAAGAAAATAAAGTCAGCATGTTTTCCCATTTTCCTAGAGTAAACACAGCCTGGTTTCATCTGGAAAAGAGTCATTTACTTTTTCAACAAAAGTAGAGTCATTAAGACATTTTGGAATAGAAAGCTCTGACTTTATTTTTCCTGTATGTCAGGAATAACAATAACCCTGAGCGGAAGTCACCATCAGCCCTCAGTTGTGGTTTCTACACTCTACAGTCTCCTAAGCCTGGAAACTATTAAAACACTCTGGCAATGTTAGCTATTATTAACCAGAAACAACAAGATAGGGAAAGAAAAACACGAATGACCTACCCGCTCTCTGTTCCTGAAAATTCTGCCTTAGGGGTCTCACCCTTTGGAATTTGCCCATCCTGTTGTGTGGAGCTAGTTCTACACTGCATCTAACCAGCTACTCTGGCCTCAGGACATCTTCTCAATGCCCAAGATTTATCAAACCTACCTGAGCCCTTCGAGAACTATACGTGATTTGTGTCCTGCACTTAGTCGATAAATATATAAAGAGAGCCTAAAATTTTGCTTGCACCATGCTACCTACTAGGCAAACAGGGTGAACAAGACATGGTGAAGCCTGCTTTCTAGAAGTTCCTGGCCAACCATTACAAAAGGAGCAAATATATATGTGGTTACTGAGTGGGAGAAAGGCTGGGGATGAGGTAAGCAGAGCATGCTATAGACTCACCCCAGACTTGGGCATCAAAGATTTCCCAAGAGGATAGGTTACAAGGGACAGACAGTGTAGGAAGGTGAGGGCAGGGTGGTGAGGGCTGGGCACCTCAAAGATCTGGCATGTCCAGAGAGCTGCAAAGCCTTCCCTGAGGCAACTGGGTAGGTAGATGATGTGTTCCTTCCACATGTGGTGAAAGGATCACCCAAATCAGAGTCCTCCAGCCTTTCCACAAAATGCAGGTCCTTGGGCCTTATCTCAGACTTACTGAATCAGCGTCTCTGGAGAGAGGCCCAGGAGCTGTTAAACACACCTCCGGTGACTTAACTGTTCAGCTGAAGCCTGAGAGCAGCCAGGGCAGGAGAAAGAAGAAGCATGAGGCGGAGTCAGTGAGTAAGGGTCAGGTCAAGGTGAGCCTGGTGGTCCAGATATGAAGATGGACTTTTTCATGCAGGTCCCAAGCAGTGGTGTGCTGGTTAATGGTAATGACCAGCCCTTGGTGGGAGGGCCCTGCTTTGTAACTGGCTGATTTCTGGGTTGTAACTACTGTAGTGAAGATCACATGAGAGTATGTATGTTCAAATTTTCAAGATCTAAAGCACAAAAGAAAGGAAAATTGTTTTTTATTAAGGGGTCTGTTAAGAGATGATAAAACCCAGGGCCAAGCACAGAAACATGATTTTCTTGAGGTCCCAGAGAGGAAAATTTTTGGCTTAAGCTTGAATCCACAGTATTTTCTGGTAAACTACCAACCTATAATAATTATTGGTTGTGAAAGTTTTTGTTGTGATGAAAGCTGATTTATCCTACAAAGGCATCTGCTTCACTCTGAGCTCTTGATAGGCAAGGACCCAACTTCATAGGGCTCTTGCAGGTGGGAGTTACCGCTCTGTGTCTGAGCTAACAGCATCACCCTGAAGCTAGGTCCCATCTTTCCTACTGCATTCATGACTGTGACAATTCATTCCACACTTGTGTCATGACTTGAATTTCTGCAATATTCATCTGTATATTTGTTCATACATTCATACTAGTAACAGCTAACATTTATTACGGCGTGCCAAGACCTTACAGACATTAACTATTTACTTCTCACAATAACCTATGATACAGGCTACTAATTTATGCATCTTACACATGAGGAAACTGAAGCTCAGAAAAATTACCCCTAGGGAATGGAGGAGCTAGGGTTTGAACCCAGTAAGCTGATTAGGATAGGCTATGGTGCCTCATACCTCTCCTTTTCATTAACTAAATAAATTGCCCGAGAGTCCCCAATTTCTTTCCATGATTCACAGATGCCTTGAAAGTGGTCATTTGAAAAAGAATAAAGTTGTATCCTGTTTGCACCCAACTGAGTTCACTGGTTTAATAAAAACATTACAGTACAATAACTCTTTGTAAAGGAATTTGATGCATCCCTCATAAACAAATCTATTTCTGGTTTTATTGGCTTTATAAGAAAAATGCCCAGCATCATAAAAACATGGAGTGTCTTATAGGCTCTCAGGTAAGATTCTCCTTACCTGTCTCAGAGGCTTCCAGACTAGAAACTGTTTCAGCCTTCCTCAAGAAAACATTTTAATGTCAAGAAACACTGCTTTGGATTTAATCTAAACTTGTCATGCTTCAACTCCAGCAGATTTCCTCTTATTTAAGCCTCCATTAAGATAAAATAGCCTGTCATTAGCTGGTGAATAATGTTGTTTATATTTAATGTGCTTGAAAGTAATTGTCAAGCACCCCTTTAGTCTTACCTTACTCAGTCTACACCACCCTTCAGTCCTTATTGCTGCCTAGTTCACAGAGCTCTTCAAAGGGAAATTCTAATATTTAATCAGAATCCATGTATCAAGTGTGTGGAACACAATGGATCATTTCAGGCACTGTTCTCTATGGAGCCTGGCAAAGTTCCAAGTAGGTTTAGTAGAATTCTATGTGGCTTTAAGGGTTTCATATACTGTATGATACTTGATCTGAAGAACCAGAGAGCCTTTGACCATGATTCTTTGATTCGTTCTTTTACTATCTATAGTGTCTGTGGTTTTAGAATTTTCACATCTTACATCTGTATCTAATGTGCTTCCAAAATTGTAGAGTGGTTGAGATAGACAATTCTTGAACTAACTGCAATTATGTGTGGCACTTACCCTGGGTACACAAGGGCAGGACTTGCAGGACATAATTCTTGTGTTAATTTCAATTGCTCATTCTTTATAAGCTCAACTTCCATTTCCCAGTAAGTGTTCCTTTTATAAATAGTCTGATTCTTTCAGAAGACTTCCTTTAGAAAACTACTTTGTGCCACAAATCAGAAGTCATTCCTTTTAAAAAGTAACTGTAGTGCAGTAAATGACACAGTGCCTTTGTGGCAGAAATAAGAGACATTCAGACAGATAAAAAGCACCTTCTCTGGGGAATTAGCTAATTGTGAAGGGGAGAAGATATTGAAGGCAGCAGTATCACAGTGTTCTAAAAACCCTAGTTAGCAGACAGAATAGTCACTGAGATGTCAAATTAAACTTTTTAAAAATTAATATTCCATCCTTTGTAAAGAGGTTAATTTTCTGACATATAACATTAGTTTCAGGTGTACAACATGATGACTCAATCTATATATATAAAAGGCTAAGTGATTGATCATACATCTGTCCAACTGACCAACCAGCTAGTACATATGACATACACTGGCAACTTAAAAATAAACATTGACTCATGTATGCACAATACATATAAAGCTCTTGCTGGCGCCAATTGCATGTGTGTGTTATTTTTATATCATGTCTTTGTTGTTGTTATATCATGTTGTTATTGTTTATTTAATAATAAATTTATATATTATTTTCATATACATTTTACTAATTTTCTTTCATCTCTGACAGTTCTATTATAGAGAAAGGGTGAATAGCAATATTAAAATATTTCTTCTAATTAATTTCCTTTCAATGTGTACAAATCTGTGCACTGGATCACTAGTATTTGTATATATTGAGAAATTATCTCTATAATAAATCTAGTTAACATCCATTCTCCAGGTTAATTATATCCTCTTGTCATTTACTGTGCAAGCATTTAATTAAAGACATCAGTATTTTTGTTTGGATATAAAAGATGGGCCTCCAGTCCCTCAAAAAATTAAAAATAGAACTATTAAATGATCTAGCAATTGCACTTCTGGGTATAAACCCCAAGGAAATGAAATCACTATGTCGAAGAGCTATTGGCACCCTCATATTCACTGCAGCATTATTTGTAATAAACAAGACATTGAAACAATCTAAGCATCCATTGACAACTGAATAAAGAAAATGAATAAAGAAAAAATATATGTGTATGTGTTTGTATGTACACACACATACACACAAAGAAATACTGTTCAGCAATAAAAAAAAAAAAAGGAAATCCTGCCATTTGTAATAACATGGAGGACTCTTGAAGGCATTATGCTAAGTGAAATAAGTTAGACAGAGTAAGACAAATACTGTGTGATCATACTTATAAATAGAATCTAAAAACAAAACAAAAAAATCAAGAAAACCCAATTCATAGTAAAGGAGATCAGATTTGTGGTTAACAGAGGCAATGGGTGGGAGTGAGAGAATTGGATAAAAGTGGTCAAAAAATACAAACTTCCAGTTACAAGATTAATAAATACAGGGGATGTAATGTACTACATGATGACTGTAGCTAACACTACAGTATGATATACATATTTGAAAGTTTAAGAGAATAGATCCTAAAAGTTCTCATCACCAAAAAAAATTTTTTGTTGTAACCATATGAAATGATGGGTTTTAACTAAACTTATTGTGGTAATCATTTCACTATATATAAATATATCAAATCATTCTATCTGTACATTTTAAACTTAAACAGTGCTATATGTGAATTACATCTCAATAAAACTGAAAGAAAAAAATGGTTCTCCAACCAAGGATTCTTTCCTCTTCTCCCCTCCCCTTTCTCCTCTCCTCTCCTCTTTTTTCCGCTCCTTCTTCATCTTTTTTTGATACTATAACTTCTCCAGAAAACACACCTTGCATCCAAGTAGACTTGGCTTGATATTACGTGGCTGTAGCCAGGTGCTCATTGTAAATTTTGCAGCAGGCACTGGTAAGCAGGCATCACAAGACGCTGAAAAGGAGGGCAATTTTTGCCAGTCTCATTCACTGGAGGCAGTGTACAGAGGATTAAAGGGAAATATGAAGGTTGGAGGATTAAAAGTCAAATTTAAAAAGGACACATTTTAAAAGTACGCAAAGATGATTAATCACAAAATTGTTTACTCTCATATGAGAAACAACTTAATCGGCGTTTCTCTTTTTTCCATTTCCCCCCTGCCTTTGCGAATATCATTTACTGTGGTTGGAATCCTGAGGCCTGTGTCATGGCCTGCCAGGAGGCTAGTGAGAAGTACATCCATCAGCCTAGAGACTCTATGCGATGCATTATATACAAAAGGAAGAATAAGTAGAGTACCCAAGTGAATCCAGCCAAAGCCATAGCTGAGCTAAGCCCGTGTATCACTGACAACACACTAACTGTGGCAAGGGAAGGCCAGCTGCTGCCTTGTCTGATTCTAAGGTATCTCAAGTGTGGCCACCACCCAGGAGACCGTGTGTTCTCAGGTGCCTTCTGTGCAAGTGCCTGAATTTTCATACTTGTGAACATTTTTGCCCACCCCATTTTGCCACTTCCAGTTAATCACATGCATATTTATGTGCCAATTATGCAAATCCCAAGATTAAAATGCATTAAACACCCATGATTTAGACTGGTTAAGTCTAATACATGGCATAATGAAATTATTGCATGATGTCCAATTTACCTCAACACTTTCTTTAAACTGTCAGTAAGTTATTAAGTAACCATAACACACCAAAACTGAGCGCTTGGGGGCTATATTGTCCAACCCATCAGGATGCTATGAAATCAGGATCTTCAAGCTACATCCTTACTGAAGGGGCAGAATATTCCAGAGTAGACTTAAAAGGGTACAATGTGGATCAAAGTTTAAGAATGACAACATGTTGTCCCTCATAAAAGAATTTGGGTCAATTTTTAAAAATCGCTGGGTAATGTCAATAACACAGACATGGCAATTTAGAAACTAAAGCTGAGTCTCAGCAATGAAAGTTTTACACAGTTGGGTCTTGCTCCCTGAGTCAAGATGCTACTGTAGGTCACCAAATTAAAATGTAATTTGAATCTTCAATATGGAAATATCAATTTTCAGAGTCAGAAATAAAGAGATTTTAAAAAATTTCACCAAAACAATTTCACACACACACACACACACACACACACACACACACACACACATCCTTTGAAACCTAAAAATTTAAGGGTTTGAATGAAAGTCAGTTTGCTATGTAGAGGTCTTATTTGAACTTTGGTGGGACCCAAACCCTCAGTGTTTCATTAGATGATATGATTGGTAAGGAACAAGCTATGATGTGGATTAAACTGATAAATATAATATACGAGAAGCCTGACCCACTGCCATCCATCTCTCCCCCTACTACAACATGCCATTTAAATGGGCCTGCAGTGTGATTTACACAGTGCCTGAGTGCTGGCTCATTTGCATAGGGAACTCCCCTCAAGGTCTATGAGAAATGTACTTGCCTAAGCTTCTGGGCTCAGATCCACTGATTTGAGGGGAGCCTCAGAGTGCACAATACCAGGACAAAGTGTCTGAGGCAGCAATTTCATAAATGGGAGGAATGGACAGATTACATCACCACCCTCTAAGCATTCAAACCCCATCCTGACAATAAAGGAAAACAGGTCCCTCTATGAAACAGTACCTGCTGTTGCTTCCACAGCACCTTGGAGTGAGGTCTGCTGCCTGCAAGAATCAGGACTTCAGCTCTGTGCTCAGGGAGAACAAATGGTCACAGAGGGGCTCCCCAGCAAGTCAGCCAGCCAGCGAGGGGCTGGGATTAGAACCTTTGGTAGCAAACTCTCACTTGGGACTACTCACCTAATGAATGATGGCCAGAGGGCTAGTGAGCATGACAGGGAGATGGGGAATTCTCCCAAAGGGTAGGACACTTTCCTGCTTAAGGCCCTAGTTTTGACATTATCTTAAAACACTGTGGCCATGCTCATTAAACTGGCAGGAAAGGAACGATTCGATGGCAAGAGCCCATTTGTGCTGGAATCACTAACTTGAGCATCAGGGATGAAGTCAGAGCCTCCCTCTTTTGGCTTTAACTCTGCCGTGTGCTTATTCAGCCCATTTCCCTCGGACGTTTTGGAAATTTCTGAATAAGAAAAGTAATATTGCTAGCATGATTTAGAACTTTTGCCCCACCTATTTAGAGTTCTATGTGGATTTAGCAGAAATTGAATAGCCTCCTGTCACCTGAGCTCTCAAAGGAAAGCCCTGTCTTTGAGGCAACCCTTTCTCAAGGAAAAAAGCAAGCCCCACCCGAGGAGAACAAGTTCCCTAAGCCCCCGGAGACTCAGCAGCTCCCCCTGAACAGTTCAGGTCCAAGTTCACTATATCAGGCTAGTCCAGGGCTCTGCATGCTTTTCTGCCTGGCTGGTAGTTCTCTGAAAACACGCTGGCTTCCAGAATGCATTAACCTACTTTCCACAGAGGATTCCCTTCCTTCTTGCTCTGAAGAAGAGGAGGGGGAAAGAGGGATTTCAAGCCAGAGCTGGGCATGCTCTGCTTTCAACGTGTTACTACTCCTCCGCTCAACAGCGATGTAGCCTCAGCAATTGGTACTTCCTGCAAGGAACAGCTCCCGGGGTTGCCCGGCCCCCAAGGAAGAGTGATCCGAAATCCTGCTAAAATATGGCTGTCTAATCAACCAAGAGGAGAACTCATTTACGAAGACTCCCATTGTCCACACTGACCACACTGACCGATGGCTCTCCCCCGCCCCTGCGCTCCCCTCCCTGCACGCGATCGCGCTGTCTGTGAGACGAGCCTATTCTTTGAGAGATCCAGTTGCATTCGCCACCCTAGTTCTGAAACAAGACAAAAGCTCAGTGAGCCTCCCGTTCACAGAGGCTCCCGGCAGGCACCTCCGCTGCCTTTTTTCTATCCCCCCAGCAGAATAAAAAACCCGCGACTCATTCTCCTTACCTTAGTCCTCATCGGAGACAGGAGCCCTTCCATTTTGGCGGAATCCTCATGCCAGTTGCTCTCCTCTTTCAGTGACTCCCTCTGCGTGCAGTCCTTAAGCATCCCACATGAAAAGAGCCATGTCGGGAGGCGCGGCCGCTCCCCGCTCCCCGGTGGCGCCGCACAGCCACCCGGTCTAACTTGAATCCCCAGCGCCTGGAAAGCACGGTTCCTGGAGCAGCCGGCTCCTCTCCTCGCCCTCTTCCCCCTCTCTCTTTCTCTCTCTCCAGCGCTCTCTCCTCCCTCTCTCTCCTCCCTCTCTTTCCATAATCTGCCTACAGCTCCCTGTGTACCATGCTCACTTGACAAACGACCCCTGTCTTAGGTACCATATTTGAGCCAAGAAAAGTGATCTGAATCAAACCGCAGGGGCAGCTCACCCAGGACAGGAGGCCAGGAGAGGGGGGCTGAGCTCTGCGGGGTTTACTCTCTCTAGAGCTGACAGCTGAAGGTACCGCCATCCCTAGTCATTCATTCATTCTTTCCTCTTTTAAGAAACTGGGACCCAACAGCAGTGTATCCAGTTGCCACCATTAATCAGATGGTTTTTCTGGTTTAAAAACCAAAATAGAAATCCCACTGCTTGTATATTTCCAAATTTGTTTAACCCAGTGTTGACCTAACATCTGGATAGTTAACTGGATTTTTTTTTCTTCTGTTAGAGGCATAGCCTCTTCTTAGGAGAAGTTTCAAAACCAGATTTATGGACTTGATCCTGAACAACTGAGCATTAAAGAATAAGTGTGTGTGCTGTCCAGGATTCCAAATAAACCAGGGCTGACGGCTCTATTCAGCACCGCTAGACACTTGTAAAAAGTAGACAATGAAAAAATATTGCAAAGTCCTGGGTCAGATGAGAGTTTCCTTAACTTTCTTACGCTTGAGATAGTCTCTATGTGGAAATAATTCAACATCTCTCCTTCAACTGGTGACTCCTTAATTGTAACTAAGAACATCTATGCCATTACCAAAGCATTCACATTATATATGTGATACTCTCGGACCGCATGTGAACTCATCAATGATATTAAAGTTGATGCTTCCGGTCCCTCGTCCCCTGGATGGAACTGTCCCTCTATCTGCTGTTGTGCCTGACTCTCTGTACATCTCCAAGATGGGCAATCCACACACTGTCCTCCCAATGATGTCATAGGCTGGCCCTCTTTACCCTGCCTCTTCCTTCATTCATGTTCTTCATTCTCCTCCAGTTCATACATTTGCATTCTAAAGAAATTCAGAGTCTATACAACTCTATTTCTTCTAGAATTGCCATTTCTGGGGACCTCTGAACCTTATTTCTCTTGTTATTGGCTTAAACATTACTTTTCTTTACCCAGCATCTTAGTGTTTGGGGTCCCTTAATCTTTAATTTTATTCATTCAGTCATTCAACAAACAGTTGCAATGTTCCTACTAAGTGCCAGGACCTATTCTAGTTCCAGGTGACATAGTGACGGACAGGGTGGGAAAAGCCATTGTCCCCATGCCCTTATGCTCTCTAGCAGGTTTGATACAAAATTCAACCAATGAATCAAGCCCTCCCATCAGTCACCTCATTTTTTATATCAGCCTCCACCCATGTTATTGTGTTTCTGTACAAGACTGTAAGCCCTCCATGAGATTCCCCTTCCACTATAGCTCCATTCTTTCTGTGACCCTTCTCCTAACTGGATAACCATTATTAACTTTCTCTGAGACAACTGAACACTAATCTGTTCCACAAGAATTCCATTCTGCGCCTCCATCTTTAATTCTATTCCCTCTCCTCTTTCCCAGACCCTTCCCCTATCCCTTCAACAGCTTTAATTCTTTTGGGTGGGGGAGAAAATCCCTCTTGTCTTTTCAAAATATTATTCCTCATCTGCCCCACTTACTAGCCCTGGACATTAAAATAAGCTGGCTACCCTGCTCATTGAGGAGACATCACTCATCAGTGTGCCACACTTAGCCTTCATCCCATTTGACCCCTTAGTCACTTGGACAGGTATACCCATGATCTGCTTTTTACTTTTGACAATTTTTTTTTTCTGAAGCATT
Source organism: Cnephaeus nilssonii (assembly GCF_951640355.1). NCBI lineage: Eukaryota > Metazoa > Chordata > Mammalia > Chiroptera > Vespertilionidae > Cnephaeus > Cnephaeus nilssonii. The sequence continues at coordinate 28,460,058 of NC_137072.1, read as the reverse complement.
CTGTTCTGGTCTTTGTCCCTTCCTAGTCCCAGAGACACTCTCACCAGACTTACTAATCAGGATCACTTTTCTAGAGTTTCTTCCTTGACCTTTTTTTTTGTCTGTGGCACAACTGATCACTCCTGCTTGTTGTTACTCTATCTGACCCTGAACCTCCCAAAGGGTTAGATTAAAGTGATAAAAAACAGACTGGGACTGTGTCAAGGTTAAAAAAAAGTTAGACTGATTATATATTTCAGGCTGGCTGCTTTTTGACACTCTAGATTTCAGAACCAGAATAGGCTTCCTGAGCCAGAGGAAGAGACTTTAGAAAGGACTTTGAATATGCTATACATCATCACACTGCATAGAAAATGTGCAACTTTTGTGGTTGTTCATACCAGTCGCCCTGCCCCAGCAGTCAGGTCATCCACCATGTTTCACAGTGGTCTGAGAGTTCCCTAACTAAACCAAACTCCTGGGAATATTCAGGACCCAGAACCAAATTACGATCTTTAGAGGATGCTGATGATAGTGATTAAGATGAAGATGACAATAGCTGTTGAACACTTCCCTTGTACTAGGCACTGCACTAACTGATTTTCATGCATTAGCTCATACACTCCCCTCAGCTACCCGAAGCGGGAGGGACTATTATTGCTATTCCACAGAAGCTTCGGTTAAGTAATTTGCTCACACAAGGGACCTACATTTAGCTCCATGAAGCCTACTAGTGAGAACATTTCCTTCTCATCTCCCCAGCAACATCAGACATATAAAGAGTTAAGTGCATATTTAATGACCTATTCTTTATTAGTCAGGGGCTGCAAATTCAGCATTTGAAACTATTATTTTAGGCTATTACGTTAACTTTTAGCCTAAAAGTTAACCTCATTCACTTATTTGTTCATGAAACCAATATTCATTAGCCATCTATCATGTAAGGCACTTATGAAGCAGAGTTTTATGTTATTAAGATAAACAGTTATTTGTAAAGTGGAACATACCAGTTAGTTTATTACCTATCATTTTCAAGTCCTTTAAGAACTGATGGAGTAATGATGAGAGGGGGTGAGAGGAGAATGGAGTGGTGGGGGTTTAGGAAATGGTGTAGCCTGGACAATAAATGTGCAATGTCAGTGCACAATAATCATGAGATCACTAGCCATCCCAACACTCTGGAGAATGATCAATGTCACCAAAATACTCATAAGTGGCAACGATAATACAGATTGCTTTCAATGGGAGGGGCTCTCTGCTTGCAACTTTACGTTCCAAAAGAGTTCCTTCCGCTTCAAAAAGGGCAGATTTTACACTCTGGGTTAACTCAGCCTGGAAGAAAAAGTCAATGAATATCAAATATATAGAAACTGGAAAAATAACAATTACGTATGCACTGCAGGGAAAGGAAGTGCTAGATGAAGTCTGACTCAAGGAATTGCCACTGCACAGTGGGGGCTTCTGACCCACAGAGAGCATGCCCCTGCACCAGGAAACATCTCCTAGCAAATGCCCTTGTCCTGCATGCCATTCTTCTTCCCCATTCTGATGTTAGGAAAAAAAAAAAAAAAAGAACTTGATAATAAACCTCTTTGGACCAGGTCCTGGTCGGCAAACTGTGGCTCGCGAGCCACATGTGGCTCTTTGGCCCCTTGAGTGTGGCTCTTCCACAAAATACCACGGCCTGGGCGAGTCTATTTTGAAGAAGTGGCGTTAGAAGAAGTTTAAGTTTAAAAAATTTGGCTCTCAAAAGAAATTTCAATCGTTGTACTGTAGATATTTGGCTCTGTTGACTAATGAGTTGGCCGACCACTGGACCAGGAGCACTTGGAAATGTCACAAAGGCCATAAGACAGGTCAGGATCAGATGCTCAGATTTCCTCTCTCTGCTGCATTAAAATCTGACCATCTCTTCCCCACATCTTTGCCATCTTCAAGGTTAATTTCTTTAAGCTCCTGGTAGTCTCTGGGGATGGCAGCCAGTCACACAATTAAGAGTCATTATCTGCGGATTATATTGCCCTGTTCCACAAACAGTTTTTGATTTATTAAGGTAAGAAGATTGTGTCTTAACAACCGTATCGGTTTTTTTCCTCTGTGACCCATCACTCTTTACTTCTTATTGGGAAATACCCTCATTAAGATGTGCACTTTAGGGTGATAAGGAATAGAACAGACCTTCCTCTTGGATTGACTCCAGATACTCTGGGCAACACTAAGGGAGTTACCTCGGGAATGCCGAAAATCCCCTTCCCGTTCTCACTCTCCTTTACCGCTGCCCCTCAGCTCAGGCCACACATATTTGCTTCGCTTTATAATGTAAATATCAAAATACATCGCAGAAAAAATTTCACTCACTATATGCTAAGGTAAAATGCTCAATGAGAACTGTGATTTAATATCCAAATGTCTGAATTTATGTTTACATCTGTGTAAGAAAAGCATTCTATATGTTATTGCAATACAAATATTATATGGTAATTAACATTCTCTCAAATGCTCTCACAGGTGTTACCTTTTTAAAGCTTCACAATAATCCTGTTAGGTGTGACAGGTATTAATTTCCATTTTGCAAGTTTGGAGAGGTGACTAGAAAGTAATATTTACTGAGCATCAACTTTGTTCAGACTTGAGATAAGTACTTCAGTGCCATCTCATTTAACCTTCAAAAGTATGTGATGATCCCCATTTCACAGATGAGAGAACTGAAATTGAGAAAATTAAGTATCGTGGCAGATCGCATCACTGAGTCTCAATTATTCATGCAGTGTGTTATCCATGCCATTTGCCATCCAGACTTTGCCTCACTCTCACTATCTCTGCATATGGCTATGTGACTTACTTGGCCAATGGAACTTAATAAATGTGGTAGAAACAGAAGTTGAAAATGTCCATGGAAGGACATTTGATCTCAAGAGGAGGATGAGAGAAGATCCACTGTACAGGTTTATAAGCAAACTCAGCTGAGCCCAGTCTAGGCCAGCGAAACCCTGCAAACTTCTCAACAACCGGTGTCTACCATTGCCTGGCTCCTTATGTGGCCAAAGGAGACAGCGACTTATCCAGAATCACAGAGTTTCCGAGCAGAAGAACCAGAACCCAGACACAGTTCTCCTAATTCCAAATTCCAAGTTTGTCGCACTCTGCCTCGGCTACGAAAGCAAGCCATACAGAGGAGTGGAAATACTTTATGATGATGAAAGTAGTTCCCAAACCTCTGGGTCAATATTCGAGCTTCAAGGCGCCCATACCAATGCTTTCGTGGGATTGAGTATCAAGTATACGACCTATGACATTTTATTCTCCTGTGTTTCTTCCTCCACTATTTTCGTCCTAACACTGTGCAACACTGGGGAAGGGGTGGTGTTAGGTTCTGTCTCGGTTGATCAAGTCACCTTGTCTTCATGTTCTTTCAGACTCCCTGTCCCATTTTCAGAAGAACAGTGATGCCGAGTTATCAGCATTGAGTACAGCAGTTAATTGGAATCTAGCCCTGGGAGGCTTCCTCCTTCAGCAGTTCTTATCTTTCTGAAAAAAAAGTGCCACCCGGGTGGGAAATAAAATTGCTTTATTTCATTATCCTGGAATGGGGCTCTACCTACCCCTGTGTTTTATGAAAATATATGAAGAACAGAGGGACATTACTTGGCAAAGGGTTTGACAAGAGGTATTTACATTCCGTCCCTCCTTCTTTTCTTTAAGGGTTTTGGTTTAAGTTCTTTTGTCAAGAGGGAGGAAACCAACAGCTGCCTAGGCCTCAGATCATTACTCCAGTGTTTGCTTAGAGGGCCTCTGGGAGCACAGATATGGAGAGAGCTGAGCAAGGGCCACCAGGTGGAAGGCACCAGGAATCTGCTGGCACTTTCCCTCCTTCTTATCCTCATGGGAGGCGGGTTGGGGGAACGGGGAGCAGTTAGATGCTCCTTTAACCCTCTCCAGCCACCTCCCTGCAAAAGGGCAATCACTAGCATTTTCACAGCCTCCTGTTTCTCTTGGGGTACTTACTTCGAAGCTCCAAAATAAAGCATTGTGCTGAAGGACATTGTGCAGGGAAATGTTTTTGTTTTTTTTTTCCTAGATATTTTCCTCAAAGTATTCGGGAAGGTCTGGCCTTAGACAAATCACTTTTAAAGTTATCCTGCAATTGTTTATCAAAACTTGGACTTGGGCGGGACAAAAATGACAGTGATCAACAGAGGCACGAATCTGAGCAGTTTCTGTTTTGGAGCCCTTTGGAATCCTTAAGCTGTGTAAACAGAACTGGAACTTTCTTCTCCAATGGGCCCCTCCCTGGAGGTACGAAAGGGACCCTCCATCTCCTGTCAGAAGCACCTCATAACCACTGGGCCCATCCGGGCTCGGCTGGGACACCGCAGGGCTCCTTCACACCACACATGTGTTAACAAACGTCTTCATCTGTTCGGGCTGCTATAACAGAAATGCATACATATAAACAGCAGGTCTAGAGACTGTAAGTCCAAGATTGAGCCACTGGCCCGTTCGGTGTCTTGTGAAGACTTGCTTCCAGCTTAATCAAGAGCCTTCTTCTCACTGTGTCCTCACAGGGGGAAAGGGCAAGGGGGTTCCCTAGGGCCCCTTTTATGAGGGCACCCATGCTATTCATGAGGGCTGCACCCACATGACCTAATCACTTCAAGAAGTCCTGCCTCCAAATATTATCACATTGGGGATTAGGTTTCACCACATGAGTTGGGGGAGGGGACATAAGCAATTATTCTGTAGCAAGAACCTATATGTGTCAGACCCTGAGGTCACTAAGATAATGAATGCTGATCATAGATCTTGAAAACTCCAAGGAGTGGAAATGACAGTCACTTTAACAAACAATCTGAATTATACTGAGAAAGAATGAGCACTGAGGTTTGGATAATTACAGTAGAACCAAAGGTAAGTGGAAGTACTTACTCACCTGACATTGGGGATTAAAACTTCATCAAGGGGGACTATTCTTGTGTCTTCAAGGCCACAGATAGGAAGTCATTATGTTGCTGCCAACACAGTGGATGGGCATGGAGACAAGTGGGAATGAAGATAGGATATCAGGCAGAGATCAAACATGCAAAGGAATTACAGAGGCGGGAAATCACACGGTGCTTGATGACCAAGGTAAGACCATTGAGGTGTGCAGAGTGCTGATGAATGATTGCCAGGTTATATGATCTCAGGGTTATTTTCTTAATTTAAAACTTAATTTACATCTCCCTTCTTTGAAAAAAAAAACTATACATCATGCACAAATGAAATGAAGCATAGTTTATTTTTTTTATTTTTTACAGAGAACATTTTATTTTTTCCCATCACCACTTATCCCCTCTATATCTACTTCTCTCTCTCTCTCTCTCTCTCTCTCTCTATATATATATATATATATATATATATATATATATATATCATGCACAAATGAAATGAGGCATAATTTACTTCATATGTCAGTGTTCACCTGAAGAGTTGCATATTAATTTATTTTAAATTCTCCAGGAAATTATTTTCTATTGTTAATTCTCATTCTTCTAAGTTATTTAATTTTACAAGTTGAAGTGTATATACCTACCTGTACAGTACTTGATGGTCTCTTTAATTGACAGTAGTGATATCACCTAATTAATGGTATTACATTTAAAATGTGACCTTTCAAACATTAAATATGCCTCAATGTGCATTATTTTCATAGCTCTGAGGAGTTCTTCAAATCAATCCTGCATCTTAAATTTGTTGGCCAGTTTTGACCTAAGGCAAAAAGGAAAATAATGGCTTGATTCAATTTTTTACTGTAAAAAAATTGAAATTAATGCTAGTTATTGATGGGCATTTTTTATAAAAAAAAAACAACAACCTGAAAATGCAGTCTGTTTGGCAAACTGAATCTTAACCTTGATAGATAAGTATGCATCTTAAAAGAAAACTACTGTGTCTTTTTTTTTTTTTCATAAACATAAAAAGAGGCAACAGTATCTAAGGTCACAAAATCATTGGCATTTTGATTGAACTTGAAGACTATTTCTACCTCAATTATAATAAAACATGACTTTTCTAATTCAAGACTTCAGCCTGAACCTGAGAAACCAAACTCTGAAGGTGAAGAGTATTGGCTTTAACATAAATGTAATCCTATATAATAAAAGGCTAATATGCAAATAGGCCAAACAGCAGAACAACCAAACAACCAGTGCTATGACGTGCACTGACCACCAGGGGGCAAGCACGGAACATGGCGGGTGTCGGCTGTGGCGGGATGGTGGAGCAGGTGAGTGAGGTCGCCAGACCAAGGCAGGGTGCCAGTCACTGTCATCAGGGCAAACCTCTGGTGGTTACTAAAAATTCTTTGCTCCTGCACACCGCAGTCCCGCCTGGTGCTCGCACCTGCTGCCAGCACTGCAGCCACTGCTCGCACCCACTGCCAGCACTTGGCGCTGTCAACAGATACGAGTAGTGGCTGCCGGCCCCGATCGTCCCTCAGGGCTTCTCCACCTCTCCCTGCTCTTGAGGGGTGATCAGGGCAGCAGCTGCTGCTTGCACCCACTAACAGCGCTGGCCCCACTCACACCTGCTGCTGGCGCTGACCCCAATCACTCCCTGCCATCAACAGGTGCGAGTGGGACCAGCACCATCGGCACGTGGGAGCGGCAGCATTGGGAGCGGGGCTGCCAGCAAACGGGGGACCAGGGGCCATGGTGGGAGGGGCTGGGCGGGAGTGTGGAGGATGGGCCAAGACCCGCCCCTGTGCCCACAACAGCCTTGCAACCCACAGTTTCTTTCAAGGTGCACGAATTCATGCACTGGGCCCCTAGTTAATCATAAGAACAAGAGAAATTATAGAATATGGTGCACAGCTGAGAAAAAAAAAGGTTTTATTTTAAAACTTTGGTTTCAAAGCATAATCATGGACTGGCCACCTGGTCATGATCTGTAGAAAAAGATTAGATTTTTTTTTATTTTAATCCCCACCCAAGGATATTTTTTCCATTGATTTTAGAGAAAGTGGAAGGGAGTGGGGAGAAAGAGAGGGAGGGAGAGAGAGAGAGAAGAGAGATACATCAATTGGTTGCCTCTTGCATACTCCGGGATCTAACCTACAACCCAGGTACGTGCCCTTGACTGAGAATCAAACCCATGACCCTCCAGTGTGCAGTCTGACGTCTAACCACTGAACACATTGGCCAGGGTGGTATTAGAACTTTTAAAACCAGATCAACAAAACTCTTATAGAATTTACTTTCTATATCTGGCTTGTTGAATAATCTTGGTTATTTACTTAGGTTCTCTTCACCAACTTTCAAATGTATTAAATGTAACATGGGAAAATTGCTTACTGGTTTTTAAATGTTTCAAAACCTTTCTGGGGGGGGGGGGGAAGGTATTTTCTTTATAATTTTAGTAGATTCATTTACTCAACAAAGATTGAAGTTCTCTATGTAGGCACCATGCTCATCTCCCAAGGGGCACTCTAAATGTTTGCAGAAGCACATGCCCAGGCTGGGCAAGATATAATTCCTTTTCACTTCTCAGTGAAATAAATCTCCTCAAGCCTTCATTCAAAGAAGCCCGGATGTGTGGCACATGGGTGAAACGTCAGAAATTAATGGAGAGAGGTTTGGGGAATAAAGACATGGTTCTCTCTCTTTTTTTTAAAAGAAAATGCTGGCTTTCCTTACTGAATCCTCATGCAAGGATTGCCAGGATGCAACTCTGCGGGCACAGTGGAGCATAAACAAACATGACCACTAAAGTAGTTTAGGGTGTTCCCCTTTCATGTCTGAATATGTTTAGACAGTTACACAACTGGAGAGCTTGGAATGAAAGAAAACAATGGCCAGGGAAGAGGAATGCTTTGAATCTGAGGTGCTGGGCCTTGATTTTGCTTACTTTTTCTTTGTGAAATCAACCCAAGGTATTGCACTGATCATCCTTTGCCAGAGACTGTGTCTGGACAGGTTTGTCCTAGGCATACAGTTCAGAAACAACCGTTCATCCTACTTTTCCTATTTTTGTTTTTAATCCTCACCTGAGGACATTTTTTCCCATTGATTTTTTTTAAAATTTCTTTATTGATTAAAGTATCACATATTTGTCCTCAACCCCCCATTCCCATCCCACATCCCTCCTCACACATGCCCCCACCCCCCTGTTGTCCTTAACCGCTGGTTAGGCTCATATGCTTGCACACAAGTCCTTTGGTTGATCTCTCCCCTTTACCCCCACCCTCCTCTACCCTCCCTCTGAGGCCCGACAGTCTGATCCATGCCTCCTTGTTTCTGGGTCTGTTCTTGTTCATCAGTCTATGTTGTTCATTATTTCCCCTAGATGAGTGAGATCATGTGCTATTAGAAATACACTTATAAGAACCGAAAATGAGACAAGCAATAATGGTTATGGTGACAGGCAAATGAATCAGCCTGTAGTGAGTTTCTTTCTGGGCCAACAATTCTTTTGAGACCCAATTTCAACGTCCAACAGTTCCTTATGTGTACATGTCAGCACTGACTTTACAGTTCTGGATGGTGGACAAATGGTGGTAATGCAGGTCCGACTCTGGTTTGGTTCTGGGCAACCTGCAGTGATGTACAGCTGCTAACTGCTAGTATGGCCATTGATTTTTAGAGAGAATGAAAGGGAGGGAGAAAGGGGAGAAGGAAAGAGAAAGAGAAATCGATGTGAGAGAGGCACATCAACTAGTTGCCTCCTGCACACTCCCTGACCAGGGCTGGAGATCGAACCTGCAACCAAGGTACATGCCCTTGATTGGGAATTGAACTTGAGACCATTCAATCCACCAGCCAAAGCTCTAACCACTGAGCAAACTGGCCAGGGCTACTTTTTGTATCTATATATATAAAACCCAAGTGACTGGAACAACCGAATGACCAGGACAACCTGTCACTATGACGTGTACTGTGGCGGCCAACTGGCCTGATCGGGGCCCCAATCGCCCCGCAACTGCCTGTGGCCCTTCCCCCCAGCCGGCCCCATCCCCGATTGGCCCCTCCAACCCCGATCAGAGGCAAGGCCTGCCAGCCAACCTCCCGAGTCCCCTCCCTGCCACCAGCCTGGCATGATCAGCCCCCATTGGGGCAGGCCGGCCAGACCTCACCCTTGCAGGGATTTGTGCAATGGGCATCTAGTATCTACACTAATAAAAGAGAAAGATGCAAATTGACAATACCTTCGCGACGCCCACCAGCCAATCAGGAGTGAGTATGCAAATTAACTCAACAAATATGGTGGGTTAATTTGCATATGCAGGCGCCAAGCTGCTGGGGGTGGGGTGAGATGCAGGCATTCCGCACCACACCAGCAGCTCTGGGCCTCTGGGTAGCATGGGAAGGCAGAAAGGCGGCTCTGGGACAGAGCTAGGGCAGAAAGGCAGCTCCAGCCGGAGTGAAGGTGGTGCCAGCAGCCAGGTGAAGGAAGGCCCATTCATGCACGAATCTTTGTGCATCGGGCCTCTAGTTATATATAATACTAGATGCCCGGTGCACTAAATACGTGCATGGAGGGAGTCCCCTCAGCCCAGCCTGTGCGGTCTCCAATATGGGACCCCTGTGGGATCGGGCCTAACCAGCAGTTGGACATCCCTCTCACAATTCGGGACCACTGGCTCCTAACTGCTCACCTGCCTGCCTGCCTGATCACCCCTAACTGCCCCCCTGATGGCCTGGTCACCCCCAACTGCCTCCCCTGCCAGCCTGGTCGCCCCCAACTGCCCCCCCCCCCGCCGGCCTGATCACCCCAAACTCCCTCTCCCAGCCTGGTTGCCCCTTACTGCCCCTCTGCCAGCTTGGTCACCCCTCACTGGCCCCCTCTGCTGGCCTGGTCACTCGTAACTGCCCCCCTGCCGGTCTGGTCGCCCCACGCAGCCTGCTGCTCAGTTATTTGGTCGTCCCTCACTAACCCCCCCTTCCAGTCTGGTCACCCTGTTTGGTTGTCTGCTCGGTTGTTTCAGTTGCGATAGTCACTTAGGCTTTTATATATATATATATATATATATATATATAGATGACATAGCCCAAAACCACTGTGGGGTCTCATCTGCATGTCTGTTTCCAGAAGCCAGGAAAACATCATTTACATAAGGCTCTTGCTTCCTGAGAGACCCTAGAAATCTGACTTAGAAACATTTAGAAGAACTAAATGTTCCTTTTATTTTTTTTCATTTGTTCCTAGATATCCACAGGAAATATATGTATGATTTAACCCCAACATCAGCAGAGTTTTCTTGGGGAAATAGGTACCACACTAAGTGAAAGGAGAAGTACTAACACTCAGAACATTGCAGAGGGAGACCCCAGAGCCTGGGAAAGTACTGCCACATTGTGAGTATTCCTGTCCAAAACCACAGAACTTTGTTACTCAAGTGTCAAAGACATACTTTTGGTAGGAAAAAAAAAAAACAGAGAGATGGAAAAGAAGTGTGCTTCATGGGTAAGAAGCCATCTGAATGGGTTAACCATGGAGCCTATGGGTGATGCATTAGGGATTGGCAGTCATGGCGAAGGATCTCCAAGGGACACATGAGAGCAGTGTCCACAGGAGCAGCAGGAGGGAGTGGCATCCCCAGCAGTACTAGAAGGACGTGATGGTGGTGGCAGTAGAGTAAGTTGGTACCAGCCCAAACAACAGAGAAATGTAATTCAGATTAGTCTTGGAAAGTGTGGGGCTGAGCTGGGCTGGACCCAAGAGAAGCAGCAGCACATTCTATATGGAATGGGATAGGATGACAATGGTATTGATGCAGAGATAGGCACAGAAATAGCTTCATAAAGCACCAGGCAAGATTGCAACCAGAGCAGAATCATTCTGGGTCAGGAGCAAGCCCAGGGGATTAGCTGCACAGAGTCTGTGGTCAACAAAGCAATGGATTAGGTAGGGGTGCAGGCTGGGACCCACACAGTTGAGCAAAGGAAACGTTGCTTTTTTATTCAGTGTCACCCATGTGTGACCCACAGGAATAGATTGTTCATCTTATTCCCTCTTATTTATATGTGTATCCTCCTGAGAGAGGAGAGGGTTATTCAGCTGCTGAACCTTCAACTGTTGGGTGGATCCCCAAGATTTTTGACCAGGGAATTTAGTCAAGGGACTCTGTGGCCTTTGACCACTCAAGGTGGCCTCAGACATAAGTTTCACCCTTAAAGAACAACTTATAATAAGAAATAGCTCATATTCTAGAAATACAAAATGCTACTTCTCAAAGGCATTATAAGCTTAACTCCATTATATAAAGGCATAAGATATTAGAGTTAAACTCTATTTCAATTAGTCCATCTACCCATTTCACAGCTAAGTAAATTGAGTCTTAGGGAACTCACTGGATTTCCTAAGATTACACAAATCCTCAGCACTCCAAATTCTCTTCCAAAATATTGTCTGCTACATATGTTCTTTGTAAATAAAGGCATTTTATTTAGACCAGCCTTACAAATGCTGGTAGAATTACTTGGAATCTCTTAATGAACATTTGCTCTGACTTGTATCCAATGCATTTCTCCACTCACCCTGTAAAGTATGTAGGAAAAAGAACAGCCAGGTATGGTGGATGGAAGTTACAGAGAGGACATGAACCTGTCACAAAGAAAGTACTCAAGAAACACTTGCTGAATAATACATTTTTTAGGTTAGAAACAGACTCAAAGAATTTGTTTTTTATTTGAGTCTATAATTTGCCAGGAGAAAAGAAAGGTCTGAAAAGACAGATTAAAACAAAGAGAGATGGAACTAACTAGAAATATATGGCTCACATTACCCTAGGGCACTGGCTAGAAAAACACACACACACACACACACACACACAAAACAACAAAACACAAAAACCAACAGGTTTGATTCTGCCCTAGTAATTAGAATTACATGATGCCTAAGCAAAAGGTATTTTCCAACGGTGGCCAATATCTGCCAATCCCCTAAAGAGAGCATAAAACGTGCCATTCGCCCTAAGGGCCATGCAGTTGTGGGCTATTTCCCAATTCCTCAAAGGAAGGTGAGGGGGAATATTCAAGTAGCCCCCACAAGTAAATTCCCCATCTCTAACACCTAATAGGAAAGATATCTCCATCTACTTATAGTCCCCTCAAATTTTATACATGCCAAACTTGATTTTAACCTTCTTTCTCCCAAATGAGCTCCTTCTCAGACTTTCCAAGTGATGCTATCAATGTTAATAATTCTTCCAGGCAACCTTATACTCATTCTTGCCTTCTGCCTCTCCTCCTATGACATGGTCCCACAACCCAGTGCCCAGGCCATTTTGATGGTCTCCTGTTTGTTTTCCCCAAGGTTTCTTTTTGAAATCTTACAATTGGGTACACACTGTCCCCTACCTAACTATGTACAATGGCTTCCCACTAAGGAAAATAAAGTTCAAACTCCTGGCTTTTAGGGTCATTTACCATCTTTTTTTTTTTTTATTTACCTTCTCTCTTCTGCCAAACTTATTAGTCAATCATTCCCACTTCTAGGCCACCAATTCCATCTTCCCACTTTTATTCCCTTATCAAGAGCCCCCCTTTCATCAGTGAGATAAAGCGGGCAAAGCGCCCAATGCCCATTACTTAAAAAGTACTCAATAAATATTAGCTCTCTTCAATGTCTAACTCCACTCCTTTTCTCTCAGGAAACTTTTCCTCAGCAACTCAGCCCACGTATTATTTATACTGCCTGTTTGACAGTTAGTTTAGGTTGCCATTGTTATCTTTTAAATTTCAACTGCATTTTAACACTCATGCACAGGCGCTCATAACTCTGTATTTCCATCACTATGTATAGTATCCTATACATAAAACGAGCTTAATACTCTTACTTAATATTCAATACAGTTGAATTGAAAATGATGTTGTTATCCTTAGCTCCAAACACGTTGATGTGCCTAGCTCACATTTTAATCCCTGCAGCAAAATTACAGAAATGCAAGAACTTCAGATGGAGAAAGGAATAGGAGGAAGAGGAGAACAAATATTTACTAGCTGTCTTCTGCATACAAGGTAGCTTTCTTCATTCTTTTATAAACATCCTTTCATATAAAGAAGAAATAATATGAAGAAGCAAATTGCTTCAGTCAGGATAACAAATGTTGGTGTCATTGCTTAGGACTGGAGCCCATAAACGTTTGATTCCCACTGAAGAACAACGAGCATCAAGAGAGTTTAGAAGGACCTGAACTCAGTCTGATACTCATTAATGGGAATGATGGTGACAGTATTGGGAACTTGAGTCTATCTCTCTTAGAAAGCTGTTATAAATTTAACTAGAGGCCTGGTGCATAAAATTGGTGCATGGGGGCAGGGGTCTCTCAGACCAGCCTGCACCCTCTCCAATCTGGGACCCATCAAGGGATGTCCGACTGCCCGTTTAGGCCCGATCCCACCAGGATCGGGCCTAAACGGGCAGTCGGACATCCCTCTCACAATCCAGGACTGCTGGCTCCCAACTGTTCACCTGCCTGCCTGCCTGATTGCCCCTAACCGCTTCTGCCTGCCAGCCTGATTACCCCCTAACCACTCCCCTGCCAGTCTGATAGACGCCTAACTGCTCCCCTGCTGGCCAATTGCCCCTAACTGCCCTCCCTTGCCAGCCTGGTCACCCCTAACTGCCCTCCCCTGCCAGACTGGTTGCCCCCAACTGCCCTCCCCTGCAGGCCTGGTCCCCCCCAACTGCCCTCCTTTGCAGGCCTGGACCCTCCCAACTGCCCTCCCCTGCTGGCCATCTTGTGGCGGCCATCTTGTGTCCACATGGGGGTGGCCATCTTTGACCCATGGGGGCAGCCATCTTGTGTGTTGGAGTGATGGTCAATTTGCATATTACCATATTTTCCGGCGTATAAGACGACTGGGCGTATAGAAGATTTTCCTGGGTTAAAAAGTCATCTTATACGCTGGAAAATACGGTACCTCTTTATTATATAGGATGAGGGTGGAGATATTTCTGTCTGTCTTACTTATGCTTTCAAGTTTCATGGTATTTTCCCTGACTCTATGGGTTAAGCCACATAACACTTTGATCCCTCTCACACATAAACCTAAGGCAGTTGGGGTTCTCTCAACATGTACATAACCTTCAAAACACATTTGGCAAAACATCTAAATGTTATATAGACATTAACCTTTGAGTAAGAAAAAGGCTTTAGACATCAATCCCCTTTCACAGATGGGAAAATTGAGATAGAGACCCTTACAGAGACTTGTCTAAGGTTTCATGACATGCCTATGAGTCTGTTGCTGATCCTAGAGTGAGAATGGTGGGCAGTTCATGGTAATGACCTCTATTCATATATTGGTGGCACCTTCTAAGACAGCCGGGCATTACAAAAGAAGGGGGTTATCTGCCTGAGGAAACATTATCCAGATGGACAGATAATTCATGAAACAATAATATTATTGATCTAGAACAGTGGCTCATCGAGGCAAAGGTTGACACCCAGTATAAGTGTCAGCTAGAAGAACAAAGATTGTCATGAAATGACTCTAGTTTATAAGGCTCAGAACCATTGCTAATAAAAGTCCTTCGTGGTAGCTCCTGCGTCACTAATGAGAAAATACTATCAACCATTTATCTGTTTCCTATGCAATGCATCAGTCATCATGTGACCACAAAGAAGGATAAAAAGTAGCATCAGGCTGTTCCTATGGAGACTTAAGAACCATCTGAATTGCTACGGCATCATAAAAGCAAAATTCCAATCATCAGTCTAACGATAGGGCTGTTTAAATCTATCTCATATTTTTAGAATGTGTGATATTTAACACATTGATGAATATTTTCAGCTCCAAAATACATTCCCTGCTTTCATAATTAGATGGGATTTTTCAGTTCCACTGGCTGGATTTTTTTTCTCCCAGTAAATGTCCCATCTCCTTATGAGTGATTACAACTCTTTATATACTAATTTCTTAGATGTTGCTTCATTCTTGCTTCCTATTTTCTCTTTATCCTATAATTAAAATCATTTTTTTCAGTGGTTGCCTATTTCCACTTCCACCAGACTACCCCTTGTTAGGCATTTCATATTCCTACTTAAAACATCACTCAGGTCTTAATCCCCACTGGTCTTACCTGATCACACTTGAAGCCTTAGTCGCTAATAATCAAGAGCTCTGAGCCCCAGCCAAAGGTGCAGAGCTGCTTCCCTGGTGATTCTTTATCTCTGCAGTTACCATTCCCTTATCATTCAAGGGGATCTTAACTTAATGACTTTTCCAGGCTTTGTATAAAATCTCTCTTTTGGATCTGGAATAATAAGTGCGTCACCCCACTTTTCCTCTATGAGAATTGCTAACAGGATTTTTGTTTAACTCTACACACCACCATTTGGAATATAAGTGCATACACACACACACACACACACACACACACACACTCACAAATACATTATCTAATTTAAAGATGCTAAAATAAGTTGATTAGTTTGTTAACAATAACAACTCAACCTAGTTAATTAGCTTATAAAAATGGTAAAAATTTAAATATATAGTCAGGAAGTGTAAATTCTCTACCAAGAACCTGGAACCTGTTAAGTTTATACTCTGTTGTGTGATAAGCTTCCTCCACTTCACATTCCTTTTGTCCCTCCAGCATCAGCCTCTTCAAACCTTCTGGTTTATGTAAGAGCCTTCTCCTTTGAGCCTCTTCCCTTAAGAGAGTTTCAGGACCTCTTGTGTTATTTATTTTCTTTCCCTCTTTAAACCTCTCCAGAGAAGAGCCTTGCTGTTCCCTGCACAGAGTAGACAATAAGCCAAGTACATCCATGAGTGTGGCGTTGCCAAAGTGTGACTTTCATCTGTGAAGTTCCAGGAACTGATATATCTGCCTCTGTATCACTGAATTTTAAAATGTAATCAATTCCATGACAGAGTTTTTCAGCATTTTTGACTAAACTTTTCTTCCATAGGTCACCAGAATCTTCCAGAAGATGATTTATTTATTCGCTAATACATCTATAATCACCCCCCAAAAGGCTGCAGCTGTCAGGGCTATGTACATACCAATGTGAGTTAAATATATTTGTACAGAGTAATGCCACAAAAAGAAATACAGCACTTGATGACTCCAACATCAAGGACTGTACTGTTATCTTAGTCTATATCTAGGTCAAGTTAAATACTGTGTTCAGAAATTCCACTCTGGGCCAACCAAGGCTAATTTTGTTTGAATACAATTTCTGGCAATCATGATCTGGTGAAGAACAGACTCTTACCTCAGTAAATTTTAAGCATATTTGACTATTTGTAAATCAATGAACTGTACTCTACCTCCCTTTTTCCTTCTTAATCAGGAAATCAATATCAATCAATCAAGCAAGCAATCAGCCAACAATAATGCACCAAGGGATTGAGAACTTGCATTGAGAACAGTGCTGTGGAGGCAATCACAGAGCCTTTGCTGACACTTTTACTTAACTTTTTCAGGTCTGGAGTCCTTGTCTTATCATTCAGAAACTAAGCTCCCAGAAAATAAAAATATCATAGTGTATTGCTTTATAATCCTCAAAGTGCCTTATCACATACCAAACATGCAATAGAAATATAGAAGTTAAATATTACACCATAGGAATGAACACAGAACCAAACCCAAATGAGTCTTCAAGAAGCTTACCAAAATGACCAGAAAACATTCATTTAATAAAAGATGGTCTATGCAATCATACAAGATGATGTAGTAGAGACCAGGAGTGCTGTGAGGATTTGGGAATGGAGAAGGAAGTTAAAGAGGGGACTTATTGGGGAAGACTTTATCGCTTCCTGGACAAGTGGATTGGGTTTTATAGGCAGAATCTAGATATGCAGGGCACAGACAGAATAGTGAATGATAGAGTGGATGATCTCAAAGGACAGCTCTACACCAGCAAGAATAACAGACGATGCACCCAGAACTGAATGATCCTTGCTGAGATACCATGGCATAGGGGCACGGCTTGTCGGAAACTATCACTTAGCTCTCTGCGCTTCTAGTTTGCCTCTTTAGCAATAATTAAAAGGATTAGTTAAGCCAGAGGCTTTATAAAGGCCAAAGGATTCATAGGAAAAAACTGATACCATGGAATGAGTAATGGAAACCTTGCTAATTAGTTAGCTTAAGCATAGTACATTAGCAATAAACTTTATTTATATATACATTTATGTGTATATACATATATAAGATGATATACTGATGTAGTCATAGTTAGATTGCTATTGTATTTTAGTTTGTTTAACAAACATGCATGTTTAGAGTTATTGCTATGAAGTTCTACTGTGAACTCCAAGGTTCTCTTACTAAGCCACTGGCACACTTCTCAGTTTGGTGAGGCTGAGGGAAATATATTGCCCCTTTCCAAGACCTCTGTGCTTTTTTTCTTTCAGTTAGTCCTGTTGTGAACATTGATCTGCTCCAGCCTATGTCCCATGCTTAGCTGAAGTCTTCTCTGTGTCAAGCTTTATACTCACACTATGGGAATTCCCATTCTTTCTCTAATGCCTTAAAGATCAGAATTTTAAAAATAGAATTGTTATGAGTTAGATTTGTATAACATAGCTACATATATTAGTGAAGGCACAAATCTGTAAATGAAAACCCTACAGAGGTTCATGCCCCTCCATCATGCACTGTCCGCTGATGCTCTCTGTTGTGTGTGTGTGTGAGTGTGTGTGTGTGTGTGTGTGTGTGTGTGTGTGTGTGTACATGCATCTGTGCATGCATGTGTTGGGGGTGGAGGGGAAATGTTGAAGACTGAACTTTCATGGAAAGAGAATTACTTCCAGGATATAATTATTTTCTTTTTACTGATGTGACTATTTTAGTGGAATTTAGTACATTCATAATGTTGTATAACCAATGCAACTATCTAGTTCCAAAATATTTTCATCACCCCAAAAGAATATTGCAACTCAATAACAGCAGCAAAAAAAAAAACACACCAACAAACTGGATTAAAAACTTGTGCAGAGGATCGCCCTGGCTGGTGTGGGTCTGTGGTTAGAGTGTTGGCCCACGCACCAAAGTATTGTTGGCCAACACTGAAGTGCCCCAGTCAAGGATACTTACCTGGGTTGCAGGTTCAATCCTTGGCCCTGTTCAGGGCGCATGCGGGAGACAACCAATAGATGTGTCTCTCTCACATAGATGTTTCTCTCTCTCCCTCTCCTTCTCCCCATCCCTCCCTTTCACTCTCTCAAAAAAAAAAAAAATCAATGGAAAAAATATCATCAAATGAGGATTAACAACAACAACAAATGGGCAGAGAATTTGAATAAACATTTTTCTCCAAACGAGATACAGACAGCCAATAGGTACATGAAAAGCTTCTCAACATTACTAATTATCAGAGAGATGCAAATTAAAACCACAATGAGATCTCACCTCACACCTGTCAGAATGGCTATCATAAATAAATCAACAAACAACAAATGTTAGCAAGGATGTTGAGGAAAGGGATCCCTAGTGCACTGGTGGTAGGATTGTAAATTGTGGCAGCCACTGTGGAAAATAGTATTGGGTTCCTCAAAAAATTAAAAATAGAACCACATTATGATCCAGCCATTCCACGTCAGTGTATTTATCCAAAAACAAACAAGCAAAAAAAAACATAAATTCAAAAAGATATATGCACTCCTATGTTTATTGCAGCATTATTTACAATAGCCAGGATAACTCAAATGTGGTGTATATATACAATGGAATATTATTCAGCCATAAAAAGAATAAAATCTTGCCATTTTCAACAACATGAATGAACCACGAGGGCATCATATTAAGTGAAATAAGATCAGAGAAAGACAAATCCATATGATCTCACTTATAATGGTAAACTAAACAAATAAACACATGCAAAAAAAAGCTTATAAATACATAGATAGGTGATTGCTAGAGGCAGGGGACTGAAGTGTAGGCAAAATGGATGAAGGGGGTCAAAAGGTAGAAACTTCCAGCTAGAAAATAAATAAATCCTGGGTATGTAATGTACAACAAGGTGACTATAGTTAATAATATTGTATTGTATATTTAAAAGTTACTAAGAGAATAGATTTTTAAAGTTCTAATCACAAGAAAAAAAATTTGTAACTACGTGTGGTGATGGATATTAACAAAATAACTGTGGGGATCATTTCACAATATATACAAATATTGAATCATTATGTTATACACCTGAAACTAATATAATGTCTTATGCCATTTACATCTCAATTTAAAAAAAGAAATCTAGCAATGAATAATTTTTAGCAATATTTTATCTGAAAAAATATTCACAATAGAATGTTAATCGGAGAAAGAGTTCATCACAACTATATTTACATTATGTTGTCAAGTTACAAAAATGATATTATGGACTTATACACAAATATCCATGTGTATGTGTGTGTGTACATGCCTGCATGAAATATATGCCAAAATACCGTATTTACAATGGATCCTCTATGATTATTATTTTCATACTTTTCTTCACTTTCCAAATTTCCTACAATGAACTTCTATAACATTAAGCAAAAAAAAAAAAAAGTAAACAATAAACCACTGAGCCAATGCCAGAATAGTCACCTGTCCTTCATTAACTCATCTACCTCTACATTCTTTCATTCACTCATCAACCACATATGGATCCCTTCTGCTCTCATAGCACTAGGCTCGGTATTGTGGGTGATGGTGAAAAAAAAGGGACGTTCTTGCCATTAGGAACTTTACCTGTCTGAGATGTGGAGAGGATGAAATATATGAGATCTCATTTCATGGTCCTTAAATAAAATACAAAAACTTATTTTTGTTCTAAAAATGTATTGTTTTATTTATATTTCAAATTCCCTTTGAAAAATACCTCATGTGATTTTGCAGATACTGTTAGATGAAAATTATGAACCACATGCTGGTTTTGGAGAGGAATGCCCCCTACTCCACATCAGGCTGATCATAGCATTAATAATATCTTTTTGCTCTCTTTTATTTTCCCTTCACTCCTTAAAAATTAAATGGCAAATCTTAGTCTCAAGGCAGTTTTAAATAGAACAATGAGAATTATTTTAGTAGTAGTGGTTATTTCTTTCTTCCATAACATCAAAAATAATCTACCATATTCCCTTGACATTCCTTTTTATATAGGTTAGATGTCCTAATTTTTATTTTTCCTCGAATAGAAACACCCAAAGGGGTTAAGGATATTGCCTATTATAATACAACTAGAGGCCCAGTGTATGAAATTTGTGCACTTGAGGGGGGGGGGGTCCACTCAGCCGGGCTTGCACCCTCTCAAAGTCTGGGAGCCCTGGGTGATGTCCGACTGACGGCTTAGTGGGCCTAAGCCATCAGTCGGACATCCTTAGCATTGTCACAGAGGCAGGAGGCTCCCACCACTGCCACTGCCGCTGTGCTTGCCAGCTGAGCGGCGCTCCCCCTGTGGGAGCACACTGACCACCAGGGGGCAGCTCCTGCGTTGAGTCTCTGCCCCCTGGTGGTCAGCGCGCATCATAGTGACAGGTCATTCCACCATTCGGTCATTTGCATATTAGCCTTTTATTATGTAGGATACGCTGTAGATGAGACCCCCTAGAACTATATGAAATGCAAAAAATTCACTGTTAACTCATTCTCAAATTGCCCCCACTTAAAATCAAATTGCACCCCCTATGGGGTGTGTGCTGCACCTTGGGAACCACTGGGCTTGACACTTTTTCTCGCTGAGCTTCATTTCTGAATACATACGCATATAGTCCAGTGGTCAGCAAACTCATTAGTCAACAGAGCCAAATATCAACAGTACAATGATTGAAATTTCTTCTGAGAGCCAAATTTTTTTAAACTTAAACTTCTTCTAACGCCACTTCTTCAAAATAGACTCACCCAGGCTGTGGTATTTTGTGGAAGAGCCACACTCAAGGGGCCAAAGAGCCGCATGTGGCTCTCGAGCCGCAGTTTGCCGACCACCGGCATATACCATGGGAATTGTAATCTCTTCTCCGCCTACCTCACTGGGTTGTCATGAGGAGGTTCTGAGCTAATAAAACTAGAAATGTTTCATTAGTAAGTGATGTCTAAAGGGGAAGGGATTGTTATTTTTAAGCTCACAGGTACCCTCTCAGATAGCAGATGCTGATTAGGGGAGGAGGGCATGATTGTTTCCTGGGACTGGAAGCTTTGCAGAGGGTTCCGCAGGTCTCGGAGGGGTGGGTTCTGGCCAGCAGCCTTGTAGCGGTGGCTGTCCCTGGAGGTGCTGGCAGGGGGCAGGGAGTTAGGGGGGCCCTAGTGGGTCGGCGAGGCTGAAGGGGGAGTAACTGTCAAACCTTCCCACTTGGCGCTATTGTACGTGGCTGTTTCTCAGCTGTACCTGCTCCGGGCAGGGCTCCAATCGCCTGGAGTGGTGTGGGGGCTGCACCAGGGTGGAGCCAGGCAGGCTAGGAGGGCGGGTTTAGCCACACCCCCAGCGAGGTTCAGCATACTTCCACTGCGGAGATGGCACTGCTGGTGTCAGGGGGAAGGGTCTGACCCTGGGGGGCCGCTCAGGCCTGCCTCCACCTGGGTCTGGAGTTATAGGGAGGAGAGGCATGCCTGGCCCCAGTGGCGGGGGCCCAGCAGTGGCGGGCTGTGGGCCCCGGGTGCCTCAGGGGCGCTGACGGGTGGTCGCCAGCGTGCTATTGTTGTGGGCGCCCCTGGCAGGGGTGGCGGGAGAAGAGATCGGGAGTCAGAAATGCGGACTGCAGCTACCCCCGAGGCTGGGTCTTCTCCCCCTGGCCGCTTCCTCTTCCTTCTTTGCTGTCCAGGCTCCTGTCAGGCACTCTCCTCAGACCCCCGGGAACTTGGCTCCAGCTGACCGCCCCCTGCTGCACGCACAGCCTCCTGCTGGTCTGTCAATATGCAAATTGGTCATTACTGGGACACCGTAATGGACAATTAGCATATTACCTCTTTATATGTATAGATACATTAGATAGAGCAAGGACTGGAAACCAAATCTCTAAGATTTCAGTGAAATTTTAAAAAGAAAACAGACCTGGGAGAAAAATCATACCTGCATGAGATAGTAAATCTTTCTCACAAAAATAAACCATCCCTCTTGAGCTTCCTTGCATAAAAATCAGTTGCCATCAGGAAATGGCAGAGAGACTCCCGGCTGCAGTTATAGACTGAAAATCACCTGTAAAAATTATTTCCCTAAGGTTCTCCATTTATTCCATTCTCTACTCAGATAATAAATAAACTTGCTGAGGTTTGAACATCAAGTCTGACTCTCCCTGCGGCGAGATCTCCAGGTGTCCCCTGTTACAGGAAGAGCCAAGCTGTGTCCAATCAATTTCTTATCTGATTGCCAGGAACCAGGTGGTAATATTCATGACAGAAAAGACCAGAGTGAAACCATCTGCTTTCCTGAGAGTGTAGCCCATTATAAAACTCACAGTAGCAACTCCTTGGGTTAGGTCCCTCAAAGCCTTCAGCATGTGTCCAGCCCAGGAGAGGTTGCACAAGGAAGGTGTCCATTGCACACACTGTCACTGTTTCTTGTGCCCCATTGACCATATACAAACTAAGAATCTGAAGTAAGTGTTCTTTACCGCTTCACAACACTGAAAATTTTCATTCAGTATATTCAGAAACCAGCTTTCATGTCTCTTTATTAGCTTTTTATGAAAGACTAGACACCCGGTGCACGAAAATTCGTGCACGGGGAGGGGGCGGTCCCTCAGCCTGGCCTGCCACCCTCACAGTCCAGGAGCCCTCACAGGATGTCCTACTGAGGGGGAGTGGGCCTAAGCCATAGTCCGCCCCCCCCACCCCCCCTTGCAGGAGGTGACCAGCCAATCAGGTATATAGATACCTTCTGGAGGCAGCATGGATTTCTTTCCTCTGTGGTTGGAGAACAGGGGACTAAACGGTGGAGACAGAACTGTGGCTGGGGCTGGGGCTTTTGTAGGCAGCGGAAAGAGGGAAAGGGCTGGGGAAAGTCTAGACACGGTTTCCTTCAATTGTCCTCCCTTCCTCCAAGCCCCTCCCTCCGTTTTTTCCTTGTCATGGTGGATGCTCAAGCCTCAGACCGACAGGAGCCCAGCGACAGTGGGGTTCAGCCCCCTCACCTCTCAGCTGAATGTACAGCCGCCTCACATTCCGAGCAGGGCTGTTTTCAAGTGGCTAAAGCGCTGGGAATCCACAGCTCCCAGCCTCTCCCCTCTCGGTTTCGTCCTTGGGTCGGTTGCAAAGTTCACCGAGACACCGAAGCAGCTCTGCCCTGGTAGTTCTGCACTGGCCCCCACCCGAGCCCCGCCGGGCACTCTTCCTTGAGTCTCTGGCCCACAGTCTGCTCTCGGGGAGGTCGCCCGGAGCCCATTCCCCCAGGGAAGGTGGGGCAGGGGTTGGCTTGGAGATCTGGAGGAAGATGGCAGAGTAACAGTTGGTATGAACTGGTGCCTGCTCAGCCAGACTTCCTAAGCTCCCCACCGGGCCCAGGCCGGGGCCCTTCCCTGTGCTGGGAGGACCCCAGCTGAGGTCCCCTCCCTGCACCCAGCGCCCTCCTCCCCATTCCACCACCAGGGGCATGAGAAACTTGCCTGCAACACTCTGGTCCCTACCAGCCAGGCAGGTGGCTGCGGCGCAGGCAGTGTGGCCTAGGGCACTGGCCTGAGCCTCCTCCCCCTGCCTGAAGTGCAGGGCAGGGTCTGCGGCCCACCGATGAGGCAGGCGTGGGGCCGGGGCAGGGCGGGGTCGGGTGGGGCGTGAGGCGCTAGCAGGCTTGGCAGTCAGTGCATGCCCACTCCGGCTCCAGGCCACCGGGCTCCTGCGCAGCATCAGCAGCAGCACAGCAGCCCTTGGTGAGGCCCCGCGCCCCTTGCAGCCACCCCCGGGCACTGTGGATGGAGTCGCTGCCTGCCGCTGAGCCACCGTCCGGCCTGGGACCTGCGGGGGACTGGGGTGGCCTCAGGCTCCCGCTGGCCCCACCATAGCTGGACTCAGGCTTGGCCTGCCACCCCCGCCGCCCCCTCCCCCCCCCCACACCAGTCAGGAGCGACCTCCACCTCCGAGGCAGTTAGCGCTGGGCAGGCCTGTGTGCACCTGCGAGGGGGGAGGAGGGGGTGGAAGTCCCCGCCCCCGTCCCTGCCCACCAGCTCCTGCCCTGTCCTGACTCCGACACCTGAAGGGACAAATTAGCATATTACCTCTTTATATGTATAGATTAGCAAAAGCAGAAATTCAACAAAGTCTTTCCCAGGCAAGACAAGTCAGTTAAAATGGCCAGGAACTGAAAAAACATATTCTGAAATCCATGTTAAAACCCTTCCAGCTTAACTACAAGCCGTGCTCACACACACACACACACACACACACACACACACACACATATGCCTGGTCATAAGGGAGTATTACAGGAATCTCTTTCGTAGAAACTTTGGATATCTGGGGCTGATGGAACCAACAATGAACATTAACTCAGCCTTGATCTACTCAAACCTGATCTACCCTCTAAGGATTGATCCCAGAGTCTCGCCAGGCTGACTTCAGCCATGGACCCTATAGCTTAAGCTGCAGGAGTTCCAGATAGGTTGTAAAACATTAAAATGTACCTATTATTGCTCTGGCTGGGTGGTTCAGTTGGTTGCAGCATTGCCCCGTACACTAAAATGGTTGTGGGTTTGATTCTTCGTCAGGGCTCATATCTGAGTTTCAGGTTTGATTTCTGGTCAGGGTGAGTATGGCAGGCAACTGATTGATGTTTCTCTCTCACATTGATGTTTCTCTCTCTCTCCTTTCTCGCTCTATAGATAGCCTCAGATGAGGATTTTTAAAAAGTACCTATAATCAAATACCTTTGGGGTACATGAAGAATATTAACCTTTTGCACTCGGATGTCGAGTGCAAATTACTCTTTGAATGTATGAATAATTTGAAATATAAAAAAATCCAAATAAATAAGTTTGTATGAAAAGAAACTCCAGTTTTTTTATTCTACTGCCGTGCTTTGTAAAATCTGGGGTATTTAAAAAATTAAATCCCGAGTAGAATAAAGGAATCAAGAAAAAAGCAAGCGAGTGCAAAGGGTTAAAACCTCAAATCAAAGGCTAAAATTCAATTCAAATCAAATTCTAAAGTTTCTATTTTTATAAAAGAAAAAATTCAAGTGCAAACCAAAATAATATTTCCTATGTAAGTCTTAGATATGGAGAGACATCCACCTCAATGGGAGGGTGTGCATTACAGCAGTCTACAGGTTACTTCTGCTTATGTTTATTTGGTGTTTGATTAGTAATACCTTCTTAATGTAAATTGCTGGTGCACAGAAATCTCTCAAGAAGTGTTAACTATTATTGTGATTATCAATGCTAACTGAAATAACTTGAATTCAAATAGAGAGCAATAGGCAATTTGCCCCCACCCTCTGTATCCAGCCCTAATTCTCTAAATGGGTGGGCAAAGTTCTTATCTTGAGGAGGGATGATGTCAAAGGACGGCTAAGACCAGTCAAGAGAAGACAGGCAGCCCTGTCTATGAAGGATCCATTCAATCCCACTACTGTGCCAGCCCGGTCTCCATGAATTGCAAACCATCTAATTGGGAGAATCTTACAATTGTTACTACTGTCCTCAAAGCCTCAATCACAACACCCAGAATTGTCCCTATGGATATGTAAGTAGGCTCAGAATGCTGACACCAGGTGGCGCTACAACAGGCTGCAACCAATAGCTCAATCCAGAAGCTCACTCCTTCAATTAAGGAACCTCATAATTTATACAGTTGACAAATTGAAACCCCACATATTGTGTCTTGCTATTGTATTATGAAAACTTTTGAGGGTGAAAGGAGACACTACAATAATGTTGGAGCAAGAAAACAGAAACCAAAATTATTCAGGGCAAATAGAATATACAGTTATTCTAGTTATGGCAAGGCTTACATCATCATCATCATCATCATCATCATCATCATCATCATCCTCATATGCCATTACATTGCTCTGAAGTTATTTGTAACACATGCAAACATACATGTAAACTTTGGTGCCTAATATGCCAACGTCTTGCTAATGCCTGAGTGTCTATTATTGTTTATTAACCCTAGAAAACGAGCATACTGTGTATGTAAGCCTTGAGAAACTAATACCTCCCAACCATTCCAACGAGTCGGAAAATTCCTACTTATGTATTACCCACCAGGTGTCAGGCCAGCTCAAAACTGTTTCCTGAAGATCTGCTCTTTGGTACGGCTCAGTCTACAAGACAGACCATGGTTGCTTCCCACCACTCACCTTCAGCCCATCAAAGCTCATCCTATTAGGAAACATGCCTGAGTAGTTTCTTGGGATTCCCAAACTTTAAAAATACACTTCCGAAGCATGAGAGTTGAGATGGTGACACAACTCGACGAAGTAGATACCAGAGAGGAGTAGCTGCTTAGACACTGATCTTTTCTTTGAAATTCCCCGAGCAGCAGATCTCTACAAGGACTGAATTTCTTGTGTGAGCATAGAGCCTCGGGCTGAGGGACATGAAGGTGTTAATATTAGATGACCTCTTTTGGATCTACAAGCTGTTGAGGCCTGGGATGTTGTGGCAAGTGCCATGCAATTGTTTTGAGGCTGTGGGACATGCATACATCAAACCAGGCAGGCCACCTGGCCTCTGAAGGGCCAGGCCACTTTGGAAGCCCTCTTTGTCAGGCAAGATAAAAGCAAGGCCCAAGGAAGGGCCTAAGGCATTTCATTGAGCTGGAGGCAAAGGGCAGAGGAGACACCCCAGGCTCTAACTGAACAGGGGACTGGGCCACAGGGAAAGTGAGGACCTGGGGATTTTGTTATTTTCCCAAATCCTTGATTTTTGTAATTTTGTTTCCTCCTGCTTCTCCTTATTCTCTTTTCTGATTTTGCCCTAATTTTATCTTATCACAATGGTGAATAATTCAGTTATGCAGCATTCTTTGGTATCTTGTTACATTAAACGTACTGATTAATTTGTTTTTCCCTCTTTCTACTATTCATTATCCTAACCCTTTCCTCAAAACGGGCTCTGCCTCTAGGTAGGTCTAGCTAAATTTAAATTTCAACTCCATAACTTTATGAGCTGTGAGAATACTCTAAGTCTTCCAACCTAAAAAACCTGGGGGCTTAATAATACCTGCCTAATGGTGTTGTGAAAGTTAAATGAAAACTACATTGAAAGCACTTAGCACAGTGCCTGTCATTCATTCCTTAAATGCTTAATAAATGAAAGTTATTATTTTCTATTACATTTAAGCACTTTGTTTCTATTTTCTCTTTCCTGGTTTTCTCTTTTCTTAAAATTAATTTCCCACTCTTATCCAAAAAAGAGTTTTAATTCCACTTGACTAGTTTCATTTTAAACTATTGTTTGTTGATTTTATTCTTATGTTGTTTAAGTTTAATTTTTAAAACTTTTCATTTTTTTAGCTATTGCTTTAATGATCATTAATTTCACTCATCCTTTATGCATTCAATTTTTAATTTTCTTATTTTATTTAACTAATGTATTTATTTTTGTGGCATTTAAGTTATATTCTTAGCTAATTTCTATTATCTATACTAATAAAAGGGTAATATGCTAATTAGACCTAGTGACTGGACATCTTCCGGACATCTGACTTCCTTCAGGACAGTTAGGGGGCGACCAGGCTGGCAGGGGGGAAGTTAGGGAGTGACCAGGCCAGCAGGGGGGAAGTTGGGGTGACCAGGATGGCAGGGGGTTAGATGGGGGACAACCAGGCCAGCAGGGGGGCATTTGGGGGCGGCCAGACTGTCAGGAGGGCAGTTGGGGGTGGTCAGGCTGGGGGCAGTTGGGGGCGACCAGGGGAGCAGATAGGGGATGATCAGGCAGGCAGGCAGGCGAGTGGTTAGGAGCCAGTGGTCTTGGGTTGCAAAAGGGATGTTCGACTGCCAGATCCCTGTGGGATCGGGCCTAAACAGGCAGTTGGACATCCCCCGAGGGGTCCCTGATTGGAGAGGGTGCAGGCCGGGCTGAGGGACCCCCCACCATGCATGAATTCCATGCACCAGGCCTCTAGTACAATATAATGTTATCAACTCTAATCACCATGTTATTCATTAGGTCCTCAGACCTTATTCATCTTATAGCTGAAAGTTTGTACCCATTTCCTAACCTCCCTGTATTTCACCCACCCCAGCAATAGCTTTTCTACTCTGTTTCCAGGAGTTTGACTTTTAAAAAATTCTATAGAGAAAATATATCATTTCTCTATTCTTCTTTCTTTTATTTTTTTCTTATCTCATTACAATTAACTTAAATTTTTATTCTTTTATTATCTTCTGATGTAAAAAAAAGATATTATTTTTGACAGAAAAAAAAGTATATTGTATAGACGTCCTTCACCTTCTAAAAAGAGACTGGTCATGTTTATTGGCAGGATGATGGTGCAGAGATGCAAGATTAGAGCAGTTAAGTGGGTTCATTTTGAAAACAGAAGACAACTATGGAAGTGGGTAGAGAGAAGAGACTAGAGGAAGAGATACTTGATGGGGATTTATTTGGGGGGAGGGAATCATAGAACACCCTGCAATGTAAATTGCCTTTCAGACTTCTCTACAGAACCCTCAATAAAATCTCTGTGCCAATAACTTAACTACTGATTCTCAGTTTCAAATCGACCCTTCCAGACACTTCTTTCTAATGCCTGGGCTGGCTTATAGGTCACCTTGGCTCTCTTTTAGGCTCTGCATAGGGGGCGCTGGAGAGAGCCTGCAAAGCTGCATGGGGAGAGGGGCATATTTATTCCTGTTTTGCCTCCTGTCCTGTCTCCATCACCACCTTCTGGCCGCTTCTACCTGCCCCAGGGGTTACGTTTCAGCAGCAGCAGCTGGATCATTTGTAGTTTTCCATCACTGGCACCAGCCTCATGATGGCAACCTCAAAGATGCCAGGACCCCCTCCTGGAGCTGAGGATGCAGCCACACAGACCCCCTCCTCCCAGCTCACAGCCCAGCACCACAGCAGGCCTGACTCAGCTCCATGGAGCTCTTCCTCCAAATTTCTGTCTTAATAGCCCCAACCTTCTCCCTTGGTTCCTTCCATTGGAAGTGGTAACAGCTTTCCCAGTGGCTGCCTTTTGGATCTCGGCTTCCTCTCTTTGCCATCCAGTTCCCCAGTTAACAAATCTTTATATCAAATTCTCCCTGGACCCTGACTGATACACGTACTTGAAAAGTGCATTTTGTTTTGTGGGGAAAGCAAAGAATTCTGTGTATTGCTTCAGGGTTAGCTTGGGGGGAAATCCTACGGGAGTTTCAGAAGATGCCATGCCATGTTTGAGTTACACAAATGCAGTCTTCCCCTTCAATTCCCCTTAGTTTCTGCTACCTTATATTTATTTTCCATAATGTCCAGCAAAGAGTGTGGACTGGGAGGAAAAAAGCTCCTCACGAAACCCTGGAAGCTGCTGCTCTTCCCTTCAGCTGTTCCCAAAGCCACCCACAAGACTCCCGCTCTGAGAAGCATGGCAGACCTGGCCAGTGATTCCCCGGGGCTGTGACTCTCCACACGGGTGGCCTTCCCGTCTGTGCCCAAGCCTGACATTGGTCAGGAAGCAGAAGGTGGTGATGCCCCTTGAACAGGGGAAAGCACAGTAAAGGGGCTCTGGAATGAAAAAATTAAAGTGAGGTGAAGAAACTGAACTGAAGAAATTGACAGATACGATTTTCTCATTTTCCATCTCAGAATTTGGTAGGGATGGGGTCTCCTAAAATGAGCCTAATTATTACACAAGTCATCTTCCTGTAGTTAATGGAGAATGTTTTCACAATGTCTCGTGCACTCTAGGGGACATCCAAAAACACCCGACTTTGGTAACACTAGATTCTAGACAGTATCTTGATCTTAGAAAGTTAGTGGTGAGGTCAGTTAAGTCACAATAACAATGCCAATTGGCTTTTGCCCTCTCTAGTAAACATAATAGATTTTCACTCTTCTAAATGTATTCCTATTTTCCTATAGTCTTAACTATTTGGTTATTGAATCATTAAGTGCTTCCCATAGATGTCACCTGCCTTGTTTGTCATCTTGTCATTTGGCTGTGTTCCACATATTAGAAATCTTTGCAATTTATTTTGTTTCTGCATTAATTGGGAGTAGATGGGGATGTAAAGTTTCTTTTGTAGTAAATGGGAAAGCTAGGGTTTTACTTTAGCTAGTCAATTTTCTTATTTAACAAGTGCCTTTGCTTTGAAAAAGTACTGAAGCCCTGGCCAGTGTGACTCAGTGGTTAGAGAGTCAGTCCATGCATGGCAAGGTCCTTGGTTTGATTCCTGGTCAAGGGCACATACCTGGGTTGCATGCTCGGTCCCCGGCCCCAGTCGAGGAGCGTTCAGGAGGCAACCAAATGGATGTGTCTTTCCCACATCAATGTTTCTCTCTCTCCCCTCCCCTCCTCCCTCCTTTCCACTCTCTCTAAAAATCAATAGGAAAAATATCCTTGGGTGAGGAAGGCAGGAAGGAAGGCAGGAAGGAAGGAAGGAAGGAAGGAAGGAAGGAAGGAAGGAAGGAAGGGAGGGAGGGAGGGAGGGAGGGAGGGAGGGAGGGAGGGAGGGAGGGAGGAAGGAAGGAAGGAAGGAAGGAAGGAAGGAAGGAAGGAAGGAAGGAAGGAAGGAAGGAAGGAAGGAAACTGAAAAGAAGCAAGGGTGACTTACTTAAAGATATCACTATATCATCCATAAGTAATTATTAATTAGGAAAATAAGAATTTATGAAAGAATAGACACTCACAACAGACTTGATTATCTTGCACAAGGTAAGCTGCCCTAGTTAGGGTTAATATTTTTTTCTCACAACTATCAACTGAGTTGACTAGGATCCACTTCACCAAGATATAAGAACGATAAGTGACACTTGGGGTGTTAGATTCCTTTTGTGGGAGTCTCTTTTTTCTTCATTAAGGTGTGTTTTGTTTATTTTTCTGTGTGGGCACATCATAGAAACTGTCACACTTGATCAGCGCCTGGAGAGAAAGCTGACAGCATCATGCTCACATCCGTGCAGCTGGAACAAGCAGGGAGAAATCGAGAAGATTAAGCAAAGAGCTCTCCTGCCTGCAATAACCCTGCTGCGTGAAAAATCAAGCCTATTGAACACAAAAGCACCGATCCACCAAAATAACCACTCAAACCAGGAAGGAAAGGAATAAACTACCCAGCAAAGCACAGAGAGGGACACAAACTCAGTTGCATTTCAAATTCACTACTGTCTCTCTACTCTCAGTTATGTGCCCCTGCCTCAGTTTACCAAAGCTCTGTTCACTCAGTATTCTTTTTTTAGTAAATGGTACCCACACCTCTTTGTCTAAATCAAAAGTTTGTCTAAAACAGGATTTGGACTTCCAATATTGTTAGCCATAAAAATGAAAAGCTTTTTATTGCTGCTATCCAGTGTAGCAGCCAACAGCCACAGGTGACCATTTAAATTATAATTTATTAGAATAAAATTAAATTAAAAATTAAATTGCTCAATTGCACTAGCCTCATTTCAAGGCAAGTGTAAACATAGCATCAAGTTCTCGAGGCAATGAGAGGGTTATGGAACCCTCCTTCCAGAATGCAACTGACTGTACTTCTAACTTTTGGGCACTCTGAGAGTCTGCCTTCCCTATTTCCTGGTGGAACTCCTGATAGTACTTCTTTTTGTTGTTGTTGTTAATCCTCACCCAAGGATATTATTTCCATTGACTTTTAGACAGAGTAGAAAGGAGGGAGGGAGGGAAAGAGGGAGTGAGAGAGAGGAACACCATTGTGAGACAGACACATTGATTGGTTGCCTCCTGCTTGTGCCCTGATCAGGGCCAGAGGTCAAATCTGCAAGGCAGGTATTGCCCTTGACCAGGAACCGAACCCATGACTCTTCATTCTGTAGGGCTATGCTCTAACCACTGAGCACGCTGACCAGGGCCTGATATTACTTCTCATGTGAACTCAGTTGTTAGAAGATCCCCAGGACCTAGTGGCTCTGGTTATTTAGACATAGTGTTGTCTTACAGGTTGTGTGGCCTCTGCTTCACTGGGATGAAAAAGAGACTTCTCTTCCTAATCTCTAAAGTCACCTCCTGAGGTCACTGTCATGGTTAATGTTGTGTGTCATTAATGTTGACTGGGTCATGGGTGCCCAGGTTAAGCATTATTTCTGGGTGTGTCTGTGAAGGTGTTTACAGATGAGCTTAGCCGGTGAAAAGGTGGACTCAGTAGAGCAGATTGTCCTTCCCATGTTGGGGGTATGGCCCAGTCCATCCAGTCCATAGGACAAAAGATGAAAGAAGTACCAATTCACTCTTCTTTTGCCCCTGGAATGGGATTTACACCATCGGCTGCCCTGGTTCTCAGGTCTTCAGACTTGAACTGAATTATATTGCCTGCTGTCTTAGGTGTCCAGTTTGCAGAGGGCAGAGTGTGGGACTTCTCAGCCTCCATAAGCATGTGAGTCGATTCCAATTGCCCTCCTCAGCCACCGCAGGGTACAGCTGTGCAGGTGTGCTGTTAGCCTGTGGAAGGGCTAAACTTTGTCTGCCCTGTCTGAGCTTCCCAACGTGATGCCTATGAGGCCCTCTCATCCTGGAAAAGGCCTACCCTCAGCTCAAGCACCAGCTAATGCCTAGCAGCAGGAGAGTTTCTATTTCCAACAAAGACTTTGGAAACCAAGGATAAACAGGATAAGGGTAAATAGAGACGATTTGGAGTGGCCAAGCCTCCAGCTTGGTTCCCAGGGGAAAGAACGTTTCATGTCTGGTCTGGTCTGAACTGTTGGGATCTGCTGCTGTGCAATTATGAAACAAGAACAGTGAGTAAGCCCAGCACTTGTCACTTACTGAGACTCTTGCTTCTTCCCATGATTTATAGTACGTTCAGGAGGGAGCGGGTTCAGACAGATAAAAGCTGGCTCTCAGCTGGTTTTGCCAAGGGCCAGGCCCTGTCTCAATGACCCAGTCTGCCTCTCTATTGATATATAGCACATCCAGCTACTGCCCAGCAATTGATTGGTTTGATTGTTTTCAAAGCTAAATATTCAGAATACTCCAACAGACTCCCACACAAGCACACAGACACACAAGGTTCTCATAACCTTCTCAATGTGAAAGTTCACATTTCTTCTTCCCATCCTGGCAACAAACTGACAACCAGCCAGCACTTAAATTGGAAAAAAAAGTAAAAGAAAAATTTACCACCTATAGTTTTACTTTTAAATTATTGCAGCTGTCTTTTCCACACCAGAGGCCTGTCTTTTGAAATTTAATATATATATTCATCTAGTTTATGTTTCAATCCTCATTTATTTTCACTGGCTCTTATTTGTGAACCCAAAGTATTTCCTATTAAAAAGCTATTTCAAAACCCAAACTTTAAAAGGAGAAATAAAATATATTTTTAATTGCGTAAAACACTGGAGATGTGATCAACAATCTCATACCCCACTGGTAGTAATCCAAGATGGTCCATTATTTTTGGGAAGCAATTTCATTCAGGCCAACCAATGGCTTTAAAGTCATTCACAATAGGATTCTGGTTAAGATGGTAAACCCTGTGGTCACCTCCTCCCATGACCACATCAAAATTGCAACTAAACTTCAAAACAACCATTATTGAGAACCGCCTGAAGTCTAGCTGAAGAAAAGTCCTATAACTAAGAATATACAGAAGAAGCCACATAAAGACTGGTGGGAGGGGCAGAATGAGGAATGAGATGGTCCCATATCCATGTGTGGTGGGAAGAGTTTAACCAAAAAACTTGTATGCATTACTTATGGACACAGACAATAAGGTGGTGAAGGCCTGGGGCAGTGCGGGAACTGGGTTGAGGCAGGGTGGAAGAGGGACATCTGTAATACTCTCAACAATAAAGATTTAAAAATATGAATAATAAAATGGCAATAACTACATATCTATCAACAATTATTTTAATGTAAATGGATTTAATATTCCAATCAAAAGGCATAGGGAGGCTGAATGGACAAGAAAACAAGATCCCTATATATGCTGCCTACAAAAAGCTCACTTTAGATGGAAAGATATACAGATCAAAAGTAAAGGCCTAGAAAAAGATATTTCATTAAAATGGAAAAAAAAATCTGAGACAGCAACACTTACATCAGACAAAATAGACTTAATACAAAGGCTATATCAAGAAACAAGAAGGACCCAGCAATTCCATTTCTGGGTATTTATTCAAATAAACATCAAACCCTAATTTAAAAAGGTATATATTTATTGCAGCATATATTTATTGCAACATTATTTATAATAGTGAAAATATGGAAGTGTCCATCAATAGATAAATGGATAAAGAAGAAGTGGTACATATGTACAATGAGATATTAGCATAAAAATAATGAAACCTTGCCATCTGTAACAACATAGATAAACCTATTGCCTATTATTATGCTGAGTGAAATGAGTGAAACAAAAAAAGACAAATGCCATATGATTTCACATATATGTAGTATCTAAAAACAAATTAAATAAACAAAACAGAAACAAACTCATAGATGCAGAGAACATTTTGATGGTTACTAGATGTGAGGGAGGTTGGTGAGATGGGTGAAAAATATGAAGGAATCAAGAAGTACAAATTGGTAGTTACAAATAGTCATGAGAATGTAAAGTGCAGCATAGGGATTATAGTCAATATTTTAAGAAGTATGTATGGTGGCATATGGGCATTAGATTTATTAGGGTAATCATTTTGTAAGTTATATAAATGTCTAATCATCTGAAACTAATATAATATTGTATGTTTATTGTAATTAAAAAATAGAAAGTTTGTTTTTTTTTAAATAGAGATATTCACAGCCTTTGACCTAATACCTCTCTACCTCTGGGGAACTAGCCAAAGACCCAATCAGATATCCTACAAACATTTATGTCCAAGATGTTCATCACTGTGTTATTTACAATGCTGAAGAGCCTGAGAGGGGACCTAAAATGTTCAACAACATTTTATATATATTATTATAGCCTTTGTTTTAAGACATGGTTAGATGATAACTATATTTACACTCTGGAATGTTATGCAACCATTAAAGATTATGCTTTTAAAGAATAATTAATACCATATTGCCCAAGCTGGTTTTGTCAGTGGATAGAGCGTCAGCCTGTGTAACGAAGGGTCCCATGTTTGATTCTGGTCAAGCGCACATGCCCGGGTTGTAGGCTCGATCTCCAGTAGGGGGTGTGCAGGAGGCAGCCGATCAATGATTCTCTCTCATCATTGATGTTTCTATCTCTCTCCCTCTCCCTTCCTCTCTGAAATCAATAAAAATATATATTTAAAAAAAGAATAATTAATACCATGGAATATGCCCATGTTAGTATGTTAAGTGTCAAATACATAATATAAACCAGTATATGAAATGTGAACTCAGTGAGGGCCCCTGTCTCTGTACTTGTAAAATGCTATTAATTATGGTACCCCCTCACTTTAGGTTTTCTATATGGGTTCAATGAAATAAGCCTTGTAAGTTCTTACCACAACACCTAACACTGGCAGGGGAGCCCTATAGTTAGCTATTGTCATTGCATATGACAGAAAACACACACACACACACACACACACACGAGAGAGAGAAAGAGAGAGAGAGAATCAATACTAGCAAGCAAACATGAAGTATCAGTGGATACTAGTATTACTAGTGATTTTTTATTTCCTTCTTTATTGCTTAAATTTTTAGTGTTCTACAATGAGCATATATTACTTTTGTACTCTGAGGAGGACAATATAAACCTCACCGTACTATAATAACATGAAGTTATTGTTTAAATAATGCATGCTCTGTGGGAGAGGTCATGGGTAAGGGCTCTGG
Organism: Cnephaeus nilssonii; assembly: GCF_951640355.1. Lineage (NCBI taxonomy): Eukaryota > Metazoa > Chordata > Mammalia > Chiroptera > Vespertilionidae > Cnephaeus > Cnephaeus nilssonii. The sequence goes on along the minus strand of NC_137072.1, from coordinate 28,424,325 downwards.
TCATAATTGCTGAAGGAATAAAATCTGATCAGGCTGTTCATGGCTCTCGGCTACCCTGAGGCTCTGGTGAGGGACAAGGGATGTCACTTCCATAGTAGAGAATTTCATTAATATGCTCACAGCCACACACATTCACTCATGTCCATACTCTACGTGCTCGTTTTATCCATCGCAAGGACACTACAGGAGGGCAAAGGGATTTTCTTGTTACTCCTAACGCCTAACAGCCTAAAGCTCATTGTGATACATCCTGCCTGGGGAGGAAGAAGGAGTGCCTCTGGGAACCTCCTCACTGGGCTGAAGGGAAGTCACTTGCCCTACTAACCTCTCCCCACCCTGGCCTCTGTTTCCCCAGTAGGCCTATCAGCCCTCTGCCTACAGGCTAGGAATGTGGAGCCACATGACTCCAGGTCATCTCTGAACACTGAGCTTTCCTTTCATAAACAGGAAACTGAGGCCCCGAGCAGGGCTGATATTTAGGCAGCACCAGAGGGAACCAAACCATGAATTGGTGTTAAAATACGGAAATATTTCCAGGGTGGATGGAAAAGAGCCATTGCCCTGAGTGTCCCCACCCAAGATGTTCCCAAGACCACATCAAATAAAATGTGGATGCCTTTTCTCCTGTTAATCTGTCTTTCTTCGGTTTAATTTTCAGGCCTCAGGCACTGAACCTGAGGGGGTGGAGGAAAAAGTTTTCCACCTCTATAGTTTCACATTTCTGGCCTCCAAAACTGTGACACAATAAATGTCTGTTGTTTTAAGCCACCAAATTTATGGCAATTTGTTATAGCCTTAGTACAAACCCTAAACTCCAGACATCCCTGACATCATGGCATGTCCTGCCTGCTTACATGTACTCATATTCAACAGTGTTGTTCTTAACTACCAGTTACTGAGCTTCTACTATGTGCCAGCCTCTGGGATAGGTGGTAGAGAAACACAGAGAGTGAAATCAGGGTCCCAGCTCCTAAGGAGTTTTTTATGCCTTTAAAACACAACAACTTATGTTGGGCCTTGTACCATGGTTATTTGTATTTTAGGGAAGTGTTACTCTAGAGCAGCGGTTCTCAACCTTTCTAATGCCACGACCCTTTAATACAGCTCCTCATGTTGTGGTGACCCCCAACCATAAAATTATTTTCGTTGCTACGTCATAACTGTAATTTTGCTACTGTTATGAATAGTAATGTAAATATCTGTGTTTTCCGATGGTCTTAGGCCACCCTGCTAGCAGTTCTCAACCTGTGGGTCACGACCCACAGGTTGAGAACCGCTGCTGTAGAGCCTAAGACCATCGGAAAACACAGATATTTACACTACGATTCATAACAGTAGCAAAATTACAGTTATGAAGTAGCAACAAAAATAATTTTATGGTTGGGGGTCACCACAACATGAGGAGCTGTATTAAAGGGTCGTGGCATTAGAAAGGTTGAGAACCACTGCTCTAGAGGAAAAATAAAATGGGATTTTTAACTTAGATGAATCGGGTTCCTGTTCCAGCCACACTTCCCTGGTTCATCAGTACTAGTGAAATAAATTAATTTAAAATGTTTTAGAATATGAATGATATCAATGGCTAATTTTTATCAAGAGCTTCCATTGTGCCAAATGTGTTCTAAGGACTTTTGTCATTTAATCCTTCCAACAACCCTGATATGGGTTCTGTCATAAGCCCCACTGCACAGGTGAGAACACAGAGGTGTGAGAAGTTAGGTAACGGGCTCAGGGTTCCAGAGTTAGTACTTAGAGCAGCTGGATCTGAGCAACAGGCCCAGGATTTGAACTCACACAGTCTGGTGTGGGGCCTTTACTTTTAATTACTGTGTTATCACTAGAGTCCCTTAAGAGATCAATCTCTATTTCACAGACAAGGAAACTGAGGTCCATAAATATTTCTAAAGAGCTGCCATAGGAACCAGACCAAATTATGCACATCATTTACAAAGGGCTGCTTACTATTTCTCTTAAGTCCCCCTCCCCTCCCTGCCACGATAAGATCTGTAGGGGGCAAAGCTTGCAATTCACTTATTGTGGGTTCCCCTGCAGCTTTACCCACTGTCTCTGAGAAAGAAAATGACAACTAAGTATCTGCTATGGGCCAGGCTGGGATTATGAATTTTGATGTTCCCAAGACCACAAAGTGTTTGGAGCTGGGATCTAACATTTAAGTAAGAATCACAAGAATGAGTCAAATTAAGTGACTTGAAAAGCTGTCAGACATTACAACCCATTATAATCCTATTTCCAAATGGAAGCTGTAGAGAGGCCGCCAGGAGAGATATTTAAATGTGAAATACTTAAAAGCCCGCCTGTCTCCAGTGATGCCTCAGCACAGGGAAATGGGCCGCAGGATTTTCCTCATCTCTCTTCAGTGGAAACCTAAGTGGGATAATGAAGCAGAATCCAGCTCCAAAATGATGCCCAGGGTGCGAACAGACATTCCCTTTGATGCTTTGAGACAGTAAGTCTTTTTTTAGAGCTGAAGAAGTGCCCCAGGATAGCTCCAAATTGGTCTTCCTTCCCCCCGCCCCCCAGGAGAAAAGGGGCGGCCCATCCCTGCAGGGCCACCCCTCGCCTTCCCTATGGGACCCCACTAACAAGGGCAGCTCAGCAGCACCGGCACCTTAATTCAGAGGCACTGAGGCCTTTGCATGGGCAGCTTTGGAAGAATATTAATTATAAGAGCAGCACATCATGACCCTTTTGCCTCTTTAGACCTCCTGCTTCTAGTGAGTGGTGGACCACTCCAGCTGTCCTCCCCGCTTCACCCAAGTGCCCCCACGCCCACCCCCACCACCTTATACAGGAGCGAGCTGTCTCAGATGTCAGCTCTGAGCTCCCTGCGTCTAGTGATCTTATTTCTCCCTTAATGGAAGAACAGATCTGCGCTCCTGATACTGGAAATCATTTAGTCTTTGCACTGCCAGCCACAAGCTCAGCCAGCTCCTCTCTAGACACTGGATACCAGGAAAAGAAATGTATGTATATCTTTCAAGCACAGGAAGGTGCCTCGAAATCAGAGCAGGGGAATCACTCTGGGTAATTCCGTGGTGAATGCTGGTTGTAGGCAACATGGTGAGCTGCTTTGGGGAAAAGAATTTAAAATTTGAAACTATAGCTGACAATGACATTCGAATGAATGGCATCGTGCTTTATGGTCACTGAGAAAAAGCTGCCAGAAAGGCTTTGCTCATGAATGCATTTTCCACAAGGGCCAGGTACATGCTTCGCTGCCATGAGGAAAAAGCAGAGAGCTCCCCCAAGGCCTCAGAGGGCTTGCTCAGGGCAAAACAAAGACTAAGTTCAAAAATCTGCACTCTAGTAATTAAGAGTAAACAGGTGTTTCACACTTACTGCTATAGACTGAACTCCCCCCCCCCTTCCCCCAATTCATAGGTTGAAACTTAATCCTCAAAGTGGTGATATTGGTAGGTGACCTTTGAGGAGATGATTAGGTGTTGAGGGTGGAGCCCTCATGAATGGGATTAGTGCTCTTATAAAAGAGACTCCAGGGAGCTCCCTCCTTCCTTCAGCCATGTCAGGACCCAGGGAGAGGACACCTGTCTATGAACCAGACACTGAATCTACCAGAACCTTGGTCTTGGACTTTCCAGGCTCTAGAACTGTGAGAAATGAATGTTTGCTGCTTAAGCCACCCAGTCTATGGTATTTTTGTTATAGCAGCTGGAATGGACTAAGACACCATAGACTAGGTGCTCTGGTAATCCTATCTAATAATAGAGTAACATGTAAATTACCATCACTCCGCTACGCCCACGATTGGGTGGCGGGAGGCTGGGGGGCGGGACTCGGGATGGCCTATCCGGCCATTAAGAGGCACGGATCCGCTGCCACTGAGGGGGGCTACCCTGCTGTTGAGAGGCGCAGGGGGCGGGACTCCCGCCCCCTGTGCCTCTCAGCGGCCAGATCCGCGGCCGCTGAGGGGGCCTGCCGCGGACACCCAGCTGCGCCTCTCAACGGCACGGTAGCCAGGTGTCCGCGGCAGCCCCCCTCAGCCCGCCCCCTGCGCCTCTCAACAGCAGGGTAGCCCCCCTCAGCGGCTGCAGACCATCAAAAGTGGGGGAGCTGGGTGCCTGTCTGCTCCGGCACCAGGCCTTTCAGAAGCCTCCGGCTCGGCTTCTGTACACCAGCGGACAGGCACCCAGCTCCACCGCGAAAAGCGAAAGCGTGTAGGGGACCCTACTCGTGCATGATGCAATCATGCACTGGGCCTCTAGTTGCTTTATAAGCATGATCTTATTTAATGTTCACAACTCTGTGGAGTAGGTGCTATTACTGTCTTTGAACTCAGAGAGGTAAGTAACTTACCCAAGATCACACAGACAGTAAACAAGGGAGCCAGTATTTAAGCCTTAGTCAAGCTTTTAGCAATGCCAAAGATTCTTGAAGAGACCAATCCCTGAAGTGATTTCTATTGATTTGCCTACATCATCCCTCAGGGCTGCCTTGTGCTCAGGTGGTCTACCTACATCCAGGGGCAGCGAAAGCATCTCACCACACCAGCATTTCATGTTTTCTGCCTGTATAAATGTCACCCTTTGTTAGAGTGTCTTCCTCCCTGGGAGGTGGCCATCAGAGTCCCTGGATTGGCACCTAAAGTGCCCAGCCGGCGAAACTCTACCTGGAAGCCCTGAATATGGGTTCTCAAAACCCAACTCAAATCTCATGTCAGCTATGAAGCCTTCCCCGACTCAACCTTTGGAAGTGAGGATGTCAGTGATGGGACCTACTAGTAACTACTGGACTGGGAGTTAGTGGACATTGGATCTGACTTTGACTGTGTTACATATAAGCTGAGAGACCCCAGGCAAACCTTTTAACGTTTCTGGATCTCTGCTTTTTTCTCCAGGAAATAAGGGGGTGGGATTAGGTAAATCCTCCTAGTCTCTTCTGAACTCAAAACATTTGTAACTTAGTACTTAATGTACATTATCTTGTACAGTATTATTATTTTCACATATCTCTATTTCTCTCTAGCATAGTCTCTAAAAATTGTGAGTTTCTTGCAGGCAGGGTCTCTTTAGATTCTCAAACAATACTTATTATTTTTTGGTGTTTAGAGTTCCACTGTCCACAGATAACCTTGTATTTGACAGATTTCCCATGTGCACCATCATTGTACCACATGGTCCGAACTAAAATTGTAGCATTCTGAGAACAACAGAAAGGAAGGGGGAGAAAAACCAATTGTGCTTTTAAAAAATCTTCTGTGTACTGTGCCTAAATGTAAACAAAGAATTATCTAAGTAATTGCCTCTTGCTAATTTATACTTTTAATATTAGAATCTGTAAAACTGAATCACACCAATAAAGCTAAAAGCACATTATTCCATGTTTTTGCAGTTTATTATTGTGACTGAATTAAAGCAAGCATAGTGAACTGAGTCACTTAATAGATTAGATTTAAGGTAAAATAATGTTAAATTTAAAGTGCTTAAAGTTGAACTATAAAATGTCATGATAGCAGCCAGTTAAATAGAAGAAAGTTAGGTGCCATCAACTCTAGAAGCCATTGTCTTGGCGTTAATGGAAAAGCCATGGGAAATAAATACATACCAGGCGCTCAAAAGTTACTTTAAAGTCCATGTGTCCATGTAAGTGAAAAACAAGCCAGACCCTAAAATAATTAAAGCCATCAATATCAACTACTCAGGTTTGAAAGGGACTGATCTTTCTTACTCATAGAAAATGAAATAAGATGTGCAATGTGGTTGCTGTCTGCTACTTGAATTGCTAGGTGTTTGTTTAAAAGTTAATTTAACACCAAAATATAATTATTAAGCCCTAACCGGTTTGGCTCAGTGGATAGAGCGTCGGCCTGTGGACTCAAGGGTCCCAGGCTCGATTCCAGTCAAGGGCATGTACCTTGGTTGTGGACACAACCCCGGTAGGGGGTGTGCAGGAGGCAGCTGATTGATGTTTCTCTCTCATTGATGTTTCTAACTCTCTATTCCTCTCCCTTCTACTCTGTAAAAAATCAATAAAATATATTAAATATATATATATATATATATATATATATATATATATATATCCTACCTAATAATAGACAAATATGCAAATTGACTATACCTCCGACATACCCACAAGCCACGCCCACCATCCAATCAGAGCGAGTATGCAAATTAACCCAAACCAAGATGGCTACAGCCACAGAGAGCAAGGTTTCCTAGGTAACAGAGGAAGCCAAGCTTTCCACCTGCCCTTGCCAGGCCTAAGCCTCCACTCAAGCTACAAAGTTTCAATTATAGAAGGTAAACAAATTCAAACAAATGGCGGCAGAATGGAGCTTGAGAGAGCAGGCCAGGGTTGCCGCTGGCAACAGGGGAAGCAAAGCTTTCCGCACACCCTGGCTGGGCCCACCCGCTTAAGGCTACAAAGTTTCAATTATAACCCCAACACAAATGGCTGCCAGCCTCAGAGGGAGCCCCAGGCTTGGCTCCACTCCAGGCTACAAAGTTTCAATTGTGGAAGGAAAATAAATTCCAGATACCAGGGCCTCCGCTTGGGTTGCCAGGGAGCATGGCCGGCCTGCAAACCACCACAGGCCCCTCGCTCTGGCCGCCCCATGCCCCAAGGGAACCCCCACCTGATCCGGGAGACCCTTCAGGGCAAACCATCTGGCCCCCACCCCTGTACCAGGCCTCTATCCTATCTAATAAAAGAGTAATATGCAGATTGATCATCACTGCAACACACAATATAGCTGCCCCATGTGGTCAAAGATCCTGCCCCCATATGGACACAAGATGGCCACCACAAGATGGCCAGCAGGAGAGGGCAGTTGGGAGGCACCCGGCCTGCAAGGGAGGACAGTTGAGAGGGACCAAGCCTGCAAGGGAGGGCAGTTGGAGGTGATCAACCCTGCAGGAGAGGGCAGTTAAGGGTGACCAGACCGGCAGAGGAGGGAAGTTGGGGGCAAACAGGCTGGCAGCAGAGTGGTTAGGGGGTGATCAGGCTGGCAGGCAGAAGCGGTTAGGGGCAATCAGGAAGGCAGGCAGGCAAGCAGTTGGGAGCCAGCAGTCCTGGATTGTGAGAGGGATGTCCGACTGCCCATTTAGGGATCCGACTGCCCACCGGGATCGGGCCTAAATGGGCAGTCGGACATCCCTCGAGGGGTTCCATATTGGAGAGGGTACAGGTTGGGCTGAGGGACAACCCCCTTACCCCCCCCCCGTGCACGAATTTTGTGCACCGGGCCTCTAGTCCTATCTAATAATAGAGTAACATGTAAATTACCATCACTCCGCTATGCCCACGATTGGGCGGCGGGAGGCTGGGGGGCGGGACTCGGGGTGGCCTATCCGGCCATTGAGAGGCATGGATCTGCTGCCACTGAGGGGCGCTACCCTGCTGTTGAGAGGCGCAGGGGGCGAGTCTCACCCCCTGCGCCTCTCAACAGCCAGATCTGCGGCCGCTGAGGGGGCCTGCCGCGGACACCCAGCTGTGCCTCTCAAGGGCAGGGTAGCCAGGTGTCCGCGGCAGCCCCCCTCAGCGGCCGTTGAGAGGCGCAGGGGGCGGGACTCCCGCCCCCTGCGCCTCTCAACAGCAGGTTAGCCCCCCTCAGTGGCCGCGGACCATCAAAAGCGGGGGAGCTGGGTGCCTGTCTGCTCCGGCACCAGGCCTTTCAGAAGCCTCTGCCGAGCCGGAGGCTTCTAAAAGGCCTGGTGCACCAGCGGACAGGCACCCAGGTCCACCACGAAAAGCAAAAGCGTGTAGGGAACCCTACACATGCATGATTCCATCATGCACTGGGTCTCTAGTATATATATATATATATACACAGTAGAATGCCTAATCTTTCTTTACTATAATTTTTAACTTTATAAACTAAAAGTTACAAAAGTGATTTTAGGTATTTTTTGGTTTAGTTTTTAGAGGAAAAAGAGCACTAAGCGGGAAGAAAAACAAATTTAATAATGGAGTGTAATAACACAATTCCCCACAGAATACTACGGCAAGGTGTTCAGCTGTTTCTCCTACTCATGTTGAAAGCTTTTCTTAGAGGTCCTATTTAAAGAGGTTGGTGAAAAGCTTGAAAGAATAATATAAACAACTAAGGGAAAATCTATATTAACCAGAAATTCTTACAAAGGTGCTGTGAAGGCTAGCAGAGTATCCTCCAAAATCATCATTGTTTCTCTCTACTCCTCTTCTTGTGCTATCCAATAGCACGTCCAATCATTTCCTAATTCCATGATGATTTAGTTTATTTGAATTGGTGTGAAATACAGTTGAAGATTTTTCTAAAGATTATATACACTGATACTTTCTTCATCCCATATGCTCACTCAAACAAGCAGAGAATTTAATTGATTATTGGACTAATTTCTTCTCTCACCCAGAAGGCATAGTTGTTTAAATGCTCATCAACTGCCCTAGATTAGAATTCAATACTGCTGAGTTATTAAACCATTGGGTTAATCCTAATACAAGCATCATCTCCACCACCAATATCATAATTCTTTACATTTGTATAAGATTTTACAGTTTACAAAGTTATTGCTGTTTCATGTGGTTCACCTAAATTGTGGTAGGTCATGGGGTTGGATTAAGATGATCTTTAGCTGTGGAGTCACTCATGAAAGAAGAGAAGGGTAAGAAAGGGGGCTAGGAAAATAGGAGGTGAGAAAGTTTACTTTTCTAGAAAACAGGCTTTAAAATGATGGTTGCTTCTCTTGAAGACAGATGATGACTTCTTGGGGGCCTTGATGTCCCTGCCTTCCTAAGACAAAAGACTAATGGCTTGCCCACAAGCACACATGTGTTGTATGTGTTCAATATCTCAATTTTAGTTCATTAGTGAAGTATGAAATTATTTTAAAATGACATATCTTTTAATATTCAAATGAGAATCAATCTGGCAAGAAAAATTCCATGATGCCAATTATTATTTGTGAATATAAATCAGCTGTGAAATAATTTGAAGCTCCTGTGTGTTTGGGTTCTTCATTTGCAGTGCAGAATGATTTTCTTCAACAAATCTATAAGCCTCACTTAGCAGAATGTCTTATTATACAGTGTGAGCACAGCTTGGCTAGGTGCTCCCTGCCATGCAAAATACCAAGCTCAGCTTGTGCACACCACGAAGCACACCTGAAGAAGGCACATGATGGTTATCCAGTTGCCCAATAATCAGAATCACCTTTGGGGAGCAGAAAATATGAGAGCCTGATTTGGTTAGAGAGTGAATAAGTCAGGGAAGGAGAGAGAAAGAGGGCGAGGGAGAGCGGGGGAGGGAGAGAGAAAGAGAGAGAGATTAAGGCCTCTGTAACAGTGGATATTCTAAATCTAGAGTAGGAGCTGAGATTTAGAAATTAAAAGCTACATCTTATAATGACATTCATTATGTGATTCTTGTCACATGACCCCTTCCCATCAACCTATGTTACTTGCCCCCTCCCTACTACAGAATTAGACCACAGATTGGGATGGAGTTTCAATCTAATCTTTTTAAAGGTACTGACTAGAGTGAAAGCACCTGGAAAAGGTAAATATTATTTACTATTTCCTTATTCGTTCAGGTGGCACTACTGGTTATTGGTGATTGCGGGGTTCTGAAGTTAATGAACTATTGAGAACCATTGCTCTGGTGACTTTCCCTTCTCCTGGGATGGTGACCTCAAAGGGCGGCACTCCTGGGGGCAGCAGGTACAACTGTTCAGCCAGGTCAGCAAAGCGCCCTCTGCCTCACACCACCTTTCCTCCATAGGTGCCAGGGTCCCGTGCTCCCCCACTGTGTGAAGCAAGGAGAACCTTCCTCCTCCTTCTCCAAACCTAGGCTGGAGGCCAAATCCATGCTTATCTCTGGGGAGTTGTTCTCTGCAAGGCAACAACCTTCACTGCCATTGGCCCTGATGCATTTTCCTAGGGGTTCTTGGAGAAATGTTTAAAGCAGCCATATGCGATATATGGGCAGAAGTAGTTATAACTAGGAGAGGACTCTCTGGCAACCCGCCGCCTCTGTGGTTGAACTCTCCTCTTCAACCAGAGAGGCATATGTGGCCTGGACATCCCCTATTAAGTCATTTCTGCTGTGGGATAGCTAAAAGGATTTGAGGGGACTTCTCTCTAAAACTCATCATTTGCAGCAGGAGGCTTGGCCTTGTGTTCCCTCCACTCACTGTTTTTGAAAAGTTGGTGTGTTGAAGTGACCTTCACTGTTCATCACGCTGCTCAGGGAAGTCCTGCCCATCTCACCAACAGGATTGGGTTGCTCTCTTCCCTCTGATGGAAACTAGCCCCTCTTTTTCAAACCCATGCCCCCCAAAACATGCAAAAGAAAGCCAACTCCACAGAAATAGCCCAGTTTCTGAGGAGTGTCTTAGGAATCAAGGTCCTGGTTCTGAAATGAGTTGTGCTCACCAGCAGAACTGCGCCATCCTCCAGAGGGTTTGTCTGCACATCCTTACTCTTCTGCAATATCCTGGGCTCTGAACACCTGCCCTGTGTGACTGTTCCTGGCTTGTGGTCTGTCTCCCCATCAGATGGGGGCCCTTTGAGAGCAGAGCTGTGTCTTCTTCACTTTGTTTTCCTTCCTCACTTCCACACCTAGTCAGACCAGGAAGAAAGATTTGAGGTCTCGACAATTAAAAGATAAGTTAATACATTTACTAGAGAAGTGTTTTTGACTGTGAAAATGGCACCTTGACTAATTTTTGAAGTATTTTTTTCCTGCAAAGAGCTTCATTGTACTAGCATCTTGCAAGCAAGCCTATGTGGATAAAATTCCAACTGTCAGGAACACAATTCTAGTCTACACCCAGATCACCATCCAGAAGCAGCAAAAGATGAAAGAGGAAGCTTAAAAGAGACTCATGTTGATTTCCTTGGAGCTGATGACTTTTGATGATAGACTGTGTTAAGAGGAGACACTTGATTAACTTAATTTCACTGGCCTGAAGATATGGGGAGAGAAGCCTGGTGTTTTGTCAACTTTATTGGTAAGTCTGACTTGTAGGCGATGGAGAGCAGACCCAGAAAAAACTATTGTTCACCTATTCAAAGCAAAAGGAAAGTATTCAAGAGGTCTCAAAGAGACAAAATGCCAAACCTTACTGTAAATAAATGTACCTTGCCTTTCTCATCATGGTAACCTGTCATCTGAATTATAAAATGCCCTAAAAGCAAAATGTCCCAAGAGTAATAGAATCACCTGACTGCAAAGAAACTTGGCATCCTTTTTAGAATTAGCAGGAAGAATGAAAAGGTGAATATTAACCAGATGAAAGTAAGTTAATAATATTTTATAAAATATCATTTAAAGTTTGTTTTAAAACATTTAGCCTGAAATAATTACTTCCAAAATTATTTCTTTGAAAATATTATATTTATACCTATTTAAGAAGTTGAAATGAGAGCTACAGTGAGGCATCTGTATGTCCTTTTCTTACCTCATGGCCAAGAATGTAGAAATGAGGAAAATTAAACTTTAAAATCAACACATAATGGATTAAAGCAGAAAGATACAGAATTATTTCAGAGAAGGTGAATGAGTCCCAGGGCAGCAAGACAAGTCTTTAATCTGATTGAAGATATTAATATTCCAAATACAAACTGGGTCTTCATTAGACTGAGTGGATCATCCATGGAAGCAAAGAAAGTCACAGAGATGGAAGAGTGACTACTCACAATTCCCTGAAGGTGCCAAGTTCTCTCTCTTCCTCAATCCAGTACTCTATCTTATCTCTTCTGTGAATCCTTCAGTTCTCAGTTTGGGTATTAATCACACATCTTTTTGTATTCCCATGACATCCTTTCTTCTCTCATCATAAAATACTAAAATGGTCCATTTATTCATCTTCAGCCTCCACTAGACTACAAGCTTTGCACTGAGTTGGACTGTATCTATTCTGCACACAATCACAATCATACTCTAGCACAAGTTCCTGGCTCATACTAGGTGTTAAAGAGCACTGTTAGATATTCATTAAAAGTAATCATTTCATCACTATTTTTTTTCAAATAAAGCTTTCTGACCAGAAAATTTAATAATATCAAAGTTTAATAGAATCAATTTAGATTCAAAGTAGATGATAATGTTGGAAGACTTCTACTGTGATTTTAGTTGCAAAAGTCATGGCCTAGGAAAAGAAATCCTAGTTATATACTTACAGACAGTACACAATGAAAATATTTTCACACAAGTGTGGTGACCATATGCCTGCATTTGATTGGGGCCATTGGTCTAAGCCTATTGTTAGGAGTAACTATTAACAAACTCCTATTCACTCTCATAGCACACTAGTTGGGTGATTGATTATACAGTCATACACTTATAGACCAGTTTACAAGTGTTTAATTTTGTAAATGAAAATAGTGTTTTCCTAACTCTACTTTCTTAGGAGGAAGTAAATAGCTATGGTCCCAAATGCAGAATACACTTTGAGAAAATGGGGTTTAGAAACAAGAGGGTGACAGTAACTAAGGTTTGCAAGATGCAGACATTTGCCAGAAAGAAAACAATGAAAAGTTTGAGTCACTGTGTGACCCATGTATCTGGAGTAATTGCATTAAAGAAAATTAGGTTTGAGATTAATATGATTTCTGCTTATTTGGCTTTTTCAGTCATTGAGAAATACATCCAATTAATTTCTTACATTTAGAAAAAGTATGATCAAGCCCTCACAGTTTAAAAGCAAAAAGCTGGAAGGGGATGCAGATCAATTTTCTAGAATTCTCACATCAGATTTCCCAGCTTGCTTTGTGATTTAGTTTCAAGTGCTGAGTATCCCCACAGTATCAACTGAACCATGTAATAGAAGCACAAAAATGCAACCCACAGCCTAATATATGCACTGCTGGGATTTTCTGTTCATACAGATTTTCTTGTTTTTGTCTCCTCCTCCAGCACCAATGTTGGAGAAGTGTTTTATAATAAAACTAGAGGCCCAGTGCATGATTTAATCATGCACCTGGTGCACCAGCGGGCTGGCTGTCCGCCGGTGCACCAGGCCTTCCGAAAGCCTTCTGCATGACGGAGGCTTTCGAAAGGCCTTGTGCCGGAGTAGACAGCCGGCCAGCTCCCCCGCTTTGGCTTTTGATCGCGGGGGAGCTGGCCAGCTGTCTGCCGGTGCACCAGGCCTTCCGAAAGCCTCCGGCGTGGTGGAAGCTTTCGAAAGGCCTTGTGCCGGAGCAGACAGCCAGCCAGCTCCCCCGCTTTGGCTTTTGATCGCGGGGAGCTGGCCGGCTGTCCGCCGGTGCACCAGGCCTTCCGAAAGCCTCCGGCGCAGCCATGGCACAGACGCTGAGCTCGCGGCGCCACTGGCGCCGTGAGCTCAGCGTCCTGCTGGCCCAATCAGCTACCCCGGCCACCCTGAGTCCCGCCCCCTGCGCCTCCTGCTGGCCCAATCGTGGGCGTAGCGGAGTGATGGTAATTTACATATTACCATTTTATTATGTAGGACTAGAAGCCTGGTGCATGAAATTTGTGCACTCAGGGGAAGGGGGTCCCTCAGCCCGGATTGCAAGAAGGCACAGGCCAGGCTGAGGGACCCCACTGGTGCACAATCGGGGCCAGGGAAGAATGTGGGGAGGGACTGCAGGAGGGCTCCAGGGCGTGTCCGGCCCATCTCACTCAGTCCCAATCAGCCAGACCCCAGCAGCAAGCTAACCTACCGGTCGGAGCATCTGCCCCCTTGTGGTCAGTGCACCTCATAGCAACTGGTCGACCATAGCAACTGGACTGTCTGCCCCCTGGTGGTCAGTACACATCATAGCAAGTGGTTGAGTGGCCTTAGCATATTATGTTTTGATTGGTTGAACAGATGACTGGACCACAAGATGACCAGACACTTAGCATATTAGGCTTTTATTATATAGGACTAGAAGCCCGGTGCACAAAATTCGTGCACGGTGGGGGGTTGTCCCTCAGCCCAGCCTGTACCCTCTCCAATCTGGGACTCCTGGAGGGATGTCCGACTGCCCGTTTAGGCCCGATCCTGGGATCGGGCCTAAACGGGCAGTCGGACATCCTTCTCACAATCCAGGACTGCTGGCTCCCAACTGCTTGCCTGCTTGCCTTCCTGATTGCCCCTAACCGCTTATGCCTGCCACCCTGATCACCCCCTAACCACTCTGCTGCCAGCCTGGTTGATGCTTAACTGCTCCCCTGCCAGCCTGTTTGCCCCCAACTTCCCTCCTCTGCCAGCCTGGTCACCCCTAACTGCCCTCTCCTGCAGGGTTGATCACCTCCAACTGCCCTCCCTTGCAAACCTGGTCCCTCTCAACTGCCCTCCCTTGCAGGCCTGGTCCCTCACAACTGCCCTCCCTTGCAGGCCGGGTGCCTCCCAACTGCCCTCTCCTGCTGGCCATCTTGTAGTGGCCATCTTGTGTCCACATGGGGGCAGGATCTTTGACCATATGGGGGCAGCTACATTGTGTGTTGCAGTGATGATCAATCTGTATATTACTCTTTTATTAGATAGGATAGAGGCCTGGTGCACGGGTGGGGGCCAGCTGGTTTGCCCTGAAGGGTGTCACAGATAAGGGTGGGGGTTGCCTTGGGGCGTGGGGTGGCCTGAGCAAGGGGCCTGTGGTGGTTTGCAGGCCGGCCACGCCCCCTGGCAACCCAAGGGGAGGCCCTGGTATCTGGAATTTATTTTCCTTCTACAATTGAAACTTTGTAGCCTGGGGCGGAGCCAAGCCTGCTGCTCCCTCCGGGGTGGCAGCCATTTCTGTGGCAGTTAATTCACCTTCTACAATTGAAACTTTGTAGCCTTAAGCGGGTGAGCCCAGCCAGGGTGTGCGGAAAGCTTTGCTTCCCCTGTTGCCCCGGCAACCCTGGCCTGCTCTCTCAAGCTCCATTCTGCCGCCATTTGTTTGAATTTGTTTACCTTCTATAATTGAAACTTTGTAGCTTGAGTGGAGGCTTAGGCCTGCAACGGCTATGGAAAGCTTGGCTTCCTCTGTTACCTGGGAAACCTTGCTCTCTGTGGCTGTAGCCATCTTGGATTGGAGTTAATTTGCATACTTGCCCTGATTGGCTGGTGGGCGTGGCTTGGCTGGTGGGCGTGGCTTATGTAGCAGAGTGATGGTTAATTTGCATATTACCATTTTATTAGAGAGGATGAACCTTTTTAAATAGTGGAAGGGTGGACTGGGTACATACCCAGAATAAGATTACTTTGTCATCTTTTAACTAATGTAGTTTACATTTCAAAAGCAGGTGCTAATAGTGGTAATGAAGTGAAGACTCTGCCTAAGCAGCTTTGAACATCTTAACTGAAGGCCAAGTTGGTTACATGGGTGGGTATGTGGGGGGTGTAATGCATGTGCATATCTGCACCACCATTTATATTTGTGCTTTTCAAAATATTGCACTTCTTTAAGTGGTGCCATTTAAAAAACTAAAATCAGGATAAAATATGGCTAACAAAGAAACATATTCTTGTAAATGAATTTGAGTATCCTGTTTTTTTTCTTAATACCAATTATACAGGGCTGTCACAGTATATCACAAATACTCACACTCACACAATCACACACATATTTATTTTAAAAACCAAGTGATTTAATGTCAACAGGTTCTATATCAAACAGAAAACTAAAGTTCTGACTCCCCAGAGCCTCCACATTGAAATAGAACTGAATGCTCAGATAATCCAGCCTTACCTGTCCTCTCCACATGGGGTCATTCTGTCCCAAATCAAAACTTGAATTGTCCTGTGAACTAGAAGAGTTGAGTTCATGCCCTTTGAGAATTGGTGGAAAATACAATTTGCTTCATTTCATCCCTACCTCCAGAGAAAGACTGATCTAATGGTCAGAGAGGTGCCGATCTCACCTGCTCAGAGCTTCCATAAATATCACTCCCGTCTTTCTAATGACAACATTGGTACACATCTGTCAACAAAACACAAGCCAAGATGTACCTCTCCTTAACATCTACAGAAGGTTCATTACAGTTGTTCATTTCATAAATGAGAAATGTGGAATGCTTTTCCCCTGGGAATCATGTGACAAAATCACCTAATCTGAGGACATTTGCCCATTGCTGTCACCACTGAGAAATGGTTAAGAATTTGGGAGCTGGATACTATAGACCTGGGTGTAAAGCTCAGCTCCATCAAACTACAAGTCATGTGTCCCTGAGCAAGTTCCTTTAGCCATTCTAGGTCTCAGTCCCCTTGTTTGTAAAATCAGAATAAAATTTGTGTCTTAATCACAAAATTATTATGAAGATTACAAAGCCAATGCAAACAAAGATCTTGGCATCTGGTAGATGCTCAATAAATATTAGTCATTGTTGTTATTGGGTTTGTCGGGGCAATTATCATTGCTACTCATAAGAGCTACTGGTGCTCCTAAGCCCATACAATAATTTTCAGTTGTACAGATGGAGTGGTAAAGTAGAAAAAATAAAGACTTTATGATCAGACAGTTCTATATTCCAACCCAGTTCAGACACATCATAGTTACGTGACACTCTGCTCTCTTCTTAACCCCTGAAACTCAATTTGCTTATCTATAAAATGGGGATGATACTTCACAGGATTATTGTGAATTATAGGTAATGTCTATAAAGGTAATTGGGAAATGAGAGTAAGCACTCATTAAATGGTTGCTATTGATTTTATTACTAATAATATTCTACCTCCAGAATAATAGAATAGAATGATAATGTTAAACTACCTCCACTAAGGCATAAAAACAGGCAAAACCATCTGATTTCATGGTATTCCCCTCTTACAAAACACAATCATTCTGGGCACTTTCATGACCCTAGTCAGTTCAGTGTAAGCTGTAAGAACTTTGCAACCCACAGCCTGATACAGATTTATAAGGATAGGAACAGACTAGACGAGAATAAAAACAGGTGAGCAAAAAGAGAACCACTGGCTTTGTTTCCCTTCAGAGGAATGTACTCAGCACAGGGAGGCAGGGAGGTGCAGGGCAGCTGCAATGAGGACCACATTCTTACAGTTGGCTGGCCTTTGCAATTTGGAGAACTAAAGTCAGAATCAGAATCCATTTCAGATGTTATTTCAACATTTAAGGGCTGGAAAGATGCTTTTCAAAGTGAGTCTGAAATAATAAATCAATGTGACACAGGGAAAGATTCTAAACAGGCCATTGTCGAGAATTCAAACATCTCTTCTTTGCTATTGTGCCAAGATGAAGGGCAAAGAAAGAAATCCCAAGCTGATGGCATAGAAAACTACCATAGTCTCTTGTGATACTAAGCACAGAGTATCCCATACCCTCACTGTGCTCAGGAGCAGCAAAAAGTAAATGAAATGCATCTTTCTTGTCTGACCTCTTGACATAGCATCTCTGAAGATAAGCATCTAGGATATTGATTGCCTAGCTGCTAGGCCTTCCAGGAAGGGGAAAAAATTTAGCACTGGTTGAATCAACCATTACAACCTCACATCTCTGGATTGGCTTGTGTTAGTCCCTGGTGAAAAGCCTGTATGCTTTGAGGCAGATCATCCACTGATCAAAAAATCAGAGACATGTCTGTTTTACCTTTGTGTTAGCATGAAGTTCTTGTCAGCAAATTCCTTGCCTCACTGATCCTGTGGGCCCCTCAGAGTGATCTTAGGGTTGATGTGAAATAGGCATGAAGGAATTTCTCATAGGCAGCAACCAACCCATCTTACACAGGGCTTCTCAGACTCATTGCCCCCAATGGAGGCCCAGAGAGCTGAAAGGCACACTCAAGGCCAAAGCAAGTCTTATGTGAATGTGGGAGGTGGACCACAATAAAAAGGAACCTGGTCTTGTTTTAGAAACAGAACTCAATAACTACAGTGTGAACTTGATGCTAAAGGCCAATTCTTCCTTATTAAGATGGCTGGAACTTTCAGCCAAGAGCAGCCAGGGAACTGTCTCTGTGATGGGCATTCAGATTCTCTCCTTCTATGATCAAATTCTGCAAACTTCCTTCATGGTCTCACATCACTAACAGCCCCTTTGGCTCTATGTGAGATCAATCACTTCTGTGACTTGGGCTGGATCCATGGATTACAGGGAATTTTTAGCATTACTCTAAAGTCACTCCAAGCTCCAGCTTTAGAGCATTTATCTTTATCAACTGTACTTTTGTAGCTCTGGTTACTTTTTTCTTATTTACTACTACATAGTTACATGCAGAAGTGAAAGGTGTAGCTCTCTCCCAGTTAGCAATTAGTACACCTGTAGATGTGCTGGCTACAATGACATTTTCTGGGTGGTTGATTCAATGGGAGGCCTTTCTGGGCAACCCCCATCTTCTCATACACACCCGCTGCTGCATTGCTAGGAAGTGCTGTACGTTAGAGGTACTTCCTGTACCACACTAAAATACATCTTCCAGACCAATGTTAACTACTGCCCTTTGTTGCTTCCATGGGGTTTTGATATTGTACTTTTGTTATGCCTGTTAACACATATATTACAGAATCAGCCACTTTCCCTTTCCCATAGGTGAGCTTCCTACCAACCATTTCTCCAATCATCCCAAGACAGCTATATTGTTGCAGAGTTCACAGAAATGAATAGAGAATCCCAGGGTATAGCAGAGTGTCTTCTGTCCTTGGGACTCTTTGCTGGTTTTTCCATTTGCCGGCAAAAGAAATAATTAGGATAACTATATCAGCACTGAATAGAATAAGCATAATCCTCATTCCAACCCATGCTCTCCCATTACTCTACTAAGAATCAGGCAGCAAATCCAACCCTTGACATTAAAGGGCAAAAGAGAATATCAGAGTCCCAGAAAATCCCATAATGAAAGTTGAGCAGAACCAAGAAGAAAGTGAAACAGAAAGAACTCCATCTAGTCTCATGAGTGAGTATCCTCCATGGAATGTGAGTCTTTCTTACATATTCTTTAAGATTTTCCAAAAAGAATGTTTTTGTTGCTAGACTTGCCTTCAATCTGATGGTGAAGAAGAGAAAAGGAAACCCTCTTTCCTCAGAAAATTTCATTCCTCAGCCTCACCCCTGTTCATAGATCTTCAGGGGAGCGTTTTTCCTGGATAGAACACCCCCCACCCAAACAGTTGAAAGTGGTCTGGATTTCCCAGCAGCATGGATAAGAACTCTTGGTTGTAACCAAGAATGCAACCCTGGCTGATTCTTATCTGATTGAAGTAAAATGTGGCATTATTGGAAGGATGTGGGGAGCTCACTGCACCGAGTGGGAGACTAGAGGGCCAGAGTCAGAGAATAAATGAGAGCAAGGGGTCTAGGTGGCAGAAGAGACAGCTGAGGCCCCCACACTCAGTCACTTAGGAGAGCTGGCCCCACCCCACTGGACACTTGATGCTGTCCCGGAACCTAGAGCTCCCCCACCATCTCTACCTGCCCCTCTGGTGTACTCCCGCTATAGGTGCAGAGAACCAGGCACAACAAGCAATTGGCTGGGTCTGGGTCAGGTGCCTGCATCCAGCTGTCAAAGAACAGGGAGAGGAAACATCTGGCTCTGCTCAGGTTCCAACCTGGGCAGCAGGACCCTGTCTTACATATTGGGTGGGAGATTCCCCTAAACAGGCAGGGAGCTCAGATGATGATCAACTAACAATTCTCCTTAATCCTGT
The DNA here is from genome assembly GCF_951640355.1 of Cnephaeus nilssonii. Taxonomy (NCBI): domain Eukaryota; kingdom Metazoa; phylum Chordata; class Mammalia; order Chiroptera; family Vespertilionidae; genus Cnephaeus; species Cnephaeus nilssonii. Next base: position 28,404,775 of record NC_137072.1, on the reverse strand, counting down.
GTGTTCTTGATCAAATGACTTAGGGTTTGGGGGTCTCCATCTACTTATCAGTAAACTACAGGTAAAAAGGCTATATTTCAGGAGTGGCTGTAAAGTTTAGGGATACTTTCCATAAAGTGTCCACAGTAGGAGCTCATACACCTCAACAATGATTTACTATTCTTATTTCAATAAGAAAAATGACTTCACCAAAGGTGGTGGTAAGAAAAGGTTCAATACCTATTTGGCTCATTTACTTTTCCTATGGGACTTAAAGCGAAGTCTCACAATCTGAAGACATAAAATGTGGCATGTGGCCTAAAAGGGAGAAACTGGGAAAGGAAGGGGAAGGCTTGGATTAGGGAGTTCCTAGGGAGCTTTCTATCACAGTCAGTATGTAGCAGGGAGATCTTGCTGAGTTGAGAGCTGAAAGGCAGGGAGTGGTTTTGTGGACACGGGAAAGGAGAATTAGGGAGTAAAAGCTGGTTGAGTCAGGGGCAGACTTCCTTACTGACTTGCCTTGCCTGTGTGTGTGGTTTTTGTTGTTGTTTGGTTAATCTTCACCTTACAATATTTTTCCATTGATTTTTAGAAAGAGTGGAAGGGAGGGAGGAAGAGAGAGAGATGAGAGAGATACATTTGGTTGCCTCCCAAATGTGCCCTGACTGGGGCCAGGGATCAAACCTACAATCCAGGCATACACCCTTGACTGTGAATCAATCAACCACTGAGCAACACTGGCCAGGGCCTGACTTGCCTATTGAAGATACAGAAGTGGGAGAGTAGGTGGGATGAATGGGGTGAGGTGGGGGTCGGGGAGCCTGCAACTGCCTGCAACCACAGCCTGACTAGCACAGGGCAGAAACTTCTTATGAGGAGTGTCTGGAGAGCAATGAGGAATCTGGATTCCATGCGTTAGGTTCTAGACTCTAGAATCTAGAGGATGGCAGAAATTATTTTCTGAGTTTCCTTCCAGTCAGGGTGATCAACAGTCTAACTTTGTCCTGGACTAAGGGGGTTCCCTAGAATGTGGGACTTCCCAGGCAAACTTGGATGAGTTGGTTATCCTACCTCCAGTATTAGGCTGGATCTCTGCTGTAAGTGGAAGCAAAGCAACTAGGCAGTGGCAGGAAGTGGGAAGAGGCAGAGGACCGCCATCCCCTCACCTCCTGGGGCCCAGGGTATTTTGGTACAGATGAACAGAGCAAGATAGATGTGGAGCACTTCAGAGACCTCTATTTCCAGGAGCAAATGCAGCGGAGGGCTGAGGGAATACCACCCCTGATCGTCCTGGGGCAAACTTTGTAGTGAAGGCTCCCAAAGTAGCATAATGACTGTGTCTGGCTTGTGGTTGGCAACACCCTCCATACACTGGGGTTATTGTACTTGGGGACCTGTTGGCCTCCTGCCACACTGAAGAGAAGCCCTGTGGAACCCTCCTGCTAAGCAGAACTGTCAAGGTGGGTAGAATGTACCAGGAGCATCTGGCTAACTGCTGAATGTTGCAATGCGTGACTGAGCCTCCTTCCTTCACTACACTCCCTAGATTACTGCACCCAGCCCATGCTCTGAATGGCAGAGGCATGTTGATGTTGCCCAGGTTTTTGCTGCCAGCTCAGATCTCTCTCCTAAGCTGAACTCATACATCCAGCTGTGTGCCTAATTGCCACTTTGATGTCTAACAGGCATCTTAAACCAAAACAGAACTCCTGATTGGATGCCCTCTTCTAACCCTGTTCCTCTGCATTGATAAGGAAAATAAAGAATGATCGCAGGAGATTACAAATCCCAAGTATTACCAAAGCACTTCATATTTGGAGCCCACCAGGAGGTGGTTTGTTGTTTTGTTTGTTTTTATATTATATTTTATCATGGTAAGAACATTTAATGTGAACTCTACACTCACCAAATTTTATTCTTTTTTTTTAGGGGAGGGGGCAGGGAAAGCCAGAGGAGAGGTCCCGAGGAGAGGGCTTGGTCTCCATAAGCACCAGCTGGAGAGTGTGCACCTGAGCAAGGGGGCGGGGAAGAGAGGTCTCACCAAATTTTTAAATGTATAGTACATGATTGTTGATTATAGGCATGATGTACAACAGATCTCTAGAGCTTTTTCATCTTGACTAAAACTATCCTCATTAATTAGTAATTTCTCCCTTTCCCCAGACCCTGGCAATCACCATTCCACTCTTTGATGCTATGGATTTGACAAATTTAGATACCTCATTTAAGTAGAATCATGGAGTATTTGTTTTTCTGTGACTGGCTTTTTTTACTTATGCATAATGTCCTCAAGGTTCATACATATATATATTGCACATTGCAGAATTTCCTGTCTTTTAAAAGCTGGATAATATTCCATTATGTGTATATATCACATTGTTGTTATTAATTCATGTGCTGATGGACATTTAGATTGTTTCCACATTGCAGCGATCGTGAACAGTGCTACAGTGAGCATAGGATTTGGGCTACGACCCAGGTAAGCCCTGAAGCCCTCAAGGATTTAGTGATACACATTGATCATAATTTGCCATCAAATGCATCAGTGACTCACTTCACACCTTTCATATACTTTGTTACTTAATTAGGCAGGAAAGATCAATAGCTATCATTGTACCATTAATAGTAGTTATCATACTTATTACGTTAAGATGAGCTAAGGTAACATCATAAGAAAACATACATGTGTGTTATATCACTGCAGAGACTGGCTACTAGACTACAACTGCACTGAGTATGATTTCCTCTAAGGAAAATCTGTAAAAATATTTAGACACTAAGTACAGAGTAGCAATATTTCTAAATTTAAACTTTAAGGTATTTTTAGAAGATGCGTGTTATGTATATGCTGAAATTTCCCAAGATTCAGTCTACGTTTCATCAATGCTCCCTGTGCCTTCAACATTGAATAAAGAAAAGTATCCCCTCCACTAAAGGACACTAGGTAGAGTGGGAACTTATTTTTCAAAATTTACTACCTAGCATGTTGGTAAGATAAGCATTTGTTTTGCATACTGACATGTTTTCAGCCGAAAGTGTTTACCCAACGGGTCGCATCTCCGGGAGTGGAGAGTTCAGGGCTTCCTTAGCATCAGGAAAAGCTGGAGCTCCCCAGTCCCAGCTTAAAGTAACGCCAAGGTTCGTAAGTAAATGATTTGTTCCTCTACTAGAAAAACATTCCACCCCGTGGGTTTTGCTTTCTGGTATTTTGGTAACTGTAGTATTTAATTATTAAAGAAGTTAAGATGACTAGGCCAAATATATTGAGTCTCCAAAATCTCAGCTGTGATGCGAATGAAGAACATGTCCACTCTCATATTAGTCATTTATCCACAGGCAATGAAGAAAGGGCTCTGAAGGGTCAACTTCACAGTAGCACAAGTCACAGAGGCACCTATCAATGAAGGGGTGGTCAGTGCAGCTTCCTGGAGGAACTGACCTTTAAGCTGAGACCCGAAGGAGGAGAGGAATGGGCCAGGCAAAAGGAGGCTGGAGGTGGAGGGGAGACAGGCGTGGTCAGGCACAGGGAGCAGCAGCCTTAGGGATAGAACTTATTAAGCAGGGTTCCTGTCACCGTTCTTCTTTCCTCTTCCTCCTACTCCTCCTTCCTCGCCTCCTAAAAATTAATAAGTAACATTTGTTTCCCTCCTTCGGTTTTCTGAATGCTTTCACATATGTTTCCTATCTTTGTGCCTACAACAACCCCGTGAGCTATGTAGATACCTCTTATTATCTTAGCTCCATTTTTACAAGTGAGAGCTTAAGTGGCTTGCTCATATCCACACAGCAGGCAGAAAAAAGAGCCTTAACTCAAACCCAGGCGATCTTCCTCTGCACCCCCTGCACATCCCACTGAGTGACAATGGGGAACCCAACTAGGAGGTGGTGCTCAAATCTGAGCCCTCAGCCCTTTCTGATCCTCCTTTGGCCCGCGCTGGCCTCCCACACAGAGTTTTGTGGTGGGATTTCCAAGGCTGAGTGAGAGTGGTGGGGGGAATGAAGATCTTTTGCCTTTCTGTGTGAATCCAGCAAAAGGTACAGACTCTATTGAAGCAGAAAGGGCCCTGAGCAGCACTCCAGTGCATCCTGTGTTTGGGCAGAAACAGTTAAGGGGCAGCAAACCCACAAGGACCCTGGCCATCTGGCTCCACAGAAGACAAGCCCACTTAACAACCCATGGCAAAAGCAAGTCTTCCTTGTGCCCTGTTGAATTTTGAAACCCAATAAATTTTTTTCCAATTTTCCAAAATTTACAAAATGAGCAGCTTTGAATATGAAACTGACACCTTCCTAATAACATGGTTTTTGTTCTTCCCGATATGTTGGTTTGACGTGTTTTTTTGTTGTTGAAGGCTTGCAAAGCTGTCTTAGTTTGGGTTTTCCTGAATGCGGCTGTGAGTAGTTTGAAAGGAAATCTCAAGAATTAGCAGTTAGAGGGCAAGTAAGTGAGACAAAAGGAAGAAAAGTTGAAAAAGACTTATTACTGAGCTGATTACTGATGTGGCAAAGGGGCTCAGTTTCACAAGGGGCACTCTAAGAAGCCATGTAGAATGTCCCCTAGACCCGAAGCTGGGGACTCCCCACTGACTCCCACCCCCACTGGTTGAGGGTTGCCCCTAAGGGTGTTAACTTTCCTACATCGGGGTCAGGAGGCTGCTGGGGAAATTCTGGAGGAATTTCTGTGCTCAGGTGAGTTTCTGGCCATGTGTAGGTGCTTGTCTCCACAGCTGCATTGAAGCTAAATGGGACATGGGGATATGGCATGGGCACAACAAGCATTGCCACAGGAAGTCAAGGCTCTGGGATGTGAGATGTGGGGACAGAAGACACGCATTAGGTCTTGGGCTTATACTTCTTAGGCTGACTTATTTAATCAGAAGTAAACCATAGACTGTGAGCATCAATTTCTCTGGGGGGGACAGGGGCGGGGAGAGAGAGAAAGCGAGAGAGAGAGAGAGAGAGAGAGAGAGAGAGAGAGAGAGAAAGGAAAGGAAGAGCCCCAGCCCTATTCATGCCACAGGACTGTTGCTAGGATCCAGTAGGATAATGTGAGGAGCTATAAAGTGTTGGGCAAATGCTATTCATTATGTTGACCACTTAAGGCCCCTTCTGGGACTCCATTATTAACTAGTGCTCTGAGTCTGTGAGCATGGAACACTGTGAGGCTGCTAAGGTTACTGGTGAAGACTCAACCCCGCCCCGGACAGCTTCTCTGAGTGTCTGAGTTGCAGGGCAGATGCGGCATTGGTTTCACTGCTTTGCACAGCATTCATTCCCTCTGCACTTGTGTCATTCCACAGTAGGTCTGTGCCATTAGCAGGACCCTTTCAAATGGCCTTTAAGCTCAGGGTCTCTAACAGGACAGGCAGCTGCAAGCCCCACTCCCCCCATTCAGGTAACACGCTGGCCCTTCTGGAGTTCTGCCTTAGAACTCCTTTCCCAGCAATTTACAGTAAAAATAAGGAGTCAACCATCCTAACATCTGTTGCAAGCTTATCATGTGCCAGGCACTATACTAAGTGCTTTATATACTATGTGTCATCTAATCTCATAATTATATATGGTATGTATGTAATATATAATGATTATCCCAAAGTCATAGGAGAAACGGGAGCTAATCTAGATTAAATACCTTGCCTAAAGGCTCAGCAGTAAGTGGTGGTGACAATAAATGAGTCCAGGCCTGATCCCAGAGCCAGAGTCCTAAACCAATGCCTGACATTCCACCCAGCAATCAGATCATCACCCACTTTATTTCTTCCTTAGAGAAATAGTAATAGACTCTGACCCATTACTTCTCATAGGAACCTTTTAATTTGTTTCTTTTCTCTCTTCTTTTTAAAGTGCGACGCCCCACCCCCCACCCCCCGCATTGATTTATTTCTACTCTTCCTCTTGGTGACCTATAAAAGTCTCTTCTAAATGCAACTCTAATGCTGAGAACACAGAAGGGCAGGTACGATATTTCACCCTGAAGCTACTGTCATTTTAATTATCTGGCACATCCACAGAAAAATGTCCCGGAGATGCTTTCTTTTTTTTTCCTTGGTGGTAACATAGCTGGATTGTTTAAGGGTTGAAACCTCTGAGTCAGGAATGTTGTTTAAGTTGTGTCATACTACAGGGATTAATGCATTTAATGAACCACATCAATTTGCTCTAATTAAAAATAGCTTTTTAATTGGTTAAAAAAAGATCTTGCTGAGAATTGCTTCTTTAAAACTGGGAAAGGCAGGGTGGGGTCAGGTAGGTTTCTATTGATCTACAGCTAACTATTCAAACCACATGAGTCCCAGCCCAACTGCTGAGATTGCACAGATTGGCCAAGTAGATAGAGAATACGAAGGAGGATGGGGGGTGGGGGGGGAGGCGGGGTTGGGGGGAGGAGGAGTTGATGCTACTCCAAGCATTTGCTCAACTCAGAGTGGTGTGATTTTTGGAAACACGCCCTTGGGCTCTGATAATGTTGGCCTACTCTATTCTATGAACAGTGGTGACATTTTGTGCTGAAATAGATGTAACACCTTTTAAAGAGGAACTAGTCTTAATAGGGTCCTTTGTATCTCAGAAAGTGAATTACATTATGACATATTTGGTGATCTGTCAATCAAGTCACGTATTGATTTAGAGGGATGCTCTAAGTGTGTACTCACTTGGGCTGTATATTGATAATATATGGTACGATGCTGACTGTTACTAGAGTTACAATCCCAGCACTGATAGAGCAATGACATTGTCATTATTTCTTGCCCACTCTGTCTTCCCTTCCCTTCCAAGCCTCCCCCATCAGAGGTGGAGTGGTCACACAGTACACTTAACATTGTCACACAACTGAAACGCCACGTTGGAAGTTTTAGTCGGAAATCACATAGGCAGGAATGAGATAGCAGCTGCATGACAACTATTTCTGATTTCCCAGACCTCCTCCCAATGTTTTCCTCTCTGTGTGTGCATGACATTTCATCATGTGGCATATTAGATGTCTGTGTCAGGCCTTTCCCTAAACAGGACTGCTGGTGTGTGATGATAAATAGTGCCATGATCTGCAGTGATTCCCACCACTCCACATGCTGGCAAAGGTCGCCTAGCAACTGTTGTTAGGGGCAACACCAGCATGTTTAGTTTAATTCAGTGTAACAGAATAGTTTGGGTCTCCTGGTTAAGGTTCAAGTTTATTCCCTGGAGATTAAGACCCCTTGCCCGCCCCCCCCACAAGTCCACACCAGTTATAACCCTCCTTGCACTTGCATAAGGTTTCGCCATTATTACTAAATGTGCCCATTTAACAGGATCTAAAGGGTCATTCTGAGCATATCACACCTTCCACACAAGCAGTAGGAAAGGGTTCCTATCTGACTGTTACAAGGAGGTCACAGCTTGGCCTCATTCCCTTCCCTGCTTAATATTCACAACACTAACTTCAAATGGTTTCTAAACTATGACACCTGGTATAAAAATAAAAAGTAAAAAGATGAGGAAAAGTATTTTATTAAGCCCCTGCTGGGATAGTTTTCTTTTTAATGCACTTAAAACAACAACAACAACAACACAAAATCCCAGCACAATTTTGCATTCAGATACATCAACCCACCAGCGGAATCACACTGAAAATGTCTGTGCTTGTGGATTACACCACCCCCTACTGATTGATCCTCTTAATGGCTCAGCACTTTGCAAATGAAGAGGCAGTTACCCCAATTCTGTTGGCAATTAATTCAGTCTACCTAGGTTTCTGCTGGCTTAATGAGAGTAGAAAATCTCCCACCAGAACGTAGTACTTTCCAGGTGATCATAAAACAGCCCATATTAAAAATAGCCTATAATAAAATAGCCAGCTAATGTAAAATTTAATTCCATGTCACCATATTTATAAAAAAAGCTAGTCAGTCTCCATTCAGAGAAAAAAGAATGCATTCTAAAAAGCTCAACTTTGATGTAAGTTCTTTATATTAAACCACACAATAGTGAAGCAGTTGGAACTATCTGAAACTGTTATTTAAAATAGCTACTAGAACCTCTTTGCTATTGTCAGCATTTTGAGTATAACCTTTTATTTTAGTTGAAGCTGATATTTCAACAATAATTAAGATTCTTATTTAGCATAAAAGAGATTTCAATAATGAGTTTATTTTTAATTCTTGGTTTAAAAAAGTCTTCCATTCTTAAAGAGCAGAAGTACAGAAATGGCAATAATTTGAAGAACACTCATGAATTCAGATACTTGTGTCCTGAGTTTATATAATTTACATTCAAATTATTTACTAGCCAGCATGGATTTTCACAGTGATCTAATCCCCTTCTACAGAGTATTGGAGGAGGATTTATTTTCCCCCTTTAAAAAAGCCACTGAGCATTAAACAGAGGTGATGTCAGGAACAGAGATGGCAAAATAAGATAAGAGTAAGCAGCAGCAGAACTGTCACTCATGTGCATCACTGTCTGGAATGTTGGGAAGATGGTATTGGTGTCCCTGTTTGGGCACCATAATGCTGGTGTTCTTTTCCCAGCCTTACAAAGGGTTCAGCTTTCTGGAGAAAGGGGCTGCACGTAGATGATTAAAGAGTCCGGAGACGAAAGATAATTTTGAAAGGCATTGGGGGTCAGAGGATCTTCAGCTGAAGGAGCTAAAGACTCTTACCTTGACCAAGGACCCGTGCTTTTATTCAACACAATTTGTCCTAAGGCAAGGTGGAAATAATACACTTCAAAGGGTAAGGTATCAAAGGGTAGAGTACAGAAGCATTATCAGTTTGGGGAATAGCCTACAGCTGTTCAGGTGTTTGACCAACACGAGGCAATAAAATGCCCTGAGCTGTCTGGCAGTTAACAATCCTATTCAGGTTTGGGGGAAGGGGCCGTTTAGCTGTTTCCAACAGGTAAACTACATATGTGGCTCACCCTTGTTGAGCTACCCAAGTCCCATCAACCTTTTGATGGAACTCTTGTAATTATTACATGCTGGAATTGGTTCCCGGCAAGATGGCTTCCTGAGGACTCCACAACCATCCATGTAGGGGTTTCTGGGGCCATATAGAAAGAGTAAAGCCATAGTCAGGCTATCTTTTGTTTTCCTACGCTTGTGTTTCCACTGAGCTGCTTTTATGGGAATGCCAAGCACATGGGGCAGAGGGCACTGCTGTTTGCTAACAGTGTTGATGGAGAACAGTCTGACTGCAGAAGTGACTGTGGGAGGACTTGTCATTGTGATCTCTGCTCCATGACTTGAAGCATTTGTACCTCTCCTCACAGGCTAAGCACTCAATCTCAGGAAACTAAAACTCCTTCAGGTTTAGGACCTAAGAGATGTGGAAAAAAATCACCATTTCAAAAGCGAAAGGAATTAGATTATGTTGAAAAAATGTGAAAACTCCACTGATGGGATATTAATGACCATCTGGAGTCATGGACAAGGGAGAGGAGAACATTGCACATTTAACTATATTCCCCAAGTGTTTTCCCCCAATATGGTAGCACATAGTCAGATACAGCCAGCACACCTCAAAGTCAGATGCTAACTAAAACATCAAACACATTTCTCAAATTAATTTTATTCCCACAAATCTCTAAGGGGCAGCATTTCTATATTAGGTTTTTTAGATATTTCTTACACATCATTGCTCAGCATGTTGAAGAAATTCCGAGGTAGATAGCCCAAAGGTATAGGTAGTATATTAATGGTAATAAAAAATGACAAAAGTCCAATAAAGAGATACAAAGGATAACTTATGTGTTCACATATTATTTGTGAGGATTTAAAGTATAACCTGCGGCTCTAGCACATGATCTCTGAACAAAATTATAAAGTAAAACAAGGATAAAGAGGCAATAAATGCCAAATTAAGTCATGATAGATGGGATGCAAGGGGGACCCTGTCCTTTGCGTAATAATGTGAAAGAAGCAACTGATACTCCAAGCTCTTCATGGGGAGGTCAGCCAGGGGGTAAGGAGTAAAAGGGACCCTCTGGTCAGAATGTAAAGTGGTGCAGTTGCTATAGGAAACAATATGGCAGTTCCTCAAAAAATGATAAATAGGATTACCATAAGCTCCAGCAATTTCACTTTTGGATATACACCCAAAAGAATGGAAAGCAAGGACTTGAACAGATATTTGCACACTCGTGTTCAAAGAGTCAAAAGGCGGAAGCAACTTAAATGTCCATTGATGAATGAGTGCATAAAATCAATGTGGTCTATACATACAATGGAATATTATTCAGTCTTATAAAGGAAAGGAATTCTGATACATGCTACAAAATGGGTGGCCCTTGAAGAAATTATGCTAAGTAAAATAAGCCATTCACAAAAGTTCTAATACTATGTAATCCCACCTGTATGAGGCACCTAGAGTGGCCAAATCCATACAGACAGAAAGTAGAACAGTGATTGCCAGGGGGAGGGGAAATAGGGAGTTATTATAACAGGCATGGCATCTCAGTTTTGGAAGATGAAAAAAGTTCTAGAGATGGATGGTGGTAATGGTTGCACAACAATGTGAATGTACTTAATGCCACTAAACTAAAAATGGTTAAAGTGGTAAGTTTTATGTTATGAGCATTTACCGAAATTTTTTGAAAATTAAAAGGGAGGCCCTTGCTGGTGTGACTCAGTGGATTGGAGGGTCGTCCCCTGAATGAAAGGGTCTCTTATTCAATTCCTGATCAGGACACATGTCTAGGTTTCGGGTTCACTCCTTGGTCAGGGTGCATGTGGGAGACAATGAATCGATGCATAGATGTTTATCTCTCTTTCCCTTCCTCTCTCTCTAAAATCAATGAACATATCCTCAGGTGAAGATTTTTTAAAAAGTAAAAAAAAAAAAGTGAAAGGGAGAAAAGATGCCAGCACTGGGAGTGCAACCTAAGAACATTCAGGCCGGTGCCAACAAGAAGTGTGGCCCTCGGTTGTAAGTCTCAAATAAAAATGACCGTCTCTGACTTTCATTCCCTGCCTGAGACATAAAAATACTCACACTATGTAATGCTGGTGTGTGTTTCTTGGCATCTGCAAGAGGTTCAGGAATCTGGAGAAGGCGCTGTGTGTAAATTAATCAAGAGTCCAGAGACGAAACATAATTTTGGAAGGCATTTTGGGGAGCCAGAGAAAACTTAGCTAAAGAAACCAAGTTCTCTGTCTCTCTCTGGACCCCTTGCTTTTTATTAATACAAATAGTCTTAAAGCAAGGTAGATACACATATCAAAGGGTAAGGTTTGGTATACAGTAGGCATTGTTAGATTGGGGGAAACTGCCTATGGCTGTTCTGGTGTTTGGCCAGTAGGAGGCAATAACATGTAGATTGAAATGCCCTCAGCTGTCTGGCAGCAAGCAATCATTTATGCATCCTTGGGGAAATGCCCTTAGCCATTTCCAACAGGCAATAACATATGTGATTCAGCCCTTGCTGAGTCCCCATCTTCCATCATCCTTTTGATGAAACTCTTGCATTTATGACATGCTGGAATTAGTTTCCAGCAACTATGTCACATGCATAAAATCTTGCTTTCAACCTATGGTCAAAATGTCTCCTTTTTATAACTGAATTTACACAGCTCCATCACAACAGCTCAAAGAATAATAATTGACTTTGGAATATTCATAGATAATTTTCCCCAAGGGTGAGGGGGCAAGAGTACGTGTGGCTAAATCCATTAGTCCACTTAACTAGGATTAATTAAGTCTTGCTTGAAAGAGAGAAATGGAACAGAATAGAATCACTTTCAGAAAAGACAAGTCATAAGAATGTCCACACCATTTACTGAACCCCTACTATAAGGTAGTGCAGTGCCATCACTGCTGTTCAGCACCTTGCAGGCACTGGAAGGTTTGCAGGTCACCCCACCACCACCTAAATCTCAGGTCTGGCTAATGAGCTTCAAGAAGAAGTGACAAGTGTCACTTCCAAAGGGAAGCATTTAATTACTTGTACAAGATTCTCCAAAGACCTCTGGTGACCAGCAATGACCCTGCAAAGAGATATTATATACCCATTGTTCAGATGAAGCAATTGAGGCCAAAACATCATACTCAGTAAGGCAGCACTTAGGATTAAAACCCCAAGACTGTTCTCTTTCCCCTTAATAGAATTCTCCCTTTAACATTCACATCTCATTTGACTATTAAGAACCATTATGAGCCATTTTGATCACCTCCAAATGGCTGTAATGTTCTTTCTCCTAAAGATAAAAAAGATTTCTCTGCCTCGCTTCATTAGCCTCTGAATAAGCACCATCTTTCCGGAAGAACAATCTTCTTTGATAGGCAGAGGCCATCTGAGCTCTTGAATATAGGATCTTACACAAAAGGCTCAATGTCCTAACACCCATGGTATAATATGAGGGCAATCATGACCCTAGTGCTCTGTCTCAGGAGGAGTTTGTTCATAGACACTGCACAGCCAGAGTCTTGCTTGGGTCCTGAGGAGGAAGTCAAGTCATGAGCCGTTCTTAGGGTCGGGATTAGTGGTGATGGAGGAGGGTGATAGGTTGAGGTAGGGAGGTGGATCAGCACAGGGACTCAGACATACACAGAAGGAAAACCATGTGAGGTCACAGGAAGACGATGGCCAGCCACCTACAACCCAGAGAGAGAGTCCTCAGGAGAAACCAATCCTGCTCACATCTGATCTCAGATTTCTGGCAGAATTGTGAGAAAATAGATTTCTGTTGTTTAAGCCACCCAGTCCGTGGTTCTTTTCTTTCTTTCTTTCTTTCTTTCTTTCTTTCTTTCTTTCTTTCTTTCTTTCTTTCTTTCTTTCTTTCTTTCTTTCTTTCTTTCTTCCTTTCTTCCTTCCTTCCTTCCTTCCTTCCTTCCTTTCTTTCTTTTCTTTTTTTTTTTTTGTTAATCCTCACCTGAGGATATTTTTCCATTGATTTTTAGAGAGAGTGGAAGGGAGGGGGAGAGACACACAGAGAGAAATATTGATGTGAGAGAAACATATCAATTGGTTGCCTCCCACATGTGCCCTGACCAGGGCCAGGGATCGAGCCTACAACTGAGGTATGTGCCCTTGACCAGAAACAAACCCAGGACCCTTCATTCTACAGGCTGACACTCTATCCACTGAGCCAAACCAGCTAGGGCTGTGGTTCTTTCTATGGCAACCTTAGCAAACTAACAAAACAAAAACCCTACTGGTTGCCAGTGGCCAGAGCCACCCTGAGAGCCTCCTTAGACACTGATGCTGGACAACCGAAGCTGGCTTTGCCCTAAGTCCTAGAATGGACATAGCAGCACTTCAGCCACAGACAACCCCCCTCACCTGCCTTTGCTGTAATCATCTTGTGAATGGACACAAAGGGAGGCTTCCAGGCCTCTCCCAGAGGCTCCCCAGGTCAGCTCCCTACTCCCCAAAGACAAATGCAGTACCAGGCACAATAGTAGAGGCCAGTGTTTGAATGCAGCTAGAAACCTTGTGGCAGGGGTATGGAATGGTGCCTTTCTAAGGGACAGCCTTGCTTCATCCTGGCAATGAACAGAGACTGGCCTCATGCTACCTTTTCCCATCCAGTACCATTAGCCCTCTAGGTACTGGACATTCCTCCCACCTACCAGCAGGTGACCGGCTGTGACTTAGGGCCAACCCCAGAAAGTGCCCATTCCCTTCCTGCTCATTGTGTCCATGTCTTCATCAGCATGTCTGTGCTGGATTAGTGGGCTCCCTGAGGGTGAAGAATGTGTCACTTCTGCTAAATCTGTTACTTCTCACCTAGCACAGCCCTGAGCCAGGGCCTGGGTTAAAAGAGCCCTAGCTAATTCTCTAGGAGAGCTTGCTTGGTTTTTGGCCATAGACGAGGGTCTGAAATGTGGCCAAGCAGTTTGCACACCTAGTTGGTTCCATAAGTCAGGCTATTACACCTGTGCAGTTGTAACAGAGATCAAACAGATTTTGGACTTGATAACTCCCTAGGATTACAACCTTAATCTTTCCCCCTTAATTAGAAAATGCCTTTGCAGGGCAATACCTTTGTGAAAGTCGTGTAGGTAACACTTTGTAAAACAAGACATCATTTTCTCCCAGGTATTTCTCCTGTCATTCCACATGGCACATTTCCTCTTTCTTTGTCCCTGAATTCTCACTGTTGAAGCTATTCTTTTGGAAAAGGCATGACTTGGGGTAGGGGGGGAAAAGAAAAGTACAATTAAGAAAATAACCATCTCATTTAATTCCATCTCCCAGGGATTAACCAAGCTAACATGTTGTGTTCCCCTCTGGTCTTTTTTTGATGTATATATGCTTTTATTAAGAAATAACATAAAACTAGAATCATATTTTACAGTTTCTCATTTTTCTACTTAATATTTCATGAATGTTAAACCGGCTGCTTAGCATTCTAATGTGAGCATAAAGTTAGGTTAAAATGTCCCTCCTTGTGGATGTTTAGTTTGTTTCTAAGGTTTTGCCCTTAAAAATAATGCTATCTAAATTGCACTAAATTATTGTACATATTTCTGATGATTCCTTCAGATAAATGCCCGTAAATGAATCTGTTATCATAGAATCTGAGAGCAGCAGGATGCTCTGGAACGGGACTGCTGCAGAGTGGACATGAGGTCAGGGCGGCAGGCAGACCACCGGCAGTGCCCTTGGCCCTGCAGCCCATGGCTCCAGGCCTGCAGTCTCAGCTCCATTTCATTCAAACACTAGCTCTTTGATCTCAGCAAAGCTCTTTCTGCTTCTGAACCTCGGTGTCATGATCTGTAAAATGAGGTTAATGATCTCATGTAAATCAGAACATAGGTCCAAGGGCTTTTACCAAAATCATCCCTTACAAAAGAAGGCAGTTCCAAATACTGAAATTCTTATAAAGTGACTCATATGTTGGGATGCTGTCTCATTTACTTTAAACACACACACACATACACATACACACACACACACACACACACACACACACACAACACGGCATTGTTTAAAGAAAATACATTGGCTTGGAATAACTTCAATCAGTGTTTGTTGGGGTTTCTTACAGAGGTTTTCTGACAGAAACTATAAACGGAAAAGAGACAAATGAATAGAACACAGATTTAGCAATTATTTCTGAGAATACGACCTCATGAATGCAAATAGTGGAAGCCATTGTACCCAAACTTTCTGAAGATTCTAAAAGGTAATAGGTAAATGGTTAAATTGTGGAGCTCATAAATATACACCTATACTTTGAATAAATAAAACAACTGTCCTAATGTTATATTAATGGGTATTCATGGCTTGGGATAAAATTTCCAGTGACAGTGTGCTGTATCTCAAACAACCGAGGTGGAAATGAAGTTTATATGTCCTGGAAAAATGAATTGAATCTCAAAATTGGCTCTGGAGATAATGAACACAATGGTGAATAAAATTATGTAATGATATGTAAGACTGAAAAAAGGCAATATTTCTACACTATTTTATTATTTAAATGGTATGTGATTTTAAATATATATGTGCAGCTGAATTAACAAATTACATTTCACAAGTTGTATTTATGTTAGCTACAGCCATAATACTTCATAAAAAAGTGGTGTTGGGGGAATCTTCCCATTAGGTAAAATGGTTCTCCTTATAGTTGGACAGATTCATTAGTTATTTAATGCATGCCATTGTGTAAAAATAAAAATGTGATATTTATAGGGTTCTGAGCCCCCTGCCTAGCACATAGCAAGTGCTCAATTAAAACTAGCTCATGTTATGTGGGCAGTCAGATGGCAGATGCAAACTCTGGATGAGCACCCACTGGAGTGTTGGGGATGGAGGGAAGCAGGAATTTTAGGACAGCAGGAACAGAAGGCAAACTGGCTTAAAATAGTGTTTGGCCATGTACAGTTGTCTGTTGCCAAAAACAAAACAAAAAAATTTGTTAACCCATGAAAGTGCTATTTTGTGTGAGGGTACAACAGAGGTGTCTGACTTTTGTACAATGCTTACAAGCATTTTAGAAATTACAGCGAAGCTATTCTATTCATTCACGACAAATATAAGCATGGAGTGGGGACTGGGCTTCAGTTCAAGGCTGAAATTTCCCCTTTCAGAGGGGTCCTGTGCTCAGGAGGCCTTCCACTCCCTCTCCTTATCTTAACTTTACCCTCCTCGAATGGGGCGCATTTCCCAAGGCATGTTGAAAGGAAAAGAATAAATGTGTCTTTCCTATCAGCTTCTTCAGCCAGGTTGAAAAATATAGATCCTTGGTCCACTCTCCAGAAAACAGACTGTTGAAGGGAGAGAGGAAGAGAAGAGAAGAGAAGAGAAGAGAAGAGAAGAGAAGAGAAGAGAAGAGAAGAGAAGAGAAGAGAAGAGAAGAGAAGAGAAGAGAAGAGAAGAGAAGAGAAGGGAAGGGAAGGGAAGGGAAGGGAAGGGAAGGGAAGGGAAGGGAAGGGAAGAGAAGAGAAGGGAAGGGAAGGGAAGGGAAGGGAAGGGAAGGGAAGAGAAAGAGAGAGAGAGAGAGAGAGAGAGAGAGAGAGAGAGAGAGAGAGAGAGCTCTGCATGTTAAGCTAGCTTATTTAGCAGAAAAGAGGAAATGGCAAGAATTTTAATGTGATCTTATTTCTTTTGACAGGAGCTATCAGCTGAATTTTCCATTTGCCATTGCTTTGGGCACCGGGTAAATGTCTATATCGCAGGGCCTGCGGCCTGAACACAGTTCTCATGTGCCAATGCTTAGCAGTGGGGACCATTTGGGAGATAACTGAAGGCTTTTCTGAAGCTCTCTCTAACTGTGTAGGTAGCAAACTGACCTTCACTGGAGATGGTCATACAGTCTTCCACTGGTCTCTTTAGGTCACTAGGCCTGTGTAGCTAGCTACTTACACACATGGATGCTGGAGGAAATCGGCTATCTATATTATACCCCAACTCATATTGGTAAGAGCCATATGCAAAGTGAACGGGAGAACCGCCATGGCCATTAGAGCCTTTGGAAAAGCCTCCTTTGAAGGTTTCTATGGCTTCGTGTGCCCTAAAGGCTACCCTGTCCCTTCAGCCCTGATGTGGGCCTGTGACTACAGCTTCCTCTCTTTCTGGGCCTCTTCCCTGGACGCCCTCCTCCTTCTTGCCACCCACGTCCTTCCAGTTGAAGCAGTCTTTCTTCTCCTACCTGTGTCTATTCCCTCATTCGTCTCCATATTTTCTCTCTTCCTGATATCTGTTGAGGAGGGTTCTCACCTCCCGCCTTTGCTTTTTGGCACCATGTGTTCTTTGGTGATAGGGTTAAACATTTTTGCTTAGTGAACTTGGTGTCTTATCAAAATAATTTAATTACAGGTCATCAGTGGGATAAAGGTTGTGTGTGTGTGTGTGTGTGTGTGTGTGTGTGTGTGTGTGTGTGTGTGTTTTCTTAGTCATTTCTGAACTAGCACTTGTTAGGTCTGTGTGGGTGCTGGAAAAGTACTTTCCTGCTACTGATAACATTAGAGTTTGTGTTTGGCTGTGATATAAAGTTTATTCGTGATAAATTGCCTTTGCCTCCATCCCTCTGGAACACTCCTAACTAAGTCTTTAGTTAGACCTGAGAAAAATTTAGTAATTCAACTAGAAACCCAGCATTGGCCACAGTTTCTCCAGATGCTTACTAGCGAGCCTCTTACTGCATCTGTCTTTGAGGAGCAGGGAGCTGATCTGGGGAGACCCTGGGGAGGCCTAGAAGCCTCCCTTTGTGTCAATTCACAAGACATTGCAGCAAAGGGAGGTGAGGGGGGTTGTCTATAGCTGAAGTGCTGCTGTGTCCACTCTAGGACTTAGGGCAAAGCCAGCTTCATTGTCCAGCATCTGTGTCTACGGAGGTTCTCAGTGACTCCAGCCACTTGCAACAAGAAAGGGCTTGTGTTAGTTTTCAGAGAACCACAGAGTGGGCAGCTTAAACAACTGAAATTTACTTTTTCACAGTTCTGCCAGAAGTCGAGATCAGGGTGTGTGTGTGTGTGTGTGTGTGTGTGTGTGTGTGTGTGTGAGAGGTGGGGGGTGATATGTCCATTTCTTTCCTGCAGGGAAAACACAGGACAACCTGACCTCTCTCTCTAAAGAACTCCCAACTCCCTCACCATCTCAGTCCGGCCTTCTCTTGTACATAAAAGCTTGAACTGGGAGCTGGCTAAGGGCAGAAGGACCAGCCTCAGTCATTGTTTTCCCTTCTTTAGAATATGAGAGCTTTTTGTCACTTCCTGGACCTAAGACAGGAAAAGCGTTGTCTGACACTTGGTGTAAAAGAAACGCTTTGTGAATTGTATTATTCCTCATTGCTAGTTAAGTTCCCATAAGGATGGTAGCCTAGGTTTCAAGGGGCAAGCCAGGCGGGGCAGTAGAGGCAGGTACAAATGTTCCACAGAACTGTCCTCTTTCCAGGAAGGCATCTTGAGGGAGGATCCCGATCTACAGAGCACTAGCTTCCCGAGTTCTGCCTCACTCCCTCCACACTGCTTAACTTCCTGATAAGGATGGCATCGGCCTGCAGCCAAGAAGCAAGGTATGCCAGCTTTCCATTGAAATTCCTGTGAAGTAGGAGAAAAAGTTAAGAATTTACAACCCTTTCAAAATTAGAAGTGGCTATCAATTTGCTGCTAAAATCTGGAGGGGGAGGGAGTGGATTTTTATATATGCCAAGAAGATGGAAATTGCTAGGAAATAACCAACCAACCTCCTAAAAGTGGGAGAAAAACCATTCCTGTTTCATCCTGTGTGTTGTCTCTGCTTATCAGTCTAAACCAAGCTGAAGGCCAGGCAGCCCCCCTGCTGTCTAACTGCTGCCCTCTGAGGTGGCCGCAGTGTGGCCCACACCACGGCTCTCCTCCACATGATTGGACAGAGTGGTTCTCAGGAAAACAAATCAGGCATGAACTGGGCTAGAAACTGGTAGTGGGACATCAGAGTATGATGACCAAGAGAGGATGTAGATAGGGACACAAGAAGAGCCCTGGTGTTACTGCTTACTAGGAGTGGTGCATTTTAATGCATCACAACATTGAGAGTCCCAGAGAACAAAGCAGCAGAGGCAGGAAAAAATCCCACCAGCAGAGTAGCACTTGGAATGCAGTCATGAGCTGAGGATACTAACCTGCCCTCAAATTGCAGATCTGAAAAGGAGATTACCCCGGTAACCAGTAAAGGAAACATGAAAGGGACCAAAAGAAAAAAAAAACAGTTTACATTTTTTATGCCAAAGGGGGATAAAAGTAATTTTTGAAATTATAGAATTAATAAAGGTTATTTTAGTAAGTGACAGATAAAAATAAGTATACCAAAAGCACTTATTCTGCTCCTAACTACCAGCTGAAACTGGTTTTAAAATGGAATATGAGAAAAAATACTCAATTTATATAGAAGGCAATAAGTAGAAAATATCTAGGGACAATGCTAATAAGAAAGGTATAATAGAAAACCATATGATGAAAACTATAAAACTTTAATAAGAGATATAAAAGACTTACATGAGACAAGGCATATACAGATTTCTCTATGGCATGCGTAAAATTGAGAAGGTGACAGTTCTCACCAAAATTATGCATTTGTACAGGGTTAGTTCAGTAGAAATGAAAATGACTTTAATTGTTGAACAAATTATTTAAAGGTTCATCTTGAAGAATAAGCCAGGAAAAAAATGAAAGTGATGAGAGATTTTTCCTCATAATTCTCAAAGCCAATTATAAAGTTATAATGGTTAGTACTAGTTAGTACAAATCTCAAAAGCACTAATAGAACAAAGTGGTCATTAAATTGGCCCTAATATATATGCTTAGAAGAACTTAAAGGAAGCAGCAAAAAAGGCAAGAGATGAATTATTCAACAAGTAGAAAATGGCTATTTTAAAAGCTGTATGTGATCATATATATGCATTTAGGTAAAATTATAATCATGTGTATATATTTACAATTTAAAATACAAAATAAATACTAGACATTGGTTGGGGGGAGAGAAATTTATTATTTTGGGGGGAAAACTTACAGTGTAACCATATGCCATACTTCAAAATTTATTCCAGATTTTTAAAAGTTAAATCATTCAACAAACTGAGGTTAATATTTAAACTGATTTCAGGATGAGCAAGGACTTTCTAAGCTTAAAGCAATGAACCAAATCACAGAGTATAAGTCATGCATATAGCCAAGTGATTTTCAGCAGAAGTGGCCAAGTAATTGATAGTGGGTTAAATTTATGTCCATCAGGAACCTCAGAATGTTACCTTATTTGGAAATAGGGTCTTTGAAGTTATAATTAGTTATGTTAAGGTGAGTTCATGTGGAGTAGGGTAGCTCCTAATTCCAATATGACTGGTGACCTTATAAGTAGAGAAGAAGGAGACACATGCATAAAGACTCACATGGAAATGGAAGTGGAAATGTGAGGCATGCGGCTGCAAGCCGAGGAACTCTAAGGGTTGTGGACTCCTGTGCCAGAAGCCACAAGAAGCTAGGAAGAGGAAGGAAGGAGCCACCCCTACAGTCTCCAAACAGAGCTCCTAGATTTTGAACTTCCAGCTTCTAAAATTATAAGAAAACTAGAGACCCAGTGCATGAAATTCATGCAGGGGGGTGTGTCCCTCAGCCCAGCCTGCACCCTCTCCAATCTGAGACCCCTCAAGGGATGTCCGACTGCCCGTTTAAGCCCAATTCCAGTGGGATCGGGCCTAAACGGGCAGTCGGACATCCCTCTCACAATCCAGGATGGCTGGCTCCCAACCACCTGCCTGCCTGCCTGCCTAATTGCCCCTAACCGCTTCTGCCTGCCAGCCTGATCACCCCCTAACCACTCCCCTGCCATCCTGATTGACACATCACTGCTTCCCTGCCAGCCCGATTGCCCCTAACTGCCCTCCCCTGCTGGCCTGGTCACCCCCAACTGCCCTCCCCTGCTGGCCTGGTTACTCCTAACTGCCTTCCTCTGCAGGCCTGGTCACCCCCAACTGCCCTCCTCTGCCAGCTCGGTCACCCCTAACTGCCTTCCCCTGCAGGCCTGATCACCCCCAACTGCCCTCCCTTGCAGGCCTGGTCCCTCTCAACTGCCCTCCCCTGCTGGCCTGATTGCCCACAACTGCCCTCCCCTGCTGGCCATGTTGTGTCCACATGGGGGCAGCCATCTTTGACCACATGGGGGCAGCCATCTTTGACCTCATGGGAGTGGCCATCTTGTGTGTTGGAGTGATGGTCAATTTGCATATTACCCCTTTATTATATAGGACTAGTGGCCCAGTGCATGAAATTTGTGCATGGGGGAGGAGGTTCCTTCAGGCCAGCCTGCACCCTCTCCAATTGGGGACCCCTTGGGGGATGTCCAACTGCCAGTCACAGGGATCTGGCCTAAACCGGCAGTTGGACGTCCCTTTCACAATCTGGGACCACTGGTTCCTAACTGCTCACCTGCCTGCCTGCCTGATCACCCCTAACTACCTCTGCCTGCCTGCCTGATCGCTCCTAACCTCTCTGCCTGCCTGCCTGATCACCTCTAACTGTTATCCCCTGCCATCCTGATCTCGCCCACAACTGCCCTCCCCTGCCAGCCTGATCTCACTCCCAACTGCCCTCCCCTGCCGGCCTGATCTCGTCCCCAACTGCCCTCCCCTACTGACCTGATCGCTCCTAACTGCCTCTGGCTCAGCCCCCATCACTATGGCTTTGTCCAGAAGGAATTTGGATGTCCGGTCAACCCGGTCTAATTAGCATATTAGCCTTTTATTTTGTGGTAATTTGTTAAGAAAGCCCTGGAACACTAATACAAAATTCAGTGGAAAACAGAAAATATTTTCAACAAATGGTGCTGGAAACACTGGATAGCCATATGGAAAAATAAATAAAACGTGATCTTTACTTCATACTATATAGTCATGCTCCACTTAACAGCGATACCTTCTGAGAAATGCATTGTTAGGCAATTTTGTCAATGTGTGAACATTACAGAGTGCACTTACACAAACCTAAATGGTATAGCCTACCACACACCCAGGCTATATGGTACAGCCTATTGATTCTAAGCTACAAGCCTGTGCAGCATGTTTCTGTACAAAACAACAGGAGATTATATCAAGCACAAGAGAAAATAAATAGATGTCTGAGGCTGCTGCTGTTATAACAGCCCACCATGATCCCAGTTTCAACCATTGCCATCTCTCCCTTTTGTACCATAAACTCATTTGCTTTCAGAGAATTCAAAGTTTTGAATGGAGATCTATTCATCCTTGAGTAAACTAATAAAGGAGTTTAAGTCCCCACAAGTCAACTCATCTAGCAGAGGGAGACTGTCCAGTCTGCAAATATTGACACCAAACAGTGACTGTGTCAATGGGTCAAGCCACAGAACAGCTGCAACAACATAGAGAAGGCATGAAATGTCCTCTTGGGCTCAGGGTTCACACACTGATCCAATCAGAGGATTATCAGTTACCCTAAATACTCATTAAATCACAAGTAAAGAGTGTTGTTGTTTTTTTATGGCCTGACACCTCAGTGACAGAGTTGAATCATTTTTAAGATTAGAACTGGAGCCAGAAATATTACCATTCAAGGCACATGCTGATCTTAACAACTTCAAATTGGCCACCTCTGGCTACCTCCAGTTAAGTGACAGAACAGAAGAAAACATTCACAGCCAGGCTTGCAATCTTCACCTTTGTTCTTAAGAGAAGCACCCAGCAATGATGAAACGTGGATTTTGTCAAAGCGAACTATTTCCTTGACCATAAAAAATGTATTAAAATAAAACATAAATGTGGGTAAAAACCTGGACATTTCCCTAAATAACAAAGAAGATAGTTCAGAATGTTGGATTCCAAGTGGAACATTAGAATCAAGTTTTGGTTCTGCCCCTAATTTTTTTGGTATATCATGTCATTCACCTTTCTAGGCTTGTTTTCTTACTGGTAAAGTAAATGTTTTGAAGGAGATGATCTCTAAAAACATTATGCCCCACTACCTGGGAAGAATTCTAATACAAGAAGGGATCTGGACAATGGATGCATGGGATTGAGAGGATAGAGACTGGTATTGAGCTCTAAAAGTGGTCCATGGTCTCTTTTTTCCAGACAGTGTCCAATCTTTCCTTCTTTGTGGCGGCAATACATCTCATGACCCAGCCTTGGAAGTAGAAGTTACATGGAATCATGATTTAAGGGGGCAGCAAAATATACTGGTTAAATATTTGGGAATATTATCCCCATTACATTTGCTTATATGTTTGCCTTTGGATTCCTTACACATGATGGGTTAAATACGTATTTGGTAAGTGAGTTAATGCATGAACAAATGAAATGCGATTTCTATGAACCACGTTTTAATGTAGCTAACATGATTGTCTATTTGGGCATCAGCAGAAACCAATAAATGAGAGAACAGATATAATTATGTGAAGAAGAGTTCTTCAGTAAGAATTACTAATGTAATATAATATCTGTTACATAGTAAGCATTATGACACCATTATTAAATGAGCAAGTGTTGCATGCGGAACAATGGACGTCTTTAAGGATAACATATAGGAGATGCTTAATGTCATTTTGAGTGCTGGGATTAAGACCTCTGCCATTTGAATCAACTGTTTGTGTTTCATGATAACAGCCCTATTAATAGTTTTGCTGGCTAACGGGGGCTCCAAATATGTAGTCAACTTCTCTGCCCCAACCCATCTCAGTAAATGTTTCCATCAATTTGAGATACAGGGCAAGATTTATACTGGAACTGAGAAGTGAAGAAGGAATTCTTGTACTGCACCAATGGGCAAGGTAAGAAGGAAATGAGGCTCAGAGTCCCCATCAGTGTGGTGCAATCATTAGGAGGTAGGATCTAGAAACAGATTGCTGGTTTGAATTCTCACTGCACCATTTCTCAGCTGGGAAACCATGAGAAAGTTACGTTTTCTGGGCTTCAGATTCATCATATGTAAAATGAATGCTCATGTCCAATCTGTTGGGTCTCTAGGAAGATGAAATGATATCTCCATTGCCTGGCACTTGAAAGAGTGCCTGGCATATAGCAAGGGCTCAAAAATGTTGGCACTTACTATGATCTGGCCTTTTGAGTTGAATTTGAGCCCATATGACTAGGAAGGGAAGAGCTAGAAAAGAAAAAATTTTGACGAAAGACTTAATGAGGTATGGGCCAGAAACTGACTCAACTATTCAAGAAAACTTTGTAAAATGCTACGTACAGCACATCTAGAGATAAATGCTTTCTGAGTAGGCGGCATCCATATTCTCTATGTCTGCAGAGAAACTAACCAGCTACAGCATCTTGAAAAGTGAAAGCTTGGGAGGCATCCAGAGGGATAGGGCTTAATATTAATAATAGTGCACATTTATTGAGCACTTACTGCCTCCCAGGCCTGATTTTGGTTATGTAGACTGGCCTATTTGGGCATGAACGTTGGCTTTCCCATGAAGGAAAAGAGAAGAGGTGATACTGCTCCAAGCAGCTCTGAAGTCAGCAGTCCTGAGTGTGGGTGAGCAAGGAGGACTGACAGGTGTGTAAGAGCATGTGAGTCACCTCTCTGGGGGGACCTCCTGGGAACAACTGGGAAGCATGACTGAGGTGAGATAATTCTAGCTGTGAAGGTGGTGGCAGCTCATGCTTTCAACTGCAGGCATCAAAAAGAAGTGACTAGTACTTATTAATCAGAAGTTAATATGTGCCTGCTATTTGGATGAAGCGTGGACTTACCTTCATGGCTGTAGCATTTGCCAGTACAT
The DNA here is from genome assembly GCF_951640355.1 of Cnephaeus nilssonii. Taxonomy (NCBI): domain Eukaryota; kingdom Metazoa; phylum Chordata; class Mammalia; order Chiroptera; family Vespertilionidae; genus Cnephaeus; species Cnephaeus nilssonii. The sequence goes on along the minus strand of NC_137072.1, from coordinate 28,380,157 downwards.
GGGCCACATTCAGTTTCTCTAAGGGTACCTGGGACAGGGTCATAACTGCATGAACTCTTTACCATATTCGGCTCCTAACACCACCTCTGCATTTCCATTTGGCTTATAGTCCTTAATTATTTTTACTTATTTAACAAATACAGATCCAGTGCTAACTGTGTGCCAAGTAGTTTTAAATGTTTTCTGAATGTTAACCTATTTAATCTTTACGAACCGTCCTATGAAATAGGTACCATCCCAATTTCCATTTTATAAACTAGGAACGTTTATAAAAAAGAGGAAAGAAGTTAAGTAGAGGTTAGCTATCAGCTCACACATAGGGTAAGAGAAAGAGCAGGGATTTAAACCGAGGCAGTCTCACTTCCAAGTCCATGTCCTTAGCCCTGCTACCATGAGCTCCTAGATTTTGGAGGGAAGTGGGGAGGAGGTATTTGTTTTAAGTATTATTCTCCATCTACTAGCTGCCTTTTGGAAGGAGAAGGGAAAAAAAAGAAACAAAACATTCTGGAAGCTCAAAGGAAGTAGACATCCCAAGTCATTTCGAAGTCACTTTAGAGCAAATCCTTTTCCAGGGGTTACTTTTTCCCATCACTGTCCTCAGAAGTGATTAGACAAGCTCTACTGTGTACCCAGAGTGTATTTTCCTGCAAAACTAATTGTCAGACTGCGTCCCTCTTATCTTCCTATCCAGGTGAGTCCTAAACTGAAAACCAACCTACTCACGAATGGTCCTACTGCCCATCTCTTCCCTTTCGAGGACCCAAATCAAAGCTGCTATTTCCATCATTGAAACAGCTGCAGAGACGCAGTTCCCAACAGCTGCCTTTCCAAATAGTGTCCCTTCCAAGGAGCATGTCATTGCAATGGCACCCTGTCCCATTCCAATCTGGTGCCTTTCAGCCCCCAGGGAGCAAGGCGGCAAGCACCACGCAGCAGAGAGGACCGGGGCTCCCGTTCCAGCTCTGCCCACTGCTGGTGATATGGCCTTGGGTAAATCATTGAACTTCTCTGCACCTTCCTTCCTTTGCCTATAACATGAACCAGGAGGGATCTGCCCCCCACCCCAGCATTAATATAGTTAGTAAAGCTCTTTTAATACTTACTCTACTAGGTTCTTTAGTGGCCACTTGTATTGAAAGCAAAGTAAGAGGCTCCAACCCAGACACTGGTCTCAAGCGGAGTTGTTAACCGACCTGTGGCTGGTGAGAGGCAGCTATTCACACTCTTTCCAAACACGTGTGCGCGCACACATACACACACCTCTTTTCACCTGTTTCCACTCTTTACTTCCTGTCTCTCTCCATCTCAACATACGTCCTCTACCTCCACCCACTTCCAAAATTTAAAGAGCAATATTTGGTTCATAAGTAGAAAATCTTCAAGTGGCAAAACCACAAAATATAGAGAGGTCATATTTTAGTCCATGGCTTTCTCTAAATTTCAACATGAAAACGGGTTTGAGAACTTTCTTTCCACTCCCCACTAGTCTGTTATTTCTTCTCTTGGACTCTCACACCGACAAGGTAACCATGGGCAAGTTACCTCATTCTTTGAATCCTGGTTCTATAAAACAGGGTTTGAATACTGCAGGAAGTTGTTGTTAGTGTTGAAATTACAGCCCCCAGCACTGTAAATTCTTGGTAATTATTATGTGTAAATATAAGCAGAGACATTTTCTGTGCTGAGGCTTATCCAGGGCTCTGCAATGCAAGCACGTATGGTGCCATCAGCAGGGTAAGAGGCATGGAGGCACAGGAGTGGAATGTTTTTTTTTCTCTGAGGGCTAAACTGCCCTTACCTCATTCTCCCTGCTCAGACCCTTGCCAGACTCGGGATTTAAAAATACACAAAGACTCCTAGGTAGTGAGTAGCAGAAGGAATTTGAAATGAGCCACTTCCCTTTCTTTGAAGGGTTGAGAGACAAACATATGGGGGAGATACACACAGCCCATCACCAACCCGTGGTTGTCTTAGGGCCGCAGACCAATGTGCTATTTGGCAAGGGCCTCGGGTGTAAGTGGCACAGTGAGGAGCACCCTATCATAAAGAGCATTTTCGTGTGAGTAAATTAAACAAGTCAGCCTACTGAATAGCCCTGTGATTTGTCAGAAAAACCAGAGGGCAAGTCATAGAAGAATGAACAGCAAATCCAGTCCATATTGCTCTCATTCTGTCCGCCAGAGCCCACAGGAGGGATCCCTGTCCCATTCCGCTCAGAAATCTCCTTTCAGGTCAAATGGTCTGGAGGGGACCTGTGCTATTTTCTGATGGCTGTGTTCAAGGAGACAGAGCTTGAAAGTGTGGACCAACTTGGTCTGAGAAAGCAGGACACTGATGCCTACCCTTCTGGGCTGGCACAGAAGCCCAATGACCCAGCTTGGTTCCCTTCCCACCAGCCCCATCCGGGCAAAGTTCCTGCTTGGCAGAGCTGAGGCCCCTACACAAAAACAGAGCATGAGCATGTGTCCTTGACTCCAGCCAGTTCAGGAGGCGTGGCAGGCCACATCAATCAAGTGAAGCTGCTGGACAGTCTTGCTGCCAACCATCACCCAAAATGTCCATCATCTGCCTTTGATTCATAAACTGAAAAAATATTAAATAAGTGGATCCATTACATGTTCTCTGAAACCTCAAAATATCCAATTAAGAGATACAAATTGGTTGTTACATAATAGTCAGGGGGGTGTAAAGTATAGCATAGGGAATATAGTCAATAATATTCTAATAACTATATATGGTGTAATGTATCAGGATATATGTAAACTAAAAATGAAAAATAAAATTTATTTAAATTTAAAAAAATTATTCAGTCCTGACTGGGTGCTCAGTTGGTTGGAGTGTCATCCCGTCCAAGCATGTCAAACTCGCGGCCAGTGGATTTGACATGCTTGGAAGAGGTTGTGGGTTTGATACTGGATCAGGGCATATACCTAGGTTGTTCATTCCCCACTTCGGGCACGTATGGGGGCAATTGATTGATGTTTATCTCTCACGTCAATGTTTCTCTTCCTTCCTCTCTCTCTAAAATCAATAAAAACACATCCTCGGCTGAAGATCAAAAACATATATTCAAGTTGTTCAGTGTCAATGTCCATCACCCTTCACCAGCAAGTCATCACCACTCACAGTGGCTCTGAGTCTCCTGAATCTGTCTTTGCACCAGACACCAGCTGCCCACTGCCCTAGGAAGGTGCTGTGGGGATGGTCATAGAAGTGTCTTCTTAATGGGAGGATTCTTGGCTCCAGAGTTGACTCTCTAAACTCCCTAATGTTCTGGGGTTAGAGTGTAGGCAGAGCAGGGGTTAGGGTGTGGGCAGAGCAGGGACATGTTCAAGGAAGCCCTTGGAGTCATTAAAAGAGCTACAGGACACAACTTCCATTGTGAATCATGCCTGCCCTTGATAAGTACTATAGACTAAATGTCCGTGCCCCCTCACCTAATTCATATGTTGAAATCTACACCCTAAGGTGATGGTATTATGATATGGGGCATTGGGAGGTGATTAGGTCATGAAGGTGGACGCCTTATGAAGGAGATTATCACCCTTATAAAGAGACTCCATAGAGGCCTCTCGCCCCTTCCACTATGTGAGGACACAGCTAAAAGACAGCCCTCTATGAACCTAGAAGAAAGTCCTCACCACCCTGAATGTGCCAGCATCTTGATCTTGGACTTTCAGCCTCCAGAACCATGAGAAACAAATTTCTGTTGTTTATACATCTCCCATTTTATGGTATTCTGTTATAATGCAAACAGCCTGAATGGACTAAGACCATAAGCAAATCCCAGACCTAATTAAGACATTCCAGCAGCCAGTTCAGTTGTCAGGAAAGGGCAACCCAGAGAAGGCACATGGGGGTAGATTGGAGCGGAAGAATAAGCAGTCTGGGAGCATCAAAAGGAAGAAAGTGGTCACAGCAGCATTGGGCTCTTCTCCCCTGAGCGAGCATCATGCTAAGCACAGAGTTGCTGCATTAATTACTTGTCTTCTCACTAAAGATTCTCTCCCCAAGTGTCTACGAAAACTAATGAGCGCAATCACAGCACATCTCAAAAACATTTCACCTGCCAAGCACTTTGCAAGATTATCTCATTAATCCACACCGCCTCCCGTGAAGCTGGTACTGCTTATTATGCCTCGTTCAGAGACAGGGCAATCAGCAGAGATGAAGCAAGTGTCTGAAGTTCCTGGCAGCCCTTCTGGTCCACAAAGCAGAGCACAGGTCCCTGAGCCACATTATTTCTGTCTTTTCTTTTATTTCCAGCTTCCCCGTTGATATGAGTATCCCTGAAGATAATAGATCTATATGGGCTAGATCTTCATGTCATGATATTCTAGGCTGGTCAATTCTTTGTACTGGGCAGCCGTCCTGTGCATTGTAGTGTATTTAGCAGCATCCTTGGTCTCTACTGACAAATGCCAGTAGCACTTTCCCGCAATTCTGACAACCAAATATCTCTCCAGACATTGCCAATGTTCTCTAGGGAGTGAGGTTTGGGGGCATAAAATAGCCCCTAATTGAAAACCATTGCTTATCCTTCAAGTAGTTTCTCTCTAAGTCAGATGTTGGAGGATGTGCCTTAAGATTACCAATAATATTTTCAGGTAAAATGCCATTGAACTATGGAATTAAATGTTCCCATTTCTGCTTCCCTGGATGTTTAGAACTCCAGGTGGTGTGTGTGTGTGTGTGTGTGTGTGTGTGTGTGTGTGTGTGTGTGTGTGTTAAGGCTATGCAGGGTAGTTTCATGCAGACACTTAGAAAAGCACAAAGCAGAAAAAGCTAATTGAAAAATGTTCCCCAAAAGATTAATGACATAAATAGAACATATTCATAAAAGATAAAAAATGAGGAAGGAGAAAAAATCGTATTTTCATACTTGAGAGTACACATTAGTTTAACTGCCTTTATTTTCTTTCTTATCATGAAGAGACTCCAAGAAGTGCAATTGCAAATATAGTCAAAAGTTAATGATACTATTTTAAGTTATATCATTTTACTACTCTCTGGGGAACACTAAGAATTTTTGGCTGAATAGATGTGTATAAATGTGCATGTTGTAGTCAATATACAATTTATATCATCAAGCTAGCATTAAATATAATGAATTCACACACTGTGTCATGGAAATAATCAAGAACAGAACTATTTCTTCTTTGGAATTCCTAAGCAGCATTAAGTTTCAGTATTGCTAGCACTGTGTATTGACAAAACACATTTTATTCAAGAAACTCAATGCCTAGGGCAGGCAGATAGACACAGTGAACAACAGAATCAGAACAAAAACACACAGGGAAGACACAATTGGCTCAAATTCTGCAAATCATGTCTATGGCTAAAGACAGAAAGGGAGGTTAAAAAAAATAAGAGGCTAAGACCTTGGAATTTTTCAAATTATTATTTTGTATGCCGCATGTCTCTTTCAGACAAATGTTGCTGTGTGCAGTGTAGTTCTTGTGAATACATGTCTGCAGGTTTAAAAAGAGGAAGAGAAGAAGCAAGGAAAACACAAGTAGCTCAAATCATCTCATTTCATCCTTATAATATCCCTGGGAAATAGATGTTCTTGACCCTTTTAAAGATGAGGAAACCCTTTTAGAGACTCAGTAACTTGTCCAATGCCAAGCGATAAAGACACAATAGCTCAAGCTCGACTGTTAAATTTCAAGGCCCTCCTCTTACTCATAAGCCACTTGTAGTAAAATATTTATTTTTATTTCCAGAATGGTCTACTCTCTCCTCATTTTCATTCAGTGTCTGCAAGTCAGCCAATTAGGAGTTCATTTAAGTTAACAAATAACCTCTTTCAAAATTATAAAAACTGTGGATTAAATTATTGTAAATCATGTATGTGTTAGTGTTCATAAATAAATACAGCCAGGTGAACAGGTTTTCAGAATTTAGGTTTGAGTCCTGATTCCCTGACTTATTAGCTGTATTTCCTGGAGAATGTCACTTAGCTTTGTGGAGATGCAAATGACTTATTATGACATAAACTAGAGGCCTGGTGCACGAAATTTGTGCATGGGGTTGGCGGGGGGAGGGAGTCCCTCAGCCCAGCTTGCACCCTCTCCAATCCAGGACCCCTCAGGGGATGTCCGACTGCCTCTCGCAATCTGGGACCACTGGCTCCTAACCGCTTGCCTGTCTGTCTGCCTGATCACCCCTAACCCCTCTGCCTGCCTGCCTGATTGCCCCTAACTACCTCTGCCTGCCTGATTGCCCCTAACCACCTCTTCCTGCCTGATTGCCCCTAACCACCTCTGTCTGCCTGCCTGACCACCCCTAACTGCTCCCCTACCAGCCTGATTGCCCCTAACTGCCTTCCCCTGCAGGCCTGGTCACCCCTAACTACCCTCCCCTGCAGGCCTAGTCACCCCTAACTGCCCTCCCTTGCAGGCCTGGTCACCCTAACTGCCTTCCCCTGCAGGCCTGGTCACCCCTAACTGCCCTCCCCTGCAGGCCTGGTCACCCCTAACTGCCCTCCCCTGCAGGCCTGGTCCCCCCCAACTGCCCTTCCCTGCAAGCCCGGTCACCCCCAACTTCCCTCCTCTGCCGGCCTGGTCACCCCCTACTGTCCTCCCTTGCAGGCCTGGTCCCTCCCAACTGGCCTCCCGTGCTGGCCATCTTGTGGCAGCCATCTTGTGTCCACATTGGGACAGCCATCTTTGACCACATGGGGGCAGCCATCTTATGTGTTGAAATGATGGTCAATTTGCATATTACTGTTTTATTAAATAGGATAGAGGCCTGGTACACGGGTGGGGGCTGGCTGGTTTGCCCTGAAGGGTGTCCCAGATCAGGGTGGGGGTTCCCTTGAGGCATGGGGCAGCCTGGGCGAGGGGCCTATGGTAGTTTGCAGGCCAGCCATGCCCCCTGGCGACCCAAGCGGAGGCCCTGGTATCTGGGATTTATTTATCTTCTATAATTGAAACTTTGTAGCCTTCAGCGGAGGCCTAGGCCGGCCAGGGTATACAGGAAGCTTGGCTTCCTCCATTGCCGGGGAAACCCAAGCCTCCTGCTCGCTCCTTGGCTGCAGCCATCTTGATTGGGTTAATTTTCATACTTGCTCCTGGTTGGCTGGTGGGCCTGGCTTGTGGGTATAGCGGAGTTATGGTCAATTTGCATATTACTCTTTTATTAGATAGGATAGCAATGAAATTGCTATAGTTCTTCATGTGCCCACCTACCTGCCAGGGGCTCCAAAAAACTAGTGAAGATTAATATTTGAAGAAAGCCACTTATATTCTGAACTATTTGATGCATTACTAAATCTACACAATATCCCCCATGGAAATGCAAAGCTTGGTTGCTCTTCATTTGCAATTCATGTGCATGAACAAGACAGTTAGAGGCAATGTTTTGCCCAGGCAAAGCCAATAGCCAATAGAAGCAACTCAGCATTTCCTGTGATACCAATCCATCCCGAGCCAAGCCTAATTTTTCAGAATTTTTTACATATTTTGTGTTTATCTTCAGTTTATAAATGGTCCAAATCAAATGGTAATTGCATTACAAAATAGTTCCACATTTGAAGCAACCATTGAGTAATATTTTTCCACTAACCACAGCTCTTTGGGAGAAAAGTCAAGGACAGGCAGCCAGGGGCAAAACTATCTGAGGTTTGGGTAAAGAATTTAGGGGACAAGAGAGGGAAACTTCAGATGAATTTCTGCTTCTCTTTCTGGTAACATGATTGCATACTGAATGCAAAGTCATGCTACAATAGCTCTGTGAAAGCCAGTAGTTGGACAAAGGCCATGAGACAGGGTGGTGGCTCTTCGTGAAGGAGTGAGGGACAGGTGGGCAGTATTACTAATGTCACACTATTCATAAACTTAACAAAGGAAATGTTTGAAATGTAACCACATAATAGATTAGTTGTGTGATAAAAACTGGCTGCTTTATGAGGTCTTAAAATAGCCCATGGTTGTATGTGTCCTATTGCTGCTGGAGTATATTACTACAAAGTTAATGGCTTAAACAACCCAATTTTATTATCTGTTTTGTAGGTCAGAAGTCAGACATGGGTCTCACTGGGCTAAAATCAAGGTGTCAGCAGGGCTGTGCTCCATTCTAGAAGTTCTGGGGGAGAATCTGTTTTCTTCTCTTTTCCAGCTTCTAGAGGCTGCTCTCATTCCTTGGCTTGTATCCCCCTTCCTCCATCTTCAAAGCCAGCAGAAGCATTGCTCTGACCTACTCCCATTGTCACATCTCTCTCTGACCCCAGCTGGAAAAGGGTTTCTGCTTCTAAAAATTTAAGTGATTACAGTGGTTCCAGCTGGATAATTTAGGCTATTCTCTCTATCTGATGGTTCTTAACCTTTATCATATTTGCAAAATATCTTTTGCCATGGAAGGTAACACAGTCACATATTCTGGGAATTAGGATGAGAACATCTTTGGGGACCTATTAACTTGTCAACCAAAATGGTCCACAACCTGAAGATTCCCAAATTCATTACCCATCTACTCCCTTTAACAGGAAATCCCTCCCATCCACTGCAGTGAGCGATTTCACCTGATACATACTAATTCCAAGAACCCGTTATTATCATTACTCATTTATATAGCAAACTCTCAAAGGTTCTTCTGATGGATGCGATTATGACAATTCTTAGGATATAGCTATTTTCTATCACATCCTTCTTTATTTTTAAGAACAATATCTTCTTATAATATTGGGTTTGGGAGATCTTTGAATTAAATCATTTTCTTATTTAATGATCACATCTATAAAAAGCTTAGGCTAAATGAGAGGGCAGTGAGGTATTCTGTGACATAATCAGCATTTTAAAAAATATGCTGTATAGGTGGCTACTAGGGTAAAAGTAACCAGTCCTGCTCTGAAAACAGCAGGATGACAATGTCATGGAATTTCTAAAGTCTTATCAGAGGAACTGTTATGACTGTTATTTAATAATTAGATTAATTAGTACATTTATAATTAATTTTCACTTTATCCAACCACCTTGGCAGAAGAGTCAAAAAGAGACCTATTGTTCTGACCAGGTTAGGATAGGCTATGATACAGCAATAAACAAATCTTGATATCACACACAAAAAATCTAATAAATCTAATAAAATCAGGGTTTATTTTTTTCTCATGCAAAGCCCAGTGAAGTTCAGGTAATCTTCCCCCGTCTTATAGCTATGCCATCAGGAAAGTTTGTTGCCAACGTTGCTGTAAGCAGGAAGAGAGAGATGGAGAAGGTATACCTGCTCTTAACCACGTTGGCTAGGAAAAAGCCCAGGTAACTGCCCCTCACAGAATTGGCCAGAAATAGCCACAAGACACTAACTTAATTGCAAAGGAGGCTGGGAAATAACGGGGAGAGCATCGGTCATTGGTGAGGGCTAATTGTCCTTGCCACTCTATCACCTTCATACCCTTCATTTATTTTCTTTGCCATCTTATTGTGAAAGGTGAGCAAATGGAAGTAGAAATAAAAGTTATCTGCAGCTAAACCAACCAAGCCACCATCTGTCCTCAGACCTCCATTAGTGTTCTGCCATTTTGAAGCTCTGGAATTTCTGAAGGTAGGATAATTTTCTCTCTTTAAGAGAGTCTCTCAAGGTTGCCTAATATGACTAATTTCCATTAAAGTCCTGGCAATTTCAGTGACTTACTAGTACACCTTGAAGTCATATCATTTGTCTTTCCTGAATGATTTACCCTTAGGGTGGTGACTCATTCAAAGCTCATACTTCACAAAGGGGATTGAATGCTACTTTCTCAAATATGTTTAAAGTTAATATTCTAACCAATTTAATTTGCAGATATTTTACTCAGATAGACATCGTAGGCTCTGAAACATCTTCTTGTTGCTTTTCCAAAATATATCTCTGCTGGAGGCAATGAAGTAACCAATTCTGCCACCTTAAAGAGCTGTGGGGATTTGAAGTTATAAAGTCAGATGGGAAAACACCAGTTAAGATTCCTTGTACCTCTGTTTATCTATGTTCAAGTATTCAATCATCTCTTCATCATATCATTTTCTTCTGACAAAATTCAACAAAATTATTTTTGCAAATGAAATATCAAATGAGGTAGTCAACTCACATAAGCTGGTGATTTCTTTTTTGAGTGTATAGAGTTAGTAGTCTTTCCTGTTCATCCTTTAAATTAAAATAGAGCCTGAATTCTAGGTAGAAGTGATTTCTAACATTTTCATAGACCCTTACAGACCCAAACACTAGACACAAATGTGACAAGAGTTATGGCAGGACCTTATCTCCATATACCTTCATCTTGGGGCTTTGGGTGGTCAGAATTCGCTCCATGGTTCTTAAATATAACAGGGCTCCATGTCCTCTGGATGAATGGATATTGGGACTTCAGTTCCTTTCATAAATTCTCTGGATATCAAGACTCAGACTATCTCACAAAGAAGCTGAGATATATTCAATCATTCAATAAATACTTTAGAGACCTCACTAGTACCCTTACATTGTGCTAGAATCTGTTATACAACAATGAACAAGAAATACCCTATCCTTGACCTTTCAAAGTTAGGGTGTGGTGAGAATGATCTTAAAGGAAATAGTGAAGGGAAGAAAAAAGCTCCAATAAAATAATTATGAATGACCTGATTGCCATGGAGAAAATGAACAGTGCTAATATTTATTACATTAGCTAATACAGAGCATTCCAAATGGAGGTACTGTGCATAAATGGGGTATACCATTTGAAGACTGGTGTTGACAAAGGGCTGGTGTCCTGCTCTATACACAAATGCAAGAGGCAGTACCAGACAGGCCATCAGTTCAGGCCTGGGAAACTCATGAGTAGTTTCCTGAAGGGGATAGCAGAACTGGAGGACCACCCTCAGCCCAACTCTCTTCAGCTTATGATCAAAACCATTTCTTGAGGACTGACCTCAGCTCTAAGCATGGCACATGTGTGAATTCATTTTACATATAAGGAAACTGAAGCACAGAGAGGTGAAGTGACTCAACTCAGGTCACACAGTGGCAGAGCCAGCCATCAAATCCAGACTGACTCCAGGACTACACTCTTATCCACTCTGCTCTTTTACCTTAAGAGAAATATAGACCCCTCTGAGGAAAGGGGAGGCTGTGGAAGATCCTGAAGCTTGGAGAAGGCAAAGGAGCACTGAACCTGTCACCTGGGAGACTGTTAGAGCCAAAAGATTCTGAATCCAACCAGGAATCTTCATATATATATGCATGGCTGGGAAAACAAGGGCTGAACCTCAACCAGGGTGCCAAGGGGAGGAGATGAAGGCAGGAAGGGACAAGGGAAAAGGATCCACTTCTGCACCAGGGCTGTTCCCAGGAGTCACCGACCCTCCCTTCTCCAGGGCCTCTCTGGTCTCGTCTTCCAGTTTAGCACCTGAAGCCCAAATCGGTTCTTGCTCTTGCCCTCTGGTCTTGGTGTTGAAATTTCAGTTTCCAGATTGACATCTGTCTCTCCTTCAAGATTTGGTCTTGAACCATTCTTGCAGGTAATCCCTGTGTCCCTCAGTCTCTGGTAGGACACTTTCTGTCCTGATCAACACTTCAGATCCCAAACTCTGACTCTAGCTGTTGGCCAGTGCCAGGCAGTTCCACTCTGTCTCTGTGAGGAGTGGGTCTGACTTCCTGGTGCCAGGCTCTCTGCTCCATCCCAGGCACATGGAGACCATTGAGGAAACCTCTTGTGAATCAATGACCTCCCATGACTTAACAATAATGTTGGAGGACCTAGACCAACTGAGAAACAGCTAATAGTGACTGCCAAAGTCTCAGCCTCTCCCAATAGGACTAAAGATGATAAAATTCTTCTAACCTTTATAAGGAAAGGGTAAAAAAAAAAAAAGCACAATGCTGTATGGTGAAGATGGACACAATATATCGGGAAGTATGCACAGCAATATTGCCCTTATTTTTAGCCCAAATACTCAAACACAACTTGTGCTTCCATAACAACACCATAATTGGTGGCCATTTGAATATGTTGAGCCTGTGTCCAATACATGGGGCAATTCAAGAAGGGAAATATAGGAAGGACAAACAAAGGAGAATGCCCCAGAGCAGAGAATCAAGCCAATTTACACTTTCCGATGGTATCTGTTTCCGTGTGTCCTAAAGTTTTTGCCTTTTCTTATGTGTAACCAGACTTACATTAGGCAATAAAGGTGGTTTAATGCAAATATCTCTGTATTCATGTAAAAATTTAAGACTTTTCCATCAGGAGTCCATCCTAGGTCTTTCAAAACACAACATGGTAGAGTGTAACAGGACTCCAAGCTCTGGCCTTGGCCCTGACAGAGGCCTTGGCCAAGTCACAAGGCCTCTAGTGGATGTTTTTTCCTACCAGTATTTTATATTAGTTAACCTGTAAGGATCCTTTCAGCTCTAAATGTTATGCCTTGGTGTCATGACTATCAGACACTGCCTGAAACACTGGCCACCTGGGGACTTGGTGTACTTCTGAGAGCTGAAGGAAAAGAGTTGAGTAGAAGTTAAATGTGACCAGCTTCACAATCTGAGTTTGACCAACCTAGACACTTCCTCTAAGGAGCCTTCCCAAGACCCCCCACAAAAGCCACTTGGTGCAAACCTCCCCACCCTCTTTTGCTTTCTTCCCCACCTCTTGTGAAACCTATTCAGGAGGAGAGCTCCCTTCAGAATCTCTTAATGAGAAGGCCTGGGTCTTTTGGCCTTTCAGCTCAGGAACTCTGTGTCCCCATTTTCAAGGTCCAATTGGTCACCTTGGCCCTCTGCCTCTGGCTTCCATTCCTGCCCTAGGAAGTTTAAAGTTGTTTAAAATTGTGTGAGGACAGCTGGCCCTGTGTCATGGGCCCCACAGGCAGGAAGAAGATGTGAGAATCCTCACATCCCCAGAGTCAGAGATGGTTTTAATTTCTGTCTGTTTATGTGTTGACTTCTCTATGGTTTTAAGCCTTGATCTTCCTGGCAAGGTGATCAGCAGTGTGTATGCCCCCTCCATTCTTCACACCCCACCGTTCCCACATTCTGGGGAGAGGGTGTTGCAGGCACAGGGCCTGCCTGTCCCGACCAGATGAGATGCTCAGGAGAAGCCCTCACAGTCGTTAGGGAGAAAGGTCCAAATCTGAATCTGAGCCTCAGGAAGGATGAACAAGTCAGGTTTGAGACTGAGAGAATCATCTCAGTAAAGAAGGAAGCAAGTCCTCCCCACACACTATTAGCATACTGTGCTTTCTATCCTGTCTGCCATCCCAGTCTCTGCCCCTCATGCCAAATTCCCTACTGAGTACACTCTGTCAGGAAAGGGGGTCCCAAGATCTTTGCCTGTCAGGAAAGGGGGTCCCAGCCCAGCAGGGCTCAGGGTCAGGGAGCTCAGGCTGTCTCTGACTTCTCAAGGTTATTTCCACCCAATGGCTCGAGTCTGCACTGGAACACCACAGTTTGGCTGTAAACATGGCAGTTTAAATTCAACACTAAGGGAATACACATGGAGAGGTTCTCTGGATAAGATTGGCAAAGAATCTGGCTTGCTCCCAGCCTGGGGTTTGAATGGGCCATGCATTTTCCAGCTGAACATGTGAAATAGGCTGTGCAGTCTTTATAGCTCCCAGAGCTTTGTTGCTGGCCAAACGAAGCGGTCAATTCCATCCTGTCTGACAAATGTTACGAGGAGACCGGCAGCTAGGAGAGTGGGAGGGCAATCTTTATTTTCTGCGTTTTTGCATTTATTTTGTGTTATCGGGATGAAATGTATAGATTTATTTTCCCCAGTCAATCACAGCTGTGCTATTGTACCTCTCCCCTTTCCCTTTAGTGCTTCAGTTTCCTGGGTGTATAAGCTGGGGAAGGCATTGGCACCTTGCAGGGTCCCAGCCATTTCAGGCTGTGCTGACGACTGGGCTCCATCACAGCATGCCTGCTGGCCTTGATTTGTGAATATTTAGAAAACACGAGGTTGATTCAACCCCAACTCTTTATCAAAGTAAGCTATTTCCCTGAGGAAGTGAAGTTTTTCAACTTTCATAAAACTCAGGCAAAAAGCCTGAATTTACTGCTCATAGTGTTCTTCCTTCATACTTCTTCCAGGAGAGACAGTTACTCATCCCATCAGATGGAATTTCCATCACTGTGATTTAAAATTGTAGAACCAGGATGTTCTGACCTTATAGTGAAAGCTTAGATGGTGATGGTGATGGTGATGGTGATGGTAGTAATGAATGCTTACCATATGCTAGATGTTCACATGCATTATCTCATTTAATCCTCACACTATGCTATGAGAGAGTCTATTCTTTTCCCCATTTCAAAGAATCTGAGAGTCAAAAACAAGTAGCCTGCTTAAAATTACAGTCTTCCCACCCAGGTATGTCTGTCCCAAGCCCATATCCATGACCACTACACACTCTTTCTTTACTGCACATCCTATGCTTTACAAATGAGGAAACTGAGGCCAAGACGGGTGCCATTGCTCAATGTCATCATATTAATTAGTGGTAGAGTAAGTAGGCTACCCAGGGCTCCTGACAACTCTTTGAATAGAATTTGACCCACCAAGGACATATTGGCCATTTGTTTTTAAGGACAATAATGTCTGAGGCTGAGGAGTGCAACATGGCAGTGGAGCAAAACACATGTGGCAGGGAGGGAGCTGCCCACTTCCCCTGTAACCTCAACTTGAAGGAAAAGCATCAGTGAGGCCCCTTTACTCTTGCTGGGTCAGCTTTATTCCACCCTGACCGTGGCCATGCACATTATTAAGTTCCTTACCTCTCAGACCTACCAAGGTCAAACCTACCATGTAAGTAATTTGTATGCATATACAGTCTAAATTTATGCAAATCAATTTTTATAACTAAATACAATAGTCATTTCCAAACAGATTCCATTGACCAATAGTTTTAGCTCTTGCTATGAAAGTAATTGATTGGATCCATTATCTCCTTCTGTCCTGCCAGACTTTGCTACCAGGGAGGTATTTCAAAACACCCATGTATCACTGAAAATTCTTCAGTGTATGAATTTTGAAAAAGCTTATGGGCAATTCTTATACCTTATTTGAGAACCACTGAGCTAGAAATTGGAATTTTGTTGGCTCCTTCTACTAACCAAGTACAATCTATTCTTTTAAAATTGTTCTTACATGCTGAATTGTATTCCCCTCAAATTCATATGTTGAAGCTCTAACCCCTGATACCTCAGAATGTGACTGTATTTGGAAAAAGGGTCTTGAAAGAGGTAATTAAGTTAAAATGAGATCATTAGGGTGGGCCTAATCCAATATGACTGTCCTTTTAAGAAGAGACTATTGGGACATAGATAGGTTCAGAGGGAAGACCTGTGGAGACATAGAGAGAAGATGACTATCTAGGAGCCAAGGAGAGAGACCTCAAGAGAAACAACTCTGCCAACACTTTGAACTCAGACCTTTAGCCCCCAGGACTGTGAAAAAAATGAATTTCTGTTCTAAGTACCACCCAGTGTGTGGCACTTTGTTATGGCAGTCCTATTACAACTGTGGTAAAATATACGAAACATAAAATTTACCATTTTAATCATTTGCAAGTGTGCAGTTCAGTGGCATTAAGTACACTCATATTGTTATACAATCATTACCACCATCCATCTCTAGAACTTTTTCATCTCCCCAAACTAAAACTCTGCACCCTTAAAAGCACTAACTCCCCTTTCTAATTTTCTGAGTCGGCACAATCTCTTCTTACTTGATTCCAGACGTGGTAAACTCATACAGGGACATGTAGGAACAAGCAAGTCAATAAATTAAAGGAAATGCATGCCAGGATATTTATTAGGGGCTGGCAAGTGCCCTTTTTAAAGGTTTTGGGGCTTGATCCAGACCTGATGCAAAGAAGCTCATGGCCTGAAAAGCCAATTCTCCTGCTTGCAGACAAGATAAGCTGGCAACTGTGATCCATCTGTCCTTCCAGAAGGCCGAGTAGTCTCCGCAAGCCCTTTAATAAAACTGGTAATTGCTTTTTCTTTAGTCACAAGGAAGCAGCAACAGCTCAGTAGATTAAGAAAGTGTAGGAGAGATGGGGAAACTAATACATTCTAATACAGCCTAGTAGCAGGCTTCCAAGGAGATCCTCTTGAGTTACCTCCAAAGTTACAGCAGCTAACCACAATCTGAGAATGTGTGGGAACCTTCAGGACAGAAATGCAGAAGTAAACTACATACATATAAAGACACTGAAAACCAGCAACACTCAGACTCCAGGTCATATGTGAACTTTGAAACTGGAAAGAGACAGGTTGGATGAAAACACATCGAAAACAGTAAATGAACAAGATTGTTTGCCATTTGATTAATTGTTCAGCAGTGGTGAGAATTTGAAAACTGGGTCCTCCAGCAAAAATGTATATACATAACACCCTCCCTTCTGCCTACTGCTCTCAGAGAGACCTTCTTACACAGGCCAGCAGTTCCTCCTTCCTTTCTCATACCAAGATTGGTGAGCTTGGAGACACTGCTTTAAGCCTTAGCTACAACCACAAAAAGTGGTTTATGGGGTTTGACTTAACATCAAAATGCATCCCTCCAGAAAAGATTGTGAAAGCTGAAGTACAAATAACATGCCACTGGACATTTAGAGCTGTATCTTCAAAGGACACTTGTGAGTTTCAGACATAAGCCTGAAGCTCAAACTCACCAATTTAAAGGGATTATCCATCAGCAGTGTCAGTGGAGAGCAGTACTCGCTACATATCATTTACAAGCTTCTCCAACCTTGTTCTCAGCTAAATCTCCCAACTTCAGATCTGGGTTCCTAGAGCTGACTTTAACTTAACAAGGTTTCAGGGTTTGAATGGCTTCAAATCAAAATAACCACTATCAAATTGTGCAATTATTAAGGCAGTAGACTTCAAAATGGCTAAAAAGTTGATCACTAAAAAGAAATAAGGCTAAATATAAAGGAAATTACATAGCACACTTAATTACAGACTTATATCATTGCTTTAATCTATATATTCTTATATCATGGTAAAAGTAAAAAAAAGACTGGGAAAATTTAAAATAAAATAAAAACAGAGAGATTCCAGGGGCGAGGGATCAAGAAGGAAAGATTTTTGGGGGGATTGGCCCTATGCATTGGTATTCAAAACTCTTGAGTATTTATTTTCTCTTATGTTCACTTCCATTTACTCACCACCTCATAATTATAAGAATTCCTCTGCTTGTGTGTAATGTTGACCTTCACTTATTAGATATAATAAGTGTTGTTTCAACAACTTTGTTTATTTTGCAAATCTGCCTTGTAGGTCATTGAATCTGAGCCCTAATTTAAAAATATGCAAGTACATGCTTTGAAATCAAATATAATAGTGTTCAATTTGGAACAAGTTTCTTAACCTCTGTAGTAATAACTAAAAATAGCTATACTTCATTGAACACATATGTACTAGGCCAAGGGCTAGATCATCTCAACTAATCCTTCAACAACCATTGATGAGTATATCTTTATTACTCCCAGTTCACTGATGAGAAAAGTCTTATTTGGAGAGGTTAATAACTTGCTTATGATCAAACAAATAACTAGTGAGAAAGAAGTTGTTATCTAAATACAGACAATCCAACTACACTGTTTTACCTGGGAGTTTTGGTTATCTCAACTGTAAAGTATGAACAAAAATACCTAACTAATAAAATTATTATAAAATTTAAATGAGATTACACAGGTAACTAATACCATGGAGCCTGACACAAAGTAGGTATATATTGGTTTCAAATACTGTATACCTTTATAAGGTGGCCAAAGTTGTCACAATGAACATCACCATCAAATAACTTGACTTACTCAAACTTAATATAGGCATGCCAAATAACACTTTTAGATAGTGATGTTGATAACTGGAATATACAGCAACAAAAGAAAAAACAATTATAAAATATTGTTGCAGAGCTAAATACAATGACTTTTCAGCAATAAAATATGTATAGTGACTGTAAAACTTGCGTAATACTTATTCTATATGTTTGTGTGATGGTAATATACCTCGAGTCCTCGTTCCTGCCTTCTTGTCCTAATAATCGCCTATTCATCCTTCAAGTCCCACCTCAGTGCTTCTTCTCCTGTGAGGCCTTCTCCTACATGCATAGAAGGAAACTGACTCTTCCCCTGTACTACCACAGAACGCCACTAGATACTCAAGAGCAGGGACCAGGTCTTAGAAAACTTTGATACCCAGGTCCAAAATGGGGCCTGATACCTACAAGGTGCACAGTGATTATTTACTTAATGAAGGAACACTTTGAGCTGATTTTGAATTCCCAATAACCTGAATACCTGAGAGCATATAAAGCAGGGTTTAATATATGTTATGCAGAATCTTACATTCATTAGACTTTCTGAATTAGAATAAGCAATGCCACTTTTCAATCTAGCTAATACTGAAGGGTCAGATTTGGAGTGATAAGTAAAGTGTACTACAGACCCCCAAAGTAAATCCTTCAGGGCTCTCCCAGCTCACCTGCCTACTTCCCATATTCACTCTTGGATCTGAACCCAATTCTTGTCTTCACAAAGCCTTCTCTAGGGTCAAGAGTTGCATTGGGCTGGAAAATACTAGTCTGGACAGTGAAGTTCAACTGGGGCACCTGAGGGGAGGGAGCATCGGAAGCTTCAAGGTGAGCTCTCCCTTTAATCTGAATGATGTTTTCCAAGATTTCACTATTGAAACAGTGCCCACCAGTGGTGGCACATGAGAAGCAGGGAGCTAGCTGACACTGCTGCTCCCTACAGCCTTGGTGTAGGGAAAAGAGGGCAGCTTCAGAGTGACACTGGTCCGTCCCTTGGTTTTAGCACACGCTGACTGTGAGACCATAAGCAAGTTACTCAATTTATCTGACCATCTGTGAAATGGGAGAATAATACATCTCAAATCTGTTGTGAGGACTGGAGAAAGTATGTGTTAAGTACCAAGTAGGTTCAATAATTATTAGTTCTTTTGCTTTTCTCCCCACACTAGCTTTCCCTCTAAAATAATCTAACTCTCTCATCTCATGGTTTAAGATCATGGATCAGTGCCAGCTGATTGGCAATCAATAGATCAGAGTCTCCATTTGCCTCAAATGCCAGTAAACTAATCAATCAAAATGCTGGTGATGATGTTTTGGTCTGAACAGTTTGGGGTGGGAAACACTAGTTTCCTACAGAATCTAATCAAACTACAAAATGGCAGATCTGTGAAAGAACTGCAGTTGCTAAAATATCATAGCCATGCAACACACCATGCGGACCATTAGAATTCTCCTCATGCATTATGGTGCTAATTTAAGATCAGAAATCGCCCTTCAATATTTCACTTTACAAAGCTTTGGCATTCTCATCTAAGCACCAGTTCTTCTTGGACTCAGTAAACAGATTTGTACTTGGCAGGCTGAGAAAAGGAATTACAAATGCTTCATAGATATTTCTACTCTCATCCTCTCAACATTGAGAAACACAGTAAAAAAAAAAAAAAAAAGAAGAAGAAGAAAAAGGATATTATAACTTTGCATTCTATTCTTGCTCAACTATCTCCTAATTGTCTCTGAAATGAAAGCATGGGCAGGAAAGCATTGGATTTCTCAGCAATATTGTCAAATCCTCAGGCTAAGTGAGCCTCTTGCCATTACAAGTTTTCTGCTGAAAATGCATTATTCATATTCATGCTGCTGTCTCTTAAATAGTGGCTAAAGAAAACATGTGCCAGAAAATGAAAAGATTATAATGTGGAAAGAGTTACATGAAGAGAAACACAACAATTCCCTGCTCTCTGGTGAGACTATATAGCTAATAACAGCCCAGAAGTCAAGCAGCTATGGTTTCTAGTTAGAGACCAGGAGCACACCTGTCTTGATGCCAGAAGTCACTTTCATTGTTGTAAATGGGTCTTTCTAAGGCCACAGTCTTTCCCCAGCAGGGGGAGTTGGAAAGCCCTTTGCCTGCTCTGTATAAACTAAGCCTAAAAAATTAACCCTTCAAAATAATCAGATAGATTTGGAGGCAGGGAGGAGGCTAAGGGAGGTGGTGGGAGGAGACCAAGTCCACATGGGGAAGTTTGCCAAGTATTAGCGAGGGGCAGGAATCTGCTTGTCCTCACTAGTGGGGCCATGGAAAGACTTGAAATGGTGGAGGTCACATGGCCTCCTGTTAAGCAATGGGAACAGCATATTTTCATTCTCACAAAGAGTGTATGTCAAGTTGCCTCTGGGGTTCTGTTCTGTTGGGATCAATCCTATCTAATAAAATAGTAATATGCAAATTGACTGCACCTTTGCTACGCCCAAGCCATGCCCACCAGCCAAAGCCACACCCAACAGCCAATCAGGGTGGGTATGCAAATTACCCAACAAAGATGGCGGTTAATTTGCATACGCTGAGGGAGGGAGGATTGAAGACTGAAGACAACTTAGAAGGAAGAGGTAGGAAAAGCGGAAAGCAAGGTGGCTGCCAGAGGGAAAGCCCGGGCGGGGCGGGGCAGGGCGGGCGGCAGCGGCCCGCGGGTGCAGGCCCGGCGGCTGCAACGGCAGCAGCAGCACACGTGGCCGCAGCGGCCGCTTGCAGGATTCTTCCTGCAAATGGGCTACTAGTCTTTAATAAAATTGCAAAGCAGGTGAAGTTTATCTTCTAGTTTCACCTACTAGTGTCCCAATCTTTCTTCATGCTGTCATCTTATTCTTTGGCATGACTCCTTTGTGACCCAATCATGCTCTCAGATGGCCATAAGGTAAGCACTGCTGAGGGGCATACTGGTCCGTATGATGTTCCTCTTTTGTGTTTCTATAGAAAGTGTGTGTGTGTGTGTGTGTGTGTGTGTGTGTGTGTGTAAGTACTGATCCCATTACTGTAATTACAGCTTTCTGATGTGTATTGCACCAGCCTGCAAGATCCTTAAGGGTTCCTTCCCTTTTTATGTACCTTGACCTTAGCAATGGTTTTGTCACTTAGTAGTTGCTAAAGACATTTTAAAAATCCTATATAATAAAAGGCTAATATGCAAATAGATCAAACAGCAGAACAACTGGAACAACCAAACAACCAAAAAACCAGTCACTATGATGTGCACTGACCACCAGGGAGTGTGTGCAGAACATGGCGGGCATTGGCTGCCATGGTATGGTGGAGCAGGTGAGCGGGAGCACCAGAATAAGACAGTTGTGGTGGTATGGTGGAGCAAGTGAGTAGGAGCACCAGAATAAGGCAGTTGTGGTGGTATGGTGGAGCAGGTGAGTGGGAGCACCAGAATAAGGCAGTTGCGGTGGGATGGTGGAGCAGGTGAGTGGGAGCACCAGAATAAGCCAGTTGCTGCCATCAGAGTGAGCCACTGGTAGTTACTGAAAATTCTTTGCTTCCACATGCTGCAGTCCTGCACAGTGCTTGTACCTGTTGCTGGTGCCAGCCTCATTCGCACCTGCTGCCAGCACTGGAACCACTGCTCACACCTACTGCTGGCACCCGGTGGAGGCCCTGATCGCTCTGTGTCATCAGTGGGTGCAAGCAGTGGCTACCAGCCCCATCACCCCTCAGGGCTTCTCCACCTCCCCCTGCTCCTGAGGGGAAATCGGGGCCGGCAGCCGCCTCTCATACCCACTGCCAGTGCTGGCCCTGCTCGCACCTGCTGCTGGTGCTGGCCCCAATCACTCCATGCCTTCAGCAGGTGAAACTGGGGCCAGTGCCCTTAGCACATGGGGACCGGGGGAGGGGGGGATGCAGCAGGAGGGGCTGAGCATGGGCAAGGAGGATGGGCCGAGACCTGCCCCTGTGCCTACCGCAGCCTCGTGGCCCACAGTTCCTTTCAAGGTGCACGAATTCCTGCACTGGGCCCCTAGTAATTAAATAAATAAAGATATTAGCTGATAACACCTGAAGTATATTTTCTCTCAGACAGGTAAACAAAAATGCTTACCTACAAAGGATCACAAGACCTTTAGTTTTTGAGGTCTTTTTGCAAAGACTTAGCAAATGGGAAGAATGGTAAATGTCAGGTTTGAGAGAAATAGGTTGTTAAGACAATAATTCTTTTATGTCAGAAATGACAAAACAATTCTTATTCAAGAAACTCAAGGAGCCTTATGGACTAGCGATAGGAATCCTGCCTAAATCCAATGGTGATTTCAGGTGTTTATCTTCCATTTTCAGAGAAAATTGATTCTCTAGTCTAGATGAAATGACATTCTCCAGTGAAAAAAATGAAAATAACCGACCACGAGTAGAAAGACTTATGCCAACCCATCTTCCTCATCAACCTTTTCATCTTCACCACTACTTTTTTAAAAAAAAATGTGAGTATGACCTAGAATATTTAAACAGGTAGTTAAGAGTGGGGGCATTCATAATAAACCTCATAGTCCAACTCCCTGCAAGTAAACTTGGATATTCCATTACTCCAAAAAGAAATTGCAAAATCTTATTGTAAAGTCTCCACCCTCTTGAAATGTACCAATGTGGTATGCCTAAAGTTGGGGGAAAGCACAATTTTCATACAAGGGAGAATATGTACAATTTTATGTTGGGAATTTAGACTTTCCACAGTCTAAGCAAGCCATCACCATGTATTAAAAATACCCCCAATAAACTGAGGGAAGAGACATTGCGATGTAGGAGAAGAAGGGTCTTGTGTGGCTCCATCTTGTGGGATCTTGGGCAAGTTATGCAACTTCTTTTAAACTTGGTTTTGTCATCTATAAAATGGGAATAACGATAATTACCTCACAGGGTCTTGGGTTACAAAATATGTAAAATAGATGAAAAATGCTTAGCACCATGCCTGAGAGATGGGAAACTCAAGAAAAGGTGTCTACTACTAGTAGTGAAATTTGACTCCATTATAAATATTTGACACCTTGGAAATGTGGGATTTATCCACAGCAAGTTGGGAAGAGAAATACAGTGAGAAAACCTGAATTGTGATCTTTTACACTCAATCATTACCTCCGTAGAGTGAGACCTGAAGAAAGGGGAGATGCAAGTTAAATTTGTGATTTTCTTGTTATTTTCAAGTTGTATCAAGATAGTAAGAATGCAGAACATGGATTCTTTTTTTTTTTTTTTACTGGACATAGATCCAGAATTATGGTACTACTAAAAAAAACAACCAATTGTAAAATACACAAATTACATGTATTTGTTATACCATCTAAAATTTTTTTGCCCTAGTCGGTTTTTGCTCAGTAGTTAGAGTGTCAGCCCACAGATTGAAGGGTTGGGGATTCAATTACAACTAAGGGCATGTACCTCTGTTGCAGACTCAATCCCCCACCCCAGTCGGGGGTAGGTGCAGGAGGCAACCAATTGATGTGTCTCTCTCACATTGATGTTTCTCTCTCTCTGTCTCAGTCCCTCCCTTCCACTCTCCCTAAAAATCAATGGGGGGTGGGGGAGGGGAATTAATTAATTGTCTAACCTTTTATAAGTGAGAAAATTGAAAAATCAGAAGGAAACTAGTGTTTATTCAATTAAAATCTGGTGGCAAAAAAATAAACATTGAGATATGGGTTTTATTATTTAAAAGAAAATAAGCAAGAGGGAGACTTAAATAATAGATACTCTGACTCAGGGTTTGGATCTTTCTACTACACTGCAATTTGTTAAAAAATTCTACTCATCATATTTTCTTGGTTTTATGCCAAGAAAACAAGATTGGCTTAATAGATTAATGTGATTTACCCCATTAACAACTTAAAGGATAAATAATATATGATCATCTCTGTAGATGAAAATAATGATAATAATAATTCAATAAAATTTAACATCTATTCATGGTAATAATAATCTTAGTAAATTTGGAATAAAATGAAAATTTATTTCCTTAGTATCTATATAAAATATAGATAATAAAGTATATCTATATAAAATGTCATTAAAAATAATACATTTTGTGGTGGAATGTTAAAAGCATTCTGTTACATTTTAAGAGCAGGAATAAGCTAAGAATCCCCACTGTGACTACTCCTAGTAGCAGAGTAAAATAAAAAAATATAGTCATTTATAAGAATTGAAATTTTAAAAAACTGCCATCAATTATCATTTTTTATATAAAGCTTAAAAAATCTATGGATGAATGATTACTAGGGGAATTTACAAAGATTAACTTAATATGTTAAACCTAATAATTTTTAAATATTATGTGTTTAAGTTACCATCACAGTAGTAATACACACGTACATATTTCTCAGAAATAAATCTGAGCACCTATAATGCTGTTAAATAAAATGAGAAATTTGTAATGAAAGACTTCAGAGATTTAAGTGACTGGAGACCTAAATAATTCATGAATAAGAATTAATTTTCCCCAATTGATCCATGTATTGAATGCAATACTGTTGAAAATACCAAAAGGGGATATTTAATGGAACTGGATGCATTGACTCTACAGTTTATATGGAAACATAAAGGACTAGGAATAATCCAGATGCTCCTCAAGAACAATTTGGAAGGACTTGTCTTACAGATATACTTTTTATGAAGCTGTAGTAATTAAGACAGTGAGATACTGGCACTGGGAATGAGAAACAGGCCAATTGAACTGAATAGAATGCTCAGAAAATGCCCACACTTATATGGAAAGTTGATTTATCACAGAAGGGCATTGAACGAATGGAGAGAGTATAGACAATTCAATAACTGCGGCAGGGACATCATTCCACATGATGAAAAATTAAATTGCATATCTCCTCACATGCTACACAAAAATAAGTCCCCGGTAGATAGTATTATACTCCATAGTAAAAATAGGAGTCATCTTTATGACCTCCAGGTAGAATTTCTTAAACGGCACACAAATGTGTAATTCATAAAGAAAAGATTTATAAGTTTGACTACATTAGAATCAGGAATTTCTGTTCTCTAAAAGCTACTGTGTTAAGAAGAGTGAAAATATAAGCCATCAAATGGAGATATTACAATAGCTATAACTGACAAATTATAAGCATTATGAGTGTATAACAGATTGATAAAAATTAATAAGAAAAAGACAATTGATAGAAAAATGAGCAAGAGAACAGAAATTTTATAAAATAGGAAATGCGCATGTCCACTGAACAGAAAGCCTCTATTTCACTGACAATTGGGAAAATAACAAAAATTATTTAACACTTAGGGTTCAATTATTATTTCACAGTATCAGGTTGTCAATTCTAAGTTTTGAAGAACATATAGACAAAACAGATAATGCTTGTCTACTGCTAGTTAGGGATTAAATTAGTGCTACCTCGTTGGAAACATTCTGCATTACACATGTGTTTATCCCAAGCCCGAGAAATTCCATTCTTTGGTGTAAACCCCGGAGAAACTCTTGCATGTGTGCACCAGGAAACATATTGAAACATTCATATAGCTTGTCATACCAGCAAAAATCCAGAAACAACACAGATAGTCAATAAAATAAACTGATGAACAAAACAGATCCAGAGACATAGAAGCATGGAACAGACTTATAAATCTCAGAGGGAAGGCTGGGGTGGATGGGTGGGAAGAGATTAACAAAGAACTTACATGCATATATGCATAACACATTGACACAGACAGTATTATGGTGAAGGCCTGGGATGGGGGGAGAGGGTAGGCTAGAAGGGGTCAATGAAGAAAAAAGGGTACATCTGTATTACTTTCAACAATAAAGATAAATTTTTTAAAAAATAGTCAATGAATGTATCATTTTGGGATAGCTATTAAGTGCAACTACCAGGAAAATCAATGGAATGATTCAGGGAAAATGCAGGGTCATCCCTCCAAGTGGGGTGGGAAAGGGTGCGATCAGGGAGGGGCACCCAGGACCTCTAAGTGCAGGGAATATTCTGCTTCCTACTCAGAATGGTGGGCACATGGATGTTTATTTTATTCTTCCTCTTTAAACTGGACGTACTTTTTATATATCCTTTTGTATGTATGATCTATTTTGGACTTTTTAAGAAAAGAAAGAGGCATGCTTTGCATTAAACCTTCGGCGATGCTAAAAGTCAGGGCCTTGAAGACCAGAGCTCCAACTGGCCTAGCGTGGACTACTATAAAAAGGACAAGTAAACTAACATATCAGGTGTCCTCCGCATCCCCCAGATAAAATAATAAGGCCATGCCTGCGGCTTTGCAGTAAATGCAATATGTCTGCAAAGTATTGCAATCCACAGTTCACTGACCCTGGATACAAGGATGATTACCATGCTCCTTTCATGCGTAGCCGAAACTGGCCCCAAACTCAGGTGGATTCAAATGGGCAAACCAGTGAAATTGGTTTTTATTATCTTTTTTTTAAAAGGAAGTCTAATAAAGACATAAAGGGTTTTCTTCTACTACAGTGAGCACATTCTGCATTGAGTTAACCTGCTGACACTATTTGTAATGGCATAAAAAGGTCGCTGAAGCCTAAATCTGCTCGGCAAGATTCCCTACCACAATCTTCTCAAAAACACAAGCTTTATTAAATATCAGATCTCATTTATTTCCAAGGAGGCTACCCAAAGGTTAGGGTGGGCTCAGGTGTGTGGAGTGTGGCTGTTATTGCATCCTTCATTTGCATAGCATCTGCCCTCTGAGTCACTCAGCATGTCTCGCCCAGGGTCTCACATTAATCTTCTATCTATCCAAGCCATATAAGGATGTGATAAGCTGAGGTTCTCAGGGTTTTTTTTTTTAAATCCTCACCTTTCGGACATGTTTAAAAAGAGGAAGTGGGGGAAAGAGGAGGTGAGGGAGAGAGAGAATGAAAGAGAGGAGAAGAGAGAGAGAGAGAGAGAGAGAGAGAGAGAGAGAGAGAGAGAGACAGAGAGAGACAGAGAGAGACAGAGAGACAGAGAGAGAAACAGTGTGAAAGAGAAACACTGATTGGTTCCCTTCAGTAAGTGCCCTGACCAGGGATCAAACCCACAACCCAGGTATGTGCCCTGACCAGGAATGAAACCGGCATTCCTTTGGCGTACAGGATGACACTCAACCAATTGAGCCACCCTGGCCAGGCTCCCCACTTTTTGTAAGTGGGGAAACTAGAGTCTAAGACAGAATGGTTTTAGTAATGAGATTAATTATCTCTCTCCTTAAAGTAGTGATTCCAAGGAGGGCCAGTCTCCATAAACTCAGGCTTTGGACAAATGTGCATGGAGCAGAGGAGATAATGTGACCAGTGCAGGCTATCCCAGGGGCTCAGCCCGCTGAGACGCTGCAGCATCAGGCAGTGGGAAAGCTGCCCAGGACTTCACATCTGCCCCGTGTGATGCCCTGGTTTACTTGGAGGACTTATGATAGCTGCTGAAACACCTACCTTCCACTAAAGACCTAATTCACCAGGAAGCTCGGATTTGCTGGAAAGCCAAGTGAATACAAAACTGTAAATACAGGCTGATTTTGTGTCTGTTTGCTTTTGGGTGCAAAGGATAGTCCCATTGTAGTCTCTCCAACCCCATATATTCTGTGAATTTTTCCATTTCAGTTTCTGGTGCCTCAGTCTCTCCAAGTTTTCTTATCTCAGCCAAGAAACTGCCCTCAGCTCACATTTTGTGACAGGCCCATCAGAGTCATACATCAAAGGCACTGTATAAACTCTGGGCTGCCCCTTATCCAGTGGAGCTGGGGCTGAGGAGACAGGGAGGGGTCGCTGTACATACAGTATGGTTCCAGCTGGGCTAGCAATGGGCAGCTCTCCCTTAGAAGGAGTTTGAGAGAGGAGGTGGGCAAGAATATGGAAATTGTAGTTTAACTCGTGTTTTAAAGAATAAAATGTACTTCTTAATATGAAAAGGCTCTGAATATATAAAAATGTACATATATGCAATATTGTAAGCTTTTGAAAAGCAATATTATCTCAAAAAACAATTGCAGAAAACAGGATGCAGTAATTTAAACTGGGTCAAAATAAACAAAGTCTTTGGAAGTATAACAGCATGCTATAGTTCTCTTTGCCTAAGCACTTTATTAGGAAATTTTTTTCCTATTATTATTTCTGTCTCTTAAATTACTTAACAAGAAGTGTCTTTATGTTTATTAGAGAAGATGTAAATTGCAACCACCTGGCATAACAAGGAACTACTGTAGTCATAACTCACTTCCCAATCCCAACACAAGAAGAAAAACAAAGCCAAGAGGGACTGGGTAATGTATATAAACTCATAAACATGTTGGACGAGTATATTTCCTGCAAAGGCCTTTGGCCAAAGCAATAAAATTCTGGCCTGACCCAACAAGGCTGCTCACAGGCAGGCACCTGCAGATGAAATAATCGGGGCCTGTGCCCAATGGAAAGAGCTAACTCTTGGTCTTCTGCCCTTTGACCTGTAGTGGGCTTTCTCTGCCTCTTCACGTCCCTTTTGCTATCTGCTCAGAAAGACCTTCCTGTCCTTGCCTGGTCAGGTCCATAGCTCTGTCCATGTAGAGGTCACATTTTGATCCCCAAGCCTTTGTTATCAGCCTCTATCTGCCCTAGGGTATCAGTGAGATCCATCTCCCTACAATGCCTGGAATACTCAAATGATCTCAGACACACCAGCAAAATGGGTTAGTATCTTTGGCTGTTTATTGATATAAAATGCTAATGTGAAATCCAAATGAGAAGAGAGACCAAGTGCTTAATGCCAAAAGGGGATTAACAATGAACTCCTGTCTACCTTCTCATTTATTTTCTTAGAGTCATTACCATGAATCACAACACATTTGTTCCTGCCCCCACCCCCTGTTGGGCATATCTCCATCACAGCATCCTCCTTCCTTATAGCTTTAACTTCATTACTGGCCCAGAGGGAACAGCAAGGGGGGAGAAAGCTGATGCAACTTCTCATTCCTGATTATCTTCCTAAATTAGTGATGAGAATGTGTAGCCTGTGTGCCCCTTGCTTCCTTCAGTGACACGATAGATATTGTTGGTTGATCACAGAACTGCCTCTCTCTCTCTCTCTCTCTCTCTGCCCCCGAGCCTGGATTCAGCCTCATACCTCACACCACTTTTCATCACAGTGCTGCAGCCATCCTGGATGCCTGTTAACAACTGATCAGAAACAGCCCAAAAGTTAAAACCTATTTGTCATCTCCCCCTTCACTCTGCCAACTACAGTTCTGCCAGATCCAGAGAACCCCAGCTCTCAATAGGTTCCTTTCTTATGTTGGTTTTTCTAAATTTATAGAAATACTAGAGGCCCGGTGCATGAAAATTCATGCACTGGAGGGGGGGTCCCTCAGGCCAGCCTGCCCCCTCTCACAGACCGGGAACACTTAGGGGCGGGAGGTGACCCAGCGATCAGGGGAAGGCGACACCCCATCATACCTCTGCTGCTACCACTGCCAGAAGCTCAAGCCTCAGCTGGCCCTGGTTACCTGAGCCTCGGGCGACCCTGGCTTGCCACCATCTGAGGCTTGCCTGCACCTCAGGCCGGGCCTGGGTGGCTGGGGGGCTGAGGGAACTGGGGGACTTCAGAAGCAGGCACCCCGGCGGGACTGAGGGGACTGGGCGCCGCCATCTTGTGGCTGTAGGTGCCGCCATCTTTGAGGGCGTGGCAGTAAATTAGCATATTCCCTCCTTATTGGCTGTGGGCACCACCATCTTTGAGGGCGGGGCAGTCAATTAGCATATTCCCTCCTTATTGGCTGTGGGCGCTGCCATCTTTGCAATGGCATGAGGGTCAATTAGCATATTCCCTCTTTATTAGATAGGATAAACAAGATATAAAGAAGAATATGCATATCACTCAGGCTTCCATTTTAAGAAATCATACTTGGAGCAAAAGTGAAGGATGTAGTAAGACGCATGAGTGCCAAGGAATCATAGACTACCCAGCAGAGAAAGACCACTTTGTCCTATGTTCAGCTAAGCTCCAACACCTCTACCTTTTATTCTGATGCCCTTGGCTGCCATCGTGTCACTGTGTCTAGCAGGGCAGGATTTAAGATCAGGGGGAGGCTGACCCAGCAATGGATGAATGGTGGCATGAAGTGGAGGCACTTGTGCCAGGCACTTGAGATTTAAAAAGCCAAGATGTGTAGGATCACATACTGCTCCCATTTTCCTAGGACTGAGAGGAGTTTTCTGGGCTTCAGAACTTTCAGAGCATAAACTGTGACAGATCTGGGGAAATGAACATTTGCTCAGCCTCACAGAGACAAGAGACCTGTCCAAAGGCTATTCTGTAGTCCAGATACAAGATAACAAGACTGCTAAGTTCAGAAGTCTTTAATCCATTCTGTTCTGACATTCAACTTCTTGCCAAAGTTTCTATGGAAAGAAATGGCCTCCTCTTCTATCTTTATGCATTGTTCTAGGTGCACTAGAAGGTTTTCTAGCAGAAAAACCTTATTCTGAAAGACCATATGGATTTAGTGTCAGTAATGTGGGCATATGGCTAACCATTGGGAGAGCTATTGGGAGGAGGATGGGTAGCTTGCTGCTGCTACCATAATAATAAAACCTCCCATGGAGGGAGTACTTGCTATAGCCCAACACTTCACTTAATATTTATAACAACCCATACAGTGCAAGTATGATTTTTATCCCATTTTGCAAGTGAAGTAGCTGAAGAGGTAACTTGCCTGGTATCAGATTAAGTCATCCTAACCTCTACTCCTGCAGCACACCTTACCTTCCTCACTCCAGTCATCACCTTGGCTGTCCTTTTGGGGAACCTGACCATAATCACTATGAACTAAATGAGCTGCTTTAGACAAGGCAGGTCAGGAGCCAGAAAAGAGCCTGTAGCCATGTCTCTCCAGCCTCCAGGCCCTGCCCAGGTCTCTCACATCTAGAATTAAACTGCTTTATTCCATACAGAGTCATTTTCAATCAAGGGTGGTAGGATTGGAGATGGGTAGGGCTAACACAGACACCCACTTTGCCAGTCCCTGTCCCAAGCATCTCACAAACATTCACTCCTTGGTTCACTTATCCAAAGTCACATAAATGGTCAGCAAGTCTGAAAGTTTTTTTCTAAAGGCACCAATTTATACTTACTGGTTTCTTAGGCCATTTTGTGAGCCCAGCACTGTGCCAAAAGCTGGATTTGTCGTAGTGATCAAGGCAGGCTCAGTCCTTGCCCTCATGGGATATATAATTCAAGGAGACATGCATTAATGTGTTACTCAAGTCATTCATGTAAATGGTGTGAAATACTATGAAGGAAAAAGATGTGGTATTTATGAGACCATAAAACAAAAGGACAACTCAGTCTGATGAGAAAGAAAGGCTTTCCTGAGGAATATATGAGGAAACTGAGGCCTGAGTGTTAGGTAGGAGGTGAGGTGCTATGCAGTGAAGAATTAACCTTACCCAAGGAGAGGTCTCACCTTTGCCCTCAGCTACTGGGAGGTGATCTCTATCTAGGCTCCTGGACTGTCAAGCTTGTTAGGAGTGTCTTTGTTTGCCTGAGGGTTTTGGTCACTGGGCAGTCTGGCAATATGATTTATGGTGGGGACTTTGGGCCATGTTATATTAGTTCCACCTCCAGAAGGGTAGGAGACTATATGTCAGCCAGGTGGGAAGTTTATGTTTGAACTCCAGTAAAACTCTGGACACCAAAGGCTTAAGTGAGCTTCACTGGTTGGCAAACATGGAAAGGAGAATAAATATGGTCCAGCAATTCCACTCCTGGGTACATATCCAAAGGGACTGAAATCAGGATCTCATTGTGGCATTATTCACAGGAGTCAAGACATGGAAACAACCTACATGTCTTTCAATAGATGACAGGATAAAGAAAATGTGGTGTATACAAACAATGGAATATCATTCAGCCACAAGAAAGAAGGAAATCCTGCCATTTTTGACAACTTGAATAAACACTGAGGGCATTATGCTATGTGAAATAAGTCTGACAGAGCAAGACAAATACTGCATGATTTCACTTATAAGTAGAAATTTTTTAAAATATTTTATTGATTTTTTTTTACAGAGAGTAAGAGAGAGGGATAGAGAGTTAGAAACATCAATGAGAGAGAAACATCGATCAGCTGCCTCCTGCACACCCCCTACTGGGGATGTGCCTGCAACCAAGGTACATGCCCTTGACCGGAATCAAACCTGGGACCCTTCAGTCCACAAGCCGACGCTCTATCCACTGAGCCAAACCGTTTAGGGCATAAGTAGAGTTTTTAAAAATCAAAACAAATGAACAAAGAAAACAAAACAAAAGCACTCATAGAAACAAAGAACAAACTGGTAGTTGCCAGATGGGGTAGAGGGAGGAGAGGGATGGATGAAAAAGGTGAAGAGGAATATAGTCAATAATAGTGTGGTAAGTTTACATAATGATAGATGATTATTAGACAGTGTGGTATTCACATCATAAGATATTTATTTATTTATTTATTTATTTATTTATTTATTTATTTTTATTGATTTCAGGAAGAGGAAAAGAAAGGGAGAGAGAGATAGAAACATCGATGAGAGAGAAGTCAACATTGATTGGTTGCCTCCTACATGTCAAGTCTGCAACCCACTCATGTGTCCTGACTGAGAATTGAACCTTAACCTCCTGGTTCATGGGTCGAGGCTCAACCACTGAACCACACTGGCTGATACTTAAATGTTGAATCATATAATGAATTCATAAGATATGCTCGCTTCATATTAAAGAAACATTATTCAAAAATAGCATAATGGTTAAGATCATGGGCTCTGAACTCCAAATAGCAGGAAAATGCAAAATAGTTGAAATGTGACCATTTTGGTAAAAGACAAATGCTTTGCTATTTACAAATTCATTCACTTATTAGCCATTAATTCTGTTTATTGATTTTCTCTGATTCTTGGTTTCTGACTTCTGGCATTGCTCTTTGATAAAACATTTGCATTCATTTGTCACAAGCAACAAAATACACCTTAGTAAAGCCGTTAATTTTAACTGAAGGATGAATGAGAGACAATTACACACAGATGAAAATCAACACCTCAGAAAGGGCTGGGCTTTTTGTGAAGCTATGTTAGTCAGTTGCTATGGACTGAATGCTTGTGTCCTCCCAAATGTATACGTTGAAGCCCTAATCCCCAGTATGACTATATTTGGAGCTATATTTGGAGATATGGCAGTAATTGGGTGAAATGAGGTCTTAAGGGTTAGCCTAATCTGATTGGATTGATGTCCTTATAAGATGCAGAGTCACCAGAGCTCACTCTCCACCATGTGAGGAGCCAGCGAGAAGGTGCCCTCTCTAAATCAGAAGAGAATCCTCACCACATACTGAATCCCCAGAACCTGGATCTCAGACTTCCAGTCTCCAGAATTGTGAGAAATAAATTTCTGATTTTTAGACCCCTCAATCTTTGGTACTCTGTTATAACAGCCCAAGCTTGCTAATATGCCAATCAAGGAAAGCAACCCCCAGTGAGAAATCACTCTCTCTAAAAATGAACCACAAAATGGAAAAGAGCAAGAGCACATGACACGTTCCACTTGTTCTGGCTGGAGATCGTCATGAGTGACATTTGCACAGTGTTTTTTAAATAAATGTGAAGAGCAAATGCTAACCTTCTGTTTCTTCTCCCTTTAATGCCACACCTTCCAGAGCCAGAACTAAAAACATACCCTTTGTCCCTAAGATGCACCAGACACAGTTTCTTCTTTCCCAGTCAATAGCCTTTGACACAATAAAGGAAAAAATATATATTTTAGATACTCTGAAGCTCAGTCTTTTGGACAAAGGAGGACTTGTTCAGTGAAATTTTATTTTCTAATCATTTAGCCACAGTAAAATGCAACCATTTTTGAAGAGCATTTCAAAGTCTATTGATAGACAAATGTACTATTGATTGCTATCAACTTTACACTCAGTTTCTCATCCAAATTCCTTTCATTGGTCTTGAGTGACACCCTTTCAAATGACTTTGGGAAGAAAAAGGAGAGAAACATGCCAAGGAAAACTCAGACAAAGAAAATTCACATCCTGTCTTTGTTTCCTTTTCTCTGGCATGGATACTGACTACCAATTTACTTATTTACTTTTTTTCTTGAGGAAAGTAGTGACAATGTGAGCAGCAGTCTGGATTTTTCTTGTTCTATTACCATAATTAGAAAAGTAGAATAAAATTATGCAGGAGCAGGCTGAGGGGAAAATATAACTCTGCTTTCATATGAAATAGATGACTCTTTTTGAAATTCAACTGTTTTTCTCTCCCTGCACACATATCTTTCATCTCTGAGTAGTTACTGCGCCTCTTTTAAATCTATTTTCAGGTTGAATGACACATGCACTCTTTGAAAAGTTTCAAGCATTGGGAAGTGTTTTCCTGACCATTGACACCATTGTTATGAAATACTGCCCTGATACACTGGTGTCTTCCAGGAGAGATAAGCAAAAGGCCGCCACCCCATCATTACAGAATACTGACAAAATCGGATTGGAATTGCAGGAGCCAGACAAATTGTTTTCATGAAAATTAAAATGTGACCTATCAAATCACCCTAGATCAACCATTGTACAAGACATCTTCGTATGCCACAGCTAATATTAGGAAGGACTGTGAAAATTCATTCAGCAAATGCCCACTTTTTATGTGCCAGAAGAGTTCATCAAGGATTGTAGTATTTACTCTTTGGCATTACCTTTCCATCCAGGTCCTTCTTTCTTGAGGGGAAAGAAGTGCTTTCTGCAAGCCTATATTCAAACTAGGGTGTTTATAGCTAGACACATTAGGGCATAGAGAATTTCTCAATATGTGATTCTCAGGCCATCTGCAACTGAATATCTGGGGTTGGTTTTAAAAAATTATAGCCACACCGGACCCAGAAAACTAGAATCTCAGAGGTTAAACTTGAATTTTAAACAAATTCCCAAGGTTCTTGGGTTGTCTAAAGTTCTGAGAACCTCCGAGTAGCTTAATGTCTACTGCCATTAGGTCTTCGCTGGGCAGGCTTTCAAAACTTCAGCCCTCCGTGTTTTTCTTCAGGCTCCATCCCCAGTAGATGTTACACCCTTTCACCACTCAGCTTCCTCATGTCTTTCAGGGTTCCTGTGATCATTTCACAACTCATCAGCTCACCTCCATTTCCGCTCCCCAGTCACCCCCACCCCCACTCAAGAATGCATAGTAGACCCTCATTTGCTACCACATTTAAAAACGAAACAAAACTCCTCAGCCTAAAAGGCAAAGCCTGAAAGAAGATTTCTGCCCTGAATTCTTACCCTCACCCCACCCCCACGCCATCTAAAGCTTCCGAATGACTGGTTACTCTTCCAACGCACCTCTGATGTCCCTCGTGCTTTCCTTTACTCCTCTTAATCCCTCTGGTCGGTGCCCACTCTCCCAGACCCTCTTCTTTAACCCAACAAGATGAATTCCACTGTGTCCTCCAGGCTCACAACCTCAAATGCCACCCTGCACCCCAGCCAGCTTTGAATCTCTGCACACATGGTTGACATCTTTCCTGGGCTCCCACCTTATTTGACCTTGCCCTTTCTTCCTCTGTACACTGAAACTGCCCACTCTGTACCTCCTTGAATGAAGGAACACTCCTGCTCAGCTTTTCACTACCTTCCAGCACCCTGTACGGGGTTTGAACACAGTGGACCCTAGATGAATTCTTATTAGATTGTTTAATAGAGTCACCCCTCACCTTCTTAATGTATCACCAAGGCCTGAGGCTCCTGGCTTTGAAATTCCTCTTGAGTTGCACTTGTACTGCCATGCCCACACCAGTGTACCACTAGTACAGGCCCTGTGTGGCTTTATGCCTGCAGTACTGCTCAGATCCCCACCCATCGTCCCAACCTCAATCTCCTTCTCCTGCCGCCACCCCAAGACTTTGATTGAGGAAGTGTTTCTTGAACATCTATCTAAGTCCTGAAAAAAACAGTTGTCTTAACTTCTAAAGGCAGGGACATTTTAGATAAAGTCACATAGCTTTGGAACTAAGAAGGGTCCATTTCAAATTCAAATTGCTGAGTATGAGAGCCGAGAGCATGACCCATTTGGGATCTACAGGACCATTCTGCATATACTACACAACTTCTTTCCCACAAATGTTCCTTCCAGTTTATCACACTCATTTCCTATGATTTCCTATATATTCCTACCAAGCATGCCTTTTGTTATGTGCTCCCACCCCATCCACCCAAACTTACTTCAGCCATCACACACACTCTCCCTGCTCAGTGCAGGCCTTATTCAGCTCTATCTGCTCATGGCAACCACACCTTGCTCCCAATGCTTTCACACCTTCTCCCTCCTGCCTCACAAAACCAAGCAAACACCCACTTGTCTTACAGAATCCCTGATGACTCCCACGCAAACCACTTGTCTTACAGAATCCCTGATGACCCCCACGCAAAGCAACCTCTTTCTTCTTTGTATTGGCAAACATGAGTAGTTAAATTATACAGCTTGGCACTTAGAGACTGTTTTTGTATTTGGTGCATAAGCATTTAAGTTTTATATGTTGGTTTCTCAACCTAGATTGTAAAGTCACTGAAGGTAGGGACCATGTGTTATAATAATTTTTTTTGTATGGAATTCCTCAGTGTTAAACAATTATTGGGACTCAACATATACTGATGGATTAAACCCCAACCCCGGATATCTGCTTAGTAAAATGTTTCTTTGTGCTTTTGGTTAAAATTAATTGGTTAAGCAAAAAAGTACAATAAACCATTTTCTTGAAGGTAAAAAACAAACAAACAAACAAAAAAAAACGGTGGGGGCACAATCTGAGGAAGAGATGAAATTTGGGTATAATTCTTGGGATACAAAATTAAAAGGCCATCTGCCTTTGAGATGCAGCAGCTGTGTAATTGATATTCACTACTCACTTGCCACTTGAATTTTACAGACATTTAATGCTGTAATTGTTTATACAGTAAGATTCTAAATACCCTTTGGAGAATAGCTCACTTTCCTTTAGTCCCTATATTCCCTACCAGCAAATAAGAATCACTTCTTATATTCCTAGAGCTTTGAAAGTATAATTTTTAAAAACAAACTGGCATAATGCATTTTTAAGACACTAATATGACAATATCTACAAAAATTTGAAATGATATTCCCTTGATTCAGCATTCTCCATCTAGAAATTCTCCATCCTACTTATGCTCAGGCCCCTGCACAAAGATGGAGCACACAGATGTTCACTGCAGGACTGTTGGTAATTACAGAATATTGAAAATGCCTAATGTCCATCAAGAAGGGTTAATACATAAATTATGAAGTATTCATATGATATAATATTACACAGCCTTTACAAAGAATGAGGTAGTGCTATAGAGAATGACAAGGGATGATGTTGCTTATTAGTAGAGAAATTCTTGAAGGATACATAAAGAATATAAAGATTCAAGGAACAAGAGTGGGAGGCATCTAGTTGAGAAATGCATACATACATATGTATATATGTATATACATCTGGTTAGGAAATGCATTTTTTAGATTCTCAGTCTCTATGGTTTAAGACAGCATTCTAGAGAGGGGCTTTAGGAGGGAGTTGAGTGAACCAATCTGCAACATGTCACATGAGTGACTTTGTTCTTACAACAGCATGGAGGGACCTGAAGAGTATTATGCTAAGTGAAATAAGCCAGTCAGAGAAAGATAAGTATCACATGATCTCACTCATATGTAGAATCTAATGAACAAAATAAACTGACAAAATTGATTCAGAGACATAGAAGCAAGGAACAGATTGTTGAACCTCAGAGGGAAGGAGGGGGAGGGTGGGTGGGTGGGAAGAGATCAACCAAAGAACTTGTATGCATATATGCATAACCCATGGACACAGACAATAGGGTGGTGAAGCCCTGAGGTAGGGGGTGGGGTTGTGTTAGAAGAGATCAATGAGGGGAAAAGGGGGACATATGTAATACTTTCAACAATAAAGATTTAAAAAACAAAAATAAGGGGAACTATTCTGGGAACCTTCTGGGAGAGATTTTCCTCCTTCACAGAAATAGAGACACAGAAGAGCTCTTTACTGTCCCTCTTCTTTTTGCTTTTGGTCCTAGTAATAAGAGACATGATGTTTGGAGTTACAACAGCCATCTTGGAACTGTGAGGGGAAGCACTGCTCACATTCCCTCCAAACCCTTTGTATTTCTCATCTTTCAATCTCTGTGAGCCTTTATCCTTTAGTCTATATTAATTCTCCCAATTTCCCCATCTCTGAAATCCCTGCCTTGTTTCCTTCCACTCCGTAGACTACCATCCAGTGTCTCTTCTCCCCACCTCCTATATTCTCCTCTCTGTGTTTACTTGTTCACCTCCTATTCCCTCTTCATTCACCTGCAACCTGGCTTCTGATTTTATCACATTTAGCAAGCATCTCACACATTGAGGTCACTACTGTCATCCTGATTGGCAAATCCAGTTAAGTATTTTTCAGTTTTTATTTTCCTTAATCTCTCTGTAGCACTTAGCAGTCTTAATCATCACTTCTGTCTTTCTTGTAATTCTCTTGTCATCCAAGACAGTTTATGCTCCTGGACCTCCTTCCACGTCTCTCACTTTTTCTTTTTTTTTTTTTTGCCTCTTTTATGGGCTTTCTTCACACTACCTACCCCTTCACTTCCTCACCCATGGCTCATAGCTTCACCCAGGTGTTTTTCACTCTCCCAAGTTGTCCTAACACTCACCTGAATACTGATGACTCTGAATCTGTATGTTCAGTCAGAAATGTTATCCAACTTCACATGCATATATCTAATGATGGCCAAACACCTCTACTAGAATGTCTCACAAGCCCCTGAAATGAACTATCCAAAATGAAGGTGTTATTAGTTCTTTCTTCCCTGTGGCCTCCACCAAGTTCTCACCCAGCATAAAGATCTGAAGCCATGCTTGACTCCTCCCTCTGACTCACATATTGTATCAAAATCTTATCAGCTGCTGATTTCACCTCAGTATTTGTTACTTGCATTCCTATAGCAGTTTTCTACACACTGTTGTCAGAATGATCTACATAAATGCAGATATGATTTTTTTCATTATCTTGACTAAAACTTTTCAAATGTCTTTTCATTATCTACAGGAAATGGCTTAAGTTCCTCAATAGAGTACAGTCCTTCCTTACCTCTCCAGCCTCAACCTCTGCCTCTCTTTGCCTTGGGTTTTTGTCCCAGCAGTTCTAAACTCCTTGACTTTTCTGAAACATATCATGCCACTGTATTATTCTTTGCTGTTGCCAGTTCTTTAAACTCTGCCTGGAACTCTTCCTCTACTGCATCACCTGGTCTGCATCTTCAAGCTCAGACACTACCTCTTCCTAAATGCCCTTATTCATTTGACAGCTGTTTACTGGATCACCAATGAATGAGATGTAGCCAGGCACTCAAGAAACTTACACTCCACATACTGACTTCCCTCTTCCTCCCATTCTCCTGCGTGGGTTGAGATACTGTTGGTTGTTTACATAGCAACCACACCCACTTTCTTCCTTCCCCTTTATGTGAGACTGTGGAAATTGACCCCATTCCAAGCTTCAGCAGAAAATATTAATAGATCTAGCCAAGCATGGTGACTCCAGCCTCTTGGCGAGTGACCAGCTCAGCGTCCCAGGCTTAAGCCAATGGGTCCTTGACCTTTTCCTGGGGCAGGCAGACGATCTGAGTTGGCCCTCTCAAAAAGAAAGGAAGAATTTATTGTTCTTATTTTGAGGAGAGATGTTTCTTCTCTCCTCACTGGGCTTAAACAAAGAAGCATATTGAACAGTTGCTGCTGGCTGCCATCTTGAGACCATGGGATGGAAGCCAGCTTGAAAACAAAACCCACAGAGATGGCCAAACCAAGAGATTCAAGAGGATGGAGGGGGCAGTGGGACCAGAGCCAGAGCCTGGAAACAGCTGCACCTCTGGACTTCATAAATTAACTAAAGAAGTCTCTATTTTTAAGCCAGTTGAGCAGCCATTTATTTTGCTTATTATTAAGAGTCATTACTAACCACCTACCTCTCTCTCCCACTTCAATAGCTCACAAATCTTAGCTCTCGCCTCCATTCCCAATGGCTCGGCATTAGTTCAAGCTCACTTTATTGCTTGACTTCCATATCTTCTAATCTAGATTCCCTCCCCTTGGGTCACCCTTTCTTTCAAGCCATTCTCCATATTACTTCCAGAGTGCTATTTCTGCAACTCAATTCTGATCATGTCATTCCCTGCTTAAAATAATTAATGACTATTAGTAAAATTCAAGATAAAGTTCAAACTTCCTACCATTTATTCAGAAGACATTTTGCGTCTGCTCCTAGCCAGGGTTTGGCCTCATCTCCTCCATTCCCTTTTGCCTTTCCCATACCAACATGTCACATAGTTGCTGGAGCATACAGCTCTCTCATTTGCATTTGCACTCTCATCTTCTCTTCCCTACACCTGGAACTCCCCCCCACAATCATCCACCTATCCGACCCCTAGTCCTTCACAATTTACCTGGAACATCAGTGTCCTTTAGATCTTCCTACTCTGGGCTCCTGTGCCATAAGGCACTTTGACATTTTCTTTGCCATAACATTTATCTCACTGTGTTGACATTGTTTATTGGACTTTTTAACTAAACTCTAAACTTCATGAAAACAGGGATCAGGTGGTATTTAGACATGTGTCCTCATATCCTTGGTGCTTACCAAGGAGAGAGGAGGGAAGGGAAGTTTTAAATTTGCCCTGCCCTTGGTGCTTCATGCCTTTGGAATATGTATTAAAAAGGCAGCCTCACTCAGTAATTGTGAGGAGCGGAGAGGAAAACAAATAGTTGTTGATACAGGTAATGTTCATGTTCCCAATTGTAGCAGCATATGGCACTGGTTGTAATGGCCTAACATAAAGCATTCCCAGACAATATTAATGACCAACTAGGTTAATGATGAAGACTAAGCCTCGGGCTATGAACACATTCTCCCTCTCATTAATCCCCAGAAAATGACCTCAGCTGTGTTCATTACAGCTCAATTATGCTCACACTCCTCACAAGGAAAAAAAGCATTTCAGTCCTAATACCAAGCTATGTACCTTTTTTTACCTTGACACATGGGCAATAAAGAGACCAAACAAGTTATTCATCCACATACCAAGCATGTAATGGAAGCAGCTCTATTGCTTTATTAGCTCCCAATCTTCAGTGTGAACTAAACCTTGGGACCTTAAAGGTCACAGAGCAGGCAGACCAGGACATTCCTCATGATTCATACATTCTCTGGCGTTCTTTAAAGGTATGACATAAAAGTACTAAACACGTGTTACTTCCTAGATGTTTAGAGTTTTGGATGGTAATTTGAAAATTCAGAGGCAAATTTTTGCTAAAAGGCAAAAAATTAGAAATTGGCTTCTTGTGATATCAACCTACCATTCAATCAACCAATAGTGGACAAGCTGTGAGAAATTTAAAAAGTAGAAGACCCTCAAGGACCAAGAAATTGAATTACATAGAATAAATATGCACTGTGGTGGTTTTAAACATATCAAAAAATATGTTGACACACTTTACAAGAGGTGGGTTTATATCCTTTCCCTTTGAGTCTAACCTTTAGTGACTTATTTGCCACCAAGAAAATGCAACAGAGGCCACTCTATGTGACTTGTGAAACTAGGTCATAAAAGGTCATGCAGCTCTGCCTTGTTAGCTCAGATGCTGGGTTTTGGGTCCTGAGCCACCATGTAAGCTGTTCAACTACCTTGAAGCAACCATGTTGTGAGAAAGCATAGGATATGTGGAGAGGCCCTAAAAAAGTGCTGTGGTCAACAAAACCAGGTCTGATCTGGCTTACAGCAACATCTACCACTAGATGTGTGAATGGAGACACCTTCAGGAGATTCTGAACTGTAGCTGTTGAGTCACCCCAGATTTCAACTCTTCTGAGCTGAGGCTCCAGACACTACAGAGCAAAGACAAGCCATTCCCATTGTCACCTTTTGGAACTCCTGACCCATAAAATTGGTGAGCATATTAAAATAGTTGTTCCAAGTCAAAAAGTGTGGGGTAGTTGTTATGCAGCAATAGTAACTAGAACACACACACACAAACACAAAATACATCCAGCTGCTTTATGAAGTTTAGTAACAGTTTGTATATGTACATTCCTAACTTAGCCAGGCCCAGAGAAACTTGTGAGGAAGCACAGTCATCTAATAGAACTGCATTTAGCCTGAATCTAGCGAAAAAGCTCTGAGGCTGCTTCAATGAGGCCACATGGTACATTTATCATGAGGAAAATTAATGCCAAATTTGAGGTAACATTGATCTGATATAAATGTGGCCTTGTATCACAAAGTAATATGAACTCTTTCTAACCATGGCTGTTAGAATTCCCCTCTTATGAGCTTGACCATCTGTTCTTTTCTCTCTATAATATTTATTCAGGATTCCCATGCTCCCAGTTCTGCCCCTCCAAATATAATCACTGACCTAACCTGACCACTATCTCCAACTGCCCATCAGCCATTTCTCCTGGGAAATCACATAATTACCCCAGGCCCTCCAACTCAGTGGTCCTAAGTTAATCACAGAATATTTGTCTTCAAATTATATTTCCCACCCCGAAGTCGTTCCTCTGTCATCACTTCCTGCAGCTCCAATATCCAACACCCTTCCTACTCTCCTGGCTGACTCCTCCCTGCGCATGGTCTCCTATCATCAATCTACCACATGGTCCTTATGATTCTGCTTTCTGAATGTTCCTTGAATTCATTCACTTTTCTCATGGCCATCACCATGCTGCCTCTTCACCTCCCACCTGAATTCATGTAGTTGTCTCCTAAACTGGCATTCTCCCTCCTACTTCTCCAGTGCACCCTGCATATCATCACCAGATCAAACTTCCCAGCCCCACACTCATTAAGTCAGTCCCCATCCAAGAACACAGAGAGGCTCCTAAATGCCTGTGGCTTCACTCCAGGTCCTCAAAGGGACCATTTTCCATGTCTTCTCTCATCTGGTTCTGACTTGTTTCACCATCTTCCCTCCTCCACAATGCAAATCTTCTTCACTCAATCCCATATGCTTCCTACTAACTTCTTTTTTCTTTTAATTTTAATTCTTTATTGTTTCAAGTATTACATATGTCTCCTTTTTCCCCCCTTGAACTCTCCCCACCCCCCTTCACCCCCGCACATGCCCTCACCTCTCTCCTGCCCCCCACCCCACCGTCTATGTCCATTGGTTATGCTCATATGCACACATACAAATACTTTGGTTGATCTCTTATCCCTTCACCCCCCGCCTTCCCTCATAGGTTGGACAGTCTGTTCGATGCTTCTATGACTCTGGTTTTATCTTTGTTCATCAGTTTATGTTGTTCATTATATTCCACAAATGAGTGAGATCATGTGATATTTATCTTTCTCCGACTGGCTTATTTCGC
Organism: Cnephaeus nilssonii; assembly: GCF_951640355.1. Lineage (NCBI taxonomy): Eukaryota > Metazoa > Chordata > Mammalia > Chiroptera > Vespertilionidae > Cnephaeus > Cnephaeus nilssonii. The sequence goes on along the minus strand of NC_137072.1, from coordinate 28,336,965 downwards.
TTAGCATAATGCTCTCCAGTTCCATCCATGCTGTTGCAAAAGGTAAAAGTTCCTTCTTTTTTACAGCAGTGTAGTATTCCATTGTGTAGATGTACCACAGTTTTCTAATCCACTCATCTGCTGATGGGCACTTAGGCTGTTTCCAAATCTTATCTATTGTAAATAGTACTGCTATAAACATAGGGGTGCACATATCCTTTCTGATTGGTCTTTCTAGTTTCTTGGGATATAGTCCTAGAAGTGGGATTACTGGGTCAAATGGAAGTTTCATTTTTAATTTTTTGAGGAAATGCCATACTGTTCTCCACAGTGGCTGCACCAGTCTGCATTCCCATCAGCAGTGCAAGAGGGTTCCTTTTTCTCCAAATCCTCTCTAGCACTTGTCATTTGTTGATTTGTTGATGATAGCCATTCTGACAGGTGTGAGGTGGTACCTCATTGTTGTTTTGATTTGCATCTCTTAGATGATTAGTGACTTTGAGCATGTTTTCATATGTCTCCTGGTCCTTTGTATGTCCTTTTTTGAAAAGTGTCTATTTAGGTCCTTTGCCCAATTTTTTTATTGGATTGTTTATCTTCCTTTTGTTAAGTTGTATGAGTTCCCTATAAATTTTGGAGATTAAACCCTAATTGGAGATAACATTGGCAAATATGTCGTCCCATATTTGGTTTCTTTTGCTGTGCATAAGCTTTTTATTTTGATGTAGTCCCATTTGTTTATTTTCTCTTTAGTTTCCATTGTCCTGGGAGTTGTGTCGGTAAAGATATTGCTATGACAAATGTCTGCTATTTTGCAGCCTATGGCTGCTTCTAAGATTTTTATGGTTTCCCATCTTACATTTAAGTCCTTTATCCATTTTGAGTTTATTTTTGTATATGGTGTAAGTTGGTGGTCTAGTTTAATTTTTTTGCATTATCTGACCAATTTTCCCAGCGCCATTTATTGAAGAGACTATCTTGACTCCATTGTATGCTCTTACCTCCTTTGTCAAATATTAATTGAGCATAATGCCTTGGGTCTATTTCTAGGTATTCTGTTCTATTATATTGGTCTATATGTCTGTTCTTGTGCCAGTACCAGGCAGTTTTGAGGAGAGTGGCTTTGTAGTATAGCTTGATATCTGGGATTGTGGTCCCTCCAACTTTGTTCTTCTTTCTCAAGATTACTGCACTTATTCTGGGTCTTTTTTTGTTCCAGATGAATATTTGGAGAGTTTGTTCTAGGTCTTTGAAGTATGCTGTTGGTATTTTAATGGGATTGCATTGAATCTATAGATTGCCTTGGATAATATGGACATTTTAATGATGTTGAGTCTACCAATCCATGAACACGGTTTATTCTTCTATTTGTTTATGTCTTCCTCTATCTCTTTTTTCAGCGTCCTGTAATTTTGTGAGTAAAGGTCCTCTACCTCCTTGGTTAAATTTATTCCTAGGTACCTTAATTTTTTTGTTGCAATGGTAAATGGGATTTTTTTTTGTTGTTGTTGTTGTTTGTTTTGTTTTGTTTTGTTTTCCTTTCTCTTTCTGTGAGTTCATTGTTGGTGTATAAAAAAGCCATAGATTTTTGGGTGTTAATTTTGTATCCTGCTACACTGCTGAATTCATTTATTAATTTTAGTAGTATTTTTCTATGTACAATATCATGTCATCTGAGAATAATGACAATTTTACTTCTTCTTTTCCAATTTGGATGCCTTTTATTTCTTTTTCTTCTTGTCTGATCGCTATGGCTAGCACTTTCAGTACTATGTTGAACAGGAGTGGTGAAAGTGGGCATCCCTGTCTTGTTCCTCTTCTTAGTGGAAATGGTTTTAGTTTCTGCTCATTGAGTATGATGTTTGCTGTAGGTTTGTCATATAAGGCTTTTATGGTGTTGAGAAATGATCCATCAATTCCCACTTTTTTGAGAGTTTTTATCAGGAAAGGGTGTTGGATTTTGTCAAATGCCTTTTCTGCATCAATTGATATGATTTGTGTGATTTTTGTCTCTCAATTTGTTTATGTGATGTATCATGTTTACTGATTTGCAGATATTGTACCAGCCTTGCATCACTGGAATAAATCCCACTTGGACATGGTGTATGGTCTTTTTAATGTAATGCTGGATCCAATTTGCTGGAATTTTGTTGAGGATTTTAGCATCTATGTTCATCAGGGATATTGGCCTGTAATTCTCTTTCTTTGTGGTGTCTTTATCTGGTTTTGGAATTAGGGTAATGCTAGCTTCATAAAAAGAGCTTGGAAGTGTGCCTTCCTCTGGAATTTTTTGGAATAGTCTGAGAAGGATAGGTTTTATTTCTTCTTTGAATGTTTGGTAAAACTCCCCTGTGTAGCTGTCTGGCCCCAAGCTTTTGTTTGCTGGAAGTGTTTTGATGACTGCTTAAATTTCCTCCTTAGTTATTGTCCTGTTGAGATTTTTTTATTCTTCTTGGTTGAGTTTTGGAAGGTCGTATTTTTATAGGCATATGTACATTTCCTCTAGGTTGTTTAGTTTATTGGAATAGAGTTGTTCATAGTATTTTTTTACAATCCTTTCTATTTTTGTGGGGTCTGTTGTTATTTCGCCTCTTTCATTTCTGGTTTTGTTTATTTGGGTCCTCTGTCTTTGCTTCTTGGTGAGCCTGGCTAGAGGTTCATCAATCTTGTTTATCCTTAAAAGAACCAGTTCTTGGTTTCATTGATCTTTTGTAATGTTTTTTTGTTTGTGTGTGTGTGTTTTGTTGTTGTTGTTTTGGTTTGGTTTTTGGTTTTTTGTCTCTATGTCATTTATCTGATCTATTATCTTCTTCCTTTTGCTCACTCTGGGCTTTTCTTGTTGCTCTCTTTCTAATTCTTTAAGTTTTAGAGTTAGCTAATTTATTACCAGTTTTTCTTGTTTTATTGAGGTAGGCCTCTAGAGCTATGAAATTCCCTCTCAGCACTGCTTTCACTGTGTCCCATAGGTTTTGGATTGTTGTGTTTTCATTGTCATTCATTTCCAGGATGTTTTTAATTTCTTCTTTGATCTCTTTGGTAACCCACTCATTGTTTAATAGCATGCTATTCAGCCTCCAAGTGTTTGAATTTTTGTGATTGTTTTTATTGTAGTTGATTTCTAATATTATGCCATTGTGGTCTGAGAAGATGCTTGATATGATTTTAATCTTTTTGAATTTGGAGAGACTTTGCCTGTGCCTCGATATTTGGTCTATCTTTGAAAATGTCCCATGTGCACTTGAGAAGAATGTATATTCTATAGCTTTGGGATGAAATGTTCTGAAGATGTCAATTAATTCCATCTGGTCTAGTAGTCACTTAGGATTGCTGGGGTTTTTTTTGCTAATTTTTTGTCTAGAGGATTTATCCAGTGATGTCAGTGGGGTATTTAAAGTCCCCTACTATGATTTTATTGCTTTTGATCTCTCCCTTGATTTATTCCATAAGTTTTTTTTAATGTATTTTGGTGCTTCTGCATTGGGTGCATAAATGTTTACCAGAGTTATATCCTTTTGTTGTATCAATCCCTTTAGTATTATAAAGTGGTCTTCCTTATCTCTTGTTATGGCCTTCACTTTGAGGTCTATTTTGTCAGCTATAAGTATTGATACCCCAGCTTTTTTATTTATTTTTTTCATTTCCATTTGCCTGAGAGATATTTTTCCATCCCTTCACTTTCAGTCTGTGTGAGTCTCTTGTTCTGAGGTGGGTCTCTTGTAGACAGCATATATATGGGTCATGTTTTCTTATCCATTCAGCCACGCAATGTATTTTGATTGGAGCACTTAGTCCATTTAATTTAAAGTTGATAGGTAATTGTTTGTAGCCATTTTTATTTTTTGTGCTTGTGTTCCTTCTTCCCCCTTTTGTTTTTCTTATTTTTACAACAGTCCCTTTAGCATTTCTTGCATTGCTGGCTTGGTAATGATAAACTCCCTTAGCCCTTTTTTGTCTATGAAGCTCCTGATTTCCCCTTCAATTTTGAATGATAGCCTTGCTAGATAGAGTATTCTTGGATTCAGTCCCTTGCTTTGCATTACTTTGTATATGTCATTCCATTCCCTTCTGGCCTGAAGTGTTTCTGTTGAGAAATCATTTGATAATCTAATGGTATATCCTTCGTAGGTAACTCTCTGTCTCTCTCTTGCAGCCCTAAAGATTCTCTCTTTGTCGTTAATTTTTGCCATTGTAATTATGACGTCTTGGGTTGGGTCTTTTGGGGTTCAACTTATTTGGGTCTCTCTGTGCTTGTGTCACTTTTTTCTTCCCCATATCAGGGAAGTTTTCTGTCATTTCAAATAGGTTGTCTAATCCTTGCTGCTCTTCTTGTCCTTCTGGCATCCCTATTATATGTATGTTAGTTCATTTCATGTTGTCACAAAGCTCCCTTAGGCTCTCCTCCTGCTTTCTACTTTTTTTTTTCTCCAGTTGCTTTTCAGATTGTGCCTGTTTCTCTGTCCTAATTTCTAGCTCACTAATTCAGTCCTCTGCTTCTCTTAGTCTACTGTTGAAACTTCCCATTGTGTTTTTTATTGTAGCTATATCACTTTTGATTTCTTCTTGATTTTTACATAGGTTGTTGATTTTCTCATCCATCTGGTTTACAAACTGTATGATCATTATTCTGAATTCTTTTTCTGACATAGTGCATGCCTCTGTTTCATTTAGTTCCTTTTGGGGGTGATTCCTCTTTTTTCTTTCCTTTGGGGATTGGTTTTTTGTCTCCCCATTTTTGCTATTTCTGAAAGTTCCAGTCACTGAGTTGCACAGGGCCTGAGTTGTGGGGTGAGACTTGGCAGGAGTGTAGTGCACTCCAACAGTCAAGGGTGGGCTCAGGGTATTGCGAGGCCTGACTGTGCAGGTTGGCGGGAACCTCGCGAGCACCCTGAGTCAGGGGACAGCTCAGGTGCCCAAGAGATGTGGCTACTGATAGTCAGGGGCTGGCTGGGATGTCTGTGAGACATGGCCGGTGGGAGCCATGGACACCAATAGTCAGGGCTGGCTTGGGTGCCTGAGAGGTGCAGCCAGTGAGAGCTGAGCATGGGGTGCGTGTGCAGACAGTCAATGCTGGCTCAGGTGCCCATGAGGCACAGCTGGCGGGAGCTCCAGTGTGCCGATAGTTAGGGCTGGCTCAGGTGCCCAGGAAGCGTGGCTGGCAGAGGCCCAGCATGCCTGGCTCAGGTGCCTGGAGACACAGCCAGCAGGCGCCCAATAAGCCAATAGTCAGGGCTAGCTTGGGTGCCTGGGAAGCATGGCCTATGGGAGATCTGTGCACTGACAGTCAGGGCTGGCTTGGGTACCTGGGAAGCATGGTCGGCAGGAGCCCCGTGTGCCAACAGTCAGGGATGGCTCAGGTTCCCAGGAGACTGCAGCCACTATAGTCCTGTGGGAATTGTGCACTGACAGTTAGGGGCCAGCGGGAGCCATGCCTGCCAACAGTCAGGGGTGGCTTGGGATGCATGGGACTTATGCCCTAGCAGCAGGCAGGTGGGAGGGGAATGCCCTCCAGGACTCACAGGAGCCTGAGACAGAGGGCTTGAGTTGTGGTGTCGTGGGTCTGCAACTGTGGTAGCAGGTCTTTGTCCAGAGTGGCTATAGGGTCTCGGTGTTTGTCTGAGTCCAGTCTGTATGGTGGTTAGGCTGGGTTCCTAGTCACAGCAGCTCTGCCCTTCAAGATGGCATGGTTTCTGTGCCAGCACCACCACAGGGGAATGCTTGCAGAGGTAGCGGAGGCTCCCTGTCTACGAGAGCCTGAAAAGCCTGGTCCACCAGCCCTATGAAGTCTTGCAGGTTCTAACTCTCTCTCTGTCTCTCTGTCTCTCTCTCTCTCTCTCTCTCTCTCTCTCTCTCTCTCTCTCTCACACACACACACACACACACACACACACCACACATGTACACACACTCCCCTTTTGCTCCCTTACTCTCTTTCTCCCTGCCATCCTGCTGTCTGCCATCTTCCTTCTCCTCCTAATAATTTTTTTTTCACACCCTCTTCTGCCCTCATTCTCTCCCCACCCTTGGCCATATATAATCATTTATTCTGGCTTTTCCCTCATCACTTTTTTTCCCTTTGCTGGGAAGATACTCTCTCTCTTCCCTCCCCCACCAAAAATAAATGCACCCCAACCCCATTTCTAGTTATAGATCCAAAGGAGATGAAAGAGATGTCTGCACCCTCATGTTTATTGCAGCATTATTCAAAATAGTCAAGATATGAAACAACCTGAGTGTTCATCAACAACATATGAATGAATGAATAAAAAAATGTTAAAGATTAAGGCTTAGACTAGACTTAGGCAGGGGAACAGAGAGGAAGACCCAGATTAGAAAGAAAAGGAGGGAGCAGAAACAACAGAACCTCGTGATAACTGAACAAGGTGGATGAGGGAGAGGAAGAAGTCAAAGTTGAATCCTGGGGTGACAGGGAAAATGGTGCTACAGCAAATGAAGGTGAGACATGTACATTAAAAAAAATGTGACGTATATATAACTCTATATCTCTCTATCTCTATCTCTATCTCTATCTCTATCTCTATCTCTATCTCTATCTATATCTATATCTATATCTATATCAATCTATATATATACTAGAGGCCCAGTGCATGAAATTCATGCATGGGTAGGGTCCCTAGGCCTGGTCAGTGATCAGGGCCAATCTGTGGGGTGACCAGCAGAGTGATCATTGGGCCCCTGCTGGCACCCGCCTTGGCCGGCCTGGCGCCGTCCTCTTGCCAGCCCCACCCACAGCCACTGCCTGTCGCCTCCCTCTGCAGGGTGACCAGCAGGGCAATCAGGGACCCCCACTGGCATCCACCTTGGCTGGCCTGGGGCCTGTGGGCTGGGGGCAGGTCCTGCATTGAGCGTCTTCCCCCTGGTGGTCAGTGCACATCATAGCAACCAGTCATTCTGCTGTTCGGTCAATTTGCATTTTAGGCTTTTTTTATTTTATATATATATATATATATATATATATATATATATATATATATATAAACCACACACAGAGAGAGAAAAGAAGGAAGTCCTGCCATTTGCAACAACATAAATGAACCTTAAGGGCATTATGCTAAGAGAAATAAGTCATCCAGAGAAAGGGAAATACTGTATAATTTCACTTACATGTGAAATCTGAAAGAAAAAAAAAAGTCATAGAAACAGAGTAGAGTGGCGGTTGCCAGGGGGTAGGGTGGAGGAAATGGAGAGATGTGGTCTCATATACAAAATTCCAGTTATAACCTGAATAAGTTCTAGGGTTCTGATCCAATGTAAAGCATGGTGACTGTTCTTAACAATAATCTATAATAATAAAAGCATAATATGCTAATTAGACCGGATGTCCTTCCAGATGACCTTCTGGATGAAGCCGGGGCTGCGAGGGAAGCCCAGGTCCCAGGTACCTGCCAGTGGCTGGAGGGAAGCCCGGGTTCTGGGTGCCAGAGGGAAACTGGTGCAGGCAGCCAGGGGAAGGAAAGCCTACTCTTGCACGGATTTTGTGCATTGGGTCTCTAGTGTATTATATACTTTAAAGTTGCTAAGAGAGTAGAATTTAGATGCTCTCATCACAAAAAAGTGGTAGTAAATATATGACATGATGGAGGTGCTAGCTAACACTGCAATGGTAACCATTTTTCATATATAAATGTATTAGGTCAATACTTTTTGCACCTTAAACTTATACAATGTTGTATGTCAATTATATCTCAACTAGAAGCCCGGTGCACGAAATTCGTGCACGGCGGGGGGTTGTCCCTCAACCCAGCCTGTACCCTCTCTAATCTGGGACTCCTGGAGGGATGTCCGACTGCCCGTTTAGGCCCGATCCTGATGGGATCGGGCCTAAACGGGCAGTCGGACATCCCTCTCACAATCCAGGACTGCTGGCTCCCAACTGCTTGCCTTCCTGCCTTCCTGATTGCCCCTAACCGCTTCTGCCTGCCAGCCTGATCACCCCCTAACCACTCCGCTGCCAGCCTGGTTGATGCTTAACTGCTCCCCTGCCAGCCTGTTTGCCCCCAACTTCCCTCCTCTGCCAGCCTGGTCACCCCTAACTGCCCTCTCCTGCAGGGTTGATCACCTCCAATTGCCCTCCCTTGCAAACCTGGTCCCTCTCAACTGCCCTCCCTTGCAGGCCGGGTGCCTCCCAACTGCCCTCCCCTGCTGGCCATCTTGTAGTGGCCATCTTGTGTCCACATGGGGGCAGGATCTTTGACCACATGGGGGCAGCTATATTGTGTGTTGCAGTGATGATCAATCTGTATATTACTCTTTTATTAGATAAGATAGAGGCCTGGTGCACGGGTGGGGGCCAGCTGGTTTGCCCTGAAGGGTGTCCCAGATCAGGGTGGGGTTCCCTTGGGGCATGGGGTGGCCTGAGCGAGGGGCCTGTGGTGGTTTGCAGGTGGGCCACGCCCCCTGGCAACCTAAGCGGAGGCCCTGGTATCTGGGATTTATTTTCCTTCTACAATTGAAACTTTGTAGCTAGGAGCAGAGCCAAGCCTGCTGTTCCCTCCGGGGCGGCAGCCATCTCTGTGGCAGTTAATTCACCTTCTACAGTTGAAACTTTGTTGCCTTAAGCGGGTGGGCCCGGCCAGGGTGTGCTTTAAAGCTTTGCTTCCCCTGTTGCCGGTGGCAACCCTGGCCTGCTCTCTCAAGCTCCATTCTGTTGCCATTTGTTTAAATTTGTTTACCTTCTATAATGGAAACTTTGTAGCTTGAGTGGAGGCTTAGGCCTGCAACGGCTATGGAAAGCTTGGCTTGCTCTGTTACCTGGGAAACCTTGTTCTCTGTGGCTGTAGCCATCTTGGATTGGGGTTCATTTGCATACTCGCCCTGATTGGCCGGTGGGCGTGGCTTGGCCGGTGGGCGTGGCTTATGTAGCGGAGTGATGGTTAATTTGCATATTACCATTTTATTAGAGAAGATAAAGCCGGGGGGGGGGGGGGGGCGGGAAATGCACCCTTCACAATGGCCTGATGTCCTTTTCTTCCACAGGCTCTGTCCTAACTCGATCTTTAGGTCTCATTCCCCTGTCTCTCCCCTACCAGTACTCTGAATTTTTTCCTACACATTGTTGGTACCCCACCCTTTAATGTAAGGCCGTTTTCTCTCACATGGTGTTTTCTGTAATTCTATTTCTCTAATGAAATGTAAGCTCTGGGGCAAGGGCCATATGTTATATTTATCCCAAATTCCTCCTAGAGCCTGGTCCACTGATAAGCTGCCAGAAGCAATCAATTAATACTTCAATTTACCAAATCTACTGAGTACAGTTCAAAGTGCTGGGGCCTATGAACCCCCTTCCAGTCCTACGGCCTTTACTCTATCTGGAATGCGCTGCCCATAACTTTCCACCATTGTTTTCTTCTTGCCAGTCACTCTCAGCTTAAACGCCACCACCTCAGAGAAGGTCCCCTTACTCACCCACTCCAAAGCTGTCACCACACAGTGTCCTCCCATCATCATTTTTAACCTGTGACAGAGCACTTATCACTCCCTGATATTTCTATCTATTTTTAATATATTTATTTTTTATCTCTCCCCATGAGAGCATGAGCTCAAGGACAGCAAAGCCTCATCTGTCTTGTTCATTACTGCAACTCTCACATTAATGCAGTGTTTGGAAGATAGTATGTACTCAATAAATATTTGTTGAATGAATGAGTGACAAATACTCTACACTTTTTTTTAAGTACTTATATTAAAAAAAAATTTTTTTATTGATTTCAGAGAGAGGAAAGATAGAAACATCCATGGGATAGGAACATCAATTGGCTACCTCCTGCATGCCCCCCTACTGGGAATAGAACCAGCAACCACCTGGTGCATGGGATGATGCTCAACCAATTGAGTCACACCTGCTGGGCAAATACTCTATACTTTCGATGCAGTCATATTCTATTAAGGAAACAAATACAAAAGCCAAACATCATATAGCAGTGTTATTAATAAATGAAATAATAGAAAAATGTATATGAATGAAATAAAGGAGAAACTGAGGAAGGTGGACAGAGTATCAGTTCAGACAGTGGAAAAAGCACATCCAAAAGTGCACAGGCTTGAGCCACAGGGTGTTTGCGTGGAGGGAGGAATTTTTCAACACTGCTAGAGTATAAATATTCAGGGGTGGAGGAGAGAATAGTGGGACACAAGGCTGGACAGGTAAGCAGAGACAAGAGCATGAAGTGGCCAATGTGGACACATGAGCATTATTCCATGTATAATCAGGTGTGATCAGAGGATTTTAGGAAGAGAAAGTAGGCCTTCAATTTATTAATATCACTCTGGAAAATGTACAGACAGACATCGTGAAAGAGGGTAAAAGCAGAAGACCAGCTCAGCAGCTTTGTAAATATCCCATTAGTGAGAGATGACAGGCTTGAACTAAGGCTCAGGGAGGGGAACAGGGCGAAGGACCCAGATTAGAAAGAAAAGAAGGGAGTAGAAACAACAGGACCTGGTGATAACTGGAAAAGGAGGATGAGAGAGAAGGAGTCAAAGGTAAATCCTGGATGACAGGGAAAATGGTGCTACAGCAAATGAAGGTGAGACATACGTAGACTAAGAAGACCATAAATCCTTTTGGGATGAACTGGGTCTGAGGTACCTATGGAACAAGGAACAGAAGAAGTCTGATAAGCATTTGCATTGGTCATCATCAGGAGCTTGGGGACAAGGTACAGATACAATTAGAAAGTTGTTATTACACAGACGAGAGTTGAAACCATGGGCATGTATGACTGGCTTGAGGAGGAGAACTAGATCTTTTGCTCAGGAAATTGCTTCTCCAGGTTTAGACTGAGAGACTAAGATTTCAATATCCAGAGTCATAAAAAGCATTTGTTGCTATGCAACATAAGTCATAGGTCAATGTTACTTTGACATTGGAATTTAGTCTCCTCACTTGGTATGTATCACATGGTCTTAGTCAAACATATTTCCAAGACCTTGATTACAACCAGGCTAAATACTATATGTTTCATTAGACTTCATATTTTGGCAGAGAATTCAATGAGAAGCTGCTACCTGCACCAGTAACATATACTCTCCAAACCACTACTAAACTTTGCAAAGCAGTGTGCAATTAATTTTTAGCAGAGATACATGAATAGCCACCCAATCATGTGTAGCAGAACTGGATGGCATGCATTTTGCATTTGCCAGAGAGAACATATTGCAACTCATATTTTAGTCATCTCCCCTTGAAGGATAAGAAAATTTTGTTAGTTATTTAAGACAGGAATAAAATTTAAGTGTTTGCCTAACACTATGAGCATCTGTTTTTCTAAAACTATTGGCTGGTTATCCAAAGGTGGTCACTGATTGTCCAGATAGGATGCAGAGAGAACTGGGCAACTTTTTCTTTTAGATTGACTCTAGCTCATTCAGGGGTCCAATGAGATGAGTTTGGGTGAATGGTTGTTTCATATTATTTTAAGATAAAACAATTAATTGCTAATACTGTGTTTACTTTGGTCCAGGAACAGTATCAAGTATATTATATGCACATCTCATTAAATAAATATGACAACTCTTATCTGGTAGCTATTATTATCCCACTTTATAGATGATAAGACCTGTTCAACCTAGCATAAATGATTTAGATGATTGGGCTTTTCAATTTATATTTATTTTGAGGGAAACTGAACCTATGAATTAGGGTTGACAGATGCTTTTCCTCTAACTCACTCTAAGGACAAATAACCCCAGAGTTACTGAGGGAAGAATCTTCCAGAGCCTGAAGTCAACACAGAGCAAAGTAGAATCAAGACATGGGAGAAGCAGAGAAACAGGGTCCCAACTTTGTCCCTAAAGTCTTTGATCCAGCTTTTCCTGGAGCTATTCCATTTCTTGGATTTTCCGGTTGTATCAGTCAATGCATTTCCCTCTTTGATAGTTTGAGTAGGTCTCTGTCACTTATAACCAGAGAAATAGATTAGATATAAAATTAAATAAAAATATATTTAGCAATATATATATCAGAGAGAGGTGGTTTGAGTGTCATTGATTTAAAACTTTACCCTCTGAGACAGACAAATATATTTAATAAACATTAAATACTGTGGAAGAAAGGGGCCCACATGCTAACCTGACAAGCTCAGGAGAGGACTGTATGGCAGTCTTGCAAATTCAGAGACCTAAAATAACCACAAAAGATGGTCTGAAAATTAAATATTTAACTACAAACAGGTTATAGTGGGTAGTCATGTCCTAGGCCAGTATTTTCCCTGACAAAGATCAACTTAGATCTTTACTGAGCCCATTTGTCTTTTTGCCTCTAAGATAACATATCTGGAAATGTATGGGTAACTTGTAACTTTCCTTTTTTCCAGACCCCTCAGGGCACAACAAATGGTACCAGGACATTCCCTCATTGTTATTGTTATCAAGTTAATTGTCAACTGTTAATTATGTAAAACTATCCTGTATTCATCTATGTAAAAGAAGCATATGTCCATCATTTCATTTTTTACCCTATCGAAGAGGTTTTTCCACTTTGCTTTATCCCACCTCCTTAATCTATCACCAATGGATTTCATGTAACCCACCTGTGTCCCTTTCCTTTGATTGCAATGTATAAATACAGATGTAACCCATCATTCTCAGAAGCATTATCTCAATTCATTGAGGTTCTGCTTCCCAGCATAAGTCGACAGTTTGGCTCAAATAAACTCACAATTCTTTACAGGTTTCCATGGTTTTTTTACATTAACACTACAAAATCTTTAACATCAAGATTTCAGATATGCTCATTACGAGGTAGATAATTGAGTTTAAGACTGATTTTAGCTACTGAATTAGATAAACCATAACATGACATTTCCCAGAGATTTTTAAAATAATTATCCTATTTTAAATAAATAAGAAAAACCAATGATAAGAACCAGTCACACCTATAGACCTGAACATCCAGGGCCCTTGTCCTGAGCCCCATGGCCCCACTCTGTGTACAGTGCCAGATGCTGTACCCCTTATTCCCACATAATTATGATTCTCTACATTTCCACAAAGGTCTCCAACTTTCAAACGTATGCATTAACCATCATGGAAACCTGGGTAGTATCTCAGTTTCATCACCAATTAGCTGAGTCATCTTGGGCAAGCCATTTAACATCTCTGGGTCTGAGCTTCACGGTGTAAAAGAAAGATATAGTAACCATCCTGCTTGGCTCGTAGAGAACACCTGTGAGACAACAGGTACAAAAGCACTTTGAAAAATAGTAGGAGAGTTTTTATCAACTCAAGAGCAAGTTTCCTTAAGATAGAACTCAATTTTCTCCTGTGCCTTTTGCCAACAGGGATCTGGAGAAAAGCCTTAATCTTATCAGAAATTCAGAATAGACACCCATCAGAGGTCAAACATACAGAAAACTTAGGTTATAATGATAGAACTAGGACCTTGGTATCATCTCCTACCTGACTTTTGACCATTTAGCTCTTTGTCACCTATAGGAACTCTGTCAAAACCAGATGACTATTTATTTATCTTTATTGTTGAAAGTATTATGGATGCCCCCCTTTGCTCCCCATTGACAACCTCCATCCCTTACCTCCCCCCACCTCCCTCCCTTAGGCCTACCATGTGTTATGCATATAAATTCTTTGGTTAATGGGTTATGCATATAAATTCTTTGGTTAATCTCTTCCTACCCACCTCTCCCCTCTTCCTTCTGAGATAACTTTCTACCTCCCAAACATAATCTAGACCCTTTTGTAATTCAATCATTCTCCTCACTTCAAATCTGCACTCTTAACTCATCCATTCCTCAATTGGTTACTTGAAACACAAAGAACCAGTCCCTCCATTCTGACAAGCAGTACACCACAGGGCTTTTGAACTCAGAGCACCCAGGGCTCATGTGGTGATGGGTTACACATTGTTTTATTATAGTTCCTACAAGATTCTCTGACATTGTCCTGTGAATTCCTTTCATTATAATCTCCACAGGTCTCTATCTGGTCTCTCCAATTAGATTGCCAGTTCACTAAAGCCAGCGACAGGCTTGCATTCTTTTTTTACAGGGTAGATATTTAGTAAATATTTTTTAACTGTCCAATTAAAACATAAAAATGTCCCAATGAGGAAAATGTCTGAGGAAAAAAGAACCTATATAAAACAAAATGAAAGAGATAAAGTTATAGGACAGCAAATTATTGATTGGGCTCTACTCAAAATAGATCAGAAAGCTAGTCTATTCAAGAGGATCCTTTCAAAACAAAATTTATGCAAATATTATATACTAGAGGCCCGACACGAAGATTCGTGCAAGAATGGGCCTTCCTTCCCCTGGCTGCTGACACTGCCTTCGCTCTGGCTGAAGCCACCTTTCCGCCTTCCCACGCTGCCCAGAGGCCCAGAGCAGCTGGAGCGGTGCCTGTGTATGCAAATTAACCCACCATCTTTGTTGGGTTAATTTGCATACCCACTCCTGATTGGCTGGTGGGCATCGCAAAGGTACAGTCGATTTGCATCTTACTCTTTTATTAGTGTAGGTTTTTTTTTTTTTAATTCAGGGACTGAAGTAGGGAAGTATCAGTGAAAAGGAAAAAAGACTTAAATATACCTTCTCTGTTGATAGTATTAGCTAAAGATTTATGACAAACTTAATTTTCTCATCATTAACACTAAAAAGTTAACCACATCAATTTTAATCTTTGGCTTCATTGAATTCGGTGATCAAAGTTGTACCAAAGGCAAGTCTTCCATCAGGCAGTATTAAAACATCACCAACTAGTATGGGAAATGGGTTATTGCATGGTTTAAGGAGTTGGCAACTTTTAATGCACCACTGAAATTTTAATAGAAAGTATGGTCAGGAAGAAAGTGAACACATTTCCTAGAAAAACACAAACTTCTAAGCATTCTTACCTTAAGCATTTTTGAGTGAATAGATTATATTTCCACATACTTTTTACAACATTAGTTCCATAGCACTAGGAAGTTTGGACTGTGATGGCAGTGGATAATTTCAACAGTACTAAACAATGACTTGGGGAAAAAGACACACACACACACACATGCACAGAGAAACCAGAAATCTGAAATCAAATTTTTGGAATGGAAAAAAACCTTTATGATAATCTAATTTGCACCCTTCATTCAGTGAAAATAATCACCCTCTAATTTCTCTAACTTATGAATTAGAGTTTTTACATATTTAATTTATCTATTATAAAACATAACTCTTGGCAATTTCTTAGAAACAGAGTCCAAAAAAATAGAACCTTGAAACACAGCAAGTCTTTTAGGAATATAAATATATTTCTTAGTGCTAGAGTCAAATCAGATCTCTTGAACCAGACCTGTGGTATCATTTTTCAATTTTATATTTCAACTAGAGGGCCGGGGCACAAAAATGTGTGCACTGGGGTGGGGGGGGTCCCTCATTCCAGCCTGCCCCCCTCACAGTCCGGGAGCCCTCAGGGGATGCCCCCGGGGGAGTGGGCCTAAGCTGCAGTCTGGCCTCCTTCTGCAGGAGACGATCAGCTGATCAGGAGAAAGTGCTATCCCCATCACCCTGCTGCTGCTGCCACTGCTGGTCCCCACAGCTGCCAAGGTATTTTCATCAACATGGAGTTCAGTCCCTTCACCACGAAAAAATGACAACTTTCTTTAGGCATTTTCAAGATGTCTCTATCATAGGATATGACATTTCTTTCATTCTTTCTTTTTTTTAATCCTCACCTGAGGATATTTTTCCATTGATTTTTAGAGACGTGGAAGAGAGAGGGAAAGACAGAGAGAAACATCAATGTGAGAGGGACACTTCGATTGGTTGCCTCCTGCATGAGCCCTGACCTGGGCCCTGGCCAGGGAGGAGCCGGCAACCTAGGTACATGCTCTTGACCAGAATTGAACCCGGACCCTGCAGTCAGCAGTCTGAGGCTCTATCTACTGAGCCAAACTGGCTAGGGCAGGATATAACATTTCTTAGCCCCTCCAGCAGTGGACCTTCATTTTTTTCCTCCAGGAGTGAGGTGGAAAAACCCTAGATCACCTTCTTGGATTCTTATTACCCAAGTTACCAAGAACACTGTGAGTGGAGTACTGGGAGCTTAGCCAATGAGCGGTCAGAAAAGGTGTTTCTTCTGCAGCTCACGCTCAGGGGTGGGACTGCCAGCGTGCTGCGGCTGGCAGGCCCTCTTCTCTCTGGGCTTGCGCCATCCATGGCTTGCCTCACCGCTCACACAGTCCCCTCCCGCCCACCTGCACATGCAGCCTCCTCCTGAGTGGTCGTGATGTTACAGCGTCCTGGACAATTTGCATATTACCTCTAGATAGATAGATAGATAGATAGATAGATAGATAGATAGATAGATAGATGTTGAAAAGAATAATGATAAACATGAATACAGGATTACCTGCCTAGAAGCATGGAAAATGCAAAATGGCTCTGGGGAGAGCCCTCTTGGCCCATTCAGTGTTAGAAGATCCTGGTAGTCAAGTTCTTGAGCTTTGATGTGCTATCACTGGCTTAAAGTCTGAAGACCTCAATTTTGAGACTTTGAGCCGTCAATTTCATTTGTGTGACCATTGACAGGTTCCCAAATTCTGATTATTAATGGGTTTTTTTTGCCTTAAAATATGGTTCTTGAAGAGATTAAATGAGATAATGTATGTAAAGACACTTCACAGAAAAGTATAATTTGCATTATTACTAACTTATATTAAAATCTATTTTAATCCAACTGTAAGAGTATAATGAGCCAAAATGTCATAATACTACCTCTATAACCCTTGGCTATGCATCTCTATCCTGTAATTAATGAAATTATTAAGAAATCCCTGGCTCTACTATGTTCCAGCCCTTGCAGCAGTCCTCAAAGTCACACGGCTTCAGCAATGACACATAGCCAACAGCTTCCTACTCTGCAATCAGCCACATCAGGCTGAAGGCTCCCATCAATGTGGTGAACAGTAGTATCTATTCTTGCTTCCCAAGATTTCTGCACACGTGGGCTTTCCATGCCTGTGAGGCTGTCTCCATCACCAGCACCTGTCCTCTCTATGACTCCACCCTTCCTCATCTGAGGGGCTCCATCTTGGTTGGACACTCATCACCCCCCACAGTAACTCTGCATTGACAGAGTCAGTGAAATCCGCCTACCTCAAGAAAGTCAGCACATGCTCACAACTCAGGACCCCTCTCAGTTTCCCAAACCCTGCACACTTAGAAAGTGTACACCTTAGGTACTTCTCAAAGGTCACCTGCTCTTGTCAAACAGAATAAATCAGGATCCCATGGGGTAGGTCTCCTGAAGCAGAGTGTGAGCGAACCCTAATGATCGCCCATTCCAACAGATAATCTGAAACATACTTACCCTGGAGTGAAAGCCACATGGATGGGGACAAATTCCACCATCTAAAAGCAACACCGTTCATGTGCTAGGGTGCAAATAAGACACAATGCCAAATCAAGTGTCAGAGTGGCCTACCAGGAATTCTGTTCTAGACAGCATTCCTAGTGGCCTTACATGGTGTTTAACAGAGCTGAAAGGGACCCTAGTGATGAGGACCACACCTCAATTAGCAAATGACATAATTAAGGTATGAAGAGAAGAAGCAATGTGCCGAGGATCACACAGTGAGGGTCTAAACTGGGAAGAAATGACAGGGTCTCCACCTCCAGGCTCTGTTGCCCCTTCCATAACCAAGAAAACGCATTCTGCCCTGATTCATTAGAGTCTACACTGAATATAACTTCCCGCTGCCTCTTTATCCCAAAGGAAGGGGCATGGCCACGTGCTCCCCCCGGCTCCCCACAGCCCAGTGACTCCAAGGCACAGAATCAAAACTGCAATGAGGCCACTTGATAGCGCCCTCCGCCCAGACGGGGTGTTTACAAGCTGCTCTTGCTCTTACTCTTGCACCACGCTGCTTTCTCAGTCAGCGGGCACTCTGAGTACCGAGATCTGATTGGCTGATGGATTAGCTACTAAGTAATGATATTTATAGCTTCCTTCCTGAACTCACAGCCAAAGCAGCTCTGCTAAATAGCCCTTTTTCCTTCATCCTTTCCACCTCTACTTGCCTATAAATTTTGATACTCATCATGCAATAGGTCAGGGAAGCAATTACTTTGGGGTTTACCCTTAAAATGAAAAAAAAAAAAAAATCATTGAAATCCATAGGGGAAAATCCCCCTAAACCAGTAGTGAACCAGAAAACCTGTATTGACTCCAATTACACACAGCACTCCAGGGTTCTGTAATCTGATGGTCCATCTAGCTGTCAAAGCTATTTCCCCAGCTTCCCGGAGAGACATGCACACAATCCTTTAATCCGGGCAGGAGGTGAGCTCTAGGGAGAGATCTGAGGGCAGACACTGCTGATAATGGAGGATAAAGTCTGAGCTGAGAGACCTCCAGGTCAGCAACCACAATATTTGGGAAGCCCAAGCACAAGGGAACAGGAGAGTGTGTGCTGGACCAGGGTGCTGAGCTGCATTCTGTCTGGGTGCTGAGGATTTAGCCTCAGGGCCCAAGTCAAACAGGCACTTATCTGAGTGCTCAGAAGCATGGAAGCTTCGGGTGATTCAGAGCAGACTCCTGGAGGCAGCAGGCCCAGCTCTATTTTTCAAGAACACATTTCTTCTCTATGTTAACATATACAGGATTTGTTTCTATTTAACAATATTATATAATATGCACGTGCATACCTGCATGCGAGCACATGCACTTGTATTTTCTGCATCTCACCCAGACTCCCAGTTCCCTAGGGGTCTCCTGGTCCCCTTGAATTCTGCACTTCAGTGCCTGCCACAGGCACAAATACTCATCAGGGCCTTTGCATCCACTTGTGTGACCACAGATAGACACTGAGGATAAAATAGTGTAAGACAATAGAATTCATGAGGGAAGAAAGACGAGTAAAGGTTAATTTCTCCAGAAAATTTCCACTCCTTCTCCCCCAGTGAAGTCGGAAGTCAGCAGAGGCCCGTGAGATCTCAGGCACGTCCACAGCCTCTGTGGCCTAAATGACATTTGGGGTAACAAGGCACCAAGATATCTGTTTCTCTTAACTTGACCAGGCTGGCCACTGGGGAGGTTGCTCCCCACTCGTTTCTCTTCCAAGTGGCCTTAATAAACTCATGAGACCATGCAAAGCCGCATTTCTCCTCAGTCAGAAAACATTGATCAATATACAGCAGAAGCACTTACGCTTTGTTCATAAAATCTCCTGTGTAACTGTTGGAACATTCCCACACCCAGCTGACAGGGGCCATTTCCGCCAGCATTCCCCTGGCAGATGGGCTGCTCCTGAGGACAGGGAGGAGCAACATGATGCAAAAGCAAACTCTGAACCTAATGTCAAGCAAACATCAATCAGCTTAAAACAAGGCGATGCCACTGTCCTTGTTTGCTTAAATGTCCTTGTTTTTTAACGTGATGGAACTCGTGGAGTGGCTTAAAGTAGGTCAGTGGTCCACACACGGACAAATGCCAGGACAAGGCCTCAGAGTGTCTCCCCAGCAGTTGTAGTTGGGAGATAAGCTTCCTCCAACTCCAGTGTCACAAAAGGTCACAGCGAACCACCTCGGCTGCCTCTACAGAGAAATCTGAGCAGATACGTGGGCACCTTGAAAGAAGATCCTATTCAATTGCCCTGTGGGCAAAATATCCCACAGTTGCCATGAGAAGATATACAAAAACATACCAAACAAACATGATTACCTCAATTTAGAAGCAAAAGACACGGGGGGAAAGGATGCTGAGAGCCAGGGAGAGGCGCTTCTGCGAATCTATTTCCAGGGGCTCTTAGCACCTGTTTGCAAGCACATCTCTCAAAATAGCATTAAGCAACAAGTTTCTAAAATGGCAAATCTAATGCTCCTTTTCCCTGGAAGTGCTTTGTCATGGCTGTTGCTCTTTACCCAAGAAATCATTTCACAAGAGCCTGCAGGATAAAGCAGAACGGCTGTTAACATGTCTGCAGCTCTGGCTGCAGCAGCAGACCCCACAGGGGTGCGATGCGATGCCGCAGAGGCTGGAGCTGGGCGCCCCTGGGCCCCACCTCCTCCCGGAGCACTCACCATCAGCAGGCTGAGCGCGGAGTCGGGCACCAGCTGCACTGCCATGGTCTCCGATTCCCATGCACAAACACTTCCGCACAGTCAGTCCGCCTGGGCCCAGGGTGACTGCAAAGCATCCACAAATACCTGCCAAAAACCAGCCACAAATCCAGACTCAGTGTGCAAAAGGCTCAAGCCGAAGACAGGCCACGTTTCACATGGGGTGGGGGAGGTGAGGGGGATATTGGGAAGAAGGGGTGGGAACTGGGCTTAGGAAGGAAAAAAAAAAGGAGGAAAGCTGCAGGTTATTTAAAGGTGAGCCCTGCCTGGCTGCGCTAAGCTGCACAAGCACAGAAACCACATCAAACACAAATATAAAATCTTAGAACACAGAATTTTTTAACTGACACCTTAGCCTAGGCAGCAACTCTTCTTTTAACTGACAATTAAAATAAAACATTCCCCACTGCAGATAAATCAACCAGCCCAACACCCCCGCCCCCCTTCTCTGCATCTCTAAGCAATTCTGCTGCATAAACATGCTGAATGTCACAACCTACCGCTTGCAATCTGGTCAGTCTTCTTTTCTGCAGAAAGGTGTGTCCCTTTTGCAAAATCAAGTATCTGGGAGTCGGGGAGATGAGCCTGACCACAGCACCAGGCGGTCACTGGAGATCAGCAAATGCCCTCATTATAACTGAGTGGGAAGTCAGTTATGAACTGACCCCTTTCACCACCCCCAAATCTACTTTTCTTCCCCAAGTGAAATGGCAAGCTTAGTTCCCGGTGGGGCTAATATACTTCCAAGGAACATGTAATTACACTGCCTGTTCTGTTAGCGTTCAGATCTCCCTGCCTGCACCACATGTACGCTGAAGACAGACACCCTCTACCTCTCTCCCTCCCTTCCTCCCGCCCTTCCTCCCTCCCATCCCTTCCCTCCCATCTCTCCACCAGGCTGCCTGTTAGGAATTTTGAAGGAGCCTCTCTAGCTCAGGGAGGCTAATTTGTAGCCAGGGACACTGCTTAACACAAAAAGGCAAATTAGCCTTGAAAATCATATCATGCAGCATTTTCCTTGGAAGATGTCAATAGAGAAAAAAATAGAAGTCTGCCCAGTCTCGTTACTTAGTGAGTGGCTCAAAAGACTTCCTAGAGTCAAATATTTAAGAAAATGAAAGCATCTTGTGTGTGAGCACTCTCAAGCTTCTATCATTTTATGGAGTCTACTCAGTCAACTAAAAATAGCCATTATTAATACTTAGAGTAATAATTTTTCATGTCTGTTTCTGATTTCTTCTATTACTCACCTGCATTAATGACTCCAAAAATTCCTTGAAATGAACTAGACATTGTGTGAAATGTAGAAACACAGAAACCAACTTTCTAAATAGAAACCAGGGAGGAAGAAATTAATGGGCTTTAAATGTTGATATGGACAAATATAGGTTTTGTCACTACATAACTTATGCTTTTAAAAGCATTTATTTGATCATCACAGTGCTTGGCACTAAGTAACTGCTCAAAGGTATTCATTAGTTGAATGAAAGGAGTCCTCTCACACTGTTTATCCTGTGGTGGAGGGCCATGCTGTGTGATTGAATGCTAATGCCCTTGACCTCAGGAAGCTCTGAGGATCACTCCCTACTCCCAGGTGCTGGAAAGTCATGGCAAGATCAGAGTCACGTGAGTGTGGCCTTCTATTGAGCTAATCAGAACATTTTGCACTTGGTGGTGAGTTTTATAAAAGAATTTTTAAAAATTAATAATAATTATTTAAGGAACATATCTATAGCATTAACTTAACCTTACAGATAGGTTTTTAAATAGAATCAACTGATATTTGCTGAGTGCCTACTGCAGGCAGCACTCCATGATAAGCTTTGCAGAAGATACCAAGCTAAGTCATACTCCTGCCCTTGTGAGCTTTTTATCTCATAGATGCAGTAATACCAAAGACTCATTTATGATACAAGACAATATATGATAAATGTTATAAAGTGGCCTGGTTGATGTGGCTCAGTGATTGAGTGTCAGTCCATGAACCAAGAGGTCAATGGTTTGATTCCCAGTCAGAACACATGCCCAGGTTTCAGGTTCAACATGCAAGAGGCCACCAGTCAATGTTGATTTCTCTCTCATCGATGTTTCTCTCTCTCCCTCCCTCTCCCTTCTTCTCTAAAATCAAAAAAAACATATTTTTTAAAATGTTTATGAAGTGACTTAAAAACAAATAGTTTGGCCCTAGCCAGTTTGGCTCAGTGGATAGAGCATTGTCCTGCAGACCGAAGGGTCCCAGGTTTGATTCTGGTCAAGGGCACATACCTCAGGTGCAAGCTCCTCCCCAACCTGGGCGCTCCCCAATGGCATCTGATCCCAGGGGGTGTGCAGGAGGCAACCAACTGATGTGTTTCTCTCACATCGATATTTCTCTCTGTCTTTCCCTCTCTCTTCCACTCTCCCTAAAAAAATCTGGAAAAATATCTTCCAGTGAGAATTAAAAAAAAAAAAAATCAAGCAAACAAAACAAAAAAAAAACAGTTTGGTCTGCAAAGAGCAGGGAGAGTTTGCTTTTAGGTTCAAGGACATGGTAGTTTTTGGGGTGGAACTTGGAGAGTAAGCAGAACATCTTTTTTATGACTTCTGCTTTTTTTTTTTTAATTCTACTTGGAATACTGCACGCTATTGCAACATGTGGATGTGGGCAGAGAGAGGGTACGTCCTGCAGAGGCCTAAGCAGGAGCAGTACCTGGTGTAGAAAAGTCAGGACACGCTCAGGGTGGAGAGATAGACCAGAGAAATATGTCAACCACTGATGTTAGGCCTCAGCACACCTGCCTTCATTTCTCTGTGCTCTGCTTGGAAAGCCCCGCCCCGAATCTTTGCCCAGATTCCCTAGACAGCGTCTGCACCAGACCTCATGTGTGAAGATATTATTGGGAGGTGCAATCTCAGGGCAATAAGAGCGAAGGAGCTGGGAAGGTACATCAGGGAAGGGATGAGAGTGGGTATGAGGTGGTGACCTAGTCCTAGTTGGTTTGGCTCAGTGGATAGAGTGTCAGCCCATAGACTGAAGGGTCCCGGGTTCAATTCTAGTCAAGGGCATGTACCGGTTGCAGGTGCACATGCAGGAAGCAACCAATCAATTTGTTTCTCTCACATCAATGTTCCTCTCTCTATCTCTCCTCCTTTCCACTCTCTCTCTAAAAATCAATGGAAAAATATTCTCGGGTGAGGATTAACAAACAAAACAAAAAAAGGTGGTGACCTGAACATAGTACAGTTGCTCATTTGCAAGAAAGCGCTTCTAGGAGAGAGTATTTCAAGAAACAGTCCATTCAGGAGAGGAAGAGAATGGTCATTACCAAACTGCCTCTGCTTTTTTGCTGACTCTTGTCAGTCAAATTGACTCCATAGGATGAACTCCCTTGCACTTCAGAGTTCTGTTACCAGCTCCTCCAGGCAACCGTGAATGGAAGGGCATGGCATCTGATCCCAGAAATGGAGGCAGACACCACAGCTTTTGCGGGTCAGCCAGACAGGACTTGGGCACTGAAGCTGCTGAGGTTTCTTGCTCAGAACATGTTATGGAAATTGTCCCAAAGCCTGGCCCATACCCTGGAGGAGGTGGTGATGACAGCAGTACTAGGAGTTGAAATGTGGCAGGATAGCTAATCCCTGAGGCCAAGCAAATCTGGAAGGTGCATAAACTGAGTCTGATGAAAGTGTGTATGTTTACATAACTTTCCTGATTTTTCCATTTGGGTATTTATATTAGCTTTGTTTGCACAACTTTAAGTTACTGTGTTTTTTAATGTTTGGGGGGTTTTTTGGTATGACAGTTATTTACTTTTCTCTATTATCCGCCTATTAGAGAGTGAGCAACCTATGTCAGAACTAGGTACCATCTGTCTGTGTGCACTCCTGCAGCTGGGAGCATCGAGCTTAAAGAGCAGTAGATGCTCATTAATATTAAATGGGCACCAAGAGATGCTAAAATGTTAAGTACAATGAGAAAGATGCAAGGACAGCACCCAGGGCAGGGGTGCTGGGTAGAACATGGGCGTCGGTGATGAAAAGTAGCATCTGACAGAGAAGGAGAGATCAGAAAAGCAGGGAGCCCCAGAATTCTGGTGACAATGGTGGGTCCACAAAGATGCCTGGAGCTTTTAGTAGAGTTATGAACACATAAGTCAAAGTGTGAAAAATTGTGGAGAGGTTTGTTAGGAAGAGGAGTTCATTAGTGTAAAATAGATCCTCATCCAAAACCAAAAAACAAACCAGTGAGATCTGAGCTCACCAGGCCTTTTCAAAACTTTGTCCAAGAGCAATTGAGATCACAGGACAGTGTGGGGACAGTAATCCTTTTCTCTAAGTAATAAACCCCATTCTTGCCTAACCTTACCTCCCAAGAAAGTGACATAATTCCTTCCAAAAGCTCCTCAGTTGAAGGGCAGTTCAATGTCATACCCATCAAAAGCCACTACAAAATAAAGTCATTAAAAACTCCTTTTAATATGACGCTATTGTGAAGACATTGGTCATTGGATCACTCCCACTTGCCTGTATAGTTGTTCCTTGTAAGAAACGTCTCTCAGAATTCAGTACAAGGAAAATGTCTGTCTTCTGAGGCAGCCTGTGTGCAGGGTGGCGTTCGCCTCAGAATCCCTGCTGTGCCATTTTTACTGTGGAAATCTGAATGCCTGTTCTGTCATTGGCTCTGTGACCCAGGGCAAGGGCCACAAAGGTGAAATAAAATTAAATTGAATATTATTATACCTTTTGTTAAGCTGCATACAGTAGGCATTCAATAACTGTTAATATCCCTTATGTCTCCTTTTTATTCTAATAATAAAAGTAAAGAACTAATCACAGTTGGCACATTTGGCTGCCAGAATACCCAAAGCCCAATTTTACTTTCATTTAGAGCAGATATTATCATAGTTGGCATTACTACTTCCTTGTTTTTTCTTAACCTTTTTTTCTTCCTTTTAATTCATAATGCAACACAATCTTATTTAGTAGGCCTTTTTATCAGTAAGCCATCCTTTTTTGGAAAGAGGTAGAACATAAATCATCCTTTAATGTATAAATAGGTCTCAAATAAATTTGGCACACTGTGGAATATTTTGCAGCTACTAAATGGCAATTATGAAAACTAGAAATATGAAAACTGTCTGTCTCAACTATAATGTTTATTTGACCATGAAATGATACATATACTCTAATTACAACCATGTAAATATTGTATTTTAAGAGGCTATGAGGGAACTTCTGCTTCCAGCCAAGAGTAATGGGGATGAAGTTTACCCTCTCCACAAGAAACAAACAAAAAAACGGGCAAAATATGTGAATCAATACTTTTCAAGACACTGAACATAGGACAACCAAGGACAATGATTCATAATAAGCCTTACAGTTGTCCCAGACTATTGCATTAAGAGCATTTCCAGGCCATAGAACAGAGAGGGGAACCCAGGTGGGAAGAAGTGCATTTGTTAAATGGAGGAGACAGAGCCAAGAGTCAGGGGAGACCAGGAGGGGTACAATTCACAGGACAGAGCACCAGACAGGAGACAGATAGGTACAGAAAGAGAGAAACTCAGAGACTTGTAAAAGGGCCCCCTTCGGGTATTTAGTTGAGTACTGACCACCACATGCACAAGAGGAAACTATCCGAATTGGGGAAATAACCACCTAAACAAATTAGAATTTGTAAAAGATCAAATGCTTTCCCCCTACAGTCAGGGCAAAGATATTGACTTCTCTTAACTTTATTATATTGGAGATTATAGACAATAAGACCAGAAAATACATAAAATATGTTCAAATTGGAAAAGAAAACAGTCTTTAGTCACAGCCAACCTGATCTATCATGTAGAAATCTGTTACAATTTACAAAAAAAAAAATAAGCTACTAGAACTAATAAACAAATTTAGCAGAGTTGAAGGACACAAGAAATATTTAAAAAATCAATTGTATTTCCATATACCAACAATGAACAATAAGAAATTTAAATAAAAAATACAATGTAATTTAAAATAGCATTGGACAATATGAAATGCTCAGCAATAAACCTGACAAAGATGTGAAAGATTTATACTGAAAACTACAAAACATTGCTGAGAGTATTTAAAAACTTAAATAAAGAGCCCTAACCGGTTTGGCTCAGTGGATAGAGTGGCGGCCTGTGGACTGAAGGGTCCCAGGTTCCGTTCTGATCAAGGGCATGTACCTTGGTTCCAGGCACATCCCCATAAGGGGTGTGCAGGAGGCAGCTGATCAATGTTTCTCTCTCTATCCTTCTCCCTTCCTCTCTGTAAAAAAAAATCAATAAAATATATATTTAAAAAAAAAAACTTAAATAAAGAGATATTCTGGGCTCATGGATCAAAAAACTCAATGTTGTTAAAATATCAAGATCTATTGTAGATTTACTAGAGGCCCGGTGCACGAAATTCATGTAATTTGTGTGGGGGCGGGGGGGTTCCCCTCAGCTTGACCTGCATCCTCTAGCAATCCAGGACCCCTCAGGGCATGTCTGACTGCCGGTTTAGACCCGATCCTTGTGGTATCGCAATACGGACCGCTGGCTCCTAACCGCTTTCCTGCCTGCCTGCCTGATGGCCCTTAACCACTCTACCTGACTGTCTGATCACCCCTAACCACTCACCTGCCTGCCTCATTGCCCTAACTTCTCACCTGCCTGCCTCATTGCCCCTAACCACCTCTGCCTGCCTGCCTGCCTGATCACCCCTAACTGCCTTTGCCTCGGCCCCCACCATGGTGGCTTCATTCAGAATAATGTCCGGAATGACGTCCAGAAGGTCATTCAGCTGTCCGGTCTAATTAGCATATTACACTTTTATTATTATAGATAGTAATCAAACAGTGTAGTGTTATCATGAATAGTTCAACAAAATTAAACAGAGTTGAGAAAGTGACCCAAACAAATAGACAACTGATTTTGACAAAAATACAAAGGTAATTCAGTAGAGAAAGAATAGTTTTTTCAACAAATGGTGCTGGAGCAATAGGATATCCATATGCAAAATCATGAACTTCAATCAAGTCTTTACAACATATATAAAATTTAATAAACTATTTGTATCATAAACTGAATTGTAAAACCTAAAACTATATAAGACTTATAGTTGAAGCATGGGGGAGAATTCTTGTGACTTTGAGTAAACAAAAATATCTCAAATATGCTACCAAAATCACAATCTATAGAAGAAAAGTTCAATAAATTTGGCTGTATTAAAATTAAAATTTCACACAACCCATGGAATAATAGCAAATATCTGCAAAGCATATTTTTGGCATAGATATTGTATCCAGAACATAAAAGGCCTCCCCATACTTAATAATAAGAAAACAAACAACCCAATGAAAAGTGTATAAAATATTTCAACACACATTTCACTAAAAAATATATGTATGACAAACAAGAACATGAAAATGTACCTTATATGATTAATCATTAGGAAAATGCAAATTAAAATCAGAGACACCACAACACACCTATTAGATGGCCACAGTTAAAAAGGCTGACCATACCAAGTGTTAGGGACCAGCTGCTGGTCCCAGAAGGATGGCTCACCCCTCCAGCATCCGCCCCTGCCAGGCCCCTCACTAAGAGCTGCTGCCTAATAGGAATGCACAGGGATCCAGAGTGAATGACTGCCCCATACAAGGCCTGTATTAGACCAAGCTTCCAGGGCACTCTCCCTAATGCCATTTCAGAGCCCCGGCCCAGATCCTGTCCCATCTGCTGCAGCCCAGACCCAGGCTCAGATGACAGGCTTCCAGGGGTCTGCTCCTCTGAAGTAGAACTGCCCCTGATTGCCCCACCCCTGACCACCCCAGGCCTCCCAGGGGGTTACAGATGCCTCTCATCAGCAGACAGTCTTTGCAGCGCTAAACCAGAGAAAAGACCTCACTAGTATTTCATATTGTACAAGGGGTACCTGGTGCCTGCAGCTTCCTCTGCTACAACTTGGCTGGGGTGGTTGGATCCCATACTTGGCATCTGTCTGCCTTTGTCCGCTGCCCAGCAGTCCAGTTCTACAATAGACTCCAGCCTGGGTCAAATTCCCAGCCCCACCCGCTCCAGGACTCCCCTGCCCTAAGGGCCCACAGAATAGAGGCACCAATAGGCTTAGTGCTTCCACCACCCAGTTCCAAAATGAAATGAGCAATACTGCTTAAGGAAGTCAAAGCATAGGAAGTGGGTAAATCAATACATTTCTTGTAACACCCAAACACTTCCAATTAATCCATTTATATATGTAGATGTTTACATTAATTCCTTTTTAAATTAAAACATAGTTAATATACAACATTATATTAGTTCAGGTGTACAAACTAGTTATTTAACATTTATGTACCTAACGAAGTGATCATCATGCTAAGTCTAGTAACTACCCAACAGCATACAAGGTTATTATAATACTAGAGGCCCGGTGCACAAAATTCATGCACGGGGCGGGGGAGTCCCCTTAGCCTGGCCTGCACCCTCTCGCAGTCCGGGAACCCTTGGGGGGTGTCCAAGCAGCAGGCCTAAGCCAGCAGTTGGACATCCTTAGTGCTACCAGATCTTAGCTATTGTAAATTGCACTGCTATGAGTATAGGGTGCATACATTCTTTCTGATTGGTGTTTCAGGTTTCTTAGGATATATTCCTAGAAGTGGGATCACTGGGTCAAATGGGAGTTCCATATTTAATTTTTTGAGGAAACTCCATACTGTTTTCCAGAATGGCTGTACCAGTCTGCATTCCCACCAGCAGTGTACTAGGGTTCCCTTTTCTCCACATCCTTGCCAGCACTTGTCATTTGTTGATTTGTTAATGTTAGCTATTCTGACAGGTGTGAGGTGATACCACATTGTCATTTTAATTTGCATCTTTCTGATGATCAGTTTCCATTGAGCATTTTTTCATATGTCTCTTGGCCATCTTTATGTCCACTTTGGAGAAGTGTCTAGTTAGGTCCTTTGCCCGTTTTTTAATTGGATTGTCTTCCTTTTGTTAAGTTGTATGAGTTCCTTATATATTTTGGATATCAACCCTTTATCTGATGTATCATTGCCAAGTAAGTTCTCCCATACAGTGGGATCCCTTTTCGTTTTGTTGATGGTTTATTTTGCTGTGCAGAGGCTTTTTATTTTGATGTAGTCCCATTTGTTTATTTTCTCCTTAGTTTCCTTTGCCCCAGGAGATGTATCCGCAAACATATTGCTACAAGAGATGTCTGAGATTTTGCCGCCTATGGCTTCTTCTAGAATTTTTATGGTTGCATGACTTAAATCTTTCTTCCTTTTTGAGTTTATTATTGTGTATGGTGTAAGTTGGTGGTCTAGTTTCATTTTTTTGCATGTATCTGTCCAATTTTCCCAACACCATTTATTAAAGAGACTGTCTTGACTCCATTGTATGCTTTTGCCTCCTTTGTCAAATATTAATTGAGCATAATGGCTTGGGTTGATTTTGGGGATCTCTGTTCTGTTCCATTGATCTACATACCTGTTTTGTGCCAGTACCAGTCTGTTTTGATTAGAGTGGTTTTGTGGTATAACTTGATATGTAATATTCTGATCCCTCCCACTTTGTTCTTCTTTCTCAAGATTGCTGCAGCTATTTGGGGCCTTTTTTGTTTTCATATGAATTTTTGGAGAGTTTGTTCCAGATCTGTGAAATATGCTGTTGGTATTTTAATAGGGATTGCATTGAATCTATAGATTGCTTTGGTTAGTATAGACATGTTAAAGATGTTAATTTTACCATTCCATGAACATGGCATAATCTTCCACTTGTTTGTATCTTCTTCTATTTCTTTTTTCAAAGTCCTATAGTTTCCTGAGTACAACACTTTTACTACCTTGGTTAAGTTTATTCCCAAGTATCTTAATTGGGGTTTAAATATATTTTTTCTTTTGTGTGTGTACAGACACATACAAATATCTGTGTATTGGAGACTTTATGTGTTTTATCGATTGCATTAGTAGATTTGTAAAATTTCAGAAACTCTAAAGAATATTTAATAACACTGCCCATGTGACACTTGGATTTTCTGCAAGTACTTAAAATTTTTCTTTATTTTGCTACTATTTTGTCTGTTTCATTTTAATTGTACAGATGTTTGGATTTATTATATACCTTTGCCCATCTTTTCTTCATAATTTCTTGAATTATCAAAAATGTTTTTTTTTCCTTTGGATAAACTTTGAATATGATTTCATTTTCTATTTTAATTCTTTGAGATAAATTTATTTTTTTGCCATATTGATATAAAGTTACCCTAGCAACATGTATGAAATGATTATGTTCCTTATAATTCTATTATATTCAATAGCCATATATTACATTTTTGTATGTATTTCAAGTTATTTATGCAAGCTGTATTTTATCTTAATGGTCTATATTTCTCCTTCTAATTCAGTATTACATTGATCAGTTGTTTTTAAAAAACAGTCTATGTCATGAGATAATTATTATTTCTTCACTAATCCTTTAATAGTTTTGCCTTTCTTCCAAAGTACACTATAAAATCAATTATTTTGCATTCTGTACACTGCCCTTGACATCATTGGTATTTTAACTGAATTTGTGTTAAGACTACAAATTAAACCAGAAATAATTGCCACTTCCATTTGATCTTCCCAGCAGGAGTAGGATATAATTCTCTATGTATTCAAGCTTTATTTTTCACCATTAGAATTTTGCAGTTTTTTTGGATAGGTGTTATATACCCTCACACAAGTTTAATTAACACATTAGTCTTTTATTATTATACTAGAGGCCTGGTGCACAAAATTTGAGCACGTGCGGGGGGTGGAGGGGTGGGTCCCTCAGCCTGGCCTGCATTCTCTCGCAATCTGGGACTCCTTGAGAGATGTTCAACTGCTGGTTTAGACCCGATCCCATGGGATCGGGTCTAAACCGGCAATCGGACATCCCTCTCACAATCCAGGACCTCTGACTCCTAACCGCTCACCTACCTGCCTGCCTCATCGCCCCTAACCACTCACCTGCCTGCCTGATCACCCCTAACCACTCTCCTGCCTGCCTAATCCCCCTAACCACTTGCCTGCCTGCCTGATCCCCCTAACCACTCGTTTGCCTGCCTGATCACCCCTAACTGCTCTGCCTGCCTGATCACCCCTAACCACTCTCCTGCCTGCCTAATCCCCCTAACCACTCACCTGCCTGCCTGATAGCCCCTAACCACTTGCCTGTCTGCCTGATTGCCCCTAACTGCTTGCCTGCCTACCTGCCTGATCACCCCTAGCTCCTCTCCCTGCCTGCCTGATCACCCCTAACCACTTTACCTGCCTGCCTGATCACCCATAACCACTCGCCTGCCTTCCTGATTGCCCCTAACCACTCTGCCTTCCTGCTGATCACCCCTAACTGCTCGCCTGCCTGCCTGATTCCCCTAACCACTCTGTCTACCTGCCTAATCACCCCTAACCACTTGCCTGCCTGCCTGATCACCCCTAACCACTCTGCCTACCTGACTGATTGCCCCTAACCACTCTCCTG
This sequence comes from Cnephaeus nilssonii, assembly GCF_951640355.1. Classification (NCBI taxonomy): domain Eukaryota; kingdom Metazoa; phylum Chordata; class Mammalia; order Chiroptera; family Vespertilionidae; genus Cnephaeus; species Cnephaeus nilssonii. Next base: position 28,305,428 of record NC_137072.1, on the reverse strand, counting down.
CCTGCCTGATCACCCCTAACTGCTTGCCTGCCTGCCTGATTGCCCCTAACCACCTCTGCCTTGGCCCCTGACTCCATGGCTTTGTCTGGAAGGACGTCTGGAATGACTTCCAGAAGGTCGTTCAGCTGTCTGGTCTAATTAGCATATTACACTTTTATTATTATAGACTAGGGGCCCAGTGCATGAATTTGTGCACTTTGAAAGGAACTGTGGGCCGAGAGGCTGCCGTGGGCACAGCGGCAGGTCTCGGCCCATCCCCCGCACCCCAACTGGCCCCTCCAACTTCAGCCTCCAGTCCCCTGTCTGCTGGCAGCCTCACTCCCACTCCCACTGCTCCCACATGCTGCCGGCGCCGGGCCCTGCTCGCACCCGCTGACGGCACGGAGCAATTGGGGCCGGCGCCAGCAGCGGGTGTGAGTGGGGCCAGTGCCAGCAGCAGGTGCCAGCGCCTGGCGGGACTGCTACATGCGGGAGCAAAGAATTTTCAGTAACCACCAGAGACTCGCCCCAATGACAGCAACCGTCGCCCACCTTGGTCTGGCTCACCTGCTCCACCATCCCACCGTGGCTGACACCTGCCATGTTCTACACTCTGCTGCCTGCTGCTGACACCCACCTTGTTCCGTGCGCACCCCCTGGTGGCCAGCGACCAGTTGTTCGGTTGTTCGTTTGTTCCGCCGTTCACTCTATTTGCATATTAATCTTTTATTATATAGGATTATTAGCTGGATAATAAAAGCATTTGTGTGTAGGACTGATTTGAGTTATTCTATCCTTTGACCAGCAGTGTTTTTTTTCCACTGTTCTATTATCTCTAATAGCTTTTGGTTGATTATTTTAGCTCTTCTAAGTGTATAACCATAGTTTTCTAATGGAGGTTCTTTTAAACCTTAATTCTTTTTTGTACTTCATTATGTCCAGCAAAATATAAATCTCTACAAAATAGTCATTATAAAAACCATTCCATCCTTCCTGCTGCTCATGCCAAAAAGAAACGCATATCTGCATTTCATCTATCAGCACACTCATTGTCTCTACCTTCCAAATACATCCTGCAACCCACCTTTTCTCACTAACCCACTCCACTACCCTGTTCTTGGCCACCATCCCCTATCACGTGGATTATTGCACCTCCTAATCACAATCCAAAAGAGAAGCTAGAGTAATTTTGAGAACTTAGGTCAGATATTGTCACACTTCTGTCAAAACCCTCCAAAGTCCTGATAGTTCCTTACAAAGCCCTGTATGGTCTGCCTCCATTTGTGTAGCCTGCTACTCTACTCCTCACTAATTTCTTTCCAGCTCCAGGAAACTGCAATTCTGTGAGCATACCAAATATTCTTGCCTCAGGGCCTTTGTACTTGCTGCTCCCAATTCCTGGAAAGCTTTCCCTCAGGCATGTGCATGGCTCATCCCCTCACCTCCTCCAAGTGTTCCATCATATGTCAAGTTCTCAGCCAGGCCTTCCCCGACTCCTCTATTTAAAATTACCTTCTCCTCTCTGTGCTCCTTAAGCCTTCTCTGCTTTATTTCTCTCCATTGCACTTTTTGTCATCTGATATTCTTTATACAGTTGTCCGCCCTTATCCATTCAGTATACATCTTCTTTCAGGCATCCCCTGGGGGTCTTGGAACATGTACTGAACTCTATATATACTAAACTCTATATATACTATGTTTTCTTTCCTATACATACATATCTATGATAAAGTTTAATTTATACATTAGGCCATTTCACAGATAAATTAGTTTTTACCATAGATCTCAGCAACCTCAAAATATGATTTTTTTTCTTTTCTTATTAAGTTGAGAACTTTTCATCTTTTCACTTAAAAGAAACACTTTATGGTTTCTCTTCAGCATATCTGAACCACCAGCATTACTATTCTTGTGCTTTTGGAACATTATTAAGTTAAAAAAAAGAATTATTGAACACAAGCACTGTGATACCTCAACAGTCAATCAGATAACCAAGATGGCAACTGAGTGACAAATTAGCGGGATTGAGAACTGGGTGGAGATGCTGGATAAAAGGATAATTCATGTCCCCCATTGGGATTTCAACTTTTAAGATTTCAACACTAAACTCAGAACAGTATGCAATTTAAAACTTATGAATTGATTACTTATGAAAGTTTCCACTTAGTATTTTTGGACTGTGGTTGACTGCAGGTAACTGAAACCATGGACAGAGAAACTGGATAAGGAATAAATACTGGATGAATTTATTTCTAATCTGCTTACTTACCTCCTTCTTACACCCCACTTCCCACACCAAAACTAAAATATAAGCTTCAGAGAGCAAGGATTCCTGTCTGTTTTGCTCATTACTGTATCTTTAGCATTAGAAAATAGATGCTAAATATTGTTTTGTAGCAGGTTGAGGGTGACTCACTCCAAACATATCTAAATTCAGTATGATTTTTATCTACATATTAATGGGCTTTCTTTATCATAATAAGGAGGAATATTTTTATTACTTTTTTCATAGGTTTGATTAGAAATTAATGTTGAATTTTATCCTTTTGCATCGGTAGCAGCTCTTTTTATACTCTTTGAATGTATCAATAATTTGAAATATAAAAAAATCCAAATAAGTAAGTTTGTATGAAAAGAAACTCCAATTTTTTATTCTACTGCCGCGCTTTGTAAAATCTGGGGTATTTAAAAAATTAAATCCCGAGTAGAATAAAGGAATCGAGAAAAAAGCAAGCGAGTGCAAAGGGTTATTAAACAATTCATCAGTCAGGTGTAATTTTATGTACTATGCCATCATAAAGTGGGTTAATGTATTTCACTAAACATATTCCCCTTAAATGATTAACTAAAATTAATCTCCAGGGATTAATGAAGATATTGAAGATATTTTTGACTGGGCTTATTGCCTTCTCATGGATACAGGCCAATGGTTGTTTCACTAGAGAGCAAAGAAGAGGAAATTCTAATGATTTAGCCAGCATGAAAAATAAACAAGATGAGGAGAAAGTGCTTTGGTAACATATTTCAAATTGACCCCTGTGAATGTCTTATTTGTTTGTATATATTACATAGATTAATGACTGTGTCTGGGTTAGTTGATGAGAATTCCAGTTATCAACAACCACTTACTTCTATGTATACAGTGTTTCATAGCCATATTACTATATCCCATAAGTTGTAATTTCTTTTAATCTCCTTGATTACCCAACTCTTTTACCAACATCTGGCAGTTTCCCTAGTCCCTACTATCTCCTACAAATAATAGGCCCACAGGTAAGAAGTAATGTAGCTTTTAATTCTAACGTATGTATCTGTGATACCAGCACAAGAAGGTTAGAATATTATAATGAATAAATTATTTTAACCTTTGTCTTTCAGTGGCAAAAGTCTGGTGTTTACTTCTATTTAAAACAGTATAGAATTCTGAATACTTAGTGATAACTTTTGTGTTGTTTTCACACTTGCAGATATTTGAAAATCAAATGAAATTTTAATCTGGTCAGAAATTCACACATTTTGTCAATTTTCAGTAGTTTTGGGTCATTCCATGGCTATGCAATCTCTCACCACCCAAAATGAACATTATAGTCATAATTTGTTTCAGGTAAAAAGCTGTGTTCCTGGCAAGTAGCACATGAATAAATTCCTTTATCATCTTTTAAATATGCAGTGCAAAATTGGCATTTAAAAGAATGCTAGACATGATCAACACTACCTGAGGCAGGTAATCAAGGTCAATATCAACAGTGATGTCATGCTGATAGTACCCTATATATGATGTAATGAAAATGGCACATTAGTTCTAGGTTCTTCCTCCTCAAATCCCATAATTCCAGTTTACTCATGAGAAAAGCATCAGACAAATCCAATTGAGGGTTATTCCAGAAAATACCTGACTAATGCACCTTAAAACTATTAAAGTCATCAAAAACTAGGGAAGTCCACAAAAACTGCCACAGCCCAGAGAAGCCTAAAGAGATGTGACAATGTAATGTAACATGGGAGCCTGATGGGAGCCTGAAACAGACAGTGGACATCAGAGAAAAACTGAGGAAATCTGAATGAAGTGTGGACTTCAGCTACAGTTGTGTCAATATTGATTCATTAATTTTGGCAAATGCACCACAGTAATATAAGCTGCCAATAATAGGGAAAACTGTTATGAACTATCTTCTTGATATTTTTGTAAATCTAAATGTTCTAAAATTAAAAATTTATTTTAAAATTAAACTTAATAAAAATTTATAAAATGTTTATAAACTTAAAATTATAAAATACAAATATGATAAAATTTATGCAATAAAACATTGTTTAAACTTAGCCAAAATATTAATTACTAGAGGCCCAGTGCATGATTGAATCATGCACGTCTAGGGTCCCCTACATGCTTTTGCTTTTCGCGGTGGAGCTGGGTGCCTGTCTGCTGGTGCACCAAGCCTTTCAGAAGCCTCCGGCTAGCTTCTGAAAGGCCTGGTGTCAGAGCAGACAGTCACCCAGCTCCCCCACTTTTGATGGTCCGCGGCCGCTGAGGGGGCCTACCCTGCTGTTGAGAGGCACAAGGGGTGGGACTCCCGCCCACTGCGCCTCTCAATGGCCGCTGAGGGGGCCTACCCTGCTGTTGAGAGGCACAGCTGGCCGGCAGGGACGTACAGCCCTGCCCCGTCTCCTCTGGTACATCTGCCACCGGCTGTTTCTGGTTGAGCTTCCGGATCATTAAACCACAGAGAGCTTCCAGAGGTGACGTCACAGCAGCACCCCCAGGACCACCTCGGCGTGCGGCGCTGGCGTGGCCCCCTGGCGGGTGGGAGCGGGTCTGTTAAGGCCACGCTTCCTCTGACCAGGGGGCTCCGCGGCCTCCCAGCTGGTGTGAGGACAGCGGCATGTTCCGCAGGCCCGTCCCTGTGCCAGCAGCCAGCAGCCACCGGAGTCCGGGACGTTCCGGCCCCGTACCTGAGCAGTCGGTGTGTGAATTAACGCACCCGGTTCTCACCCGCCTGTCCCGGGGACGTTGGGTTTCTGTTCCGGCTCCCGTGGGCGCTGCCTGGAGCGGCCTTGTGCACGCTTTCCTGACGCACGTTTGCAGTTCTGTTCCGAGGGTTGACTTCCTGGCTCTTGGGGCGACTAACTTCGTGGACCGGCCGACACTGGCTCAGCGGGTCTGTTAAGGCCATGCTTCCTCTGACCAGGGGGCTCCGCGGCCTCCCAGCTGGTGTGAGGACAGCGGCATGTTCTGCAGGCCCGTCCCTGTGCCAGCAGCCAGCACCCTGCCATTGAGAGGCACCGCTGGGTGTCCGCGGCAGGCCCCCTCAGCGGCCGTGGATCTGGCCGTTGAGAGGCGCAGGGGGTGGGACCCCCTCAGCGGCCGTGGATCTGGCCGTTGAGAGGCGCAACGGGAGTCCCGCCGGGAGTCCCGCCCCCTGCGCCTCTCAACAGCAGGGTAGCCCCTGTCAGTGGCAGCCGATCCGTGCCTCTCAATGGCCGGATAGGCCACCCCGAGTCCCGCCCCCAGCCTCCCGCCACCCAATCGTGGGCGTAGCGGAGTGATGGTAATTTACATGGTACGCTATTATTAGATAGGATTATTGTGACTTGTTTTTATAAATCATGATGAAAAGAGTTCCAAACCTGTTTGTGAAAAATTCAGTAAAATATGTTACAGGTAAGTGGTAATGTAGGTTCAGGTATGCTTTTCCTTCAATGTTTTGAAGATTTTAATGTAATTTTTGGCTTGAATTATCAAGAAGATTGTCTTAATATTCCATGTGGCTTATATTATGAAAGTAACCTTATCTTTACAAAAATCCAAGTAAATGAGGTAGCAACACTGGTTCTAACTGACAGTAAATAAGAAACAGATATGGATTCAACTTTTAAAAAAAACTATGACAAATATTTTTTCAAAACTCTTAGTAAAATACATGATCATGAAATTTTTCTCTTTGAAAATCTTGATTGTCATGCACTGCACTTACTTAAAACAGTGCATACTTACTTCTACTAACAGCAGCCTATGCCGTATATCCAGGGGTGTCAAACCAAAGATCACCCTAGGAACCAGGTGTGAGCAGACAAGTAACAACCATAAAGATAATGTGTTCATCAAAAGACAATTGGATAAAGAAGATATGGTACATCCTATATAATAAAAGGCTAATATGCAAATTTACCGAACAACAGAACGACTGGTCACGCACTGACCACCAGGGGGTAGATGCTCAATGCAGGAGCTGCCCCCTGTTGGTCAGTGCACTCCCACAGGGGGAGCACTGCTCAGCCAAAAGCCAGGCTCACAGCTGGTGAGCACGTGGCAGTGGTGGGAGCCTCTCCCTCTTCTGCAGCAGCACTAAGGATGTCCAACTGGCTTAGGGAGCAGGCCTAAGCCATCAGTCGGACATCCCCCAAGGTCTCCTGGACTGCAAGAGGGTGCAGCCCGGACTGAGGGATGCCCCCCCCCCCGCCAAGTGCACAAATTGTGTGCACAGGGCCTCTAAAATATATATAATGGAATATTACTTGGCCACAAAAAAAATGAAATCTTACCATTTGCAAAAACATGGATGAGCCTACAGGGTATTATACTAAGTAAAATAAGTCAGACAGAGAAAGATAAATATCATATGATTTCACTTAAATGTGGAATCTAAAGAACAAAATAAATTATCCAAACAGAAACATTCCGAGAACAAACTGACAGTTGCCAGATGGGATAGGGCTTGGTGGGGGGTGAAAAAGATGAAGGAATTAAGAGTAATTAGCACTCAGCTGGTGTGGCACAGTGGTTGAGCATCTACCTAAGAACCAAGTCATGGTTCAATTCCAGGTCAGGTTATATGCCCAGGTTGTGGGCTCAATCCCCAGTGTGGGGTGTGCAGAAAGTGGCCAATCGATGATTCTCTCTCACCATTGATGTTTCTATCTCTCTCTCCCTCTTCCTTCCTCTCTGAAATCAATTAAAAAATATTTTTTAAAGTAATTGGCAATTACAAAACAGCCAAGGCCAGGGACTGAGCCTTGTAAAGTACAGCATAGGGAATGGAGTCAATCTATTGTAATAACTATGTCTGGTGCCAGGTGGGTACGAGACTTATCATGGGGAACACTTCGTAAATTATATAAATGTCTAACCACTATGCTGTACACCTGAAACTAATATAATATTGAATGTCAACTGTAACTGAAAATAGTAACATTAAAAAAAAAATGATCAGAGAGCTCTGGCCCTGTGCAGTAGAAAGCAGTGCATCAGCCAGAAGGAAAAGTTCCTGCATCTTGACCACGAATAATAAATCCATCACTACCCCACAGGAGCTAACAGGATTGGGCTCTATAAGGTCAACAAATTGAAGCCTTACAACCCAAAACATGAAGTCAGCATTCCTTACTTATCACCCTGAGCTAATGTCAAGACAAAATAGCCAAACAAAGATCTAGAAGAAGATAAAGTTTTTAGTTTATAAACTCAGCATTGCTGTGAATTTGAGTAAACATATCCCTAAACTGTGATTCTCTGTGTCTGTATCTTTCAGAGTGGACTTCTGACATTTCCCTCACAGGAGAATCAAGAGCAAACATTCCCTAGCAATGTGTTTAATATTAAAGAGGTGCAAAGGGGTTTGGGAATGAATGTCAGGAGTTATTTCCAAAGGTCTAGCTCCTCTGACCATGAGCAAATCCACCACTGACTTGCTACTTTAAAAAAAAATGTTTTTGTATTTTAAATTATTTACTAATATAAAAAGATAGTGCCTGGCTGGCATGGCTCAGTGGTTCAGTGTCGACCTGTGAACCAGGAGGTCATGGTTCAATTCCCGATCAGGGCACATGCCGGGGTTGTGGGCTCGACCCCTGGTGTGGGGCCTGCAGGAAGTGGCCAATCAATGATTTTCTCTCATCATTGATGTTTCTATCTCTCTCTCCCTCTCCCTTACTCTCTGAAATCAATAAAAAAATATTTTTTAAAAGATAGCAATATTAGCATTTCATAGGAATGTACTATTATGATATTTCTATTAAAGTTTTCAGGAAGAAGTTCATTAGAAAAATAAAATATTAAAGGGGAAATGTTAATAAATTAACCATATGCAATGTAGGAAAATTTTCCATTCCAGAATGTTAAAAAAATAAAATTATTCAAATAATGTAGTACAGAAATCAGAGAGAAATTAACCTAAAAATATATTTTAAAATGCAAGAGAAAAGGTATCATGTAGCTCTCCTTTCTCTCCTAAATATTGTTATACTGTCTTATAAACTACTTGCCATTAAGTGTCTTATTTCCATTTTTATTACTTGTTCTTCACAATAATTCCCATCTTAGCAATGATTTCTCCCATGGCTGTATGTGGTCAAGTCCAGCATTAACATGAAATTTAAATATTGTGTTTCTACTTGAGAAATAGTCAAACCAGCTGTTGGCAGCCTACACCTCATTCCTCTTTTTGGTTGCTAACAAGAGGGGCCTAGGAGACCCTGGGCTGGCCCCAGCACAAACACAAAAGACAGCTGAGGAGAGAAGAAAAAAATGATGAAAATATCTTCACTCCCTATTTTTGCTAGAATCAGAGCTAAAAGAGAATGAATTATGTAATGTCCACAGGTCAATTCCTTCCCCCTGTTAGGTTTCCCAAATGGAAAGAATGAGACCCTGAAAAAAATGCAGAGAATGTTCAATATAAAATAAATACCAAATGTCCAAAGAGTTAACAACCAGCTGGTAAATTTCAGACTTCTCTAGCCATCTATTGTGAAATGGTCTTAACCATGCAGTTATGTTAAATATTAATGCTCCTATCTGCCGTTTGTTCACATAAAATGAGAGAAAATATGTAAATGTTGGGAATTCCACTTTAATTAGTAGAGCTTTGTCCATTCATGTGTAACTGCTGTTGGGGGTAGGTGTTGAGTATATAGATGAAATGTAGTTACGATTAAGACTAAATGTACAGATTATCTATTCATCTCTCTCATTTTCTACCAAAGTAACCAACAGGTCTCATTATGTCCCAATTATCTGCTCATTAGAGCCCTATAAAACCATTCCCAGGCTTGTACACTTTTTAAAGAGTTTAAAGTTCTTTTAGAACTTGCAAAGAGACAGCATTGCCAAGTCTCAAAGTCTATTCCAAAGACTACATTTACATATTGAGTTATGCAGCTGCTTCTTCCCAGAGCACCATAGCCCCTCTTAGTGGGGAGAGGATGGAAGAGCTCTGAGTGAGGGTGTCTGCTGGTCAGGTAGTGGACTGGCTCACTACCCAGGACAAATCCCTTGCTACCACTTTAAACAGGAAGCAGGAGGCAGTACTGCTGAGTCATCAATCCTGGCTAGTAGTGTGGACATTCAGACAACATCATTTTTGCTTCTGCAGCAACCAGTGCTATGCTTAGATCCCTTATTATTTCCAGAACCCAAATCCAACTCCTTAACCCAAATTTGAAAAGAAACACTGGCCTGAGCCCAGAGCCGAAAGGCCCAGAACCATTGATAGCCTGGTAGACTTTGAACAATGGGCTTATTTGAAATGTAATATAATAATTAATTTCTATTTTGTATTCACTCCCTTTTGGTTGGTGTGAATTCCTGTAGTGACACAGAAATTCTAGGGGAATATACAGTGGGCAGCAGGTGTAAATAGTTGGAATATCTGTAATGTGGTTGGGACCAATGACCTGACATGAAAGTGATCTGTTATGCTGCTTAACTTTCCCAGCTTCCTAGGTGGTCGGCGCATTGACATCTTAAAATGGGAACAAGTCTATGAGGCAGGGCCAGCAAGAGGGTGCACTCAAACTGAATTCAAAAAGGTTCTGAAAGGAAGGAACTAGGCCTCTGGAGTGAGAGGGAGGCAGTGGAGCAAACGGCCAATCTAACAGGTCAGACTGCCTGCTAACACCTTCACCTCTGGACTTGGAGGTTCAAAAAACATAGTGAGGTTCCATAAAAATTCATGCGAGGCCAGCTTTTAAATGTCAGGGCATGTGTTCACAAGTTTGTATTCTACTTTGCTTTTGTAAACAGAGCCAACCCTAACAAAGTCATGTCCCCAGTGCTCTGGGGACTCTCACCCGTTGGACTCCTCTGTTCTCTGGGTCCCTCTGCAGATGGAAAATCCTCCCTCCTTCTCGGGCTCCCTGCTTCACCACTGTTATACCCTCTTAGGGCACACATCCTGTTTTGCCCTGCAGTTACTTACTAATGTGCCTATGGAGCCAAGGTGTCCATTCTGCATCTTTATGTTCTCTTGCAGGACCCTGAAGATGTTGATACTCAATTAAGGTTTTCAAAATTAATAAACACATGAAAAATGGACAACTCTTAATTCAATAGAATCATTTCTAATAGAATTGCAAACTCTATGACATCTGAATGTAGTAAAGAATGACTTTTTGTACCTTGAAGTATTATCTTATTAGTCTAATAATCTTCTGCAGACATGCATAAGTTTACAAACATTCTTTGAAAGGTATTTGAGAGCCCTAGCCGGTGTTGCTCAGTTGATAGAGCATCAGCCTGTGGACTGAAGGCTCTCAGGTTCAATTCCAGTCAAGTGCTATACCTCAGTTGCAGGCTTGACCCTGATCCAGTCAGGGCACTTGTGGGAGGCAACCAAATGATGTGTCTCTCTCACATTGATGTTTCTCTCTTTCTGTCTCTCCCCCTCCCTTCCATTCTCTCTCTTTTAAAAAAAATCAATGGCCCCCTGGGTCCGGGTGAGGCCACATGCCCCTGGGTCCGGGTGAAGCCGTGCCCCTGGGTCCGGCCTAGACCAAACCAGAGGGAGTCGGACCTGCATTACCACCATTTGTCCACCATCCAGAGCTGAGGGGTCAGTGCCGACATGTACACATAAGGAACTGGTGGACATTGATATTGGGTCTCAAAAGAACTGTTGGTCCAGAAAGAAACTCACTACAGACTGATTCATTTGCCTATCAGCATAACTATTATTGCTCGTCTCACATTCAGTTCTTATAAGTATATCTCTAGTGACACATGATTTCGCTCATCTAGGGGAAATGATGAACAACATAGACTGATGAACAAGAACAGAACCAGAAACAAGGAGGCATCGATCGGACTATCGGGCCTCAGAGGGAGGATAGGGGAGGGTGGGGGGAGGGGGGAGAGATCAACCAAAGGTCTTGTGTGCATGCATATGAGCCTAACCAATGGTTAAGTTCAACAGGGGGTTGGGGCATCCGTGGGGAGGGGTGTGGGATGGGAATGGGGGGATGAGGACAAATATGTGACACCTTAATCAATAAGAAATTAAAAAAAAAATCAATGGATAAGTATCCTCCGAATTAACAAAAAAGAAAGGTTTTTGAGGGACATAACCCACAAAGAAACTAAAATAACTCTTTGTTTCCTGGGACATAAAACATAAACATAATTGATTTTCTCTCTCTTTTACATTGAAATCTGACATTTTATGAGTCATAATTGTAAATCACAATACAGTATTCTTTGTCTTCACCCAATACTAACTTGAATTTTTAGCAGTTCAAGAAAGTTCTCAATCTTCCACACTACAGGAATTATCTCTAATTTTTAGTGACAATAAGCTCTTCCTAGACAACTTTGCTTACCTCTGGCATTGTGCCTTTATTTCCTTTTCTTTTTCTTTTTTTCAATCCTCACCCAAGGATATTTTTTCTATTGATTTTCAGAGAGAATGGAAGAGAGTGTGGAGGGGGAGAGAGAGAGAAACAATGATGTGAGAGAGACACATCTATTGGTTGCCTCTCGAATGTGTCCGAGGCTGGGGATTAAACCTGGAAAGCAAATATCCAGGTATGTGCCCTTGACAGGGAATCAAATCCCCGACCCTTTGGTGTGCGTGCCAATGCTCTAACCACTGAGTGACGCTGGCCAGGGCACATTGTGCTTTTCTTTGCCCTCATGATTCCTGTGCCAATATAGACTCCTAATCTATTACTATGAATTATATATGGGTTCAAGTCCTTTTTATAAAAAAAGAAATTAGAGAAAATTATTTCTGTTTGGCTAAACTTTAATAAATGCAAATTGGCATATTCAATGCAAAGAAGAATCTTTCTGTCCTTGAGGAGGCTTCTTCTGCTTATTTATAAATTGGTTCTTGTTTATAATTAAGTTTTAACACATAAACAAAATCTCTGCTTATATCAGCATTAAAATGATAAATTGATAGATATATAGATGATAAACAGGCTGACATAGACACATATGAGTGGAAGGTTGAACATGAATTTGGATTTTATATTATATATTCATATAGCTTAAAGGCAAAAGGCCAATCAATCTTGGAAAATTTATTTCAGGTGATGAAATATGACTTAGACATGAAAAAAAAATATGAAAGGAGAGAAGGTTTACCAGAGAGAGATTACTCAGCCAGAAAGGGAAGCTTATATAAAGGACTGCGGAGGGAATGGTGATAAGCTCTGTAGGCAGGTGAGTGAATGATGAAAAATGGACTCAATGAGAGAAGTCAGAGCAAAACAGTGAATTTTAATCTTAATTATGTTGACTAACTCATTAAAGATCAGTACCAGTGGGTTGGTAAGGATTCATTTACTATAGGCATGGCTTCACTCATTTTTATAGTAGTTTTAAGATAAATATTGTTTATATATAATGATATATGGATAAATATAATTTATTTGCACACACAGAAACCCTCATAGATTAGTAGTAAAATATATTTGCAACAAATACACACACACACACACACACACACATATATAGAGAGAGAGGGGAGGGGTATATTCTCACAGATACTCATATTGTAGATTTAGATCCATTCTGTCAAAAGATAGAAAGCAATATTACAGAATACACTAACTGAGAAATTAACTATTTTTTTTATTATTCTGTTTTGTTTTTGCACCGAAGTTTTCTCACCACAAAATAATGTATTTTCCCAGCACTTCGGCATTTAAAAAGACAGTCCAAGGCCTTTGAAGCTGAGAAATCAAGACTTATCTTGCCTGGGGGAAGCTAACAGATTTTGTTTGAAAGTGTAAGTTACTAAGGTAAGAGAAGTGACTTGTCTAAAAGAAGAGAATCTGAGAATTGGAATCTGGCCCAACCCGATCTTGATTCCTCAGGACAAAAAGAAAGGAAGGGGAAAGGAAAAGGGATAGCACTTTATACAAGTGATGGGGACATGCCCTCTGCCCCAAGGCAGCTCCCTGGAGACAGAGGCTGGACTTTAAGGCCATGACGTTAGGAGCTGCAGCAAGCGTCCCCTCTGAGCAAGCTTGTAGTGGGGGCAAGACCTCTGCAAGGAGCTCCCTGCAGCTCTGCCAAGGCAGCTGGCTGGACACCAGAGCAGCAAAAGTCCCATGTAGCAGATGTAGCCATGGCAACCCTGGTGTAGCTATCAGGATTCTTTGGTTGTAGGCAACAAAAAAAGACACCAGTGATTAAAAGGACAAAGGGTGCCACAGAATCAAAGAGAAAACTGAAAAACCTGGTCTCCGAAAGGACAGAAATCAGGGCAGTTCAGGACAGCTAGAAAATGGGCAGTGTCCTCTTTCTGGGGCTCTGTTATTAGGATGCTTTGGTTCCAAATCTTTTCTATTCAGGTTTAAAGTACTCAACTCCAATTCAAACTCCCACAGAATTGAGTGTGACTGGCTTGGTGAATTGGATGCTCACCTTTTGGCCAATTCCCCTAAGCACTATACACCTGAGGGGGCTCATCTCCCAAATGAACACAAGGGACTATTTGCTAAAAGAAGCAAACATGCTGGCAAAACCCCAGTGTTTACTATAGGCAGAGAGCACTGTGAGCTAAGGCCCCTTCCAATTTTTCTGCAGAGTCACATTGAGCCAGGATTTCTATATGACCCAGTGTCATCAAGGGAGCTTCCCAATGATAGATATTTCTTTGTGATCTATTATAATAATAGCATCTGAGACAGTTTTATCTTCTTTTTAAGAATGTTTTCATTTTCTTTTTTATTTTTCTGTTAATCCTCACCCGAGGATATTTTTTCATTGATTTTTAGAGAGAGTGGAAGGAAGGGGGAGAGACAGAGAGAGAGAGAAACATTGATGTGAGAGAGACATATCAATTGGTTGCCTCCCACATACACCCCAACCAGGGCCAGGATGGAGCCTGCAACCAAGTATGTGCCCTTGACTAGAACTGAACCCGGGACCCTTCAGTCTGCAGGCCAATGCTCTATCCACTGAGCCAAACTGGCTAGGGCTGAGCTAGTTTTATCTTGATTTAGAAAAACCAATGAGATTTTTCTTGTGCCCAAGCATAGTAAAGTAAATTCATTCTAGCATGTTCCAGGGTAGTTGTTGGTGATTTTCCATTTGATTCTCCACAGTCACTTTGTAGCCTTCATTGATCCCCCAGGAGGCTGACCTTGTAGGCCGAATAGAGTTCCCTTGCCCTCTGGCATCTAGCTGGGTTGGGTCAATGAGGGTTAAGAGCATGAGGTTAGAGTGCTTATTCCCCCAGGCCCTCCCTGCTGGGTGGCCACGGAGTGACTGCATCTCTGAACTGAAGGTCACAGCTCCGGTCAGGCAGCCCTCTCCTTACAACCCTTCTCCCAGGTTCTCAGAATTTCTCCCTTTCCTAGCTGCTTCAGGGGAGGTAACAGCTTCAGCTCACCTAAGGATCCTTTGCCATCCCTCAGTGGTACCCCCAGAGGACCCCCTGCCACACTTTATAAACAGTCCCTTTAATTAACTCTTTGTACTTATTCCAGTGGAATATCCCATCTGTTTCCCACAGGCCCTGATTGATACACATGGCAAAAACAATTTCAAGTGGAAGAAACAGGAAAGCAATAGCCAGAATGACTCAGCCAATTACACGCTGATGTCAAGTGCAAGTGCCAGTCCTCCTTCTCTCAAAATTGAATACGATTTGAGCAGCGCAGCAGCAAATTCATGTCTGGCAAAGAGCTTAGGAAAGATGAGACAGCAGCTTGCCCTTCAGGAGAGCATGGAGCCAGCAGCCACGGGAGTCCATGAAAAGCCCTACTCCTTACTCCACACCTACGCAGTACAAATGCAGGTTCTGCCGTTTTCACACTTGAAGAGAAGGGGCATCATGGTGGCTGGGTTTGAGCACCATCATAGCCTCAAGCTCTTCCTCACCAGGTCACACAGGTGCATTGTCAGAGCCCGTATGCACCCCTTTGGCTGACCTGGGCTGTGTGAGGGTGATCTCAGAAGGTTTGTGCTTCAGTTGCCACAGTGGAAGACAGTGGCTAGACCACACACATTACATATGTGTGAGTGTGTACTGGTGCCAATTAGTAGCATGTGTTGTTGATCCTATTTCAAAGGCACCTGACAGTCAGCTGCACCAGAGGAAAGCAATACATATGGTCCGTCAGAGGTAGCTTTGCAGGCAGAATGCATACGGTGCTGTTGCTAGATCTGCAGCCTGTCCCAGGGACAGGATTGCGAGAACAAAAACCTTGGCAAAGGGAGGTGGTACTTAGAGGTTTGGAGAATCATCTTCTGCCTCTAACATGCTGGGAGGACACAGCCGTCTGGCAGTTCCTCCTGTGGATTGGGGAATAGCTACTATGAATTGTCAGAGCTTTTAAAACCAGAGTGCTAATGTCACCTTCACAAAGAAAAGGACAAGAAAGAGTTAAATCTCAAAGCCAGAGACTGCCAGAGAACAAGGATTGGTGCATAGATTTCATAGTATGCCAAAAGGAACTACAGAGAAGTTCTGAGACGGGAAAGTCTGTCTGAATTGATCTGGAGGGCTTTTTCTTGCCCACATAAGCCAAGATTGTGAAGCAGCCTCCTCCCACCTCCAGCAGAAGCTGCAGGCTGGCTCACTCAGCATCCATTCCACTCCTTTGTGTGCCTTCCCGCCCTGCTCATTCAAATGCCAAAAACTACATATCTCAGACTCTCCTGTATCCACTTAAAGGGGGCGTGGTCCTCAACATATCATTTTGGGGGACACAAAAAGAAGTCCTTTTCTTTCCTTTTATAGAAGGATTAAAGTTCACTCCAAATTCTTACTGTGGTCATGGCTGCCTAGTTTGGTGGTTGCTGAGTGAATTGAAAAAATTTCAACTTTCGCTCAATAGAATGTGTCTAGCATCTCAATTGATCCTTTTAGTGCCTTTGAAACAACTCAGAGCTTCAATTGCCCCTGTTATATGTAAGATCGCTACACTAAAAACTAAAAATACACTATTGAGAGGGAAAAGATTTTTAATTAAATAAATCAAAGCCATGCTATGTTCATAGACCTTAGGACATGATACTGTAAACATAGCAGTATTTCCCCTAATAAATCTACAGATTTAATTCAATTCCAATCAAAATTTCAGAATTTTTTTCTTTTTTTTTTTTTAAGAAATTGATAGCTAATCCTATAATTCTAATGGAAATACAAAAGGCCAAAAAGAGCAGAGGCAATCTTAAAGAAGATGGTCCAAGCTGCAGAACTCCCACCTTGAGACAGACCTGCTATAAAACTGTGATAATTAAGATAATATAAGAATAGAAGAGACACAAAAATAGACAAACTGACCAATGAAATAGAATAGAAAGCCCAGATAGAGCCTCATATATACAGTCCCATAAAAACATCCTTGGGGTATGCAAAGATTTCTTTCTTTTTTTAATTTTCACCATAGAATATGTTTTTTATGGATTTTTGATAGAAAAGGAAGGGGGGAGAGAGAGAGAGAGAGAGAGAGAGAGAGAGAGAGAGAGAGAGAGAGAGAACATTGATGTGAGAGAGAAACATCTATAGGTTGCCTTCTGTATTCACTCCAACTGGGATCAAACCCACAACCTAGGTTTGTGCCCTGACCAGGTATGGAACCCGAAACATTTTGGCGAATAGGACAACACTCCAACCAACTGTGCCACCCAAACAGGGCAAAGATTTCTTAAACAGAACACAAAAAAATACTGAACTTAAAGGAAAAATTGATAGACTATATTAAAATTAAGTAATCTGCTCATCAAAAGTCACCATTAAGAAAATGAAGAGACAATTCACAGAGTAGAAGTTATTTGCAAAACATATATCTGATAAATGGCTCATATCCAGAATATATAGAGATTTCCTACTAATCAATAAGAAAAAGATAACCCAATATGGAAGCTGGCAAAAGGTTGGAAGCCAATGCTACACAAAAAAGGGTTTATAAATGGCGATACGTATATTGAAAGTGTTCACCATCACTAGCCATCAGGAAAATGCAAATTAAAGCTACAATATGATATACACCTCCAAAAGGGCTTAAATAAAAAAGACAGGCTATACCAAGTACTGGCAAAAATTTGGAGAAGTGGAACCCTTGCTGCTGAAGAGGATATAGGTTTATACAGCCACATCAGAAAACTATTTCATAGTATTCAGCACAGCTGAATATATGCAAACGCTCCTGGGATGCCAGTAAGATTCTGGACCTTGGTCTAAGTGTTTACTTCATGAAAATTCATTAGCTGTATACTTTGTTCTGTGAACTTTTTTATGAATAATCCTTCCAAAAACTTTGAGATTTTTCTTTAATAGCCCTCTTGCATATTGCTAAGCAAAGGCACCTAAACCTGGAGGACCTAACTGGATGGTCATGAGGACTGGGGCCCAGAATCATTACCCCCGGTGTCCCAGTTTGGGTGTCCCAAGAAGCAGACCTCAGGTCAGAGACACATAGGAAGTGAGCCCAGGAAACATTGATAAGGGATTGGGGAGAGGAAGGAAGCCAATAAAAGACCCATCATCAGACCAGTTATCAATAAGGGCAACCAAAGCTCCATTCCACAGAGTCCCCTGGGGAACAGTGAGGGGCAAGAAAGCCAGTGTTTCCCACCAACTCCCCCTCTGTCGTGGGTTCAGAGATGCTCTCTGGCCCCTGACTCTCCAGCACTCCTGGCTCGCCCTGAAAGCAGGCTGAGCATGGTCCCAGCACCAGAAGGAAGCCTTGGAGCAGTCACAGTTTTCACTGCAAGCTGCCTTCAGTGTGCGGAGGAATGCTTCCCCAGAGCGCCGGCTGCAGTATGGCATTTATATCATTCAGCTCCACTCCATCATATGGGAAGTCTACTGTATCCTGGTGGCCACTCAAAATTAAAAACAAGAAAAATGGGTGCAAAGGGGGTGTTGTTGGGACATGCTGCATACACCTAGATGGCCACTAACAAATGCCCACTGACTGTGGTGCTTTCAGTGAGACTGGCTCCTCTGCTGTCCTCCCTGAGGTCCCTTCAGGCTGTGACGGGCCACAGGCAGGGCTACAGAAGAGCAGTCTGCCCCCACAGTGACTGCCACGGTGCTGCTTACTGCTTCTGGTTCCACTGCTTCCAGGGCAGCGGGACGGCCATCGTGTGCCTCATATCCCAGACGACGTCAGAGCGCGCCACAAACATGCCCATTGAAACCTAGGCACAGCCCACGTTCCCAAACTTTTCCATTTCATTTTTAAAATAACTGAGGGCCTAAGGAATTTTTTGTTTACATAGATTTTATCTATAAGTAAGTTCCAAAATATAACTTAAAACTGAGACATTTGAAAAATAGCGACTTATTTTCCTTAAAATAATAACAAAACCTTCACATTACCCAAAGGATGATATTTTTCCATCAAAAAAACATTTCAGTGAGTGGCATGGTTTTGCATTTTTTCCAAAAGCTCTTAAGTGTCTGGCTCAAAAGAAAACAGCTGGATCCTCATATCTGCTTCTACATTCACTCAGTTGTGATATCACATACCTTGTAGTTTCTGGAAAACTCCACCATACACTCATGGGAGAACAAGAGTGGAGAAGGGCAAATATGTCTGAGCAGCACTGTAAATACTCAGAGCAGAGATAATAAAAGTTCCTGTATTATTGCAGAGACTCATCAGGTAATTAGTGTACAATGCCTTCTACATAGTAATTTTAGCTACTGTGATTATACCCACTTTATAGATGACAAAATTAAGATGGAGAGGTTAAACAATTTTCACAGGATCACAATGATAGAAAGTGACAGTCAGAGTTTGAACCTGAGTCCTAACCACAGAGGATCCTGCGTGTTTTAAGTCTCACTCTTTTTCTCTACCACGTGCCAACGTAAAGCCAAGAGAACATGGCTAAGGTAGGATGCTCTTTAGAAGACACCTTATAGTAGAGGGATTGCTAGCACCTTCTCAAATGTAGCCCATGAAAGTTGACTTATCAGCACTTTGGTTTCCTTTTTGTAAAATGGAAAGCAGTAATTTCTAACTCATAAGTCTTTAAAGCACCTTGGTACATTATATAGCACATAACTAGTACTTTTTAAATGCCTATTATTATTGTTACTGACTAATTAAAACCCTTAAATAGCATTAACAGAAAGTATTCTAGGCTCCCTAGAATTGCATTCAAGGCTTCTACTTGTGGAGAGCAGCTACAGCGTTTGGACAGGTTCAAGCCTCAGACTAATGAGAGGGCATGGTCCTCTCATGGCAAAGCCACGTGCAAGTCCCAGCTTAGAGGGTAAAGCCCTCCCAGCACAATTGTAGCCAAAGGCTATAGTTGTAAGCTTGACCTTACAGTCCGAACCTGTGGTCCCAGGTGGCTAAGTGATATAGGCTGCGGGAGGTGCAGCAAGTGCTGCCAAAACAAAGCTTGATAGAGTTCAAGTGCATGTAATTGAGTAGATTTGAAACCCTCGAGAACATTGTGAACATCTTGACCACGCCCTTACTTTGCCTCGTGGAATCTGGCTATAAAATAAAGACTCGGCTTTCAGGCTATGGCACTGTCTCTCCATCTAAGAGCAGTGTCCTACCTAGCCCCGGCTTTATTCTCTTGTCTGTCTTCTTTAATTCTTCACCGCCCCCCCCCCCCTCAGGTTTACCACTGGCAGTGTTGAGTGTGGCACATCTACCTATATCCTCAGCCTCATCACCTCACTCTACAGCCTCATAATTGTAGTTCCCACTCAACTCTGTGGCTCTATATAAACCGACCTCTCCTCCTGGAATGCTCATCTCACCCTTTTCATTTGTGGTCTCCTCCAGGAAGCTCTCCCTGATGCCCAAGTGCTCTTCCTTGTGACATCTAGTCTTTTCTCGCAGGTACAGCTGCAAAGTGGTGAAAAGATGAAAGCACAGCATGCCTAGACTGTCCAGTTGGTGAAGAGCTGCCATCCCAGGGCCACTAGTGTCCCCACCCAACCACCCTAAGGTCCCTTGCCCCGTGTGGCCTCCTCAGCTAGATTGGGGCTGGACAGTGGTAAGCGAGATGAGTACCTTGGTAACAGTTCTGACACCCTGGTAGGCAAATGCCCCTATGCCTCCTGGAAGGAGCCCTTATGGTCCCTGAGGACATAGCCACCCACTATCAGCCAGTGTTCCCTCAGCATCACCTTCACCTGTCCAATGTGGGAACTACAGCCTCCGCAGGACTCCTTCCAGGTTGATACAAACTTTAGACCAGGATCCCAGTCCAAAGCTGCCCAGGCTTGGAGCTGCCCAATCACTCAGCTTGTCATGCTGAACTTGCCTGTTTGCCTTCCTCCTGTAACTGTACTGTAGGTGGGGCTGGGATAAGGAAGGTGTTTAATTCATCGTCACATCCCAGAAACCAATCTCGGACAGGTACATCAGCAGCACCACTCAAAACACTGAAATAGCTACAGATTGGCCAAGCTCTCCTCCTTGATTCAGGTAACTGAGAGCTGGCTGTGTAGATTCCAGAGGCAAAGGAGGAAATGGGCACACAGATGTGAGGAGGACACACTGAGCTGTTGACCCCTCCGGCTTCTCCCCTGCCCCCTTCTGAAGACAGAGGCTCCCTCCAGCAGGGCTGACAGCTGCCTCCAGTCAACCAAGCCTCAGGAGGTGCCACCCACACAGCCGCCGACCCGAACAGGCCCAGCACCAACCACATCATTAATCCTAAATAGAAAAAAAGCCATCATCTGGCGCTGAGCATTCTCTACCCCATCCAATTTAAATAATGCTGTCTCCAGGCTTGTCGGCACCCTCCATTTTAATAGATCAGGCTACTATTTTAGGTATAGCTGGAGAATCTGCTGTTTTCAAATTAGCCTCCAGTGCTCATCATTAGGTCATCAAATCTTTCCCTGCCAAAACTCATATACCTTAATGTTGAAATGTTTCCTGTTTTATTATCTCCAGTAAACAGCCAATTCTCCCCACACAGAGTCGGCTTCCAGCCAATGATCTGCCCTCCGGCCGAGGATCAGCTGCACTGTTTCCTCATTCATGATGCTGTGCTCAGCACCTTATCACTGCCCAGGCCCCATTCGCAGCCAGGTTTCACGTTGACAACTGTCGTTCCCTCTGGGCAAGCCACGGTTGTCAGTGGAATATTTGGGGGGCGTGTTACAGACAAGTCATTTGCCATCCACCTGGGCTCTGCTGTGGCAGTTAGAGGGGAAAGTGCTCTGGTGCCACAGTTCAAATCCCAGCCCTGTCATTTACCATCTGTGGGACCGCAGACAAGTCATTTACCCTCTCTGAATCCCAGTTCCACTTCCGCAAAAACGGAGCTAATTATACCCATCTGACAGAGTGTTTGGTATGAAAATCAAACAAGATAACATAGATATATAGTGCCTGGTATATCATAGGTGCCAGATAAATGCTAGTTCCCCTTTCCATTCCCTCCCCTCAACTAGAGTGGCATTAACTCTTGTTTAATATTTTGAGAACCACTGAGATTAGAGCTAGAAGGGAACTTCCCTGAGAGTCTCTGGTACAAGCAGCTCACTTTACAGATGAAGAAGATGAGACCTGGAGACCAACCTCCTCATGAAATACATAAGGATTTGCGGCTGTGCAAACTCTTCCCTCCCTCTTGCCTATCCAGTGGCCTGGCTCCCCTGTGGAGCTGGAATCCCTTCTCATCCACCAGAAATAGGCTCTTCTGGAGGCCTTGATACTGGCACATGTGGTTGCACAGCCTGCACTGCACAAGTAGAGTGCCTTCATACAAACAACTAAGTGATGGAACCTCCAGAATTTGAAACATGAGTCCCTAGGCTTCTCCATGAGGAGAGGGACACACCTTCTCTTCTTTAGGTGGAGCCAATCAACAAGAGGGGCAGGTACTTCACACCTGATTGCCAATATGGAGCCCATGGTGCAGCAGAGCTGACTGGGATGCTGGCCTCAGAAAACAAAGCAGAGACTTGTGGCTTCTGAAAGCTACCCAGTTTGGAAATGGGGCCAGATTGTAACCCCTCCATTGGTAAACAGCTATGAAAATTCTACTCTGAGGCCTGTGGTAGACTGTCACAACAATGGGCCCGTATTTGTTCATACCCTCTGTCTCCATGCCTCAGGTATTCCCTCCCACATTGGCTTGGCCAGGTGACCTTCTCTGGATAATAGGACAGTAGAAAATTGTGACAGAATCTGGGTCTTAGAGAGTGCTTGTGTCTCTTTGGTGCTCTTGGACCTGGCAATCATTTCATTAGCAAGCCCTGGCCATTTTGCTGGAGGATCAGAGGCCCCAGTCATCCAGCCGTCCAAAGTGCGACTGTGATAAACCAGCCTCCCCAGCTGGCTCTCCAGCTGACCACAGACACATGAATGAGCCCAGGTGAGATAGGCAGAGTGCGGCCTAGAACAAAATTCCTTAACAGCACGGCACAATTTGCCAACCTGAAAAATGATGAGCTGAATAACAGTTATTATTTTAAGTTTTAAGTTAGTTTGTTACACAGAAAAGCTAACTGATACAGGTATTTGCTAGCTTTTGCAGAGAATTCCAAAGATTTTTTTAAAAAGGAGAAGGAGAAGGAGAAGGAGAAGGAGAAGGAGAAGGAGAAGGAGAAGGAGAAGGAGAAGGAGAAGGAGAAGGAGAAGGAGAAGGAGAAGAAAGGGAAAAGAAAGAAACAATGAAAGAAAGAAAGAGAAAAAGAGGGAGAGAGGAAGGAAAGAAGGAAGGAAGGAAGGAAGGAAGGAAGGAAGGAAGGAAGGAAGGAAGGAAGGAAGGAAGGAAGGAAGGAAGGAAGGGAGGAAGGAAGGAAGGGAAAGAGAAAAGCAACTATATGACACATCTCATTGGGGAGAAATAGTTTTGCATATAAACACACCGGACTTCAGCTAAGAGTTTAATGAGGGCTTAGTTCTCACTTGTTTATCCCATTTATCATGTGTAACGGGGGCTGGGAGCTACGTCGCACATACTTACTTATAGCATGCTCCTATTGTCAGATTTGTTATGTTTGGTCAGACATGCCTTTCCCACTTGCAGATAAGTAACTTTGCCCAAATTTGCCCAGTAAGAAAGTGGCAGAGACAGAATTTGAATCCAGGCAGGCTCACTACAAAACCCAGTCTTCATCAAATAATTTTCCTAAATTTGAGAGCAGATTGCCCTATCCAACATGCATCTTCTAGAGGCATTCTTGTGCCTTGCCTGTCAGGTATGAGACACCTCCTTATAGAAGCACCCCTATAATTCCATGCCCAATACTTTATACTCATCTCATTCTTCCTGCCAATGAGAGCAAATGCCTGAGGGAATCATTTTCCCTGTTTATTGCACCAATTTGGGGGATGGCAGGTAAGGAGTGGCACAGAGTGGCTCAGTGTTTATGGTGATGGTAGCCAGGGGAAAGGGCCTCCGTCCAGTGATGCTTCTGTCATCCTGGGGAACCAGGTGGGAAAGAGTTAAGGGTAACACAAATCTCAGAGGGTAGGGCAGGCATGATGAAGCCTGCCTGGGAGCATTAAGAGGAAAAAGGGCTAAGGAAGTAATACTGGACTCTTTATAAGTCTCTGCACCACTAACCAAATTCTTTCACAGGTATTATCATTACTCTTGAACATAAGGAGATCTGGATTCTACTTATGTCCATGTGTTATGGATACTACAATGTCACTTCTTTGTACCTATACAGAGAGGACACATGTAATTGACTATATGACTATGTTTGAAATGTGCCTAGAGATTTTCAAACATGAAGAACCATAAATGTAATAGCCGTCAATATTTGCTGGAAGGCTACCAAGCACCAGGCTCTGTGCTAATTGCTCTCCGAGTATTATAGTATATCAGTTGATCCTCTCAAGTAGGCTATGAAGGAAGGACTATCCTCTTTTCAAAGATGGGGAAATGGCTTATCTGAAGTCACACAGTTGATAAGTGACAGAGGCAGGATTTGAATCCCAGCAATTTGGTGTTACAGTCCACACTTTTAGCCACTCCGCCATACTGACTTGATTTCAACATGTGATATCAAACTTGAAGGAGATGGCTTGTCAGTGGTTCAAAAAACATTACCAAACAGATAGAAATAATAAGGAAATGTTCATTCAAAGACATGGTGTAGACCAAAAATATTCAAGGGCTAAACTTGGGGTTCTTAGCTTGAGATAGAGCTATGAAAGGGAAGTTAGATATATCAGAAACATTGTCCTAAACCACCAAAGATGATAGAGAGTGGAAATTTAAAACGCAGGTTAATTGGTATTGTATTTACCTGCAAGGAACAGAAAACCTTTGCAGTAACTAAAAGTAGGTCAGAAATTTATTTCTCTCTTACATCAATGTTGGCACTTAAGTCTCAATGCTCTATGCATCACTACACATGTCTTCCAACTGGCCCAAGATGCCCTCTAGTTCTAGTCATCGCATCTGCATTCAGCCACCAGAAAGGGAAAGGAAGAAAAAGTTCCACACATTTTCATTTACATCTCACGGACCAGGGTTTAGTCACATGACCAAACCATTTGCAAAGGAGGCTAGTAAGTATAGTCTTTCATCCAAGAGGCCATATGCTAAGCAAAAATGGGAGAGTGCATAAAGGGAGAAAGGATGTTGATAGCCAAACAAGCACCATCTGTCACAGAACAACCAATAAGGACCTTTATGATCAGATCACTTCTCTTTCGCCTTTGACATCCCAACAATCACACATCAACACCCCCTCCCTCTCAGCCATGTTGAACTACCTGCAGTTTCCAGACCCACACACTGAACTCTGCCACGCCTAGTTCCTCTGCTCTCTGCCTTTCTGAGCCTCTGTATATTCTTTCTCTTCCCAGCTTCCTCATTCCTACTTTTCTCCAGCCCCATTCTCCTGTGGGGAATTCGATGACCCTCTCTGGCCCTCTTCCCAGCTAGCGGCTCCTCCAAGCCCCACAGCTTCTGGTACTCTCCCCCGAAGTGCTTCTCAGTCCAGTGTGCCATCACCAGCTATTAACTCACATGTTAATAAGCCAGTGCCTCCAGGGCATGCCTGGATCTTTGTCCCTCCCTCTGGAGCCCCCTCTCAGCCCCTGCCTTACACAGGTTGGTATTCAAAAATTAAATAGTTATCAAAACTCTTTGCACCGCCCTGTACCACCATCAGAAGCCACACTGTGAGCCACTGAAACATAGACATAGTTGGATGTGTCTTTCTTTATTTTTTAAAAAAAATTCTGTGGAGATCAAGCATTTGCATGACTCTAATATCAAAATTCTAATAAAGACATACACGGAGGGGTCTTGTATTGTGCCCTGATCTACTCCATTCCTCTTGTCCTCCAATGGAACAATTTTCATTAATCTTTTCTACCTTCCAGTGTTCCTTTATGCATATACCTATTGTCCTCCATTTCTTACGCAAAAGTTAGCACTGCACCATTTTGCTTCTTTCTCCCTTCCACTGAATAACAGGTCTTAGTAACCTTATCGTGTCAGGAAAAGGAGCACATCCTAATTTCTCTCTTGGTGGCACAGTATCCCGTGGTGTGCCTGTGGCATTGTTTTTTAACTAGTTCCTCTTTCTTATTATGAACAATGCTGAAGATGTTATTTCATATACAAGGAAGTGTACCTATAAATTCTAATAGTGGGAATTCTGTGTGAAAGGGCAAACACTTTTGTCATTTTGGTAGCTATTGTGGCATAGCATTACTAAACATAAAAATAAAAATTCAAGTCTGTTCTGAACACTTTAAAAATCACCTTTCCTAAGGAAATAGTCCCAGAAGATCGCCGGGACAAATGACCTCATTGTCGCTGAGATGTTTTGTCACAGTCACAGTGGACCAGGAGAAGTGCCAGGTGTGAAAAATCACTCTGGCTGAGCTCTTTTTACACACATAGTGAATGAACCTGGTGATTTTCCTAGCATTTACAGAAAGCTCATTTCTGCCTGGGGTTCGTACCACTACAAAGCTTTTAAAGGAGCTATAGATAAAATGACAAATTCCCCACACTGGAGGCACTTTCCTGGAAGCAAGCAGTGTGGCCGCACATGCCACCCTGGGAGCTTTGCAAACATCACCGCCAATCAAATCCTGGGCCATCTGTGGTTTCCTGTCCATGGGTGGGAGGGACAGGAGCTGCCTCTCTGGACCTCAGCAATGTGCTGAGCCGGGCCACCTGGTCCATCCAACGGATACCCCACCGTGAGCTCAGAGTCCTGGCCTCCTGTCTGAACGAGCACAGAAGCTACCCACTTAAGCATCCTCCCCATGAAAGCTGGTCTTCAGGGAGCTCACATATTTAGTAGCATGTCTGATGTCACAAAGAGACCAGAGCTGAACATGAGTCGAGGACTAGAAAGAAGTAAGGAGAGTCAGTGCCTCCAACTCTACCTCAAATGACACTTAAATTCTAACATGTGTGCACAGGAGGCAGGGAGGCGCCACATGCCACAGCACAGGGAGCAGCTGCACAGGACACACATGACAGGTAACCAAACTACAGGGCCTGGGACAGCAGGGTGAGTGGATGACCCCCCCACCCCAAACACCCAGTGGACTCTTCAGTGATTCTGGAGCCAGATGTGTCTGCCAGAAGGCAGAGAGATTTGGGACAAAATTTGGCATAGACCAAGTTATGGAAAAGGTAGTGCTTGTCTCCAGGGTCTCTGGATCCTCCTTGTACAGACCCCTCTTGGCTGTGTCCCCACTGTCACTTCCCACCTGGAGTGTGGCCCAGGCAGCCGGGGTGGTACTTTCACATTTAAGTCTGGCCATGCAGCTCTTTAGCTCAGACTTAATGCTGCCCATTTCATTCAGGAGCAAAGGGTCGTGCGTGAGCTGGTCTCCCCTAGCCTCCAACCTCACCCCCTGCCCTCTCTCCACTTCCTCCAGTCCAGCCCCCAGGCCTCCTTGCTGCTCTTCAATCCTATTACAGCCCCACCTCTCAGCTCTGCACCTGCCAGCGCCTCCTGCCTGGAACACCTCCCACCCATAACCATGGGGCTTCTTTCCCTCAGGTTTTTGCTTCTCCCTGAGGCCTTTCCTGACCATCCTACTCAAAAGGGCATCACGAATCCCCCTTCCACTGGAATACCTTACCTCCCTCTGCTTTACCCTCCACCATAGTACCTATCTCCATCTATACCCACTATTTATTTTACTTCTTTCTTCATCATTGCCCCCTCCCCCTCCTGCCCAACACTAGAATAGAAGCCCTGTGAGAGCAAGGGCTGGTGTCTGTCTGTTTACCACTATCCCCCCATATCTAAAACAGTGCCTGGTGTGCAGTAGGCGCTCCAATATCTGTAGAATGAATGAATACAGGGACAAGGGATGCATTTCGTCTAAGCGACCTCATCTCCCTGATCACTGAAAAAAAGAAAACCATCTAGAAACCCATGGACAGTGAGGCTGGATCACTGGCCCCCTCCCGTCTGGCACCGTCAGAAATGATGCACTGTCTTGGCTACATTTTCAATGAGGAAGGCCAGTGTTTAACACGAAGGGACAGATCTCTGGCACCGCAGTTTTGTGCCACAGTGGGGGGGGGGGGGGGGGGGGAGGGACCATTTTGAAGAGAGAGCTTTCCTTGATGTCCAGGGCCCGCCCAGGCCGCCTGCACCAGGCCAGCTGGAGGAGGAGGAGGGAAGGGCTGCACAGTGTCTCCCTGGGTCAGCACCCGGGGTGGAGCTGTCTGAGACATAGCCGTTCTGAAACCACATCACGTGCTGGGCGGCGAACTCTGGTGCCTCAGACCTTGTCAGCCTGAGGAGCCTCAGCCAAGTGTGGCCCAAGCACCTGGCCACTGTGGCTCGGATGCTGTGACCTTCATGAGCAAATAGCAGGTGACATTGTTCCTCTCCCACCACTTCTTTCACCAAAGCCAACCTGTCCTAGTTCGTTTGTATCGGACAGCAAAGCCGAATGACAGTCACTTTAAAAAATTCTGATACGTCCTAAATTAAATTACAGCAGGCTGAGGCTGGAAGGAAAAGACTGGAGAGGACAACCAGTATACAGCCGGAGGCCAAAACCAACAAAAGACTGCTTACATTCCCGAATGCGTGTTGAAATTTTGAATTAACTTCCAGGTGACTATTTCCATGATTCTCTAGAAAGAACAGCCGAATGTAAGCCCTGTGAGAGCAAGGGCTGGTGTCTGTCTGTTTACCACTACATCAGGGTGGCCGCCCGCTGGGAGCCACCCTGTCCTGCTCCTGCATGAGCTTCCCAGACTGCTGCCCAAACCCACCCGGGAGTGCACACGCTCTTTCCCTAAGGACTGTTCCAGACTAGCCTCGCCTTATCCCACCTCCTTTATTTATAGCCAAAGTAAAGTCTTTCAAAAAACGAATACCTTTCCCCCAAACTTAATGTACTGAAGAGCCCTGTGAAGTCCAGGAAGGTGGCCGTTTGTCTCCTCCACCCAGCCCTGCGGCTGTGGTTTAGACTGCACGCGGGGACCTGGTCCTTTTCTCACCAGCATCTGGCTCAAAAAAACCTTTCTTTCAGAAAAGCTTTCAATGTAAAGGTTTTTAAAGATATTTTAATCACTTACATTAATCTTATCCATGCCCCAGGAAGACTGAAGTGCCATTATCAATTTGAAAAGTACCGGTAATAAAAGTTCTAGGTTTGGCCATTTCCTGCATTCTTAAAACAGCTGAGTCATGGTTAAAGTTCTGCATACTTAAGTCAAGGTCATCGATGGCCCCAGGTTGCTAATCCTCTGCTCTCCTCTGGAAGTGCTGCTTTCTCACCTTTGTGTGCGGGTGCCTGGAGTTCCCTCCTGTCTGCTCCTGCTCCTGCTCCATCTCCTAGGCCTCTACATGTGAAGTATACTGTCCAGTGCTACAGTCTGAATGAAACCATCTGTGTATGGATGACTCAGTTTTCTGTTTTACACCTGGCTCTGGGCAGCAGGCTCACAGCACAACTTCGCCTCTTTGGTGTCTTCACCTGGATGGCCAAGGAGCAGCTCAGACATCAGATGCCCAACGTGGCATCTGATTGTTCCCACCCCCTCACCCGGATGCTCCATTGTTGTAAATGATGACACCCTCCACCCAAATCGAGGAAGCCCGACTGCAGGGCTACTCCTGGATCCCTCTTTCCCTCAAACCATACATTGAATGGAGCAACAAGCCTGTCTACTCTGCCTCAACAACACTTCCCAACCTTATCGTCTGCTCTGATCAACTGCCTCGATCTCCTCACTGGGCTCTCTGCTTCCGTTCCAGTTCATTCTCCCCTCCGTAGCAGGGTGATGCTCTAACAGAGCACACCGGGTCTCTCCTCTGCTTAAACCCTTTGGTGGCTCCCGATTACTGTGAGAATAAAGTTAACATTCGCAAGCATGTTAAAGGCTCTGTGATTGGGAGATTATCTTCTTTGTCCCCCCTCAGAGAGCCCATCTGTCTCCCCCGACTTCCACCCCCCAGCTCTTTGGGTTTCCTCTTTCTGAGCACCTCTTCCATTGGTTCTTATTCATCCTTCTGAGCTCAGCCTCCCTGTCACCTTGTAAGAAAGGCCTACCCTGACCACCCTACCTGACGTGCCCCATCGAGTCGCTCTGCTAATTCATTGTGCACTCAGTGCACTTACCACAATTTAATTATCTTGCTTGTCACTTGTTTATTGCCTGCCTCCCCCACCAAGTGCAGCTCCATCAGAATGGGGTCATTGCTTCCCTCCTTCACTGCTGTGCACCCCCAGTGCCAAGCCCAGTGCCTGGCACATAGTAGGCACTCAACAAATAGTCACTGAGTGAATAAGTAATGTCAGTCACCTATAAAAAGCCAGGTTTTTGGTGGTGGTGGTGGTGGTGTTCTCTATTTTTACACGATATCACTGGCATTTCTTTTAGTTCATTCTTCTAATATCTCATTAAATGATGCTTCTTATTTGTGTGGTGCAGATAAATGGAATGGCTTACTCTTGAGTGAACAGTATAATAGAATTGTTAGCAGACACTAATTACACACCTCCGAGCACCCTTCATGGCCTCAGGCAGCAGCCTAATGGAGGACATCAGCCTGATGGCCATGGCCATGGCCATGCTGCAGATGAAGTAGAAATGTGAAATGAGGATGAAATAACCCATCCAGTCAGTCCACCTACCAAGTCAGACATACAAGCCCAGAAACAACCCTGAAATGGTCTCCCTCTAAACCAGCTGTGACCTGAGTAGCTGGTAATGCCCCCTGGTGGTTCCCTAAGGAGGTGTCACATTCTCCCACCTTTAAGAGTTTTGGGCTCTTCCCCACATTGGCGCCTGTCCTCTGAGTGACCCTGGTGCCCTCACAAGTTCCCTAGTGGCCACTCTCAGCCATTCACGTGTACTTTCTGCAATTTTATTTTCTGCTCCTCTCCAATTCTCCTGCTGCTCCCTCAATTGCCAGGTCTCCAGATTGCCTTCTAACTGATCTTCCTGTTAGCAGACTTTGAATGCCAGGTTCTTGAGTTTCAATCTCATAGAATTGAGGGCTGAACTCAGTACAAGATCATGGAGTTCATTGAAAGAGCTTGTGCACAAGGGCGTCGACCAGAAAAGAAAAGAGCTCCCTGAGGGATTCATGTGGAGGGCTTATATAGGGGTCTTGGGGAGGGGTGTAGGGCTTGGGAATGAGAGTGAGGTCCGTTGTCCCATGATCGTCTTCGGGTGGCGGTTTTCCATGGTCAGTGGACCACTCAAAGGGCCTATAAAATAATACTTGCACAAATATTCTAGTTATCAGTTAATTGAGAAAAACAACTATTTTGCAGGACATGATGTTAAGAAGGGATGTTATTGTTGTGCATTCTTTAAGGATGCAGTTAGATTAATTTCAACTATAGGATTTTATTGAAAGCAAGGAGTCATAGTCAGGCCTCTAAGATAGAGTTCTTTCTGTCAAGATGCAGTCCAGTGCTACCCCTACGCTCTCTCGTTCCTGCCTGGGGTAGCTCATCCACACACATCTAGAATTTCCTTCCTAAAGAATAAGTAGACCCCTTCGCTCACAGCACAACAGTTCAACATTTATTGAGTGAGGTATCAGACCCCCTCCCTGTCTTCAAGGAGGGCAGCTTAGGGGTATTAATGGCTCCCACAAGTGCCTGCTTTTCAGCCTGGCAAACAGTCTTTCTCCAGCAGCCCCTGCCTCTTTTTCCATCCTCACTGCCAGTAGCTAGTTCGCTGTCTGTATTCTCCACCCGAGCATCTGTCGCTCCCCCTCTGCTGCCCCTCTGTACCCTCACAGCCTCCCTCCAAACTTCATCTCCTGGTTGTTCTGACTTTTCACCGCAGAGTAAGTTCTATTCCTTCTCTGATGTCCAGTTGTTCCTGGGCATAGTGTTACTAAAGTTCTTTTCCCATCACTTTTTGTTGCATTTAAATTATTTTATTTATTATCTGTCTCTCCCCCTAGGTATGGTCCTTGAGGGCAAGTCTGTATTGGATTCACCTTTCTGCACAGTACCTGGCACAAAGTGCACCCTAATAAAATTGTGTTCAATAAATGAGTGAAAGCTCTGAAATGTGTCAGTCCTAGTTTCCTTGCTTAGATTAGGTCCACCCTGCAGCCCTGCTGGAGTTTTCAATTACTCAAGGCACAACAGTGCTTTAAGGGAGAGGTTCAGCTCCCTAGCCAACCAGGGTAGACAAAACCATCGCTCAAGCCCCGTCTTTCCAATTTGCTCCTCCCAAATCTGTCTTCAAGATAAAGGATGCCAGATGCTCATCCTGGCCTCATCAATTCTAAACCAGGTAACTCTTTTTTAAAAATATATTTTATTGATTTTTTTACAGAGAGGAAGGGAGAGGGATAGAGAGTTAGAAACATCGATGAGAGAAAAACATTGATCTGCTGCCTCCTGCACACCTCCCACTGGGGATGTGCCCGCAACCAAGGTACATGCCCTTGACCAGAATCGAACCTGGGATCTTTCAGTCCGCAGGCCGACGCGCTATCCACTGAGCCAAACCGGTTAGGGCCCAGGTAACTCTTTCCAATACAACCCTGTTGTAACTCCAAGAAAAGTATCTGTGTTTTAAGTAAAAACACGCTACACCTGGGTTTGCAACCTCAGCGACTGTCAGGGTGTAATACCTGGTGTCAGAGGAGCCAGGCTCTTCTATGAATGAACCCGAGAGCCTCTGAGTTCACCTCCCTCCCTCCCCCCCGCCACCCTCCCCTCCTTTTCTCCCTCCCCTCCATGCTCTCAGAGCCATGCCGCCAGGTTCCTGAACCCCACCCGCCTTGAGGAGCCTGTTTGCCTGGGAACGGTGAGGGAGCCATCAGCCACCAAGTCATGATTTGGAAGGAGAAGAGAAAGAAAGAATGGAACTGCTCTGCCTAAGAAAGCAGGGCATATTTGAGAACACTGTGCTGAGTGGAACAGTTAGCTCTAACATGAGGAAGAGGAGGAGGGACAGAGAACCCTGAGGAGGGACAGAGGTCTAAGAAAATGGCAGAGAGCAAGACGCGGCCAACTGAAGCAGGAAATGATTTTTTAGACAGTCATCTTGATAGTGCAACCTTGCATTTTTGTCTTCATGTGCTATAATCCCACGCCTTGACCCCAAACAGACATCCGCAGCCCCATGTTAGTGGAACTTTCTGAATGAACAGGCACAGGACCCCAGCGGGCAAGCCTGGTTGGCAAGAAAAACGGCAGCCACAGGAACGGTGGCTAGGAGCAGCAAAGCCAGCTTCATTCTGCCAACCTGTGAAAAACCGCTTTTGTTTAAGGAGCAAAAAGACATAGCACTAAGAAGCCTTATTCTCTAAAATGAGAAAATCCCAGAAACTTTTCTGTTCGAAATCACTAAGAATGGACTATCCCCCTCCTACCTGGGAGGTCCCAGGCATCTGGGACACAGAGCAATGGCCTGGATTTTCAGCCCAGGGGGAAGAGCTTCAGATGACGAGGTGGTAGATTGAACATTCTCCATTTCTCTTAACCCGGCAGTTTCCAAGGAAACAGGACTCCGAGTCCGCTCTCGATCCAGGCTGATGCTAATTCCTTTGGACACAGCCCTGCTTTGCTTTGAGCCCATCACAACATGGCTTCATTTGACTTTTAGCTAAATCCCACCATTTCCCCACGTCCTGTGAGACCCTCCTTGCTCCCTCTGTTAGATGAGTTACTCTGATGCCCTGGAGCACTGTCTGAGTTGTAACAAGTCAATCAACTCACCAAGGAAGCGCATTTATCTCTGGTGATCCCCAGGCTTATTCCTTCAGGCATTCCAGGGAAAGTGAGCCCCGATGGTGCACAGCAATAGGTGGACGTTGAGGAAAGACTCCAAAAGTTTAAGACTGTGGGTTCTTGGGTTGCAGAGATAAATATAAAGAAATGGAGAATAGTAGGGACTTTTGGAATCAGGCAGTGCTGGGTGAAAGTTCCAGCTCCCCACTTTCTAACTGGGTGTTACCCAACATGTCTAAGCTTTAGTCATCTTTATTTGGGGGTACTGTGAGGATTCAATGAGATAATGCCTGAGAAATGTTATTATGGTGCCTGTCGTATATTAACCACTCAGTGTTAACTATACCTATTTCTAAACTAGGAATGGATGTGAATACGAAATGAAAGAATCATGAACAAATAAAAACATCAACTCTGTTGAGGGTGTAGGATTTGGGGTGACTTTCTTGTATCTCTGTCTTGTTTTCCTTGGGTTGTGATGTCTCCTTTTTCTCCTGAGCTCACAGCTAGACCACAGGCCTGCTTCCACCGGCCTGGAAACTGTTCTCCCAGTTGCTCAAGTCAAGACACTTGGAGTCATCTGGATCCTCTCTCCCTGCCTCGGATCTAAATAAGTAGTAAATCCTGTTGGCTCTTGTTCAAAACACCATCACCTGTCACCACCTTTGGCTACACACCCTGGTCCGATCAAACATCATACTTGCCTTGGTTACTGAATATACACTGAGTGGCCAGATTATTATGATCTCTGAATGCATAATAATCTGGCCACTCAGTGTATATCCTAACTGGCCTTCCTGCTCCTCCCATCCTCTCCTCCGGTGCAGGCTCCCCTTAGCAGCAGCTAAGGGGAGCCTGCACCCTTTTATGCTCAAAGCCCTCCAATGACATCCATCTCACCAAAGCTTTACAATCACAGGGTCCTACACAACATGGACCTGATTACCTCTGAATTTCTCTCTCACCCCTCCTCTTTTTCATTGCTCCACAATAGCCACACTAGCTATTGCTTAAAATGCCAAGGGCACTCTCTCCTCGGGACCTTTGCACATGCTATTCCCTCTACCTGGAGCACATGATTTCCAAATGGTTCACTTCCTCACTTTCTTCAAGTCTATGTCTACATGTTACCTTCTCAGAGATGCCTCCCTGACCCCTGAGTGCATGTGCATAGACACACACACACACGAATGATAAATTCCTCCACTCCCACCATACCCTATCATCCATACTCTATTTTCTCCCACAGCATCTATTGCCATTGGACACACAACGTATTTACTTTCTATTTGCTTATTTTCTATTCCTGTCACTAGAAAAAATGATCAGAGACTTACTTTGTGTTGGTCACAGCACGTAGCACAAAGCTAGCATAAAGTAGATGTTGATTAACACTTTGTAATGAACTGTATGAATAAAATCAAAGATTTTAATGGGTGTTATTTCCCATACACTCCTGAGCGATTAAGGCAATATCATTTTTTTCTTTTCATCACATGAAACAAACAATAGAAAAAAAGTAAGTGATTTTTCTCCCAGCCATATCAAGGCTAGGAGTTCTCACTTGCTGCCTCTGTACAGAAAAGCAGTGGTCTTCGAGGAATCCCCAGAAGTCAAGGGCTCACATGTCTGCACACACACACACACACACACACACACACACACACACACACACACACACACTTGCATACTATGGTGCAGAAGAAAACCTCGCCAAAGGAGGTAGGCATCTATTGCCAGGCCACCATGAACAACAGCTGCAATTACTGCTATTTTAAGAACTCTAAATTAGCTTGTTGGGTGACCGCAAAGAGCCATGCTGAGTGGTTCTCAAAGAGTGAGCCCAGGGCAGCCACAGCCACATCTCCTGGGAACTCGCTGGCAATGTGAATCCTTGACCCCACCAGTCCCACTGGCTCAGAAGTTTGCGGGGGAGGGGAGCTGGGCCCAGCACTGTGTTTTAACAGGCCCTCCAGGTGATTCTGGTGCACCAACGTTGTGAACCACTTGCCTTACTGAATAAAATGAATAAAATTGTCAAGTGGCATGTTGTCTAATATTGAGTTCTGACTTGAATGTGTCAGGCTGTATAAATCTGAAATAACATCACGGGGAGGGGAACGGAAGCTCTCTGGAGATTGGAAATCCTATTGCTTCCCCATCATGGATCTCTTGCTCTGATCCAGCTCTTCCTGTTGGGCTGATGTGAAATGTATTAACAATGTCACCAGCTGCCCAAGAAACAGGCGTCTCTGCCATCACAGCAACCAATATCACTGCCTGCACTAATTGGTGTCAGGTCCTTCCAGAATCATAGGAACTAAGTGGGTCCTAGAGATTGGGTCACCTAATACAGGTTCCAAGTGGTCTTCACCCTATCCCCACCTCATTTCAGTCCTGTACATGGGAAATACAGGACACCATGGAGCAGCCTAGAAATATAGGACATTGCTCAAGTGTGTGGGAGGAAAAATAGAACCCAGGCCTTCTGTCCTAATTACAGTGCACTTTTAGCTCCTAGTGAACAAGGACTGCTGTGGTTAATGGTGTCATCAATATCCACCCACACAGCTCCTAGATCCAGAAGCCAGTATTACTGGAGAATATTACACAATCACTCAGAGAGAGACACAGGCTCTTCCTAAAATGCCTTTCCCCTGTTGGAGCTCCATCATGCCTTTCTCCACACTTAGAATAAAACCCTAAACCCCTCACCACCACCACGAACAACAAAACCAAAAAGTCCAATTTAAAAATAGGCAAAGGACTTAAATAAACATTTCTCCAAAGAACATATACAGAGCCTTTGCACATATCTTTTCCTCTATCTAGAACATTCTTCTCTCTTCTTTGCAGAGGTAATTTCTTTTAATCCTTTGACTCCGTGGCACAAACTAGCTAGATGTCCACCAATCTCCTGCTTCTTCTCCCTAATAGACACACAGCTAGACCTTACTTCCCAGCCTCCTTTGCATTTAGATATGTCAAGTGATGGTGAGCAAAAATAACATGCGTCACTTATGGGCTTGCACACCGCTCTGGGAAAATAAAACATTATGCAGAAAAGTATGGCAGCAATGAAAGTTATGTATTGAAAATTGAGAAACCACAAGTGGAAGGGGCTGGAGTCCTTGAAATAGTCCATGGAAAAGAGCCATCAACTGATTGGTAATATTCATTTCGGATTTTACATTAGAAAAAAAACTTGTATTTGAGCCATTATCCACTTTGGGGTGTTTCCATTGTGGTTAAATGCCTAAGCTTACTCTAATACAAATCTCAGGTAGGGGAACCCTATACCACCAATGTCTAAGAGCTTTCCTCCTCTCCGTCATTTGTGTCACCAAGTAATTTTTTGGCCTCTTTTCAGAGTTTTGTGACTTATTTATTTATTTTAACACTAGAGGCCCAGTGCATGAAATTCGTGCATTCCGGGGGGGGGGTCTCTCAGCCCGGATTGCGAGAGGGCACAGGCCAGGCTGAGGGACCCCACTGGTATATGATTCAGGCTGGGGAGGGATGTGAGAGATTGGCCATCCAGGGAGGAATCACAGGAGAGCTCCAGGGCGTGTCTCACTCAGTCCCAATTGGCCATACCCCAGCAGCAAGCTAACCTGCCAGTCAGAGCATTTGCCCCCTGGTGGTCAGTGCACATCATAGCAAGTGGTTGAGTGGCCTTAGCATATCATTAGCATAATTATGCTTTGATTGGTTGAACAGCTGACCGGACAACCGGACACTTAGCATATTAGGCTTTTATTATATAGGATATTGATTTTGGTATGTTTTCCCCACTAGCTAGTAACCTTCTTTGATAAGCAAACTGTGTGTCTAATTTATCACTGCATTTTCCAGTGCCTAAGACGAGCTCCATAAACATATACCATATGAATGAATATAGGTCTAAATTTCAGACTATATATCAGCAGTTCTTGTTCATTCTGTTAGATTCTCCTCCACAATCATGCCATATTACAGAATGTGTCTCCATCTGTCCTCTCCTTGATGGTCTTAGAACCTTTTGAAACTTATATACATTCATGTTGAACCTTTTAACACATTGTTTTTGCAATGCTGCAGTTAATGCTGTCTGTTCCCCACAGACTGAGTTTCCCCACATTTGCATTCCTAGTGTCTAGCATGCAGTAGGCAGTCAAATGAATTGAGCAAGTGAGTGACCATGTCAAGAGATGGATTTGACATTGATCCCATCTCAAGTCAGAGGCAGAGCTCAGAACATGGCATTGACAACTTTGGCCTATTTCTCGTCTAGACACATGTCATGAGTCATCACATCCCAGAGATGGAGTGTGTTCTAGAAAGAAACCTGGCCAGGGGAGCAGGAGACATGGGTTCAGAGCCCACTTGGTTCCAAGCTCACTCTGGCAAGTCACCTTATCTCTCCCAGACTCACTCTGGCAAGTCACCTTATCTCTCCCAGACTCAAATCTCTTATGTAAACTATGGAATTGGGGCTCATCAATATTGAAAGACCGTTTTAACTTCAAAATAACATTGTGTAAACCTGAGCAGCCAAAGAAGAATAAAGAACAATGCTCTGCCTGCTCTATTTCAGAAGCCCCTGACCACCTCTGTCTATCTATTGAGGGTCTGAAATGTGCCTGGTCCAGATTGAAATGTGCTATGAGTGCAAAATGTACAGTGGGTTTCAAACATTCAGTAACTTTAAAAAGCATGCCAATTTCACATTCATAATAATCTGGCACATCATAGCAAGTGGTTGAGTGGCCTTAGCATATCATTAGCATAATTTTATATTGATTACATGTAGAAATAATATTTTTATATATTAGGTTTGATAAAAGGTACTATTAAAATTAATTTTACCCATTTCATTTTGCTTTTATAAAGGTGGTTAGTAGAAAATTTTTAATTACATACATGACTCACATTGTGGACAACACCATTTTTTGCCATGATTCGTGCTGTAATCCTGCTATACAATCCAAGCTCTAATACATAAATCATTGTTCCTAAAATCTTTTTAGAGTTCTCAAAATTCATTCTGAAATAAATCCATAAAAAGTTCACTAAAGTGGAATTATCTGTATTGAAACTTCATTATAAATATGTTCCCATGAATATATTGTGCAACTGTGTTTTATAACCAGTTTAAGTTGAAACTATTAGTGAGAAAGAAAACAATTGCAGCAATGGAAAAACTATAAGGCTGAAGCAATCATGATGGAGACAGTGAAAGACACCAGAAGAAAGCTTATCTTTTCTAGATATAGGATAGCCTGAATTGTACCCCTAACCCCTAGATGTATTATCTGTGTTATGAGAGAAGCAATGTGAATATCTTTTCTTTGTTTCATTCACTTCAGAATTGACCAGAGTGTAAGCTAAGGTGGTGGTTAGGGCCAGGTAGAGTTACAGAAAGGAGAATAGTGGGTAAAATAAGTGTCCACATGAGAAATAAGAATTCTAAGGGAAGCAGAGTGGAACCAGGAGAGAAATTATGAAGGTGGCTTGCAGGCCCATCAGTGTGAGGTCAGTACCACCTGGAACCTGATAGAATGTGGATACAAATTCTTGGGCCCATCCCAGTGTCAATGTAGGGGCACTCCTCTCTTGCTCAGGACTATTCTCTCTTCACAGAGTCCTGGGGAAACATTCATCTGGGACCTGAGTTTCCAAAGAGTAGATTTCAAAGATCTTTGTGGTTGATCCCAAGCCAGTTATTGTCAAACGTCCTCCTCTTTATCAACATTGTGTGTGTAGGTATATTTATTTCTTTAATATAGGTCTCTTCTACTTGGCCATAAACTCCTTGGGAGCAAAAACCTTGTCTATATTTTCACTTCTGTACCCCCAGGTGTCTGGTTCATATTGAGCATCAGTAACTATCTACTTAAAGAATAAGTATGAAAGAAGTGCTTTATAATTATGAAATAACTACCAGATCTATTTCTCTAATCCTATATAATAAAGAGCTCATATGCTAATTAGACCAAACAGCCGAACGACCATCCGGATGACCTTCCAGACTAAGCCAGGGCTGTGAGGGCCAGCTGGGGCTGCGAGGGCCGAGCCCCTTGCATGAATTTCGTGCATCAGGCCTCTATCTATATAATAAAAGCCTAGGTGACTGTTACAGCAGAATGACCAGAATGACCAGTTGCTATGATGTGCACTGACCACCAGGGGGCAGATGCTCAAAGCAGGAGCTCCCACAGGTGAGCAGAGTGGCAGTGGCGGGAGCCTCCCCCGCCTCCACAGCAGCACTAAGGAAAGAGCAGTGAGCCAAACAGTAAGAAGGAGTAAGTAGGCAGGTGGTAAGGAGCAAGGGGTCCTGGACTGCAAGAGGGTGCAAGCCAGGCTGAGGGACCCCCTCCCCCAGTGCAGAATTTTGTGCACCAGGCCTCTAGATTTTATGAAAAGAAAACAGGGTCTATAGAGTGTTGTGATCAAGAGCAGCAGGCAGGTGAGAGAAAGCATCAGGGCTGAAAGTTTCAGCCTCATTTTGTCCACAACAGCTCAAAACATGGGTCAAATGCCTGTGAGTGGAAATCAGGACCAAAACTCCACTTGGCATGAAAGAGAAGGGGAGTTTTTCTGAGAAAATAAGCTTCTAGTTGTAGTCAACTCAACTAGAAGATGAGAGGAAAACACCAGAAGTTAATTTTGTTTTTTAAAAAGCCAACCTTTGTGGTGAAATTTTCCAAATGTGAATTAAGGAACAAATTCCTTCCTGAATTATGTATAAATTGGATCAATTCACAACTGTGTCTCTTACGTATTTATTTTATCTTATTTTCCACAGTCGTATGGACCATACCTGCCCATCCCTTCTCAATCTATACAGTGCTGTGATCTGAAACCCATTACCTCATATTCCAGTGACCCGTGTTGACACCACCCAGTTAATCTGTAGGAATGCCCAGGCTGAGGACAGACAAGTCACCAATGATAACTGTTGCTAACTGTTCCTCCTACTCCACTTCTACCAGTACCTTCTCACCTGAAGATACTAGAGGAGTTGGAATAAAAAGACACATCTCAGGAACCCCCAGCAAAGGGTTTTTTTTTCTCCTTGAATCTAAAATTCCCAATTGTTCTGCAAGCAACGTTAGTAGGCCATGTCTCTTGTCCTAAATAAATAAATAAACTTTGTAGAAATGAACAGATGGAGGAAAATTTTAAAGCAGCATGTAGGCATTTCAGGCTCAAATCCCATTAACAGATAACTGTTTATAACAGCAGCTCCCACACAGAGCTTTGCAAATTTTAAACTTGTGTGTAATAGATTGGGCTCCCTATCCCCAAATTATCTGCACTGATATCCTTTCATTTGGATCAAACTTCCTCCAAGCTAGAGTCCACGTTGTCACTCAAGAAGTGTGTGTTAGGGGAAGCACGGGTTAGGAGGGAAAGGGGCCTGCAGGTGGACAGCACCAGGAGCAATCAGTCTTATGGCTTCTTAGTTCTCTCCTCCTTTCTCAGAGGAGTTGTTCAAGTTCTGGAGAGGTAGTTGGTTGATTGTGCTAAACTGGCACCTTGACACAAACAAAGGAAAGAAGATTACAAGCATGGATGCTCTCAGTAACCCAAAGACACAGCTGCCTTGTTTCAACAAAACAAGAGAACCTAGATACAAGTGAACATCGAAATATTGAGGTGCCACCTAGCTTGGTATTGACAGTTAAGAATCATGCAGTGAGAGAAATGAGATCACTCAGGGGCAGCCAGGAAAGCACTCTCAGAAGTAGATGGAAGAGACCTCAGAAATCCCTGGCTGGGATGGGAAGTTTGTGCGGGCTGTGTTTAAAGAAGGAGCTGGTGACTGCAAGCCTTTATTAGAGAGACCCATGTTTACTTGATTGGTCCCCTCAGTCTGATATGGAAGTGGAAACCTGAATTACCCTAATTACTAATACTAGGATAGAAAGTAAGGCTCTTAATAAGTTCATTGACTATCTGAAAACTTGGGACACTCGGGGTTAAAAAATCCAGTAACGGCCTTGACTCAAAATTGAAGAAAACATATAGGGTTCTGTCTAATCCCTGACGTGGGCACTGATTTCATAGTGCATGTCTCATTGAATCACTGGCCTCCAGAAATGCAGACAAGTGAAACCATTTTAGAGCCAACTCAAGGGGTCACTAGAGCACAGTAATAGGGACTAAGGATTCCTGGCACATCTTAAAATCCAGTAAAAATGGCACCCATGCTACAAGCCAACATACAAATGCTTCGATCCTATTTCAACTTAAATTTCCTCAAAGAAATCTTCCCTGACTTCCCTTACTCATGTCTCCCTGTTAAATGTTCATGTACCACCCAGTTCTTCTTTATTGCATTTAATCTACCTGTAATCATACATTTAATTAGCTGCCATTATATACTTAATGTCTGTCTTTCCTGCTAGACTGTGAGCTCTTTGAGAGTGGAAAACATGCAAATTTTTCTCATGATTTTATCCCTAGAGCTTAAAAAAGTATATGTTGACTTACTCTGGACTAATAGCCAATAATAGTTTAGGCATTACTTATTAAATAAAGAACTGAATAAATACACTAATTAATCCATAACACTTAATAAGAGAGGAGACATTGACCTTGAAAAAAATCCAGTGAAAAGCCTCCGTTGAAGATGATGGACCAAACACTCAACTTCAGTGTTTATTTCTCCAATTTGGCATATCTTCAGCAGCTCAAAGAATGCCTTGATATGATAGGTTTGCTGAACTGGATCCCTTGGGAGAAATGAGGTATCATTTCTAGCAATGATTACTAATGAGTATTACTCAAGAATTCAGAATGTGCACATCACTGTGTAAATTACATTGAGTCCTAAAGGCCACATGGAATCTTCACTCACTCCTCTGAACATACTACACATTAATTACTAGGCTATATTTATTCTTAAGGTCTAGAACATGGCAGCTGTAAGCATATTAGGTGATTATAGCGAGTGCCCTATGTTTAATTACATAACCTTGACTTCCTACTTTATTTAGGTAAAATTGATCGGAGTCCTAGTTGGCTACAGATGGATAAATCCAGACATCTTTATCTCACTGAATTCAGTGAGGCTGTTGTGTCTGATTTAAGAAGGAATGTATACATTTTCTCAGTCCCCCATATCTGTTCAATGGCAGTCATAAGACCAGGTATCACGGTCTTGAGTTCTGGTGGCTGAATGCATCTGAAAGTATACTACTCTCATATAGGCTCAGCAACAAGGTTTGACAGTCTACTTTTTATACCAGATAAGTTTTCTGAGGTTCTCTTATCATCCAGACAGGGAGAGAGCCCCAAGAAAGACTGGACTTCCCACTTATTTGGTGTGGGAGGTATGAAAGAATGAGCATTCGTGGTTGTGAACATTAAAAAGTATCTTATTTTACTTATGCAGCTGGCTCTCAAGGAGGAAATTCTGGATTCTGAAATATTTTTCTGTGCATCAAGAGCATTTATGTAGTTTATGTAATTATGACCAGTAAAATAATAGAAGTTTGGTTATTAGTGAGTAAATTCAATTTCCTGTTGCAGAGTTTATAATTTTAAGAAAACAAATACAATTTCCTTTAACAACTATTTTTTAACAACCTTTGAGGTTTACCAGTATGCAGGGGTATAGTTTTAGGTTCCAACCTAGGGTGATAATTTTCCAAAATAAATCATCCCTGAGAGAGATACCAGAACTCATTTAAAGTATTCTATGTCCTTCATTAATAAACATTTAGAGAGAGCTGTCTTGATATCTACAAGCATCAAAACATATAAAAATTTAAACTAAAAGGCAAGGTTTCTTCCTTTGGCAAGGGTTGTTAGTCCATTGTATTTTATGAACTAACAAATATAAGCACTGCTTCATTTAATCTTTCTTATCTTGTTGAGATCTGTAATTGTTTAGCCCTGTACTTTGAATCTTTGAACCATTTTTATCAACAAAGTTTATTCTATTTCAAGAT
The DNA here is from genome assembly GCF_951640355.1 of Cnephaeus nilssonii. Classification (NCBI taxonomy): domain Eukaryota; kingdom Metazoa; phylum Chordata; class Mammalia; order Chiroptera; family Vespertilionidae; genus Cnephaeus; species Cnephaeus nilssonii. The sequence goes on along the minus strand of NC_137072.1, from coordinate 28,262,175 downwards.
TTGACCCCATTAAAGGCTTCATAACCTTATTTTTTCTAGCTTTAACCAAGACTGAAATAAGTAATTTTAAGTTTATCATTTTTTACTTTCACAGGCTAGTTTTAATTTCATTTTGGGAAATAAAGGAGACATGATAACATTTATAGCTTTTGTTTTATATAAAGGTGTAATGTTGTATTTTTGTTTGTTTGTTTGTTTAAATTTCTTTATTGATTAAGGTATCACATATTTGTCCTCATCCCCCCATTTCCATCCCACACCCCTCCCCACTCATGCTCCCACCCCCCTGTTGTCCTTAACCTCTGAGGCCCGACAGTCTGATCCACACCTCCTTGTTTCTGGGTCTGTTCTTGTTCATCAGTCTATGTTGTTTATCATTTCCCCTAGATGAGTGAGATCGTGTGCTACTAGGAATACACTTATAAGAACCGAAAATGAGACAAGCAATAATGGTTATGCTGAAAGGCAAATGAATCAGTCTGTAGTGAGTTTCTTTCTGGGCCAACAGTTCTTTTGAGACCCAATTTCAATGTCAAACAGTTCCTTATGTGTACATGTCAGCAATGATATTTCAGTTCTGGATGGTGGACAGATGGTGGTAATGCAGGTCCGACCCTCTCTGGTTTGGTCTTGGGCAACCTGCAGTGACGCACAGCTGCTAACTGCTAGTATGGCAAAGCGATGTCAGTGTCTTCCATCTCTGGACTGCTTCTCTTCTGTCTTCATGGCTGGAGTAGTCCTGTCAATTCCTCTCTGTTGCCAGAATCCACATGGTCTCGGAGTTGTTTTCTGAAAATATACAAACATATTCTTGACCAAAAGTTAATAAAGGGATATTTTATATAAAATTGACTTAAGATCCTTTTTCATTTTTTGCCCAAATGATTTTCCTCAGGCTTGTTTTGACACTGTGTGTGTTTTTCATGGGTGTCTTGCTTTTAGCCTTACAATTAATTTTCTAAAGTAAAAATTTTCTAGATGTAATTTACTTACAGGATATTTTTCCTTACATAATATTCTTCTACTATTCCCCCCTTTTTTGATTTAAATATTAGGAGGCTTTTGAAAATTTTATAATGCAGTCTTGATAGCTTTTAAATTTTAATTTTTTGCACTATAATATTACTGCTTTAGGTTCATTACATGTTATGCAATTTTATCATGAGATGAACTACCAATAAAAATTTAGTTAACACTTTAGGAACTGCTTTTTGTCCAATACAATTAATTTTTCTAGAATATTCACTTGTTTCAATTAGCCAATTTAAATTAGCCTGAAAACTTGACTACTATTTTACTGTCAAATTTATTACTCTAACATCAATCTTATTTTACCCTGTAAATATTACTGGAAAGGATTATTTGCCATCTTGAGTAGGCCCTGAGCATTTCTGGTGGTAGGCTGGATTTAGATATCATAAACCCACTTCCCCACACCATGGGTACAGGACAACTCAAACAATTCTTGTTGCAGTGAGAGGGCAGCTACTGTCGCCCAAGTCTCTGTCTGTTACCCGGGTCCAGATTTGAGCTGGGCATGGGAAGTTAAGCAGCCATGGGGGAAAGAGACTTCCTTCAGAAGGGGTGAGTGTTCAGGCCCCTGCAAAGTTGGGGGGGTGAGGTTCTGGGCCCCACCTCTATTGACCCCCAAGTTCTCTCCTGATGGCCCCTCTGCGACTGAGTGCCTGTCTTAGGTTGTTACTTCCCTGAGGAATCTTACCCATCTCTGGCTAACCAGCCATCCTCTGGGGCCAAGCAGGGTGATGTGAAGTTCAGTTCTGTCTCCTTGGTACCCTATGCCCCCATGGCCTCCACGCCCAGCACCTGCCTTGGGATCCCCTCGCCTGCTGGTGGGGTCCCAGCACTGATCACATATCTTGGGGAACCCGGGTTTCTTCTCAAGGGAGGGTCCCGATCGCCCCACTGAGCGAGAGACAGATCCATGGTACCAGTCATCACGAGGCTTCAACCTCGACATGAACAGAAAGCTCAGGCAACAGCTGTGAGCAATTGGATTGTAAGAAGAGGGTCCCTCTTGGCCAAAAGGGCAAGAGGGACCAATATAGAATGCTCAGGTGCCTTCCCAGGAGGCCCTCTACACAATGGAAGGGATTAAATCCTTACATGTCCTTTTTAAATTGCTGCCAGACATTCAAAGAATTAGTTTGTAAGTTTGCTTGGGATAATTGTATATTATGCTGTTGTAATTCTAAAATATCAAGAGATGTGTTACCTGTGTCTCCAAGCACCAAAAAGATGATTTTTTTTATTGATCCCCAAGGGTGGGAGGTACTATTATAACTAATGGGGGTAATCCAAATCTGGGGAAAATTTTAGTGACATTGTAGAATAATATCAGGTAAGGATATTCTTTGCTCTAGGCCATGGCAATTCCCTTTCAAACTGGCTGTCCATTCCTTTTTGTATAGACAAGGTCTTAGTTACATTTTCTGCACCTCTCCTGGGGGCAAGTAGTGATAGTAGTGACACCCTTTCTTTGGTGTCCACACGAGCCAGTAACCTCTCTTTAATTTTACACACAAAGGGGCAGTGTTTTGATTTTGTGTCATACAAAAGGGAAGCTGGGTGGAGACCCCTGTGTAATTATACTTTCTTACCCCACCCATGGTCCTCCTGGATGACCAAGGTGTTTGGTATTATTGGTGACTATATTAGTCAGGGGATCAACCCCCGTAAGGGGTCTTACCCATGCAGGGTCAGGAGCATAAGTTCAAAATACTTCCCCATTTTCCCCAGGTAATATTACCATACATCTGATGATTGCTAGCAAGGTTAGAAAGGCATTCTCAGGCATTCTTGGGTTTCTGGTTACCTCACAATTTCTTCCCTGAGGTTTGACATTCTGACTGATGTTTCTCTGTCTCTGGAACTTTTTTTTTTTTCTATCAGTTTATGTTGTTCACTATATTCCACAAATGAGTGAGATCATGTGATATTTATCTTTCTCTGCCTGGCTTATTTCACTAAGCATAATGCTCTCCATCTCCATACATGTTGTTCCAAATTGTATGAGCTCCTTCTTTTTACCACAGCGTAGTATTCCATTGTGTAAATGTACCACAGTTTTTTAATCCACTCATCTGCTGATGGGCACTTAGGCTGTTTCCAAATCTTAGCTATGGTGAATTGTGCTGCTATGAACATAGGGGTGCATATATCCTTTCTGATTGATGTTTCTAGTTTCTTGGGGTATATTCCTAGAAGTGGGATCACTGGGTCAAATGGGAGTTCCATTTTTACTTTTTTAAGGAAACTCCATACTGTTCTCCACAGTGGCTGCACCAGTCTGCATTCCCACCAGCAGTGCATGAGGGTTCCTTTTTCTCCGCATCCTCGCCAGCACTTGTCATTTGTTGACTTGTTGATAATAGCCATTCTGACAGGTGTGAGATGGTACCACATTGTTGTTTTGATTTGCATCTCTCTGATTATTAGTGACTTTGAGAAAGTTTTCATATGTCTCTTGGCCTTCCTTCTGTCTTCTTTCGAAAAATGTCTATTTAGATCAGTTGCCCATTTTTTTATTGGGTTGTTCAACTTCTTTTTGTTAAGCTGCATGAGTTCCCTGTAAATGTGGGAGATTAAACCCTTATTGTTGATATCATTGGCAAATATGTTCTCCCATGCAGTGGGCTTTCTTGTTGTTTTATTGATGGTTTCCTTTGCTGAACAAAAGCTTTTTATTTTGATGTAGTCCCATTTGTTTATTTTCTCTTTAGCTTCCATTGCCCTAGGAGCAGTATCAGTGAAGAAGTTCTTTTGGCATATGTCAGAGATTTTTCTGCCTATATATTCCTCTAGTATTTTTATGGTTTCCTGTCTTATGTTTAAGTCCTTGATCCATTTAGAGTTTATTTTTGTGTATGGTGTAAGTAGGTGGTCTAGTTTCATTTTTTTGCATGTATCTGTCCAATTTTCCCAATACCATTTATTGAAGAGACTGTCTTGACTCCATTGTATATTCATGCCTTCTTTGTCAAGTATTAATTGAGCATAGCACTTTGGATCGATTTCTGGGTTCTCTATTCTATTCCATTGATCTATATGTCTGTTCTTGTGCCAATACCAGGCAGTTTTGAGCACAGTGGCTTTGTAATATAGCTTGATATCTGGTATTGAGATCCCTCCTACTTTGTTCTTCTTTCTCAGGATTGCTGTAGCTATTCGGGGTCTTTTTTACTCCATATGAATTTTTGAAAGTTCGTTCTATGTCTGTGAAATATGCCGTTGGTATTTTAATGGAAAGTGCATTGAATCTATAGATTGCTTTGGGTAGTGTGGACATTTTGATGATGTTAATTCTACCAATCCATGAACATGGTATGTTCTTTCATCTGTTTATGTCTTCCTTTATCTCTTTTTTCAGTGTCCTGTAGTTTTCTGCGTATAGGTCTTTTACCTCCTTAGTTAAGTTTATTCCTAGGTATCTTAATTTTTTTGGTGCGATGGTAAATGGGATTGCTTTTGTAGTCTCTCTTTCTGTAAGTTCATTATTGTTGTATAGAAAAGCCATAGATTTCTTGGCATTAATTTGGTATCCTGCTATTCTGCCAAATTCATTTATTAAGTCTAATAATTTTTTGATGGAGTCTTTAGGGTTTTCTGTGTACAGTATCATGTCATCTGCAAATAAGGACAGCTTTACTTCTTCTTTTCCAATTTGGATGCCTTTGATTTCTTCTTCTTGTCTAATTGCAATGGCTAATACTTCCAGTACTATGTAAAACAGGAGTGGTGAGAGTAGGCATCCCTGTCTTGCTCCTGTTCCTAGGGGAAATGGTTTTAGTTTTTGTCCATTGAGTCTGATGTTGGCTGTGGGTTTGTCATATATGGCTTTTATTATGTTGAGGTATGATCATTCTATTCCCACCTTGTTGAGAGCTTTTATCAAGAAAGTGTGTTGGATTTTGTCAAATGCTTTTTCTGCATCAATTGATATGACTATGTGATTTTTATCTCTCAATTTGTTTATGTGATGTATCACGTTTATTGATTTGCGAATATTGTACCATCCTTGCATCCCCAGGATAAATCCTTCTTGGCCATGGTGTATGATCTTTCTGATGTCCTGCTGGATCCGATTTGCTAGAATTTTGTTGAGGATTTTGGCATCTATGTTCATGAGGGATATTGGCCTGTAATTCTCCTTCATTGTGTTATCTTTATCTGGTTTTGGTATTAGGGTGATGCTGGCTTCATAGAAGGTGCTTGGAAGTGTTCCTTCCTCTTGAATTTTCTGGAATTGTCTGAGGAGGATAGGTTTTAGCTCTTCCTTGAATGTTTGGTAAAACTCCCCTGTGAAGCCATCTGGCCCCAGGCTTTTGTTTGCTGGAAGCTTTTTGATGACTGCTTCAATTTCTTCCATAGTTATCAGCCTATTGAGATTTTTAGTATCTTCCTGAGTAAGTTTTGGAAGGTTTTATTTTTCTAGGAATGTGTCCATTTCCTCCAGGTTGTCTAGTTTGTTACAATAGAGTTGTTCATAGTATTTTTTAATAATCCTTTGTATTTCTGTGGGGTCTGTTGTTATTTCTCTTCTTTCATTTCTGATTTTGTTTATTTGGGTCCTCTCTCTTTGCCCTTTGGTGAGCCTGACCAGAGGTTCATCAATCTTGTTTATCTTTTCAAAGAACCAGCTCTTGGTTTTATTGATCTTTTGTATAGTTTTTTTGGTCACTATGTCATTCATTTCTGCTCTGATCTTTATTATTTCTTTCCTTCTGCTCACTGTGGGCTTTTCTTGTTGCTCTCTTTCTAATTCTTTGAGTTGTTGAGTTAGATGATTTATTACTATTTTTTCTTTTTTTTAAGGTAGGCCTGTAGAGCTATAAATTTTCCTCTCGGGACTGCTTTCATTGTGTCCCATAGTATTTGCATTGTTGTGTTTTTATTGTCATTAGTCTCCAGGATGTTTTTAATTTCTTCTTTGATCTCATTGTTAACCCAATCATTGTTTAATAGCATGCTATTCAGTTTCCAAGTGGTTGGATTTTTGGAGTGTTTTTATTGTAGTTTATTTCTAATATTATGCTATTGTGGTCTGAGAAAATGCTTGATATGATTTCAATCTTTTTGAATTTGGGGAGATTTGTTTGTGACCCAATATGTGGTATATTTTTTAAAATGTTCCATGTGCACTTGAGAAGAATGTATATTCCGTGGCTTTGGGGTGAAATGCTCTGAAGATGTCAATTAGGTCCAGCTGATCTAGTGAGTCATTTAGAATTGCTGTTTCTTTGCTGATTTTTTATCTAGATGATTTATCCAGTGATGTCAGTGGTGTATTAAAGTCCTCTACTATGATTGTATTGTTGTCAATCTCTCCCTTGATATCTTCCAGGAGTTTTTTTTATGTATTTGGGTGCTCCTGCATTGGGTGCATATATGTTTATCAGAGTTATATCCTCTTGTTGTATTGATCCCTTTATTATTATGAAGTGGCCTTCCTTATCTCTTGTTATGGCCTTTACTTTGAGGTCTATTTTGTCAGAAATAAGTACTGCTACCCCAGCTTTTTTTTCATTTCCATTTGCCTGAAACATGTTTTTCCATCCCTTCACTTTCAATCTGTATGAGTCCTTTTTTCTGAAGTGGGTCTTTTGTGGACAGCAAATATATGGGTTTTGTTGTTTTATCCAATCAGCCACTCGATGTCTTTTGATTGGAGCATTTAGTCTGTTTACATTTAAAGTTATTATTGAAAGGTACTTGTTTGTAGCCATTTTTATTTTTTGAGACTGTGTTCCTTCTTACCATTTTCTCTCTTCTTTTTACACCAGTCCCTTTAGCATTTCTTGCATTGCTGGCTTGGTAGTGATAAACTCCCTTAGCATTTTTTTGCCTGTGAAACTCCTTATTTTCCCTTCAATTTTGAATGATAACCTTGCTGGATAGAGTATTCTTGGATTCAGTCCCTTGGTTTGCATCACTCTGTAGATTTCCTTCCATTCTTGTCTGGTCTGATGTGTTTCTGTTGAGAAATCATTTGATAATATAATGGGAGTTCCCTTGTATGTAACTTTCTGTCTCTCTCTTGCAGCCTTTAAGATTCTCTCTTTGTCCTGAATATTTGCCATTGTAATTATGATGTGTCTTGGTGTGGGTCTTTTTGGGTTCATCCTGATTGGGACTCTCTGAGCTTGTGTGACTTTTTTCTTTGCCACATCAGGGAAGTTTTCTGACATTATTTCTTCAAATAGTTCTTCTAACCCTTGTTCTTCTTCCTGTTGTTCTGGCACCCCTATTATTCGTATGTTGCTTCGTTTCATGTTGTCCCATAGCTCCCTTAGGCTCTCCTCCTGTCTTTTAATTTTTTTCTCCAATTGCAATTCAGTTTGGCTGTGTTTTGCTTCCCTGTCTTCTAGTTCACTAATTCGGTCCTCCACTACTCCTAGTCTACTGTTAAAATTTTCAATGGTGTTTTTTATTGCAGCTATATTACTCTTCATTTCTTCTTGATTCTTACATAAGTTGTTGAATTTTTCATCCATTTCTTCTTGACTCTTGCATAAGTTGTTAATTTTTTCTTCCATCCAATTTATGAACTTATGACCCTTATTCTGAATTCTTTTTCTGATATATTGCATGCCTCTGTTTCACTTAGCTGCTTTTCCTGCATTTCCTCCTTTTCTTTCCTTTGTGGGTATCTTTGTTTACCCATTTTTGGTTTCACCAACTGATCTAGATGTCAAGCTTTGCAGGGGCTACTCCTTGGGTAGCAGTAGCTTCTCTGGCTGCAGTTGCTCCTTGGGTGGTTACGGTAGCAGCTGCTTCTCAGTTGGCAGCGGTTCCTCTGGTGGGTGCTGTTCGCAGCAGTGGTGCCTCCTCTGGCTGGTGGGGGAGGCTGCTCGTATAGCTGCTGTTCCTTGGACGGGGGTGGGCTGATTATGAAGTTGCTGCAGAACTGGATGCTCCCACAGCTGCTGCTCCTTGGACAGGGGAAGGCCACGTGAAGCTGCTGCTCTTAGGCCTGTGGCAGGTTGTTCGCGGGTCTGCTGCTCCCTGGACAGGAGCAGGCTGCTCACGTGTCTGCTGTTCATGTGGTTGCAGTGCCCTGAGCTAAAGCATTGGGCCGGTCAGAGGGAAACCTGCTTCCAAACTCACTGGAGCCTGCGTCCTGGGCAGCTGGAGCCTCGTTGACTGTGGGATCACAGCCTAGGTAGCATCTTCCTTGCAGGGGTGGCTGTAGAGTCCCAGGTGTTATCTGAGGGCACTCTGGTTGGAGTTGAGATTGGGAACCCGGTTACAGCAGCTCTCGCCTTCAAAAAGGCTAGGCCCCTTAGGACAAGGTGGCCTTCCAGTACTATTTGCAATGGTAGGAGAAGCTGCCTAGTTAGGCGAGCCTGATTAGCCTGCCCCTGAAGGTCCTGTGGGATCTAACTGTGCCTCACTCACTTACACACAGATACCCCACCTGACTGCACGCTTCTCTTTTACTCCCTCACTCATTCATGCTCTTTCCCTCACTGCCGGATTCTTCCTGCCTCTGTAGTTAGGTCTGGGGTGTTGTTGACCCTTTCGTGGATGGAGTTTCCTCTCCAGGTGTCTGGTTATGTGGTTTGCTCTCAAGCCCCTTGGCCTGACTGGATAAAATTCACCTCAACAAGGCACAACACCGAGGGAACTAAGTACAAACATACTCACGACACCAATAACCCCAATATAAGTGACCACCTGAGAAAAGAGAGATAGGGCAGAGAAAAGACAGCACAAATGCTATGGAGGAGAGTGAAAAAGATATGGGATAAAAGACAAAGGAATAAGAGGATTGGGGCAAAATCTGTAGAGGCTGAACTTGTATAGTGAAAATAAGCTTAAGAATTGGATGAATATGGGGAGGACCTCAATTTAGTATTGAGGAAGTAGAAAGGGAATAAGTGGATGAGACGAAAGCAAATGAGAAGAAAAAAATAATAAATTTGCAAAAAAAATGATTTCAAAAATGGTATAAAAAATTAAAAATAGCAAATAAAAAAGTAATGAAAAATAATGTGAAGAGAAATAAAATAAAAAAAGCAATAAACCAAAATAGGAAAACAAAGAAGAGAAGAAGAAAGAAAGAAAGAAAGAAAGAAAGAAAGAAAGAAAGAAAGAAGAAAGAAAGAAAAAAGGGATAATAAAAGTAAAAGTGGAAAAAATAAAGTGGGGTGGCTGGCTTATGATTCCATTTGTCTGTACTCTTCTGTTTGTCAGTTTCCGGTTGCTGGGGATAAAGATAACTCTTTAGGCCCCTCCTATGTCCTCAGGGGGTATTCAGATTCCTTGTATTACTCAAGGTGGATCTGGGTGTGGCTATATTGGTTGCCTAGAGACTGGAGGGAGGGGCTATCTCTCAGGAGAAAATGGCGACCAGGGTTTAGGTGACTCAGCACTAGATCCGCCACCACCTCCCCTGGACCGCCAGCCTACTCTTCCCAGACTCCACAAGCCCACACCTTCCCCCGCACCTCAGTCACAGGTGTCTGTATCGGAAAGGTCCCACGAACCAGGTTCAGTGGGAGAAGGCACAGGCCCCAGTGTGAGGAGGGACCACTTCCCCACGATCTCCCCTCTTGCCAGCACTGCACGATCCGGCTAGCCCTTCAGAGCTGCCTCAGCTCAGATCCAAAATCCAGACTCCAAGGTCCAAAATCCCCTACCTCCTGCAGTCCCGAGGTCCCTCTTCCCCCCACCCCCCCACCCCCCCACCCCCCCCACCTTTTTTTTTTTTTTTTTTTACAGACTGACACTTTTCCTGTCCTTAGAGATGCAGCCTGGCACCCTGTAGACTCCCCCTGCCCCTCCTGCCACAGAGGCTCAGCAGATTCTCCAGCCCGGATCCTTGTTTTACCTTTTTCAGGGACTTCTGCCCTTCCCGGGTGCAAACTATCTCACCAGCTGCATCTCCTCGCCAAATTTGAGCTGAATTCCACTCGTTTCAGCTGCTCCCTCCACTCGCTCCCGGACAAGTCTCAGGACACATCCATCTATTCCGCCATCTTTCCTCCTCCCTACCACTCTGTAATGTTGTATTTATCACGAATTAACCCTTATAACATGACTGTGGAGAGGTCCTATTCTACTTTCATATGGTGTCAAGAGAGCTGAGAAAGGGGACTAAGCTTCTAGCAATTGTCTATACAGAGCTTTGTTTGGGTTGAGGGAGGAGGGAAAATATATGAAAAATTATGAGTCTGTGTTTTACGCCCAGAAGAAAATTATGGTAAGAACGGACCCCTGGAACATAACACACTGCTATATTTTAAGCTATAGGTTGGATTGCCCCCTGTCTCTCTTAAGAATTTTAACTCTGCTCTTCTTTCTCCCTGTCACTGTCATCCAAGATGCCTCAATTTCCCATTACTCTATTCCTTAACAGAGATAAACTTAAGAACATATATAAGGTAGCATCACTCCTTTACCCATGGCCCTGACTCCTCATACCACTCAGAAGCCCAATGCCCTCTTCCCCTCTATCATCCTTCCAACAAAACCAAACCTTAGGAGATGATCTGATAAACTCATGCACATATAAATAGACATGTCTGAAAACAGACCAACTGGTTACCCTTCCCAGGAGCACTTGCTTTCCAATAAAGGAACAGGCTTAAGTCAAAAGAATGATTCTCTGCTGCTCAAATGTTAGGACTCATTTACCTGTGGCCATGAATGGATATCCTGGTGACTTGAATGTCACACTTCAGGAGGTCCATACTCTTCCACCTTCTTGATGACTTGTCTGGTATCCATTTCCCCTATCATCCCAACTCACAGTTTAATTACTTATTTCAACTTTGAAATTCCCTCTAAGATCCAGAGCACTCCAAGTTCTGGCCTCATATAAGAAGAACAGGGGATAAACACCAACTTCAAAAGTTTCTTGGATTCTAATCATGGCATAGTCAGTATCAGAACCGATGGCATCAATGATTCCACCTATTCTGAGAGTAAAGTTCATAGGCCTGTGGAAATTGTAATTATAAAAATAAAAGTGTCAAGATTCACAAAATGATATAGTCATCATAAAGGCTAGAGGCCGAAAAAATTAAGTAATCACCTGAGTGCTTAAATCTCCCTGAATAGGAGAGTGATAAGCATGGCTGGTTCTGACCACAGCACACGGCTTAAACCTGACCATCTGCTGGACATCTCATCCTAATCACCAACTATTCAGTGGCTGGAAGGCCACCACCAAGCTCAAGCAGTGATGTGCCAGGGCCCATAACTGTGCAGCTGATAATGTCACACCAGGGGCTGGCCAGCCACCTCCTTTGCTCTGAACACTGCATACAGAAGGCTGATTGGGGCTGGTGGGGCTGGCTGCCAGCTGTGTCTGATGTCCCTGCTATGGATGGACCTCACTTCCCTTTTATTCTGCCCACTGAGTTCTGGCTTCAGAAGAAACAAACAACACAAATCCAAACAATGCAGAAACCAGGGAATTTAGCAGAGTTTCCTGCCCAGTGCAAACAATGCAGGATAGTCCTGAAGGAACTTGGGTTTGAAAAATCCTTCAATGACCCTCGCAAAACTTCTGGTTCATTTTCATGAACACATATAATGGAAACCTCTTTTTCTATGTCAGATCTATAAGTTAAACCAAAGCCACATCTATGGGTTTAATTCCTTCTAGTTCTGTTTCATTTTCAATAACCAGATCTCACCCCAACAACAGCCAGCTGGGGTGAGCTGAATGGTGACCCTCCAAAAAGGTATATCCATGGTCTGAAACTGTGAATGTGAATATGACCTTATTTGGAAAAGGGGTCTCTGCAGATATACTTGAGTTAAGGATCTCATAAAGAGATCAGAGATGAAATGAGACCCAGTGACAAATATCTTTATAAAGAGGACAGACACATGGAGAACATGAGGAGGCCATGTGAAGTAGAGACTGGAGGGATATGGAAACAAGCCAGGAAACTCTTGGAACCACCAGAAGCTGGAGGAGGTGAGGAAGGATCCTCCCCTGGAGCCTTTGGGGGAGCACAGTCCAGCTGACACCTTGACTTTGGAGGTCTGGCCGTTAGAACTGTGAGACACTAAATGCCTATTATTATAACCCACCAACCACACGGGTTACAGCATCCCAAGGAGACGACTGCACAGGCCAGTAGTCTTAGGTACTTCCACAAGGGAACACCAGAGGACCCAGGAGACAGAGTATATACTCTGCAGCACATGCATCCTCACTCCTGGGAAAACAGTTAATAGGAAACTAGAGGTCCGGTGCACAAAATCCATGCACTGGAGGCGGGGGTCCCTCAGCCCAGCCTGTGCCCTCACACAGTCCGGGAGCCCTCAAGGGATGTCTGACTGACAGCCTAGGCCCACTCCTCACGGGAGTCGGCAGTCAGACATCCTTAGTGCTGCCGTAGAGGTGGGAGAGGCTCTCGCCACCGCTGCTGTGCTTACCAGCTATGAGCCCGGCTTCTGGCTGAGCAGCGCTCCCCCTGTGGAAGGGCACTGACCACCAAGGGGAAGCTCCTGTGTTGAGCATCTGCCCCCTGGTGGTCAGTGGGCGTCATAGTGACTGGTCATTCTGCTGTTCAGTCAATTTGCATATTAGCTTTTTATTATATAGGATGCTTCAACAATAAAAAATAAGTTATCTTTATTAGTATAACAAGAAGAGTTTATATTGATTGAGTTCTCATTAAGTGCCTAGCACTGTTCTAATCATTTCATACCTAGAACTCATCTTCTTGGCAAACCTATGAGATAGCTAGTGACATTATCCCCATTTTTCAGGCAAGCACATTGAGCTCAGAGTGGTTCACTCACTTGCCTACGTTCTCATAGAAATGAGCATCAGGGCCCACTCTGTTATGTCTTTGCATAATGCACAGTGAAACACAGAGAAGAGAACATTCACTCTGGGTTGAAAGGGCCAAGTTCTCATCTCAGATGTCCTTGGGCAGGTTTCCCAGCTGCTCTGAGCTGGACCCAAAGCTCTGGCCCGTCTCCCCAACTTGGATATTCTGGGGTCTCCCAAATTTGTTCTAGTTCTGAAATGTTATGATTTGCAAACCAGGTGTTTCCTATTATCAGTAATTTGCCTCTCCATTTGCACAGTACCCTCCTGCCAGACTCTGGACACCTGGTCTGCTTTGCCAATCAGTCGGGCAGAAAGGCAACAGAATCAGCACATTCCCCGAGCATACGGAAGGGTGGTGAGAAATGCACCCCATATTTTAAAATGTCCTTTTCTCCCTGCAGCCAAGCTTCACTGACAAAGCAGGCCCCTGGGCTGCCAGGAAACCAAGCTGCTTCTCGTTCTTATATTTAAATTTAATTTAACTGTAGCATTATCCTGCATGTCAACAGTTCGGGACAAATTGATGGATTCTATTTTAACTATTTAGCTGTGCCAGTGGTAATATGTTCAATCATGCATTAAATTAAAAATGACACTTGAAAATATGTATATCCTGGACCTCAGTTCTGTGCATCAAATAGGAAAAGATTTAAAATGCTGTCTAGTGGAGGATTACCACTGAAGAAGCATGAATCTCATTATAGCAGGCTGCACGGAACACATTTGCAAAGCTCCGTTTAAAAGGCTGTTGGGCTGTATAGCTTGGTTATCTGGCTGGCTAAACAAGCCATTTCTCTTCCCTGGGAGAAAACCCAGCTGCTGCCAAAGCAAAGATGTTGTCAGTGCTCCCCACCTCCTCACACCCACCTTGATTCCTGAACTCCCACCCTTGGCTTATGCGTACCCATTCCAGCTATCATCTCCTAATACCACAGTCTTGCCCTTCACACAGTTGATAACAAACTCATCTGCAAGCATAAATAACCAGAAAATAATAGCAGTTACCATTTATTAAGTACCTACCATGTGTTAGCCACTTCGTTAGGCACCTACAAATAGGTCATTCAACAGCCCTATGAAGCAGTTATTATTATACCATTTTGGAATATGCAGAAGCTGATGCTTAGAGAGGATAGATACATTTTTCAAGGTCACACAGTGGTTAATGGCAAAGCCAGTGTTCCAAGCCAGTCCTGTCTATTTTCAATGCTCAAGCTCTTAATCAGGGGCAACTCTGCCTTTGAAGCCATCACTCCTGAAGATGCCCAGTTAACCAATCTTGCATTCACCTATAGTACCCATCCATGCACCCAAATGAGCCTCGAGTACGTGCTAGGTTAGAACTGCAGAGCAAGGAGCATCTGCTTGGGATGTGCGGGGGCCTGATGTGGCGGGGGCCAGACATGGCGGGGATCTCCCTTTTCCACGTCCTGTGCAGAAAGAGAGATGAATGAATCAGTTCTAAATGGAGGTGGCCAGGGATTGAGAAAATAATAGAAATAGAGAAAACAAGACGCAGAAATAGATTCATGAAGCTGGGAGCCTGGGTGGATCTTTCTGTGCCTGGCTGAGGCCACAGAACAGATCCAGACTGCAAAGCTGAGGCTTTCTTTATAATCAGAGACAAACAAGGCAATTGACAATATTCTTGTAAGTTTCACTTGTTTTGGCAGCACTTGCTGCCCCTCCCACAGCCCACTAGCTACCCAGGAAAGATCTAGGGATCAGTTATAGAATCAAGCTTAATTATGCTTAGAGGACTGTGCCCTTCCAAGCTTGGGACTTGTTTGTGACTTTGCCAGCAGGTCAGTCCAAGGCTTAACCCTATAACCGCTTCCTACAGGATGCTTCCAATCCCTTTGCTGTGCCCTCTCCCTCAGGGGGCAGGCACATCCTAGATCACTAGATAATGGACTTTGTAGAGGCAAAGACAAAACTTGGTTATCTCATATCCCCAATGCTCAGTCACACGTCCAGCCTGGAGCAGGTGTTCATGGCCATGTGTTGAACTATACTGAATTGGGTGCTGGGGAAAAGAGAAAGAAAAAAAAAAGGAGCACCACCAAGGAAAAAAGGAGAGGGCGGGCAGCAGAACACAATCATCAGAAATTCAATGGGAGAGAAAAACCACATCATTTCCCCTTTCTCGGTAATAGAAATGCATTTCCCCTGAGGGTACTAACTGTTACCAGAAACATAGCAGCCTTCAAATTCTTTCATCTTCCCAAAATTTAAATTCAAATCATTTTGACACTGAGTCACAAAAGAAAACCTAACAGCAAATGTTTTCAATGTTAGGTACAAACTTAGGTCAACAAGTGAGCAAACGAGAGCCCAGAGAAAGAAGATAAAGACAAAATGATCTAAAATCTAACTGCGGTCGGTGGTGGATCATTGAACTGCCGTTTGTCTTCCTGTTTCTCTACATGGACACATACTATTGTCATAATAGCAACATACAAGAAAACCTTGTGTTTCATAAAGAGTTCAATCACATAACCGTTAAGTCTACTGTTCTTGAAATAACCTTATCTTCCAGCAAATGAGCACAAATCAAATCTAAGACATTTTTCCATTCACCTGGTTCCACTTCTGTGCATGTCACCTACTTTATATGTTCTACCCTGCTTCCATCTCCTAGCTATAGGCTGGAAATTTCCATTCCAAACAGAAGCCACGCAGCCACCCAGTTTTGAAGTTTTGCATTTATTTAGCACACACCCTACTGAGAAATACCCACTAGCGGGAGCTTTGCCATGACCTAACCTTGCAGAGTTCTGGGTTGAGTTGGCATTGGCTGCGTGAGGACAGCCGCAGGACAAGGCTGAAATTAACCTGATTTCAGTGGTTGGCTTCTGAGTGTGCTTGCATCTGCTATCTTAATGGACTGTGAGGCTGCCAGGTTGTCTTCCAGAACCTGCTGTCAAGGTTGAAGAACACAGGCAGGCACCCAACAGGAGCCTGATGCTCAGCGGCCACCCTTGGTCGGTTATCTCATACTGTCAGGCAGGTCTGTCTAGAAGCCTTTGGCTTCTCCTGTTTTTCTTTTTTCTTTTAAAAGTAAAGGAACTATCAAACATGGCCTGAGTGTGTTCATTTGGAACAAAACTAAACATTTTCATCAGTCTCATTCCCTGGAGATCACGTTAGCATTTGTCCTTTGTGGGAAGGCAGGCGTTTCCACATATGGAATCCCCCTTAGAGAGCTCTGGCAAAGCAGACATATGAGGGGTCCTGTTCAGGCAGGACAGACACATTGACCATAAACAGAGGTTCTGTCCACATTGAAAGGCACAATCTTGGCCTTTTACAGAAAAGTTGCAGCTGTTATTATTAAAAAGAAAAACAATAGCTATTGTTTGTTGAACATAAAGCACCTTCCAAAATTTATGATAAACACTTTAGCCCTATCATTGTCCCCATATTACAGATGAGAAATTGAGGCATCAGAGGCCTTGGAACTTGGCCAGGGTTACTTAACTAGGAATGGAGGAACAGGGCTGGAATTTATACCCAAGTCATTTGATACCATGGTCCAACCTCAATGGTTCCTGTAAGGGGAGCAGGTTCTGCTCTCAGGAACATGATGGCAGGTCTGGAGAGCCAGGTGCTAGTTTGAATCTCCTTCTGTCCCACACATTTCCATCCTTTTTCAACATGAGAATCCCTTTTTCCTTTTCAAAAAAATAAATCATGATAATCACTATCATCTCAGTACACATTGAATAAGGCAAAAAGCTAGTATGAATTTAATAATGTTTATAAACAAGTTTGTATCTTATTCTTTACAATAAAATCAGTGAACATTACATATGTGTGTAAGTCATTATTATCCAGTCACCACACAAATCTTAGGTGCATAAGGATTCTTGGGTCCCTTGAACTAATTTAGAAAACCACAGCCGGAAATTATTTCTGCCTCTGCTCCTTGTCTCATGGGAGCCCAAATTGGATGGTGTGAAGATGGATAAGCATTCTGACTTTAAAATTACAACAAAATTATAATGACAATGAAACACTTTTAAATGTTTAAATCAAGGGGTACCGGTAATTTAAGGAGACACTGAATTTACTGTCAATGTTCTTGTCTTCTTAGGGTCAGACGCAAAGTCAGCCTGCAGAGGAATTAAAGATTCTGGGCTGTGAGAGGAACTATCCCTTTAGTCTCAGCAGGAGTGGTGAAGGCCCAAGAAATCATTTGGTCAGGCCCTGCCAAGGCTTTAGGGGTGAGTTAATCAAACATTTGACCAAATATATTAGGCTACTTTTTAAGTTGATAATTTTGTATGGCCCTTGGCAGAAAAAACATTCCCCACCCCTGCTTTAGAGAGTTCCCAGAGTCTTAGAGAAAGGACCCTCGCCTGAAATGAACTGTTTCTCTAACTGAGACAAAGTTCCCAGGGCTGCCTACTACCTGCCTGGACTCACCCTGGATTCTGTGATCTATTGTTTTACTTTGTTGTCTTTTGCTGAGATACCAAGACCTTGTCTTGCACCCTTGGTAGGTCACCCTCATTATTTTATCACAGTCAGCCAGAGGACACCAAATCACTATGTCTCTTCTTTGGGGTCCAATCAGCCATAGATCAGCTCTAACAAAAATCAAAGAAACTTCTTTCAAATTATTATTATTCTCTTGGTGGGATGACTTTACTTTCTGAGTTTCTTGGTCTCAGATGCTGCAGGAAAGTTAGGCAATCGGCCACCACAAAGCTGCCGGATCACAAAGACACAAGATCTGGTGGCCTTCCCACTGCCAACTATATTGAGTTCTCTTACTCTTCAGGTGGGTTTTGAGGAATTTCTTGCATCAAAGGAATCACTACCCTCCAAGCAGTCTCTGGATTATAGGTAGGCTCACAAATGACCAAGTGTCCCTCTGTTAGATGTGTGTTTGTTTTAAAATCAATATGGCAAGAGAATTCATTCTGAATTTATTTGATTAGAGGCCTAAAATTTAAGTCCATATTATTTCCACTGCCACTTACCACAAGGAAGCTAACAAAGGATGACTTGTATGTGTAATATGACAGGTGTCCTGGGCAGAATCCATCAAGTCATGTGTCTGTTTGGATAGGGGTTGGTCTATGGAGTCTGATGCTTCAGTCCACAATCATAATATAACTCAAAGACCTTTGCCTGCTAAACAGACATCTGGGAGAGCAGTTCTGGCACCATCCCTCCTCAGCTCCAACTTTTCACTCAGCAGAAGCGCAACTCAGATTTGGAACTCTGCCTCAGCAACAGAACTGAGAGGGACGGGAAGACCTCAGGACGATGATGGGACAGATCTGGATTCTTGCTCCTTCTACTAAGTGCTTTTTTCCTGAGTGGTTTTAGAGCAGGTCTTGACTTGCTATTCTGCAAGATTGAGAACATGTTTATGACTGTTTATTCACTTTGGAAGATCTGAGATAGAGATTTTTAAGCCCCTGAAGTCCATAAGTCAGTCGACAAAGCTGCACATAGGATTGGCATTTCATGACTCATCTTTTCTGCTGAACATTTCCTTGCGGGGGGGAAGGGGGAGATGTGTGATTGGGCCCCAAAACTCAAAGAACAAGGAAGAGTTGAGCCTTAACTGAAAAGTTGTTTAGGAAGAGAGGAAAGGGGTGAGAGCATGGCCCCTTTGATGCCCATTAAATATTAAATATGGGATATGATCTGTCAGCAGTTGGGTCAACTTAGGCAGCCTCTCTAAGTCTCAGCTTCTCTCTCCTGTAGATGAAATCAAATAGCACCAGCACTAGACAGTTGTTATGGGGATTCAATAAAATAACATACGTTAAGCCCTAACCAGTTTAGCTCAGTGGATAGAATGTTGGCCTGCAGACTGAAGGGTCCCAGGTTCTATTCTGGTCAAGGACATGTACCTTAGTTGCAGGAGGCAGCTGATCAATGTTTCTCTCTCATTGATGTTTCTAACTCTCTATCCCTCTACCTTCCTCTCTGTAAGAAAAAAAAGAAAAAAATCAATAAAAAAAAGTGCTTGATGGAGCCAAAATTTAAAATAACATATGTTAAGCTCGGAACCAATGGGCTTTGTCCCCCAATATGGATCTAGCTTAGGGTGGAGCTAGTCTCCTGTAGCTTTGCTTAAACAGTCCTTCTATAGCCCTGGCCCTCACTGCATAACTGTGGATCAGGGTCACAATGAAAGAAAAATGGCCCAGCTGGGAATATCAATCCTCACTTTTCTCTCAAACATTTAAGATAGGTCAGAAAATTAACCCATGCAACTCTTATTAGCATCTCCTCTGGTCTCCAAATCCCCCAGGATTTGCTCAATCTTTTGCCCTCACCAAATTCACTAGCCACCCTTCCTGCTGCCATCTTTGCCCTCCATTTCCTCACTCCTCCATGCACATTGCTTCTACTCTGTCCACCTCCCAGAAACTTTTTTTAAACAAAAATATGTGCATGTGGCTTTTGTCCTTTTTTTCCTTGAAAAAAAGCAGGAGAGGAGAAGATGCTGAGGCAAAGAAGCCTGGGGAGCTATGAACTCCCACACATTAATAATGTTTATACCATCTCATAGAATTAAAACATAGGGTTCTTTATTTTCCCAAGTATATATAGTTTTTAAATTTCCCAGGAGTTTAAATAAGACATTTTATATGGTCCATAAATTGTGATATTAGCCTTTGAATGGCATGGGAAACACTATAACTTTTCCTAGCCATCAAAATCATGACTAGCATCACTGCAGCACAGCTCATTTTACAGCTCTCCCTGGATTTTTCTTCATTCCAATTTTTATTTATATTTTAACAGTCATTTGACCAAAGACTTCTTTTTTAAAACTTAACTGAAAACATATTTCCCACTCTTGACATAGCCATGCTGAATTCTAAAATGTTAGTCTATTTCTGTAAATTATTTATAAAATAAGAATATCTATCATTGAATATATAATCATACCACAGGGAACAAGCTTGAAGACTGCAAATATACAAAATTTAGATTTTTTTATTTATAAATGTTAATTGAAAAAGGAGATCATGGTAATAGTCAGTCTTAGGTGTGTTGACATAGACAAAAAAAAAAAAAAAACAGAAGAAATTACATTTCTATAAAAACTAGTACCCTACCAATATTTTTAAATTGTAAAATTAGATGAAAGAAATGTCTTGGCCTGGATGCTTCTCAATCCCTTTCCCTTCACCCTGTCTGTGGCCATCTGACCAGCAGTGAGTTAATGTCTCTTTTTTGTCTAACCCTTTAGTCTTGTCCCCTCAAATCGTCCCCATGTTCCCCACTTGTTACTATGAGAATTAAGCTAAAATGGACACCAAATGCTAAAAGTATAAACATCTGGTACATTTTCACCTGATACTCTTTGCTTAAAATCCGAAGATTTAAGTGGAGCTGCTCCTAAGCAGAAAGCCCATTTATCCAAGGGCCTGCGATGGGAGTCAAGGAAGTCACTGCTTTGCGCTGATACGAAAGACAGAGAGGTTAAGCCAAGAACAAGTGCGTTACTACACAATTCCTGGTGTCAACCTAGAGGACAGAGAACAAAACAGTGAGGAGCAAAAGTCTCAAGCTCTGTTTTGGTCCTAACTTTATTATTAATTTTGTTGGGTCACTTTACAGGCAGCTGCTTATCTCTCACTGAATTAGATCATCTTGAAGTACCAATATGCTTATTATTCTCATTTTCTTTCCTACCATGTGGCAAAAATGGTACAACCATCCCACCTTCCTCTGAGCCACCTCCCCCAGGGAGATCCTTGGAAGTGACTAGAAATCAGGACAGCTCCTGACTAGCAATTGTAATTAGCCAAAGTGAATCACACAGTTGCCAGCCTGTGTCAGAAAAACACAGATGTCCCTTGAAATTAAACCATGAAAAACAACCACTGAAGGTTTTTTCTGAGTCATGGGATTATGAACAATTTTTTTAAAAATGTTCTTGCTTTTTTTAATTTTCGAATTTTTCCTAAATGGACATGTATTGCTTGAATGGTAAGAAAAACATAAAGAATTTTAGGACAATTTTTGATCTAATGTTTTTTGGATGATGAATATTTGTAATTTTTTCATGGCTGTTCTATTCTAAATTATATGTTATTTTATTTAAATTAATAATTGGATTGTTACATTAATTGACAGGTGACCTGCTATTGGCTTGGGAATCTCCCTCAGATATTCTGTGGGTGGGTAACAACGGAGCTCAGAGACACAGTAGTTTTTTTGAGTGATAAAATCACAGTTTTTATTGAGAACATAAGAGTGCCTGTTTATACCCTTTGCTACAATTAATTAGTGAGCTCCATTGGCGGTGAGATTCGCTCTGTTCAGTAATGCTAGAGTCAAGCAGGTGGCTGACGTACAATGGCTTCCTTCAGATTTTCCTTCCGAGTAAGGGCTTTCTGAGATTCTGTGCTCTCCCATTGAAAAGCTTTTGGTTAAAAAAATGTTAAATAACTTTTTTTAAGAAAAGATATATGAAATTAAAAGAAACAAATGATAAATACAAAATGAGCATACCTGCTGTTGTCTTTGATTTTATTAGGCAATACACACATTGACCCAAAAGTATTAACACAAATGAAAATTTATAGGAACAGAAAAAGCTGTTGTTTGCACTCCTGTTAGATTTCAGTGTGTTTGTGCTGTCACATCAATATTTGAAACAGTGCCCTAGCTGGTGTGGCTCCCTTGCTTGACAGTGTCATCCCATGCACCAAAAGATGGTGGGTTTGATTTCCCATCAGGGCACATGCCCAGGTTGTAAGTTTGATTCCTGGTCAGGCACATACCAGAGGCCACCAATTGATGTTTCTCTCACCTCTCTCTCTCTCTCTCTCTCTCTCTCTCTCTCTCTCTCTCTCAAAAATCAACAAAAATATATTTTAAAAAAAGATTTGAAGCACTAAGGAGTCTGCTGGTACTGAAGAAGGTATATCAGAGGTCATAACTGTATCTATCTCATAGGGTTGTGGTGAGGATTCATTGCATAATTATACAGATAAGAGCTTAGAATAATGAACAGCACCTACTAAATGCTGCATGAGCAATAGTTATTGTCTTGTTGGGACCACAGAGCTCTGTGAAACTCATGTCCCCATATCTCAGCATCCTCTTCTCACACTCCCAGCTCAGGAGTAAGCCCTTAGAAACATGTGTTACAGAGAAGTTGGTTTACTCCACCCTCAGAATCATCTGGCCTTGGCTTATTCTTCCATCTAAATATTTATTGAGGGCAGTCTGATCGCAGTCTTATCACTTTATCTTCAGAGCCCAGTTAGTCTATAAAGTGAGGACACTACCTGTCTTGTAAGGCCGTTTTGAATATCTGGGTCAATATGTGTAAACATTATAGCACAATACTTGGTACATCACAGGCACTTCGTAAGTGCCAAATACAACATTATTATTACTATAATTTCTAAAACGAAAGATGGCAGGGAGTTTAATGGGAGTTTCACTGTTCCCTGGCTTCCTGCCCTTGACCTTGCCATGGAGAGATAAGAAAAGATTCTGCCCTAACCGGTTTGGCTTGGTGGATAGAGCATTGGCCTGCAGACTGAAGGGTCCCAGGTTCGATTCCAGTCAAGGGCATGTACCTTGGTTGCGGGCACATCCCCAGTGGGGGGTGTGCAAGAGGCAGCTGATCGATGTTTCTCATCAATGTTTCTAACTCTCTATCCCTCTCCCTTCCTCTCTGTAAAAAATCAATAAAATATATATTTTTTTTAAAAAAGAAAAGATTCTGAGAACATTCTGTTCTTCCCCAAAGGAAACAACCAGTGAGAACCCCTCTTTGAAACAGCTACAGCTCTGTAGGAATGCGAGGTGTGTGTGCTAGTTGGCAGATTCAGAAGTCCCCTGTTGAGTGCCCTTGAGGAATGAATGAACAGGCTAAATGAGACAGCCTGATTTCACTCTAGAGGGGGGATTAATACAAATACCCAGTTACAGGCTGTGATGTGTGTATTCCTACACATTCCCCAAGCCCAAAGCTACCAGTCCAAGTAAAACCCAGAATAACCTGGAGGCTAGCCAAGTAAATCGTACCACTCAAAGTGCCCTTGGGAAGTAACTTTCTACACAATTGTCAACCTACCTTGTGTGAGCTTCATTTGACTTAATTATTTGATTTATGAATGGTCAATGTTATTGACCATCCAGCTGCCCATAGACCCTTGCACTTAATAAAACGGTGGCCTATTAGCCAGCTCATTCAATAAAGAAGCATTAAAGGAAAGCAGTATCTATGGGGGCAACCGAAGCAAGGCAGCTGTGCTCCTCTGGCTCCATGAGCAATCTCGCAAAGATGGTAAAGATTTCACTTTGGATCTATAGATGCCGGGTTTGATTTTGCATTAAAAAATCACTGTATGATTGAACTCTGGCTCAGTTTTTCTAAAGAGCAGTGAATATTGGAAAGCTTAAAGAACACTGCTGGGGTAAAAACAAAAATACAGAGAGAGAGAGAGTGAGAGAGAGAGAGAGAGAGAGAGAGAGAGAGAGAATATTCATCTTATTGACTACACAACCTCCCAGCCATGTACCAAATATTTCAAAAGAATTAATTCATTCATGTGGGGCTGAATTGGCTGCTCCTATAAATAACGCATGGTAAGTACAGATCATATTGGAAAGAAAGCCTTTTGTGATGGAAAAATGTTGTCCATGGTAAGGAAGCTAGGGGTTCCTTGAGATGTTAATCGCAGCATGAGCACAAGGTCTGTGTGTGTCTGTTTCCTTTACAGATTTAGCGGATCTCACGCATGGTATGAAAAGATTTAACTCTGGACCTTCATCATAATGAAATGCTCCCAAACTCTGGTAGATTTTTTCATTCCCATCCCCTCCACTATAATCAAACTGTACCCTAGGAGTTCTCATTTTAAGCACATATAACAAAGATCAGGGTTCAATAACTTGCTTCTTGCTGTCTCTAAACAGATTGTGAGTTCAATCTTTCAATATAAAAGCACATTAAAAAGTCTACTAAGTCCCTGACATTCCTCACTGGAAGTGATGCTTGAGACTCGCTTATAAATTTCACAACAGCATGAAACAGAAACTGGGCTCTACTACACTCAGCATGTGGTCCCTAGCAAATGGCACAATAAGAGCCTTCTGTAGCACTGCACTCACTACCCACGTTGTCAAGTCTTTGCTCTGTTCTTTTTTTTATTCAGACCTTTTATGAAAGCCCCTAAATCTACATGGGTACGTAGGAGGGTTGGATGGAGGCTGGAAAGGGGCCAGCTCTGGGTGAACAGATCCTGGAGTGGGTTAGTCCAAAACCTCTCTAATTAGCCAGGCTCCACCAGGGCAGAATTCACATTTAAATGTTATAATCACCTGAGAAAACCTGGTCACCTGGAAGCCATTGAGATACATGAGATATACAGAAGAGATAAGACCTTCTGAAAATATTTGTTTTATTTTGCTGAATATTTACAAATTGTATTATTATTATTATAAATACTAGAGGCCCATTGCACAAAATTCATGCACGGGGGAGGGGGGTGTCCCTCAGCCCAGCCTGCACCCTCTCCAATCTGGGACCCCTAGAGGGATGTCCGACTGCCCATTTAGGCCTGGGATCAGGCCTAAAGGAGCAGTCGGACATCCCTCTCACAATCCAGGACTGATGGCTCCCAACCGCTCACCTGCCTGTCTGCCTGATTGCCCCTAACCACTTCTGCCTGCCAGCCTTATCATCCCCTAACCACTCCCCTGCCAGCCTGATCGATGCCTAACTGCTTCCCTGCTGCCCCAATTGCCCCCAACTGCCCTCCCCTGCAGGGCTGGTTGCCCCAAACTGCCCTCCCCTGCAGGCCTGGTAGCCCCTCCCTTTCAGGCCTGGTCCCTCCCAACTGCCCTCCCCTGCCAGCCATCTTGTGGTGGCCATCTTGTGTTCACATGGGGGCAGCTATCTTTAACCACATGGGTGTGGCTATCTTGTGTGTTGGAGTGATGGTCAATTTGCATATTACCTCTTTATTATATAGGACTAGAGGCCCAGTGCATGATTTAATCATGCACCTGGTGCACCAGCGGGCTGTCCGCCGGTGCCCCAGGCCTTCCGAAAGCCTCCGGCGCTGCGGAGGCTTTCGAAAGGCCTTGCGCCGGAGCAGACAGGCGGCCAGGTCCCCCGCTTTGGCCTTTGATCGCGGGGGGACCTGTCCGGCTGGCTGTCCGCCGGCGCCCCAGGCCTTCCGAAAGCCTCCGGCGCTGCGGAGGCTTTCGAAAGGCCTTGCGCCGGAGCAGACAGGCGGCCAGGTCCCCCGCTTTGGCCTTTGATCGCGGGGGACCTGTCCGGCTGGCTGTCCGCAGGCGCTGCGGAGGCTTTCGAAAGGCCTTGCGCCGGAGCAGACAGGCGGCCAGGTCCCCCGCTTTGGCCTTTGATCGCGGGGGACCTGTCCGGCTGGCTGTCCGCAGGCGCCCCAGGCCTTCCGAAAGCCTCCGGCGCTGCGGAGGCTTTCGAAAGGCCTTGCGCCGGAGCAGACAGGCGGCCAGGTCCCCCGCTTTGGCCTTTGATCGCGGGGGACCTGTCCGGCTGGCTGTCCGCAGGCGCTGCGGAGGCTTTCGAAAGGCCTTGCGCCGGAGCAGACAGGCGGCCAGGTCCCCCGCTTTGGCCTTTGATCGCGGGGGACCTGTCCGGCTGGCTGTCCGCAGGCGCCCCAGGCCTTCCGAAAGCCTCCGGCGCTGCGGAGGCTTTCGAAAGGCCTTGCGCCGGAGCAGACAGGCGGCCAGGTCCCCCGCTTTGGCCTTTGATCGCGGGGGACCTGTCCGGCTGGCTGTCCGCAGGCGCCCCAGGCCTTCCGAAAGCCTCCGGCGCTGCGGAGGCTTTCGAAAGGCCTTGCGCCGGAGCAGACAGGCGGCCAGGTCCCCCGCTTTGGCCTTTGATCGCGGGGGACCTGTCCGGCTGGCTGTCCGCAGGCGCTGCGGAGGCTTTCGAAAGGCCTTGCGCCGGAGCAGACAGGCGGCCAGGTCCCCCGCTTTGGCCTTTGATCGCGGGGGACCTGTCCGGCTGGCTGTCCGCAGGCGCTGCGGAGGCTTTCGAAAGGCCTTGCGCCGGAGCAGACAGGCGGCCAGGTCCCCCGCTTTGGCCTTTGATCGCGGGGGACCTGTCCGTCTGGCTGTCCGCAGGCGCCCCAGGCCTTCCGAAAGCCTCCGGCGCTGCGGAGGCTTTCGAAAGGCCTTGCGCCGGAGCAGACAGGCGGCCAGGTCCCCCGCTTTGGCCTTTGATCGCGGGGGACCTGTCCGGCTGGCTGTCCGCAGGCGCTGCGGAGGCTTTCGAAAGGCCTTGCGCCGGAGCAGACAGGCGGCCAGGTCCCCCGCTTTGGCCTTTGATCGCGGGGGACCTGTCCGGCTGGCTGTCCGCAGGCGCTGCGGAGGCTTTCGAAAGGCCTTGCGCCGGAGCAGACAGGCGGCCAGGTCCCCCGCTTTGGCCTTTGATCGCGGGGGACCTGTCCGTCTGGCTGTCCGCAGGCGCCCCAGACCTTCCGAAAGCCTCCGGCGCTGCGGAGGCTTTCGAAAGGCCTTGCGCCGGAGCAGACAGGCGGCCAGGTCCCCCGCTTTGGCCTTTGATCGCGGGGGACCTGTCCGGCTGGCTGTCCGCAGGCGCTGCGGAGGCTTTCGAAAGGCCTTGCGCCGGAGCAGACAGGCGGCCAGGTCCCCCGCTTTGGCCTTTGATCGCGGGGGACCTGTCCGGCTGGCTGTCCGCAGGCGCCCCAGGCCTTCCGAAAGCCTCCGGCGCTGCGGAGGCTTTCGAAAGGCCTTGCGCCGGAGCAGACAGGCGGCCAGGTCCCCCGCTTTGGCCTTTGATCGCGGGGGACCTGTCCGGCTGGCTGTCCGCAGGCGCTGCGGAGGCTTTGGAAAGGCCTTGCGCTGGAGCAGACAGGCGGCCAGGTCCCCCGCTTTGGCCTTTGATCGCGGGGGACCTGTCCGGCTGGCTGTCCGCAGGCGCCCCAGGCCTTCCGAAAGCCTCCGGCGCTGCGGAGGCTTTCGAAAGGCCTTGCGCCGGAGCAGACAGGCGGCCAGGTCCCCCGCTTTGGCCTTTGATCGCGGGGGACCTGTCCGGCTGGCTGTCCGCAGGCGCTGCGGAGGCTTTCGAAAGGCCTTGCGCCGGAGCAGACAGGCGGCCAGGTCCCCCGCTTTGGCCTTTGATCGCGGGGGACCTGTCCGGCTGGCTGTCCGCAGGCGCCCCAGGCCTTCCGAAAGCCTCCGGCGCTGCGGAGGCTTTCGAAAGGCCTTGCGCCGGAGCAGACAGGCGGCCAGGTCCCCCGCTTTGGCCTTTGATCGCGGGGGACCTGTCCGGCTGGCTGTCCGCAGGCGCCCCAGGCCTTCCGAAAGCCTCCGGCGCTGCGGAGGCTTTCGAAAGGCCTTGCGCCGGAGCAGACAGGCGGCCAGGTCCCCCGCTTTGGCCTTTGATCGCGGGGGACCTGTCCGGCTGGCTGTCCGCAGGCGCCCCAGGCCTTCCGAAAGCCTCCGGCGCTGCGGAGGCTTTCGAAAGGCCTTGCGCCGGAGCAGACAGGCGGCCAGGTCCCCCGCTTTGGCCTTTGATCGCGGGGGACCTGTCCGGCTGGCTGTCCGCAGGCACCCCAGGCCTTCCGAAAGCCTCCGGCAGCCATGGTACAGACGCTGAGCTCGCGGCGCCAGAGGCGCCGCGAGCTCAGCGTCCTTCTGGCCCAATCAGCTACCCCGGCCACCCTGAATCCCGCCCCCTGCGCCTCCTGCTGGCCCAATCGTGGGCGTATTGGAGTGATGGTAATTTACATATTACCATTTTATTATGTAGGATATTTTATTGATTTTTTTACAGAGAGGAAGGGAGAGGGATAGAGATTTAGAAACATCTATGAGAGAGAAATATCAATCAGCTGCCTCCTGCACACTCCCTACTGGGGATGTGCCTGCAACAAAGGTACATGCCCTTGACTGGAATCGAACCTGGGACCCTTCAGTCCTCAGGCCGATGCTCTATCCACTGAGCCAAACTTGTTAGGGCTAAGTAATTGTATTATTTATGACACTGTTTATGAATTGGTCTAATATCAATGATATTCACTGTTTTGCATAAATTTTCATTTAAACACATTAATAATTTGTACCTTAATTTAGTTTTCATGGTTTTATATAGTTGTTATTCATGAAAATTGAGGACAAAAATTGTAATGCATGCCCTCTATAATATATAACTTACATAGTAGGAAGAGGAGGAGGCAGCATCATATGTGTATGTGGGTGGCATCTATAAACTTCTATGTTGTCGTAAGAAATAAAGAGTCTTAAAATTGCTTAGAAAGTAGTATTTTTACATTTAGCTATGCAATACTTCAGTTTATTCAAACATAAATAAAATCTTCAAGTAACTAGAATGTTGCTCATTTCACCTTTAAATGGAAAAGGTAAATGAAAACAAAGCAAACTTATGTTAGGGATTTATTTTGTAACACATATTTTATATCACCCAGAAGTGTATGCCAATTATGTACATTCTACATACACAGAACTGTCAACTCTATAAGATGTTTTTCAAATATTAAACAAGGGCTGAAATAAACTACTTCAGCTTCCCAGGTGGCCCATTAATTTTGTGACACCTTGCCAGAGTATTTTAATTAAGCATAGCCTTCATGACTAACGAAGGCCATGAGTTCATGTGTGCCTCACTTATGATCCATTGAGCTCTATAGACAGATGTAGAAAAACAATTATCCTACAAATGTTTAGTTCAATAGATGTCATACACCTTAATCAACCTGGAAACTTAGACTAATCAATAAATAACCAATAAAAGTCAATCATCCTGGAAACAGAAACTCATCAAAAAATAATAAAGGTTGTAGGTGAAAGCTTGTTAAGAAACAGGACATTTATATAAGTCGCATGGTATCTCTTTACAAATCACTTATTCACTTTGCTCACTTGGGAGTTACAAAGGGACCAAGTAACTCCCAAGTGAGCAAAGTCACCATCACCAATATTGACAATATTGACACACATAAACATGTGTCTCCTGATACAAGGCACCAAAAAGGACACAGCAGCACTTATGTGCTGTTCCTGCCAAAATCCAGAGCCTGAATCTACTATGAGGAAATAGCAGACAAGCCAAATAGAAATTCTACAAAATAAAGGACCTCTACTTTTCAAAAATGTCAAGATCAAGAAAATAAAGACAGGTCAAGAAACTAGATTAAAGAAAAACAAGCTATGACAAATGAAGGCAATCTTAGATCATCAGATCATAGGCCTGGAAAAAATGGCTATAAAGGAAATTATTGTCACCAAAGAAAAAATTGAATATGGTTGGACTATGCATTAAGTAGTAGCATTGTATCAATGTTAAATTTATTGATTTTATAATGGTACTAGAGGCCCGGTGCATGAAATTTGTGCACTCAGGGGGAGGTCCCTCAGCCTGTGCCCTCTCACAGTCCAGGAGCCTTTGGGGGATGTCCAACTGACGGCTTAGGCCTGCTCTTCTGGGGAGCGGGCCTGAACCATCAGTTGGACATCCTTAGTACTGCCGTGGGGGCGGAAGAGGCTCCTGCCACTGCCACTGCTCTTGCCAGCCATGAGCCCAGCTTCTGGCTGAACAATGCTCCCCCTGTGGGAGCACACTGACCACCAGGAGGCAGCTCCTGCGTTGAGTGTCTACCCCTGGTGGTGAGTGTGTGTCATTGTGACCGGTTTTTCCGCCATTTGGTCGATTTGCATATTAGCCTTTTATTATATAGGATGGTTATGTAATAGAATATTCATGATGTTAAAAATGTGTCCTAAAGTATTTAGGAATAAAAGGGAATGATATCTGCAACTTCATTTATAATTCAGAAAAAAGTATGTGTGTGTGTGTGCGTGTACAAAGAGAGAGACAAAGGGTAACATGTGAACAATTGGTAATTCTGGGTAAAGGGTACTCAGGAATTTCTTGTACTATCCTTGTAAGTTTTCTGTATGTTTAAAATCTTATTAAAATTGTGTCAAGGAAAATAATCACAGCTAGAAAAAAATTAATTCATGTTTGTGTCACAGTGTGTCAGCGATGTGGAATTTTGAAATTTCTCTGAGCTGCTCTATCTCCTTTAGAGGACACTGCCTGTCATCTTGAAGCTGATTTTCACTGTTATGGACAAAGTCATGTGACTAGCCACTGTTCACCATGTCAAAGTAGGAAAAATCTTGACTCTGGAGGCTCTGATGAAGACAGAACTGAGGGGACAAGACAGACTAACCTCTTACTGGGAGGGAAGGACCAAGAACTGTTTAAGCAAGGTGACAGAAAATCAGAAGTTTTGTTATTCAAATTATATGTTCTATTTAAATACATTTAGAAAATTATCCCCAAACATAATGTAGCACACATTTTTACAATCATAATCTCTAAAAATATAGCTTCAAGCAAGCAATTTCTGCAGTAGCATTTACATTTTTTTCAGATGCAAACAGAGATATGATATGCTTCTCCCAAAGTCAAAAAGAGCAAAGCTGAAACCCCACTTTCCAATTCATTTGCTCATTTAGTCACTGAGCATTGTTAATCACCTACTGGGTGCTCAGTAGACAAAGGCTCTTAAAGCTCTTCTATTTCCTATTACCTGCGTTGGAGATGCATTTACTGACTCTCTAATAAGCAAGTCAGGTTCACACGTCCATACCTTGTACCTGATTCCCACACCACCTTCTCAGGCCCACTCCTCATTCAGTTTTTCCCATCTCAGCAAATGGCAGCATCATTTTTCTAGTTGCTCCAGCCCAAAACCCCTGGAGACAGTCTTGACTCCTCACTTTGTCTCACATCCAGGTAGAATGAATTCCATCTGTTCTTCCTTCAAAATATATCCCAAGTCTGACCATTTCACATTTCCTCCACTTTTACCTCTCAGAACTAAGCACCATTACATCTCACCTGGACTATTAAAATAGCAGCTACCTGTTCTTCCAAGCTTCTGCCTTGCCCCCCCCCCCCCCACATTCTGCACTCACACAGAGGAAAGAATATCTGTTTTAAGTGGAAATTCAGTGCTTTAGTTTGCTTGGACAGCAATGAAAAAGTACCACAGACTGAGAGGCTTAAATAACAAACATTTATTTTCTCACCTTTCTGGAGGCTGGAAGTCCAAGGTCAAAGTGTGAACTGGGTTGGTTTCTCCTGAGGCCTCTCTCCTGGGCTTGTCGATGGCCACCTGCTCCTTGTATTTCACATCATCTTCCCTCTGTGTGTGTCTGTGCCCTAGTTTCCTCTTCTTATAAGGCATCAGTCATATTGGATTGGAACCCACCTATATCACCCAATTTTACTTAAAATTCTTCTGTAAAGGCCCTGTCTCCAAATACTGTCACATTCTGAGGTACTTGGGGTTAGGACTTCAACATGTGAATTTCAAAAGAACACAGTTCAGCTCATAAGAGCCAGACCACACAGTCCTCTTGAACTGTCAGTGGCTCCACTTCACATCCAGAATAACAGGTGAAGTTCCTAGAGTGACCGACAAGCCCTACAGGAGCTAATCCCAAAACTGCTCTGACCTTATATCTATTATGTTCCCATTGCTCACTCTATCCCCACATCACTGACCTTCTTGCTGTTTCTACAATATGCCAAGTACACCCCCCTCAAGGCCTTTTCATGGCTGCTTCTTCTGCCTGGATATCTGTTTCCCCAGATAACCACATGGTCTTTTCTTTATTTCCTTCAGGTCTCTGCACAAATGTCAGTTATTCAAGGTGAAGTCCTCCCTGACTACTCTATATACAATAGCAAACAAACCCCAATACACTCTACCCTTCCCCTGATTGATTTATTTTCTTAGCCCTGCCACCATCTGACATTCCTTACATTGCTTATCATTTCTTTCCCCCATGGAAATGCAAGTTTCTTAAGGCATCATATCTTTCCAATTTGTTGACCTCTGTAGCCCCAGCATTTAGAACACTGCCTGGCTCAAAGTAGGTACTTGGTGAACATTTGTCGAAAGATTGACTAAATTAGCTTATTTTACTGTTTTGCACTGCACTGTGTGAGAAATATAAAAATAACTAGCACATTTCTGCCTTTCAAATAGAAAAATTTATAGTCTTGAAGAGTGTTAGGAAATCACTTATTAGTTACCATGTGTGTTTTTAATGTCAAGAAATAGAGAAAAATTCTCTTCAGTTTTGCAAAGTGATGGAAGATTATTTTCTAGCTTGTTTATTTTCTTGAGAAATCCAAGTTCTATGACAGCATGTGCTTTTTTATTATAAAGTTTGTGAGCCTTAGAGAAGACATTTTATAAGTAATTATGCCTGGTGATTGGTTTAATTGTCCCTCTCTAGAGAACTAAATCTGCCACAAGATGTGTTACTGCTCAAAGGGTATTTTTAGGTTTATTTTTTAGGCTAAAAATATATACAACTCAAATGGCATCCACCTGTTCTTATTAATCCTGCCTGGATAATCCCTATTTACACCACTGGCTCCGAAGTTTGATCTCTCTAAAGAGATCCCCCAGGGGGAATTGTCTGAAAGATCCTAATAGGCTATATCACTTCACTTAATGGTATTTAATGAAAGCAAAGGCAAAAAGTCTGAAGTGGAAAGGAAACCCTCAATTCTACCCCCAATTACTGTGATTAAGAAAACCTCTGACATTTGATTTGCTCCCATTAGTTGTGACTCTTGCTGTCTTCCATCATCAACAATCTGCACACTGGGAAGTCTCTCGGCAGTAATGAGCTAACTCCTGGCCTGATGAAAGCCATTCCCCCAACCACACACTCTACATGGAGCCAAAGAAATCTCCAGACATGTCCGACCATTTCAAGCCCCCAAGCCTTTGCCCAGATGTTCCCACTACATGAAGCCTCTCACTTGCCTATCTACCTAACTAACTCCTGATCATTTTTCCTGACCCAGCTCAAGTATCACCTCCAAAGTCCTCCTTTTGGTTCATTCGGACAGTGAATAATTTTTCCCCTGGGTTCCTGTAATACATAGTTCATTCATACCTGGATACTGGCAATAATCACTGTATTAGTCAGGTTAGCATAGCTTATGCTTCAATAACAGTCAACTCACAAATTTTTAATTGTTGTAAAAACAGAAGCTTATTTTTCTTTCAAGCAAACTCTGCTCAAGTAATGGTGAGAAGGACACCTACTCTCCATGCAGACTCAGAAATCTCACCTAACAATAATTAGTCACTCAGGTTTTGTCTGACTGCAAGAGGGAGTATCTGCTGAGGAGAAAGGCTTAAAATATGGATGAGCATTACAAATCTGAATGCAGTTAATTTTGATTGTACTCCAGTCAAATTAAACGTCTCCAACAATAGAGTGAGCATCTTAATTGGAAGAATCATAATTATTCACCTCACTGCTATATCCCCAATTCTGAAAACAGTGCCTATATGCTAGAAGGTGCCCAATCAATATTGAATAAAGGACTAAATAAGTAAAGAAATAATTTAGACTAATTAATATCAACTGCACAGAACTGAGGAAAGTCCAACCTCTTCAAAAGTACATGGCCACCCAGCCCTGGCCAGTGTTTCTCAGTGGTTAGAGTATTTGCCTGTAAACCCAAAGATTGCAAGTTCGATTCCTGGTCAATGGCATGTACCTGGATTGCAGCTTCAATCCCTGGCACAGTCAGGGTGGGTGCAGGAGGCAACCAATAGATTCTCTCTCTCTCTCTCTCTCTCTCTCTCTCTCTCTCTCTCTCTCTGTCTTTCTCTCTGTGTGTCTCTCTCTGTGTCTCTCTCCTCCCTCCCTTCTACTCTCTCTAAAAATCAATGGAAAAAATATCCTTGGGTGAAGATTAACAACAATAAAGTACAAGGCCACCCAATATCAAGGAGAAATCAAGATTTATTGAAAAAAATGGAGGAGACAAAGTGGCTGTTAAGGAAGCATTGGTGTTAACTACAGCACTTTACAAATATTTGTTGATTAAGTAAATGGATGGATGGATGGATGGATGGATGGATGGATACCTGAACTGGTGGATGGGAGGATGGATAGACATACAGTTGAACCAACTATTTGCCCATGCCTACTGCAAATGATCCTACTCTGCTCAGATCATCATTAGCACCAAAGTTATTGCAACAGCTGTTATAATCAACTAGAGGCCCGGTGCATGAAATTCATGCACTGGGGTGGGGGGGGGGTGTCCCTCAGCCCAGCCTGCACCCTCTCCAATCTGGGACCCCTTGGGGGATGTCCCACAGGGATCGGGCCTAAACTGGCAGTCAGACATTCCTCTCACAATCTAGGACTGCTGGCTCCTAACAACTCGCCTGACTGCCTGCCTGATTGCCCCTAACCACTTCTGCCTGCCAGCCTGATAGCCCCCTAACCACTCCCCTGCTGGCCTGATTGACACCTAACTGCTCCCCTGCCTGCCCGATCACCCCCAACTTGCCTCCCCTGCCAGCCTGATCACCTCCAACTGCCTTCCCCTGCCGGCCATCTTGTGACAACAGGGGGAGGCCATCTTGTGACAACGTGGGTGTGCCCATCTTGTGACAACGTGGGGGCAGCCATCTTGTGATGCAAGGGCATAAGGGTCAATTTGCATATTATCTCTTTATTATATAGGATATCACTGCCCACAATCTTTTTTTCCCCCTCTCAATATATCCTCTACACTGATGTCAGTCATCTTTCTGAAACTCAGATTGGATCATGTAATCACACTATTTTCTTTTTTTAAAATCAATTATTCATTATTTTTTAAAATCCAAAGTCCTTCATATGATATTCAAGATCCTTTACAATTTGATTGGAACTTGCGCCCCTACCATCCTCTCACCTGCCTTTACCTTACATTGTCTTTCCACATAGACCTAGTTAGCTTTGGCAAGGCTAGACTATTTGCTGTTCCCTGAAAAGAATGTGCATCTTCACATCTCCAATCTTCTGCTCATTATTTTCTTTTTCTCCCTCTCACAGGAAGTCTAGGTCAACTGGTATTTCCTCTATGAAGCCTTCTCCGATCCCTTCAGACAGAATTGATCACTCCCTTCTATGTCTCCCATTATATCCAGTTTGTACTTTTTAAAAAGTACTGCACTTAGGATAATGCACTTTATATTTGGATTCAAACCATTAGAGCAAGAAAAAGGACACTGTAGTTGTTATGTGTATCTATTAGATTGTGGTTTCTGGAGAGCAAGGATCATATTTCACTCTCTTCATTAGGATTGAAGAGAGTCACCCAATTACTCATTGCTTCATTCAACAAATAGCTATTGAGTGCCAAATATGTGCCAGGCAGTGAACAAGACAATCAACATTTGTAGAGATGAATTAAAATCTGAGTAGAGTTCTGTTCACCCAGAGCCCTTACGTTATTTTTACATAGTACACAATGCCATGTGATGGTTATATCATTAATAAAGCTGATTTCATAATTAAATGTGATTTCATTATCTTGTCCAGATGCCTATAGCACTCTTGATATACAATCTTAGAAAGGGTGAAACAGAGACCCTCACTGTGAAATGTTTCCCTGATAATATCTTATAGTCATTTCTCAGGAGATTAGGTTGCTACTCTGAATTATATGGAAGTTTTTATTGGCCAAGCTGGCCTTTTGGATATGGACTGGTATTGGTTACAAGATGCAGAAATTGGACTCCCCGTTGTTGATGCACATTTACTGCTGCACGCATCCCCATTACTCAAGATGAAATGTTTGTGGTGTTTTTTAAGATGATCCTTAATCTTTTCAATGGCCACATAAAATTGTTCTTGTGTACACCGAGCTTTCATTTTCTTTCTTTTAAAAAAGCCTTGATAGAGAAAAACGTGAACGCTTCCAAACGGCTTCTATTTTCTTCATGGTATCAAAGTTGAACATGCGCTGCATTTCCTGCCCCTGGGTTTCATGGCCAGAACCAGCACTGCACTATAAGCCATCCATTCTCCCTCAGACCGGCTCTGAAACTCCCATTAAAGTTAATAGAGACAATTATGTCCACAACCAAAGGGAAAATAAACCCCTTCATTTGTAAATTAGCCCAACCTCAGTAGATTTTTCTGTGTCAAACCAAAAAAGAGTAACATAAAAACATGTCAATCATGACTCTCTACTATTGTCTGAAACAAATGATCATCTGGGAAGCTTCCCATTCCCTCCAAGGAAAACGGAGAGGGAAATTCATCCCTGAACTCCTCCACTGTTTCTTTCCCAAATCTTTTCTGCAAAAGGTGAATGGCCAGTCTGGTGATTGCTTTTGCAGATCCCATAAGTCTACATGGACTAAGTCCCACTTCCAGAAGCCACTTCCCATTGAGATAGAGACTGGTTTGCCTTCAGTGGTGCTCCATGTTTATCAGAAAGAATAAACGTAAATCTCTCTCTCTCTCTCTCTCTCTCTCTCTCTCTCTCTCTTTCTCTCTCTCTTTAAGATTATAAATAACTTAAAAGCGCATTTCCCTTTCTAAAAGCACCTGCACTTAAAATCAGTTCTAACAAAGTCACAAGTTGACTGCCTAAGGTAGAGCTGAAATATCCAAGAGCACTGGCCAGAAAAGGGCCTGTAATTAATAGTGACTGACTGTCCTTTCTGGGGAAATACACTCAGCAAGCATCCAGTCATCATTTAGATATGGGGACTATAAGACACCTCTGATACAACAGTCAAGGTACACCAGCCCATTTTGCCCTTAGAGAAAAACTAATGTATTTCAATAATGAACTGAGGTGTGGAGATTTATCTCCAACTACAGATAGCTGTTGCCTGAGCAGTATTCCCCTGGGACTTTCCATCTTCATCTTCTTACAGCTCAGTCTTGGTCCCTCGCCTTCTGCACCACAGTGACTCAGCATCACTGAGAACAAGAGCATGGACTTTATTCCCTCTGACACTTTGCCTTCATGAGCATGTGCTGCACCTAGTTCATAATGGTGCCATAGCTGTGGCTACTGGGTCCTGACAGCCAGAATTCTCAGGAGATAAACTAAGAAACAGTTGCATCCTGATGTTCTATTTTGTGTTGTTTTTTTGTTAACCTTTACCAGAGGATATTTTTTCCATTGATTTTTGGAGAGAGTGGAAAGGATGGAGGGAGGGGGGAAGAGAGAGAGAGAGAAACATTGATGTGAGAGAGATGCTTCGATTGGTTGCTTCCTACACGCACCCAACCGGGGCCAGGGAATCTGAAACCCAGGTACTGCAACCCAGGTTCATACCCTTGACTGGGAATCAAACCCTCAACCCTTAGGACATGCGCCAGTGCTCTAACCACTGAGCTACCAGTCAGGGCACATCTTGAGGTTCTTGTAATTATTACTATATGCAACATCAAACCTGTTACACTTCAAAAAAAAGTTTTTTTAAAAGTTCAAACCCAATATTAAAGCTGTAAAAGATAATATAAATTGGTATATGTAATATCTTGCATAAAGATACATAATTAGAACAAACTTTAAAGAGAAAAGACTTTCAAAATATAGTAAAAATGACCACAGCATTATACATATATATGCCTAAGTGACCGTTATGACTGAACGACCGGAACAACCGTTGATCCAGTGGTCGGCAAACTCATTAGTCAACAGAGCCAAATATCAACAGTACAACGATTGAAATTTCTTTTGAGAGCCAAATTTTTTAAACTTAAACTATATAGGTAGGTACATTGTTATTAACTTAATTAGGGTACTCCTAAGCTGGCCTTTGCTAAAAACGTCCTCAATCTGATTGAGGTACGTTCGCTGAGGTCGACCCCTTCCAACTCTCCCATCCACACTCGTCTTGTATACTTGTTTCGTCTATCTCCTTTCATTCATCCTCTCTATATGTCCAAACCATTTCAACATACCTTTCTCAATCCTCGACACTACATCTTCTTTCACTCCACAACGTTCCCTAAAATTAACTTAATAAACTTTACTTAAAGTTTTAAGTCTTAGTTAAACTATAGGTACGTTGAATAAAACTTGATATCATACTTAATAACGATATTATTTATTGATAAAATTAAATTCCTTACAATTTACCTTACAATATCCATAAAATTAAATCATGACAATGACTGACAAACACTAATGTGAACAATGGCCTTGCATCTCCTTGGAAAGTTTGGGTAAGTCAGGTTTGTATGTTGTTTTTAATTTGAGGCACGATTCCAGGTTCTCATCAATAAGACGACTTCTCAATTTACTCTTGATAAGGTTCATGCTTGAAAATGATTGTTCGCATAAATATGTAGACCCAAATAAGGACAGAACAGCAAACGCTAGTTTTTTCAGTTGATTATGAGTCAGGAATACTATTCCAGGTGTTAAAAATCAACATATCTTCCTTCCCCAGGTCTTTCAAAGCAGACGACTTATGCTGTGAACTAAGTTCACATTTGTTTTACTCCAATATTTCTATATCAGCACAAAGACATTCAAATTTCGAGCTCCAAAATTATTTGTTTTTTAAATCCAGCAATTGCATTTCAAAGTTGCCAATTTCAATATTAAAGGGAGAAAAATTTAATTCTGTTTCAGTGGCATTAAGAGGTTTTTTAACAAAGGCTAACGTCGCTTTGCTGTTTCTGAATTCCTGAAACCTGTGGAGAAAAGCTTCCCTCATATTTAAAAGTGTTGTTTTGAAATAGCAAATGTCAATATCAGAATTATTTTCTTGACGATGTTTCCACAGGCTTGGAAAGTGAATCAAAGTTTCTCTTTCAAAATCTTGAGCAAAAAGAGATAATTTGTTTTCGAATGAAATAACTTCTTCTAACATAGAAGAAATTGTGTTTTCTTTCCCCTGTAGTTTACGATTAAGCTGATTTAGATGAGACGTAACATCTACCATGAAATCAAATTTTTGGATCCACTGATCGTTCGTTAGGTCTGGATAGTGAACACCCTTCTCAAGGAGAAATGCTTTAATTTCTGTTAATGAGAAAGCGAAACGTTTCAAAACGTTTCCTCTTGATAACCAACGTACCTTGTTATGCAGCAGAAGGTCTGCGTACTCACTCTCCATTTCAACTAAAAATTCTTTAAATTGGTGATGATTAAGAGCTTTAGCTATAATGGAGTTGATAATGTTAATCACCAATTCCATAACTTTGCAAATTTCTTCTGGAAATGTCTGCGCACAAAGCGCTCCTTGATGAATGATGCAATGGTAAGTATCTCTTGATTAATATTTTCTTTCAAAATAGCAACAAACCCGTTTTTACGCTGGTCATACTTTTCGCCCCATCTGTTGAAATTGAGACCATTTTATCGAGTGGAATATGATGTTTTTCAATGCACTCAATTACAGCATTTGCTATATCCTCTCTACGTGTTTGACCTTTGAGTGGCAATAATCCTAAAAGTTCTTCTTTAGGACCTATAGATGAAATAAATCGTACAAAAAGTGAAACTTTCGGTGTATCATTTATGTCACAAGACTCGTCAACTGCTATTGATAAAGCTGAAACCAGTTTAAGATCTTCGACTTGCTGGTCAGTTATATTCAAAGACATTTTGACTGTTTTATCTTTCACTGTTTTAGCAGACAATGGTAACTCTTTAAATTTTTTTAGAATATCTGCTTTGTTCTTAAAATCCCGAAATAGCTCTTCGGATGCATTTATAAAACAACTTTTTATGTATTTGCCGTCTGTATATGGTTTTCCTCTCTTAGCAATCTCTTGACTAACCACAAAACTTGCAATATTAACATTGTTGGAAGATTGCATCCAGTAATTAAATACAGAACTTGATTTTTCTTGACTCTTCTGAAGTTCCTCAACTGCTTTCTTCCTTGAATCACCAACAGGATATTTAGTACTAAATAACACGTGTTTAGTTGTAAAATGTCTCTCCAAATTTGATTTCTTGTTATGCACCAATTTTTCCTGACAAATAAGACAGGTCAGAAGGCCATTTAAGTTTTGAATAAATGTGAAAGTCTCAGTCCATTCAACTTTAAATTCACGGTTTTCGTCTTCTGTTTTTCTTTGCTTCTTCTTTGTAGCCATGTCAAACAGGGCACCTAAAAAAAAGTTTCATTTTATAATAATAAAGCCACCAACACAAAATAATTACAATTCTTAAATTGGATGACAAAAATACCTGTAGGATTTGCAGCTGGTAGGAAAAATACAGGTAACTTTATGCTTCGAGTAGGTACTTTTGTCACCTGCGCACGATTTGGGGACACGACTAGCACTAACCACTGCACAATGAGACTGCTGACTGACTGGCTCACTCAACTCGTGCATGAATCGCGCGCGCCTCCCCCGTGCTGCGTATCCCACGGCCTGCCTGCGCCGCGTCTCCTGTCACCCAACCGACTGACACCCCCACTTCTTCTAACGCCACTTCTTCAAAATAGACTCGCCCAGGCCGAAAACCGACTTCTGCGCATGGGCCACGAAGTTTCAATCGCACTGTATGTGCACGCCTGCACGTGGTATTTTGTGGAAGAGCCACACTCAAGGGGCC
The DNA here is from genome assembly GCF_951640355.1 of Cnephaeus nilssonii. NCBI lineage: Eukaryota > Metazoa > Chordata > Mammalia > Chiroptera > Vespertilionidae > Cnephaeus > Cnephaeus nilssonii. The sequence continues at coordinate 28,221,952 of NC_137072.1, read as the reverse complement.
AAAGAGCCGCATGTGGCTCGAGAGCCCCGGTTTGCCCAATTGGGTTGACCAATCACTATGACACGCACTGACCACCAGGGGGCAGACGCTCAGCGCAGGAGCTGCCTGCTGGTCATCAGTGCACTCCCACAGCCAACCTCCCACAGCCAGCCAACCTCCCCCAGTCCCTCCCTTCGTCCCTCCCCTCATCTGGCAGGCCCCGTCCGGCAGGTTCGGTCCGGCAGGCAGCGGGCAGGCCCTGGGCAGCCTGGACCCAATGGGGACTGGGCGAGATGGCCCCAAGAGGCCCTGGTTGCCGGCCAGGCCTAGGGACCCCACCCATGCATGAATTTTGTGCACTGGGCCTCTATATAATAAAAGCCTAAGCAACCATTACAGTGGAATGACTAAAATGTCTGGTCGCTATGATGCGCACTGACCACCAGGGGACTGACGCTTAATGCAGGAGCTGCCCCTGGTGGTCAGCACTGCTCAGCCAGAAGCTGGGCTCACAGCTGGTGAGCAACAGCACTAAGGAGCAGCAAGCCGAGTGGTAAGGAGCAGCGAGCAGGCAGGCGGTAAGGAGCGAGGGGTCCTGGACTACAAGAGGGATGTCTGACTGCCATCTTAGGGGGGATTGGGCTTAAGCCAGAAGGCGGACATCCCCTGAGGGGTCCTGGACTGTGAGAGGGTGCAGGCCAGGCTGAGGGACCACCCCAGTGCACGAAACTTGTGCACTGGGCCTCTAGTTTATAATAATGAGCAATAGTTACTGTCATGTTCACCACTGAGTCTCCAGTCCCTGTGTGAAGTTTATTATAGAGTAGTCACTTGATATTTGTTAAATTAATAAATGGCAAATAAATTTTGGGACTTCAGAGTTTAAAACTTTAATTTCTTTTAGATAAGAAGTATAATGCTCCAATGATGCTGGCAGTAGTTACCTTTGTAGTGATGAAGTATAGACTGGGATGGGACATCTCATGGGATGTGGAGGTATTAATCTGGGTAGTGATTACATGGGATATATATATATACTAGAAGCCCAGTGCACGAAATTCGTGCATGGGAGGGGGTGTGTATCTCTCAGCCCAGCCTGCACCTTCTCCAATCTGGGACCCCTCAAGGGATGTCTGACTGCACCTTCTCCAATCTGGGACCCCTCAAGGGATATCCAATCTTGGATCGGGCCTAAACGGGCAGTCAGACATCCCTCTCACAATCCAGGACTGCTGGCTCCCAACTGCATGTCTGACTGCCTTCCTGATTGCCCCTAACCGCTTCTGCCTGCCAGCCTGATCACCCCCTAACCACTTCCCTGCCAGGCTGTTTGCCCCTAACTGCCCTCCCCTCCAGGCCTGGTCACCCCTAACTGCCTGCCCTAACTGCCCTCCCCTGCAGACCTGGTCCCCCCCAACTGCCCTTCCCTGCAGGCCTGGTCACCTCCAACTACCCTCCTTTGCCTGCCTGGTCACCCCTAACTGCCCTCCCCTGCAGGCTTGATCGCCCCCAACTGCCCTCCCTTGCAGACCTGGTCCCTCCCAACTGCCCTCCCCTGCTGGCCATCTTGTGGCGGCCATCTTGTGTCCACATGGGGCAGTCATCCTTGACCACATGGGGGCAGCCATCTTGTGTGTTGGAGTGATGGTCAATTTGCATATTATCCTTTTATTAGATAGTATTAGATAGGATAGAGGCCTGGTGCATGGGTGGGGGCTGGCTGGTTTGCCCTGAAGGGTGTCCCGGATCAGGGTTGGGGTTCCCTTGGAGCATGGGGCAGCCTGGGCAAGGGGCCTGTGGTGGTTTGCAGGCCAGCCACGCCCACTGGCGACCCAAGCGGAGGACCTGGTATCTGGGATTTATTTATCTTCTATAATTAAAACTTTGTAGCCTTGAGCAGAGGCCTGGGCCTGCCAGGGAAGGCAGAAAGCTTGGCTTCCTCCATTGCTGGGGGCAACCCAAGCCTCCTGCTCTCTCTGTGGCTGCAGCCATCTTGATTGGGTTAATTTGCATACTCGTTCATGATTGGCTGGTGGGTGTGGCTTATGGGTATAGTGGAGGTACAGTCAATTTGCATATTACTCTTTTATTAGATAGGATACACATATACACATTCACACACATATATATACACACACAAATTCATCCTGATGAACACTTAAAATTAGCGCTACATGTTACTATATCTATGATATCCTCAATTAGGAAAAAAGTAAATGATTATAGCATGATGCTTCTAATCTGTTTTGTTCTCTTTTCAGAAAGCCTTTTCTCTACTTTTGTGCTTTGGGAATCCTTTATACCTGGGCCTATTTAACTATGATTTGAATAGTGTTAGCATACAGGTCCTATTTCCCCCTAGCTCTTACTTGAATGATTTATGATTCCCAGATAACTGAGTTTGTTTTGCTTTTCTGGAAACATACTCACACAACTTGAAACTGAAAAATAAAAACCTAAAAGAACATGACATGAATACATAACTTTTCAAACACATTTAGCCACACTATATGTTGTTGTTTTTTTAATGATATAAAATTGGTCGTCATCCTGTGTTTTGGAATCTTAACATCTCTACTTAGGGAAGCACCAAAAATAATGTGGGTGGGGGGAGATCTCTCCAGTTTGCAATATTGATGGGCCCTCTTACCAAGCAACTTTCTACTCTAACTAGAGAGCACCTAACAACCTCACACCAGCCCTAGCTGGTTTGGCTGTGGATAGAGCATCTGCCTGCAGACTGAAGGGTCCCAGGTTCGATTCCCATCAAGGGCACATGCCTGGGTTACGGGCTCAATCCCCAGTAGGGGGCATGCAGGAGGCAGCCAATCAATGGTTATCTCTCATCATTGATATTTCTATCTCTCTCTCCCTCTCCCTTCCTTTCTGAAAATCAATAAAAATATATTTAAAAAAAAATAACTCACACCATAGTCACCAAGGGAATATGATATTCAGGAAACAAATTCCATTGGCCATGTGACATTAAACTGGTCACTTAGCCCCTTCATTAGGCTTCAGTATCCTCTTAAAAAACAAGAGACTACAATTAGGTCTAAGATCACAATCAACTCTATCTTTCTATAGTCAATGAAAGATGAGTTTTAGTTGTATTCGTAGTACTTCTTAAGTCTACAATTTAGTAATAACTACAAAGACAGATATTTTTCTTTAACTTTTTGTCTACATAATGGTTTTGCTTTTATTTCCCAGTTCAATGATGCAAATAATTGTTGTCTCATATGATGAACATTCAACAAATATTCGTTAGAAGCAAAAAACTTTTTTTACATTATGCCAAATTAACAACACGTCACTGGCTCTCAATAAATATTGATTAATGGCTTTGAATCTATTAAAATTAATATCTCCAGTACCCCAGAATTAATGAACCACCACAAAGTAAGTGGCTCATTTCCATTTTAGCAGTCTGCAATATCCCTAAAATTTTCTTAGAGTTTATGATCAGACCACCATTGACATTATAAGTTAAATATTAATGTTTTCACTTAACTGGGTGAAAGCCAGGCAAACTCAAAATAAAGACTAAAACTCAGCTGTGAATTTGTTCTATGATCCTAAAGGGCCAGGAATGAATGAGGCATATCAGGTAAGCTTCTCTGCACTTCTGCGCTAATCTGCTCACAGGATTAGTTTAGTTGCTTTAGAGGAATAATGAGTTCAAGATATTGTCTTAGCCTAAAGCTTGAACTTCCTAATATTGATAAGTATCACTGTGAGCTACATGGACTTATGTTGCTGAACCCCAGATATCTCTCATTTCTTCCCACTGACAAGGCCCTTCTGCAGTCTGCCTCATCACCGCTCAGAGGGGCAACTACCATCACGGCTGCTAGGAGTGGGGAAGGCAGAACCTGATCTAGACTGGGCTGTCAGCTCCTCCCATGAGGAATCCGTAGTTGAGAAACAGACTCTGAATCAGGTATAGGGTGTTGCGACTGAAGGTTCATGTACCGTATTTTCTGGCATATAAGACAACTTTTTAACCCAGGAAAATCTTCTCAAAAGTCAAGGGTCGTCTTATACGCCTGGTGTCGTGTTATAGGGCAGGTGCTGAAACTTCCGAGCCGGACTGGAGAATCTGAGGCCCCTGCATATGGTGGGGGGAGCTCAAAAATGGCTGCACTTTATTCATTTCAATGGAGCTGGACGGAGACCGAAAGTGTTTCCAGTCGGCTCCTTTTTGTGCCACATATGGTCTCCGTCCGGCTCCATTGAAATGAATGGAGTGCGGCCGGGTGCTCACCGCATACAATGGGGATGCAGCCCCAGCCATTTTTGAGGCTCCCCCCCACACACACACACACCGTATGCGGCAACCATATGAAAGCAGCAAGGGCGGTGCTGTACAAGTACGGTAGAAGAAAATCCACTCACCAGGATTCGTGGAAAGAAGTGACTTAATGCGGTCCTGATGACAAGGTGAGGGGGCGCCTCACCGGGAAGGTGTAAGTGAAGGGTGGAGCAAGCTGCAGGCATCCGGGATGCCCGGGGTATGGAAAAAAGAAATAGAGCAGCGCCGTGCCCAGAAAAACACATTTAAAGATCGCATTCGAGAACAGTGGAATGAATGGATGGTTAGTGGTGAAAAGTCATTCACAAAAGGGGAAAACATGCATGCTCCACAGTTGGATATTTTGTGCAAGTTTGTCATAAAAGCCTGGAATGATACTGATGCAGAAACAGTAATCAAGTCTTTCAAGAAGTGTGGCATATCAAATTCATTAGATGGTATGGAAGACAACTACTTGTGGCAAGATGAAGAGGAAGCCGAAGCTGAGACCACACCATATGATACGGAATTCGATCCATACGATGACTGCCTTACAAATGTATCACAAGAGGTCATTGATGTACTTATGATAACAGATGACGAACAGGAGGATTTTGAAGGCTTTTAAAAGGAAACTGTCACGCCAGCAAAACCTGTAAAAATACCATAGCTTGCAGTTATGATGGGCATTGCTAACTCGCCAGGGACTTGCCAGGCACTTGCTCTCTCTCTATTGTTTGTTATCTTCCTCCTATCATCATCAGTTCCAGTTTGGTTGACAGCTTAGAAAACAAACAGCATGGCAGCTCCCATGGGTTTATTGTCTTATCCTTCCTTTCATCTTTAGAGTGAATTAGGAAAAGTTTAATCCACTTGCACTGTTTTATGTTTATATGTTTGATGACAAACAGCCTTATGTTTATAAGTGACAGTTTTCCTGCTAAGTACCTGCATGTCATAAGCATTTGAATTAAAATTACCATATTGAAATCAAATATGATGTTTTTTTAATTTTTATTTGGTGTGCGTTGGAAGAGGGGTAGTCTTATACGGCGAGTATATCCCAAACTCTATATTTTAACTGGAAAAGTTGGGGGTCGTCTTATACGCCCAGTCATCTTATACGCCGGAAAATACGGTAAGTTAAATCCACACAGCATGTGAAAGCCAAATACTAGGCACAGCTATCAACTTAGTCTGTTTGAACTGCTTAAACAGAATACCATAGACTGGGTGGCTCAATAACAACATAAATTCATTTCTCACAGTTCGTAGGGTTGGAAAATCCAAGATCAAGGTGCTGGCAGATTTGGTGTCTGGTAAGACCCCACTTCTTGGTTCAGAGATTGTGCCTTCTCACTGTGTCCTCATATGGTGGAAGGGGTGAGAGAGCTAAGGGGAGTCTCTTTTATAAGGGCACTAATTCCATTCTTGAGAGTTCTACCCTTATGACCCAATCACCTCCCAAAGACCCCACCACTTAATGCCATCACCTTGGGGTTTAGGTTTCACCATATGAATTTTGTGGAGAAACATTCAGTCTATTGCAGTTATGGACAGCAGAAACTAGGAGGCTAACAAAGCAGGTTAACCAGGTGAGGAATATAGAGGTTTGCGAGGGAAGAAGGGTGAGTGGACCCAGGAAGAACTCAATGGAGACAATAGATGCCTATGTCTTCCTAGCTTCTGGGACAGATGGCTGCACTTCTGGACACTGGGCTTTAAAAGATTACCTGTAGTTTTAAGCATTCTCGCCCTTAGGTCCACCACTGTAAAATGATACACAGGAGTGTTTCCAGCCTCTCACACTCACTCACATACACACACTCACATCCACACAACTGGTACATGGAGCTGCTACAAAATTAAAGTAGCCGGAAAAAGTAGACATGGTTTGTATTTGAGGGGGAAAAAACACAGAGCTGCTCAAGGTAGATGCCAGGAGTGAATAAGTCCTCAGACAAACCATTTTGGGGAGAAGTTATAGATATGTTGGGAGGATAAAACAAGATTGAAGGCAGGTGGGACATTGGGAAATATTTTACAAAATTTTGCTGCTTGCTTAAATGTAATTCTCTTCTGGAGCCTTGACTTTTGTGGCTGCCACCCAGGGGACCCACCAGATCACCTGGCTCTGGTGGTCAGTGGCGCTTACGCTCCCGGTCCCACCAGCCTGTATGTATTTGCACACTTTAAAAGCTGCTGCCTGAGAGTCTGTCTTCCAATCAGCCTGAATCTAGGTGCTGATTAAGATCCTCCTCTTTGGGACCCTGGCAGGTCTTGGCACAGTCCCAACTACTGGGAGCCTCCAAAAGTAAAGTAGGTGTTTGGGCAATCACAAGGTTGAGAGACAACCAAGATCTGGGGCAGGGTTGAACTGAAAGATTTGTCTTCTACACCAAGCCACTCCTTCAAGGCTGGGAAAGCTGGCTGTTTTATCTAATGCATAGAAACCAATGCAGAGAATCAAGGGAAATGAAGAAACAAATACGTTCCAACCAAAGAACAAGATAAAACTTAGGAGGGAGGCGGGGGAAGAATAATGCGTAATGAAATCATCACTGTCTGTCCTCTTCTCTCACCCCTTCTTCTCTACAGCTCTTATCATCATTCGATATCCTATGTGTTCACTCATTCATTTTTCTAGGTGGAGACAGTATTCCCTCACTAGAATGTAAACTCTATGAGGGCCAGGACTTAGTCTTTTTTTTTCATTCAGGGCCTAGAATAGTTCTTGATGATAGTAAGCAGTTAATAAATATTTATTGAATGAATGAATGAACTTAAGAATAATTCAGAGAGATAAATATATAATAAACTAGAGGCCTGGTGCACAAAATTCATGCATGGGGGGGTCCCCTCAGCCCAGCCTGCACCCTCTCCAATCCAGGACCCCTGGCTCCTAACTGCTCACCTGCCTGCCTGCCTGATCGCCCCTAACTGCCCCCCCCCACCAGCCTGGTCACCCCCATTTGCCCCCCCACCAGCTTGGTCACCCCCAACTGCCCCCCCGTCGGCCTTGTTGCCCCAAAATGCCCCTCCTGCTGGCCTGGTTGCCCCCAACTGTCCCCGCCCTGCTGGCCTGGTCACCCCTCACTGCCCCCCTCTGCCAGCCTGGTTGCCCCTTATTGCTCCCCCCACCGACCTGGTCGCCCCACGCAGCCTGCTGTTCGGTCATTTGGTCACCCCTCACTAACCCCCTGCCAGCCTGGTCACCCCACGCAGCCTGCTGTTCAGTTGTTATTATGTCCTGACCAATTTGCATATTGCCCTTTTATTAGTATAGATATATAACAAGTCTTTAAAGAAGGCTAATGATGTTTAGGGTAGCTCTTTAATTCTTAGAGGTTGACTACATGGCAAACAGACATAATCCCACCAAATCACTCCATAATTTTATGTCCCAGACTGGCTTTGGCCACAGGAAAGACCCTAGGCCTCACTTCCCCCAGCATCCAGGAGTTCATTAGAATAGTGCTGCCCCCACCTGGTAGTTTCTGAGAACACCAGTGGAGGAAGAAGGGCATTCCAGCATCCCTTGCTTCAAACATTGAATGCTTACCATGTTCTAGGTACCAGTTAACATTTAGCATTGTTTTCTAGAGACACAATAGTGAACACGACAGACCCAATGTTTTTAGGAGGGTCACAGAAATGCGGCAACAGCGCTGGAGAGGAGGTTGACGGGAGTTTGTGTGGAGAATCTGGGAAAGGAGAATTGGGAGAACAAGAGAATAACCTAGCCCAGAGAGGCGAAAGGATCAGAGAGCGCTCCCTCTTGCTGAAGTTAAACAATCTTTTCTGTTCCTTTTTTCTTAAGTCTGGTAAAATATGCATAATATAAAACTAACCATGTTAACCATTTTTAAGTGTACAGTTTAGTATTAAGTACATTCACTTTGTGTGCTATTATCACCACTATTCATCTCCAGAACTTCTCATCTTCCCTAAAGGTAACTCTGTACCCACTACAGTTCCCCATTTCTCCTCCCTCAGCCACTGGCAACCACCATTCTACTTTCTGTCCGTGAATTTGACTATTGCAGGTACTTCATATGAATGAAACCAGTACTTGTCCTTTTGTGACTAGCTTATCTCATTTAGCATAAAATTGTCAAGTTTCTTCTATGTTATAGCATGTATCAAGGATTAATACTATTAACACTATTAATACTATTAATACTATTCAATTGTATGTGTTTACCACATTTTGTTTATTCATTCATCTGTTGATGGATACTTGGGTGTTCCAACTTTTGGCTATTGGGAATAATGCTGTTATGCACATGAGTGTACAAATAACCTGTTCACATCCCTGTTTTCATTTATTTTGTGTATTTACCCTTTGAGGCAGACAATATCGGTTCACATTTAAGGCTTGTGATGGGTTTTACTGGCAGGTAAAGAAGAGTCAGACAGTGAATTTAGGGTTAATCTTAATCCTTCCCATTCACATGTTGGTGATATTTCCCTCATGTAGCGCATTAATGTCAGATGAAGTCCAGAGCCTCCACAACTTAACCCAATAAAAGCCCAATTAAATTTTTGGGAACTCTTTTCCACCTGGTGACTCAGAGATTGAGGATCCCTCCAACTTATGATGCTGCCATCTCAACAAAGTTAACAAAGTCACCGCACCAGGGAAAGAAAGGGATCACTGGCCAGAACTAGTCATGTGGCCCAACCTAACTGCAAAGTGGTCTTAGACTGCAAAGGAGCTAATGAAACAGTCAGTAAGCACTGATTGTACTACAAGCATTTAGGCCTGGCTTATCATCATTACACTGAAGAGACCCTTTCAAAGAGAAAGTGCACAGGAGCTGTTTTAAGGATGCTTATGTGGCAGAAATCTTAAGGTCCTTCCGTCTAAAACCAGAACATCTACAGAATTGCTCTAATCCCCTCCAGCACCACTAAAATGGACTCTAATCACACAGAAACAACTTAAAACGGAGTGTTCTCCAGAGTGACATTTTGAAAAGAACCTAAGCTAAAGATGGCAAGTAGCCAACCCCAGCCACTTGGTGGGCAGCTGCAGCACCATGGTGAGCCTTCCACAGCCCCTAGCAGCAGAAGGGAGAGCCAGGCTGAACGGCAGTGTTTGCCATATGCACGGGGAGGGAGGGTAGGACCATCCATGCCAACAGGGACATGTCCCTGTCCTAAATGCCGACTCACAGTTGCACTGCATCCTGAAATAGAACCCCAAATGACTATATTATAGGAACAAAAGTCACATTTAGATTATGTAAAATTTATCTTAAGATTCACAAAATCAATAAGAATGTAAGAGGAAAATCCAGTTGAGCTCTTGATAGTCTTGTGATTCTGTTCTGAATTTTAAAACCACCTTTTAGGAAAATAAATGAAAAGGCTAATAATGGAGTTGCAGTCAAAAGATTATGAAAGAAACTTTATCCCTATAGTCACATCAATTACATCACGATAGATATATGTTGCTTCAGACACCACAGTGACTAACTTTGTATGAAGTATAAATGACCTGATTCAGAAATTAAAAGAAATAGATCAGAAAAAATAATTTGTTGTAATAAATAGTATGGTGCCAGGTGGGTACTGGAAATATCTAGCCACTATGCTGTATACCCAAAACTAATACTACTTGAATGTAAATTGCAATTGAAAAAAATTTTTAAGAAATTTTAAATTACAAAAATAAAAATTAAACCTGGGCTCCATTAAAAAATAAAATATGCTTACAAAGCCTCCATCCCTTCTTTACCGCACTTTCCCATAAAAAAAAAAATTGGCATGTGTGAAAGTTTCATTTCACAGGGAAAAATATTATGAATTCAATAAGTTATGTTTCATTATTAGTTGTAACATTTCCCAAAGCTATTATATGCTAGGTTTGGAGATCACACTTGACATAATAGTGGTTTGTATCAGTGGGAGATTTATTTAATGAAAATTTCTTTTTCTAATTGGTAAGATGAGGGCAAAAGGGAATTAAGGTAGGTGTTGAATCAGAGCTTTCATTCTTTCTGATGAGCTATATCCATCATCCATTCTTAATGAGAGGTATTCAACAAATTTTTCTTGAATACTCATATATGCTAGGCAAGATTCTAAACTCTTGGGACACACCAGCAATTAAAACAGACAAATATCTATGTTCTTTTGTAGCTTCCTTTCTGGAGAAATTATAAAATAAGATTTTTGGATACTCTTTGATTATTTGACCTATTTATTTCTGTTTTTCCATAAAATGTTGTGATAGTGTTGAGGACTAGAAAGAGTCTTCAAATTTTTTCTGGCACTCACTTAGAAATCATCACTTAAAAATTCATCTGTGCTTCTACTCATAATATTGAAAGCATTGTATTCAATTGTATTCATACCAGAAATATGTACTGGAAGATTTTTGGTGGCAAAGAATTATGCTAAGAAGCAGGAGGGAATATAAACATGTAGAAGACTTATCTGTAAACTTATCCTTTGGTGGGTTGCACCCACACCATGCTCTCAAAGGAAAATACTATCATCTCTGTGTTACAATGGTTGGGCAAGGTCATAATTCCATTAAACATAATAAAGTAGTGACTCTATCTTTTGCTAAATGTAAGTCCCCTATGGTTCAGATGAGTGCACCTTGACAACTAAAATGAAAAGCAAAGAGCATATGACAGTCTCAGTGGCATGGAGGGTCATTTAAGCCTGGTCCTAACAATCATGGTCCTAACAGAATAAAGACCCTCCCAAGATCACCAAAAACCCAAATGTAGAAATGGAATGCACCCTGCCTGTCATCTGATCATCTGAGACCATATATTATTCTCTCTATTTAGATCATCCATTAAGGATGTTTTATGACAGAAGGTGATCTTGAAGGAGGTGACTAGTTGATCTTGATTGGCACATAGTGCAAGTCAGCCAGAGCTGAAAGGAGCTACCACATTTGTGCAGAAGGTGATAGAGTTTGTGCTGGAGATGAGAGCATGAAGTGATACCTTGGTTAACTGAAAACACTTGGCCACATTTTGTTTTCCAAACCACATTCTACAACTTCTTGATTAAAAAATTTGACATAATCCTCAATTTTCTATTTTTAATTTTAGCATAAATGAGGCAAGAAATCTTCTATGAGCTTCTCAGATTTTTCGTGACCTCAAAGGGCCTTTAAAAATAATGTTTTTTCCCTGGCCGCTTTGGCTCAGTGGATAGAGCATCAGCCTGTGGACTGAAGGGTCCCAGGTTCAATTCCCAGTCAGGGCACATGCCCAGGTTGCAGGCTCCATCCCCAGTATGGGGTGTGCGGAAGGCAGCCTATCCGTGATTCTCTCTTATCATGGATGTTTCTCTCTCTCTCTCTCTCTCTCTCTCTCTCTCTCTCTCTCTCTCTCTCTCTCTCTTTCTCTCTCTCTCTCTGTTCCTCTCCGAAATAAATTTAAAAAAAAAAACTTTGAAAAAAAAATAATGTTTTGATGAGTTAGGTATAAATGATTCAGAAACATATGGATTGTATTTACTTTAATATGTCAGAACTTAACACAAAATGGTTTGAAATACTTGGCTATACCCTGTGTTCTAGGGCAGCCAAGTGTTTGGGAAAAGTGTGGCTAGCAACATGAACAACTTTGGGCTGCCATCTACACCTGGCTGCTTTTGTATGCTGCTCCCTCTTTTTATTTTTTCCTTTCATGCTGCTTGGAACATGTACTAGACTTAAGGTACATTGTAAGGAATAATAGCCAGCCAGTAGCATGACAGACCCCCCACTTCCATTTCCCAAGAAGAATCGAGATTTCCTTAAGATGCTCTGTTCAGAAAATATAAACAAACACAGCAAAAAAAAAAAAAAATCCACTTTGTGTTTTCAACCTCATCAAGGCAGTCTTTTTTAGTGTTTCATCCAATTCCAGCTTTCTGCTTGGAAACCAATCAGGGCTGGTGGTGACGGGACCAGCTCCATCATTCAAGGAGCTCCGTGCAAAATGAAAATGTGGGTTTCTTGCTCAGTAAGTATTAAGAGCTTCAAGATGGCAAAAACAAAGCATTAAAAGGAGCATGAAGAGCATGGCCCAGGAAGCCAGCTCTGCGTGGTGACACACTGAGGCATTTCCTCTCTTAACGTTCTATTGCAAATAAAAGCAAGATGATGGCAGAATAATCAGTGTAAACTCAGATTAAAAATTTAGTGTGATATGAGATTATGATTTAAGGAATTGGATTTTACAAGCACCATTAACTGAAATAAAGGGATGGGATCATGTATCACCAAAGATTTTGAATGGTGTCACAGTCAAAGCAAGACTGGAAAGAGCCGCAATCCTAGACTGAACCAAAGAAGTTCTGATTAACAAAAAGGTAAACACTTCTGGGAGCACAGTGAGGCTGTGGCTCTTGAGGCTGTTGTGCTGTTTCCTAAGGTGTCTGTGAGAAAAGGATTCTCTTTAAAACTGATGGCACCATTTTATAGTAACACCAAGGATGGTTTTATTTTTTTTAATATATTTTATTGATTTTTATAGAGAGGAAGGGAGAGGGATAGAGAGTTAGAAACATCGATGAAAGAGAAACATCGATCAACCACCTCCTGCACACTCCCTACTGGGGATGTGCCCACAACCAAGGTACATGCCCTTGACCAAAATCCAACCAGAATCCGCAGGCCGACGCTCTATCCACTGAGCCAAACCGGTTAGGGCACCAAGGATGGTTTTAAAGGAATATGGAATAGCTCCAGATGTTTAAGTGGCAACTCTCTGCTTTTGCAATTTTTAATTTTACCATATGCTTTATTCATTGTTGCCTAAGAACAGCTGTTACTGTAGAACAGGCATCAGTTGGAGCTCAGGCCTGGCTGGCCAGTTTGAAGGGTGGCGCAGAGGATGGAGGGGTGGCTGGGATCCAACCACTTCCCTGGATGTGCGGGTGACGTGTCCAGTGTCAAGGTGTGCTGAGGGCTGTGGCGTCTCCATGCTTTCGGATGGCTGGTGCTGCAGCACCCCTCTCCAGTACCAGGGACATGGAGCACCAGGGAGTTTCCCTCATTGGCCAAGATAGCTGCAGGATGAAAGCTAGCAAGATAATTAGAAAGAAAAAAAAAAAAAGCCCTCCGCTCCCTATCCCTATAAGCACCAGGGCTTGAGCAGGAAAGCAAGTCGTTGAGACAGGCATCCACCATTCTTCCAGGTCAGGCACCTGAATGAAACCTGTTTCCTTTTGCACAAGCACCTGTCTCAGGAGTTTGTCTTTCCTTGTGGCAGGCAGCCCAACCTTCATTTTCGGTTACAAAACCTCCTCTTCTGCCCTCACAGTTTCCAAAGAAGAATAAATATGCAGAGCAACAATGTGCGGACACGTAAGTCTTCTTATAGCAATCCCTTTAACATTAGTCTTCAAGAATCCTAGTGCCTAAATGTAGGCATTGCCCATAAGCATTTCTTTAAAAATAATCTGTACATGACACACATTTATGTATTTATTTTTTCCTGTGGATAAATGTTGAGTATGTAGAGCATAAAATTAAAATCCCTTGATCATTTCAATCTCTTCTTTTATGAGGAGGCTAATATATATTTCTAACTTTTATATTTGTCATATTATATTATAAAGAGAATTTTATAAATGCATTACTTTTCAGTTTCCCGTTGGTCTTTTTGTTTGCCTATAGTGTCGATTAAGGCATGCTTTTGGAAAAAAATGAGACAAGAGAGAGTCTATTTTGCATTCTTTACAAAGTTCTCTTTCCTTTTTAAAGAGAATTGATTCTTTTTTTTTTAACTAAGCATCATAAGGTCAGTTATTAAGCATTCAATTGTATCAGGTGTTTTATCATATTTATTTGTGAAGATGGATGAATCTGTTTTTATCAAGAAACTAGAGACTTGGTGCATGAAAATTCATGCACTGGAGGGGTGTCCCTCAGCCCGGCCTGCCCCCTCTCACAGTCCAGGAGCCCTCAGGGGTGGGAGGCGACCTGGAGATCAGGGGAAGGCGATGCCCCATCACACCTCTGCTGCTGCCACTGCCAGCAGTGCAAGCCTCAGCCGGCCCTGGTTACCTGAGCCTCAGGCGGCCCTGGGCAGCTAGGCAGCTGCCATCTGAGGCTTTCCTGCACCTCGGGCCAGCCCTGGGCAGCTGGGGTCTGAGGGGACTGGGGGACTACGGAGGCAGGCGCCCTAGCAGGGCTGAGGGGACTAGGCGCCACCATCTTGTGGCTGTGGGCACTGCCATCTTTGAAGGGGTGGCAGTCAATTAGCATATTCCCTCCTTATTGGCTATGGGCACCGCCATTTTTGCAACAGCGTGAGGGTCAATTAGCGTATTCCCTCTTCATTAGATAGGATAAGGTAACCAATGCTTCATATATTGCAGGTAATAAATATAATTCAGTAAGTAAAATAGAAAATATGAACTATACCAAAGATTTGGCTTCAGATAAAATATCAATTAAATTCCACTGAAAAAATATTTATTAAGCATTTACTTGGTACATTTACCAAGTTAGGTACTGCATATCTAAAGATAAATTGGACTCTACTCTGGCCTTGTGCAACTTTGCTATGTGTAAGAAATTGTAGACAATAAAATGCCCAAACACTACAGGCTGAATGAAGTACTAGAAAGAAAGAAGCTGTCCTAGCATAATGGACCAGATGACTCAATAAGTCTTTTATTTCAAATCTATGTCCTTTCATAAATAGTAGAGCAGTGCATAACAATACAAGGACTTTATTTCCTTCAGACTCCACTAAAGGACAATTCCTAGCAGAATGAAAGCATTTCAAACAACATAATCTATACTTGTCAGATTGAGTAAACTAAGGTCATCTGAGGACACATTTATTTTTCTTGACTTTCTTCTACAGAGGTTTTTTGATTCCTTGCAAACTTTCAAAATTTGTAGTTGATGACTAAACTCAGAGCAATATCAATGAATTAGGCAAGTCTGGTTGCCATAACCAAGGGACTTCTACATCCCATTAAGCCCTCTATGTTGAAGTGGTAGAGTCAAGTTGGGGAAATTGAGGATATACATGAATTTCTACAAAGAAAAAAATTAAGTTAGAAGTAAAAGTTCAGTCTAAGCTGATCTTCATTTTTTTTATATTTTAATAAATTTAGGTGTTAAAAATGGAGGAAACTTTCTTTATTCATGGCATCTATTGTGTTTGAAGGTATGTTTACGAAGTTGGAGGTGTGTGTGTGTGTATGTGTGTGTGTGTGTGTGTGTGTGTGTGTGTGTGTGTGTACCTTTAGGAAAGAAAGAAGAAAAGTTAGAGTGAGAGAGTGCAGCAATGTATGGACCTACAGAAGCAAGGTTGAAGACCTGGCAGTGTCTACAGAAAAGGAGGCTGCAGGCTGCTTCTGTTCTACTTCTTTATTCCTGAGGCCTCTGATGCATTCTTTCTTTGGCCTTGCTCATTTGCATACCCCAGCAGGGTATCCTCAGGGTGGACACTGGTCTGGTCAGGCCTGAGTGGAGTGAATGGAACAGAAAGCGTATGACTTGCTGTCTTAGTCATCCCTGGGCTGCCATAATAGATATCACAGACTGGGTGGCTTAAATAACCAACATTTGTTTCTCATAGTTCTGAAGGCTGGGAAATCCAAGATCAAGGTGCCAGCAGATTCCATTCTTGAAGAGGGTTCTCTTACTAACTTGTAGACAGCCAACTTCTCACTGTGTCCTTATGTGGCCTTTCCTCAATGCTAACCTATCATAGGACCCCCCCCCCTCATGACCTCATTTAACCCTAATCACCTCCCAAAAGCCCCACCTCTAAATATCAACACATTTAAGTTAGGGTTTCAGCATATGAATTTTGGAAGGACACAAACATTCAGCCCATAACACTTCATACCACTGTATTTTCCCATCATTCTCAGGCTCACGGAGGTTTCTTTCTAACTTACCTGGAAACATACCATCAGCCTCACCCTCCCACAAAGTAGTAGCCTCCCCCTGGCTATTTCTAAGACACTTTCAGTTACTAAAAAGAGAAACCAACTTTTGGTTTGAGCTAGCTTAATCCAAAAGAATTTACAATTTTGTCAATTGTACCTCAATAAAGCTGAAAAAAATTCTTAAGTATTACAAATACATAAAAGTAAGCACCCTTATTTTTTTAAAAGGGGAGTGGGATCATTTTTATTATACAACTACAGGGGAGTCATGGCACAGGAATTCATTCATTTAGTCATTCATCCAAAAACATGCATTGAGTCATTAATATGTGCCTAGTTTAGTGGTAGATTCTGGGGATTCATCCGTGAAAGAGATGGGCATACTCTCTGCTTATACACTGGTAGAGAAACATAAATCAAATATCACACATATACATATATCATTATAAATTGGGTTGAGTGCTCTGAGGAAAGGGTATAGGGTATTGTTTTTGTTAATCCTCACCTGAGGATATTTTTTTCCCATTGATTTTTTTAGAGAGAGCGCAAGTGATGGCAGGAGGGGGAGAAAGAGAGAAAGAGAAACATTGATTTGGGAGAGACACATTGATTAGTTGTCTCCTGCATGTACCCTGACTGGGGCCAGGGATCAAACCTGTAACCCAGATACATGTTCTTGATCAGGAATCGAACCCAAGACCCTTCAGTGCATAGGCCTACACTCTAACCACTGAGCACACCGGCCAGGGCAATATAGGGTATTTTTAAAAGTGTAGCAGGAAGTCCTGATCTACATTGGATACTCAGGAAAGAAATTTCTGGGGAGTAGATTGCTTCACTAATAAATTCTACTAAGCCCTTAAGGCAGAAATTATACCAGATTAACCCACATACTTTCAGAAAATAGAATAAGATGGAACACTTCCAAAACAATACGAAACTTTACTGAAAAAGATAACTAGATACTCTCATGAACATATGTGGTAGGCAGAATAATGCCCCACTCATATGTCCACCTCCTAATCCCTGGAACCTGTGAATATTACCTGACATGGCAGAAAGACCATTGCAAGTGTGATTAAAGGAAGGATTTGGAAATGGGGAGATTATTCTAGATCAGCAATTTTCCACCTGCATGTGTGGCACACTCGTGTGCTGCAAGAATTTTTAAAACAAGCAATACCTAACTATTTAGTCAGGGGCACTGACCTCTCTTCCTTTAGATTGTCAAGTAAAAAAAAAAAATGACAGCATCTAGCACAATCATAACTGTCCAGTATGAATAAATCAAGATTATACCTATTTTTTGTCAGATCAGCAAAAAATATATTTTTTGGTGTGCCGCAGAATTTTAGTAGTTAGTTTATGTGGGCCATGAGATGAAAACGGTTGAAAATCACTGTTCTAGATTATCCATTTGGGCCTGATGCAATCACAGTGGTCCTTACAACAGGGTGCAGGAGAAGTCAGAATTGGAGGAAATGGATGTGATGACAGAAGCAGAGACTGGAAGGATGACCCCTCAACTGGGAGTTCAACCAGGAGTTCGGCCAGGGGGTGGGGCCAGCTGGCCAACCAACCATGGCCCCTCACCTGGCAGGCCCCCCACCCCAATCAGGGGTGGGGCTGGCCAGCCAACTGCCCACAGCCCCTACCCCTGGCTGGCCCGGCCCAATCAGCCCTGATCCAGGCAGGCGGCCGGACCCCACCCGTGCACGAATTTGTGCACCAGGTCTCTAGTTCATGATAAAAACTCTCTGCCAACTGTGACTAGAAGAAACTTCTTCAACTGGATTAATTGCATCTACTAAAAATATGCAGCTAACAGACATAGTTATGAAAGAAGGAATATGTTCATTTAGGAAAAAAGTAAGAATGTCCATTCTCACTACTTCTATTCAATTTTGTGCCTAGTTAGTATAATAAGGCGAAACCAAACCAAAAAAAAAGGGACTAAATTGAGGAGAAAACAAAAGAAAACCCTGTTTCTTCACACGTGCAATAATATAATTCTAAGGAACCCACCGGAACACCACTAGAACTTATAAGGGATTTTACAAGGTTGCAAAATACAAGACAAACAACATAAACCCATTGCATTTCTATATACAAACAACAAACAATTAGAAGTGAAATATACTGAAAACGGGAACATGGCTGAGAAAAATTAAAGAAAACACAAATAAATGAAGAAATATGCCATTTCATAGATGAGAATATTCAATACTGTTAAGATATCGATTCTTTCTGAATTGATCTATATACATATTGCAACCTCAAAATCCCAGTGAACTTCATCTAAAACTCAACCTCACACCATATAAAAAAAATAACTCAAAATGGATCAAAGACCTAAAGGTAAGAGCTTAAAGTATAAAACTTCCTGACGAAAACATACTAAGACCTATCTGTGAACTTCAATTACAAAAAAAAAATGATTTCTTCTATTTCTTCTTACCATTTGCAACATCATAGATGGACCGAAAGGGCATTATGCTTAATAAAAAACGTTACAGAAAGACAAATACCATATAATTTCACTTATATGTGGAATCCAAAGAACAAAATTAATGAACAAACAAAATTGAAACAGACTCATAGACATATAGAGCAGAGGGGAAGGGAGTTAAAGCCTGGATGAAAAAAGGTGAAGGGATTAAGAAGTACAGATTCATAGTTACAATATATTCACAGGGATATAAAATACAGCATAGGGAATATTGTCAATAACATTGAAACTATGTATAGTGTCAAGTGGGTGCTGGAAATATCAGGGCGAACACTTTGTAAAGTACCAGTATATGACTGTCTACCCACACTATGCTACACATGAAATCAAGACAAAATAATATTGAAAGTAAACTGTAATGAAAAAAGAAAGAGAGAGAGAGAGAGAGAGGAAGAAAGAAAGAAGAAAGAGGAAAGAAAGAAAGAGAAAGAAAGAAAGAAAGAAAGAAAGAAAGAAAGAAAGAAAGAAAGAAAGAAAGAAAGAAAGAAAGAAAGAAAGAAAGAAAGATTTCTCAAGGCACAGAAACGTAAACCATCAAAGAAAAATTTAATAATCTGATTTGATAAATCAAAATTTAAAGTTTTTAAAAGACACTGTTAGAAAATAAAAAGTCAAGCCCTGTTCAGATAGCTCAATTAATTAGAGCATCGTCCCGATAAGCCAAGGTTGTGTGTTCAATCCCCAGTCAGGGCACAAGAAGCAACCAATGCATGCATAAGTGAGCATAAGTGGAACAACAAATCTCTCTCTCTCTCTCTCTCTTTCTCTGTGTGTGTGTGTTTCTCTCTCTCTTCCTCTCTCTCTCTCTCTCTCTCTCTCTCTCTCTCTCTCTCAAAATCAGTTTTAAAACTTTAGAAAATAAAAAGTCAAGTCACATCCTGGGAGAAAATATATGCAAAACATATCTGATTCAGGACTTTCATTGGAATATGTACAAGGAACTTTGGCAATTCAGTAAGTAAAAGAAAATCAACTGGTAAAAAAAAAAACAAGATAGGCAAAAGATTTTAACCAATTCCCCCCAGCCTGAAGAATGGCAAATAGCCCATGAAAAACAGTTCAATATTATTAGTCATTAAAGAAATGCAAAGTAAAATCAAGATGATAGCACAACATGGCCACTATAGTAGCAACAATTTTAAAGACTGACTATTTTTATTTGTGAGGATGCAAAGAAACTGCAATTCTCATTCTTTGCTGGTGAGAATTCACATTATACAACCACTTTGGAAAACACATTGACAATTTTTATCAAGTTAAATATGTACTTATCATATAACCCAGAAATTCTCCTTCTAGATAGTCACCTAAAACAATGAAGATTTATGTCCACACAAAGTCTTGTACATAATATTGATAGCTGTTTTATTCACAATACGCCCACAAACTGGAAACAACCCAGATATCGATCAACCAGTGAATGAATAAAACTGGAGTGATGAATATACAATACAGTGTACAGATTATATGTTCACCTGAAACCTGTATAGTTTGTTAACCAGTGTCACCCCAATCCTATGTTCAATGCAGGAGCTGCCCCCTGGTGGTCAGTGCATTCCCACAGCGGGAGTGCGGCTCAGCTATAAGTCGTAAGCCCTGCTTCTGGGGCCCCAATCACCCCGCCATTTGCCCCACACACAGAGGGCGATCAGAGGGAGGCAGGGCCCCAAAAAAGTGGGCTCACGGCTGGTGATGGCGGGAGCTTCTCCTGCCTCTGCAGCAGCACTAAGGATGTCCAACCCCTAGTGCATGAATTTCATGCACTGGGCCTCTAGTAAATTCAATAAGAAGAAAAGTTGAAGACAAAATTTATTTTATAAAAAGAAATAATAATAAATAAACAGATAGTGATATATCCATATAGTGAATCCTACTCAGCAATGAAAAGGAATGAATTATTGCTAAAGACAGCAACATGGTTGGATCTCAAGAGCATATGCCAAGTAGAAAAGTCAGACACACAAGACTACAATGTTATTTCATTTATATTTCATTCTAGAAAAGGGAAAAATACAGAAACAGAAAGCAAATCAGTTGTTGCCAGAGGCTAGGGAAGAAGAAAGGGACTAGCTACAAAGACCCACAGTGGAACTTACATACATTTGTTAAGGCTCATCGAACTGTACACTTAAAATGGACAATTTTATTATTTGTCAATTGTAGCTCAATAAAGCTGATTATACACACACACATTTATTTATAGGAACATATACAAACAAAAAAACAAAGGATACACATTACATTGTTTAGAAAGATTGCCTTGGGGAAAAGGAGGCAAATAGGAATGGAAAAGGAAGTTAAAGAGGATGAAGAGAGAGGATAGGCAATAAAAGAGCATGAATGAACCAATAATAACAATATGCCATGAACTGAGGTGTGTGATGATTAACTTCATTCTCTATACTTGGGTCAGGATGGGAGAGAAGTCTTTAAACCAATGCAATATAAAAGAAAACCTGGACAGCATTGCAGGTGGTGGGGAGAGAATGGGTTATTCAAAAATGGACGTGGAGCACCATTTAGGGAATAACATTTGACATGTACCTCACACACAAAAATTAATTCCAGGTAGAATAGAGAATTAATTCTAAAAAGCAAAACTTTAAAATTATACATAAAACCATCTTTAGAGCTTTGAGTGGGAAAGGTTTTCTGACACTATGGAAAAAGAATGAACCATAAAGTAAACATTGACAATTTTGACATTATAATTTGGACTATCTCTTTACCCAACAATGATGTAAAGATATTCAAAAGCCAAGCCAGAAGATATGCAACCCGTATCACTGACAAAAGATTAGTGCCCAGCATTGATCAAGAACTCATAAAATATTAACAAAGAGACAACTAATAGAAAAATGGACAAAACATATGAACATTTCCCCAGAAATGAAAACACAATGGCCAATGGTAAAGTATGCAAAGATACTCAACCTTAATAGTAGTATAGAAAATGCAAATTAAAACTATAACACAAACATCAGTTTACACCCCCAAAAAAGGCAAAAATTCTCTAAACTATAAAATACCAAGTGTCGGCAAGTTTGCAAAACAATGGGAGCTTTTATAGACGCTATTGAGAGTATAAATTATTACAATCACAATGTGACATTACCTGGTAAAGTTGAAGATGAACATGCCATATGATTTTGCAATTCCATTCCTAAAAAGCATACCCTAGAGACACTTGCACTGGAGAATTGGGAGCATGTAGAATGTTCATATCAGCATTGTTTGTAATGCAAAAAAACAAAATAAAGAAACTGGAATCAGTGTCCTTCCATAGGAAAATGTGTGTGTGTGTGTGTGTGTGTGTGTGTGTGTGTGTGTGTGTGTATAATAAAAAGGTAATATGCAAATTGACCCTAACGGAGGACCTACTGGGAATGACTGGTCGCTATGACACTCACTGACCACCAGGGGGCAGATGCTCAACGCAGGAGCTGCCCCATGGTTGTCAGTGTGCTCCCACAGGGGGAGCTCTGCTCAGCCACAAGCCAGGCTGATGGCTGTGAGCTCAGCAGTGGTTGCAGGAGCCTCTCCCGCCTCCTGGGCAACGCTAAGGATGTCTGACTGCAGCTTAGTGCACTTGGCCTCTAGTATATGTATATATATATACATATATATGTGTATATGTGTGTGTGTGTGTGTGTGTGTGTGTGTGTGTGTGTGTATTTCGGCCCATTCATTCCATAGAATATTATAGATCAGTTACAATTAACTAATCATAATTGCAAACACTGATTTTTTTCTAAGAATGCATCTATGAAACATGGAATGCAAAAAGTCAGTCACAGAAGAATAAAAACAGTAGGAGACTATTCATATAATGGTCAAAAATATAAAGCCATCCAGTCTAAGGATTCATATTTAGGTAGTAAAACTACAGTAAAAAGCAAGGGAATGGTGAACACAAAAGTCAAAGTAATATTTATCTAAAGGAGGGAAATATGATCATAACATTCTCATAATATTCTTAACTGGATGACGAGCATATGGCTGTTAATGATCCTTTATATCTTAAACATAGATACTAATATAAATCTTTTTTATAACTGAACCGTATTATAATAAATTTTAAACTAACAAACAAAAATATTTTTTAAATGAAGGAGGAAATAAATAGCCATGGAACTCAGATCTATCAGTAGAGTTTTGCTTCTGTACAAAACATGCCTAGAGCACATTGTGTTACAAAGTGCTGTGGGATCTGGGGCATTTTCTGTCGACGACTTGTAATTTCTCATGGTCTCAACCTTTGCTTTAAGGCTATTGGCAGCAGTCAGGAGGAAAGCCCAATATTTCCCCTTGTTGACATTTCCTTTTAATCAAAGTATATATTTTAGGTTTTCTTATAAGAATGACACTATTTGGGTGTCCCTTTGGGTAAGAAAAGCAGTTTATATTTCAGTGGTAAACAGATTTGTCAGCCATTTCGACAGCACGAAATGTCAAGGTGCCTGTGTGGAAAGGAAGAAGGAAAGAGGTGACTGCTGCAATATTTACTTGATTATCCTGTTTAATTATTGACACGTTGAAGACCCAAATCTATACGAACTTTTTTAAAAATAATATGACTATGCTTAGAAAAAATATGTTTTTGCAGCCTACTCTATGGTCAGACAGAAGCCATCCATTTAAATGTACTCGCAACTTGGGCTCCTTCTTTCCAGAAACTGCAATCATTGTTTAGTCCAGGTGTTCTCAAACTACGGCCCGCGGGCAACATGCAGGTGTTTTTGCCATTTTGTTTTTTTACTTCAAAATAAGATATGTGCAGTGTGCATAGGAATTTGTTCATAGTTTTTTTTTAAACTATAGTCCAGCCCTCCAACGGTCTGAGGGACAGTGAACTGGCCCCCTGTTTAAAAAGTTTGAGGACCCCTGGTTTAGTCCATCATTTCTATAACCCTGAGAGAAAGAAATGTATATCTAATGGCATATTGAATATGAAATTATTTTGAATATATGAAGGAATCTCTATGTACTAGGTGTACTAGTTAATAATAGTGGATTTTGTAATCAAAGAAAACATGATAATTTCAAGAGAAACATCAAAAGTGCTTTATTCAAAGTAATGTCCATTGCTTAGCTACACATTTCCCCATCTTTCAGGTAATTTGTGGATACCGTCCCAATAGAACTTTTCTTGTTTTGAGGCAAACCATTCAGAGACCCAATTTTCCACTTCTTCGTATGTTTTGAAGTGCTGCTCAGAAAGTGCGTGTGCCATCGATCAGAACAAGTGGTAATCTGAAGGAGCAAGGTATGGTGAATATGGCGGGTGGGTTAATACTTCCCAGGCAAGATCTTTTAATGTGTCTTTAACTGGTTTTGAAGTGTGTGATGGTGCGTTATCATGAAGCAAAATTACTTTACCATGTCTTCTGGAACATTCTGGTCATTTCACAATCAAAGCATGGTTCAAATTGATTATTTGTTGTCGGTAGTGATCAGTATTAATGGTTTCACCTGGTTTTAGAAGCTCATAATACACCACACCTTCCTGATCCCACCAAACACAGAGCATTGTCTTCTTTACAAAGTGATTTGGCCTTGCAGTCGATGATGATGGTTGACCTGGATCAACCCATGATTTTGTGCATTTGGGATTCTCAAAATAAATCCATTTTTCATCACCAGTCACAATTCAATGAAAAAAAGACTTTCTTTTGTGCTGTTGAAGCAACATTTTACTGATGACTTTTCGGTTTTCCATTTGTCTTTCGTTCAGTTGGTGTGGCACCCATTTTCCTTCCTTTAAAATCTTTCCCATTGCTTGTAAATGATCAGAAATTGTTTGCTGAGCAATTTTTAATCTTTCTGCAAGTTGTTTTTGAGTTTGACACTCATCTTCATCCAATAATGCTTGTAATTGTTGGTCTTCAAACTTTTTCGGTTGACCTGGACGCCTTTGTCTTTCACATCGAAATCATCACTTTTAAAGTGTTTAAACCAGCATTCACAAGAATCTTGAGTGGAGCATGTTCACCATAAGCTTCCTGAAGTATTCAGCAGCACTTTTCTTCAAAATAAAGTAATGAATTAAAACTTCCCGCAAATGCTTTTTTTTTTGGCACGAAATTTGACGTTTTTAAGTGTAAAAATATCTATGATGTTAACAACTTCAGAAAATTTGACATATGACGTTTTGAAGCTTGTTGTTAATACAAGAAAATAGCATACATATCAAATCACATACATATCAACATATGTGTAACTCCATCTATTGAAAAAAATCCTCCTTACTAACCGGTACACCTAGTAAACTATTACCAATTAAGCATTATCCCAACCCCCAGATAAAATAAGTGAGGCAGAAACCAGGTGAGTTGCCATTACTTAGACTTTTACTCTTTCTCATCTTCTGAAGATGAGAAAGCAGGATAGTGGGTTTTCAACCTTTAAATGAAATGTTAACATTAGAAGCATTCAAACCTGTAAAGAATTTTTTGAGTTATTTTGAACCAAACTGTTGACAATTGCTGGGAGCAGAATCTCAACAGATTGAGATAATGCTCTGGAGAATGGCAGTTTTTCACCCTGTTTTATACATTACAATCAAAGGAGGAGACATAAGTGGGTTACATGAAATCCACTGGTGATAGATGAGGGAGGTGGGAGAAGGCAAATGGGGAGAACCTCTGGGGTTGGATAAAAACTAAAATGATACACATACTTCTTTTACTTAAGTGGATGTAGGATACTTAACAGTCAACAATTAACTCAGCAATGAGGGGATCTGTGGTCTCTGCAAAGCAGTGCCTGTGCTTTGAGGGTCCAGAAAAAGGAAAATTACTTTGACATTCCAGCGATATGTTATTAAACATGTTAGAGGATAATAGGCTCGGTTAAGATAACAATTGGCCTTTGTCAGGGACGATACCAGTCCAGGATATGACTACCCACCATAACTGCTTTTTAATTTTAAAAGTTTAATTTCAGACCACCCTTCGTGGTTACTTTAGGTCTCTGAGTTTGCAAGGCTCCTACACAGGCCTTCTTCCCTGAGCCAGTCAGGTTAGCATGTGGCCCCTTTCCGTCCACAGAAACAGAACAAGACAAAACAAAACTTTTTTGCGGAATGAAGTCCTGAAAATCGCTAACAAAACGGAAGAGGAGTGACTCTGGCTGGAGCATAGAGACTCTGGAGACAGTCAGCTCACCCCTTCTCAGACAAGATGGACTGATCGTCACACCCAAAGCCCTGGCAGCCCAGAGACTCCTCCTGACCTTGAAGGCTGTTGAAAGTGAGAGGGAGACATAAGTCAGGGACTTTCCTAGCGATTAGTCCCCCAAATATGATGGTGTTTTATTGATCCCAAACATGCAGTCACTTTCTCCAAAGCCAGCCAGCTATTCTGGAGTGACTGAGTCAGGAAAGAGTCCAGGATCCCAACCACTAGAACAGTGCCTGGCACATGTAGGCACTCGGTGATTATCTATCACAAATAAACAAATGAGCGGATGAGTGAGTGCTGAAGGGGCAGCAGTGCCTAATCTACTCCCCAATATGGCACCTAAGCTTTAGACTCTCTCCCAACCAATCTCTCATGGTAAAAGCGAATGAATGCACATCAGAGCACAATGCCCTGTATGTCCTTTCACATTGTGGCGCCTGTGTCCTCCCCCTTGAGGATGCTGGATGTGCTCATTTTCCTGCTTTGCCCTTGAGCCATCCACTTTCTCCTGTGTGGTTAGCTTTGAGTGATGGCATCGAGAGGGAAGAGGGAGAGCCTGGTGCCACTGGCCACAAACCCCACCGGGATGCGGGGCATGGGCGAAGGTCCTCCTTCTGTACAAATGAAATAGGACAGTGACGCTGGGCACAGTGCAGGGATGTGTGGGAGGAGCTGGCTTTAAAGCCACAGACAGTTATTAACAAAGAAATCCAGTCACCACCCGAGCAGGAGAGGGGGCGATGGTAGAGGAAGTAGTACAGGGGCGGGGGAGAGGTGCAGGAGGAGAGAAGAAGAAGAAGAAGAAAAGGGAGGGGAGGGAATCTGTCTTTTTCTGATCGTGCCGAAGATACCATCTGAGCTGTGGTTCAAACGCTGAGAGAGGAAAGGATTTTGACATCTTTTAAGTCAGTTCCAGCCGTGGAAGCTGCCTCACTGAGGAAGTTCACATCTCTTCTGCCTTTAAAATCACCTCCTGTGCTGCCTGCCTCTGCCCCTCCAATCATATAACATTTCACTTACAATACACACACATGCACACATAAATGCACCAACACACACAAACACATTCAAATGTACACATGCATAAACATGCATGTAAATGCACACATATAAACCTGCACACATATGCAAACACCTGCACATAGAAACATAATATATACCGGCACACATGTATAAACACATGCACACATACATAAACACATACACAAACATGTAAATATAAACAGAGACACACAAATAACATAGCACACATATACAGCATGCACATACACAAACTCGCATGCATATGAAGCTATGTGTGCATAAACATACACACACAGGTGTGCATGAGTAAACACATAAACATGCACAATGCATTCACACATGCACAAACATGCATTCACACACAAATAAACATGTAAACACAAACACATGAATGCTCACACATACACACATACACATGTACTGTGACATTTGATGCTCCAATGGTCACACTTCATTCCAGGAAGGAAACAAAAAAGAAAGCCAAGGGCAGGGTTGTCTCTGGAGCTGACATCTGGACCACACGAATAGAAGTGGTCCTTTGATTCAGCTGAGACCTCCCTGGAAGAGCTGTGGGAAATCTTCTCCAGGAAGGAACAAGTCTGTGACCCTCCAAGTAGAACAGTCCTCCCCCTGGCTCAACCAGGGCAGTCTCCCCTCAGATTAGGAAGGTCCAGCCGCCTGGTGTAACAGTCATAGAAGGGCTTCTTAGGCTCACACGGCCAGGCCTTGCCGAGCTAGGATCCCCGTACCCACTTCTAGGTGGAGAAAGGTCAGCTGACAGGGCTCCAGACCAGCTCAGCACCTGGCTTACAGCCAATTCTGGTTGTTCGTAGTAGTCATGTTCCATAAACTCTCGTGAACTCTGAATTCTGAATCATTGCTTCTAGGAAAAGTATTATGTACGCACGCGCACGTGCACCACGCACACTCACACACACACACACCCCTCAGGCAGATGATAATCTTAAATCCTAAAAAAAACTCATCCTATAGATTCTATTTTTCTGTTTTTTACAAAAGAGAAAACAAGGTTTGGCATGTTCAGTGACTTGCCGAGGCCAACCCCCTAACAGGTGCCAGCGCTGGGGTTCAAGCTTTGTCCACTGGCCCCAGAGCTGGAGCCCCTGGCACTGCCTGCCACTGACCATCCGTCTCCAGCCTCCACCCATCTCTGGATGGGGTTGAAACAATAAGGCAGAGCCCTGTTCAGCCTCAGCCAGGACATGTACTTGGGCCATTCAAACATTTCATCAGTGTGTGCATATCTATGAAAGACTGACCGTGAGTATTGACTTGGGGTTACAAATAAATTACAGCAAGTGGGCGAATTTGCAGACCCCATGAATAAAGAGGATGACTGTGCTTGTATGTAGGGTTTCCACCTCTGATATCATCTGAAGAAAGAATTCTGCTGTAAAACTTGTTGGGAAATGAGTGACATATTTTATCCCTCATTTGATCTGAGGAGAGGCAGGACACAGGATATGAGCGTGAGGAGTCCAGTCATCAGCAGGGGCGTTCTGGAGGCTTCTGCAGCCTGTGGGAGTCGAGGAGCAGGAATGTGTGTGCCCCTGCCGACCATCGCAATTCTAAAGGAAATGGAGCCCACAGAAGCGGCCCAAACCCTACAGCGAGCTAGTGGCCAAGGTGGGACGTGCAGCCCGACCTCTTGGCCACCAGCCCAGTGAGCTTCCCACTATTTGGAGCTACCTTCTGTGTCATGAGGTGAAAAGAGAAGTGAATTTAAAACCAGAATT
Organism: Cnephaeus nilssonii; assembly: GCF_951640355.1. Taxonomy (NCBI): domain Eukaryota; kingdom Metazoa; phylum Chordata; class Mammalia; order Chiroptera; family Vespertilionidae; genus Cnephaeus; species Cnephaeus nilssonii. The sequence goes on along the minus strand of NC_137072.1, from coordinate 28,193,335 downwards.
CCTCTCACCAGGCTCTGCCACAGCCTCTGCCATGTCACCCTGGACAAGGAACTAACTTTGTAAACCCCTCTTGTATCAGAAGCCAAAGCCTCAGCAGGAGCTGCTGGAAGAGGCGAGAAAAAGCGATGAGGACTGGGCCCTGGACCACCAGGCATCTGTGCAAGTCCTCCAGCCACCACATCTATTTTTGCCAAGGCAGGCTTGAGAGAGAACCTGAACAGAATGCATCATATGCATAGATAGGCCTTAAAACTGAACCACATACTAATGCAGGCAAACATCTGGAACTCCCCTTTCTGGCACTGCCTCATTCACAATAGAGCTGCGCTTAGAAGCCTCCTGGGAAAGGAGCAGGAGCAGGACAGCTGCTAAGAGAAAGCAAGAATCCCATTGCTCTAACACATACTGGTCACGTGGCCATGGCTCATTCAGGACTTGGAAGACAAATGAAGGAAGCTGAGAGGCACGTCTATCAGACATGTGCCAAGAGGGGCAGCAGGAGGGTGAACTGACTGGCGAGGAGCCAAGAGTTCATGCTGCTTGGGCTCTGCAAGCTTTATTTCTGCAAGGCCTTCTTCCTTCTCACAGATAAGAAAATACGGTAACTCTTTCCTTTTGGAAATACAGCTGAAGGTGAAAGAGAAGTAAAAGGATTTACAAGAAAAGAAGCGGTATTCTTGGATTGAGTGGAAGATTGGGGAAATTAGTGAGTAGTTGACAAATGTCACCTCAGAGCATAGAGTGGCCCAATGCACCCCAATTAAATAAGAGGTGGTGGGGGGGGACTCTAGCCATTAGCAGGCCTTAGCCTAGGAATAAGCCCCTGAAAAAAATATCTCTCCTTGTGGTTGGAAGTTGTCCACAGGCCCACTCAGGGCAGGTATCTGAGGAGCAGAGGGAAGGAGTTTTCTCACAGAGGAATTTTCCCTCCATTCTTCAGGTTCCCTGGAATTCAGGCAGGGATCAACCATACCTCCTTTCAAGAGGTTTCCTGGCTGCTTCCCTCTCCAAGGGAGACTATTATGGACTGAATGTGTCCTCTCAAAGACATATGTTGAGGCCCTAACCCCCAACGTGATGGTATGTGGAAGTGGGGCCTTTGGGAGGAAATAGATTTAGGTAGGTGGGGCCCCCACTCTGGAATGAGTGCCCTTATAAGATGAGGAAAAGACAAAAGAGATTTCTTTCTCTCTTTTCACACACAAAGAAGAGGTCATGTGTGCCCTGGCCGGTGTGGCTCAGTTGGTTGAGCATTGCCCCATGAACTGAAAGGTCACTGGTTCGATTCCTGGTCAGGACACATGCCCGGGGTTGTGGGTTCATTTCCCATTTGGGGGTGTGTGGGAGGCAACCGATTGCTGTTTCTCTCTCTCAAAAAAAAATAAATAAATAAATTTTAAAAAAGAAGAGGCCATGTGAATATTCAGCTGTAAAATGACTATAGGTTGTCTACAAGCCCTCTCCAAGAACCAAATCTGCTGGATGTTGTTCTTGGATTTTAAGCCTCCAGAACTGTGAGAAATACGTCTGTTGGTTAAGCCTCAGTCTGTGGTATTTTATTATAGCAGGCTGAGTTGCCTAAGTCAGGGACTGCTCTCCCATCTGGAATCCCAGGAATCTCTCTATAAGGCACAGTCTAATGGTGCACTCAAAAACACCACAGCTGCTTAATAAACCATTCCTTTAGGTATTGTATCTTCAGCCCTAGTAGCCAGCTTTAGCACCAAAGCAGGGACAAATGTTTGTTGAATAAAGGCAATAAAGAGAAGCGTTCAATGTTGCCAGTTCTCTTAAGACACGTTACTTGGGGTATTTATGGTTGTTAGCTCCAAAACTGGATACCAAATGAATGTGGAAGGACCATATAAAAAGGTCACTATCAATTTGGTAACCACCATTGTGGCCCCCAAATTTGACACCCCCTAGGATTCTAAATGTGTCCCATGTAACTACATGGCACCTCAAGAGAGAAGGAAGCCTAGCAGTCCTGCCTTACCCATGCCAGAAAGGTAAGGTGCCTGAAGGATCCTTGCTATAAAAATTACATTTTAATCTTCACTGCATAGTTAATTCAGAGCCAATTATTTCTCTGTCCAGATGAGTGCATGCATTCTTCGAAACCCTACAGTGGAAAAGCATTCATGATGTGCCCTTTCATTTCTAAAGAAAGATAATTTGCACATGCTCTTTCCATGGCAACATGTCATTTAAACTAGAATAAGCTTCCTTAAAAAAGGGGGGGGGGATGAAAGAAAGAAAATTAATGAGACATTCAGGGAGAAAAAATCACCAGAATATGTCCCGATCCATGCCAGAATGATCATATCCATGGGAACTATGCTCAGAGTATCATTATTGTAGTCTGCTCACCCATCACTATTTAAAATTTAGAAGACTTAATAAAAATCACTCATCAGACACTCGTAGCAATTACCATGGGCTGAGTTTCCAGGCACATTTGTGGGTCTCAGGTGGAACACGACCCTGTAAAACAGCAGAAGTGGTCAGTGTATTTATGGCACAGGTCTTTCTAAGGAATGCATTATTTCCTTGATGTGATCATGATCAGCTGCCTTTGGTGCCATTATTTGGTCTGCATCGCTTGGCTATGAAAGAGAGCTGCCTTATATATTTCCTTTCTATTCCAATATGCAAAATGTTAACAGAAAATTGCTGCTTTGTGGGGATAAAGAGTTGGCCTCAAGTGCAAAATGAATATGTGATTTCAAAACTGGGTTTTTGCAAACCTATACTAGTAAAGTAAAACTTTACTAACTCCACATTTCCAAAGAAGGCAGAGTAAAAACCAGTCAATTGTTACACTCGTAGCAACAAGGAACAATAATGCCATCATCCAATGTGGTTATACTCATTTACACTTTTTAACCTGTTCTCCATGCCCACTTCCACCACCTGGTCCAAGCCTCCATCTCCCACACCTGGGCTTCTACACTAGGCTCTCACTGACCCCCTGACTCCATCAGGATCGAATTAGGGGGAAGCAAGTGGTAAGCTCATATGCAAAATATAATAGGGTGCCGAAAAACATAGGAATCAAGATGAATAATATTTTAGTGCTATTTAAAAAAAAACTGTAAAAAAAGAAGGGACTCTTACCATTTGCAACAGCATGGATGGAACTGGAGACCATTATGCTAAGAGAAATAAGCCAGTCAGAGAAAGATAAATGTCACATGATCTCACTCGTTTGTGGAATATAATGAACAACATAAACTGATGAACAAAAATAGAGCCAGAGACATAGAAGCATCGAACAGACCATCCAACCTAAGAGGGAAGGTGGAGGGTAGGGGAGGGGTGTGGGTAAGAGATCAACCAAAGGACTTGTATGCATGCATATGAGCATAACCAATGGACGCAGACCCTAGGAGGGTGAGGGCATGTGCTAGGAGGTGGGAGCAGCCAGGGAGAGATCAATGGGGGGAAAAGGAGATGTACGTAATACTTTAAACAATAAAGAATTTAGATTTTTTTTTAAAAAAAGCCTATGTTGTTTAAAACATATCCACAATGAACAAAATATCAAAATTGTGACTAAAGACATGATACACAGTGCCACAGCAAGTCAGACTGGGCCTGAAGCTTAGGGCTTTTGTTGAAAATTTTAATAGTAATATTTTTTGGAGCATTAAAGTAGTTCAGAGTATTGAAAATTGGAAAAGTAGATGGATTAAAACTCACAATGTTGCTTTAAGTTTAAATAACCCAAGTAGAATTTATTATAATTCAACGTTCTTACATATAAGAAATACCACAGGCACAGGAGGCAGGGAGAACTCTGGGGTCTGTGCCCCAGGGACCGATAGGTCTAGGCTTCCAGTCCGGCTCCTGCCTGGGGTGGAGAGAGGGGGCAGGTGAGAAAAGGAAGCCTGGGGCTCCAGGCAACTTATGAAAATAGTATCCAGGCACAGGGCCCAAGAAGTGGCCCATCCCCAGAGACCAGAGAAGCAATAAGAAGCAGGATTTGAATAAGAAAAGAACACACCCTTTGGGACGAACAGGGAAAGGCACTGGACGCTAACTGCCAGAACATCCGAGAACTACGAGAATAATCTCCTAACTGGCCTCCCTGCTGCTGCCCTTGCCTGGATGATGTCTTCTCCAGGGAGAGCTTAAAACCCAATTGGATCCTATCATTCTCCTCCTGAAAGGGCCCACCTGACAGTAAAATCCAAACTCCTTACAGTGGCCCTCAAGGCACTGCATCATCTGACTCCCTTCAGCCCGTCTCCCACCCCACCCCATCCTGCCCCAGCTCCACCAGCTACCAGTGCAGGGCCTCAGCCTTCCCAAGTAGAGTCCGCTTGGGCCCTGGGCTAGAACACTCTCCCGCAGATGTACCCACGCTGCCTCCCTCCCTCCCTCAGGTCTCTGCTCCCAGGTGGCCTTTTCAGAGTCCTTCCCTGACCACCTTAAAGCAAGTGCCAGTTCCCACCCCCTGTGAGTCTGCTATGTTATTTAATAGCACTTATTACATCCTTCATATGCATTTGTTATCAGCCCTTCCCACTAAAATGTAAATTCCATGAAGGGGGGAGCATTTTGGTCACTTCTGCATCCCCAACTCATAGTGTTGTACCTGCCTATGGGGCAAATAGCAGAAGCTGGGGGATGGACATTGACGACATTTGCAGGATACCCATCCCTGTAAGGATTACATGTAAATCAGCTACAATGAGTCAGGGAGTCATGGAAAACAAGATGGAAACCAGGATATGAAGAAGACACCAAGGGCTAAGCCTGACAGTGGAGGAATGAAGGGCAGAACTGGAAAATCTCGGCCACGACGTCTATTTCCACCTCCTTGCGGGTAGGGCTGGCCCCGCCCTGTACAGCATGCCCACACTGAGCATCACCCTCCCGCCAGGCACTTGCCATGGAATCAGTGTTCCAGCAGCACGGAGCGCAAAGTGATGGCTGGAGTAATATAACTCTTCAAACATAATCCCACCGGCCTGCCCCAGATGCGGCTAAGCCTCTCCATCCAGCCCTGCGTGCTCTCAGCTTCCACTTTGTCATTTCTTGGTGAATATATATTATTAAAGAAACGTCGGCAGAATAAAAAATGCAATTGCCCTAACTTCTATTTTTCTTCTTCTTTTTTTCATTCCCATTGGCAGCCTGCTATTTCATCAAGCACAGTGAGAGAAGTCCTGGGCAGTTCTGCACCCTGAGGCCCTAACATTTGTGAAATTTGTGAAACCCTCGCTAAAATATCATCAATGTGGTTTTCTGGGAAATGTGCTGTGCTGCCCCCAGGGATGAAATGCAACAAAGAGACTAAAGCTCCTGTAATTTTTTTTTCTGGAAAGCATGCTTGATTTCTCTGTCGGTCTGAAAGTCAGACGTGGCTGATGGACATGGAGAGAAATAAAACAGTGGTGTTTGGGGGATTTGGAACACATCAGAACTGCGATCAACCAGAATGTGGTAACTGGCTTTGATAATGAAAGCTGTGGTTTTGGTCTCACACTTTCTGCTTTTAGTTATTCTTGGTTGTTACCTGGTATTTATATATACATAAATAATTGCTGGCAAAGGACCCTGCCCCACTAGAAATTTCCCACAGCACTTAAAGCAGATCTGACAAATCTGATCTGACAGAGACATAAGCATCAAGATATTGCCCTCAAGGCTGGTATTTTACTAGATTTAATGTTAAAGCAGGAAAAAAACCACAATGAAACTTGCAATTCAAAATATAAGTAGATAAATTATTTCAGGTAGACAGAAAAAATGGGTTTTTCTGTCTTAGCGCTGGGTTGACAATGGTGCCATTGGCTTGTCTGCAGTGTCTCCTCAGGTACTATTCTAGGACTCAGTTGCATTTTTATACACTAATAATGAACAATCAGAAAGGAAAACTAAGAAAACAACCCCATTTATAATTGCATTAAAAAACACCTAGGAATAAATTTAACCAAGGAGTTAAAAGACCTGTACTCAGAAAATTATAAGACACTGAAGAAAGAAATTGAAGAAGATACAAATAAATGAAAACGTATACCATCTTCATGGATAAGAAGAATTAACATAGTTAAAATGTCCATACTACCCAAAGCAATATACAGGCTCAATGTAATTCCTATCAAAATACTAATGACATATTTTACAGAACTAGAATAAATAATCCAAAACTTTATATGGAACCACAAAAGACCCCAAATAATCACAGCAAGCTTGAGGAAGAAGAACAGAGTTGGAGGAATAATGCTACCTGATATAAAACTATACTACAAGGTCATAGTAGTCAAAACAGCATGGCACTGGCATAAGCACAGACATATAAATCAATAGAACAGAATTGAGAGCCCAGAAATAAACCCATGCCTATATGACCAACTACTATTTGACAAAAGAGTCAAGAACATATAATGGGGTAAAGCTAACCTATTCAACATATGTTGTTGGGAAAATTGGATAGATACATGCAAAAAAAATGAAAGTAGACAAACTTCTTATACCATACTAGAGGCCTGGTACACAAAATTTGTGCATGGAGTGGGGGGGGGGTGTTCTCTCAGCCCAGCCTGCACCCACTCCAATCAGGGACCCCTCAGGGGATGTCTGACCATCGGTTTTGGCCCGATCCCACAGGGATCGGGCCTAAACCAGCGGTCAGACACCCCTCTCACAATCAGGGACTGCTGGCTCCTAACCACTCACCTGCCTGCCTGCCTGATTGCCCCCAACTGCCCTCCCCTGCCAGCCTGATCTCGCCCCCCAATGGCCTTCCCCTGCCAGCCTGATCTTGCCCCAAATGCCCTGCTCTGCCGGCCAATTTGGTTCTGATTGGTCAGTTTCTATGCCAGTCAGCGTCAAAAGCTCCGCCTCCTAGGCAGCCATTGGCTCCTTACATTAATCTAGATTTGGTTCTGATTGGTCAGTTTATATGCCAGTAAGCATCTCTGGGCCTATCAATGGGGCCTGATCAGAAAGGCAGGGCTTATCAGCATTCCCGGTGGAGGCCTGGAGAGAAATGGGGCAGGCACCTTAGGCCCGGTGTGACTGATGGAAGTGTGGGGGTGGCATGGAGGTGGTGCCTGCACTTCTGATCACTTGCACACTGTGTTTTATACCACAGCATGTGGCAGCGGCTGTGAAGGGCGCTAGAGCAACCCAGCGCTGACTGCAGGACTGACTTCGGGTTGGTCAGCCTTTGTCGTGATTAGGTCGTTACAACCCTGGGCTTTTATTATTAGGATACAAGAATAAACTCAAAATGGATTAAAGACTTACATGTAAAACGCAATACCACAAAACTCCTAGAAGAAAACATAGACAGCAAAATCTCAGACATCTCTCTTAGCAATATTTTTCCTGATATATCTCCTCAGGCATGGAAAACAAAAGAAATAATAAAAAGTGGGACTACATCAAACTAAAAATTATTTGCACAGCAAAGGAAATCGTCAACAAAATAGAAAGACAAGCCACTGAATGGGAGAATATATTTGCCAATGATAAATATGATAAAGGGTTAATATCCAAAATTTATAAAGAACTTATTCAACACAACACTTTTTAAAAAAATCCAATTAATAAGTGGGCAACAGACCTAAACAGATAATTCTCCAAAGAGGACATAAAGATGGCCAATAGACATATGAAAAGATGTTTAACATCACTAATCATCAGAGAAACGCAAATTAAAACCACAATATCACCTCACACCTGCCAGAATGGCCACCATCAATAAATCAACAAACAAGAAGTGGAGAAAAGGGAACTATCATGCACTGTTGGTAGGAATGTAGGTTGGTGCAGGCACTGTGGAAAACAGTATGGGTTATCTCAATAAATTAAAAATGGAACTGCCTTATGATGCAGGAAATCCACTTCTGGGAATATATCTGAAGTAACCTGGGACACTGATTCAAAAGAATATATGTACCCCTATGTTCATTGCAGCACTATTTACAATAGTCAAGATTTGGAAGCAGCCCAAGTGCCCATCAGTAGATGGTAGATAAAAAAGCTGTGGTACATTTATACAATGGAATACTACTAGACTGTAAAAAAGAAGGAAATCTTTACTTTTGCAATAGTATGAATGGACTTGAAGAATATTATGATAAGTGAAATAAGTCAATCAGAGAAAGACAAATTTCATGTGATTTCACTTATATGTGGAATATAATGAACAAAATAAACAAACAAACAAAATAGAAACAGGTTAATAGATACAGAGAACAGACTGATAGTTGTCAGGGAGGAGGTTTGGGGGTTTGAGTAAAATAGGTGAAAGGATCAAGGGTGATTATAAACCCAGACAACAGTATGGTGATTACCAAAGGGAAAAGGTGGTTGGGGCAGGTAGAAGAGGGTAAAGGGGGAATAAATGGCAAAGGAAGGAGACTTGACTTTGGAGAGTAAATACACAATTCAATATACAGATGATGTATTATAGAATTGTACATTTGAAACCTATATCATTTTATTAACCAACTAGCGTTCCCGTTGCAGGAAAAATCCTACAATAGGGTTTCCTGCTGCACTCTACCCCGCCCTGCCTGCTCTCCTCCCTTGTCCCCCACCCCGCGATCTCCGCCAGACCCCCTGCTTTTCTCCCTTCTCCGCCAGCCCGCTCTCCTTCCTTCTCCCCTGGCCCCGCCTCCACTCCTCCCTTCTCCCCGGCCCCGCCTCCGCTCCTCCCTTCTCCCCCGGCCCGCCTTCTCTGCCAGCCCGACTGCTTTTCCCTTCTCCCCCGGCCCCGCCTCCGCTCCTCTCTTCTCCCCCGGCCCCGCCTCCGCTCCTCCCTTCTCCCCCGGCCCGCCTTCTCTGCCAGCCCGACTGCTTTTCCCTTCTCCCCCGGCCCCGCCTCCGCTCTTCCCTTCTCCCCCGGCCCCGCCTCCGCTCCTCCCTTCTCCCCCGGCCCGCCTTCTCTGCCAGCCCGACTGCTTTTCCCTTCTCCCCCGGCCCCGCCTCCGCTCTTCCCTTCTCCCCCGGCCCCGCCTCCGCTCCTCCCTTCTCCCCCGGCCCGCCTTCTCTGCCAGCCCGACTGCTTTTCCCTTCTCCCCCGGCCCCGCCTCCGCTCCTCCCTTCTCCCCCAGCCCCACCTCCGCTCCTCCCTTCTCCTCCCCGGCTTGCTTGCTTCTCTGCAGCTTTGCTCCCTTCTGCAGCTCTTGGCTTCTTTCTACGCTGTCACGATATGCAAATTAGCCACCATCTTTGTTTGGATAATTTGCATATTCGTCCTGATTGGTTGGTGGGCGTGGCTTGGCTGGTGGGCGTGGCTTGGGCATAGCGAAGGTGCGGTCAATTTGCATATTTGTCTATTATTAGATTAGATGTAACCCCAATAAATTCAATTAAATTTTTTTTTTTAATTTTTTAAAGAGGACTCCAAAATGGCGGTGGAATAAGTGGAAGTTACACTGACACTCTCCCAAGACCAAACTGGAAATACAACTAAAATACAGAAAAACCACCCTGAATAATCAACTGAAGACTCACTGGAGAGAACCCTGATAACCAAGGATGGAAAGTGGAGATCACATAGAGACTGGTTGGAAGTGCAGAGGTGCAAAAGGGCTGGCCCTGCTCCCACAGAGGGCAGCTGAAGTCCAGAGGGATATCTCAGCTGTGAGGGATTCCCACTGAGAACTCTGGAGTCTAAACCACAAGCTGGGCTCCCCAGCCCAGAGCACTAGAACTGAGAAAGGTGCCCACATAACATCTGTCTGTGAAAAGCAGCAGGGCTGCTGTCTGCCAGCAAGAGACAGCTGGAAATGCAGGCACCCTCTTAAAAAGAAGAAAGGGAAGAGGGAGAGAAAGAGATGGGGAGAGGGAGAGAGGCAGGGGGAGAGGGAGAAAGAGAGGGAGGGGGAGAAGGAGATGGAGAGAGAGGGGGGAGGAAGTAAAAATTTAAGCTTAAAATCATACTAAAAAAAATTACAAATTATCATTAAAGGTGCAATAGTTAGACTGATAGAAGAAAAATGCAAGACTTTCCATTTATCTGAAAACAAGGTAAGGAAATAACTCCCAATTATGTCCAGTAAAATAGAAAATAGAAATAGTAAGCTAAAGATATTTTAAGCAAACAGAGTTGCCAGTTTGACTGAGGATCAAACTGGCAACTTTGGCGTATCTGGACAATGCTCTAACCAACTGCACAACCCAGCCAGGGCAAGAAACACAAGTTTTTCAGAAAAAGAAAATTGTCCCAGATAAAGTTTACAGTTGTAGGAAGAATGAAGCACATTGAAAAGGGCAAATATATGATAAAAAAGAATCATTTTTTACTATTTTTTTAAGTTTTGTGGGGTATAAAATAAAGAGAGAATTAAAATATACAGCAATGATGGCATAGAAGTTGGAAAAAGGTTAAATTTAGGAAAGTGTTATAAGAACCTGTTTCCTCCAAGAAGAGCTGAAAGTATCAATTATTAACTAGGCTATGAGAAGTCAAGGATTATGTTGTAGAACCTCTGAGAACCATCAAATATAAGAAAAAGAATTTTTAAAAATTAAAAACAACAACAAAGAATGTCAACTTTCAAGCTAAGAGCATATTTTGTCTAAGCATTTTCCCTAAGAAAATTATCTGAAACTCAAGCAAAGATCAGTGTACAAACTTGTTCACTGCAGTGGTATTTATGATAACAAATGTTGGAATCAAATGTTCAGCAACAGAATCTCTGTCTGTGATGAACTAAAATGATGCCTTCCAATAATATTTAATGGCATTGAGGAAATGCTATCCTATATAATAAAAACCTAATATTCTAAATGTCCAGTTATCCAGTCATCTGTTCAACTAATCAAAGCATAATCTATACTAATAAAAGGGTAACATGCTAATTAGACTGGGGAGACCTTCCAGGATACCTTCCAGACGTTCTTCTGTCAAAGCCATGGTGGCAGGGCTGAGGTAGAGGTGGTTAGAGGCCAAGAGGGGATGGCAGTTGTGGGTGATCAGGCCAGTGAGGAATGCAGGTAGGGGCAAGCAGGCCAGCAGGGGACAAGCAGGCCAGCAGGGGGGCAGTTGGGGGCGAGCAGGCCAGCAAGGGGGCAGTTGGGGGCGAGCAGGCCGGCAGGCAGAGTGGTTAGGGGCAATCAGGCAGGCAGGCAGGTGAGCGGTTAGGAGCCAGCAGTCCCGGATTATAAGAGGGATGTCCGACTGCCGGTTTAGGCCTGATCCCTGTAAACTGCCAGTAGGACAACCTTCGAGGGATCCCAGATTGGAGAGGGTGCAGGCCAGGCTAAGGGACACCACCCTCCCCCTCCGCCCGTGCACGAATTTTGTGCACTGGGCCACTAGTATGTTAATGATATGCTAAGGTCGCTCTACTGCTCGCTATGACGTGCACTGACCACCAGGGGGCAGATGCTCCAACTGATAGGTTAGCTTGCTGCTGGGGTCTGGCAATCAGGACTTAGCAAGACAGGCTGGACATGCCCTGGAGCCCTCCCACAGTCCCTCCCCTGCCCAATCGTGCACTGGTGGGGTCCCTCGGCCTGGCCTGTGCCCTCTCACAATCTGGGACCCCTCAGGGGATGTCATAGAGTTGGTTTCAGCCCGATCCCGCAGGCCGGGCTGAGGGACCCCACTGGTACACGAATTAGTGCACTGGGCCTCTAGTGGAAATAATAGTGAAGAAAAAGAGCATAAATAAAGTGTCAATAGAGCATGACCAAATTTCATTTTTAAAGTGCACATACACAAAAAAAGACACTATAGAAAATAAACAAAATATTACTGTCATCCCTGATGGAAAAATTACAAGTGACTTTTTTTTTTTTTTACTGATTTTCTACCATAAATATATATTAGTTTTACAATCAGAAAATACATTTTTAACAAGCAATAAAGTGGATTTTTTCCTTTAAAATAAAAGGATTTAAGATCCCAGTCCTCTGAGACTAAAGAAAACTCAGTCAGGATGTTTTAAAATAATATAGATTTTTCTCATTTTGTTTTTTTCAATCCTTTTGAATAAATTAGGGGGATCCAATATCAGCTTTTTACCCAAGTAGCTTTATGTACATTCAGGTTCAGTCAATTTAGTACATTCATTCACTCAAAGTCTCAACCACTTTTTGCTTTATACATTTATGGATATGTATTAATTAATTAATTTTTGCTTCTTATACTATAAGTGAACACAGACGAAATAAAATAGTTATTTATTGGGATATTGGGATTCTGAGTACTTTTTTTTCAAATTCTGTTATTGCTATTATAGTATGGTTCATGTAATTTTTTTTTTATTTTTTTTTAGTAATCTCAGCTTGGTTTATCTGCTTCCATGTTTTATCTGGAAAGGTGAAATGCAGTCTTCCCTACGCACCCATCAATCATCCACACAGTAAGATGTTGGAACTGGAGGCATGACTCACAGACCAGCCATCTGTGACCTGGACTTGTCCTTCGTGGCTCTTGAAAACCGGAAGTGTGACATGCAGTCGTCCTGGGAGAAGCAGCCAGCGTGCGCTGAAACCCGGGAACCGCGCCCAGCCTGCAGAAGGAACAGGCACCGGTTTGTTTTGGTGCTAATGTCTTCTCCATTTTCAATCTCGGCTTCAAGTTCATTTCCAGGGTGGGTCACTGAAGATTATAAGAAAGATATCCTGCCATGGCTCAGAGTTTTTATTAACTTCCTGGATTTTTTTTCTCAATTTCCCTATCCAACATATATTCTCTGAAGTTAGACATGTAAACAAAGTTGATTAAAAAGCAATATAAATCAGAATATGTCACGCAGGTGATTCTGTCCTTGCATTTCCTCAGAACTGCCTGCAGGAACATTACACCTCACAATGGCTTTCCTGGGACACACACCACACAGCACTCCCAACAAAGCCAGCTGGAGGAAGAAAAGAAGGGGTGGGGTCAGGGGCCTGTTTGACAGATCGAGCAAACACAGCCAAGGTCAAGGTCTCAAACAATCGTTGAGCATGCCCGGAGGCCCACCAGGAGAAGTGCCACAATGCTCCAACTTCCACAGGGCTCTCTTCTCCCGTTCCAAGAAGGGACTCGTGGCAACCATGAAAACCTTTGCAAAAGAACTACAAATTTCATTAAAATAAAACATAAAGCCTGTCCCAGCTTGAGCTGAGGTTAGGATTTATATCTGTTGAACTTGTCTGGCAAACTGGTGGGACAGACTCGCTATTTGCACTGGGCACTGGCATTTCCTGGGAGAGAACTCATTGGGGGCGGGGGGGGGGGGGGCCGGGGGGAGAAGCCAGGCATGGAGAGCAGGGTTCACAGGAAGGGCACATGGCTCTGACTTAGGTCTGAGGGGGAAAGAATGATGCAAGTCAGACAGGCTAATTCATTAACACAGTGGCCAAACGTCATGGCACAAGCGTGATAGATTACACACACAGAGTAACAAAGAGAGAGGCGTTGGTTCTCCCCCATCTTGCCACAGACTGCCACACAGCTTGGCACCAGAAGTGCCCCAGTGATTAGGAGCAGGGCCCAAATAAAGATGCCATGGTATCAGTGGAAGACCATCAGGCCCAGGAAAAACAGTGGGGCATCAGATGTGTCCAGGGAGACACTGCGTACCCAGAGTAAGGTTAGTACTCCAAGGAGCAGCCTTATCCAAGGGCAGTGAGGCATGCCTGGGGAGCTCCTCAGATATGTTGGGAGAGCCTTGCGCAGAAATGGAGGTCACTGGGGGAGCAGAGGAGCCAGCAGACATTAGTAGAGGACAATAAAATTTGAGTTATGACTTATAATGTGGCCCCATTAGACACACAGGCTGGCGACAGCCAGGGAAACACTGGCCGCGAGACTATATCTGAGGCTGTAATTATCAGCCCATTTATTTTCACTGATGACAGGAACAGAAGCACCGTAATTGGAGGAGAGTTGTGCAGCGATTCAGACAAATTGTGTTTCATCTATTCCATATTTTACAGGGAAAGCTTACAACCAGATGAACTCTGGGACACACTATGGCTCGTTACTTTTGGCAGGTTGGGCCAGAAAACATGTATTGTTAAGTGATTCATCACCATTTATACCCAGATCATAAATCTTTATTTTCCAAAAGCTGTGCTTTGGGTTCAGGACAGATTGTAGTGTTTATTCTTTTTAGTTGGCAGTCAGAACAATAGCCTCCTGACGTCCTTCCCTATAGATTTTATCGTTTCTTTGGGAACCATTTTACACACTTTCTTGTGACTTGTTTGCTATCCCACTGAAAAGATACAGTGGCTGTAATCAAGGACAGGATTTTTCACAAGTCAGTTTTTAAACACCTTTGGGGTGATTTTGTTTGCCTCACCCCTCTTATACTGTAGTTCATTGGTTCATCTACTATATAGAGGTGTAAACTGTGCCTAAACCTAAAGTAAACTCTGAGATTGCGAGGGACGTGGAATTACTACTTTAAAAATCTTATTTTTTTTAAAGAAATTATTTCAAGACCCTAAATTATCACAAGACTATAAGGGGAGGTACCAGGCCCTTCATAGAAATGAAATAAGCCTCCTTTAATCCTCCTGCAAACTTGACTCCTTAGCTGGAGACCTCGGGGGTCCTAAGGTAAGTTAATGATTGAAACCAGAGGGAAGGTGGCAGCGGATGAAGTGGAAGCTACGGTGACATTCTCTCAGGACCAAACAGGAATTACAACTAAAATATAGAAAAATCATCCTGAATAACCAACTGAAGACCAGCTGGAGAGAACCCTGATAACCAAGGACATAGATAACAGAGGGCGTGGGACCCTGGATTGCTGGAACCTGGAACAGAGAAAGGGCAGTAAAGGCAAAACGGGTGTAATCTAAAGTAAGCCCGGTGTTTAGTTATAGCAATGTACCAGTGTTGGTTTCTTGGTTTGTACAAATGTGCCACTCTAATGTAAGATGATAGCATTAAAGGAAACTGAAATGGGTGAGGGAATTCTCTGCACCGGCTTTGCAACTTTCTATAAAATAACATTCTTCCAAAATAAAAAGGTTATTTTTTTATAAAGCAACTAGAGGCCTGGTGCATGAAAATTCATGCACTGGAAGGGGGGCGTCCCTCAGCACAGCCTGACCCCTCTCACAGTCCAGGAGCCCTCAGGGGCAGGAGGTGACCCGGCGATCAGGGGGAAGAGACGCCTCCATCACACGTCTGCTGCTGCCACTGCCGGCAGTGCAAGCCTCGGCCAGCCCTGGTTACCTGAGCCTCGGGCAGCCCTGGGCGGCTGGGCAGCCGCCATCCAAGGCTTTCCTGTGCCTTGGGCTGGCCCTGAGCAGCTGAGCAGCCGACATCTGAGGCTTGCTTGCGCCTCGGGCCATCCCTGGGCGGCTGAGGGGCTGAGAGGACTGCGGGACTCCAGAGGCAGGCGCTCGGCAAGGCCGGGCCCGGCTGGGAGTGGGCCTTGCCTTGTCATGTGCCTGCTGCCCTGGCGGGGCTGAGGGGACTGAGCACTGCTATCTTGTGGCTGTGGGCGCCACCATCTTTGAGGGCGGGGCAGTCAATTAGCATATTCCCTCCTTATTGGCTGTGGGCACTGCCACCTTTTGTGATGGCGTGAGGGCCAATTAGCATAATCCCTCTTTATTAGATAGGATAAGCCACCCAAGAAAATATAAACCACTTGGAATAAATTTCTCTGTCAAAATAAGTATTTTATTCACACACACACAATTGTAAATTAATAGCTGTAAACTTAAAGCAGAAAGGATCCACCAGGGGCTAACTGAATCAGTGGGCAGCTTGGGTGAAGAGGGACTTCCTGGGAAGGGGATTAGCCTCTCCTCTCTGTTGAATTAGGATGGGATGGGAGGTTCAGCAGAGCAGAGAGCATGGCCACCTGGCCACCCAGACTCTTCCAGAGAAGGAAGCTTGAGAAGACAGCAGCAGTGGTGGGAAGGACAAAGAACATCGGCTGGAAGTGGGCAAAACAGCAGCACCCTAGACCTCACCCCCAACACACACACACACACACACACACACACACACACACACACACACCACCACCACCACCACCACTTCCCCACACCAGCAGCCAACCCCTGTCCTTTTCAGTTTGAAAACATTTCTCAAAATTTTCCCTTCTCCTCGTTGCTATGACAGCCTTATGTCAGACTCATGATGACCTGGACTCTCACAAGAATCTCCCAACAGATTTCCGGGCTCCTGACCTCCTCCTGCAATCCCTCCACTCAACCCCCAGAGCAATGTGTATAAAAGCAGAACTAACAGTTTCATATCGCTTCTGAAAACCTTCCTTGGCTTCTGAGTCCTAGGATAGCCCTAGCTGTGCCCCAGCTGCCCCCTGACCCCACTTGAGTCAACATTCAAGACCCTGCATTCGCACCTCTCACTGCAGAACCCTAACTGCATGGTCCCCGGAAATCCACACACCTCATGGCCTCAGTTACAGCTGTGCCCTGTGCCAACAGCAAGTTCTTTCCTACATTCTTTGCCTAACTCCACAAGCGCTAGGGGTCTGGACAATGAGGTTTCCTCAGACCCTTCCCTGATTCACCTCCTGTCCTCAACAGCATGTCACTAACATGTTGAAACTGTTTATGGTTCCTATGGTTCCATGGAGCTTCTCAAAAGACAGAACGTATCTGTGCACCCCTGGCTCCTAGCACTATGCCTGGCCTGTGACAGCTTTTCTAGAAATGTTGGTTCAACTGACTGAAACACATAGAGTACCACTGAAAAATCAGGGCATCCCAGAGCCAATCAGGAGTGAGACTCCAGCCACGTGGCGAGAATTCTCTGGATAAGGCTGGGAGAGGCAAGAAGACGGTGATGGCAGAGTCTGGAGCAAAAAGGACATTGAATGGAGGGTGGGCCTGTGTGACCCACAGGATAAAGGGGGATTGACAATGATGACAGCTCAGGCTGGGTTATACAGGCCTTGCAGCTTCTACCTAGCTTTCTTGGATCCTGACCTAGCATGGAGGAAGTCCAGCTGCCCTGAATCAGCCAACACTAGAAAGGGCACATGGGTAGAGGGCGAAGGAGAAAGAGATGTCCAGGTGGTCTCCATTGTTCCAGCTCCCACTACTCTAGTCATCCTAGCTGAGGTCCCAGATGCGGAGGAGCAGAAATGAGTCATCTCTGCTGACCTCTGTCCAAATTGCACCTTCTTAACTATTATGGCCTGAATTGTGTCTCCACAAATTCATAAATTGAAGTCCAAAGCCCCCGTCCCGCAGAATGTTACTGCATTTGGAGAAGGGGCCTTCAAAGGGTAATGAACTAAAATGAGGCCACCAAAGTAGGCCGTAATCCAATGTGATCGGTGTCCTTATACAAAGAGGAGATTAAGACACAGACACACAGAGGGAAGACCATGTTGAAGACATAGGGAGGAGACAGCCTCCCACAAGCCAAGAGAGAATACAGAGAAGAAACCAAGCCTGCCCATACCTTGGTCTCAGATGTCCAGCCTCCAGAACACTGAGAAAATAAATTTCTGTTGTTTAAACCTCCCTGTCTGTGGCACTTTGTTATGCAGTCCCAGCAAATCAATACAAGACCATAAATGAATATTGTTGTTTTAAAACACTAAAATTGGGGGGGTAATTTGTTACACCATAACTCATAACCATAATACCCCGATCTCCCAGAAATACATATTTTTAAGTTACTGGTACAATACAGGATCTACACCTCCCAAAGATATGCATTTCATATAGAAAAGTGACTGTCATGTTTTGAAACCGACATTCTTCTTACTGAAGCTTAACTGTTGCTTTTGCTGTAATCCCAGTGAGAAGAGAGGACAGGGTGATGGTTTCCAGGCACCTGCAGAGTGAAGGAGAAGGACCCTCCTGGAGATCCCCCCTTCCTTCTGGGCCGCAGTAAAATGGGGAGGTTAGTTGCCAGGCTATAAAAACACACTGAGGATTCGGTCCCTCAATGTGCTATCATCTGTTGGTAGCAGGACCACTGCAGAGGGAGGTGAAACAAATGTGCTTTCTGGCCTCCCCGCTGAAACATTGCTAAAGGTCAATTGGATTCCATTTCAGAATCTGTGCACCTCAGATGTTCAACACCAAAAAATTACAAGATGCTGGGGAATTCAGCTCACTCTGGGTCCACAGTTGCACACTGCCTCTCCCTAAATTAATGCCATTGTCAGGCCTTGACTTTCTTTCCCCAAAGTTTCAAGCTGTTAAGCAATGGACAGGTGTGTTCCTGCTCGTTGATTTGTAAATTGCAGAAGTCTCTGAGTTGTGTCTCTTTGTAGAAAGAATAAAAGCAGTAGGAGTCAGCAAAGGAATTTCCCGAGTTATTTCATTACTGTGGGTGGGCCCAGAGTTGCCAATAACATATGAAACACATTAACTTCCTCCCAAATTGTGGCCCAGTCAACTAAGAAGCTCTGCCAAAACCCCAAGCAGAATTCCAGGGTGGCAAACTAACTGATCTGGAATCCTAGAATCTGATGTTTGGCTTTTGAAAATGAGGTGTCAGAAATGTCCCAGCATGAGGGTATGTTTGTGGCACCCCCTACCCCTCCTCTATTCTTTGGCTCTTCACACTCCCAGGTCATTGTTTGGCCTGTGGTGGTAAAGCCAACCAAAGGTTCTCAGCACAACCCTCTTCCCCCCTCCCTCCACCCCGCCCCACCCCCAATGCGTGTGATCTCCTCTCTTGGTGTAATCCATTTTGCAACTAATAGAAAATCACTTTGGAACAAGTCAGGGTGCGAGTCCCAAGTCTCCAGCAGAAGAAAGCTCGCCTTGACCCAGCACTTGCTGGGCCAAATTTTCTTTGCTGCACATATTCTGTGCAAGTCCTAAGCCAGTGGATTTGGCAAAAGTCCTCAAGGACTTAGCGACTAGATGTGAAAAAAGGCAACTTTGGTTAGGTTAGTTGCAGCATATTCCTTGGTCCTGAGTTGGGAAGGCTGTTGCTCAGGGGTCACTGGACATGGAACCAGAAGGCAAAGGAAGCAAGAATGGAAACCTGGAGATGACCCAGTTCCACCTTATACCTAGGCAAGTAGGGTCCCTGCCCAGGGCCCTGAGCTGGTCCTTCTCCAGCTGAGCCCCTCACATGGAGAGTGCAGTTCATTAGGCTGAGAGGACTGATTGTGTATGAATTGCCAGTGGCAGCACTGCAGGGCCCAGGAAATAGCCTTCCCTCCTTCTCCTTCTGCCCCACAGGGGGTCTCCAGCCCTTTCCCCTGTAAGCATCCACCTCATGGCTCTTTCTGTCCCTGGTGATGCATGTAGGCAGCATGGGCCACCCTACAGAGCACAGAACTGGGGAGGAGGTTACTGGAGCAACAAGGAGGCCACAGACATCCTTTTATTATTGTTGTAGTTAGCTAGTTATTAATATTAATAATGGGAGGGGAGCAAAGGGGAAGCCAGACATTATAAGCTTGGTCATCTGGGCAGCTTCACCAGGAAGCGATTGCTTCAGGCTCTCCTGGGAACCACTGGTCCATTCCCTGAAGATCACTGGGGGGAGGGGTGGAACAAAGGGACAGATGGGCTCATGCGCAGGGAAGTCAGGGTGACATAGGGAAGGTGCTTGCCTGGGGAACAATGGATTGGCTAGGTGGGTGGACCCCAATGCAAGCCCTCAAAAATTTGGGAATACATAACGCCCAGAGTTCCCACTGTCTTGTTCTCATGTGCCAGATCTGTGCTCTTGCTTCATACCCCACCCTCACCTGGTGCACTCGCCTGTTCCTTCTCCATAGCCATGTGGCCTTAGAAGCCTCCACACGCAGGATGCTGGCCTGGATTGTGCTTTAATATGGAATGGAGACTCTGGGCAGTGGCCTTAATTCTCCCCCTGCTGAACATAAGATTAGACTTCTATGGTGGGATGGACAGAAATGGGACCTTGAAGGGGAACTCCTTCAGTTTTACATCATCAATAAAGCTTCCCATGAAACCCCCTCTTCCCGTGGGGGACCTAAGTAGATTCTTTTCCCCGTGGCACCCCAAGAATTCCGATAACACTTTCACCCTCTTCTCCACTACTCTATCACTACCATGACAAAACCCTAAAACTTATTTCCTTGAAAGTCCTCTTTCTATTCTTTATTTCCTAACATAAGTTAATTTTTCTGTTTCTTATTTTAAAAGCAATGGTTAGCCTTTTCACATGCTTCTCTACTGATTTCTTATGAGTTATTGATTCTTGGTGGAAAAATAACATAACCATTGAGGTTTTCCTTGACGGCACTTGTTAGTTGCAGTGAATAATGAAGTGTGTCATTCTGTGAGGACCCCAAACCCTTGGAATGAAAAGCCATCCCTGGACAAGCCTGAGCTACAAGACCCTGCTATCCCTGAGCTTATTCCTATATCCTTCATGCCTAATAAAGTGAACTCATACATGGAAACCCACAAAATGGAGGCCACCCAGTACACCAGCCCATGCTACAAATCTAAACCTAAGTCAGCCTGCATCTACAGGAAACACCTGTCAAGGAGACCTAACACGCACCAATCACCATCCTCCACCTGAGCTTTAGCTCACTCACCTGACTCGAGAAAACAGGACCTGTTGGCCTAAGAAGGAAATCCCAACCTCCTAGTCCATCTGCCCAGTTTCCCAGTTGCTCCTTCTAATGTTCCCTAAAAGTCACTCTTGCCCAAAATTCCTTTGGAAAGAGTCTTTGCTGCTTGTGAGGTACTGCCCTCCTCCATCCATGGATTGCTTTCCCTTGAATAAAGAACATCAAACTCATTACTAAATTGTTTAAGTTTTGTCATTGGACATACTACTATGAGGAACAGGGAGTGGCATTCCTTGCTTACATTCCACGGTGGTATTTCAGTGTAGAAACTAGCAGCCAGACCCAGATTGCCTCCCAGATGGGGATGAGATAAAAGAATCTGAATAAAGTCACATGGCTAATTTAAGAGGCAGATATAAATAAAATAAAATTGAGCTGGGGGGTAGGATTTGGGGAAAGAAAATAGTTCTTTTCTTGTGGCTCTGGCCAGGGCCTCAGGAATGCAGGCCTGATGTGCAAGATCTAATTTGCGATGCCACAAAGAATTCACGGGTTCAAATTTCCTTTGCTCCTCGCTTTTTGTTCCAAGTCAGAAGCCACTGAAGCTGGTGAGGATCCTGGGCAGGGCCAGTGCATCACATGGAGAGAGGGACCTCTAGTGCCGGGCCGCTTCTCTGCCACCCAGCAGCACTATGTGCTCATGTTTATTTCTCTCTGATGATTATCCGTTTCTCTGAGAAAGCTTTGATTTAAAAGGTTAAAGGAAGCCTTTGTCTTTTACTTCTGGCATAAATTTAATGCATTTAAGAATGGCAGCCTTGGCTGGTATGGCTCAGTTGGTTGGAGCATCGTCCCATGCACCAAAGGGTCACAGGTTTGATTCCCAGTTAGGGCACATGCCCGGGTTGTGGGATCAATCCCCAGTCGGGGCACAGATGGAAGGCAGCCAATCGATGTTTCTCTCTCACACATCAATATTTCTCTCTCTTTCTCTTTCCCTCTCCTTTCATCTCTCCCTAAAATCGATAAAAGCATGTCCTAGGGTGGGGATTTTTTAAAAAGAAGAATGGCAAAATACAAGCTGCAACACACAATATTAAGGAAATCTAAGTAAATGGAAATATTTATTAAGGTTCTATTAAATCTTCAGTCCTGGGATAAGTACTAAAAGTAATTTCACAAAGTCTAAAATATGAAAAGGCAACTAAAATATCAGTAGTGAATGAGTCCTGAATGAATAATGAGGTTACTAAGTGTATACCTTTCATTTACATACTCAACAGACATTCGTGGAATAAATCCCATGTTCCAGGCACTGGACTAGGCCCAAACTACAAGGATGAAAGACATAACCCCTATCCTCAGGGGCCCAGAGATGATCAGTGAAAGGTTCGGAGTGGGTTGAGGTCATGCACGTATGACATGAGGCCATAATGTATCAAAAGAGATTTTATTCCAGGCACCTGGGTGCAAGTGGGCTAAGACCGAGAAAGGCATTAGCAAAGAGAGCAGGGAGAGATAGATTGTTATTAATTTTTGCTGGCTACAAGCTGCTCTGCTGACGTAAGGGTCTGGTCCATCCTTGGTTCCTCCCATGCCAGGTGTCTTCTGGTTATCTAGCTATGCTGTGCTCAAGGCTGCAAGCTTTCTGCAAGATATCTGCTAAGCACAGTAAGTTTTCTCTGACCCGTTTTATTCTCTTTAACCCTTTCAATCAGGAGACACAGACAGATTACAAATAGGACTGAACAATGTTCAAACGGCAGTACTTCTAGCCAACACTTCAAAGATGGACAGAGTTGGACCGGCAGCTGGAGCTGGGAAAGCACAGGTGGTGCTCAAGACCGGCGGAAGTTGGGTTTCCTGTGGCAAGGAAGGGGAGCACATGCGTTCTGCTTCTCTTAGGAGATATTGATCATCATTCATTGATTCACTCAACTGACTTGAGCACTTTCTGTTACCAGGCCCTAGGTTCTGCAAAGAGGTCACCAAGATGAGCAAGACAGGGTCTGAACCCTCAGAATTCACAGTCTAGTGGGGAAGGAGAAAGGGCGACAAGCACCCACTATACCATGACATAAGCACAGCCGGAGAGCTATGCCATGGTCCAGCATGATGGAGAGAGTGCCTGGCAGGATTGGAGCCAAGGATTCACAGAGGAGGTCGGGTTTGGGTTGTCTTTAAGGTGAACAGCGGTGCCCAAAGCAGGCAAGAGGAAGAAGAGATGAGGAGGACATCCAGGAGGAGCCTGCAAGCACCGCTACAGGAGGTTCCATTTGATCAGAATCCAGCACATGGGTTGGAAGCTCTCTTGAAGGTGAATATGGAACTACAAGGGGGTCAAGACAGGGTGTTCTCAGGGTCCCCTGTGGGGAGATATGGAAGTCTTTTTTTCAGAACACTGAAGGTAGAAGTGACATGGTAAAATTTTTGCTTTTAAATAATAACTGGAGATGTTATGAACAGTGGGTTGAAGGGCCACAACACTATCTAGTTTGTATTGATCACAATTACACACTGTTGAGGGATTCTTGAATTCAGTGAAGGGGAATTCAACTGGCCAGAGAAGATCTGGAATCAATTTTGTTTGGGCTAAAATTTCTCCCCATTATTCTCTCAAATTAATGATAATAATAGTAATCATGCAAGTGCAGTTACTTATTGTGCAATAGGAATATGGAAAGCCTGGTACTAAGAACCTTACCTGAGAACCCATGTGAGAAGGCTCCCCATTTCACAGATAAAGAAATTGAGGCTCCCAGAAGCTAGGTAATTAGCCAAAGTTCATATCATTACCACGTATGGGATCTTGAGATTTTTTTTTTTTTTTAGACTCCCAAGTACATGTTTTTAACCCTATAAAATCTTCTAATTTTTTTAGCCATTAATCAAGGTCCCTTGTTGGTGACTAACCCTCATGCTAGAATTTATGCAATTATATTATTTGTCTGAGTTACAGCTGAACATAGTGGGGAGAAAGTCAAGTGATATCTTTGTTGCTAACATGTTAGGAGAAGTCTGGAAAGTTTTCAGTGCTGATTGTAGTGTTAGCCCCCTGGACTGAGCATGAGCCAGAAGAGCCTAAGAAGGCTGAACTGGAGACAAAACTTGCACCATGGGATTCTTCCCTGACTATATCCCATCAGTTAATATCACATCTGGTCTTGGTGCCAACAGGGGATGCTAAACCAAGAGGGAATTCTGCAATGTTCCAAGGAGAGAAGGGATTTTCCTTTAACATAGCTTTCATAAAAAAAAATGTACCCTTTGAGTGAATCTCAATCCTTGTCTATCAACTGGTCTAACATGGCACCTGGCATCAGGATGGTTACTATGCTCATCCATTGGTGCTAGCTTCACTTTACAATTGAAAGTCTTTCAAAGCTTGATATCTGTGCCCTGAAATACTCTTTCAAGAGCTGAAGATCTCCAGATCAATTTTGGCAACATCAAAGTACTTCCATTGATTTCTGATTTACTAACTCCAGAAATCAATAGAAAAGTGAGAACCAATTCTTGCCCTACTTATAAGTGTTCTGGATAGAAGACCTTGCACTGAGGTCAGTGAGCAAATTCTATTCTTGTGATATTCTATTACTTTGCA
This sequence comes from Cnephaeus nilssonii, assembly GCF_951640355.1. NCBI lineage: Eukaryota > Metazoa > Chordata > Mammalia > Chiroptera > Vespertilionidae > Cnephaeus > Cnephaeus nilssonii. Next base: position 28,169,308 of record NC_137072.1, on the reverse strand, counting down.
ACAAAAACAAATTTCTCTTTTTCCTTCCTCCTCTCTGCCTCTTCTGCTCCCCCTTCCTTCCTTGTAACTGTTATTTTTCTTTGCTTATGTGTCTCTCCTGGAGGACTTTGAGTACCAGTAGTACCTGCACATTGCTAATGAGATGGCCAACCCTAGCCACTGCCCGAATGTGGTTCCAGAAGGTCAACCTTCCGTGTACAAATATGCTTCTTTCCCACTTTACCACCTCTTGGTACTTAAAGTCTCCATCTACCAATTGCTTTTCACCTTGAAGAGTTAGTTTCTATTTGAACAGGCAGCTGGAGGTAGTCAAAGCATGACTTAAGTGATAGCTTGCTACTGTAAAGCTCCTTTCATCCATAGGCTCACCATTAATCACACTGAAAAATAACAGAATGGCGAAGAGTGACTGCTGGAATTAATAAAATCATGTCAACCGAGGAGAGAACCAACCAGTCACAGCCACTGGGAACTGTTGTGTTGCTTATTATCTCTGAATGATTGTCCAGCTGCCAGATCCAAGCTACGTGCTCACAAATAAAAGGTTATTCTCAGGGACACCCCAGACACCAAGAAGACTGTCAGTGGGGTGTAGGCGTGCTTATACCTCCAGGTTTTGTAAGTCAATATAACAGAGGGCTGAGTTGTCAGCCAAAATGTCAATTTATTGCTAAGCAATGAAATGTAAGATTTTTAAATACAGGAATGAAAAAACTAGTAAAACTATAAGGCAAGTGGTTGTGTGACTCTGACATTACAGAAAAATAAGTGAGGACAGTCACCCAGCTACCCCAGCTGGACTAGTCACCCTTCTCCACTGTCACAGGTCCTCATATTCACAAATATTGACAGATGCTCCTGGATATCAGACACTATTCTAGGTGCTGGGGAGAGAGGAACTGGCAGAAAAAGCCCCTGTCCTCTTGGAGTTTGTTCCTATTGAGAGGAAAAGCAAAAGGCAACCAGATAAACACATCATACAATGTCAAGGAGTGATAAGGGCTAAGAAAATAAAGCAAGAAAAGAGAGGGAGGGTAAGCGTGTTTAGGAACAGTCCCTCTGAGGTGATATCCAAACAGAGAACTGAGTGAAGAGAGAATATGCTTTGTGAGCATCTGGATTAAGGGCCAGCCCAGCAGTGGGAAGAGTTGTGCAAAGGCCCTGGGGAAGCGTGCTTGGTGTGCTCTGAGGAATGGACTTTGTTTCTTAATAAATATATTGTAACAGACAGTACACCCAAATTAGTGTTTTTCCCTCAAACAAGCAGAGTACACTTATTGTAATGAGATCACCATTTTGCAATTGCCCTTTGAGTCATTTTCAGATTGCCATTTACATTCTCTGCCTTTCAAACTTCCACTGAAATAACCAAAGAATATAAAAATAAGCAGAGAAACGAGGGCTTGGAAATAGAGGGCCACCAGCAGGCCAGAAATTTGTCTTTTCAAGGGAATTCCAACTGAACTTTCCTATAAGGAGATGCTTGTACTCTCTTAGCCTCATGATAAGAGGCTAGTAAAAGGAGAAGATGAGGGGGTCTTGGGTTTGTATAGACAAACATGGAAGGCCAATATGCATTTGATAGATTTATTAATTGTTGGCAGTGATATTGCTTTTAAAAAAACTAATAGTAAAGCAAATCTTACCTAAATTCTTTTGCTGCAATATTAATGCACCCTAAAGATGCAATCAAATCTAAAACCTTGGAACAGAAAAATTCTATTTCTGCTACTGTGTATTGGCAGTTACTAGAACCCATTGGGAGTGCTGGTTGATACTGTTACAGAGCAGTGAGAGAAGGACCTGCTCCAAGATGAAATCAGACATCCTTTCTTGAACAGTTCATACTGCAAAAGCCTCCTGCTTGGCGTCTTTACACTAGCCCCTGGCTTCCTTCTCCTTTCCAGATATGTTCATGTCCACTTCCTATGTGACCAGGGTTTTTCTTATGACACCAATCATAAGGTTTCATTAAAAGTTCACAGGTTAAAAAAATAATGTGAATATCTCATGTTATAGAAGAGTATATCAAAGACATGTCTGCATTGTGAATAATCATAAACTAAACACTGATGCAATCGCGACCCAGGCTAAGTGGTCGAAGGTGAGAGCTATATGTACTCCTCTCCCTGATATATCCTCCTTCTAATCCCTGAAAGGTAAGTGAAACAACTGCATCCTGATTTTTGTAAGAATCATTTCCTTCCCTTTCTTATAGTTTTGCCACATTTTAATACATCCCTAGGCAATAGATTTTTTTTCCACACAATAGTCTCATTTTGCCTCTCTCTGTACTTTATGTAATAAGAGCCAAACTGTATGCATTCCTTTGTGATAAATTTATTTTACATTGTGTGTGAGATCCATCCCTGTTGATAAATGTAGTTGTAGTTCACTTATTTCTACTCCTGTACAGAATTTAATCTTACGACTGTAATACAATTTACTCATCTAGCCTATGGTGATAAATCTTGCTGTGTATTCATTTGGGGGGTAATTATGAAAATCCTTGTATTGGGCTCCTAGTACATCTGTAAAACAGTTTCTTGTAGGTACATACGACATAAGGCAAAACCCTAAAATGCCTCCCAAGATTTCCCACCCTTTTCCCTGGAATTGATACTATGAGGAGACGGCATACTCATGATGATGTTATGTGGAAAAGTAGATTTTGCATATGTAATTAGGTTACTTGTCAGTTGACTTTGAGTTAATTCAAAGGCAGGTTATCCCAAGGGCTTAGTCAGATCACATTAGCCCTTTAAAAGCAGAGGGTTGGGGCGGAAATGGCAGCCGTATAGGCAGACCTGTCATGCACCTCCTTCCAGGGCCAGACTGGAAATACAACTAAATTAGAGAACATCCACAGGGGATTACCAATTGAGGTTCAGCTGAGGAGACTTATATCAAGGAAGGACAGAAAGCACCTGGAGACCAGAAGGAAGGGCAAGGTTGAGAGAGGAGCTGACCTAGCTCCCAGGGGCGGCAGGGCCGAGAGCGAGGAGGGAGGTCCTGGCTATGGGAGGATCTGTTCTCTCAGAAGATAGAGGCCTGCAACCCAGGCTGGGCTCCACAGAGCTGAGACCCGAGGCCCAGGTAACATCCAGCTGTGAAAGGAGGCAGGGCTGCCGGCTGCATCAGAGTCTGAAGCCAAGAAAGCCACGGTTTGTTTTGTTTTGTTTTGTTTTGTTTTGTTTTGTTTTGTTTTGTTTTCTCTAAACCCAGAGCACCGGAGTTTTCATTTGCAGCTACTCACCTGAGGCTTTGGTGCAGGGAGGGAGGTGAGGACTTGAGGTGCCTAGGGAGAGGCTGTGGTGGCAGGCAGTGTAAGGAGACGTGGAGGGGCAGCGGCGAGGAGTCCTGCATTTGGTCAATCGTTGGCACCCAAACCTAAAGGGCCAGTTTTTCCTGAGAGGAGCTAGCCTATCCAATAGCCACTGGGCAGGTAAAGAAAAGAAAAAAACGCCCTTGGTGTTACAGACCGCCTCACCCTTAGGAGTCCGGCCAGCCACACCCTGCATTTTACCTTTTCAGAGGAAACAAACGCAGAGGCCACGCCTACGGGTTTGAACAGTCTCCGGAGCTGTAACACAGTTGACTGGATTGGGGTAGGGGCCTTCTGCCCCACTATCCTGGGAACCAGATGGGTACTTTCCCCACACAGGAGAGCTGGTAGAACCTCCAGGTTTCTAGCCGATCCCACTGGATGGCATAGAAGGAACTCTGTCTAGCTGAGGGCAGAGCACTATTTTGGGCCACTGGCAGAGGAGTAGTTCTGGAACAGGAAACACACCAAGCACATTCCCTGAAAGCTCAACAGCACCTCCCTCACCTAAAGCCCTTTCAGAAATGGACCTTTGAGGGATCTTAAGATTGACAACTGGCTAGCAGGCAAAGGCGGGCAGGGGCGGAGCCCAGAGAACCAGGGAAAGTTTGCTGACCCAGCCCTGGGCCCCACACTAACAAAACCTGCGTTAGCAGGCAGATGGGCCCCTCCTGCTTGCAGCCAAGTCCTGTGGAGACCGACACAAACTGTGGATCCCATGGAGCTTCAAGCAGGTTGCTGAAAGCCAAAGAAGGGCAGTCTCTGACAGTGGTTGGCACCTAAATATCTCACGGAAAGCCCAGAATTGGCAGACAGAACAGTCAGCCACCGTCATTAGAAGAGTAGGATCAAAATAAAAAGCTTCTGCACAGCAAAAGAAACCATCAATAAAACAACAAGAAAGCCCACTGCATGGGAAAACATATTTGCCAATGTTATCTCCAATAAGAGTTTAATCTCCAACATTTACAGGGAACTCATACAACTTAACAAAAGGAAGATCAACAATCCAATCAAAAAATGGGCAACAGACCTGTGGACGAAAGGGGCCACAGGCTAACCTGACAGGTTCAGAGAAGGCCTGCATAGCAGTCTTGCAGACTCAGAGACCTAAAGTAACCACAAAGGATGGTCTGAAATTAAACTTTAACTAAAAGCAGTTATGGTGGGTAGTCACCTCCTAGGCTGGTATCTTCACTGACAAGGTCAACATTTACCTTAACTGAGCCTATCTGTCTTTTTGCATCTATAATAACATACCCTTTGAAATGTCTGGGTAACTTGTAACTTCCCTTTTTCCAGACCCCTTAGGCACAACCTAATACAGATACCACAAATTCCTTCATTATCATGTTAATTATTCCTGCACCCACCTAAGTATGTGTCCATCATTTAACTTTTTATCCAATCCCAGGGGTTTCTCAACTCTCCCCACCCCCCCTTGCCCGCTCGCCTTTGCTTTCTTCCGCCTCTTCAGTCTATCACCAAAGGATTTCATGTAACCCACCTATGCCCCTTTCCTTTGATTGCAATGTATAAATACAAATGTAACCCACCAATCTCCGGAGCATTATCTCAATTCATTGAGGTTCTGCTTCCAGGCATATGTCAACAGTTTGGCTCAAATAAACTCACAAACATTTTTTAAGGTTTCAATTGTTTTTTACATTAACAGACCTAAATAGATACTTTTCTAAAGAGGACATACAGAACGCCAAGAGACATATGAAAACATGCTCAAAGTCACTAATTATCTGAGAGATGCAAATCAAAACGACAGTGAGATACCATCTCACACCTGTCAGAATGGCTATCATCAACAAATCAATAAATGACAAGTGCTGGCAAGGATGGGGAGAAAAAGGAACCCTCTTGCACTGCTGGTGGGAATGCAGACTGGTGTAGCCACTGTGGAGAACAGTATGAAGTTTCCTCAAAAAATTAAAAATGGAACTCCCATTTGACCCAGTGATTCCATTTCTAGGAATATATCCCAAGAAACTAGAAACACCAATCAGAAAGGATATATGCACCCCTATGTTCATAGCGGCACAATTTACCATAGCTAAGATTTGGAAACAGCCTAAATGCCCATCAGCAGATGGGCATTTAGAAAACTGTGGTACATCTACACAATGAAATACTACGCTGCAGAAAAAAGAAGGAATTCTTACTATTTGCAACAGCATGGATGGAACTGGAGAACATTATGCTAAGCAAAATAAGCCAGTCAGAGAAAGATAAATATCACATGATCTCACTCATTTGTGGAATATAATGAACAACACAAACTGATGAACAAAAACAGATCTAGAGACAGAGAAGCATCGATCAGACCATCAAACCCCAGAGGGAAGGTAGGGGAGGGTGGGGGTAAGGGGGAGAGATCAACCAAAGGGCTTATATGCATGCATATAAGCCTAACCAATGGGCACAGACACCAGGGGTGTGAGGGCATGAGTGAGGGGTGAGGGGGCAATGGGGAGATAAGGACACATATGTAATACCTTAATCAATAAAGAAAAAAATAAGAAAAAAATAAAATAATAATTAAAAAAAAAGAAATTGAAAAGGAAAAAAAAGAAAGATTTGGAAACAGCCCAAGTGCTCATCAGCAGATGAGTGGATAACAACGCTGTAATACATTTATACAATGGAATACTACGCAGTTATAATAAAGAAGGAACTCTTACCATTTGCAACAGAATGGATAGACATGAAGAATATTATGCTAAGCAAAATAAGCCAGTTAGGGAAAGATAAGTATCACATAATCTCACTCACATGTGAATCTAATGAACAAAATAAACTGATGAACAAAATAGTTCCAGAGACATAGAACCATGGAACAGATTGATGAATTTCAGAGGGAATGTGGGGTGAGAGGTATGGGGAAAGAATTTAACTGGGGAACTTATATGCATACATGCATAGCCCATGGACACAACAATAGTGTGGTAAAGGCTTGGGAGGGGCAGGTGTGGAGAGGAAGGGAGTCAATGGGGAAAAAATCAAAGAGACGTCTTTAATATTGCAACAATAAGGATAAATTAAAAATAAATAAAAAGCAAACTAAATAAAATCTTATAGATAAAAAATAAAATAGAATAAAAGCAGAGGGTTTTCTCCAGCTGGTCACTGAAGAAGTCAGAGAGGTTCAAAGCAGAAGGATTTGATGTGCTGTTGCTGGCCAAAGATAGGAATCCAGGACCTGAGAATGACTCCTACTCCCCTCCCCACCCTGTCCTCCACTGATAGCACACAAGGAAACAGAGTGATCAGTCCTACAACCACAAGGAAATGAATCCTGCTAACAACCTGATGAGCTTGGACATGGATTCTTCCCCAAGACTCCAAATAAGAGTCCAGTCCAGATGACACATTGACGTTGGCCTTTTGACAGTTTAAGCAGAGAACCCAGTCAAGCTCATCTGAGTTCTGACTTATAGAGCTGTCAACTAATAAATGTGTAGTATTTTAAGCTGCTATATTAGTGGTGAGTTTTGTTACACAGCATTAGCAAACTAATACAAATCCATACACGTAAAATTCTTAGGTCCTGGAGTGTGCACATGCTCAACGTTACAAAGTAATACCAACTGTTTTCCAAAGTACAGCAACTTATTTACTGCTACCCCAGAGTATAGTAGTTCTAGTTACTCCATATTCTTGCCAACACATTATATTGTCAGTCCTTTAAAATGTTCAAATCTGGTGTGCATGTAATGGCATTACGCTGTGGTTTTAATTTACATATTTGTAATTATTAATGAGGCTAACCATCCTTCATATGTTTTTTTGGCTATTGAGTTTTCCTTCCTTTGTGCAATATTTGCTCACATCTTTTAATCCAATTCTCTATTGGGTTCTTTATGTTTTCTTATTAATTGACTAGAGGCCCAGTGCATAAAATTCGTGCATGGAGGGGGAGGGGTGTCCCTCAGCCCAACCTGCATCCTCTCCAAAGTGGGATCCCTCTCACAATCCAGGACTGCTGGCTCCCAACTGCTCGCCTGCCTGCCTGCCTGATTGCCCCTAACCGCTTCTGCCTGCCAGCCTGAACACCCCCTAACCACTCCCCTGCCAGCCTGATTGATGCCTAACGGCTCCCCTGCCAGCCTGTTTGGCCCTAACTGCCCTCCCCTGCAGGTCCAGTCACCTCTAACTGCTGTCCCCTGCAGGCCTGGTCACCCCCAACTGCCCTTCCCTGCAGGCCCAGTCACCCCCAACTTCCCTCCTCTGCTGGCCTGGTCACCCCCAACTACCCTCCCTTGCAGGCCTGGTCCCTTCCAATTGCCCTCCCCTGCTGGCTATCTTGTGGTGGCCATCTTGTGTCAACATGGGGGCAGGATCTTTGACCACATGGGGGCAGCCATCTTATGTGTTGGAGTGATGGTCAATCTGCATATTACTCTTTTATTAGATAGGATAGAGGCCTGGTGCATGGGTGGGGGCCAATTGGTTTGCCCTGAAGGGTGTCCCAGATCAGGGTGGGGGTTCCCTTGGGGTGTAGGGCAGCCTAGGCGAGGGGCCTGTGGTGGTTTGCAGGCCAGCCATGCCCCCCGGTGACCCAAATGGAGGCCCTAGTATCTGGGATTTATTTATCTTCTACAATTGAAACTTTGTAGCCTGGAGCGGATCCAAGCCTCCTGCTTGCTCCGTGGCGGCAGCCATTTCTGTTGGGATTTATGTATCTTCTATAATTGAAACTTTGTAGCCTGGAGCGGAGGCCAAGGCAGGCCAGGGCTTCAGAAGCTTGGCTTCCTCCATCACCAGGTGCAACCCAAGCCTCCTGCTCTCTCCAGCTCCATGGCTGCCACCATTTCTGTTTGGATTTATTTATCTTCTATCATTGAAACTTTGTAGCATTGAGTGGAGGCCTAGGCTGGCAAGGGCAGGCGGAAAGCTTGGCTTCCTCCATTGCCAGGGAAATCCAAGCCTCCCTCCTGCTCTCTGTGGCTGCAGCCATCTTGGTTGGGTTTATTTGCATATTTGCTCCTGATTGGCTGGTGGGCATGGCTGGTGGGTATAGCAGAGGTATGGTCAATTTGCATATTAATCTTTTATTAGATAGGATAAGGTTTCTTAATATATTCTGAATGTGCGTCCTTTGTCAATTATTATTTTACTAGTATCTTCCTTATAATTTTTGTCTTAAGAAAATGCTTCATTATTCACCCCAAAGAAAAAAGATTTCAGGCTTAACCTACTTAACCCACGTTCCAGAAAGAGGAAACTGGACACCATTAGGTAGCCATCCTTTTTTAACTTATCAATGGCAACACATGCTCCTTCCATCTTTCCTGCATTTGTTAGATTTTTGTACAGGCAAATTACATTCATACTTCTCTGCAATGCCCACCATTTGCAAATAAGATAGGCTCTAATTTATAGGCAAAAAAATTGACTTCCAAAAGCAATTAAGTGACTCCAAGTAATGAGGCTGCAGAGCCCAGATCTGAATCTAAGATACTTAGGATTGGTTGGGGACCTCAGAAATCATTTTGAGCTCCTTTGTTCTGCTGAGAAGGTTAATGAGATTCAGCCCCAGCCCCAGCCAAGTCCCTGACTCCCAGGCCAGCGTCCCTTCCATTGCCTGGCAAGGTTCTCCCTCCCGCTGGAGGCACTGCACTGACGCTTGTTAGGAGGGTCAGGCTTGCTTTGTTCTAACTCTGTGTAGGATAGTTTCAAATCACTCTCTCTGTTAGAATAGAACATTTCCCATGTAGTAACCTCCGGTTAAAAGGGCAGGAATATCTTTAGTTGATACGGAAAGCGGACTTACATTAAAAAAAGAAGACAATGCTCAGGCACAAGTGAATATTCTAAGTCTGTTTCATTTTATAAAGAAATTTTAAAAGCATCTCCTGGCTTATGTTTCTCAGATGTTTTACAGTTTACAGCGCACTTTCTCCTGTGCTGTTTGTTTGCTACAATTCAGCAAACCTTCATTTGGGTCAGACTGTTGCAAATGTTCACAGAGACCTCCTGCACTATGTCCAAGGAGGCAAACATGTGCACCATCTCTATCATGCATGACAGAGCAGGATGCATGCCGTGACCCTTCTAGAGCTGGGGGTGGCAGAGCCGGAGCAATGTGGATGTTAGGTGCAGCCTGGTGCCAGGATATTTGAGCTGGGTCAGGAGCAATGGATGCGATTGCAACAGGTGGCAGTGGAAAGGCAAGCACACCAGGGAGGTGCGAGGTGCAGAAGCAGGAAGCAGTGTTGCAGTGTGGCTTAGTGGCTAAGGGTGTGGGCTCTGCCGCCAGGTGGACCTGGGTCTGAGTTGCAGGGCTGCTGTTCACTTGTCTATTATGTATGTTCATTACATCTTTCTGCCTCAGATTCCTCATGGAAAAACAGAAGGTATTAGCACGTCATAGCTTTTGGGTTGTTGTGAGGAATAACAGATTAAGCACTTGGCAAAATACCTGACACATGGCAAAGTCTACCTGCTATTATTTCAAACGCTGGCCAGTGTGATTAGGGCCAGAGCCTCCATGACAGATAAACAGGATTTTGTCATATTGACAAGGGAGGTTTCTGAGCAAGGCAGTAATATGCTGAGATCTGTTTCAGGAAGGACCTGGCAGTATTATGCAAGGAGAAAGTCTGGAAGTAGAGAGAATGGAGGAAGAGAGCCTTCTATTAGTCCAATGGTTGGCAAACTGCGGCTTGCGAGCCACATGAGGCTCTTTGGCCCCTTGAGTGTGGCCCTTCCACAAAATACCACGGCCTGGGCGAGTCTATTTTGAAGAAGTGGCGTTAGAAGAAGTTTAAGTTTAAAAAAATTTGGCTCTCAAAAGAAATTTCAATCGTTGTACTGTTGATATTTGGCTCTGTTGACTAATGAGTTTGCCGACCACTGTATTAGTCAGTGTGAGGAAAGGTTTAATGGTTTGTTCATTGTGTGCGTGTATCTATTTCATCCAGAGAACGCCGGCTCCCTGATGGTAGCACCCTGCCTTCCTTACTCCCGGGGTCCAGGGTCAGAGCACAGCCAGCTTCACTAGGCATGACCAGGTGAATGAACAAATGAATGAACAGGTGACACTGCGACCCTTGCAACGCTACTCGGCTGCAGGTGGGGAAAGGATGGTTGGCCTGTGTCACAGATGAGGAGAAGTAACCATCAGGAGACTCAGTGACTTGCCCAGCACCCACAGGAAGAGGCTTCCTGGGACTAGGAAAGAGGACTTTTTACTCTTCATGCAGGAACCCATCCTATCAAACTGATGGATTTTTTTTACATTCGTTCACCTCAGCCAAGAACAGAAGATTGATGTTCTAAGAAAAAAATACGAAGATCAACTGACTAAAGAATAATAATAAGAAGGAGAAGAAGAAGAAGAAGAAGAAGAAGAAGAAGAAGAAGAAGAAGAAGAAGAAGAAGAAGAAGAAGAAGAAGAAAAGGATTTCCAATTCTAATGAAAAAGTAAAAAAGTTCGCTGATGCACACTAGATGGCAGCATCTTGCATCAGTTTAAGGATGGCAACAGCAGCAACCACACCCGTCTCTCATTGAAGGCCTGTATAGACTAGGCCCTAATCTAGGGCTTGAATTTATTATTTTATTTACAGACAACCCCACCACTCAACACTGTAGATTAAAATCTCCAGCAAAAAGCATCAAACCCTGACTTGCAGAAACCTAATGTCACCTTCCTGTTGCCAGAGTGGGCATGGAAAGAGGTTTCATTTGGCTGCCTTGCCTCTTTACTAAAGACATTCCCCTGGGAAGACTTGATTCCTAGAAGCCTCTTTATTAGGGTTTTTCTGAGTTAAGAAGGTGTGGCCGGGACAGAGGCTTCCCCTGGGCCTTAGAATGGGATGGCAACACCTCCGGTCGCCTTCCTTCCTGGCCCTAGACTTCAGCTGAGCTGGACCAGCCCTGCCCAATTTTCCCCCAAATTCCAAACTGACATCCAATATGAACTTCATCTGACTTTGGTTATGGAAAGTAGCCCCCCCCCCCCTCTCTCTCACACACACACACACACACACACACACACACGACCCTTCCACTGAAGGCATCCAGCCCCTGATACCTCCAGGTTCAGGCTGTCAGCCAGTGAGAGTCCAGCAATTAGTCCTGAACTAGGGAAAGGAAGCACTGAGACCCAGGAGTGATTGTCGCTTCTGGCTTTACTACATTTTGCTTTTACACAAACAATGTGTGTGTCTAGGTATGTTCATATACAAACAACGTGCATGTCTGGGTACATTCATATACAAACAACATGTGTGCTTGGGTATGTTCATTTGGTGTCACAGACAAGACTATGGAACTTCCTTGTGACACCTGCACTTGAACTTTCCTTACACTCTCTTAGGAAATATGAATTGCACTTTCATGGTTCCTACAACCCTTTCCATATCCACCTTTGTCAAGGTCAACATAACATAGAAAGTCTCTCTGCAGAACACTGTTTACTTGCAGGGCCTTTAAGGAGTATAAGCTCAAGAACTGGGACTCTGTCCTGCTCACATTTCTTTTTTTTAATATATTTTATTGATTTTTTACAGAGAGGAAGGGAGAGGGATAGAGAGTTGGAAACATCAATGAGAGAGAAACATCGATCAGCTGCCTCCTGCACACCCCTACTGGGTATGTGCCCACAACCAAGGTACATGCCCTTGACCGGAATCGAACCTGGGACCCTTCAGTCCGCAGGCCAATGCTCTATCCACTGAGCCAAACCAGTCAGGGCTCACATTTCATCTTCATGCTGACTGACACACATGGGTGGTTCTCAGCAAATGTTAGCTGACACCAGGTAAAGTGTGAACACACCCTGAGTGTGGGCTCAGGGAAGAATGGTTCTCTCATGGTTCCTGCCACCCCACTGCCTGGGATGGCGCCCCCCACCTCGCCGCTCCCTCCCTGGGCCTCTCCCACTGCTCCATGACAGACCAGAAGGAGGTGTGAGAAAGCAAACCCTGGGCCCAAAGCCCTGGTGTGCGAAATAAGCTGGGAAGAGAACTCTGCAGTACGCAGACAGAGCCAGCACAGCTCGGATTGACATGAGTAGGCAGCGTTCCTCAAGACCTTGTGCAAGAAACAGGCCGCTGTAGAAAATAAGATAAAATGAGTAGTGACCACCAACCCAAAAAGTTGATTCACTTGAGCCTTGAGGTCACAGGTTTGCAAAGAAGAACTTACCTGGCTAAATAATTTATGATCAGCCCTTAAGATAACTCTTTCCTTTCTTTCACTATGTAAGAGGAAGGGAGAGAGGAGAGGTGGAGAGGGAGGGAAAGTTAATGAGCTGTATTGAGAATGAGGGTAGAGGGGACTTATTTTTAAGACTAATCAGTAAGAGTAAATAAATAGCCTACATTTGGGATCATCCCAGTCCTGATTACAGGTTAAATTCCTTTGCCTGAAAAACAAAATATGGAAGAGAAAGGGCAGTTTTGTGCTGTTCCAGTCGGACTTGTCCATGATTTTTCTGTCTGTCAGGTAGTTTCTAATTGGCTGACTTGTTCCCAGTGACTTGCCCACCTCACTGCCTGGTTCTGCTTCTTTTGGGGACTGTAGCACTCACCAGGACTGTCATTTTCTACTCTTCGGTGCAATTCTTTAAAAAATATTTGTCTGCTAACTGGATGATGTTAAGCTCCAAAAAGGCAGGGACTGAACATGATTTTGCTCAACATTGCATCCCAAACATTGGGCTTTGAGATAAAAAATGAACCAACAGCCTGAACACAAAATGCATGCCTCCCCAGCCGCATTCATTCCCGTGTGCCAAATAGACAACTACACGGAGACAGCCTGCCACTTAGCTGTTACCAATTATGCCACAGCAAGCCGCCCATTCTTTCAATTCATGCTAGGAAGCCAATCTAAACCTACCACATCCCAACCTCAAGCACCTCAGGAAGTTCTTTGGAAATAAACAGTGACGGGCATTACCTGGCAACACTACATCACGCCTGAGGGAGGCTATGCGTTCTTTTTCCTGCCTCTTCCTCGCCGCACTCCACTCTCCTATTATTGATACTCATAAGGACCCGGGTTTGCAACTGTTGAGTCATATTTCCTGGAGAAGAGTTTGTGAAACAAAGAGGAAGATCAAGACTAAGAGTCCCATTTAATTTTAAACATCATTTGAACTGTTCATTTCCACTGCCTCCCTCAGAGAACATTTCTGTGTGCCTCTATATGCAGCAACACAACAGTTTGACTTAGTGTGTTTATTTCTTTCCTTAATTTGCTCCTGTGGTTCTTATCTTCTAGGTGTTCATGTGGCATTTAATTTAATTTAATGCTTATTATTTATTACACCTTATGCAATGTCTTATCTTAGAACAAGATTATAAACACCTCAAGGGCTGGAACCAGCTCCTAGCAAGCTATCTTATAATTATGTTCGGTAAGTAATTTTAGTTGACTAATCTGGCTGCTTATCTTTGAGAGACACGAAAATCACTGAGAACGGAAACGGGAATGGAAAGGAAAAGCACAAATGGGGAGAACCCTCTCTAGAAAACAAAGTACCGACTCATCAAATTTACAGTAGCCAGAAAATCATCTTTGCTCGTTTGAGTTGACACAGTAAATGTTGTCCTTGTTATAGTCCTAGGGTGGCTATCAGCTCCAAAGAGGCTACCTGCCATCCTACCCTGATTCTGGCTCAGAGTTCGTCAGTGAGATTTTGCCCTCCTGGTTAGCAGATGTTTTAGTCAAGCTGCCTCCCTCTGCTGGCAACCGGCTGACACAGGTGGATGGTGTCCTGGAACCTCGTGAATGAATAAAGCACTGTGGCCAATGACCAAGGAGGTCCCATGGGGTGCACCTCAGGCTTCAACAGTGAAGTCAGAACACAGTGACTGCCAGCTGTGTTCTCTGCTGCGAACTCGATACTAAGCCAGCCTCTTTGGCCGACCTAGAGTCCCCCCAAGGCCCAGGGCCCAGGAGTTCATCAGGGAGCTGCATCTTCAGTCACCTTGATCCCAGCCAACAAAAACAACAGCAGGAAAAGCCAATCCACAACCACATTACCTTAAATTCCAGCAGCAGAGGAAACAGCTGGAGGGCAGGGTTGTTTTCACATGAAGCCTGCAGCTGGATCCCTATGAGGACCCCCAACTTAGGTCTCTTCCATCATTAGGGGGTTGACAAAGAATTGAAAGCTTCTCACTGCCATTCTGGAGTCTCAGCTTCTCTTTGTTCCTTCACTGAACCCTTTTCTCTGTGACTTTCCATGATTTACAGGTCTGGGTGCTTAAAACTGGATCCTTGATAGTTTCTTCGATTCACTTATACTTCGTTGTTTGGGAACATTAAAACATGGTGTTGGCCTGGCCAGCGTGGCTCAGTGGTTGAGTGTCGACCTGTGAACCTGGAGGTCAGGGTTCGATTCCCAGTCAGGGCACATGACTGGGTTGCGGGCTCGATCCCCAGTGTGGGGCGTGCAAGAGGCAGCTGATCAATGATTCTCTCTCATCATTGATGTTTCTATCTCTCTCTCCCTCTCCCTTCCTCTCTGAAATCAATAAAAATATATATATTAAAAACAAACAAAACAAAAAAACATGGTGTTGTAATTTCTCACCACACATACACTCTACACACAATTATGAAACTGAGTAGCATTTACATTTTAATAATTTTGTATGAAGCATGCATATTTTCCAAGCTTTTCTTTGCTTCTTATGCCCTTTAAAATACATGATTCAAGAACACATTATTGTACAAAATTTTTTAAGTATGAAAATATGCAGATTAAACACAAATGCTCCCCTTTATTTCTGACCCCAACTCCCTTCCTTTCCCACTGTTGATACAATTAATAAATTTCCAGTCTGATTTATAAGCATTTATATAGAATTATGGATATATGTTCTTTACATTTTTCTTCATGTAAATGAGATTATACTATATGTATTGTTTACCCAACAGTATGGCTTCATAAGTAGAATAATAATAAACTTATTATTTTTATAGACATGCATTGTGTTCCATAATAGGGAATATAGATGTATTATACTTAGTCTAGTAAACTTCAAGGTAGGTTGTTTCCAAGATAAATTATGAGAAATGCTGCAAATATATATCTTTGAAGAAAAATCTTTGTACATATAAATATTTCTGAAGGCCAAATTCCTAGAGATGCAATTGTGTATCAAAGTATACGTGCATTTTATAAGCTTTATTGAGGTACAACACAAATACTATAAGATGTACCCATTTTAAGTGGGTATTGGTATATTTATAGTAATATGATGATTATTGTAAGAGTTGTGTAACCATCATCACAATTTTATTTTAAACTAGAGGCCCGGTACACTAAATTCGTGCAAAAGGAGGGGGTGTCCCTCAGACGGCCTACACCCTCTCCAATCTGGGACTCTTGGGATTGGGCCTAAACCGGTAGTCAGACATCCCTCTCACAATCCGGGACTGCTGGCTCCTAACCGCTCACCTGCCAGTGGTCTTAATTTGGCATCTAGAAGGGTTCAGAAATCTGGAGAAGGTGCTGTGTGTAAATTAAATAAGAGTCCAGAGACAAAACATAATTTTGAAAGGCATCATGGGGAGTCAGAGAAGACTTAGCTAAAGGAACTAAGTTCTCCTTGTCTCCAGGACCCCTTGCTTTTTATTAACACAATTTGTCATAAGGCAAGGTGGAGATATACATATCAAAGGGTAGGGTTTGTATACACAATCCATTGTCAGATTGAAAGAATTGCCTTCGGCTGTTCAGGTGTTTGGCCAGTAGGAGGCAATAACATGTAGATTCAGATGCCCTTAGCTGTCTGGCAGCAAGCAATCATTTAATGCATCCTTTTCAGGTTTGGGGAAATGCCCTCAGCCATCTCTAGATGATTCAGCCCTGCTGACATGCTGGAATTGGCTTCCGGCACTCACCTGCCTGCCTGCCTGATTGCCCCTAATCACTTCTGCCTGCCAGCCTGATTGACACCTAACCGCTCCCCTGCCGGCCCGATCGCCCCAACTGCCCTCCCCTGCTGGCCATCTTGTGGCAGCCATATCGTGATGATGTGAGGGTGGCCATCTTGTGGCAGCCATCTTGTGATGGCCATCTTGTGATGACATCAGGGCATCACACAAGGGCGTGAGGACCACCTAGTCTTTTATTAGTATAGACTAGAGGCCCGGTGCACGAAATTCGTGCATGGAGGAGGGGCTGTCCCTCAGCCCAGCCTGCACCTTCTCCAATCTGTGACCCAATCCAGGACTGCTAGCTCCCAACCACTCACCTGCCTGTCTGCTTGATTGCCCCTAACTGCTTCTGTCTGCCAGCCTGATCACCCCCTAACCACTCCCCTGCCAGTCTGATCGACGCCTAACTGCTCCCCTGCCAGCCCAATTGCCCCTAACTGCCTTCCCCTGCTGGCCTGGTCACATCTAACTCCCCTCCCCTGACAGCCTGGTTGCCCCTAACTGCCCTCCCCTGCTGGCCTGGTCACCCCCACCTGCTCTCTCCTGCAGGTCTGTTCCCCCCAACTGCCCTCCCCTGCAGGCCTGGTTGCATCCAACTGCCCTCCCCTGCTGGCCCGGTCACCCCTAACTGCCCCCCCCTGCCAGCCTGGTCACCCCTAAATGCTCTCTCCTGCTGGCCTGGTCCCCCCCAACTGCCCTCCCTTACAGGCCTGATCGCCCACAACTGCCCTCCCTTGCAGGCCTGGTCCCCCCAACTGCCCTCCCCTGCAGTCCTGGTCACTCCCAACTGCCCTCCTCTGCTGGCCATCTTGTGGCGGCCATCTTGTGTCCACATGGGGGCGGCCATCTTTGATCATATGGGGGCAGCCATCTTGTGTGTTGGAGTGAAGGTCAATTTGCATATTACTCTTTTATTAGATAGGAAGGATTGTTTCCATCATCCCCCAAAAGAAACCTCATGCCCATTTGCTGTCACTTCCCATTCCCACCAAACCCACTGCCCACAGCCCTAGGCAACCACTACTCTACCTTCTGTACTTAGTTTTATCTATTCTGGACTTTGCATGTAAATGTAACCATACACTACATCGCTTTTTGTGTTTGTGTTCTTTCACTGAGCATCATGTTTTTGAGGTTTATTGATGTTGCAGAATATATCAGTACTTCGTTCCTTTTTATGGCCGAACTAGAGGCCCAGCGCATGATTAAATCGTGCGCGTGTAGGGTCCCCTAGGTCTAGCCTGCCATCAGGGCCATGTCTGCTGCCCCACAATGCCTCACATGATCCGTGGACACTGCCGGCACCCCACAACGCTCCCAGCTCGCTCCCTTCCCCTGTGCACTGCCTCACCCCGCCGCCAGCTGCGTGCACCCCCACCCCTCCCCCTGTGGCGGGAGCACCTCTGCTCGCCACCTGGAGACCCGCACCGCACTCCCCACCCCCGCCCACCCAGCGTCCATCCCCTGCGCCCTCTTTGCTGCACTGCCCCATCCTCCCGCTGCCCACTCTGCTGCGCCCTCTTCACCACAAAGCGCCCCCCCACCACCAGCCCTGTGTGAGCCCCACCTCACTGCGTGAGCCAGGAGTCCCGACCCATGAGAGGTGCTTCACGTACCTCCTGGTGACCAGTTGTTTGGTTGTGATGCCATAATGGTGTCACAACCACAGGCCTTTTATGATATAATATTCCATTGCATGGATAGACCACATTTGCTTATCCATTCACCAGTTGATAGACATTTGGGCTATTTGCATTTTTTAGCTATTATGAATAACTAGGGACCTGTTGCAGGAATATTTCCTGCAAGACTTCTGGCGGTGGGCTTCCCTCCTGCCCCCCCACCTCTCCCGCTGCGGCGGGCGGGGCAGGGCGGGGCAGGCTGAATGGGCGGGGCGCCTCCCGCCCGTCCCGCCCACCCAACCCAGCCCACCTCGCCCCGCACTCCCAACCCTCTGCACCTGCTGACGCAGCTGCCTCTGTGGCCGTGCACTGCCTCCACCTCTGATCACCCCGACCCGCCGTGCACGCTGCCGCCTCCTCAGCTGCCTCACCCGCCCACCCGCCCCACCACGTGACACCCGCCTCACCACGCCCCGCCTGCAGCCACCACCGCCTCCAAGGCCACTGCAGCTTCGCACACCGCCCGCCATGCCCCGCCTGCCGCCTCCACTGCGCGCCCCGCCCACTGCCGCCACCACCACTGTGGCCACGTCGCCGCCACTCACACTGCCCGCCACCGCCTCAGAGGCCACCATGGCCGCGTGCTCCACAGCTGCGCCACCGCCCAACCGCGCAGCCGCCATGCTTTCTGCTTTCTTCACTCCTCCCTCCCTCAGCATATGCAAATTAACTGCCATCTTGTGCGCTCTGATTGGCTGTGAGCATAGCGAAGGTACGGTCAATTTGCATATTACTGTTTTATTAGGATAGATGCTGCCATGAACATGTGTGCAATACTTTGTGTGGATGTATGTTTTCATTTCTCTTGGATATATACTTAAGAGTAGAACTGCTGAGTCATATGATAGATCTATGTTTAACTTTCTAAGAAACTGCCAGACTTTTCCAAAGTAGCTGCACCATTTGACATTATGACCAGCATCCCAGTCAACATCTGGTGTGTTTTTTATTATCTCCATTCTAGTCAATGTAAACATGTTTTAAAATTGACTTTACCAATTTGTACTGCCACCAACGGTATACATATAAGAGTACTGTTTCTACATATCCTCACCAACAATATCAATTATCAACTATTTCATTTTTGCTTTGTGGATATTTGTGTAAGATGACCTCATTGTTGTTTAAATTTGCATTTTCCTAGTATTTGTGACATTCATGTATTGATGGGCCATTTGTATTTCTTTTTCTGTGAACTGCCTGTTATATATTTGGTCTTTTTTTATTGGATTGACAATTATAGACATACTATATGTAATTTAGAAATTATTCATTTTCTGCCATATATGTACTATACCTTAGTCTGTTACTTGTCTTTTAACCTTTTATAATACAAAAAAAAAAAGTTTAATTTTCACCCCCTAAATATGTCAGTTTTCTTTGTTATAGATTTTGGGTTAGATGTCTTGTTTAGAAAAGCCTCTCCCACTCCCAGGATTATAAAAAAATATTCCCTTATATTTTCTTCTAATACTTTTATAGTTTTACTTTTATGCTGAACCCTAATAAATATGGAAATTAGTCTTATATATGGTGTAAAATAGAGGAATACATATTTGTTTGGTTTTGATGGCCCCAAACCTTTCATTGAATTGTTTAACCTTTGGTAATGAATTTGAAATAAAATTCTGCTTAAATCATAAATTTCAGTATGTAAATGACTCTCTCCCTGGACTTTATCCCATTCTATTGATCTAGTTGTCTAATCTTGGCCGATATCAACCTAGTTAAATTACAGTTGCTTGAAAGTGTGTTTTGGTATCTGGTCAGGCAAATCCCCTTTCATAATTCCTATTTTAAAAGAAAATATCTCAAGAAATCTTTGTAAGTGTAATGAAAAAGTTTCTGGTGCAATGAGATTCATACAATAAGAAATATTAGAGCCACATCAGGGGTTTAAATGGAAAAACCAGGGTAACTTCATGTCCTTTAGCTCTATCATTACTCAAAGTGCAGGACCTCTTTTGTCCACCAGTACCTCTCTAGCGCACCTCACACCAGATCTTGACCTCTATTTCTACTCTCCATCAAGAGGAGCCAGTACTCCTTAAGAGGCACATAGTCCTACATCTTATGTCAGGAAAAAATAGGATGGTCTGAAACATTGTACTGTTGTAACAAAATAAGGATGTTTTTGTAACTGTTAGAAGCAATATTTTATAAAACTCAAATAGAAACAAAGGAATAAGCTTGAAAAGCTTCCACTAGCCATGTTTTAACATTCTGAGCATCTAAAAAAAAAAAGAGATGAAAATTTTAAGTTGAATATATAAAAGGCAACAGATTCATACCAAATAGAAAAAGGAATTGTAATACAAAATAAGGATGATTATAGTATACTAGTGGCCCAGTGCATGAAATTCATGCACAGAGGGGGAGTTCCCTCAGCCCTACCTGCACCCTCTCCAGTCGGGGACATCCCCCTCTCAATCTGGGACCGCTGGCTCCTAACCACTCACCTGCCTGACCACCCCTAACTGCCTCTGCCTGCCTGCCTGATCGCCCCTAACTGCCCTCCCCTGCTGACCTGATCTTGCCCCCAACTGCCCTCCCCTGCAGGCCTGGTTGCCCCCAACTACCCTCCACTGCCGGGCTGATCTCACCCCCAAATGCCCTCCCCTGCAGGCATGGTTGCCCCCAACTGCCCTCCCCTGCCGGCCTGATCTTGCCCCCAATGGCCCTCCCCAATGGCCTGATCTCACCCCCAATGGCCCTTCTCTGCCAGCCTGATCTTGCCTCCAACTGCCCTCCCCAATGGCCTGATATCACCCCCAACTGCCCTCCTCTGCTGGCCAATTTGGTTCTGATTGGTCAATTTCTATGCCAGTCAGTGTCAAAAGCTCCTCCTCCTAGGCAGCCATTGGCTCCTCACAGTTGACCCAGATTTGGTTCTGATTGGTCAGTTTCTATGCCAGTCAGCATCAAAAGCTCCGCCTCCTAGGCAGGCATTGGCTCCTCACAGTTGACCCAGATTTGGTTCTGATTGGTCAGTTTCTATGCCAGTCAGCATCAAAAGCTCCACCTCCTAGGCAGCTATTGGCTCCTCACAGTTGACCCAGATTTGGTTCTTTTATTTTTTGAAGGTGGGGGGGCATGATGGGCTATTTATTAAGTGGTTATTACAGGGGTCAGACCACATAAGTGGTGTCAGCCCCGGGAATGCAACCTCTAAATGTTGATCACAAAGCCCCCAAGGCTGGTCCTGGTGAGCCCCAAGGTCAGAAATGAAACTGAAAGGCCTCAGTCACATGCTGCTTCCAGGCGTCCAGGCTGGGCAGAAGGGAAATGCTCATGACGTGCCAGGTCTCCCCATCGGACACCACCGAGGTCTGGTAGGACAACAGCTGCACGCCTGCCTCTGCCAGGAGCCCAATCATGATAGGCAGCATGGCAGGGTTGGAGGGCTGAGCCCGGAACAGGAGCAGGGGCAGACCCCTGCGGAGAGGCACTTCTGATCTGAAGGCAGCTCCGTTGAGTGCCTGCAGCACAGGTGTGGTGCCCTGGACAAAGCCCACAGCCTGGTAGGGGGCACCTGCCAGGGCCATGCTCAGGAGGCCTTCCCCACATCCTTGCTCTCCTGGCACAGCGGAGTTATGGGAGGTGGTTACATTGAGGCCGACCTCCTTCACCAGCAGCTTGGCTTTCACCAAGTTCATATTCACATGATTAGAAGCGTCTTTGAGGAGGCTGACAATGACTGCAGGGTTCAGGTAGTTCCCGGCATTCTTCAGGGATAAGTCCTGCATTACCACCTGGATGTTCCCTTTGAGGGACCCTGCCCAGGCTCACATCAGAGTCCCCAGAGCTTCTGCCAGACCGATCCAAGGTTTGGTGTGTGAAGAGAAGGCGCTGGTAAGGGCCTGGGCATTCATGACCCCCACCATGAAGGGGGCTCTCCCCTTCACCATGTCCACAAACTGGACAGTGATCTCCTCCCCGCAGTGGCTCTGGGCCTCCTTGGTGCTGGCGCCCAGGTGAGGGCAGCTGATGTTCTCGTGGTCCACCAAGGCGTGGTCCCGAGGCAACTCCTCCGTGAACACGTCCAGCGCTGCGCCCGCGCACTGCCCCAACTGCAGGGCCCGGAGCAGGGTGCCCTCATCCACGAACCCTCTGCGGGAGCAGTTCACCACACACACGCCCTTCTTGCACAAGGCGAAGGTGCTGTCGTTCAGCAGGCCTGTCATGGAGGGCAGGAGAGGGGTACGCACAGTGATGAAGTCACAGAGGGGCCAGATCTCCTCCAGGGGCAGCTGCTGAATGCCAAAGGAGGCCGGAACTGCATCCGGATGGCCACTTCTCTCCCGATCCTCCCCAGGCCAAGAATTCCCAGGGTCTTTCCATTCAACTTGATTCCCATGAACTTCTTTTGGTCCCATTTACCATCCTTCTTCGAAGCTGTTGCCTGGGAAATCTGCCTGGCCAGACACATGATCATCCCACCGGTGAGCTCTGCAGCACTAAGATTGTTCCCATTGGGAGTGTTCAAGACCAGGATGCCCTTCCTTGTGGCGGCCTCCAGATCCACGTTGTCCACGCCGGTGCCAGCCCTGCCCACCACCTGGAGCTTCTCTGCTGTGTTGATGACATCCGCGGTCACCTTGGTGGCCGAGTGGACGATAAGGCCTTCGCAGTCCTGCAGCTTGGCTATCAGCTCCTCTTTGCTCAGGTTCTGCTTCTCCACCACCTGCAGCCCTCCATCTTGCAGGATCTTCTGGCAGCAAGGGTCCAGCTGTCCCTAATGAGCACTTTCTGTAGATTTGCGAAGGCCATTGCTGGAGCCGGCCTGGATCAATGCTCTCCCTGGACAGAAACACCTCTAAGCCCCTGGATTTGGTTCTGATTGGTCAGTTTCTATGCCAGTCAGCATCTCTGGGCCTATCAATGGGGCCTGATCAGAAAGGCAGGGCTGATCAGCAGCCCCGGTGGAGTCCTGGAGAGAAATGGAGGCTCGGCTGCTGGCCAGATTGGGAGAGAAAGAGGCAAGTGCTGGTCAAAAGCTGCCACAGAGGCAACGGATCAGTCCCTGCTTCTCTCTTCAGGCCTCTCTCTGGCCCTGATTCGCAGTCCCCTCAGCAGTCAGTGCTAGGGCACCGCACCTGCAGGGTAAGCAGACTTTCGGTCTGGCCGCGCTTCGTTGGTAACGGTGTTACACCCTGGCTCTTTATTATAGAGATATTTAAGGGAATATTTATATATGAGGGTAGTTAGTAGTTAGCGTATTCTATTAAGAATATATGTTTTTATAAATTATAGACATATCTTATTTCTAGCTATGTATACAGGAAAGAAGAAAAACAGAAAATCTGAAAGATAAAGAAACTAAAAAACTATAGTACAAGAAGAAGACTGATCACCATCAATGGTCACATATAATAATCAAGCAGAAGAGGAGTTCAGTTGATCAATAATGATACAAAATTTAGAAGGACCCAACAGTATGTCCAAGATAATAAATATTAAAGGTCTCAAACCAAAGAATTCAGCATAGAAACTTGATGACTCTTAGAAGACAAAATCCTACTAATTATATAAGATATTAATAAGGCATACCTAAGTTTTCAATAATGCTAATGGACAAGACCAATCCTATATAACAAAAGCCTAATATGCTAAGTGTCCAGTAGTCGGTTCAACCAATCAAAGTGTAATATGCTAATGATATGCTAAGGCTGCTCAACCACTCACTATGATGTGCACTGACCACCAGGGAGCAGATGCTCCAACTGGTAGGTTAGCTTGCTGCTGGGGTCAGCCAATTGGGACTGCGCAAGACAGGCAGGATATGCCCTGGAGCCCTCCCGCGGCCCCTCCTCAGCTGGCCAACCTCCTGAGTCCCTCCCCGGCCCTGATCATGCACCAGTGGGGTCCCTTGGCCTGGCCTGTGCCCTCTCACAATCCAGGACCCCTCAGGGGATGCCAGAGAGCTGGTTTCAGCTCTATCCCGCTCAATGCAGGCACTGCCCCCTGGTGGTCAGTGCTGTGGGAGCGTACTGCTCAGCCAGAAGCTGGGCTCACGGCTGGCGAGTGCAGCGGGGAGCTGGCCTAAGCCTTCAGTCAGATATCCCCCGAGGGCTCCCGGACTGCGAGAAGGCACAGGCCGGGCTGAGGGACCCCCCCTCGTGTGCCCGAATTTCGTGCACTGGGCCTCTAGTATATCATAAAGGCAGGACAATGAGGTAATGCTGGCTATACAAAATTGGAGCACACAATTTCTGGGAATTACACCAAGTTTCAAAAAATTAAAGTAATATAAATGGCAAGGTAATAAAAAATCCGACAAAGCAAGCAAGAATTATAAATATAAAAATAAGTTTATATTTATTTTTATAGTTATAAAAATAAATATAAATTATTTATTTATATTTATTATAATAAATACCCCCTCTCCCCCAAAAAGGACTTATCTAAGTAAGGCCTGTGACTCATGGGTGAATCAGCTTGGACAGCTCACCCAGACTTCATGCCCTAATTAAGAATCAGCCAACAACCTAGATTACCAGATTATGTAGTTAGTCCCAGTATCTGTTTTTTTTGTTTTTTGTTTGTTTGTTTGTTTGTTTTTGTTTTTTTTAAGGCTTGGTAAGATTACTACAAGCCCAGGAGACGTAATAAAGTATAACTGAATCCTTAGGTATGTTATGGTAGCATAGATGGCCATAATTGTAGAGAAGTATTTTTTAACTTTATTGTTGAGAATATTACTCATACTTAAAGCATGGTTCCTGTGTTAAGGACTTGAAAGGTTCCACACAATCAGGCACACTAAATCTGTAATTGCAGTTTAAGTTGTTTGAGGCAGTTTAATTAAATTCACAGTAAGTGTTTAAATGCTCAAGAAAAATAAATGATTGTTCCCTTCTTTCCTTCCTGAGTAATTGAGGCAAGGCCAGAGAGAACACGGTGGCTGAGCAGTCGGATGGGTTATATATGAGACGACTAAAATAAGTAAGGACATGGAGGAGGGTGGCAGCCAGGCTTTCCCAGCTAGAAAAGGGAGCTACAAACATGGAAAGGAAGAAAGCTGGAATGTGCTATTGGGTTAGAATTGGAGACATTGCTGTTAACTAATGACTTTTAGTAACTAGAGATATAAAAATAAATATCAATGCAAGTGTATAAATACATATTTACACTCACACACACAAATATATTTCCTAACTTTGAGGGGCCTGGAGCAGTAACATCCCAGTAGCAATTAGCCTACTTTCCGTAAATAACCAAGTGCCCTTTTTACTGGCAAGGTGGTTGGCAACTACCATCTTACTAGGAAATCTAGGAGCAACTGAGAAGACATCCAAAACATCCCCAATTGATAATCAGAATGCATTTTCTCATGAGGAAAAAAAAAGTAGAAACTGTAATTATGAGGTTAGCTCATAAAGATTTTATTTAACCTAAAACCTCAGAAAGAAAACACTTTGTTTCTCATTATACTAGTAAATGAAGCCTGGTAGTAATATTCTAATAATTCTTTTAGATGTACTATAGCATTTCAAGTCTTACCAAACACATTAATTGCCCTCTGTCTTCTTTCAAATCTATTACTATTACTATAAGAAACAAACATATAGTGCTCCAATGAAATGGACTGACTGCCTCAAAACTGTCACCTTGCGAAAATGCCTAGTTAGTCCAAGGATCAGCTACTCTTCAAATAATTTTTGGGACCATCTTCTATGCTGGCCTTTAGAACTCTATAACCTTAGAGGAAACAAATCTTACTGCCCTGAGTAGATCTGATTTTCAAAAAGAGTCCAAAGATAGTATGAATTGGGTGATCAAGCTGAATAATAATTTGGGACTGGAAAAGTAAAGAGATTGAAACCTGCAAACTAATTTAACCAATAGCAAAATGAAATCCTGTGTATAGCTTCCCAAAGTAACTTCTCTGAGAATTACATTAACTTATAGCTGCATAAGCAAAATAATTTTATGGTCACACTTCAGACGTGCCAGATATACTAGTTCACAAGTACTAAAAAAATGTTCCTTCCCAAAATGTATCTCCCATTGTCCTTCCACGTTACCTAAAATTCAGAATACTTTGATCCGCAGACTGACAGCTGCTGCTAAAATACCACATATTCTACGCAAGCGTAGCATAATACCTTCGTGTGATTTGACATAATAAATTGTCAGTCTTGACTGACACAAGGCAAGAGGACATAAGTGACTTGTGAGCAAGGCTGTCAAGGCGGATAGTTACCCAAGGGAGGCCCTAGCACCGCCTCCTGATCTTTGAACTGAACACAGCCTCCCCGCCGTCCCTTCAGTTCCAAACATCCATTTTAAACACATCAGACAAACAAACAGCTGCATGGTCCAAGCAAGTGGTGATTTTTATTAAGAATAACTTTGGCTCTAAGAATTCCACCCTCAATTCTGTAATACTTTCCATTAAAAACAATTATACAAGAGCAAATACAAAAAATATTAAATTATGAAAACAAATCCATTAAGGCTCCCTTAATATATATTATATACACTCAAACAAGTCAAGATTTTTCAGAGTAGAAGAATAAAGTCAACTGTTATAGCTTAGAAAGCAACACTACTTTACTACTAGGAGACTATAAAACACTGAACTAGTTTAAGAAAACCACAGAGTGGAAAAATGGAGCCATTTTTGTAAAAAAGTGGCTCAAAGCACAAACTGACGGGATGTTCATGAGTCCTAGGGGTTTGGACTGTGCAGTATTAAAGAGTGGGGGAGACTGACGCCTTTTTAAACTCAGGCCTGTGAGCTAAGCTGATCTGATGACTTCAAAGAGCTTCTCTATGTGGACCTTCCACTGTTTAGTCTTAAGACATCACTGTATGCTATTTACAAGTCTTCTTTTGGCCAGACCTCGTACACTAACTACAAATAATTCTGAAGATCTGTGAGTGAGATTGGGAGGGAAATGCTTTTGTAATTTATTTTCTCCTAGGGAAGAATGGATTCTAGGTAAGTTCTAGGAACAGAATTGGTCCTTCTGAAGGAGCCTGTCAGAGCTCCTGAGAATTTTATCAGGTGGCAGAACTGCTTCGAGGACACAGGATCTAAAGACCTTGCATGCAGTTAAAGGGTATGTAAGGCCAGTCCTGAATCCTCATTTTACAAATCACATCATTAGTCCATATGCACAAAGAAAGAACTCCAGTCAATGTGCAATCAGAAATATACTTTCAAGATGATCAGTTAACGTACTTTCTTCTCTCATAAGGAAGAATGATGGGAAAAACAGCTACTGTTCCATCCTTCAAAAGCAAACTATTATAGAGCAGTATCTTATCTTAAGCACCTCCTATTTTATTCAAATAATACTTGCTGATGAGAGAAATCATCCATTCCAGGTGTAATTCACATATTCCTGAACTAGCAGTATGTGATCATTGCATTTACTTTTATCTTGTTCACATCAGGACCGAATATGAGCCTAATTGTTAAGTATAAAAATTAAAGCATTCCCACAGAAAGCTAATTTCTACTATGCTTACTAAGAATGCAGAAGCTCAGAATCCAGCTTTCTACAAGCTTTTAGAGGAATTATAAGAAGAGTCTTCAATGTAGAAATTACTGGCTGAATCGTCTCTAGGGAGAACATACTGAATCCACACAAATTCTTCCAGACCACCCAAGTCGAAAGGATCATACCAGCAGTATAAAATGTCTAAGAACTCTGCTGTTACTGGTAACCTGGGCTTCACTTTGAGTAGCTTGCTAGGGTGGGAAAACTGAGCAGCTTCTCCCTTTACCTGGGCTTTTCCTGAGATGCAGTACAGTAGTCAAAAACGTCATCGTTATCAATACCATCATCATAACTAAGAGAGTGGGGAAATAGTCTTTCTTCTTAAGAAAAAAAAAAAAAGAAATGGGTAACATTCAACATGTACAGTTGCTATGAATCTTCCAACGAGGCCTCTTGAGACCAATCTATGTTTGCTTCACATTAAAATACTAAAATCATTCCTCCTCCCCAGGCTCCCAGTGGGAGCACTCCCCACACTGCTCTCAGAAGGAATCAAAAGATTTGGACTCTCTACTTTTGACACTGAAGTTCAGTTATGTGGACTAGCTTTCATTCTCCAAAAGATAGGGAGATTATTTCATATATAAAAGGAGCTAGCTCAGCAAGAAATATTTTTTAAAACCCTAATAGTTATCAAAGCAATAAATGGGTTTATAGAATGTGCCTTCTCTTAACTGGAATGTTACCATGGAGCATAACCAAAAGGAGTTAAGACAAGATCAAAATGGCCGTTTACGTATTTTTGTTTACGTATGTCTGTTTATATATTTTTAAACCTTCTCACCCTATTGATGTCAACAAAGGTGATAGCTGTGCTCAACATTAACATCAACATTCTCAGGTGTGAATCCTAACATGGGTGAAGGTATAAATTAAACAAGAAAATTTGGATTCTCAAAATAGAATTGATGAATATTGACTGTAACAGATTAAATGTATTTCTGTGTGATCTAAATTATCTAATAGATAATTAAAGGAAGAATGAAACACATTTTCTTTAGGTTTTAAAAGAAAAAAAGGCTCTGTGCCCCACTAAACTTGGATCGGAAGAAAAACCAAGTAGTGCAACTCTCAAGAATTACTCCAGTGTCCTCTTCCTTTTTTTAAAAAAAGTCTTTGAACACAGGTCCAGATCCCAACCTAAGTGCTGGTCAACGTCCTTTGTTTGGCGAATAGGAATTGCAACTGTCACAGGTAATTTACCCACCCAGACTGTAGGTGAACCAAGTCCAAATCCTTTTTTAAGCAACAATTCTCTGCTGGCTGGGATGCTCCCAGGGGCTTTTGCCCTGAGATTAAGAATTGAGGAGATGCCTGCTCACAGCTTCCTTGGGGTCTCTGAGGCGTGGGCCTACGACTCCTGGGCTTGGGCCACTTCTTGGCCTGTTCTCCTAAGATTGCCTTTAACCTTCACAAACTCTGGGGCGTTTTCTTGCTCTTCTTGCAGTTTCTGCTTCTCAAGTTCAAGCTAAATAAAATTCAGAAATAGAAAAATTATTTACAAACTGAGAGGCTTTTCAAGACATTCCTCTTTCCAAAGTCCCTAATGACTTCGTTTCCCAATGGAAGAAATTCTCTCCCAGTCTCCAGTTAAAATAAATAAATGTATGTGTGTGTGTGTGTGTGTGTGTGTGTGTGTGTGTGTGTGTGCGCGCGCGCGCGCGCGCGCGCGCGCGCGCATGCATGGAGATTCAGGCAATTCCTCACAAGAGCAGCAGTAGGTGGGTTGTTACTACAAGCAATACAGAGAAATCACAAGAATCTAAAAATCAAGGTTAAGACAAGATCCTGCAATCAACACAGCTGGCCTGTACTCTCAGTGAAGTAAAATTTCACTCAAGTGCTTGAGCTCCCAACACTGCTGTGAATTCAGTCATAGCTCTGCTTTTGACTGTCTCCTCCTGAATCTCTTCTAGGCCCTCAATATAATTCTGGACTTCACTTTCAATGTATTTTAGACTATTTGCTCACATTTTGTCTCATATTTTCCTTTCATGGTATAAACATTTACATCTGTCTTGTCTGATAAATTCTGCTTGTTCCAACATTCTTAGTTTTCAGGACAAAAAAGACAACTTGTGAGAAAAGTCAGAGAAAAACAAACATTGTATCATATCTCTTACATGTGGGATCTTTAAAAAACAACAACCAACTTATAAAAGCAGATAGTGGAACGGTGGTTATCCAGGGCTGGAAATGAGGGAATGGGAGTTGTTGTTTAAGGGTACAAACTTGCAACTAGTAGATAAATAAGTCCTGGAGGCCTAATGCACAGTAGAGTGATTACAGCCAACAAAATTGTGTCTTACATTTGCTAAGAGATTATCTTAATGGTTCCCAACTGTAGAAGAAATAATTATGTGATGCAACAGAGGTGTCAGCTAAGGTACAGTGGCAATCACATTGCAACATAAATGTACTAAATCAATATGCTGAATACCTTAAACTTACACAATATTGTATGTCAAATATGGCTCAATAAAAAAAACCACTTTCACCAAAGTCACCCTTACCTGCTCCAACTTCTGCTGCCGTTTTAATAGTTCTATTTCCAAGTCAGATTTCTTCTTTTGTGCTTCTTCTTCCTTCTGCTTTATTACTTGATCTCGTTTTCTTTTTTCCATCACCTTCTGCAGTTCTGGCTTATTCTGAGGGGCAAGACCCCTGCAAAAAAAAAAAGCATGAACAAAATAAGAAGTTGTAATCTAATGGACACATCTTTCCTGAATAGAAATTTAAGGCATCAGCCACAGAGAAAGGGTCTAATGAATTCGCATGATTGTGACCCCCTACTACCAGTTAATAGTCAACACTGGTTATCTCAGAAATTCACAATCATGAAAGAAAAAGCAAGAGCATCTTCCGAAAGTAAGCAAAATCCATTCACTGGGGAAGGTGGGGACCATTATGCTCATTCGATGAGTATGACGACCACCCAAGATGGACATGGACATGGACATGGAGATGAGATGGCTTCACCAGAAATTTAAACAGCAAAATGGCCAAAGTTTCAGATTTTTAGGAAGGTTCTCGCATGTGTAAAGGCATGTCCAAGGTTTCATCATCACTGGCCACATGGAACTCTGAGCCCCTGACTCCCAGTTCAGTGGCCCTTCCAGTTGAACCATTTCAGATGTGTGGTTGATTGTTGACAATGCATGGAAGTCAGGCCCCAGGAAAGTCCAACATTTCTGAGGGATAAGTCAGGCTACCATCTCATTAAATGGGGAGAAACAAAACCAAAACTTAGGCCGACCAACCCTCCATTTAAGAATTCTGTGGCAAGCCAGGGGAAGACCATTCCCTAGCATTTCAGCCAGTCTCCACTACCTCTTAAGTAATCTCCACTTTATTAATACTTGAAATAAAATAACTTATCTCCTCTTTCCCAATTTTCATCAGCAAATTTGCATTACAACAAAGAGACAGGCTACTTTTGTGACTTAATTATGGTTTCACAGTTACTAATATTGTATGAGGGGGACAGGAGTATAGGTAAGTATTCGGGAAATTAAATCTTTAATCAGCACAACAGAAGTTGCTGATGGTATTTTGTTCACAATAAATCTAAGTGTCACTGAGCACACAGGAAAATTTGTTTGTAAATAATCTGAGTAAAGACCCACTCAATTTCATGACTATTAAAAAGCCTCAATAACACTACAGACAGACTTAAGGGATTTAAATTTTAGGATTAAGGATTTAGCTATCTGCATAATTTAAATTTCAAACATTTTTCTTTCCCTATACTTCACAGGCAAAATTAACCTCAAATGTTATTAAATGCTTCTGGATTATGCAAAACCTATTGCACAAACTTTGATGTATGACACACTAATCTGACATTCTACCGCAACATATGAATGGGTTTAATTAATATACAGTATTCATTTTCTATTGTAAGATTTTATACAATGGGAGCAGTGAGATAAAATATTTAGTAACAGAAAGCTCAGGAAATGGTGGCTCATGTGATAAATGTTCTGTACTTGGAACAATCGAGAAGTCATATAAATTTAGTTAATATTTTATCAGAGCCGATCACTTAATCTGTGCTGAATAGAAAAACTCAAGCAAGCACTGCCTATATGTTTCCCTGAGTCTAAAACTGGGTCAGACTTAAGATAGAAATGAGCTTCTGCAAATTTCTTAAAAACTACAATATCATTCTGCACATGACAATAGTTGAGTCTCTTTAATCAATTGTGATGTATACAATTAACAAGTCCTTTTAATTCCCACAATCCCTTAAAGTCCTGGTGTCTGTACCACTCAAGACCAACAGTTAATCCTGAGCCTGCTTGCTGTAACTATTACAGTGGGCCAAGCCAATTTTTAAATTTAATAAGTGCTCCTTGAATAAAAATAGGTTAGGTGACATATACATAAAATAAAAAGTGAAAGCACACTTCAACTCTGTTAAATCTTGGGAGCACCACCTACATTGTATTCTATGTGATTAGTGGCCCCAAAAATTGAACATGGACCCAGAGGTAACAGCGTAGTCTAGGCTCCTCCCTCATTTCTATACGTTTACAAACAAAGCTCTTCTTCATCGTCTTAACATCTGCACAAGACCTCACAGTATGGAAGTTTGCCACTCCCATAGTGACATGCATTTAGGTGGTTTCCTATTGTTCCCCATTGAAAGTAATGAGGCAGCTCTAATTGGTTTGGCTCAGTGGATAGAGCATCGGCCTGCGGACTCAAGGGTCCCAGGTTCGATTCCGATCAAGGGCATGTACCTTGGTTGCGGGCACATCCCCCATAGGGGGTGTGCAGGAGGCAGCTGATTGATGTTTCTCTCTCATCCATGTTTCTAACTCTCTATACCTCTCCCTTCTTCTCTGTAAAAAATCAATAAAATATATTTTTTTAAAAAGAGATAGTAATGAAGCAATGATCTTCCTTGTACATTCACATTTGCACTCCTTTATATACTAGTATTTCCATTGACTACATTCATAGAAGTAGAACTGCTAGCTAAGCAACTGTACATTTTACAATTTGATGTATATTGCCAAACTGCCCTCCAATAAGGCCGCAATACTTTATATTTCCACCACCAGTGATGCACTATACCGACAACTTTTAATGGTACATTTCACATAAACCACTGAATACACCCAGGGGCTGACTGAAAGGTTCACCTCCACCCCAGATGCACTTGAACCCATACAACAAGTGAAACTGCCTCCTCAGCTGGAAGGCCTGAGCCAGAGGCGAGGGCTGGCACAGACCCAACAGAACACTCCTGACACCCAGCCAAATATCTCCTGGCCTAATTTTTTTCTTAGGATGGAGGGGAGGGTGCATTTGGATTGCAAGCCCTTGATCTTTAATCTTGGAGTTTTCTGGTCTGGCCTGCCTTGCCTACATTTGTGGCTGAACCATTTCTACCTGTATGGATTCAAATGCAAATAGTTCTACCTCAATTTCCCGTATTTTTCCATGTTGTACACCAATGAGTATTTATTGAGGAAATATTTGTCTAGAAAAGCATTCCAAATGAAGATATGTAGATCAACTAAAAACACAGGGAATAAAAGCCACTGACTGAAATGTACAAGTCAAGAAACCAATTTTAGGGATGTGTTTCAATAGTTGGATATCTATATTTGCCCCCCTAAAGTACTCTTGTAGAGAAGATAGAACCTAATTTATATTAGAAATATTTTAAGACATCTTAAATACTAATCTTACAGCTTAAAAATAACCTTGTCTCTTGAAATCTGCCCTTCTTATGTTATTGGGACTATCTATAGACCCCGAGAATCTGAAAATGGTCTTACTCAGACATTGTGGCAAACTGTGAGCAGATGGAAATGTAAAAACTTTTAACCTGAAACTTAGTTGGTCCAAAAGATAGCAAACAGAGGAGCAGAATTACATACTTAAGAGGGCATAGAGTTCAGAGTTAGAATACCGATGAATAGAGTATTTGTTCTCCTAAGTAGTAACTTTGCTTTTATATTATGATCTTTAAAAAGTAGCTAAAAAAAAACTCTTTGAACTAACTGCTACAGGGCTGTGAGCCAAAATTTTGGCTATGGAAGGCAAAGTCCAAGGCTCCATGGACAGCTCGATTTGTGTTGCTCTCATTAGTCTCCCTCTCACTTCCCTACTCCTTTTCTAATTTTTATTATTAAACTGTCTTTAATTATATATTTCTTTCTACCCTTTTTATTTCAAAAACTACTGTGAAATGTTGAGAAGATCCCTTAGCCTGTTACTCTGAGTTTTCTCTTACTAACTTGTCACATTAGGATAACCCCAAGATAACACACACTGGATCCCCAAAAAGATCACTGGATTGGACAAGATAAAATATGGGAAAAGCCCTCTACAAATTGTAGAAAATTAATAGACTTTCATTATGGTACAAGCCAGTAATCAAGTATGATTACCCTTTAACCAAATATATATATTACTGAAGTGATACTTCCTATTTTCCCTGCATTAAAATTTAGAAATAAAAAACCCAGTCTCCAAAATGTTTATGTGATAGAAGATTAACAAAAGAAGAAACTGCTTGAGGAGTTTTCACTCCAAAAACCAGTTGTATTTCTAATAAGAGGACTCTACCAAACTAAGATTGTCCCTTGAGAAACCTGAAGACATAGAATAAGAAACATTCATTTGATTTTGAAACCTGCCTTTTTCTTTCTTTTGTTTAAATGTACTTCTATAGCCACACCAGGACCTTTCAAAGAAGGGGGAAAAGTAATAGGAATTTCCAGATGGCACTACATAGAAAGTGAAAGATGGTTGGGATTAATCGAG
Organism: Cnephaeus nilssonii; assembly: GCF_951640355.1. Lineage (NCBI taxonomy): Eukaryota > Metazoa > Chordata > Mammalia > Chiroptera > Vespertilionidae > Cnephaeus > Cnephaeus nilssonii. The sequence continues at coordinate 28,135,091 of NC_137072.1, read as the reverse complement.
CACTTACTATATGCCATGCATTTTAATAGGTATTTATACATGCTATTATTTACTCCCATTTTTATAAGAAAGATATTTTTATCTCCTATTTTATTATATGAAGAAACAGACCTCAAGAAGGGGAACCTTGTCCAAGATCGTAAAGTCATTTCCCTCTGACTTCAAAGCCCACATCCTCTCTACCCCATGGTGCTTGAGGGAACACCAGCATTCTCCTAAATTAGTAGAGCTGGGCCTGGCTAAAGAGTCACCTGTGCAAACAAAGAAGAGAAAGCATAACCCAGAGAAAGTCAGAAGGGTATTCCATTTTCACAGAAAGTACCTGTTCTAAAAAAAATTGGCATAACAGATTCAATTGCACAAACCTATATGTTTCACAAGGATAAGACCTAGACTATTAAATTTTTGCAAAATAAATTGTAGCCTATAATTCAGAAAACAATTATGCTGCCAATTTTGGTTTTACCTTTGCCTACTCCATTTTACAGATAAGGGAAGGTAAAGACAACAGAAAACCATTTAGTTCAGAAAACCATTTAGTTTCTCTCTTTTGGAGTATATTGAACTTTCTCCCAAAACACAGACTTTCCCAGGCAGGATTGTCTCTAAATTCTGTGGCCTATTTAGGAAATTACAGAGTCCTATTTTGCTTTGCGCATGATGATAATGAATCCATTTTCTTCTTCTTCTTTTATGTGACAAACACCAGTAGAAGCTAAGCACTATCCGGAAAGGGTCAAACTTGCATTCAATTTCTAAGCATTAACCCGGCAGCACCACGCTGGTGGGCACTGGGGCTGAAAGGGAGTAAGCCACATTCCCACAACCTCGGGGGAGGATATGCTTACAGAGTTCCTAGGACAGGAGTTCTGCCCGAGGTACAGTCAGAAAAACTGATATAAAAATGATCCCTCGTTTCCTTTAAAATAATTTTTTAAAATTTTAAATTAGACCTTCCCTCTAAAACATGGCAATGCTTAACTTGGTCTGCGTATCCTTCAGTTCGATGTGTGGATGTGTGATCTATATAGTCTTGCAATTCAGATCAACCGTTTCATTCTGAAGGTGTCAAAATACTTCTAACTGAAGCTTAACAGATCTTAAATAAAGAAGATAACCTTGTGTCCTAGATAAAATACCTTTGTACTCTCCACTCTCCCAGTCTCCTGACCCTGACTAACATCACTTTAAAAGCAGAGTTCTCCAACCCAACATCCAAAATTACTTATGACACAGGAGGAACTAACAAATGGTTTATAAAGAAAATAGAAGATAAATGTTTTGCTCCTCTCCATAACAATAGTAATACAAATGATGATAGTGATAATTAAAATGTACTTAAAAACAAAGAAAGAATAAACAAAATAAGAGTGGTTTGGTTTTTGTTTTGTTTTTTTTAATTGGTTTTAGAGAGAGAGAGGCAGGGAGAGGCGGGGAGACAGAGGGAGAGAACATCTGCAACCTGGGTAGATGCCCTGACCAGGAATTGAACCCATCACCTTTTGGTGTATGGGAGGACGATGCTCCAATCAACTAAGCCATCCTGGCCAGGGCAAGAAAGAGTGTTCTTATCTACAGTCAATACTGAGGTGTTTCTAGAGCAGGGGTTGGGGAACATCCGGCTCACAGGCCGCATAAGATCCTTGAAATCATTTGGTATGGCCCTGCCAAGGCATTAGGGGTGAGTTAATTAAATGTTTGACCATATATAGCAGGCTAATTTTTAAGTTGATAATTTTGTATGGCCACGAATGATGTTATAAATATCCAAATGGCCCTTGGTAGTAAAAAGGTTCCCCATACCTGTTCTAGAGACTTCAAGCTGCTACTCACAAATGCTGAAGCAGGCAATATTTACATCTGCCTCCCACACTTTCGCATATATAAGGGGAAAATACAAAGTTTTTACAAATCTAAGAAATAGACTTTAAAATATTTCTCTTTGACTTAGGACACTCCCTTTTATCTTTAGTCTAGACCCTTCCATCCAAATTTTAAAATCCGCATCCCTATGAAAAGGGGAGACAAGACTGCAGACTTCTGAATAACACTGGTGGTGGCAGCTGTGCCTGCTGCTGGCTTCACTTTTTGGAGGGACGCTCTAGCTCAATGATGCTAGAAGGAATAAGGAATCCTCAAATATAGTTAAGAAACAAAAAAGTCTTTGAAGCCTTTGTAAACATAATTAAAATTTAGTTACCTTACCAGTCCCCTGAAACTGCTCAAGAAACTATCTTACCTTTTCTGATTCATAAGAAGTTCTCTGTGAAGATCTTGATGGTTGCGGGATGTTTTGACAGGATTGACAAGTTTCTGAGGCCTAATTAGTTCAGGATTGTCATCTTCTATATAGTCTGGCTCAGCCATGATGTTTCTTGGAATGAGATAGGAGTCCTTAAGGTCAGGATCCTCCAACGGGCTGTCTGAAACAGAAAGACAAGACTCATTGTGGTCTCTCCTGAGAAGACATCTCACACAAACGCCGTGGCCAGCGCCACTGTGCACGGTGCACACGCTGAACACGCCACCCTCCTCGGTCCACTCTACTACTTCATTCAGAAATTTCCTGAAGCTCTGTGACTGCAACTGGGGCAGCAAAGGACAGGGAAGAATGTCCACAGTGTCCTGTGCTGTCAGTGACTAAAGCAAATAATCCTCTAACCTGGCTCTGGTTAGACCTTGAATTTCAGGACACACAGGACACTTCCCACCACCACATCTATAGACCAGCTCAACCCTACAGCCCAGGAAATCCAACACCGAGGAGACTGTGTGTGCGTGTACACAGGGGGCAGGGTGACGGGAGGAGAGAACACAGGGTGTGCGTCCATGGACTCTGGCATGGTGAGGGGCACTGGGAAGATGTGTACAAAAAACAACAACAAAAAAAAGGTAAAGTTGCCATCTGCTACAGGCAGGAGTCTTGGTTTAAAAGTCATCAATGATGTTTTCCTGAATCTCTGAACGGTGTTAAGACACTGCTGTAACTCTGACGCATCCAATAAGAAATGCCGTGCTGCGTGGCAATCAACATAACCAGTGCTTTAGATACAGCGTGACCACATCTGATCCTAGCAGGAACCCCAAGAGCAGAGTTAGAACCTTCACTTTACAGACAACAAAATGGAGAAATAAAAACTAAGTAACTTGTCCATGCTAATACTGCCAGTAGTAAAGCTCGAATGAAAATGAATAAAAATGAATATTCTTTTATCTCAAAATCTACGTTCTCTCTACCAAATTATGAAGCTTAATATTTTTGTAGAAAAATATTGTGCTAATAAAGAGGACAAACATCCAAAGAATAAATAATCTCTATGGAGATTTTATGTACAACTACATAATCAAGGCTCAAAATTACCAAATGACAATACACATCTAAAAAATTACACCTAACATTCTATAAACGCTACCTGCATTGATCTTTTAAATAAGAATGCCTTCAACCTTCACCAAATGGAGAATTACAAACCTCGCACATGCTGAGTCAGTGGTCCCATCACAGTCAGCCCGACTTTGGTATGCTGGCCCTCAGAAAAATGCGATCCTCGCTTGAAAATGAAATGCACCATACACCCCTCTGTGCAGTCCCAACTGTCTTTAAAAGCTAACGGCAGTTTCATTCTAGTTAATCTTTAAACAAGAAGGCCTGCATGCTTCCATAAAAGGATCTGTCTGGTTGCTCTAAACCATGGATAATCTCCATGACCTCAAAGCAGAGCACTGCCTCCTACTGTCACTACTACAGAGGGGGAGGGGAAGCCCCGTGGACGTGTGGGGAAAGAGCATATCAGACAGAGGAACACCCCGTGCAAAGGCCATAGGAAGGAGTGCGCCTGATAGCGATGAGGCATAGCAAAGAAGCCAGTTTGTAAGGACTCTGGCCTTCAGGCTGAGGGACAATGGGGAGACACTCATTCAGGGTTTGGAGCACAGAAGTGATAAGATCTGAGTCATGTTTTTAAAAGATCACTCTAGCTACTGAGTTCACAACAGACTGAAGCAAGCAAGGAAGGAATCAGGGAGGCAGCTATTATATTAATGCAGGTGAGAGATGGTTTAGGCCAGGGTGACTATAGTGCAGGTTAGAGGACAGACCGATCACACTGTGTTTTGAAGGTAAAGCCTCTGGGATTTCCTGCAGGACTGGAGATGAAGGGGGAAAGCCAAGAGGAATCAAGGATGACTGTGTTTCTGACCTGCGCAACTAGAAGGTGAGCATTGTGGAGGTGGGCAGGCTGTGAGCAGAGCAGACAGAAGATATGATCAGGAGTTCATCTGGGACTAATTGAGTTGGAGATGTCTGCTAGATATCTTAGTGGTGACGGCGAAAAGGCAAAGGCAGTTAGTACTCAAACCCTGGGTGACTCCTTCCTGTCTTACTGACTTGACTCCAAGGTCCTCACTTTGCCTGTACCCCTCCTCTGTCCCTCCATTCCCACTATTCCCACAGGTAGAGGCAGCGCAAGATCTCCACTCCTAGTCTTTTCCGAAGGTCAGCACCAGGGTACGGACATGTCTTGAGCCTTGGAGCCACGAGATAGGTTGAGCTTTCAGTGTGCCAAAAAGGCTTCTGCCCTGCCACTATGGCTCCGTGGGTTGGGCATTGTCCTGGTGCATCAAAAAGTCACCGGTTCGATTCCTGGTCAGGGCACATGCCTGGGGTGAGGGTTTGATCTTCAGTGGGGGCATGCAGGAGGCAGCTGATCAATGTTTAGCTTTCACATTGATGTTTCTATCTCTCTCCCAGACTCTCTCTCTAAAAATCATTAAAATTATAAAAATAGGGGGGAAAGGCTTAGTTCTGAGTCTAGGGAACAAGTTCTAGCATGGGTTATTTTTGTGTGATTTCTCTTCAGATTTCGTGTTTGGTAAGTCCTGCTCCCACAGGACCAGTGTATAAGATGGGCTTCAGCCTGCCTCTGACTGGAGAGAGCAGTGGGTGGGGGCTGGAGGAGTTCTGCTGTAAAGGAAGGTGCAAACGTTTTCCTTGTTTTTAACGGGTTTGCCCTGCTTCACAACTGGAAAGGGGACATGGGAGCCCGTGGGTCTGAGTCAAGTGCGTCAGCTTTAAGCCTGCCTCTGGACCAGGCTGCATCCTTATACCCCCTCGTGCGGTAGACCACACTGGGATCCAGGAAAGGTCGTTTAGTAAGGAGGGGCTGAACTACTGGGAACAATCTTTGTCACTCTGTGCGCATATAGGAGCGGTGGTGGCTAAGGAAGGATGTAGGAGCTGGTTCTGGCCACTTCTCAGTGACTTTCCACACTAGAACCATGACCAACATATGGCAACAACCACCTTTATGACCTTGTTCAACTTCTTCCCTTTGCCAACCATGTTCCTCACGGCCATCAAGACTGGGAAATGCCATTCTGATCCTAAGGGCTTAAGGGTGGGCACACAACAGCTCCATCCCACAGATCCTATCCTCTGACGGAATGGAAACAAGCACTTCTGCTCCTGTGTCTGCACACGTCTCTGCCTTCCTCACCCAGCTCCTTTGCAGCGCTGCTCCCTCCAGCAGGGGTGCTGATCCTCTTCCTACCCATCCCTGGACTGCCACAAGCCGAATCTCACTCACCCCTTCAGAGCCAGATAAATGCCAAATCTTCCACAAAGCCTTCCCTAATTTCCCGAATGCAACGAAACACTCTGACCTCTAAACATCTATGAAATTTTCTTTGTCCCCTTTTCCTAGTATTCATTGATATCCATCTTATATTACAGAAATACATGTATACTATCTCTTCACTGCGAAGACCACATCTCATTTATATTCGCATTCCTTATTGACTGGGTCAATAAATATTAGTAACTTAAATGAACAGAGTCACAGTTAACTACCAGTAGAGGGAGCCCATGGCTTGTTGAGTCCACTGCAGCAAGTAAAGCACTGTGGAGTTGCGAGGACAAGCCTGTTTCCTCACTGAGCATCCAGTAATAGGGAAGCCTGACCAAAAAGACGAGACAGAAATGTCTGGAAGTAAACGCGCTTTGTAAGTGGTTGTTCTTATTACTACAAGAAACATCCTTCCAGAAATAAACATGAAGACATTCTTTTCATATTCACTCCTCTAGTCAAGTAACTGATTCATCAAGTAATTTATTTTTAAAGTATCAAGTCAGTGAAGAAAAACTGGTGTCCACTCAGTGTGAGAGGAAGAAAACTGGCTTGGTATCTTGGACAAAGCTTAATAACTCCCCTGACCCTCAGTCCTCCCATATATAAAAACGGGGGTGGTTGCAAGAACTGGTTGAAATGTGGATGTGAGTACTCTGTATAATCCCTGGCACATCTGGGAGGACTCAATCAATGGAAGTTACTATTAGCCAAACTATGTGACCAATGCCATATCATATTTTATTTAATAGTCTAGCAAAACCTGTACACAAAACTCCAACTTTCTAGGCCTTGGCTTTTTAAAAAACGTAAGAGTTCAACTACATGACCCACAGGCCTTCTCAATGGTAAGCTTCAATAGTTCTAAGACCTAGTTGCTCTACACACATTAAGAAACTTCTGGAAAGTGTAAAAAGGTCTATCACACCTTCAAAGTGCTACTCAGAGTTCTGAATGGTTCCAGCTAGACTGTAAGGGTGTATAGCAAGAAAACGGACAGGCCTGATGGTGAGGGTCTGTTCTGAGATGGAGGGGACCCACTCAAAGATTTTAAGTTGAATAAATAATAACACATAATTGCATTTTAGACAGACACTAAAAATATGCACTGAAAATGCTACCTGATAGAATTCTGCCTTTAAATTCTGTGAATCAACAAATGATATTACTAAACTCCACTCTCCCAGAGCCGTGGTCAGCAAACTGCGGCTCGCGAGCCACATGCGGCTCTTTGGCCCCTTGAGTGTGGCTCTTCCACAAAATACCACGGCCTGGGCGAGTCTATTTTGAAGAAGTGGCGTTAGAAGTTTAAGTTTAAAAAATTTGGCTCTCAAAAGAAATTTCAATCATTGTACTGTTGATATTTGGCTCTGTTGACTAGAGTATGCCGACCACTGTCCCAGAGGATAAGGAAATCCCATCCTTATAGATGGATTTGGGTTCTTGCTCTTCTTCTTTCTCCCCCCTAACCCCCTTCCAGAAGTTCATTCTGGGCCCAGCTCTGTGCATATCCTGGGTTATTTTGTGTGAACTGCTTTTCAGAGGTTAATAAACATTACCACAGAAAAATATCACAACTGTGCTAATAAACATTTATTGCAGCTGGATTTTTCATCATACTTTTTTGGCTCCAGTTGTTTATTTGCATATTTCTACTTCAGAAAGGTAAATTTAAAAACCTCATCCAATGAGATTTAAAGGTCAGAACTTAGAGGTTATGTTAAATTTCATGATCACCTAAATGATTTGACTTTGGATGGTGGGCACACAACGCAATATATAGATCGTGAATCAAAGAAATGTAAACTTGAAAGCTATATGACCCTGTTGACTAATGTCACTCCAAAAAATTTAATTTTTAAAAATCTAATTGTACCTATAAGGACTAACAGTTGAATGCTTTTTAAAACAATACATGAAGCATATTAATATATACATTTTTCAGGTGTACTATAACCCATCGAAGCTAAACAATTAAACTTTTGAATTCCTACAGCTACTTCTGGAAAATTTAAAGTAATTCCAAGACATTCTTTAAAACAATTTATTTCCCAGGCTGTCTCTAAGGGATTCTAGCATTCCACCGACAATATCTGAAAGATCCAAGTCACTTTTGATTGCAGGCCAGCAAACTCTAGGCCTGGGCCAACCTGGATCCCCAGCCATTTGCTCTGCACCCAGGATTCCCAGTAGGGAGGATGATGGTGAGGAGAAAAGAGAGAAAAGTGAGTTAAGGTGGTAATTTCTCCCAAAAGAGCAAAGCCTTTTGCTGACAAACTCCTGACTTGCCTGACCCCAAGGTAAACCTGAAATTCAGTTTTGGACCAGGAGACAGTGACGCCATCTAGCACCCACAGGCACTGGACAAGTGCCCACCGGGCCTTTGTGGCCACAAACCTAAACTAAGGCTCACAAATGACGCCCAACCAGAGCAAGCTATGCAAGTGCAGAAACATGACTCTTCCCTCTGCCCAGCCCCACTACTGCTGGAACTCCAAACTCGCAGTCAATTGGCTACAAATATGCTGCTGTACAAATGTCAAACAGTGAAGCTCTTGGGAAAATATCAAACTTGTTTTCTCATCAGTTTTTTTATAAAATGTGTTTTTACATAAAAGGCACATATTTTATATTTAGAAAGTGGGAAACGAGACAAACTTCAGGAAGACAGAACACATGCCAATAGCAAAGATAAGCTGGTCTGGGTGAGGTGAAACCAGTAGGTGGCGATGGCTCCACAAATAACTAGGTGTCCCTTTTCAGGACAGCCAGAGAGCAGTGAGGCCTCACCATGGACCCCAGCACTATGAGTAAAGGTACACACAGAAAGCATTAGAGAGATGACCTGGAAGAAATCCATTGTGGAGTCATTGTGTGTCCGCCCTCGATGGTGTACACAGCTTCTCCCCATCATTGAATCCTCATGACAGCTCTATGAGATAGGGTTATTAGACAGCTTCAAGAACATGGGCTCCAAATCACACTGACAAAGTTTAAATTCCAGCTTCCTCACTTACTGTACATGTGCCTTTAGCAAGTTTCCTCAGCAGTTGGAAAAAAAAAAAAGAAAAGAATGGCAGATGATTTCATAGGGTTGTTATGAAGGGCAAATAAGAAATGCATACCAAATGCAGTGTTAGAAATAGTGAACCTTCAATGACTGTCACTGGCAATAAATAACAGCAAAACCAAGAGTTGAACTCGGGTCTGTCTGATTCCCAAAGAATGCTCTTTAGCATTCCACTCTCTGGTCTGAAATAATGAGAGAGAAGAATTGGGTTTAACAGGATTATTTTCTCTATTTCTCCAAAAGATTGTAGAAGCTTTCTAACATCATAGCTTTATAACCCCAAACAGAAAACACCTTGTAGAAGAACACGTTGAAGTGAGGATAAACGTCAGGAAAGACATTTTAAGACATAACTATTAATATAAGAATGTTCATACCAGGGCTGTTCATAGTTCCTCAGATATCTCTCTCCCCACAGAAGGGCCCGTAACAGCTCCCCTGACTCATCTCAACCTAAAAGCACTCTTCACTACTTGGACATAGGAGGGGCCATCATGACGCCCCCGGTTTGGCTCCTCATTCACTGCCCAGAACCAAAAGCAGTAAAGCCCCAGAAAGAGCCTCTAGCAAAACTTCTCACATTGGAAGGGGTCAGGACGCTCCCTCTCATCCTTCAGTCCCAAAGAAGAGCAAGTATGAATATGATTTGGACCTCTCTTATCCATGAAACAAGCAAGCAAAATTCCATTTTGGAAATACACAGCATGATTCTAAAGGCTCTTCACCAGACATAGAAAATTTCATACAAGCCCTTCACCTAGAAGACAGCATAGTAACATGTTGGACTCTTCTTCCCACCCAAGTGACAGTCAAAAAGCCTCTGATTCAGATCTGTCACCTCCAACCTGGCTCCACCTTGAAGGGCTCGCCTCTGGGAAAGAAGGCTGCACACATGTATTCTGGGGCTAACACTGGGTTGGTGTCAACTGACAAACAGCAAGAGCAGCAGGAACCCAAGAAACAGGACCAAGAAACCATGGCATTTGAAGCTGAATTCCAGTGTGCTGAGACCGTATTTTGAGATAAGTGTGGTCATAAGAAGAATTTGAAACTGGAATGTTTAGAGCAAAGGAGAAAATCAGAGGACTCAGAGAGAGATGAGCTGTATGCCCAGTGGGGGAAAGGACTTGTCCAGAGCTGCAGCAGCAACAACATGTGGAGGATGCAATAAAGGAAACGCAAAAGCCCCTGGCCCGCTATATTGATGAAGATCTGGATTGGATGCTGAGAGAACAAGAAAGAGAGGGACCCCATGGCCCACTTTATCAAGAAGGAGAACAAGAAAGTGAGACCTTGCTACAGTGGCCCAGCAACTCCTCTCAACAGATTCCGCATCTGGCCTGGATATCGCTGAGATGGGTGGACAGATCCAATGGATCTGAGCAGAAGTGCACTGCCAGACCTGCCAGCAAGAAGGAGGTGGAGGAAGGTGCCCACAAGTGGAGGGCTAAGAATATGTAACTGTTCTGAGGCTATGGGAGTGGCTCTGGGTTGTGGTAGTGGACATAGAGCAGCCTACAGACAGATATCCAGCTGTAACCGTCTATGCTAATAATCAGGGCCCACACAGCCCAGAAACTTGTTGAATGCTAATTTTGACCGCTAGAAGTATTTGAGACCTGATGCTTGGACTGAGGCACCTGTAACTTCTCAGGTGTGCCAACACTGGCGGTTGTTGCTGGCTTTCAAAAGAAACACTGACTTCTCAGTGTCCCAGGGATTCCTGGTCAGGATCAGGGCACATGCCCCATTGCGGGCTCAACTGATTGGACTTTTCAGTGAGCCAAAGCAGCCCCTCCTCGGCTCATTTCTTTCCTATAACACTTCTAAAGAACCAAGGCAGCCCAGCATAGGCTCTCTCCTATTGCTTCTTCTGTCATAAGCCCTTCTTTATTTTGCTGCCCTTAGTTTTGATAAATGTACTCTCAAAATAACTCATATTGTGAAATCTTTCCTGCACAAAGACAAGAACCCACACACTAAAGGCCAACCACAGGCAGACCCACTACGGGCCTGGTCTCTTTCCAATAATATGTCCACAGGGCTGTGATCTGTGAGGCAGCCAGTGACAAAAAGCCACCATTGGATCATTAAAAAATCATGACAGAAAACAAATTCTGTGCAACGAACATTCACTGCCTAAGCAGTATGTGCTATTCGAATAACAGTCCACATTCAGGGGTTTTCCTCAGGCTCCCAGGGCTCCTGGCTTCTTAGGGTTCACTCCCCTCAGTCTCTCTCTGGAATTTGAGGCCACTGTCAATCTCCTCAAGTTAAAAGTCAGCCCTTGGACAACCCCCTATCTGTCTGCTCAAGCATCCTCCTCCCTCTTCATCTGTTGTTATTAACAGTTCTCCAGGAACAAGTCCCTGGCCTACACTCTTCCCTCTGTTTTGCCTTTGGAAGTCCCACATGCTCTAGGCCAGGGGTCGGCAAACTCATTAGTCAACAGAGCCAAATATCAACAGTACAATGATTGAAATTTCTTTTGAGAGCCAGATTTTTTTAACTTAAACTTCTTCTAACGCCACTTCTTCAAAATAGACTCGCCCAGGCCGTGGTATTTTGTGGAAGAGCCACACTCAAGGGGCCAAAGAGCCGCATGTGGCTCGCGAGCCACAGTTTGCCGACCACAGCTCTAGGCGATTCTACAGTGTGTGTGAGGTTTACCTCTCCATGAGTCTACCCATGGCCACTCCTCAAGAGCCATCTCCTGCTCACCTAGACAACAGTCTGAGTAGATCTAAGTACAATTTTACTTGATCTCTCTTCCTACCATGAATCTGTATACTTATCATGAGTCAAATTTTCATGTTGTCTCCCTTCAAGGGTGTCCCTTCAAAAGGGAAGAGACCTCGGACTGACTGAAATCACTCCCCATGGCTCTAGCACATGCCGCATACATAAGCCATACAGTAGCCACACTGTGACTAGTTGATGCAGAACTGATAGAAAGCGGGGGCCACAGACTCCTTGTGCCTTTGGATAAAATCCATGGGGGTCAGCACATATCTGGCTTCACTCCCTATTGCGTTCCCAGTGCCACGTTTGTGTCACACCGTGGGCACTCTACAAAACTGTACTGAGTGAAGGGGGCAAACATTGAAGGATTAGAGCATCCAAATGAAGTAACTCATTCCATGAAGCCTTTCCTGATTCCTCTTGAGGTTTCCTTTCTTCCTATCCCCACAGGACACTAATACTTCTCTTAGGATACTTCCATCTGCTTCCATTAAAACTAGAAATTTTTGCCCTAGCTGGTTTGACTCAGTGGATAGAGTGTTGGCCTGGGAACTGAAGGGTCCCAGGTTCAATTCTGGTCAAGGGCACATGCCTGGGTTGCGGGCTCAATCCCAGTAGGGGGCGTGCAGGAGGCAGTCGATCAACGACTCTCATCATTGATGTTTCTATCGCTCTCTCCCTCTCCCTTCCTCTCTGAAATCAATAAAAATATTTATACTAATAATAGAGGAATATGCAAATTACCCAGGATACCATCACGTCATGATGCTCAGTAGGCGGCATGCACAGCAGGAGCAGGTGGGCAGGGACTGCTATCACCAGGAGGGCCCCTGCGCAGCCCGGCCCGGAGGCCGCCCCCAGGGGAGGCATGTGCAGGACCGCTGCATGGCCCAGCCTGGGGGCGGCCCCTGGGGGAGGCACGTGCAGGCCCACCATGCAACCTGGCCCGGGGGCAGCCCCAGCGGAAGCGCATGGAGGCCTGCCCAGCACTAATGTGAGGCTGCCTGCCTGTGTCCCTGCCCAGCACTGATGTGATGCTGCGGGGGGGCGGGGCTTGACAGGTGTGAGGCCGGTAGGGTCTGGGTCTTGCCCAGTGGGGGTGGGGCCGGCTGGGTCTAGGTCTCAAGTGATTTCTCGGTGTGCACAGGTATGCGGGGACTTGACTCTAGGTCCTGTGGTGCGCCCCAGACTCCGACAGGAGGGAGATTTTCATACACAGTTTACTAATTTTCTTTCATCTCTGACACTTCTATTATAGAGAAAGGGCAAATAGCAATATTAAAATATTTCCTCTAATTCATTTTTAATGTGCACAAATTTCGTGCACCGGGTCACTAGTATTAAAAAAACAAACAAACTAGAAGTTTTGTTACCCATTACATTAAACTCACAAAGGGAAGGCCTGACTTTTACTCATTTTTTATCCCCAGGAACATCTCCGTGTGTCTTCCAAATATTGCTCGACTAAATCTGACCAGCTGATACTCAGGTCAAGAGAAGAGTTCAGATTTACAGAAGGGGCCAAAAACTGGGGCCAGGAGGAGAGTGGGGGGAGGTCAACTCATGCTTTGAACAAACTGTCCTCATTTGATCTTGAAGGAGCTCAGAATGAGTTAGACAAACAACTGCCTGCTTCTCTTGATAACAGATCAGAACAGGGAACCCAACCAAATGCCCATTTTTTTAAACCATCTGATTACGCTCCCTCTTAATAAGATGACCCAATAAAACCCTCCATAAAAGTCCATAACATTAATTGCTATGTATGAGCAATGAGTCTTTGCCACAGAAAGATAACTCAGATTGTTGTCTGATGGGAAATAAATGAGTACACAAGCTTGCATAAATATTCCCAGGAAGTAATTAGCACTTCATTAATATGCAGCTCATCAATCAGGACAAATCTCTAAGCAATTGAAATACACCAAATCCAAAATACATATGAGTTTTATAAAGTTAATAATTTGCTTTCTCTTCATTCTCTTACATTAAGAAAATCCGTATCTCCTCTCACAGACTACTCATAGATAAATTTTGCTATTTCCTTTCTGAAGAATTTGTACAAGTAACAGATTTCTTCAATAATTGATCACCTTAAACTCAATGGCCTTAAAATTGCCTTTTACTGAATAAAATACATTTACCAAATAACATTTGATAGATGACCATTAAGTGATTCAGACATTCTCTGTCTCCTGCATAAAGCAGCTTGATGAGGTCTGAAGTTCAAGGACCCTTAATTTTACCAGTGAAGAGTGTGTGGTCTAACAGCATCACCAGTGGTAGAAGGCAGTTTGTGCTCAGAGTAGCTGTTGCTTTTTAAAAGAAATACTGATCACGTGTTTGTTTTTTTATTAAAAGGAAACGAGAAAAAAACACAACACATTTTTTAAGTTGCACTAAAAAACGAAAGTTTATAAAATCCAGAAAATATGGGACTGGCACAAGAAGAGAGCTACCCTATGTGCAAGGTTCCTTTGAAGTTTTGGGACCATGCAGGAGCATGTAGATCTAAAGAGAGGTACAGTGAAGTTCCTATGACTCAGGGTTAGTGCAGGTTTGACTATAAATCAATTCAGTGTCCCCAGGATGAACAGTAGGACCACAGTCACCCCTGCTATCTGCTTTACTACTTATCCTTCAACCACTTCAATTCGCAAAAGCTCAGCTCTTCCAGAACAAGGAAAGGAAACCCAGCCAATTCTGTTGCGAGATTGACTATCTGACTTTAAAAACATATAAGGTGAAGTTTAATTGAAAATAATGAATTATTTACTCCCTTATCTGTAAAAAGAGGAGGCTGGGCCAGATGACCCCTGAGATCCCTACTAGTTCTAACATTCTGGTAATAGAGAAGAATCCGGTTTACCTGTTGTCTCCGCTATAGAGGCTGAGGAGTCAAGGGCTTCAGAGAGACCATTAGGGCCAGACAGACGTGGGAAGGGCACGCCTCTTACATTCCACACATACCTTACCTCGGCTGCCACTGCCACTCACCCTGTTCCCATGAATCACAGACTTCTCCACATGACATCTATGCTGAGTAGGTTTCTCCTAGTTATGCTCCCCAGGCGCAGCCACCCTCATTCCAAGTCCTTTTAGAAGAATCTCAACTGCTAGGCTCCGTCCACACAGGATGGGGCACGGACTAGACTTTATTAAAACCAAACTCCAATCCAGGCGGTTCCTAGATATCACAGTCACGAAGCACACATATACCATAGCTGATAAATAAAAATGAAGCACCATTTATTCTTCTTTGCATAAAATCACCTATATTAAGTATGTATTACACCATAATTAATTCAAATCTGAATCCTAAGCTTACTCTGCACTCAAGCCACAAGGCAGTCCCTAATGCTCTTCCCTTAGTCTCTCTTCATTTATCTTTGTCTTCTCTATAAATCCACACTCTTCTTTCCTACTTGCACCAAATCCCAAATACGTTAAGAGTTTTATAAGGTTAATAAGTTGTTTTCATCTTACATTTAGAAAATCAGTGTCTCTTCTCACAGACTACTCATAGAAAGATAAATTTTTGCTATTTCCTTTCTGAAGAACTTGTTGGTAGTATGTGAAAAAAGGCGTTAACGTGTACACACCCTTGATTCTGGTAATTCCACTTCTAGGAATTTACTCCGAGGAGATAATCAGAAATATACACAAAATATATGTATAAGTATATTTTATCTATGATAGTGAGAAAAATAAAGGAAACCAATAACTATCTAATAATGTAATACAATGCAGCCTAAAATTTATATTAAAATAAATAAGGAAAGATGAAATATTCACAATGTATCAAATGGGAGAAAATATCAGTTCCAAACAGTATTCCCTTTGTTTTCTACTATGTGCATCTGTGTGCACAGAAGGTACTCAAAGTGCAGTCCAAGGACCAGCTTCTAATTATCAGCACCAGCAAGGAACCCGTTAAATGCAAATGCCGAATCACTGGGGGTGGGCCCACCAATCTGTGCTTTCGTGTTTACTAAGTGCTACACAAGCTTTCAGGTAGATACTAAAATTCACCCCATTGTACAGATGGGAAAACTAAGGCCTAGAGAAGCTAGGTAACTCAGCTAAGGCTACAAAGCAGCATCATATAGCTACCTCTGGAGTCTACACTCTTAACCACTGCTCTAGTGTGTCTCTAGGTTAACTCATATAGGATTTGGAAGTGTGATCTGTGCTCTTTCCCCTAAATTGATAGTATGTTGCATCCCACCTATTGTTTTGTTTTCTTCATGATGGGGCTTTAGCACTGCTGTTACAGTTATTGACTGGGGGTGGGGATGTTTGGCACTACCACTGGTATCACCACTGACAGACCTCTCGGTGAATACCTGCTTGACATTTTTGAAGGCTATAAAAACACTAGTGGCCCAGTGCACAAAATTCGTGCACATTAAAAGGGAATTAATTAGAGGAAATATTTTAATATTGCTATTTGCCCTTTCTCTATAATAGAAGTGTCAGAGATGAAAGAAAATTAGTAAAATGTATATGAAAATCTCCCTCCTGTCAGAGTCTGGGGCTCACCACGGGACCCAGAGTCGAGTCCCTGCCCACTTGCGGCGCCTCAAAATCATGCGAGACCCAGACCCAGCTGGCCCCACCCCCATTGGGCGAGATCCAAACCCGGCCAGACCCACCCCTTCAAGCCCCGCCAGGTGGGGGGCACAGCCTGAGGTCCCCTGTCAAGCCCTGCTGGGCGGGGGCCATGGCCTGAGGTCCTCTGGCCTGGCGACGGGGCGGGGCGAGGGGCATGGCCTGAGGTCCCCTGTCAAGCCCCACTGGGCGGAGTGCGCAGCCTCAGGTCCCCTGCCCCAGCCCAGCGCCACGCAGCCTCAGGTCCCTGCTGATTGCTCGTTAAGGCTCATTACGGGAACTCAACCTCCGCTGTGGGCACAGCCATCTTGTGTTACGGAAACCCTGCCTCCGCTGTGGGCACTGCCATATTTGTGATGGTGTGATGGTCAATTTGCACATCCCCTCTTTATTAGATAGGATGTTTAGACTTATGTGAACATTAAATACTGGCCCACAGCCCTGGCCAGTATGAGTTAATGGTTAGAGCATCGGCCCATGGACCGAAGAGTCACAGGTTTGATTCCTGGTCAAGGGCATATACCTTGGTTGCAGGTTCAACCCCTGACCCAGTGGGGGCACAGTGGGCGGCAGCCAATCTATGTGTCTCTCTCACATCAATGTTTCTCTCTCTCTCCTCCCCCACTTCCTTTCCACTCTCTCTAAAAATCAGTGGAAAAAATATCCTCACTTCTTGGGTGAGGATTAAAAAAAATCAGTAAAAATAAAAATAAATACATAAATACTGGCCCACATTAGCAGAAACCTTAACGCCCACCAGTGACAGACAGCATGGAGAGCATGATACCTACTAAATATTGAAGGCCTCTCTGTTGCCAGCTAAAGTGAAGCTGCCAAGTGGCAATCCCATAAACACTCACTACAAACCATTTGGCCCACTACCTTTGAAATTATGCAACTTTTGATCAATTTCTTTTGGGGGAAGAGTCCTAAATTATTTCAAAATTTATATGTAACAATATTTCATGTTTTATATTATGCTATTTTATGTTCACAAAATTCAAATTTGCTAACAAATGCTACCAGACTTTATTCCCAAACTGCAAATTCCTGAATAAAGAGGCCTCCCTTAGCACTTTTATTACATGTTATTTTCTAAGGCGGAAACACCTCAGTCATTCATTTCAGGAAACGACAAAGGAGATGGACTGGGAAGATGGTTGATTTAGGCCGAGTCACCCCTGAGAGGAAGGAAACTACAAAGACTAGAAAAAAATTCCATCTGGGCTAGCTTTCAAAGCCCTCAAACGTGCCTGTCTTCAGAGCTGAATGATAATTCCATAAAAATTATGACCTGGCCCAACTAAGCAACCAAATAAATATTTTCAAAAGAGGAGACTATCTTCAAAAGGATTTAATGACAGAAAATTTGGAAGAAACACAGAGAAATGACAGAAAGTTTGGAAAATTGTCAACTTCCTCAAATGACAGATGAGGAAACTGAGACCATTATTACAGATGGCCTGGCTAAGTTCACAGAGAAAGTAGCAAAGCCTGGACTACAACCAGTATCTAACTCTGGTCCACACTTCACTATATCATACTGCCTCTCTCACCTCTGACTCCTATATTAAATTTTCTACATTGATTTTTCGATATTTTCTACTGACTTGTGGATTGGTGTTTTTGACATTATCACTAACACCAACCTTAACATTATCTCTTGATAAATAACTGGATGGCATCTTTGAAGATGATAATATGTTTAAATTATATTTTAATAACACCACCACATTTCTGTTTCTATAGCCTACCAAATTCCAAAAGAGTACAAAGTCATTGTGATGATTAAAAAAGAAAAAACAAAGCCCTTAAGGTTGGAAAAACTACTCATTTGCCTTTTTTTTTAACCTGAAATATTAACACTGAGCACCTACAATGTTAAAAAACAGTGACTCCTTACTAGTAGACACAGTAACTTCAGACATCCTCTTTAGACTGTCCATTTACACCTCATCCTTCTTTTATTAAAACCTATTCTTCCTCAAGCATCAGCATTCAGGGTATCCTATCCTATATAATAAAAGGCTAATATGCAAATTGACCAAACGGCGGAACGACTGGTTGCTATAACATGCACTGACCACCCGGGAGTAGACACTCAATGCAGGAGCTGCCCCCTGGTGGTCAGTGCACTCACACAGGGGGAGGTTCCACTCAGGCAGAAGCCGGGCTCACAGCTGGCAAGCACAGCGGCGGTGACGGGAGCCTCTCCCGCCTTCACGGCAGCGCTAAGGATGTCCTACTGCCGGCTTAGGCCCACTCTGTCAGTCAGACATCCTCCGAGGGCTCCTGGACTGCAGGCTGGGCTGAGGGGACCTCCCCCCCCCCCAAATGCACAAATTTCATGCACTGGGCCTCTAGTAATTGAATAATACACTACTGAAAAAGCAAAGATCACCTCTACTGACAACCGGAAAAGACAAGCCTGATTACTGACAACCAATGCCAGTACTGCCATGAAAACGTAAAGAATGCTCAGAATGAGCCCACACTACCATTACAAAAATAACTACACATCCCCCTTCTCTCACTAACAAATGTAATTGCTAATTCTTTACTAAGTGACCAATCTAACCCCAAATTTATCTCCTGCCACCTAGATAAAAATTAAGATACTTCATCACTGAATTGTGCCTGCTTCCTGAGCAAAAATCCTAACCAGGTCTGGCCCCATTTCCCTAACCCCACCTTCAAATTACCCAGCAAAAGCACCAACCCAATTAAAAATCCCAGCATTCTCCTGGTCTCCATCCACCGACTGCAGCTAAATGAACCAAACTTCAGTATGAGTACACGTGTGGTCCCAGGGGTTGCTGGCTGATGGGATTTAACACTTTTGTTGCAGTAATGTGTGGGAGAGTAGAAAGAACCTCAAATAAAAGGCCCACAAACCTATATTCAAACTTATCACTTCCCTGGCTCTGTTTTCCTTACTGCTAAAATGAGAGCCAGTAATTCTATCATCTTAGAATTTTTCATCTCAAATCTGCTATTTCTAAAATTCCAGCCATATTATGGGTCAAATAGATTTTTTTTCCTATGGAAGGACATGCTCTGTCCTCACTCAACTTCCTATTTCACTGTTAGAGTTTGTCTGGAGAATTTAATTTCTCACAAAAAGACTTTCATGCCAGAAACAATGGTTAGGTTTTTCTAAATGGTTAAAATGCTTTATAATTATAAGAATATAAATTGACTGGTATTTGATTTCTGCTTCCACAATTAAAATGGGGTATATTTCCGTCTGGGTCTTCAGAGGATTATCTGGCTCTAACTAAACCCCAGAGAATAGCTTCTTACATAGCCCAGCTACTTTTAATTAAAGTCTGTTTTTCATCTTACCTCTCTTCAGGTTACCTCATGGGCATTCTATGACCAGTGAAGAGTCAGTCTTGTTATGGAGGACACCAAAAGCAAAGTAGGAATATTAAACCAATAGCTGTCAGTAAGACCAGAAGCAAGAGTGGCCATTTGTGTACTTAGACCATCACCATGGCCCTCCAAGTGACCATCACTTGGACCCTAAAGATCTAGAGAGGAGTGAGATGTGGTCCCCGATGTCCAGAGCTCAAGCAAAGCTAGTGAAGACAAGCAAACACGATACATACAGCATGATGTGTACATCTCGAGGGTGGGAAGTCTAGGGAGGTATCAGACATCAGGTCTTCCTAAGACTGTACCTCCTTCCACCTCCAAAAGGAGGAAGGCTTTCCCTGGGAGACCATATCAGTGATGATGCTCTAGGACACATGTAAGTACAGACTAAAAGTCACTGAAGCCACAGGGGCTCATTTTTATCATCAAACACAGAATCTGGCATCATTTTAGATGTCACTGGTGACATCAGGAGCCTAGGCTCTTTTCCTCATCCTCTTCTGCCTCAGCAGCCCTGTGCACCTCCAAGAGGAAAGGCAGACTGGGAAGGCCTCCCCTCAGCAGCCTCTCTCTTTATCTTGGAGGGAAGTCACTCCCAGAAGCCTTTGGGGAACTTCTCACATCTCATTGGCCAGAACTGTGTCATGTGACCACAGCCACAAAGGAAGCTGCGAAAATGGAAATATGGCAAATCAACAGTGAAAAGGGAATAGCATGGCTGTAAGGTAGACGATCAACTCTGCCACATACACAGACTATTATGGGCTGAATGAGTGACCGCCCCGCCCCCAAATTCATACATTGAAGCCCTACCTACCAATGTGACTGTACTTGGAGGTGACTAGGGTTAGGTGAGGTCATAAGGCTGGGGTTCCATGATGAAAATACTGTCCTTTTACACGAAATCTCGCTCTCTGTCTGTCTCTCTCTGACCTGGGAGGACACAATGAGAAGGCTGCCATCTACAAGCGAGGAAGCGAGTCCTTACCAGGAACTGAATCAGCCAGCACCTTGATATTGGACTTCCTGGCCTCCAAAATTATGAGAAACAAATGTCCACTGGTTAAGCCATCCAGGCTATAGTAGTTTGTTATGGCAGCCTAACAGGCTAAGACACATACTCAATTCAACTGTCTTCAAAAGCACTTTGACCTCCTGATGGGGCTCATTGGGCCCCTGTGAGTGAAGTCACTGAGCTACTCTGGACCTCAGCTCCAAAGCTAAAAGGGAAACTATAGCAATGATAATTTCTCAGAAGTGTTTAGTCCTCACAGCATCTGTAATGAAAGCTTCAATAAGCAACAAAGACAGGAGACTTTTAATGGAAACCCTTTTAGCCTTAGCTTTTCCATCTCCACAAAACCTCCCTTTTAAACTAAGGGGATTTGGGCAAAGTTCAAATGTAAACAAATTTGTAGTGGGTGTGGGCCCCGGAAGAGGGAGTAAACTATACTGACTCTTAACTTTCTCTGCTTGAACTCTGCACATTAATTCAACTCCCTCTGGAGATTTGTCATTCTAAGATGTCAGGCCTTCGCATTTTCCCACAGGCTGTCTCCCAGTCACAGAAAAACAAAAGCAACGCACCGCCCAGCTCCTTGAGACTGTCTGCTTATCACAACCAGTTATTTTAGTCACCCTCATCTCCTAGGCACACTCAATCCAGAAACTGGATTTGATTACCCCGTGGGGCTACACCAAAGCCTTGACTACCTGTAAGTACAGTAATAGGTAGAAGAAAATGAGAATGGGGGGGGGGGGGGGGAGAATGACAGTTGGCAAACAAGGAACATAGCAAAATGAATGCTTAAAAACTCAAGCATTGCATAAGTGAGTGGATATCATCAGGTGCCACGATGTCTGAAAAGTGGGATAGCCTTTTTCCTAACTGAAATGGCAAGGAGGCTCACTGTTTAAAAAAATACTCAAGACTTCCAAAATTCATATACTTCTGGAGTAAATAGAGGCTTGAGAGAAATAATCACGAATTTTAGTGATAAGAAATAGATACCTCAGTCAGAATCCAGATCCTTTAGAAGTTGAGTGATTTCATTCACATTCATTCAAACAGGATGCTTTCAAGGACAATTTATGACTATTGCAATACTTACTATAAATGGAGTTTATGATTACTGTCTCATATTTACTTTATAGCTTCCATCTTTAAGTAAATTCTCTCTCTTAAAATAAAGCCTTAACAATCCCTCCTTCCTCCCCACGTGCAAGTATGTAGAACTCAAACCACCTACTCACTGTTGTCTACAGTCCCAATGTCCTTGGCCACCAAGGATTATTAGACTTTTGCCCCAAATAGCAACATATCCTCCATCAGGCTACTCACTCTGGAATCTCAATCAAACCTGTTACTACTTAATAATAATACTACAGTCAGATAATATTTTCCCCAAGTCTTCACACATCATCAAGCTACTTAAATCCTATAGCAGAAATACTGATTAAGTAAAAACATAGGATGGGCTGGTAACTAGTAAATGCTCTGCCCGACACCAGTTCCACATGAAATGGAGAACTCTGCTTCTCTCTCCCTGAAGTTACCCCAGCTTTAAACATTTTCATTTCTTCTGTTGCAAGAGGTTCCATTACTCAAGAACTCAGCTTACAGAATTTTCCCATCAGCTCTCACTTCTATCATAGCTCTTTTAAAAAATCTTAAGCCCTAGCTGATTTGGCTCAGTGGATAGAGCGTCAGCCTGCGGACTGAAGGGTCCTGGGTTTGATTCCCGTCAAGGGCACATGCCCAGGTTGCGGACTCGATCCCCAGTAGGGGGCGTGCAGGAGGCAGCCGATCAATGAGTCTCTCTCATCATTGATGTTACTATCTCTCCCTCTCCCTTCCTCTCTGAAATCAATAAAAATATATATTAAAAAAAAAATCTCAGGACTTCATTTTAACCGTATCTGTTTTAAAATCCACACAAACTAGTTAATGGTTCATTTAATTTTAAAAGGGCAAGAACAAATGACATATCAACACATTCCTAATGAAAACTTGTCTTTTACTTATAAAGGACCTCATTAATTGGTTCCAGAAGGACAATTATAAAATAACTAGAGGCCCGGTGCATGAAATTCATGCATGGGGGTGGGGGAGGTGTCCCCAGCCTGCACCCTCTCCAATCCGGTGGGATTGGGCCGAAACCGGCAGTCAAACATCCCTCTCACAATCGGGGACCACTGGCTCCTAACTGCTCACCTGCCTGCCAGCCTGATCACCCCTAACCACCTCTGCCTGCCAGCCTGATCACCCCTAACTGTGCTTCCCCCCCCCCCCCGCCCCCGCTGGCCTGGTCACCCCCAACTGCTCCCCTCCCCTAGCCGGCCTCGTTGCCCCTTAGTGCCCACCCCCTGCCGGTTTGGTTGCCCCCAACTGCCCCCCTCTGCCGGCCTGGTCGCCTCCTACTGCCCCCCCTGCCAGCCTGGTTGCCCCCAACTGCCCCCCCTGCTGCCTGGTTGCCCCTCACTGCTCACCTCTGCCGGCCTGGTTGCCCCTCACTGCCCCCTTCTGCCGCCTGGTCGCCTCACTGCCCCCCTGCCAGCCTAGTTGCCCCACGCAGCCTGCTGTTCGGTTGTTACTGTGAGGGCGTCATGACCAATTTGCATATTACCCTTTTATTAGTATAGATTCCCTAACAAGAAACTACAGATGTATCAGGATAGCGAACTACTTCCCTTATGCCTTAAAAACAAAACAAAAAACCCTAATCTCAAAAGCTTAATTAAGATAGGATAGTATTCAAAGTAAAATGTAGCCAAAGGGCATGAAAAATGAGAATTTTTTAAAGGTTGTTAAGGCAATTCAGAGTTCAAAGAACAAAATCTGAAAATAAATTTTCTACGCTTTAGTCTGTAATCCTACAAATATCAAACTGAATAAGAGTCCAAGTATTTTGGAGTACAATTTATCTAAGATTTTAAAAATTCAGTTCATAATACAAAATCTATAACCACAATGGTACGTTTAACACGTTAATTAGAAAGGACACTAACAACTTTATTTTCCTAATTTCATCTATGAATCTTCAGAGCTGAAGTCATAACCCTTTTTCTCCATTTATAAACTATATTAGCTCTGGAAAAAATTCTGTTACCATCCTTAAATTTAATGATATCTGCTGACAATATACAAAAACCAATGCTAAAGATTCAGTTATAAGCACTTTCCTTTCTGCAGAGACTTGCTCTAAAGTGGATAAACTTTCTGAAATACCTCAGATCAATGGGTTTCAAGTTTTGCTGTCTGTAATCCTCTTTACACGCAGTGAACCAATTCACACCTGCACTAAAATTACCTGAAATAAAATTTTCCAGAAGCAATACATAGCCCTTACTATATGCTGTACACCCTGACATTTTCATCATTTCGCTTTTTTTATAAAGCTTGTAGTGACCCACTAAATTGATTTCATGACCCTCTAATGGATGCAGCTTGAAAAATCCCGCCCTAATTCATTTATTTAAACTTACCACATAATTTGGCAGCATTCCGAATACTAGAGAAGGCACCTGAAAACTCCCAACACATATGCAAATTGAATGAGCTGCTGTATGTCAATTGTCATCATCCCTTCCAAATGGGAAACACTTAAAAACTATGATCTTAAAAAAGTTTTATTTGGGCTTGTAGTAATGATACTTAAGTTGCCATCTTTGCTTCTGCATAATCTTTGAACCATCCTTACTCCAATCCTTAAAGAATGACCTCAAACAAAACAACAAGAAAGCCCACTGCATGGGAGAACATATTTGCCAATGATATTTCCGATAAGGGTTTAATCTCCAAAATTTACAGAGAACTCAAACAACTTAACAAAAGGAAGATAAACGATCCAATCAAAAAATGGGCAAAAGATCTAAATAGACACTTTTTGAAAAAGGACATACAGAAGGCCCAGAGACATATGAAAACATGCTCAAAGTCACTTATCATCCAAGAGATGCAAATCAAAACAACAATGAGATATCATCTCACACCTGTCAAAATGGCTATCATCTGCAAATCAACAAATGACAAGTGCAGGAGAGGATGCGGAGAAAAAAGAACCCTCTTGCACTGCTGGTGGGAATGCAGACTGGTGCAGCCACTGTGGAAGACAGTATGGAGTTTCCTCAGAAAGTTAACCATTTGCACGCGGATGTCGAGTGTGACTCGACACGGTTAGCATTAGAATAAAGGAATCTAGAAAAAAGCAAGCGAGTGCAAAGGGTTAAAAATGGAACTTCCATTTGACCTAGTAATCCCACTTCTAGGACTATATCCCAAGAAATCAGAAACACCAATCAGAAAGGATATATGCACCCGTATGTTCATAGCAACACAATTTACCATAGCTAAGATTTGGAAACAGCTTAAGTGCCCATCAGCAGATGAGTTGATTAAAAAACTGTGGTATATCTACACAATGGAATATTACACTGCTGTAAAAAAGAAAGAACATTTGCAACAGCATGGATGGACCTGGAGAGCATTATGCTAAGTGAAATAAGCCAGTTGGAGAAAGATAAATATCACATGATCTCACCCATATGTGGAATATAATGATCAACATAAACTGATGAACAAGAATAGATCCAGAGAGAAATGGTGGGGGTGGGAGTGTGGTTAGAGAGCAACCAAAGGACTTGTATGCATGAATATTAGCATAACCAATGGACACAGACACTGGGGCAGTGGGGGCTTGCCCGGGGTGGGAATGGCTGGGGTGGGGGGGGGGTGTCAATTGAGGAAAAAGGAGACATATGCAAAACTTTAGACAATTAAAAAAAAAAAGAATGACCTCAGATCCTTCTGGCCATGTGTGAATGAGGAAGGAATATTAATTAAAGATTAGAGAATTATAGTTGTTCTTAGGTAAGCCTTTTTTCCTTGCTATGATGGAACATGAGAAATAGAGATGACCCAGAAAGTATTTCCTCTCCTTATTAAAGTATTTTTAAAAGCAGTTTCAATAGCTTCTCTATTATAAGTAAAATTATATAATACATCAATATTTACAATTAACTTTAATGGCATTTGACTTTTTTAAAAAAAGTTACAGTGTAACTCATGTTTCTTAATATCAAAACAAAAATTCTGATTGCATATTTTTTAAAAAGCAGAACAAAATTCTACAAACAGTAAGAGAAAGTTCTGCAGTCTGGAGGTACCTGGACCCAAATAGTACAAGGCCATTTATCCCCACCACAGAGGAAACAGTAAGAAAGCAAAGAACTGCTCTATTTTCCTCCTCGGATAAAAAAGATAGGGCAACAGTGATGGCAGTACAGAACAGAAGAAAGAGCCTCGGTTTTAGAGTCAGAAAAACTCAAACCCAGCTCTGTCACATACTGGCTGTATGTCCTTAGTTCAATAAAAACACTCAAGATAATTACTCAATAAATATTAGCTGTGGGCTGGGCACAGTCCTAAATGCCCACATCTGTGACCTCAATGAATTTTCACAACACTCTACGGTAAGTTCTGAGGGCCAGAGAGGCTAAGAACTCGCCCAGATTCATACAATTAGTCATGGGAAGGCCAGACAGAATTCAAACACAGACCAACTCATTTTGAAACCTTTACAAGGGATCACATTGCCTCTGTGTCCCGGGTTCCTTACCTTCCTCTCAGTGTTGCTATGTGGATTAACAAAATGCCTCTGGCCTGTCATATAAGGACTCATCATCACCATTATCAGTAACACAGCTGCCACTAGCCAGGTTACAGACTGGTTTCATCTGTTTGAAGTCAGAAATTTCTTTATCTTCTGTTCAGAGTCAGAAGCTTTATCTTTTTTCTTCTACCCTCCTACTTCCCCACCCCTCATAAACTCCTCCCCCAGGAATAACTTTCACTGACCTTAGGAAATATGACCTCTTTCATCAGCACAGGAGGTATGAGTAATACAACAGCTATCATGAGTATATTTACTCAAGGAAGGGAGGTGTGTGTCTAATGTAAGACGGAGCAAAGTTGTCAAGCTTAATTCAAAACCAAGACAATGACAGGCAGAGAGCAATCAAGACTCAGAGAGCACAGGGGGAGCGCACTGGAACACTGGCCAGCAGTTAGGGTTAACTTTTTCACCAGAGAAGAGCTTTACCAGCAGCAGCCTGAAGGCAGGAGAGAGACTAGGTGGGTAGTGCTGCTTGAGATGGATTGGGCTAGTTGTGGCTTGGGGATCTGGCATAAATTAGAGGGGCAGGGCCTCAAATATGCCAGGAATTCTGCTGAAGGAAATAAACAATCTCAGGATGGAGGGTAGGATTACATTAACATCAGTTTTTGGAAATAGGAAGTACCAATACAAAGTAGCTAATAAGTGTGGACAGAATTTTTCAAAATAGGGTTACATTCTCTCTTTCTTTCCTTCTGCATTAGTTGGCCAATGCTTTCCTCTCCACTTTCTTACACACACACACACACACACACACACACCAAAAAGTGTGTAAATGGAGGCACTGAGAGCCTGTTCAATGGAAATAACCAAAGTACATCAACAAATTTAACAAAGTTGATGAAAGACATGCTGATCATATACCATCACCTAACTACTGATCAGGTCACTTTTTAAAACAAATATGCAGTAACTGTATGAGTATGTGTGCCCCTATGGTGAAACAAGCTAAGTATAAATGTTAGACTTAAATTGTCAGTTGTCATAGCTACAGTGGACCATAATGCCTGCTCATATTGCTACTGAGCAGTTTAGCTCTTTTACATTACACATCTATCATTAATTATTACATAAACTACCTTCCAAGTATTAAGAAATCACTAGTTTGCCAAACCAAAGGAGAATGTAATCCATAAGCTTGACTTGGAAAAAGCACCCCTAAGTCTAAATGACATAAGTTGAATTTATAAATGTTCACAAAACAGGACATTGCTATTATAAAGCTATTTAATAATCTGAAGAGATACAATGTTTTTTTTCACTCTTAAGAAGAAAATCATGGAACTACCTACTAAATTAAATATTACCTAACAAAAGTAGATTTACTAATACATCTATTATTTGAATTAAATTAAGTATTGATGACATTATAAAACCAGGATCATTAATGTCATTCCCACTGACATAATAATTTAATACTTGATTAGAAAAATAACATACAAAGTATACTAGACAAACATTTTATTTCTGCCTTTAATCTAGTTTTATTTTGCATCATTCTTATTTTTTTTAAAAAGTTCTGTTCCCTAGCCCCATTAGAAACAGATTTTATTTTCAAATGGCTCACTGCAGAGATGAAAAGATTCAACTCAGTGACTTGGAATAATTGGACATTAATTTCTTCATTACATTGGTTACTGACCATTTTCTTTATAGTTAACTAAGCATTATGTTTTGTCCAAGGGCACAGGTCCCAGATCAGGAATGCCAAGTGCTATTGCCAGCTCTGCTGCCCTCAGGCACTGTGCCTTCGGAAGATGATAGTGGCCCTTGGGGTCAGTTTCCTTATCTGTGAGCCTCAGACCAGATCAGAGGTTCTCACTAATTAGGACACTCTGATCCAAACTTGCTGACTTACACACACACACACACACACACACACACACACACTCACGCACGCTCTGCACTGGGCACCCCAGTCAGGCTCTCTTTTAAAGCCACATGCACTTCCCCAACTACCCCCCGCAAAGGGAACCATGAGAAATCTGCATTTTACCTGTCTGCAGCTATAATAATCCTATATAATAAAGAGGTAATATGCAAATTGACCAACACTCCAACACACAAGATGGCCGCCCCCATGTGGACACAAGATGGCCGCCACAAGATGGCCAGCAGGGGAGGGCAGTTGTGGGCAATCAGGCCAGCAGGGGAGGGCAGTTGGGGGGGACCCAGGCCTGCAAGGGAGGGCAGTAGGGGGCGATCAGGCCAGCAGAAGAGGGCAGTTGGGGGGGACATGGCCTGCAGGGGAGGAAAGTTAGGGGCAATTGGGCCAGCAGGGGAGCAGTTAGGCGCCGATCAGGCTGGCAGGGGAGTGGTTAGGGGGTAATCAGGCTGGCAGGCAGAAGCGGTTAGGGGCAATTAGGCAGGCAGGCAGGCGAGTGGTTGGGAGCCAGCAGTCCTTGATTGTGAGAAGGGTCCCAGATTGGAGAGGGTGCAGGCTGGGCTGAGAGACATTCCCCACCCCCATGCACGAATTTCGTTCACCAGGCCTCTAGTAGATAATAATAGGGTGACTCCTATGAGATCTATGACCCATAAAAAATCCGTATCAAAGCTTGTGTCTGAATATAGTCCCCCACTGCTGCGATGGGCCTTTCAATATTTGGAGGGGATCAGGCAGAGAGAGAAGGCAAAGTGCAGTAACAGTATTACATTCCCTTCTCAATCCTATATAACTAGTGTCCCGGTGCACAAAATCTGTGCACAAGCAGGGGGGTCCCCTCAGCCTGGCCTACACCCTCTCCAATCTGTGATCCCTCTCACAATCCAGAATCACTGGCTCCTAAGCACTCACCCGCCTGCCCGATGCCCCTAACTGCTCTCCTGCCTGCCTGATGCCCCTAACTGCTCCCCTGCCAGCCTGATGGCCCTAACTGCTCTCCCCTCCTGGCCTGATCCCCCTAACTGCCTATCTGCACATCCCTCCTGGCCTGATGCTCCTCACTGCCTATCTGCTCTCCCCTCCTGGCCTAAACCCCCTAACTGCCTATTGTGCTCTCCCTTCTTCTCCATGCCTTCAGACCCTGGCACAGGAGTGCTGAGAGCTCTCCGCCGAGGCCCCACCCCCGTCCTGATGCCTCCCTCTGGGCTGGGCGGCGCTAAGGACCTGTGCGTGCTTCCACCAGGGGGGCTGCCCCCTGCAGCAGCCTCATGTCCCAGTGGCGGAAGTCCCCGCCCCCGTCCCTGCCCACCAGCTCCTATGCGGGCACAACCTGGTTGTGACTGTGACACCGTTAGGACAAATTAGCATATTACCTCTTTATTATATAGAAGAGCTAATATGCTAATTAGACCAAAGAGCTGAACAACCTTCCGGACGTCCTTCTGGACAACCTTCTGGATGAAGCCGGGGCTATGAGGGCTGGCCAAGACTGCGAGGGGCTGTGAGGGCCAGCCGGGGCTACAAGGGCTGAGCCCCTTGCAAGAATTTCGTGCATCAGGCCTCTAGTATCAATATAAAAAGAGCATTGTTTGATGAATGAAGATTACTTTAAAATGGCTTACCAAAGAGACCTGTCCTGTCCTCAGAACCAACTGATCTGAAAAGTCAGTATTTGATATCAGACATTTACAATCCAGTAGTCCAGGGTTACTCCTACCCAAAAGCATAGAAGATCCATAAGTACTGATGACAGAGTTTCTGGACTGTTCCTGGCTTGGCCAGGATGCTGTGATTGGAAAAGGAAATAGACTAATCAGCACTCCACATGCCAACTATTGGCTAGGTCACAATATTCTCATCTGTCAAAGCCCTGACCAAATGAATAGAGTTCTTCTCTTGACATAACAAAGCTGTGCAGACCTCTGAGTTGATGAGCAATCTACTCGGAGCTCTGCTTGACAGGACCTTGGGACTCTGTTTGATGTGATAAGGGCCACAGGCCATCAGCTGGCCTCCACAGTTCAGCTGCAATGTAATTCAGGGTAAAAATTCAGAAGGCGCCTTGGCATTGTGCTTCTCAGATATACCCAGATACCAACAGTTTCATGGCTAAAAAAACAGTACCGATGTTTTCATTATTGAATAGAAAAAATGTCAAAGCAGGCAACCTGCACTGAGAATTATCTTTCTTCCCGTGGGATTGTCTAAAAATGTAAATTGAGTTAGGTCACTCCCCAGTAGCTTCTGGCCTTCACTCCTACCTGATCTGACCTGGGCCTGCTTCTCACACCTCATCTCAGCCTCTTCTCCAACCTTGTTCCCTGCACTCCAGCCAGTCTGGCCTTCCTTCATTTCTTATCTGGCCAAGAATTTGCACGTGCAAATCCCCAAACCTAGAGCACCCCCCCGCCCAAGTCAACCCCATCCCAAATCTCTCCTACCACTGGCTCATTTTCACCCTTTTAACTTCTACTCAAATATCACCTTCCCATATCACTGTATTAGTTTGGGTCCTTTCCCCAACAATCTCTGTCCTAAGCTTGTGTCCCAACTCTCACAGTCTAGACCTGTTTAACTGACTGCTGAATACACATTATGTCATCATCTTCCCTGTAGTTATATAACTGAGGACCAGGGCTATTTCTCTCTTATACATCATTGTATCACCAGGATTTAGAATATATTAAATATTCAATTAGCATTTGCTAATGCGATTCAATGTCTCAATAAGTTTTGCATGAAAAAGAGATGCAGCAGGCCATAAACTTTTATTTGCCCTAAATCGGCCATGGTACAAAAAAAAAAAGTTATTCGCTGATCATTGGTAAAATTTACTTCTACTCTTTCTATTTATCCCTACTAAATACCCTGGTTGGATCTGTGCTCTACTGAAATGGGATTTTTTTTTTTTTAATGATTCAAAATATATAACAGAAACTGTGTTATCAGTGATGGTTGGTTCCCACATAATCCAGACATTCTACTCCTCTTACTAGTTAATATTTACCCAGTGCTTCCTAGTGATTAAAATGGTTCCAGGTATCATTTTAAACACTGTACAGCTCATCTCAGCTAACCTCAGCACAGTTCTATGAGGGAGATATTATTATCCCCGTGACAGAGGAATAGCTGAGGCACAGGGACAACCTCCCAGAGTCATAGAGCTGGAAGAGCCGATAGGCTCTCAGCCCAGTGGGTCTGCTGCCAGAGCTTGAGCTTTTCACTACCGCACTATATTTTATCCCTTGCTGAAGTAGTCCACAGGCTGGAAGAGAAAATATTTTAAAGTCTTAGAAAAAAACTAAATTTACTTTTTGACCCTTCACCTCAGTCCAAGTAATTCCCTCCTAATTCCTCCAGCTTGTCTTCCCTGTGCCCTCCCACTTTCCTGAGCTCCCCCATTAAGACACCTCTATGCTCTGGCATTCAGGACACCGTCCATGACTTTCCTCTCCCACCTATGCGTACATGCAGGTGCACTCGCACACTCATGCTTCCGAAGCTCCTATTTGCTCTCTCTAGCTTTTAGAAGTCAGAAAGTAAATAAATCACCTAATTTTTTCACCCTGAGGTGTAAAAGGTAAGTAACTTGACCTTTCTAGAGATGCCAAAATGCATAACTTTACAATGTTACTTGAGAACAAAGTAGAGTTTGAATTATTACACAGCCTAAAAATGACCAAAATTGGGTAGAAATTTCAAGAACTGTCTAGAAAGTTAATTAAACAGAGAGGCCAACTGGCACCCACTCAGCTGGTCCCGATTTTCCTAACTTTATTCCTTCCTTGGATTCTGAACTCTAATAACTGTGCTTCTGGTGAGCGCAGGGAGGACTGAAAAACTGGGGGATGGGTGAAGAGTTGAGCAGGAAGATTCTAAATATAGTGTTTAGAGCTGGAGACCACCTACACTCTTACACTATATTGCTGATTTTGTAAAATCACATCAACACCTTAATAATATGTTCTGCCAAGTAGTATAATAAAAATGTGCCCAAAGAGCTTGAATCTTATTAGCTACCAAGAGCTAAACGTGAGAGGAAGCCCAAAGTAGCAGCTGAAGATGTAGGGGAAAGAAAACCAAAACAAAGTTATATGGGTCCAACTAAAGAGCAGAAAAAGAATACATACCCCAAGAGAACATGCTAATTTTGTTTATTTACACATGAACCAAGCAGCTTAACCTCCATTTTCTTTTAGTCTACTTCTATGATTTTCAACACTGGCTTGCACATCACAACCAGCTGTGGAACTTAAAAAAAAAAAAAAAAGCAGTGTCGAGGTCCAGTAGAGAACCACTAAAGGACTCAGTCATGACCAGTCATGCCTACAACATAACACAGCCATGTAAAGAGGGAAGGTTGGTCAGGACTGCAAAAGCCAATTAGTCCACATATCTCCTCTCCCTCCTTCTCCAAGACCAAGCAGCTGAACCGACCAAGGAGCCATCCACCCCTCACTGAGCACCTGTGCCAGGACTGAGTACCAAGAACACATGGCCAACAACTAGTAGAAACCATACCAGGGAAATTTAGTTACTTTATTCTTTTTTTAAAAAATGGAACTTTTAAAACCTTTTAAAAGTCCTCCCAAGCAATTTCAATAAATGTTATTGAACTTAAGTCCTTTTAGCCTTCTCAAAGTATAAAGAAAACTATACTAGTTTAAATTTTTAAATTTCAACTTCTTCCTTCCCAGGTTGAAAAATTCTAGTTATTTTAATTTTTCACATGATCTCCAGGTTTATAAATCCACAGCTCTGCCTGCCCAATATCATTTCAACTGGCATTACCGAACACCTGGCCCTACTCAACAGCTTGATCAGATAATCAATCAGTATTTGCTCAGTGCCCCTCAGACAAAGTTGGTCCCAACAGCATTCTGGATTTCATCTTTTCTTTCTTTTTTTTTTTTCCACTTGGAACAAATCACAGGATCAGGGAATATAAAAGATGTACAGGAGTCCCTTTTAAAGAGTGTTTAGTCTTTCTGTAATTACTAAACCAAGATATATAACATACTAACATTAGAGAATACCACATGCTGATTTAAAACTTAATTGTATGAGTAGTAGGGACAACAGGTTGGTCAGTATGCAAAGCTTGATTGAAGTAAGCCTAGAAAGAAGGGTTTGGCCAGGCAGGACATTTTAAGGAGAACCAAGGGCCCACAGATGGGAGAAACAATGGAGACACCAGCCTGGCTGAATCAAGGAGGACTCATCCGTAAGTGGCAGGATATAAGGCTGAATAAGTAGGAGGAGCAGTTAGCGCAGGACTCTGAAACCAGATGTAGTTTATCTGTGACAGGTTCCTTAGAAGGAGTCCTACACCAAAAATCACGTCAAAAATGCCAAAGGCCCAATATTTACAAATTAGGAATTCAAAATTGATTCCACCTACCTTCCTGGGCTTCTCATGTCCGCGCTTTCTCCACCTACAGAGTATATTATTGTTCTAGAAGACACTGACAAGACATGAGCATATGGCCAACTATCTGGCCTTCCAACTGGAATTTTGTTCTCTAACATTTGACCATCAACTGTATGTCAGGCAAGGTTTTGACAACAAAGCCTTTGATCCCCTGTCTTTCAAAAGAGTTATGTATAATAACTGGAAAGCAAATGCAACCTTGTGTATAGTATACAAGAGACAATCTGAGTTCATTCTTCCATTAATTCGTATCAAGTACTTATTCTGTCTCCTAAGTGCCAGGCACTGTTCTCGATGGAGTGGAACTAGCAATTAGCAGATGAAACAAAGCCCCTGCCCTTGTGAAGCCTATATTATGGGGGGCAGGCAGACAATAAGCAAGTAAACAGAAATATAATATCAGCTACTGATAAGTGCTATGGAAATAAATACAGGTAAGGAAATAGAGAATGGAAGGCTGAGCTAATTGGGATGTTCAAGGAAGACTTCATTAAGCAGAGAGCAGACACCTGAATGGTATTTGAGCAAAGTTCTAATGAAGGGAGGGAGCAAGCCATGTGGTATGTGTGGGGAAAGAGTTCCATTCCAGAAAGAGCCACCAGCAAGTGCAGAGGCCAAGGCCAGAGGCAAGGAGGCACCAGGGGCTGCAGCACAGGAAGCCTACCAAGAGGGACGATGGGAACAGTTATTAGAAACCAGATTATGGCAAGCATTTCAGATCTTATTCTCAACACCACAGGTAGGCAAGGGTAAAACGCCCCTGGGGTTTATGGTTATGGTAATACAA
This sequence comes from Cnephaeus nilssonii, assembly GCF_951640355.1. Classification (NCBI taxonomy): domain Eukaryota; kingdom Metazoa; phylum Chordata; class Mammalia; order Chiroptera; family Vespertilionidae; genus Cnephaeus; species Cnephaeus nilssonii. Next base: position 28,100,889 of record NC_137072.1, on the reverse strand, counting down.
TAAAAGTGCTCCTCATTCCTTACTTAGGCTCTGCAAATCCTTCCCAATCCAGCCTATTACATAAAAGATAATGACAGAGCTAAGAAATAACTAAATGCAAAGAGCAGTTTTAATAATAAAAAGAAGAAACCACTAGGTATATATGGAGTACATTTGCTAGCCTCCAAAATGTTCCACTCATAAAATCTGATGGAAATTAAATTACAATATTTCCAAATTTAATGTTGACTTTAACCATTAGGGATATCCCCAAGTAGAATACCTCAGTGGTTTAAACAGAGGATGGAATGGCTTTTTAATGTAAAAATATATATATATTAGAATAGTCCAGTGGTCGGCAAACTCATTAGTCAACAGAGCCAAATATCAACAGTACAACGATTGAAATTTCTTTGGAGAGCCAAATTTTTTAAACTTAAACTTCTTCTAACGCCACTTCTTCAAAATAGACTCACCCAGGTCGTGGTATTTTGTGGAAGAGCCACACTCAAGGGGCCAAAGAGCCGCATGTGGCTCTCGAGCCGAAGTTTGCTGACCAGGGGAATAGTCAATTAAATTAAGTAGTTTCCCATCACAATTTACACTTCAAAGTGAGATGTGCCTTTTAGTAAACAGTCTTGGGAGTGACTGCAAACACTGCCTGTCACTAACTGATTAACTAAAGCCATAGAACTGGAGTTCAGCTGGAAATGTCAAAGTGATAATGTTCTCTTCTATAAGATGATAAGTAGAGGAAGTGAAACCGCTCATTTCCTGCTTTATGAATGTTTTGTAGCTTCTGTAGACATCTTAATAATCACTTAATTATATCATAAGGAACATAAAACAAAGAAATACCAACAATGGATAAAGTCCTCCATTTTTCAGGAAAACAGACCATCAGCAGATTTGGATTCCTGTCTACAGAGGACAAAAGCCTTAATGCAACAACACTTCAGTCCAGCACTGCATCAGCAACATAACAGTGAGCCAACATCCTTTCTAAATCCAGGGGTAAAAGCAGGGAACTAATCCCCAGGTTCCTGAGCTGCCCTTTTCATTTCTCTGAAGCTACTTCAACTTCCAACCATAAATTACAAAGGGAAACACAACACTGGCAAAATGACTCAGAGGCAATGGCCAAGAGGTTAACTTCATGCTAATTTCCAAAGTACTTCTCCACTGAGAGAGTAGCTCTATTATCACTATAGGACAAGATCCTTTTACTATTTATTTAGATAAGAATTAGTACTTGCCTGAGGTGTAACACAAAAGCAGAAACGCAAATTTTGTCTCTGCTTTTGAAGTTCGACAATTAATGCTTTTCTTGAATAAAGTTCCTCTAATAAATCAATTGCTATTAACATACAAAGGGAAAGTTCTGAGGCTCAAAACAGCCACAGAAAGGGTACAATACTATATTAAATAAACCAAAAACTTTAGGTGGAAAAAACGAATCTTTGTTACCACTTAAATACTGGGGTTTTACTTATAAAAGGTGGCTTATGAATGAGAAAAACAATTTAATAGACATCTTTATTTCTGTATTTTTAAAACAAAAAACTTATTTTTCCCCTGGGTTTGGAAGCAATGCATTGATCATAGAAAATTTAGAAAATACAGAAAAGTATAACGAAGAGGAAATATCATCCATGAATGCATCACTAAACATATTCTTATTTCGATATATTTTCCTTTCAATTAATACTCACACCTCTTAATTTTTTTAGCAAAATTGGGATCATACTGAATAGACTATTTATTACACTTATAAGCTTTTCGTCTGTAAGAAAATGCTTTTAAATTATGGCTGCATAATATGCCATTATGATGGGAACAAGAACAGCACCGGGTGTGAGACCAGTGGAGCCAGACTGGACCTTGGTTCAGCAACCTTGGTACTTGAGTTCTGGCTAAGAAAGAAATCAGAGTCAAGACTCAAACTATAAGAGAAAGTTTACTTAAAAAGTCACAGAGGTAGAAGAAGTGAGCTGCAGAAGAAATGGGTTCAGGAAACATGAGGAAAAAGAAAGCCCTTGAGCTTAGGAGAGAGAAAGGCAAAGGTAACTCCTGGGGGGAAGAAGAGAGGAAGCGGAAAGGCACTCTTGTGCCCATGCCCAGGAGGTCTGATGGGTCCTCAGTCTTTAGGACTTTTAAGGGGGTGGGGGAGTTTTAAGGGAGGTCCCAGGGGAGGATCTCAATAGAATATTCATCAGCTTTCCAGGTGTGTCATTTTAGGGTCATGGTCTCCACTGCTTGGTCAGTGCCAGGGCAGGGGGGATTAGTCAATGCAGCTGATTCTGCTGTCAGCCATGGCATCACTGGTCTGGTTTTGCTGCTTTTTCTGGGCCTGGAGCTGAAACACACTGAGGCCTAAATGTTATCCCTAAAGGTTAATGCCTAAGGGAGTGGTCATGCAAGGGCCTGGCCCGCATGGGAGTCACATGAGGCCTATCTTCGATCCCTTGTTCTTCCTCTAAGGGGGACTACCACATGACTATTGAGATGCCAGAGGAAGGGTCCGAACCGCATAACCAGCAACATGGAGCCTAAACCACCTGACTAGCAAGATGAAAGGTCTAAATCAAATGACCAGTGATATGTTAGTGGAGGAAAGGTTAACCTGGGGGCAAGTCCTTGTTTTTCCAGTTTTGCCCCTTGCTAGGCAGTGGGGCTTTGCTCCTGGTGACCTTCTGTACCTGGGCCATCATCCTTACTCTGATCATACTTGTCTAACTACTACAATTGCATGGATGTATTATAACTGACTTAACTATCCATCCCTCATCTGTCCTATTCAAAATGCAAGATAAGTTAAAGAATTTTAACATAACAGAGTAGAAAAATATTATTATTCTGGTTCCCGAATCCACATTGTATCTAACCTTTAAGAAACTACTAGATGTCAAGTTTTGGTTTGTCATGAAAGAAGAATATCCATAAATATCTGAAAAGATTATTTCAATGCTCCTGCCTTTCCCAATTGCATATCTGTGTGAGACTGGATTTTCTGCATACACTTAACCAATACAACTTATCAACAGACCATGCAGAAACAGATATGAGAACCCAGGTACTTTCTCTTAAAGCTGATTATGAAACAGATTTGAAAAGTTGTAAAACAGTGCCACTCTTCTCACTAAATTTTTTGTTTTGAAGAGTTATTTTTCATTTAAAAAATCAAACCAGTGTTGTTCAGTTGTTAGAGCATTGGCCAGTGCACCAAAGGGTCCCGGGTTCAATTCTCCGCCAAGGGCACACACCTGGGTGGCAAGTTCAATCCCCAGACCCGGCTGGGGCACATATGGGAAGCAACCAATTGATGTGTCTCTCTCACATTGATGCTTCTCTGTCTCTCTCCCCCCGCCTCGCACGCCCCCAACCCCCTCCTCCTTCCCTTCCACTCTCTCTAAAAATCAATGGAAAAAATATCCTCGGATGAGGATTAACAAATAAATAAATAAATAATCATTAAAGAGACTTGTACAAATGCAGACAATGTCATTCATCTCCCTTTTTTTGTTTCGAAAAGTAATTTTTTCATCACAAAAGATCTCTTTGTCAATATGTAATGTGTTCATTGTTACTTTTGTTGATTTGAAGTGAATTTTAACTTTCTTAGTTTTAATGCCTAACACAGTAAATATCAACAGATATAACAACAGAAAAAATTCTTTGGGGCCTCAACTACTTTTTAAACAATGTAAAGGGGTCCTGAGATCAAAAAGTTTGAGAACCATTAGGCTATAGAGAAAAGGCTCTCTTTATCAAATAAATAAACCCATGCATTATTCTGTTTGCTTGTCAATGATGTCTGCTTCATATGAGACTCTCCAAAACCTTTCACAGATTAGTATCTCTGTTGGGTGGAACCTTCCTCTTCCAGCCAAATACTTAATATATTTCAGTATTCAATTTCCAAACACTCTTCAAAGCAGCTATTGCAAGGTAAACAGGACCCCAGAAAATCAGAGATATAGATCTCTAACCACTGCTACCTCTCCACTTTGGTTTAAAAAACATATATATCAAACTATATCTGGGTAAGAGCATAATGATTCAGATGTGGTGCCAGATACACACTTATCTTGTCATCGTTTGTTTTTACTTCCTCCTACCAAAATCACACAAGCAATTCTGTGAACTCTGCAGGCCAAATGACACATGCTCCCTTCCAAATACCAGTGCCCAGAACTCAATGAAAAGAATGCAAAAAAAAAAAAAAGAAGAAGAAGAAAAAGAAACTAGGCCATCAACTTACACCACCATACACAAGAATAAACGCAAAATGGGTAAAAGACTTAAGTATCAGTCATGAAACCATAAAAATCCTAGAAGAAACCAAACACAGCAAAATCACAGACATCTCTTGTAGCAATATGTTTGCCTATATATCACTTAGGGCAAGGGAAACAAACGAAAAAAATAAACAAATGGTACTACATCAATATTAAAAGCTTCTGCACACCAAAAGAAACCAACAAAATGAAAAGAGAGCCCACTGTATGGGAGAACATATCTGTTAATGATACATCTGATAAGGAGTTCACTTCCAAAATATATAAAGAACTCATAGAACTTAACAAAAGGAAGACAATTCAATTAAAAATGGGCAAAGGACTCAAATAGACACTTCTCTAAAGAGGACATACAGATGGCTAACAGACATGAAAAAATGCTTAAAGTCACGAATCATCAGAGAGATGCAAATTAAAATGACAATGAGGTATCACCTCATACCTGGTCAGAATGGCTACCATCAACAAATCAACAAATGACAAGTGCTGGCAAGGATGTGGAGAAAAGGGAACCCTAGTACACTGCTGGTGGGAATGCAGACTGGTGCAGCCATTTTGGAAAAAAGTATGGAGTTTCCTCAAAAAATTAAAAATGAAACTCCCATATGACCCAGTGATCCCACTTCTAGGAATATATCCTAAGAAACCTGAAATACCAATCAGAAAGAATATATGCACCCCTATGTTCATAGCAGTGCAATTTATAATAGCTAAGATCTGGAAATAGCCCAGGTGCCCATCAGTAGATGAGTAAATAAAAAGCTATCGTACATTTACACCATGGAATACTATGCAGCAGTAAAAAAGAAGGCTCTCTTACCCTTTGAGACAGCATGGAGGGACCTGGAGAGTATGATGCTAAGCGAAATCAGTCAGTCAGAGAAAGACAAGTATCACATGATGTCTCTTATATGTGGAATCTAACAAACAAAATAAACTGATGAACAAAATAGATTCAGAGACGATGAAGCATGCAATAGACTGAAGAATCTCAGAGGGAGGAGGTGGGTGGTGGGAAGAGATTAACCAATGAATGTATATGCATATATGCATAAGCCATGGACAGACAATAGTGCCGTGAAGTCCTGGGGAGGGGGCTGGAGTGGGGTTGAGGGAGTTATTGGGGGAAAAGGGGACAACTGTAATACTTTCAACAATAAAGATAAATTTAAAAAAAAAATTTAATTCCTGTTTACTTTCTAATCAACAACAATGCAATCGAAGGCCCAAAACTATAACACTATAGATATTCCTAATATCTCAAGAACAAAAATTCTATGTCATTGTCCTGTTTTCCCAGTTTCTACAAAGAAACATAACAATCACACTTTTTAAAAAATCAGGCAGAAAAAAAACACACCTTTTTCATTGAAATACATATTTATCGAGTATGTAAGCAGGTACCCAGCACACTTCTCAACACTGAGGATAAAGCAGTGACAAAATGAAGTCCCTGTTCTTATGATGCTTATATTCAAATCCGGGAAGCAGACATTAACAAAGGAGGAGCCATAAAGTGTGCTGGGTTTTAATAACAGGAGCCCAGAAAACCCTGAGGACAGGCTGCAGAGGTCCAGGAAGATCACCGGGATGAAATACAGTCCCAGGGGAGAACTCTTCATGGACATGTGGTGGCTCAGACTTTTGGTGTAAGTTTAAGATCAATCAGAAGAAGGAAGAAAGAGATCAAGAGCAGGAACATCCTTCATAATAAAAAGGCAATATGCAAATAACCATCACTCCGCTACGCCCACGATTGGGCGGTGGGAGGCTGGGGGGCGGGACTCGGGTGGCATATCCGGCCATTGAGAGGCGCGGGACTCCCGACCCCCCCCCCCCCCCCCGCCTCTCAACGGCTGGATTGGCGGCCGCTGAGGGGGGCTGCCTCGGACACCCTGGACACCCAGCTCCGCTGCCATCGGAGGCGGGGAGCTGGCTGTTCGCACCCGGATCCCCTGCCGTGCTCCCCTTCGTCAGCGCCTCAAGCCCCAGCAGCAGTGGCAGCGGCTGGGGATGAGCTGGTGATCCCAACAGCCTGGCAGCTCAGTGGCGGCGGCGGAGGCAGCATTGGGCCTGGGGACTGGTGAACAGGCAGAAGATGGCCCTGATCGCAGGAGGCTAGGCCTAGGGACCCTACCCGCACGATTGAATCGTGCGCTGGGCCTCTAGTCAATAATAATAAAAGTGTAATATGCTAATTAGACCGGACAGCCGAACGACCTTCTGGACGAAGCGGGGGGCTGAGAGGGCCGAGGCAAGCTGCCGCAGCTGCAAGGGCCAAGCCCCTTGCATGAATTTCGTGCATCGGGCCTCTAATATGTACATGAAAATCCAACCTCACCTGGGCAGATAGCGACGAAGTACCTACCAAAGTGGAAGACACTGAAGAGGAACAAGCTTAGTGGATCAAAGAAAATAAAGTGGTCAGTTTTAGACATGCTGCATTTCAGATGTTCATAAAACATGCAAGTGAGCACAGAAAGGAAGCATTGGACACAGTGCTTGAGCCTGGGAGTCAGATACAGGCTGGATACATAAACTTAGGAACCAAAAATGCACAAGCAACTTGAAGCTATGGGAACTGCTGCTATTGGTCAATAGGATGATAAAGGTGCCCAAGTCCCCAAATATAAAAAGGCGGTAAAGAAGAGGAGCCTGCACCACAGACACAGACAATAGTGTGGAAAAGGCCTTGGAGGGGTGAGTGCAGGGTGGAGGGGGTCAATGGGATAAAAAAAGGGGGAGGGACATCTGTAATACTTTTAACAATAAAGATAAATTAAAAAAAAAAAAGAGGAGCCTGCAAAGAAGACGGAAAGAGAAGGAAATCCAGGAGAACAAGGTCTCAGCAGCTGAGAGATACGAGAATGTCTCAGAAGACATTCTTTCAGTCAAAAAACTGCTGAGTGATCAAGTGGGAGAACAGGAAGCACCCTCGACTTAACAGCAGGGAGGATGGCATCTCTGCGGGGCTGGCTTCACAGGCAGTCATGGGAGCTTTCCCCATACTCCAATGGGCCCTGCACTTGGTTTATTTATTTTATTTTATTTATCTTTATTGCTGAAAATATTACAGATGGTTTTTTTTTCCCCAATGACTCCCTCCACATATACCCGCCCCTCCCAGGCCTTCACCACTCTGTTGTCTGTGTCCATGGGTTTTTTACTGCTGCGTAGTATTCCATTATATAAATGTACCAGAGCTTCGTTATCCACTCATCTGCTGATGGGCACTTGGGCTGTTTCCAGATCTTAGCTATTGTAAATTGTGTTGCTATGAACATAGGGGTGCATCCATTCTTTCTGATGGTGTTTCTGATTACTTAGGATATATTCCTAGAAGTGGGATCACTGGGTCAAATGGCAGTTCCATTTTTAGTTTTCTGAGGAAACTCCATACTGTTTTCCACAGTGGCTGCACCAGTCTGCATTCCCACCAGAAGTGTACTAGGTTTCCCTTTTCTCCACATCCTCACCAGCACTTGTCATTTGTTGATGACAGCCATTTTGACAGGTGTGAGGTGATACCTCGTTGTCATTTTAATTTGCATCTCTCTGATGATTCGTGACTTTAAGCATTTTTCATATGTCTCTTGGCCTTCTTTATGTCCACTTTGGAGACTCGAACTTGGTTTAATGCTTTGCTGTTACCTTGTTGAAATTCTTGGTAATTTTTTAACGAGGAACCCCACATTTTCATTCCACACTGGGTCCTGCATGTTGTGTAGCCAATTCTGCCTCTCTGAGATAAGTTTAAGAAATTTTTTTTTACAAAGTAGAATATAGTTGTTTGAATGTTTTAAAAACAAAAGAACAGAATATAGCGGTTTGAAGAGTAAATGAGGAATGAGCCAATCAACACATGTAGTGAACCAACTTTCCGGTAGCCCCAGGATCCTCATCTCCTCCTAGTATAATCCCCCACCTGCAAGTGTGGGCAGGACCTCTGAGTCACTTCTAACAGAATATGACAAAGGTGATTAGCTATCACTCCTGTGAGCTTGCTGAAGTCTCCCTCTCTCCGTTGCCATCTCTGCAAGCTGCCACAAAGTAAACGAAATCCCACAAGGCATGGAAGTGCAAATGACCTCCAGGAACTGAAGACGGCCTAAGTCCCACAACTGCAAGGACATGCATTCTGCCAAAAACCTGAGTGAGCTTAGCAGTGGACTCTTCCCCAGGCAAGCCTCTGGTGCACAGACGGACTGCATCCTGGGGAGACCCTAACGCACCGACACCAGATAAGCTGGGCCTAGATTCCTGACCCACAGAAACTGTGAGGTAATAAATGTGTGTTGCCTTAAGCCACTAAGTTTATGATGTGTTATGTAGTAGTAGATAACTAGTACAAGCCAGAAAGTAGAATAATCCTCTCTGGAAGTTTAAATGAAAGGAGAGAGAAAGTGGCAGCTGAAAGAGGAGGTATGAGGGAAGGCTGGCTTTCACAGTGCTCGGGTGTTGTTTTATGACAGGTGAGACTTAAAAATTTGTAAATCCTTATGAGAAAAAAACACCAGGATAGAGGTTGAAATAGGAGGTGGGAGGAGATGGTTGTGGAGAAACCGATTTTTTAAAAGTGAAATTATACCTCTTGCACTATAAACAAAAAAATGACTACAGGATCCAAGACCAAGCAGATTTGCAAAGGGGCAGTGGGAAGAAGAGAGAATGGCCTTCACATGACTGTCTTATTAGTAGTGGAAAGGTAATCTGCTGAGGGCCAGGCACAAGTAGGAGGGGCGAGCAGACTGTGAAATGAGAGATTTAAGTGTGGGGAAGGCTGAAAATAGTCATTATGCAGATCAAGAGTGCTGAGGAGGAAAGCATGTAACCTCCAGGCAGCGTTAAGAACCTGGTGAAGTTGGAGTGCAGGACTTCATAAAGGCATCGGTGTGACTGTCTCTGGCAGAACCTGGCAGTCCAGGAACAAAGGTGGAGACCCTGGGCCCCTCGATCCTCCAGTGTTGGGATGTGCCAAGACAGCCTGGAAGAGAATCTGGTGTATTGAGAAGTGCACAGTGGAAATACTGGCCACAGAATTGGAAAAGTAGAGGGGAGACATGCTTGACATGCAGGGTGATAGCAGGGGCAAGGGACTTGAAATGGACCTGGAGGAGCCAAAATCTGATGTTACTAGGGACAGATTGTCAGATGAACTAGAAGGAAGAAAGGTTCAAGCCAGCAAGTGGGATCTTAGAACGTCAGATCAGAAGTAGCTCCTGGTATTAACAAGATCTAGAACACTGACCCTTGATTTGAGCACTGAAAGTCCCATGTCCTGGGAAATACCCCAGTCCCAGGTCAACAGTGATGGTTTTAAAACGGAAAGTCCCTCATCAAAGAAAGCTCCACTCCCCAGGTTCAGGCAACTGAGACTGCTAGTCATCCATCTTTGTTTATCATTTAACAAACACTGACACCTGGAGCAGAAGATCACCATCCAGGTGCTGACATTTTCAAGGGAGGAGATGACCAATAAATGACAGCACTGAGGAGTAGAAGATAGAATATGATTGAATTGAGCAACCAATGCATAAGGAGAAAAAGTAAAAATCTGAAAGTGGCCATGAGGAATAGGGACCTCATCCCATGTGTGGGAAAAGGCTCATTCTTCATTCACAAGGGCCTGAGACAGCAGCAAATTCAGACAGCCGGATTCAATGAGGACCAAGAGCAACTTACGGGAAGAAGCTAGCTGAAGATGATGGAGCAGAGTCAGAGCACAGTGGAAAGTCTGAAAGTCTAGGGTGAGAGGGGAAAGTCCCATGAGTCCCAAGGCTGGAGAACCCCACAAAGGCAACCACAGGGAGAATGGGAATGGTGTGGGAGGTATACCCCATATGGTTTGCAGGATGGATGGATGGTGACATACCAATGGCTACTCCAGGGAGCTGGTTTCCCATGATGTCTGTGGGACATAAGCATAGGTGTAATTTCACACACTGAAAGTAGCTATGTGAGCTGAAGAAAAGAGATTAGGAATTTTCTGAGCTCCAGAATGAGTTCCTCTGGTCCTTGTCTAAAAGTCCTTTCATCTTGAAACTCAGTTCTCTGTTTCACAAATCATCATCTTTGTTCTGATATTCAAATCTTCACCCAACCCTAAGATTCTCCTTAAGTCTCTCACATCTCACTAACACATGTATGTGTTAACTGAATCCAGAAACTCCTCATGAATTTGCTGATGTAACTGTCAATAACTAATATAGAAGTAAAAGTAGAGAAATATATTTATTGACAATGAAATGTCAAAGTTATCACATCAGCACAGAAAGAAGATGGAGAGGGTTTGTGTTGTGTTTTATCATGGTGAGTTGTATTTTCTGGTGTGTGTGTGTGTGTTGTTGTGTGTGCGCATACCACCTGGAGATTTAAGTCCTATGGAAGCTAGAAAAACTCAACAATAAAACATACTGTTTCAGCAAAAACCTTTAGCATTATTTAGAAAAAATGTATTCAAGAAGAACTCCCTTGACTCAAGAACAAGTACTTCTGTTCAGTCAAACCTTGCTCTCACATTTGGGAGAACACAGGGTTAAACCAGGCCTGAGAGTGCAGGGCCCTAACCAAACAAAAAAGGACAATAAGCTCATGGTTCACCGGGAGACGTGATGATTACTGGACACTTTGGGAAGCCAAGTGCCCTTTGCCTCCTCTCTCTCATAGCCCACGACTTCTCTCTCCCCATCTAGCCCATCAATTCAAGGCTGGGCTTCATGAAGGAGAACTTGGACTCTGTACCTCACCGGTGTGCTTTGGTGGGTTCCCCAGGATTTAGGAGAGCTATAGTAAGACACTCCCCAGCCTCAGTCCAGCATGCAACCATGGTTTTTGATGAACCCAAGCCAAGGGTTCATCAAAAACCAGAAACTGAACACAGAAACTGAAGCAAAACCTTCACCAACCAAGTCCATTTTACATAAGTGCCTTTACCAATAAATCATTTCTAAATCATTCTCATTAGCTACAGAGAGTCCTTTTATAAATTAAAGTTTTCAAAAGTTAAGCCAGTATTAAAATGGCATTTATCACTGCATACAAAGTACATGAGAACCCTATGTTAATATGGGTAGCCCATATTTTTTCTCAAGTGAAAAGATCTTGCAAATGCACCTAGCCAAAAAAAAAAAATAAAGTGCGTGTGTGTGTGTAATCTGTTTGTCTAGATCAACATTGTCATCAAATATTTGTGTATGTAGGTCACACACAAATATGGTGAAGTAGTATGTAACAAGATAAGCCAAAACCACTGTGAAAATCATTATTACACCACGATGAAGGAGGACATTTAAATACCTATTCTCATTAGACAGCAATAGAGATTCAACATACTCCTTTTTAAAAATATATTTTTACTGATTCAGAGAGGGAGGGAGAAAGAAAAGAAAGAAAGAAACATTGATGAGAATCATTGATCGGCTGCCTCCTGCATGCCCCACATTGGGGATCGAACCCAAAACCTGGGCATGTGCCGATAGGGAATTGAGCTGTGACCTCCTTGTTCATATATCAACGCTCAACTACTGAGCCAGCCAGACAACATACTTCTTCTATAGTGGACACCCAAGAAATCATCTTTCCTAATCCCAACCAAGGAATAAGAAGCAAATTAATGGCATATGAGAATGCTTTGTTGTTGTTTTTGTTGTCATCACATATTAGTGTTTCTTTATATCTACAACTACTAGGGAGAAGGTGAAGGCAATGAACAAAACAATTTCAAATCAAATGCTAGCTTGTTAAAATGAGTAACTTTTGCTTCCCATGCCCAGCTCAAATCGGGACCCAGGTAACAGAGACTTGTCCAACAGCAGATGCCCTCTCACTGCAACAAGACTTGATGAAGATGTCTTGTACCCATGATGTGGGGATCTGGGGTCTTTGATATCTAAATCCAGCCTAGCACCAGGAATGCTCAGGGCCTACTCAAGAAGGCAAATAATCCTCTCCACTAATATTTACAGGGTAAAATAAGATGGTTGTTAAGAGTATTAAATTTGACAGTAAAATAGTAGTCAAGTTTTCAGACTAATTTAAATTGGCCAATCAAAATAAGCGAATATTCCAGAAAAATCAATTGTACTGGACAAAAAAGCTGTTCCTAAAGTGTTAACTAAAATTTTTATTGGTAAAATTGCGTAACATATAATGAACCTAAAGCAGTCACATTTTAGTGCAAAAAAGTAAAATTTAAAAGCTATCAAGATTACAGCATAAAATTTCCAAAAGCCTCCTAATATTTAAACCAAAAAAGGGGGGATAGTAGAAGAATATCATGTAAGGAAAAATATCCTGTAAATAAATTACATCTAAAAAATTTTTACTTTAGAAAATTAACTTTCATTTGTAATGCTAACAGCAAGACACCCAGGTAAAACATACATGGTGTCAAAACAAGCCAAATGAAAACCATTTGGGCAAAAAATGAAAAAGGATCGCAAGTCAAATTTATAGAAAAGATTCCTTTATTAACTTTTGGTCGAGAATATGTTTGTATATTTTCAGAAAACAACTCTGAGACCATGTGGATTCCTGCAACAGAGAGGAATCGACAGGACTACTCCAGCCATGAAGACAGAAGAGAAACAGTCCAGAGATGGAAGACGCTGACGATGCCTTGCCATACTAGCAGTCAGCAGCTGTGCGTCACTGCAGGTTGCCCAGGACCAAACCAGAGAGGGTCGGACCTCCATTACCACCATTTGTCCACCATCCAGAACTGAAATATCATTGCTGACATGTACACATAAAGAACTGTTGGACATAGAAATTGGGACTCAAAAGAACTGTTGACCCAGAAAGAAACTCACTATAGACTGATTCATTTGCCTCTCAGCATAACCATTATTGCTTGTCTCATTTTCGATTCCTGTAAGTGTATTCCTAGTATCACATGAGCTCACTCATCTAGGGGAAATGCTGAACAACATAGACTGAAGAACAAGAACAGCATTGATCAGACTGTCAGACCTCAGAGGGAAGGTAGGGGAGGGTGGGGATAAGGGAGAAAGATCAACCAAAGGACTTGTGTGCTTGCATATGAGCCTAACCAGTGATCACGGACAACAGGGGGGTGGGGCATGCGTGTGGAGGGGTTTGGGATGGGAATGGGGGGGGGAGGGTTTGAGGACAAATATGTGATACCTTAATCAATAAAGTAATTTAAAAAAATACCTATGTCTTATAATTTTCATTGGATTGTCATATTTTACCAGAAATGGATATCTTTTTTTAAAGAAGAGTACAACTTAATCATCAGGAACCCGGACACCGAATGAAAGAAACATGGATTAAATAATGGAGAAAAAACTTACATAACATAAAAAGACATTTTTAAAAGGTAAGTCAAAAGCAACTCATGACAGAGATGGGTAGACAGTTGAAGAAATTTTAGGAGAAAAAATAGTTTTTGACTGCAAAAAGCCTACTGCAGAGTTCTTTCCCTGGCAAAGACATAATATCCAAAACTACAAAAAGATATGACTTTTTATTTAGTCGTATATAGGTCTGCTGTTTGTCAAACCTACAACTTCAAGTTCACATGTTTGAAGGACTAGATTATTCAGTGATTAATGAGCAGATCTCAAGATTTATTCCTACTTCATATACACTTTTTCTTGTTTATACTTTAATCATGAACACTCAAAGTTTTGAAAAATCATCCAGTAGTAAGAAAAAGTTTGTTGAGAAAATTGCCTCACACTTGTCACCTTTTCAAGGCCTAAAAGACAAAAGGCTACAGAGAATGAACACTAACCTCTTTGGGTATTTGCAGGCTCCTTGTCTACGGCAACAAATAAAAAGATTACTGTAAGAATGCACCTCCCAACAGTAGCAGGTCCTTCTGGTGGTGAAGAAAAGCACCTAAAACAAGAATTTACCACCAACACTCCCCTCCCCCCACCCAGAAGCTCTCTTTTTGGAAATTAAAAAAAAAAAAATCAGAGTTCAAGTTCAAAGGGAGACACTGTAGCAACTTGATAGGCATAGAAACAAGAGCAAACAATGAAAAACAACAAACTGTTCCAACTCTAATACCAGTTACAGACCTTCCAGCCCAATGGAACACGCTGTAGCAACTTCATAAGACACAGAAACAAGAGCAAACAATGGAAAACAGCAAACTGTTCCAACTCTAGTACCAGTTACAGACCTTCCAGCCCAATGGAACACGCTGTCTCCAGCAGCACAAGTATAATGTAGTTATGCATTAAACATCAGTTACTCTGCTTGAAAGCAAATACCCTCTATACAAGTTAATTGAGATCTATTAACGAAAGCAAACATTTTCCCCTCCGAATCAGCTCCCTCATTAAGTGGTGAGAAAATACACATATATAAACAAGTCAAATGCACTGGGAACTTCCCAGGCCTGCATATGCAACATCCCAGCCCAACATTCACACCTTAACCATGCATGCTCCAGTCACCTCTCCAACTACTTAAAAATACCCTCCCCAACCAAAGGAAGTTGAGGTTTAATATTCATTATAATGCCACTGCACTACCTATAGCACAAAAGCTTTAAGACAACTAAAATTTGCACTCCTAAGGTTCATAATTCATGACATTTCAGTCCACTCATGAAAGGTGCTGAGATTTTCTATTTTGGTTTAAGTGTTGAATATAGTGGGGGGAAAGCTGAAATCAGGGGAAGAAGGGCCTAACTCTCGTCCCAATTCTAACTACCTGTGTGCCTCTGGGTGGCAGGGTGCACCTCTCTAAGCCAAGCACGTTTCCTTCCAGTCCTATATTGTTCATAAATTAGTAGGAAATAGCAAATCTAAATCTAGGCAAGAATCCAAAATTACAGTTATAGAGGTATATACCAGTGGTCGGCAAACTCATTGGTCAACAGAGCCAAAGATCAACAGTACAACGATTGAAATTTCTTTAGAGAGCCAAATTTTTTAAACTTAAACTTCTTCTAACGCCACTTCTTCAAAACAGACTCGCCCAGGCCGTGGTATTTTGTGGAAGAGCCACACTCAAGGGGCCAAAGAGCCACATGTGGCTTGCAAGCCACAGTTTGCCGACCACGGGTATATACTTCTGGATAGGTAGATTTAGTGAACCAACTTCAGGTCTGTCCAGGACACTGAAGCTCCTGCCCAAGCCTGACGAAATACAGGGCACGTAGGCCTCTCCAGCTGACACAGCCCGAGTCCTTCAGGGCACTGTAGGAGAAAGCGGATTCACGGAAAACCCTGAAACTGTTTACAAACAATGCTATCAGGCTCACATCTGATTCACTTGAATTCAGATGTCTACAGGTGTATCACTGCGCACATGTGATTTTTTTTTAAATAAGTAGGCCCCTATGAGTTAACAGCTCCCCCTGTTCCTTCTTTCTCACTCTGTCCCTCCCACAACACAGGAAAGATTGTGTAGCTCTCAATGTGAAAAAGACCTGGTAGATACTTGAGAGTGCAACTCTACTCTGTAAAACATGCAAAAAAAAACCCACAAAAAAACCACAAACAAACAAAAGGGTTTTAGTACAACACACACACGTTTCACAAAATAGTACTGATCCCTAAAATGGGCACATTTCCTATTGCATTTTATGTTTTAAAATGCTGATTGCGACCCACAGTATAAAAAAGTTAGATCCACTGAAGGATGAAGAAACAAAATGTGGTCCAGAGATACAATGGAATATTATTCAGCCTTAGAAAGGAATGAAATTCTGACACATGCTACATACGACGTGGATGAATCCTGAAGACCTTATACTAAGTGAAATACTAGTAAGCGAGTCACAGAAAGATGAATACTTTACGAGGTACCCAGAGTAGTCAAATTCATAGGTACAAAAAGTACAACAGTGGTTCCTAGGGAATGGGGGAGGGGAACGCAGAGTTAGCATTCATGGGTATAGAGTTTCAGTTTGGGAAGATGAAAAAGTTCCAGGGAAGGATGGTGGTGAAGGTTGCACCTACTGTGAATGTATTTAATGCCACTAAATTATACAGTCAAAAATGGGTAAGATGGTAAATTTTATTTTGTATATTTTACCACAATAAAAAATAAACATAAAAAAACACTGAGTTAGAAAGCAGTCAACAACTGGGAAATTTCCCTAAAAAATGAAAGTTTTCTATACTATGTGATGTTAGTGAAATCTGCACAATTGGGAAGAAGTATTCACAGTAGTATTCGGTAGCATTAGTGTGAGATAATAGAGAAAATCTATATTGGTCTAGGCCCCTGGGTTTCTGGCACACAGCTCCTGAAACCCTTGTATTCTCCTAAGTGATAACAGCAGTAGGAGCATCTTTTGTCCTAATGAGGTGACTCTGGGTGGGTTCCTGGATGGGGGCTGGACACCAGAATGACCAAGCCATGGTTAGAAGCTTGGTCATCCCTGCCTCCTGTCCCCCGCCCATTCCCTAGAGAGGGGAGAGGAGCTTGAGACTATGTTAATAATTGATCACGCTTATATGAGGAAATCTCCATAAAAATCCCCAATGTACAGGGTTTGGAGAGCTTCTGGGTTGGTGAACACATCCACAAGCTGGAGGGTGATGCACCCCAAACACCACGACGACACAAGCTCCTGTGCTCAGATCCTCCCAGACACTGCCCTGTGTGTCTCTCCGTCTGGCTGTTCATCTGTACGAAACTGGTAAACATGCTTCCCTGAGTTCTGTGAGCCACTCTAACAAATTAATCGAACCCAAGGAGGGAGTTGTAGGAACCGCAAACCTATTGCCACATCAGACAGAAGTTGTGAATAACCTGGGGACCCGTGATTGGCATCTGAAGTAGGGGGCAGTCTCTTGGAACTAACCCTTAACCTGTGGGATCTGATACTGTCTCTGATAGGTAGTATCAGAATTGAGTTAATTTATAGGACATCCTGCTGGTGTTGCAGAGAATCGCTTGGGGGGCGGGGGTGGGGGGGGGAGAAGCCCCTCACATCTGGTGTCAGAAGAGTTGTAGGTTTGGTAGTAGTGTGAGAGTGAAGGAGAGATGTGGGAGGAAAGACACTGATTTTTTCCTAAGACAATTAAAATCCTTATAGCGTACTCAACTTACACTATTGAATCTTGTTTTTTTTCCAACTATAAAACAGGAATAAGGATGTTTACTACAAAATCAAGGAAAGTCACAATGCTCAAAAATTATTTGTTGATGAAAAAGTTGGGAACCCTGAAAATTTAATTAGTAAAAATGAGCAGATCACTGAATAGCAAAGGATATTTTATTAGATTAAATCTTCCCAAAGTATTCTGAGATTAAGTAATGTATCACTTGTATTAAAAACTAAGAAAAAATGTCCTAGCCAATTTGGCTCAGTGGACAGAGCATCAGCCTGTGGACTCAAGTGTCCTGGGTTCGATTCTGGTCAAGAGCACATACCTCAGTCACAGGCTCAATCCCCAGCCCTTGTCAGGGCCCATGTGGGAGACAACCAACTGATGTGTCTCTCTCACATCGATGTTTCTCTCTGTGTGTCTCTCCCACTCCCTTCCACTCTCTCTAAAAATCAATGGAAAAATATCCTCAAGTGAGGATTAACATTAAAAAGAAAGCACTAAAACACGAACTAAATACTGATTTTAAGTCGTAGATAAAAAAGTATAATGCATGACTTTTTTATCAAAAAATTATTTTTTAAAAACACTTTTATTTCAAAGATATGCTGATTAATACTACAGTGTTTACCCTTGCTTTCCAAGTTGCGAGCTGAGGAATTTAGTTCTCAAGAGGGTAGAAGGGGCCTTGTTCTCTTACATAATCTCAGGTCCAGTTTCCCCAAGTGCTAAACCCTTTAAACTTAGACCTATACACCTATACTATAACAACACATGTCCACAGCTGGTAATCTGGTTAAGTAGGCCCAATGTTTTACCACAAATGTGAATAAAAATATTTACTTACAATCCACAGTTTTCTATTCACATACCACTCCAATATTCAAGTCCCTTTTTCTCCAAATAAACATTTTCAGGCAATTAACCTTTTGCACTCAGATGTCGAGTGTGACTCGACACGGTTAGCATCGGTAGCAGCTCTTTTTATACTCTTTGAAGGTATCAATAATTTGAAATATAAAAAAATCCAAATAAATAAGTTTGTATGAAAAGAAACTCCAGTTTTTTATTCTACTGCCGCACTTTGTAAAATCTGGGGTATTTAAAAAATTAAATCCCGAGTAGAATAAAGGAATCGAGAAAAAAGCAAGCGAGTGCAAAGGGTTAATATTTCTGTGGCAGCAGCAGGCCAGGAAATACAATTAGCTAAACTAAGTTTTATTAAAGGTATTGTCACTAATACCACCTCAGAATGGTTTCTTTTCCCCAAGTTCTTCCCAATTGAACTCAGTCCTAAAGGTGACACCTATTAAATCAAGCCTTATGAAGTTCTCAAACTCTAGACCGAAAGTTAGTACATGGAAGTACAAAGGTTTCTTTCAATCAGGAAAGTTCACTAAGCAAACAAAATGGCAGTGACTTCACTTCCAACAGAGTGTGCCTAACATATTTGTTAACTCTTAAGAGTGTGCCTAGCCTCCTTAATTAGATATAAACTCCCTGAGGAGAAATATCCTTCAGACTTATCTGTGCCCAGGATGCTGTGTCTTTCATCAATTTAATAAACATTACTTGGATGAATACACTCCACACACTCAATCCATTTTATTCATCTTACTTCACTTTGCCAAACGTCTTTGAGTAATTTTCTCAATGTTAGAAATACAGTGAAGAAAAATCTAGAATAAAAAAAATCCTTCCTTATCATGGATACCATTTCCTTTGGAGATTCTAAAATCATACCACTAGGCTGTAAATATTACAAATCTTTATTGAGGGGGAAAAAAACAAAAACATATCAGACTTGCCAAGAGATGTGATCTTGTCAAATGGTTCACTGTTGGGTCCAGGTTAAAAAGTAAATAATAGCATTCTTCATTTTGGATCGATACCCCATTGGAGCCATTGATAAGGCAACAAAATACAAACTATGCCCTCTGTCACTAGAATAAATTATTTACTTAGGAATTCTTATTTAGCAAAAGAAAAACATGACTATTTTCTATTAATTTGTTTAGACCCCTCAGGAAAACGCTAGTAACAAACACCTGGAAAAGACCTAATCACTACATTAAGCATTAAGCTCAAGTCACTAAGCAAACTGATTTTCTAAGGGGAAAGATATTTCCTTAATTGCTCATGAGTTACCAATTTGACACACCAATTTTGAAAGCCAGTTTATTAGAATGTAAGCTTCTCAAAAGGAGGTTCAGCTAGTTAAGCATCACTTGTAAACATCCACACCAACTAGAGTAAATCTTCAAACACAGGAAGGCACTTAGTTACCAAATGAAATAACTCAAATCCTTTGGAAATAACTATGCTTAAGAAACTGTATTTTAATATTCAAAAGCCAAAAAAAAATATTCAAAAGCCAGTTATCTGGTTTGCTCATAACAGTGCATATTTAGTTTAAAGCCCTCAACTACAAAGTAAGCAAACTCTTGCAACTGGAATAAATCAGATAAAAGCCAGTGAGATATTTAACTCAAAACTGTACTCTGATTATTTATAGGTTCCTACTTCCCTATCCAACTGATCTAAAATTGCTTACCTGAGCTTATTTGCCAAAGAAATGGAAATTCTACCTAAGCAAACAGAGATATTTCTGTCAGGAGCATTATCCAAGTAAAAACACACAAAGGCAAGTGAATTTCAAAACCAAGCTGGCTATTCAATACCTTACAATAAGAGATGAGAAGGGAATAAAATTGTTTGTGTTTCTCTAGTTCTTTCCAGAAAAGATTTAGAGTACCTCAAAATAAAAGTCAGATATGCAACTAAATAGAATTTAAAAGTCAAGGCCACACTACAGAAGAAACAGCAAAAGCGTGACACATTCAAGATAATATAATTCCCAAATCTGAGTATTAAAAGTGGTTTTGAGCTTCCTAGTGGCCAAAAACAAAACAAAAACCACAACAAAAAGTAATATCTTTTTCTTTATCAAGGGAAAAATAATAGCATCCCATCTTGCTTCTCTAGAGAATGAAAAAATATCAGAGCATGTGGCATGAGGGTCTAAAAGAAGTTCCCCACTTGGGACCTTACACAAAAACCAATGAGAACAGTGTGAGTAATATCCTTTATTCATTTACCCACAAATAAAAAGTTCATGGACCACATGGCTATTTTCTATTAAAACAACCCGTTAAAGGCAGAAGGCATAGGATTATGCCTTGCTTTTCATTCATTTTAACTTACTAAAAGAAAATGCTACCTGATCCTCCTCTTTGGCCTCCAAAATATGACTTCATACCAAGATAGAACTTAATGTATTCTGCAGAATTTTCTTCCCAAATATATTCTTTCATATTGAGAAGACATATGATTCAGTAATCTTAGATGGTTAAAGGCCACAGAACTCTTACCCCGTGTTGCTGCTTTGGAAGTATAGTATGAGAAGCCATTTCACCAGTGCTGAAAGCAGAGTCTCTGTCACTGGAAACTGGTCCCATGGACTTTTATGTTCTAGTGGTAGGGTGAGGGGAGAAGGAAGACAGGCAGAAAACAAGGAGCATACACGCTATCTGCAGTAGATCTGGTGAAGTGTCAGGAGGACAAATAAAGCAGGTCAGGCGCTGCTTTTTTAAAGCCCTGGGCAAGTGTGAGCTTGGCTTGTTTAAGAAAAGCAGAACAGAGGCCAATGAGGCTGGAGCCAGCAAAAGAGGAAAAGTGGTTGGAAACTAGGTCAGGGAGGCAGCAGGGGCAAGACCAGCTTCTGATTCACTCAACACTTGAAGACATGGTTGATGTAGGTTTCACAGTTCCACGCCACTGAACCTCGGGGAAATCAACTGGCCTAAAAGATGCTTAAAGCCATCAGGAGGGTCCCAGGGGACACCTAAGTTGGACTTCACCTGCAGCTGTCCACACCAGCAGTAATTTTGAAATCAATGCCCAGTCACTATAACAAGACATGCTGTAGGGACTTCAGAATAATTGTTTCAGATGTGCAAAATCCTTGAGTTTTAGTTTTGGCATACTGTTGACACATTCTTTGTGACAGCAGTTAAAACTCCCGTTATGATATGTTAGACTAAAACTCTTCAACCACAGAGCATATTCTCGTCATTTCATTTACCACAGGTTACCTGGGTTTCCCTGGGACACTCCCATTTCAAATCCTCTTCCTTGCTGTCCCCCAGAAATGCATGCTTAGCTCTCAAAGAGTAGACTCTAGTCATAATTAGAGAATACACATTGACCATACCTCTAGGAGACAGATAATGTGCTTCTAAAAAACAGTACCAGAGCCCTAGCTGGTTTGACTCAGTGGATAGAGCACTGACTGGCCTGTGGAGTGAAGGGTCCCGGGTTCGATTCCAGTCGGGAGCACATGCCCCAGTTGCAGGCTCAATCTCCCAAATGAGGCATGCAGGAGGCATCTGATCAGTGGTTCTCTCTCATCATTGATGTTTCTATCTCTCTCTCCCTTTTCCTTCCTCTCTGAAATCAATAAAAATGTTTAAAAAAAAAAAAAACAAACAGTACCAGAGTATTGAGGTATATGTTTTTATCAATAACATACCCACATTTTTTCAAACATTTTATTGAGTGCTTACTATTGCTAATGCATTAGCTGAGTTTTTATAAAATTCTATTAAGGTGTGTACTATTATTATCCCCATTTTACTGATAAAGCTAACAAATGCAGACCCACAAGGTGAGCCCAAATGGTCTGATTCCAGAGGCTGTCAAATCACACTACCTCTCTACTAAAAGAAACTGGATGGAAAAGAATTACTCATTGACAGATGTTACCCAGGGACAGAGTGGAGGACATATCCTTTTCTATTTTGCTAATAAGATAATCGGTGTGTTATTATCATCCAGAATCAATACTCTTTAGGGAGATATATGTAACCCAGAGCTAAATACACTACAGGAAAAGAATCTACTGAATCTTAGTGACAAGCGATATGAAATATAGAACCACAGCATGGACCACAGAACTCTGAAAACAGGATGCAAGCTCACCTTCCTGGGCATGCAACCACCCACCTACCAGCTGCCCTTCTCTCACTTTTTATATTATTTCATCTGTGGGAGGTCACAAGCTTATTGCATAGCTCTCCAACTGCTGTATTATTTTTTAAAGGAGTCATGGAAGTCGTGGCCTGACACCCCACCTAAAGCATAAAGATATGATAGAGGCGATGGAGAAGAAAGAAAAGGCTCAGTCCAACCAACTTGCGCATTTAGTTGTCAACATCAGCTGCCACAAAGGAAAGGGGAAAGTTCAGAATGTAAAACAGTAACAGGAGAAAAGGAAAACACACAAACACACCCTCTTCCACTCGCTGGAACAATCTTCTGCATTTCGACATGGCTGGGACCCTCTGCAGTGTACCACAAGGCCACTTCTTGGGGTCTAGGGTCAGGAGACACAATACAAAGTACAAGATAATGCTTTCCCCTAAAACTGTGGTCGGCAAACTGCAGCTCGCGAGCCACATGCGGCTCTTTGGCCCCTTGAGTGTGGCTCTTCCACAAAATACCACGGCCTGGGCGAGTCTATTTTGAAGAAGTGGCGTTAGAAGAAGTTTAAGTTTAAAAAATTGGGCTCTCAAAAGAAATTTCAGTCGTTGTACTGTTTATATTTGGCTCTGTTGACTGAGTTTGCCGACCACTGCCCTAAAACATCTGTTGTTGTTGTGTGTGTGAGAGTATATGTATGTGTGTGTGTGTGTGTGTGTGTGTATAAACACACACACACACACACTCATACACTCTAGAGGCCTGGTGCACGAAATGCTTGTACTGGGGCGGTGGGGCATCCCCCAGCCTGGCCTGTGCCCTCTCACAATGCAGGAGCCCCGCAATTGATCACCCCAAAAAGGTAGGCCCTGCCCACCCATCCGGGGCTCCTCGATGGATTGCCCCAAAAAGGTAGACCAGAGCCGGGGGTCCCCCCTCTGTGCCATGCGGAGCCACGGGACATCCAGGCCTCGCCGCACGGAAACACAGGACCCGCCTCCATGCTGCGCAAGCAGCGTCAAGCCCCTGCCCACCCATGCACACACGCAGCCCCACCCATGCACACCCGCCTGCTGCGCACACAGCCTCCTGGTGATCGCTCATTGCGGCGTGAGGGTGTCACGGAGTGAGGGCGTGATGACCACATAGGCTTTTATTAATAGGATATGTGTGTGTGTGTTTCACGGCAAGTCCTTAGGAGAAAAGGGTGTGTGCATGTGGATGTGTGGGAACGTGAGTGTGTGTGTTTCAAGAGGAGTCCTTAGGACGGAGGGTTTTAAGCTCAGAAAAGGTGGGACTAAAATGATACAAAAATGGAAGTAAACGATGTTTTTAAAAGGAACTGGTAGCTACTCCTACAGATCTCAGATGCTGACACAATGAGTCTGAAACAAAGACTGACTGAAGAGGCCAAGCCCTCTTTATGTGCTTTATGACTTTATGACTAAAGCCAGCCCAGTCCCATCTAAACAAACAGCAACACTCAGGGTCCAAATCTGCTCCCTCAGTGTCCCACCCGGAGCAGCAGCAGTAACATAGGAAGTACTGGCTCTCCATAGGATGAGATTAGGAGGAGGGTCCCCATTCTCAGAGTTTCCAATCAAAGTCCATGATCAAGTGACCACAGAGAAACCCAAGGTAGAAAGCACTTCCCAGCAGGCAGAGGAGTCCTGCTTCCTCATCCCAGGGCCACTCCCCTGCATCATAAACAAAGCAACCTCAAAGCACCAGTGCCCCATGCCATGTTGGAATCCAAACCAAATAGCTTATGCAGAACCTGAAAGAAAACATCGACTCTTCTTTTGGGGATTGGAGCTCTTACCAGAAGGGACAGAGAACCCATGCCAAAGGGAACAAGGAACACATGTGGGCTGAATTACCAACAACACTGGGATGGTACCCTGGGCCCTGTTCACCCCACCCCACCTACCTCCAATCCCTCACACCTCAATTTCCAAGAACTCAAAATAAGACCTCCCAAAACTCTTCTAACCAGGCTGACCAGTAAAGGGAGGCAAAGCCTCATCTCCCTCCTCTTTCCCCCTTTCCCTCCCTCACCAGTCCCTGCCACTAAGGGACTGGTTAGGTGGGGCTCCTGCACCCCAGAGAGGTCAGGGAGGGAACAGTCTCCTGAGAACCCCAGGCAGAGGTGCAATTACAGATGCTGCTGGGTGTGATTGTATTAAACTTTACAGCACTAGTAGATTACTGCCAAAACACAGTCATTGAAAAAAATAAACCAAGAGAAAAAAAATAATGCTGGAAAATGTAATGTGGAATATTCTTCAGAGTTCAAATAATAAGGAAAGAGATAGCAGCCAAGCTCCCCTGATGAGGCAAGCAGGCCATGGGCTTACCATAGAACCTCACATCAGACAAACCTCTGATGAGGATCTTTATTCCTACACACAACACTAACTTGCACTATGGATATGTGTAGAGGATGGATAGAGTATTTGTCAGCCAGAACAGGTCTGGCTGGATGGAATGTGGATGAAGCCCTAATCCTCTGTAGTAATTACACCTAGACAAAAAAAGATAGGAGCCAAGCTCACCCCAGATAAAACAGGAGGGGTGCCCACCTTGTGTGTGAGGTACCAACCAGGGTGGCCCACTCTCCTGCCATTAACTGCTGACCCTGGACCCTCTGTTTGGGGGTAGAGAGCTTCCCTCACTCAGCAATCAATTCCTGTGTTTACAGGAGCCCATGAACCAACAAATGAACTGAGTGAGAGCCTTTTACTCACCATCACTGTGAACTCCTGGTTACCTGTGACCTCTGACCTGATTTTCTCCTTGGCTGGCTCAGATTCCTAACCCACAGCTTCACTCTCACTTCTAATAATATCCTCCTCCTTCCACTTACATCCTGGTTACTGAAAACTTACCTCTATAACAGAACACTTCTTTGTTTCTGAGACCCCTGCCTGCCCACGGATTCTAAACCTCTGTTCACCTTGGCCATTGCCCCAAATCCAAATGTTGAAGCCCTAATCCTCAATGTGATGGTACTTAAAGGTGGGGAACTGGGGGGTGAGTACATCATGAGGGCAGAGCCCTCATGAATGGAATTAGTGCCCTTTAAAGAAGAGACATGAGAAAGATTATCTCTCTCTCCATCATGTGAGGACACAAGACAGCCACCTGCAAACCAGTAAGTGGGTCCTTACCAGACACCAAATCTGCCGGTACCTTCATTTTGGACTTTCCAGCATCCAGAACTGTGAGAAATTAGTATTTGTTTCTTAGGGCACCCAGTCTACGGTGTTCATTACAGCTAAGACAACCATACCTTTGAGCTCAGTGGTCTCTCTCCCACTCGCCAATTAGGCCCCCGAGTCCAGCTTTGGCCCTTCACCCCAAGCTTTCTAACCCAGCTCTCTGTTTTTCCATCGCTCATAAAACTGGCTCAGCACTTCAGGTGTAGAAGACCCAGGTGGATGGTACAGGTGAAATAGGCACTCATCCCAAACCCGGGGCAAACTCTAATTGAGTCCTAATTGAATTGATTAGTTTTGTTCTACTGAGTGAGCAAAACCAATCACGTATAACATCATATCCAGACAGCAGTTGAGAGACAGCACACACAGAGAGAAAACCAGCCTTTATTAACATATGTGCAGGCACTGTGCCAGGTGCTTTACCTATACGTACCTGCCTAATATTCACATCATAGAATGAGATGAGAAAACAAGCTCAGAGAGGTAAAAGAACTTACCCAATACCACTAGGTCCACCTAAAATCAGGTATGTATTCTTTCTAGGACGCCAATGTTAGAACTAATAAATGATAACAAACTCTTGAAAAAGTCTTGTGGGGCATGGTAATGTGAAAAGCATCATTCCAAAAATCATAGATAGAAAGAACTCCTATATTTATTTATTTAGAAAGAAATCATATACGTATCAGTTAGCCTTAAAAGTCACAATGTGGACAACAGATTACATTTGGCAAAGACAGTTCTCATACATTTAAATAAATACATAGGCTTTGGTTTATGTTATGAACAACTATTTTTTTTATGAACAACTATTTTTAATGTTTAATGTTTTCGACACTTTGTACTAGTGTGAACAAGAACTAAGAACACACATCTAAAAAAGGAAAGTTTTTTAAGGACAGAATAGTGTGAAGTTTTTTAAAAACATTATTATTTTTCTGCAATAAAAACATCACTATCATCCCAGTAACTAGGAAGTTTTGGTTTTGGTTTTTCTTCTTTTGTGGTGACAAGTGCCAGCACATGGGGGAGGTAGGATGAGGCAAGGCAGGTGACAGCAAAGAAAACTGTCCTCAGTTAGGAATCAGAAAGAGAGTTCTAGTCCTAAATATACATTAAAGGGCTTTGTAAGAGCTGGGGCCATCAGCATCCCTGAGCTTCAGTGTCCTCTATGAAACCTGAGAGCTCTATGTTTTAGGAGGCCTCATCCCCCACCCAATCCTATGACTATTGCGAACATGGGCTGATGACTCGAGTGACACACTGCAGAGAAACCATGGGGTGTGTATTTAAAGAAGACTATCAAATGAATCATCCATGAGTAAAAAATAATTTACTTCCATTCAAAAAGTCATGTTAATCTACAGGATGTTAGTAGAGAGAACATCTTACAATTATTCTGAAGAAGCTATAAATAGGCAGTATCTGAAATTAGTGAGCTATGTGCAATGGCTCACCAAGAGGCACATGTATTCAACATGCTGCAGACTGCATATGCAAGCTGTTTGGTTTCTAGCACAAATGGGGGAGAGGGGCAATTTTGGTGGATCCAATCATTACAGATTCCAGCTGTATTTATAAAACAGGAATCTCACAAAGAATTGTAATTTAGAAGCATTTAAAACAAACAAAAGAAAAAACCTACTTTGGGTATATACATGGATAGCTACAAAGCCAACTGTGTTTTTGTTTTACTGAAAAGTATTTAAAGTCACCCTAACCAGTTTGGCTCAGTGGATAGAGCATCGGCCTGGGGACTGAAGGGTCCCAGGTTCAATTCCGGTCAAGGGCATGTACCTTGGTTGCAGGCACATTCCCAGTAGGGGGTGTGCAGGAGGCAACTGATATATGTTTCTCTCTCATCGATGTTTCTAACTCTCTATACTTCTCCTTTCTTCTCTGTAAAAAATCAATAAAATATATTTTTTTAAAAATAAAATCGCCCTAGCCAGCTTGGCTCAGTGGATAGAGCATCGCCCTGCAGACGAAGGGTCCCAGGTTCGATTCCGGCCAAGGGTACACGCCTGGGTTGCGGGCTTGATCCCCAGTGGGGGGCGTGCAGGAGGCAGCCGATCAATGATTATCTCTCATCATTGATGTTTCTATCTCTCTCTCCTCCCTTCCTCTCTGAAATCAATAAAGAAATATATTTTAAATAAATAAATAAATAAATAAATAAATAAATAAATATAAATAAATAAATAAAATCACCAATGGTCGAGAGTACAAGAGACATACAAGTGGAGATTTCCCTGAACTTGACCAGAGTTCACATTTACCCCTCTCTGAGTACTCATTTAATGCAGATCAGAGAGTCTAATAACCCCTCTGTGGCATCCACTTCAGGCTCTGTGTGGGCAGCACAGACAGAGAAAAAGGTGAGTCTACCAGTCTTAAGAAATAAGAGGCTGCCAAACTCAGAAAATCAACACCAAATGCCTTATCCTGTTTTCAGAGGGCTGACTTCTCACCTCCATTGTTCCCCGTCCATCACCCTTAACACACTTGCTCTCAAAAGTAGACTTGCTCTTTATGAAACCTTTGCCATAAAACTACCCAGAATGTGACTGAGGAGGAGGGGGCGAGAGAGGAAGAAGATAAAAAAGAGACAATGAGGCTCTCATATAAGAAATTTTGCTTTCCAGACCTACCACAAGTCAGTTCCTTGGTGATGTTTTCAATCTCTAAAGGATAAGTAGTGATTTTTTTAAAAAGAAGAACCAAAGGAATTCTTTTTTAAAGCTTTGGGTTGACATATAGAGTATTTACAAAAGAAGAACCTATCAGTTCAATCCTACCTAGACATGTTTTAAGTGTCCTGAGCCATTCCCGAGGCTGCTCACTCCTACTGTTCACTTTCCCATTTGACCTACTCAGCTCGGCATCCTAGCTGACTGACAGACATCACCTTAAACATGTAAATCTTTGTTGTAGCAGGTATTAGCTAGGGGGAGGGGGGCGGTAAAGAGAGATTTTACCGCATTAAGGCAAGAGAAGAATTAAATTGGTTCATGTAATCCAAAGAAGTATTGAACAACTAAACCATAAATAAGTCAGGAATCACTGAGTCTCAGGAAACTCTGGACAAAGGCCCTGGACCAATGTTAATTATGTGGATGAGAAGAAGACACTTTCTAGGAAATGGTATGAATCAGAAACTTTCAGATGTCCCCTGTGTAGCAAAATTTAAGTTTACACATTGCTTATAATTTGTAAAGACGTTGTGACACTCTATATGGGAAATCTGGTGTACAAGTACTGTGATTATATTTAATAAAATAAAGTATTGCAATAGTGGGTAACTGACACATCTGAAATTTTGTCTTCTGATACTAACTTTTTAAAATTAGCATTATTGTTGAAAGTATTACAAATGTCCCCTTTCCCCCCTGCTTTTAAAGGTTTAAAAAGTCATTAAGACTTGCAAAAGTTACATTGATATTAAAATATTTCTTCCTCAAAAAAATAAAATAAAAAATAAATAAATAAATAAATAAATAAAATAAAATATTTCTTCCTCAAAAAAAAAAAAAAGTCCTGAACCATCTATCACCTAAAAGCTCTTTTAAATGCTAACAAGTCAAGCAAAATGACTAATTATTTAAATATTAATCATAGCTAGTGTGTCATTTTCTAATAAATAATTTATTTACAATAAATTAGTGCTGGCGAGTTTAATGCAGATCTTTAGAGTACATGGAAGGCATCGAAAAGGCAATGTTTATGAACTGTTAGGAATAAGGCATTCCTTTAATAAGATATAATAAAGTTAAAAATAATAATAAAAAGAAAGGAAGAAAGAATTCAAGTGAATGGCAGTGCCATAGAGTGGATAAGCACACATTCTCTGCATTGAGTATAGCTGAGTTCTGTGTGATCTTGGGTAAGTTACTGAATGTCTCTATGCCTCCGTGTGCTCCTCAGTAAAATGCAGTCAATTATAGTTCTGCATCACAGGGTGAGGATCAAAACAACGATGCATGTAAAACATTTAGTATGGTGTCAGAAACAACTCACGTGACTGTCATTCTGGTATGAGTTTTAGTTCCAATTCTACTCATAATTAGCTGTGTGTTCTTGGGCAAGCTAGTTAGCACATCTGAGCATTGGCTTATTGACCAAAAAAACGAGGAGTCTAGGTTAAATGATTTCTTTATCTCTATGGCTTCTCCAAGCTCAAACCCCCTTGACAGCGCAATATAGTTTATGATTTCAAATTCTTCTCAGTTTCTGATCACACCTTCTTTATGACTTATTGGTCATGGCCAAGATTTATCTGATATAAGTGTGTGGTCACAAAAAAAAGTCCTAACATATTGGGAAATTTTAAATAATTACTAAAAAAGATAATCTATTATGGTCTCCACCATCATGTGGAATTCTATCTCATAACCTCATGTTCTAATCTCTTAATTTAGGTGGGTGCCAGGTACCCAAGTTATGTAAGCAATAGAATTAGCATATACAGACAGAATTTAATGTCACTGCTAAACAAGACTAATAAAATTAACCTGACACGATAATATTCCTAAAAGATTGTAAAAATGGTACTTACATAATTGCAAGTATTCCCAATACTTAGATAAAGCCAGGATAATCCTTGCTTCTCTATTAATTCTCTAGATGTCCCCAAGCTGCATCAATGTTGACCATTTTCCCTGACACCTTGGCCAGTTTAAATTTCATCTACTTGCACTGTCATTAAGAGAGAAGCATCAACAAGCTCTAATGAAATAATTACTTCGGGCAACAGTCCTCAATGGATGCTAAATAGGCATTGGGAGAAAGGTGAATGAGGAAATTCACAATGCAAGGATCAAGCAGCCACCTCATCAACCCCAATGTCACTACAAGGGCAACAGCCAGACACTTTCCTGAGATGACGAAATATGCAGTACATAATACCACCAACAAATCAATCTTACCTAAAATTCTGGACATGAAGCAAATCAGGCTTTGGTGCTAACTTCCTATTTACAGAAATAGAGAGGTTAGGTTTAAAGAGAAAACTATCAGTGAAGTCCAGAATGTGGGACAATCTACAAGACAACTGACCTGATTCTTCAACAAATAAATAGCATGGGGAGAAAAGAGTAAGGGAAGAAGAGGTGTTCTAGAGCTTAAAAACTTCAAGAGGTGTAACAGTCCCATGCAATGTGTGGGCTTTGTTCAAATCCTGGTTTGAAGAAACTAACTGTAAAAAGATATTTTTTAACTACTAATAGGGGTGAAAACAACGCTGGTGAGATGGGGAATTCTATAGATACCTGGGCTGCCTCCCCCTTTCCCCCCTCCCCCCGCCCCCCCTCCCCCGCCCACTTGATGTCTGTTCTGGAACTCCATATTCAGCCACTCACCAATCAGCAGGGCCCATCAGCAGAAACTGGCCATAGCCAGGCACCCAGTTCCACATAGAAACTCTCAGGTAAGAAGATTCAGAAGATTCATGGTTTCTAGAAAAAGAGTCAATTCTTGGGACTATTTACTAGTAAGAGGTAACTTACAGGTTACTCTGCCAGCAATTTTTGCCAATAGGTTCCTAGCAGCTCCAAGTTTCATCTGAAATCCATTCGTTCATGTAAAAAGCATAAAATGTGCCCTGGCTGGTTTGCTTGGTGGTTAGAATGTCGGCTGGAGGACCAAGGGGTTGTGGCTTCGATTCCCTGTCAAGGGCATGTACCTGGGTTGCAGGTTCAATCCCAGGTCCCTGCCAGGATGCGAGCAGGAGGCAACCAATCTATGTGTCTCTCTCACATTGATGTCTCTTGTCTCTTCCCTCTCCCCCCCCCCACCCCCATTCCTTCCACTCTCTCTAAAAAAAAAATGGGATAAACATCCTCATTCCTCGGGTGAGAACCAAAAAAATTAAAAAGCATAAAATCATTGCTCTGGGCAGATAGTATTTGAAATGAGACAAGAAAAAGAGATGGGCAACGACCAAGTGGAAACTTAGATTTTTGCATTCTTAAGTAGTGCTCCACCCCAGCATCTCTATTCCCTGGAGCATTTTGGTTTTATTCTTTTTTATCTTTTTTTTTTTTGTCTACCTTTTTAAAATTATTTTTTTCTTTTTGTTAATCCTCATTGAGGATAATTTTCCATTGATTTTTTAAAGAGAGTGGAAGGAAGGAGAAGAGACAGAGAGAAAGAAACACTGATGTGAGAGAGACACATCAATTGGTTGCCTCCTGCACGCGCCCGGACCAGGGCCAGGATTGAGCCTGCCATCCACGTAATTGCCCTTTACCGGAATCAAACCCGGGACCCTTCAGCCTATGGGCCGATGCTCTATCCACTGAGCCAAATCAGCTAGGGCTATATATTTCTTTTTAATTGAGGCATAACTTACACAAAGTAAAAGGCGCACATCTTACATAAACAGGCCCATCACTTTTTACCTCCTGCAATTATAATTTCACTTGATTTGGCTTTCCAGTATAACATCCCCTTTCCTCAAGACTAGTGCTGGTCAGAAGCAAGCCTGGAATGCAAGAAGAAACACGTTGGGACCTGCTTCCAACTTCTGAGCCCTGCATGCTGGTTGCCTGCTCGGATGGCCAGCCAGGGCACACAGAGTTTAGTTAAACAGAGTCCCATGGCAACTAACAGTACAGCTTCTTTACTGTATTTTTAAGTCTCCAACTGCCTCCAAATCCTGCTTTCCCAAAGCTAGCAGTTCAAGTCATAGGGTTTTTAACCTACTGCTTCCTGGAATGGTCCAATAGGTTTGGAACAATGGTTGCCCCCTTGAGCAAATTTTAAAGACCTGGCATTTCACACAGCATAGCTAAAATTATATAACTAGCTCTTACCAAGCTCCTTGATAATCTTTTTAAAAATACAGACCAAAAGATATGAGGTGTTTAACATCTTTTCCAAATTTTCAGACATTTATGATACATAAAGAATTCCTCTGCAATAGAGAATATGAACTCTTCCAATACGATTTTATGTAAATAGGAAAAAATATCATTTAAATACAGAATTGTTACAGAGGACATAATATATTCATATAAAATATAATTACATAAACATCATGAAAAGTGCCTAATTCCGAATTAAGTGCCATCCGTTAATAAGGCAATAGCCTTGGGACAAAAGTGGCATTTCTGGTACATATAACACTTAAAACACAACTCAAACACACAAACTCTGCCTAATAACAGAATTACGTGTTTTTCATTTGGCACCATCCTCATACTATGCCTAAGAAAGCTACTTCACAAATGTATCACTTTGAGACACTATAATTTCCACATGGCAATGCCAAAATTAAAATGCAGTACAAAATTCTCCTTAAAACAATAATTAAAGATTTACCTCGCAAGTTGATTATTCCAACTGGGATTTCAAACCCCTTCTGAAGATAAGAAGTCAAAGTTTTACAGACACAATTAAGGGAACACCGAGAGAAGGCCCAAGTTTGGTCCTCACTCTTATAACCTTTCCTACAACCTTGGGTAAGCTTTTTAATGTCTCCATGCTTTAGTTTCCTCATTTATGAAACACTAATAATGGTACTTCTCTCACAGAATGACCTGGAAGATCACAGAAGATAATGAAGGAAACCATGCCTGGCATAACAGTAAATGCTAGCTATTACAGTTATCATCCTAAGGCCCATCTCAGTGGAAATCATTTTCACTAGCCCAGAGTATCTTTTTCTGACAGGGCAAAGAATATTCCTCAAAAGGAAATGTATTGTGCAAACAATCGATAAACCTCAAAAACATTCTACAAAGTGAACAAAGCTGGACACAAAAGGCCACATACTATGATTCTCTGTATACGAAAATTTTCTGGAAAAGGCAATACTCAAGACATAGAAGAAATATTAGTGGT
The DNA here is from genome assembly GCF_951640355.1 of Cnephaeus nilssonii. Taxonomy (NCBI): domain Eukaryota; kingdom Metazoa; phylum Chordata; class Mammalia; order Chiroptera; family Vespertilionidae; genus Cnephaeus; species Cnephaeus nilssonii. Next base: position 28,067,529 of record NC_137072.1, on the reverse strand, counting down.
TGCCCAAGACAGGAGTGGGAACAGAAACTGGCTACAAAGCCTAAAACTGGATTGGGGTGATAGTTGCTTACAGCACAAATTTACTAAAAGTGATGGAACTGTACATGCAGAAAGGGTGAACTGTATGGTTTATAAATTTTTCTCAATAAAGCTGTACTAAAAGAAAGGATGTGTTTTGAAAGTGTTACGGATAGCAAATTCAGATATTTTCCACAGTATAGCAAAAATAGTTGAGCACACAAGAACCACAGTTGGGCATTAATCCTGAGTTTCTTCCTAGGTCAAACTTCTTACTTCTCTGACCCTGTTTCCACATCTAAGAAATAGGACTCATAACAGCATTAAGGTCAGAGGCTGTTGTGAACATCCTATATAATAAAAGCCTAATATGCAAATTGTCCCCTAGATCAGGAGTTCGACTGGGAGTTTGACCGCTCACCATGACGTGCACTCACCACGAGGGGGCGGTGCGGAACATGGTGGGTGTCAGCAACGCAGCACTGGCGACAGTTGGCAGTGGAGGCGCTGCCGCCACGATGGGCCCCGATGAGAGCGGACCCCGGCAGGATGGTGGAGCATATGAGGGGGCGGCGCCAAGGCGGGGTGCCAGGTGGGGCTGTGAAGCTGGAGGCGAGAGCTGGGGCTGCAAGGCTGGGGGCACAAGCTGGAGCCCGATCCCCGCAGGCCACCCTGAGGGACCCCACCCATGCAAGAATTCGTGCACTGGGCCTCCAGTTATTATATAATCTTCCCCCAGGTTTCCCATATCAGTAAGTGGCACCACCCTTTACCCAGGTGCCAAGGCTAAAAATATAGATGTGACTCATGACTGCTTTCCCTCTTGTATATTAGCCCCAATCTATTAGCAAGTGCTGATGGTCCCATCTTCCAAATATATCAAACATCCAACTACTTCCATCCCAGTTCTGACAATATCCCCAGGGATTCATACGAGCTTCCCACAGCTTCCTCCTGCTTCCATTCTCAGCCCCTCTACAGAGACCACTACAATCCAGGCTAGAGAGGCATTTATTTTTTAAACCTTTTATTGTTTAAAGTATTACGTATGTCCCCTTTTTCCCCCATTGACCCGTTCTAGCCCACCCCCTCCCCCAACCCCAGGCCTTCACCACACTACTGTCTGTGTTCTTGGGTTTTGTATATACGCATACAAGTTCTTTGGTTGATCTCTTCCCACCTACCGACCCACCCCCACCTTCCCTCTGAGAATCAACAACAGTCTGTTCCATGCTTCAATGTCTCTGGATGTATTTTGTTCAGCAGTTTATTTTGTTCATTAGATTCACATATGAATGAGATCATGTGATACTTATCTTTCTCTGACTGGCTTATTTCACTTAGCATAATACTTTCCAGGACCCTCCATGCTGTCTCAAAGGGTAAGAGGTCCTTCTGTTTTACAACTGCACAGTATTCCAGGGTGTAAATGTACCACAGCTTTTTTATCCACTCATCTACTGATGGGCACTTGGGCTGTTTCCAGATCTTAGCTATTGTAAATAAAGCTGCTATGAACATAGGGGTGCATATATTCTTTCTGATTGGTGTTCCTGGTTTCTTAGGACATATTCCTAGAAGTGGGATCACTGGGTCAAATGGCAGTTCCATACTTAATTTTTTGAGGAAACTCTATGCTATTTTCCACAGTGGCTGCACTAGTCTGCATTCCCACTAGCAGTGCACGAGGGTTCCCTTTTATCCACAACCTTGCCAGCACTTATCATTTGTTGATTTATTGATGGTAGCCCTTCTGACAGGTGTAAGGTGATACCTCATTGTTGTTTTAATTTGCATCTCTCTGATGATCAGTGACTTCGAGCATTTTTCATATGTCTCTTGGCCTTCTGTATGTCCACTTTCTAGAAGTGACTATTTAGGTCCTTTGCTCATTTAAAATTGGATTGTTTATCTTCGTTTTGTTAAGTTGTATGAGTTCCTTATGTATTTTGGATATTAACTTTTTATCAGATGTATCATTGGCAAATATGTTCTCTCATACAGTAGTGGGATCCCTTTTCATTTTGTTGATGGCTTCTCTTGCTGTGCAGAGCTTTTTATTTTGATGTAGTTCCACTTGTTTATTTTCTCTTGTTTCCCTTGCCCTAGGAGATGTGTAGGCAAACATATTGCTGTAAGAGATGTCTGAGAGTTTTGCTGCCTATGGTTTCTTCCAGGATTTTTATGGTTTTACGGCTTACATTTAAGTCTTTTATCCATTTTGAGTTTATTCTGGTGTATGGTATAAGTTGGTGGTCTAGTTTCATTTTTTTGCATGTATCTGCCCAATTTTCCCAACACCATTTATTGAACCAGATGGGTATTTATAAACTGGGAGGCAGATCTAATATCTACTATTACCTGCTCAGAAGCATGCCATTGTCTCACCATCAACCAAGTCCAGACCATGGGCAACAGGCCCCACATTGTCTGGACCTCATCTCGCATCCCTCCCCCCAACCTAGCTCCATCCACATGGCTTTCCTAGCATTTTTCAAGATGGAGCTCCTCCTCCAGTCTCTGGGCAGCTATTTGCACTTGCCTCTGCACAGACAGATGAGAACAAGGTTCACCCTTTCTTCACTCGGATCTCAAATTCTCCTCATCAGAGGGGCCTGACCCCATTGAAAACACTATCTCCTTTCCTGCCAGACACTAGCACTGTCACTATCTGGAATCCTATTATCTATGTATTTATTTACACTATGTCTTCCCATGAATACAAACTCCATGCAGGCAGGGATTTTGACAGTCCTACCCACTGCCCTATCCACACACACCCAGAGTCTGGCACAGTGCCTGGCATATAGGAAAATTTGTTAAAAATTTGCTAATGAATGAAGAAATCTCATAATGCACTGAGTACAATGCTTGTCAGGTAGGAAGTGCTCAAGAACTGTTAGTAAAAATAAAAATAATATTATTACATTTATTATTATATTTCAAGAACAAGAATATGGGAGCCCTTCTAGATTAACGGACTAACCTAGATCAAATCCCAAGTCTGACAATCTAGTATTTCCAAGATGCATATTGCCATTCTATGAGCGCAGAATAACTGCTGTTAAGGATGATAAGGCCATTCTCCTTACCATTCTGTGCTTTGCTGCCTCCTGTCACCTTCAAAGAGTCACGCCTACCCTAGAGGGTGGTCCTCATACTATTAGAACCCTAGAGCAGTCCCCACAATGACAACTTACAGTCATGGGGTGCTCCACCGGTTAGAAAGAGTAAGGTTTTCATTTCACTCTCAAGATACTCTAAGACAGTGGTTCTCAACCTTTTTAACGCCGCAACCTTTTAATACAGTTCCTCATGTTGTGGTGACCCCCAACCATAAAATTATTTTCGTTGCTACTTCATAACTGTAATTTTGCTACTGTTATGAATCGTAATGTAAATATCTGTGTTTTCCGATGGTCTTAGGCAACCCTGCTAGCGGTTCTCAACCTGTAGGTCACGACCCACAGGTTGAGAACCACTGCTGTAGAGCCTAAGACCATCGGAAAACACAGATATTTTCATTACGAATCATTGACAGTAGCAAAATTACAGTTATGAAGTAGCAACGAAAATAATTTTATGGTTGGGGGTCACCACAACATGAGGAACTGTATTAAAGGGTTGCGGCGTTAAAAAGGTTGAGAACCACTGCTCTAAGAGGTAGGCAAATGTGATTATCTCCATTTTACAGATGAGGAAACAGAGAAACAAATAACCAGCTCAAAAATCATATACTAATAAATGGGGAGCTTGGGCCTAGGATTCTGAATTTTTTTTAAAAACTAGGCCTCTCTCTTTCCAACATACTACAGTACTCTGGGCATCCATTAAAAAGGGAAAGAAAAGAAGGACCCTGACCACAACTTTACCTATTTTAAATAACATTAAGTTATAAGGAAAAGAATATTATTTTAAAAAGTCTCTCTATATATCCATACCCACAATGGCATTCCTAACTTCCTCTAGAACATGGGAATTTTAATAGATCTATATCAGATGTTCATAAACAACTATTAATTATGTATACTGCAGGAGTTTATAATATGACTGCATGATTTTATAAACTCACTAGAGGCCCGGTGCACAAATTCGTGCACAGGTGGGGTCCCTCAGCCTGGCCAGCGATCGGGTCACGGGAGGTTGGCCGGGGGGGAGGGGCCATGGGAGGTTGGCTGTGGGAGTGCACTGACAACCAGGGGGCAGCTCCTGCATTACCCCCTGGTAGTCAGTGCGTATCATAGTGACTGGTCGACCAGTTGTTCAGTCGCTCAATAACTTAGTCTTTTATACATACAGATTAGAATGCATCAAGCCCAGAGGTCTGAAAAACCTGGATAAAATGAGTTTTAACTTTAACTCTCACAAAATGTACTGTGTTTCATCTATATAATAAAAGCCTAAGTGACTGTTATGGTGGAACTACCAGAACAACCGGTCGCTATGATGCTCACTGACCACCAGGGGGCAGATGCTCAATGCAGGAGCTGCCCCCTGCTGGTCAGTGCACTCCCACAGGGGGAGCACCATTCAGCCAGAAGCCAGGCTCACAGCTAGCAAGCGCAGGGGCGGTGGCGGAAGCCTCTCCCGCTTCCGCGGCAGTGCTAAGGAGCAGCGAGCCAAGCGGTAAGGAGCAGAGTGCAGGTGGGCCATAAGAAGCGAGGGGTCCTGGACTGTGAGAGAGGTGTCCTAATGCTGGCTTAGGCCCGCTCCTTCCAGGGAGTGGGCCTAAGCCGGCAGGCGGACATCCCCCAAGGGGTCCTGGACCGCAGGAGGGCGCAGGCCAGGCTGAGGGACGCCCCCCAAGTTCACGAATTTTATGCACCAGGCCTCTAGCATATTAATAACGGCACAGAAAAACTTACACCAGTACTACAGCCCTCTCTCCAATACACTTTATTGTACAAAACTTGTGTCCCAGAATAGAGTAAAACATGCCATTTCTGTTATCTTTACAACACTCCTGAAGGCAGAAAGACATCCTGAGAAGCTGGGTGAAGAGAGAAGGGAGGAAGTCCCCCATCCTCCCCCATGTCCCTCATCCTTATTTTGGCATCACTGCTGCTAAGTTATTAAAAATTTGAGTCAAAAGTCATGGGCAATGGCACAACAGCATAAACACCATGGCCAGCCATGTCAGGGACCGTGTGTTCGGGACTTCATGATCTTGTATTTGCCCTCACCTTGCTGTGGGAGGTATATCTCACTAAGTTCATTTCACAATTGAAAGCACTAGAGCCGCCAGGGGTTCTGGGACTTACTGCAGGTCACAACACTGGGACCTGGGTCCTAACTCAAACATGTCTGGCTTCCAAAACTTCAAACTGTTCCCCTATACCACATTTAGAAATGTATCCCCTTCCCCAAATGCCACCCTTTAGTCTAGGGTTGGCACTGAGGAAGGCTGTATCCAGTAGATGCTTCAGTGTAACATAAATCAGCACTGACAACAAAAAAGACCAATGGAGAATGAGGTGACAAAATCTTCCCAACTACATGCACTTACAACCAGCCAGGGTATGGTTAACTGGTCTACCTACATTTTTTCTATCTTGTTTTTAGAGGAGACTTCTCAGCACATACTCAACCCAGAAGGATTCAGCATTTCCCCCTTAAGATTTATCCTCCTAAGGACTGCTAAGGATTTATGATTCAGTAGCAGAGATAGTACTACAAAAAGCCCAGAGGCTCCTGCATTTCATGGCCTCTAAAGGGGATTTTCTTCACACCCCTAAATCCCAAGACTTTGCTATGGGCAGGAAGCATTACAGTCACCAAACCAAGCCTCCGCCCCACCTCCCCGTGCACACACAACACTACAGAGCGCAGAGGATGGTTACTGCCCTGCACCAGCTGCCTCATCTTACATGAAGTCTTTGACAGAACCACACTCTGTTAAAGAGCTCACCTAATGTTAAAGCAACACTCCCTGTTTCTGCACTCTCCCCTGTTTTCCTTCCTGAGTTTGAAAAATATTATTAAATACGTCTTTCTATAATTTCCCCCACAAACCCATGTCAAATATTCTCATTTGTAAGAGAACCTCTGGTGGTCATAGATGTAGTCAGTTCCCCTCTGCGTAACACTAGTCTTCAACTTCTGGGAATTCCTCAGAACAGCTCAGGGACACCATGTCTCCACAACTGCCCCTTAGGTTTAGCTTTAGTGAGAACTCTGGAACAATACCATAGTTTCCCAGTCCCTCCTCTAGACAAAACTGAACAGCCCAGATCTCACCACAGTGCTCTTAATCAGCCCTGAGAAAATACCACTCATTTCCCTCCATGCCTCTCCCAACTTGCCCTTCACCTTATAGTCAGGAACCCAAATCCAAGGCATTAGCTCTGATTTACATCATTCTTTCTGAGTTACTGTAATTCACAAAGTGCTATTTTCCCCCTCACAGCTCCTAACATAATTGTCATTAAATAATTTTTGTGTAATTTTGTACAGTTCTTTAAATATCCTGGTCCTGCCATGAGGGACCTTCATCAGTCTTGTCAACTGCAGTATACCCAATGCTAGGCCAGTGCAGACGCATAGGCAGCTCTAAGTAAACGTTAAATGATGGAGTGAATGAAAAGCAAAGATTCCCCTATCAGCCTTAGAAACAGGATATCCTGTTGTCAACTTAACATGACTAACTGGCAAACTACACCAGTCTGCCAAATTAGTTTATTTCTTTACTGACAGGGTACTGAAATCAGTTATTAGATGGGTAAAAGTGTGGATGCCTTTTGGCTGAGTTTTAAGAACTTAGCGTAAGGAAAGGTTTGTATGGCTAGGCCCAGCACTTCTTGCACAAGAAAGACAAACAAAAATAGGCCTAGATTAGATAAGGAAATTACACAAGGAAATGAAGGGAAGTGTCATCAAGTCATCCCAGCACTACAAGGTCCTGGGCTGGGCACACAGACTTCTTACTGGCACGGCAGCTTTCCCAACGCAATGCATGCCAATAGTGAGATGTAAAGTGGATGGGTGCCCACAGCTACTTTCTCTAGGCTTAAAGAAGGGTAACGACTCCCCCACGATATCTGAGGATTTTTCCAAGTGCCTGAAATCCAGATCTCATACAACCGAACTTCCTCACCCACAGAGAATTCTGGAGGGAGGGGGAGACAGGACATTAATAATAACAATAAGCCATAATACTAACCTACTACGGTCCCTCTTTTTTGGAGAAATGTGTTCCACCCCACGACCACCTTCAAAGGAAGCCAGTAAAAATCTCTTCCACCTTTACTTGTGATATTAAACAATTTAGAAATCAAAGGAAAGAAGGAGGGAGGAAGGGATGGTGGGAGGGAGGGCAGGAGGAGGAAAGGCAATGTCTATCCAGTTCAGGTGTAGGATTTCTCATAGTACTTCTCTCAAGCACAAAGCAAATCTACTTTTAAATGTCCCAGGAATGGATTCCCCAGTCCACAGGGGTATGAGGCTGGTCTTCACAAATAGCCCTAGCAAGACCATCACACTGGACCACTCCAAACTTTTTCTCCTCCCTGTGAGGCAACATTACAGAAAAAAATAAAGCTACTGACCTCTGACCTCAATCCAGCTTAGCTATGCTGCTTACATTGCCCAAGGCCACAGGAGAGTTGAAACACAAGATTTAGAGATCTGATATGTGCTATTTGAGTTTCTTTTTTTACTTCTATATGTAGAAAGGTACCATTATTTCAGAAGGAATGCTGATAACTACAGCAGACTACATTCTACACACATTAACTTACTGGTCATTACCGCACTGCAAAAACACCTTGTGTGTGCATGGAGATTATGAAGCCCCAAATAAGGAACAGGAACAAAATTGTACCTGACAGTACATAACCACAACTTCCTTCTTTAAATTCTTCTAACTTCAAGAGGTATTGCATCATCCTAATGATCAATCTCCTCCTAAACAGTCGTCTCCAAGACCTCTTTTTACATTGCACGTTGGAGAAATGAAATGCTCAAAAATTTTACAAGTGGAAAATACAAGTATGTACCAACAAAAACATTCAGTGATTAAACTGACATTGAACAACGTGTTGTTTTTTTGTTTCTGTTTTAGTTTGTTTTTTGGGGTTTTTTGTGTATTTTTTTCACAAAGACACATACTCAAAAATACTCTACTCATAGGGGAATCCCTCTTAGTTACTTTCTCAATGCAAAGTCTTTCAGAAGCAAGCATGTAGTCAGCTATAAAACCACTGCTATTCCTTGTGCTACAAAAAGAGTTCTTTCCACTATATATTTCCTATGAATCTCAATTTTAATTTTTAAATATTTTTAAAGCTGATTGACTTTTATTCAAAAATAGTCAATCCCAAAGTACTATTGAAATCCACAAAACTTTTCTGTCAGCATATTTATTCTTCAAAAGTAAGTGGAACTTGCATTGTTTTTCCTTTCTTCCCTCCCCTTTCTGTACAGGTGGTTATTTGAAAAGACATTTAAGCAACTTGTTGGTATTAATCCTGTTTGAAAGTGGCAAACCACTATTGTAGAACTAAAATTACTGGATATATTTTAGTCAGATGTGACTGGTAAAGATGAAGAATCAGTAACTCCCTCATTCACACACATACACACACTCTCACTCACTCACTCACTCATACACACACCATGGCTGCCAAGTCATAAACCAAGCAAAGATGCCTTCATCCTCAGGCTGTGTCTTGGTGGTTGGGTACATGAGTGACTTTTTATTTATTGTTTTCACTTTTTAATAAATATATTTAATTTTATACTTAAAAGTTTAAAACTTGAAAGTATTAGCACTAAGAAATATCTAGACAGGCACCCTGGATACTATTTCAACTTAAAACAACTTGGACAGCTAAAATCTCCAAAGCTATGTAGGAGGAACATGGCCAGAGGAGAAAACTAATGTATCTGTTAGCAGGAAATCCTCAAGTTTAAGAATGTAAATCTAGCAGGCCTCATCCCATTTTTCTGTACTTCTTTGACTGACACTCATTCTAATCAAATGACTGCTCTACTGGCATTGACTAAAGTCTTTCGGAGGAAGGAAGGACATGGTACCTTGCTGCAGACAGTAAGATCTGCAATGTGTCCTCTTTTAAGAGGATTCCTGTCCACATTTCAGAAGGGGCTTTACCATTCCCTACCCAGTCTATCAAAACTTAGCCATCAGTAGCCATGCCATCCCCGAGGGACCAGGAGATGCTTGGGGAGAAATTGGGAACCAACATTTTAGGACTTCTTAGGTGCAGAGGCCACCCCAGCTACTGGGTTCATTGGCGCAGTAGGAGAGGAGATATGTCAAAACGGAAAAGTTACTTACAGACTGGAAACAGTGCCACTGTCATCTTGAAACCAGCGGGGCAACCCCCCGCGGCCCCTCCTTTGTTTGCCCAGGCGGAGGCTCCCTCGGGCCCGGAGCCCGTGTCCAGCCGCCCGGGGCAGCGAGGGGCTAGCCGGGCACCGAGGGCTCGGCATCTGACCGCTCGAGGCGCACCCGGTGGGCGGCTCATCCCGCTCCAGTCGGGGTCTCTCCATTTTCAGGGCCGAGAAAGCAACAATAAGAGGATCGGAGCGGCAGCCCGGGCTCCTCTCTCTCGTGCCTCCCCCCGCCTGCCCAACACCCCTCGGGCCCGGGATCACCGCGCCGGGGGCCCGCCACGCCCCGGCCCGGCGCCCTCCCCGGGCAAGACGCGGAGTGACCAGCGCACCCCGCACGCCCACCGCCCGGCGCGTCTCCTCCTCGCGTTCGCAGCAACCCCCGCCGCACGGTCCCCTGTGCTCGGACGGACGGACGGCCACCGCAGAGAAGCCCCGCGGCCAGGCCCGCCGGGGGTCCCGGAGGCCGGGAGCCGGGGGTCGGGGCAGGGCGGGGGTCGCCGCGCCGTCTCCCCGCGGGCACCCGCCTCCCCCGAGCTCCCGGTCTTTGTGTGCAAAGTAAGTGCGGGAGGCGAACCCACCTCAGCGCGCGCACAAAGGCGCTCGGCTCCCTCCGCGGCGCTCGCTCCGGGGCTGCAGTGGCGCTCCGGGGGCCCCCCGCGGCTCTGGGCGGCAGCAGCGGCGCGGACGCGGCTCAGACGGCGGCTGCGGCCCGTCCGACGCAGAACAGCTCTTCACACCCCGCGGCCCCGCGCGTCCGAATTAAGCGGCAGGGCGGGCGGGGGGCGGGGCGACGCCGCTGAGGCCCCGCCCCGGCCCCGCCCCGGCCCCGCCCCTCCGCGCTGGCCTCGGGCCCGCGATCCCTCTGTCGCCGGGAGCCACGAGAAAGTCTGGGGATTTGGTTCCGGGAGGTTTTCCTTCTGTTGCGTTAGTTTGGTTGGCTTCGGAAACTCTCGAAAGAGAAGAGGAAATGTTGGAAGAAAAAAACGACGTGTCACCAGATGAGAGGGATGGGAAATCGAAGGTGGCTGGTGGGTGTCTGGCCTCCTCTACTCTAAGTCTGTGATGGTCTGAGATTACTGTGGCGGAAGAAAACTCTAAAGGAGTTACAGAGGAAAAGGAAACAGATTTGATGTAATTCTACAAATGTCAAGCTGGAGCTTGAAACCCAGTGACCTGGGAATTTTCTCATATTTCTCACCCCCCTTTTTCTCCCTCCCCATCAAAAGGTAATTGGATTTTTTAATCTGTGCGCAAGGAGAAAAGGGTTTGTTTTACCTCTTTTTACTCTCGGGGTGGTTTTTTGTTTTGTTTTGTTTTGTTTTCTCAGCTCTCTTACAGTAAATTACTTCTCTACCCAGCCCTAAGACTCATAGATTATCATCTACCTGAATCTGAGTTCGGTAGATACAAAAATGGGTGATACCTGTTTCAGGGTCACAAACAAGGGCAGTAGGTTGATGGATGTTAGATCAAAAGTGATTTAATTTTCTTGGAAACAGATTAGTGAGTGTTTATTGGGAAGCTTTTTAGACTAAAACAGCTTGGTCATGATTACAGAAAAAGTCATCTCAATTATGGATTTCAATAAACAAATTACTCCTTTAAAGGGCCTGGCCATTCTTAGGTCCCTGAAGCCCAACAAGGGATGGAATCACCAGCCACAGGATTTGGAGAAAGAGAAGCTCCTCTTAAGCCCAAGAAACTGCCCTGTGTAAACTTCATCCACGGTGTTTCCCACCAGTCTTCCTTCTCTCCCCTTTGCATTGTGCTGCTTCTATTCTTGGCAATGGGTTCCCCTGTCACCAAACCAGAACCTTGGATCCAGCCTAGATTTCCCCCTCGCTCTTCACATGAAATTCAATTCCAAGTCCTGTGCATTCTACAGGCTGCCTATCCCCATCCCACTGGCACTGCCACAGTTGACCTTTGGGGTCTGTCACCACACTGTGGCACTGGTCTCCCAACTCTCCCCAGCCTCCTATCTCATACACTCTTTTTCTCCAAACTGCTTCCCTGCTGACCTTTCCAAGTGCAAATATACGTGGGTTCTTCCTCTCCTTAAATGGGGGTGCCCAATTTCTATTACGTGATTAAGTCCAAGCTCCTGAGTACAATACCCCAAAGGTCAGCCTTAACCACTTCTGTGAACTCTTCCTACATCCCCCAAGCACCCAGAGCTTCACCCAGCCAGGTGCTATACTGGCTAAATGGTCCTGCTCTGTTAATATGAAGAGTGGACGAAAGAATGTCACCCTTTATGCTCTTCCCCGTGCCTCCTCTCTACCCAACATACCTTAACCTCCACCCCTTCATCTCCCAAGAGCTTCTCTCCTCTCTGAGGATCCTCTTAAAAGCCTTCCCTCTCCTGCTCAAACTGAATGGGCCTTATCTGTCTTTCCCACACCTGACACAGTCTTGTAATTATTGCATTGCAGAGTTGGTGCTTGATATATATATATATATATACATATCTTTACATCTTGGTGCTTAACGAAGTGTCTGGCATATAAGAAGTGTTAGGGACTAAATTGTGTCCCCACCCCCAAATTCATATGGTGAAACTCCAACCCTCAATGTGCCTATTTGGAGATAGGGCCTTTAGAGAGATGATTAAGGTTAATGAGGTCATAACGGCAAGGGCCTAATCCAGTAGGACTGGTGACCTTATAAGAAGAGGAAGAGACACCAGAGTTTTCACTCAGCCTGCACACACACAGAGAAGAAGCCATGTGATGGCACAGCTAGAAAGCTGCCATCTGCAAGCCAGGAAGAGGTCTCACCAGAAACTAACCCTGCCAGCACCTTGATCTTGGACTTCCAGCCTCCAGAACTGTGACACCATAAATTTCTGTTGTGTAAGCCACTGTTATGGGAGCCCAAGAAGACTAATAACTAGATGCGCATTAGCCTCTAGTCTAATCTTGGGAAAGCACTACCTAGCAATGAGCCTGTAATGTCCCCTCAAAGCAGCCTGGACAAACGTCTATGATGCCAGCACAGTGGACAGTGTCTGCATATGGTAAGTGACCACACACCCTTTTCCCTGTCCGGTGAGAGAAATAGAAACATGCTGCTTATTCCGTAGTCTGAGGTATAAATGTCCATAGGCTCTCAGCCATTGCCCTTCTCTCATATCAGGAGCCATAATTTCTCTTAAACCAAAAACAGTAAGAGATCAAACATTACTTTGAACTTCTTATATCAAAGCTTCATTAAGAGGCAGGACACCAACACTCATTTATTAAATCCACTGTTTGGGGGCTGAATATTTCACATAGGTAGAATCTTAGGGGGGTTTTGATCCATGAAGGATCAAGTATCCAATTTGGTTTGAGGTCCCTGGAGTCACTGTGGGTGGACCCCAGAAATAAGAACTTTACGGTTGTGGACTACAGTGGTATTTATTTTTATATCCATACCATCTACCAGCAGTGCCTGGAACATAAGTGCATGATAGATGTTTGTTGAATGAATAAGCCTGGATTATTAGGGCACAGCTAGACTCCTCAGGGTTATGCCAAGTGACACTAAACTCTCAGCCTGAGTTTGATGTCCTGTAGATTTTATATTATGGATGTGGACAGGGCTTCAGGAAAAAGATCAGGTGGGCCAGTGGCCCAGGCACCTAGTGCTGTACATGGGTCTCTGCTCCTGGGCTAACACTTCATCAGGTGTGTGGAGGGCTTTTGTGATTTGCCTTCTCCAAATACAAAACTAAGAAAATACTGCTCTGAATAATTTTTTGAGTCACTTAACCGATTACTGGTGGTAGATTCTCTAATCTCACATTACTGGAACACATACATGATAATTTTCCATCCTATAATACCCACAAGGTTACTCATATATTCTGCTTTAGCATCACCCTTTAGCTTTGACATCTAAGGGGCCTTGAAATTCATTCCTAAGGAAAACTGAAGAAAGCAGAGATGAACATTTGAGGACATACTAGTAAAGTGGAGCAAAGCAAATCAATTTGGAATTTATGTTGTGTGTTTTTTTAATGTCCTACTTTGGTCATTTTCCCAATGCACAATCTTCACTTTGTTTTTTGCCCTAACCATCATCCTGAAGAGCTCCAAAGAGATGAGAAAAATGTAACAAAGCCCTAGAGAAGGAAATTTATTTCTATGTGAATATTCTTTTGTATCTTAAATTTTGCACTGTATACATGGAATTTGAATAATAATCCATTCAAAAATATATAACGTTTTAATTTTAAAATCATATTTTAAGTCATGTTCTTTAATATCTGTATTAGGTATCTTTTGCTGTATAACAAATCACCTCAAAGTGTAATGGCTTGAAATAAGAACTAATGATTTGTTCACAATGCTGTGGGTTGGCAATTTGGGTAAGGCTAAGTCATGGCAGCTCATTTTTGCTTCATTTGGTCTTAGCTAGGCTCTACCGTGCATGTGCAGTCAGTTGTGAGGGCAACTAGGGACCAGCTTGTCCTGGGTAGCCTCAAAGTCCAGATGTTAACTGGAGCTATTTGCTTGGCTGCCTCAGATGCCCCTCACACAGCTCTCAACTGGCTCACTATGATCTCTTCACAAGGCAGCTGGGCCCAAGAGGGTGAAAGAGGAAGCTGTAAGGCCTCATGAGGTCTAGCCCCAAGATCATTCTGTTGCATTCCACCACTCAAAAATATCACAGAGCCAGCCCAAATCCAAGGTTTGGAAAAATGAACTCTACCCCTCAATGGTAGAAGAGGTAATCATATTACAAAGGGACAGGAGTACTAAAATAGGAGGAATTTTGTGGCCATCTTTGCAAATAATCTTCCCCTGAATCAGTTGTGGAACTACACAAAAGAGGAGAACCATGACAGGTGATAACAGTAGTCTCAAGGGAAACCATTCTGATTTTTTTTTTAAATACATAGCAATTAATATATATTTTTAAATTTTTTTAATTTTTTTATTTTTTTTTAATATATTTTATTGATTTTTTACAGAGAGGAAGAGAGAGGGATAGAGAGTTAGAAACATCGATGAGAGAGAAACATCGATCAGCTGCCTCTTGCACACCCCCTACTGGGGATGTGCCCGCAACCAAGGTACATGCCCTTGACCGGAATTGAACCTGGGACCCTTGAGTCCGCAGGCCGACGCTCTATCCACTGAGCCAAACCGGTCTCAGCGAAACCATTCTGATTATAAGCCAAAAGTCCTTTCTGGTTGAGCATAATAAAACCCACAATGGATTCAATAAAGAACTAAGGCTTTAGGTCTCTAAATAAGCTAAGATTGACCAGATTCTAAATGGATGTATTAGTTATTTATTGCTGCATAACTGATTACCATATATTAGCTTATCCTTGCCTTAGTTCACATACTCCCCTGCGGGGTTCTTTGCTCAAGAAGAAAATCAAGATCTTGGCAGAACTCACAGCTCAACTCATGTGGAGCTCGAGGTCCTGCTGGCTGAATTCAGTTCCTTGTGGTTGTAGGACTAAAGCCTCTGTTTCCTTATTGGCTGTCAAGTAGGAACCATTCTCAGCTCCTATAGCTTGTCCACATACCTTACCATGTGGCCCTCTCCATCATCAAGTCAGCAATGGCACAAGAAATCTTTCCGGTGCTCCCAACCTCCACCTCCCTGAGTCTATGCTTCTAGGCCCTGATTTACAGTGTTCACATGATTAGGTAAGGCCCACTCAGATCATCTATCTTAAGGTCAACTAATCTGAGAACTTACATTTGCAAAATCCCTGCACAGTAGTACCTAAATTATTGTATGATTGAATAATTGGGAGAAGGTGTGTATAACATGGAGGGCCAGAAATCTTGGAGCCTATCTTAGAATTCTGCCCACGTCATCTGGAATATAGATAGATGGATAGACACATAGACAGACAGATGTTCCTTAATATAAAACATATAATGTGAGGGCAGGCAGAAGATGGGAGCATTGGGGAGCTATCCCATACAAGTTCATCAGTTACTTAGGTAAACCAGAAGCCAGGTAGAATAAAGAATTCTGATTAGGTAATAGCCTAGCTCCCTCCCATACAGCTCAATAGATAGTAAGTTTTCATTAAATTCTGATGACTTGATTACTGAAAAAATAAAGACAAAGTTAAGAATATTAACTAAGTAGCAAAATATGAATATAATAGCATTCCCTTTATTTTGCTTAGTTTGCACTGTTACATTCCATGGTAACACAATGTTCTAGTGTTTCTGTTGCTGCCCAATACTTTTCAATGGAGAGACTTATAGAACTCATTTGTAGAAAATTTTTGTCAAAAGATGTATGGCTTGCCAAATAAATATAGTATGTACCTTTTAAAATGAGTTAGTACTTAGAAAGGATCAAAATTATATAACCAAATCAAGAAGAATGTGCTATAAGCGAGATCCTGAGCTGTTGTGTTAAAATAGTCTCTTTGCTTGAGCATTCGTGAGCAAAGGAATGGAATAATTTTATTAAATATGCTAATAACACCAATAATAAAAATGAATATCCTCCCCTTTAATAGTAATCTTCTACAACATGTTTTGCAAACCCAACATCAGTGGTGGAGTTCATAATGTAACTGAACACTGATGTTTTTAGAGAGTTTAAAGTTTAGAAGTTTTAATTTCAATGTGTTGCCTAAAATGCTTAATTTAGTTTTAACAAAACACTTGCTCTTTGTTATTCATAATTTTAAAATCAAAGGGACTCTATAAAATGGTGATTCAAATTTGTAACTAAATATCACCTAAGAATCAAGAGAAACAGCTGTTAGTCACATAAACAACTATTAAATGATGCAAAGACCTAAGTTTTATGTCTTATTCTTTACATAAATCAGAAACCAGAAAGAAAGGATTTCCTGAGAGTCTTCCTGTATATTAAAACTAAAATTTCCAAAAAGCTGAGAAGGGGAAAAACACTGAAACTCTCATCCTGTTAAAAATATTAAGATATCTTAATAGTAGGTAATAATGAGTAAACACACCATCTCTGCATTTAAGCATAATAAAGACAATTTCTGTATATTTCCTAATTCGAATAACTAACATATAAAACCAATGGCCAATTCACTGAGAACATTCTAGATTTTTCTCAAACATTTTATTCTTCTTTCTGCTACACATTCCAGATGCACACATTTCTATTAACAGGAAGTATCCCTTAAAACTTTTGTATTGGTAGTAACTAGTTGAATGTCACCTACCTTTTAAATGATGCCTTAAAATAAGTTTATGGAGTAGTGAAATGTAGACTAGCCTGGGGTAGAAGAGATCTCAATCCTGGCTCTGCTCCTGGCTCTGCAATCCTAATTCTGTGACTTTGGATAAGATATTTAATTCACTGTAGGCTGGCCAAAACCGGTTTGGCTCAGTGGATAGAGCGTCGGCCTGCGGACTCAAGGGTCCCAGGTTCGATTCTGGTCAAGGGCATGTACCTTGGTTGTGGGCACATCCCCTGTGGGGGGTGTGCAGGAGGCGGCTGATCGATGTTTCTCTCTCATCGATGTTTCTAGCTCTCTATCCCTCTCCCTTCCTCTCTGTAAAAAAATCAATAAAATATATTAAAAAAATAATAAAATAATTCACTGTAGGCTGTTTCCTCTGGGTTTCATTCTTTTTTAAAAATATATATTTTATTGATTTTTTTTTTTTTTACAGAGAGGAAGGGAAAGGGATAGAGAGTCAGAAATATCGATGAGAGAGAAACATCGATCAGCTGCCTCCTGCACACTCCCTACTGGGTATGTGCCCGCAACCAAGGTACATGCCCTTGACTGGAATCGAACCCGGGACCCTTGAGTCCACAGGCCCTTGCTCCATCCACTGAGCCAAACCGGTCAGGGCTAGGTTTAATTCTTAATGATTCTGTAGCAAGATATAGACATCATCTTCCATATAAAAATTGCAGCACTCTAGTATACATATATATGTATACATACATGTGTATATACAAAGGTGTGTGTGTATGTGTATATATATATATATATATATATTTAATAAAAGGGTAATATGCTAATTAGACCGGACATCTTCTGGATGTCTTTCCTGATGAAGCCGGAGCCAGAGGGAAGCCAGCCCAGGTCCCGGGTGCCTGCAGGCAGCCGGAGGAGGGAAGCCCGGGTCCCAGGTGCCAGAGGAAAGCCAGTGCCAGCAGCCGGGGGCAGGAAGGCCTACTTTTGAACGAATTTTCATGCATCGGGCCTCTAGTAATAATAATAAAAGCATAATATGCTAATTAGACCAGACAGCCAAATGACCTTCCAGACGTCCTTCTGGATGACCTTCCAGATGAAGCCAGGGCTGCGAGGGCTGAAGCAGCCACCATGGCTACAAGGGCCAAGCCCCTTGCATGAATTTCGTGCATCAGGCCTCTAGTATATATATATATAAAAGTTAAAGTACTGATAGTGTTTCTGTTGCTGGCCAGGTTTGGCTAGAAAGGAGGCCTGTTCGATCCACTTTGAGTTTCCAAGTAAAGTCCAAACTGCAGTTAAAGTTAAATCTTGCCAGAGAAAGTTTGCTCATTAACTTTGCTTAGAGAACTGTATCATCCAGACATTGAAGCGCAAATTACTGGACTTGAGTGGTAACATTCTTCTATTTGTTCTGCCCAATCTTAACATGAATTAAAAGTCTACCTAATGTTAGCTTTAGCTAGATAATGTTAATATGAATAAAAATTTGCACTTTATAAGGAGAAAGAATGAATGAGAAAAGGATAGAATCTACTGGGGAATCTAAAGGCAATTTCTGGAGATGTTTATAATCCTCCCCGTTCACCTCACAGACAGCCACTGTCCTTGCTCTGAACAACCTGCCTTGTCCTAGTTCCTGCTTGCTCTGATGACCTCCCTTTTGCAAGTCAACAGCTGAGATACATAGCAGGGAAGGGTACTTTGACACGCACCTGCTTTCCCCAGATCATTTCTGTCTACAACAACTGCTAAGCCATCTGCTATTATCTACATCAGTGCATGAAGGACTACTTAAAAGGGTAAAAGAAGGAAAAAATGCAAAAGTGTAATGGAAATTATATTTTTTTAAAGATAAAATTGACAAACTTCTGTATAAAATGATGAGAGATAGAGACAGACACACAGAGGAGAACAAGTACAACAATATTAGAAATGAAAATGCAGACATAACTATAGATACTCAAAGGCTAAGAAGAGAATATGAAAAAACTATGAGCAATAGCAATTTTATTTGAAAATTTAGATGAAATGGGGAAAGTCCTAGAAAAAGACAACTTCTTAAACCTGACTCAGGATGAAATAGGAAAATGGAATGTTTCATAAACTTTCAATGAAATGGATCAACAATTAAAATTTTCTCACAGAAGAAGAGGAACCTAGTACTATGGAAATTGGTTTTAAGAATGATTTGCTAATGGCAGTTCTTAGCTCGGCTAGAGATATTTTTAATCTTTTTTATTATAGAGACAGTTTATCACCATGACTAACTGAAAGCAGAACTTCTCTTTTCACTCTTCACTTCCCTACTTATCCGTACACCCCGTTTCAAGAAGACCCCTAATAATCTTGGTCCCACAATTTTAAGATAATCTTAATTTCCTCTCTCATGCTCCAGATCCACTTAGGTCATCAAAACAAGCCATTACTTGCTCTGCCATTTCTCTCATATCTACATTTTCCTCTCCACCTCTATTAAGTTCTGCCTGAACCACAGATACTTAATCCTCCTTGAATGGACATCCACTGGAAGGAATGCTGCTTTTCTTCCAAATGACGCACACACCAGCAGGCCACATCCACCAGGTTAATCCAGTACAAACTGTACAGCGCTTCTCCTCTCAGATCCAGAGCAGTGGCTTTTCTTATTAAAATTCAAAATTACTTCTTCCTTTCAGAAATGGTTTCCTTAAAAATAAAACTACCATATGATCCAACATTCCTTCTTCTGAGTATATACCCAAAAGAAATTAAATCAGTACTTCCAGAGATAACAGTACTATCTCCTCATTGCAGCATTATTCACAAAATCCAAGACATGGAAACAACCTTAGTGTCCGTCAATGGATGAATGGATAAAGAAATTGTGCTATGTTTGTGCAATGGAATATTATCTAGCCATTTACAACAACATGGATGAAGGACGTTATGCTAAGTGAAATAAGTCAAACACAAAAAGAAAAGAACTGCATGATCCTCACTTATAAGTAGAATCTAAAAAATGTTGAATATATAGAAGCAGAGAGTAGAATGGTACCAGGGATAAGGAGGTGGAGAAAATGGGGAGATGTTATAGTTACGTAGGATGAATAAATCTGGATATCTAATGTATAGCATGATGACTATCATTTACAATACTGTATTGTACACTGGAAATTTATTAAGAGAGTAGATTTTAGGCACTCTCACTACACACACAAAATGGTAACTATGTAAGCAAATGACATGTTAACTAGCTTGGCTGTAGTAATCATTTTACTACGTAGTATGTACTTCAAATATAACCATTTTTATTTAAAAAATGATTTTCTTTCTCCCTAAACAATGGTCCTTAGGAGCCAATGCTAATTAATTCAACTGAGCTAAATATATAAAGGCTGGAGAAATTTACTCTTATAGAATAATTCATTTTCTCATGAATTGTAGTTGCTGATCAGAATTATTATTTTGAAAAAAAAAACTTTACACATCTTCAGAAATAGTAGTGTCATAAGGATTTAGAAAGAGCTAGGTCTTAAATATTATTATTTATGAATAATATAAAAATAAATGTCTAGATAATTATTTCCTAATTAGCTATTTTCTTTTTATATTTAGTATGAAAATAGATAAGCCAAGTTATGAAGGACTCTGAATAGTTCTTTTTTTCATGAAATTTTTTAAACTACTATACAATTCTAGATAATAAATTTAATTCAATTTCTGATTTTTCCATCTTCTCAAAATACAAATGAATTCTTCAGTAACTTACAAAAGATTATAAAACCTTCAGTAATCTATAAAGTGACATGTGGATTTGGAATTAATGTGTTCTTTTATCATATTTATTTATTTATTTAACTCTCCTCAATCTTAATTAGGTTAATATAATAGTGCTCTTCTTTGCATAATGCTATAGAATTTCTTCTTCTTCTTCTTCTTCTTCTTCTTCTTCTTCTTCTTCTTCTTCTTCTTCTTCTTCTTCTTTGTTAATCCTCACCTGAGGATATTTTTTTCATTGCTTTTCAGAGAGAGCAGAAGGGAGGGAAAGAGGGAGAGAGAGAAAGAGAGAAACATCAATGTGAGAGAGACATATTGACCAGTTGCCTCCCAGCACAGGCCCCCGACCGGGGGCAGGGAGCAAACTTGCAACTGAGGTACGTGCCCTTTACCAGGAATTAAACCAGAGACCCTTCCTTGCGTGGGCTGATGTTCTAACCACTGAGAAACATGGGCCAGGGCAATGCTATGGATTTTCAAGGGAAGAGTTTACAAGGTAAATATGAAGATGCTACATAGGTGTGAATAGGACAACTAAATGGTACTAGTAAATATTTATCAAATGATGCTGCTTTTGTGTTGCTATATTTTTTCTTGCTTTTTTAACTTTTAATTTTATTTTATATTGGTTTCAGATGTACACTTTAGTGATTAGATAGTCATTTACTTTACATAGTGTTCCCCTCTACATTTCCAGTTCCTCACCTGTAAAAAAGTTGTGGTACATGTATATGATGGAATATTACTTGGCCATAAAAAGGAATGAAATCTTACCATTTGAGGCACCATGGGTGGATCTAGATACTATTATGCTCAGTCAGAGAAAGACAAATACAATTCTTACTTATTTATGAGCAAGTTATGACTACCAATAATGGGAGAAAATCAAATGTTTCATGTTATGGAGAAGTCATCAAATCACATAATTAAAAATGCCTTAGAGAGCAGTGCCATGCCTGGTGTAAGATAAGGAATGGTTGTTTTGCCAACCAGAGGGCCAAATATTATGATTAGTTCCACAGTCCAACTGATGTGAGTTAGTGTCCTATATCTCCTGCTTACGAGCTGAGTAACCTTGGTTAAGTTGTTCAACTTCCTTAAGACTCAGTTTTCTCATCTGTAAAATTGGGATTTACTTATTTATTTAACAAGTGTTTCTTGAGCACATTCTTTGTTCCAGGCACTATTCTAGTTCTTGGGAATACAACAGTGAACAATAAAGAAAAAAATTCTTGCCATTATGTATATTTTAGAATTAAACAGGAAAGGAGGAAGAAAGGAAGGAAGGAGAAGAAAAACAGAAAAGCATATAGTTTGTCAGATAGCCTTCATTATTGCTATGCTATAGAAAAATAATAATAAAGCTGGGAAAGGGATAGAAAGCATGGCAGGAATCTGTAATTTTAAATAGGGTGGCAAGGCAAGGTTTCTCTGAGAAAGTGACATTGAGCAAACACCTGCAGGACGTGAGGCAGCTCCTTGTGCAGGCATCTGGAGGACAAGCTCTCTGAGCAGCTAGAATAGCAAGAGCAGAGGTCTTAAGGCTGGCACACATGACAAATTCAAGGCACAGCAAGGGTCCAGCATGGCCGGGAGCATGAGCAGGAAATATGATAGATGATGGGGTCAGAGAGTCATGGAGGGAAGGCAGGACAGATCACATAAGCCCTGTAAGCTACTGTAGGGAGTCTGGCTTTTACTCTGAGCAAGCTGGGAAGCCACCAGAGGCTTTGGGACAGAGGAGAGACCTGGTCTGATGTACATTTTAACTGGATCACCTGGTAGCTGGGTTGAAAATAGATTCTAGGAGAACAAAGGTAGACTCAAAAAGAACACTGAGAAGGCTGTGGCATTGATCCAGGAGAGAGAATGTGGATATTTTGAAGGTAGAACCAATGGGATTCCCAATTGAATTAGATGTAAACAACAGGATTTGCAACTGGATTAGATATGGAATGAGAGAAAAAGGGTCAAAGGTGACTCCAAAGTCTTGGACCTGAGGATCTGGAAGGATGGATTCCTTTTTCTGAGATGGAGGAGGCTATGAGAGGAACTGCTTATACAGAGAACAGGAGTTCAGTTTTGGGTATGCTGAATCTGAGGTACCCTTCGTGATCCAAATGAAGATATCAAGTAAGTAGTTGGAGTTGAGTCTAAAGTTAAGAGGAGAGGTCCCGTTGGAGCTAGAAAGTTAGGGGTCATCAGTGGGTATATGATATTGAACGCAGGAGCTGCATATATCACCAAATAAGTGACTGAGGTCTGGGCCGTGGGTTATCCAAACAGAGAAGTCAGGGCGATGAGTGAAAACTAGAAAAGCAGACTGAGAATGAATGGCCAGTGAAAGAATGGAAACCAAGAGAGTATGGGTCCTGGAGGCTAAGTGGGTCCTGCGTTTCAAGGAGAAGAGAGTGGCTCACTGTCTCTCACAGATCCAGTGAGATGGGAACTGAGAGTTGAATGTTGGATTTACCCACTAGAATGTTCCTCACGGAGCAGCAGGGATGGAAACCTGGCTGGAACAGTTCCAAGAAAGAATGGAAGGAGAGGTACTGGAGGCAGCTGGTCTAGGAAACTTTTTCTAGAACAGGAAATGAAGGAGAATATAGAGCCAAGAAAGGTTTGGTTTGGTTTTTAAAGTTGCAGAAATCAATGGCATGTTGAGATCTGTGTTTAATTCTTGTTAGATTTTTTGTAAGCTGATGGCAATGATCCTTTACAAGAAGTAATGATTAACCTTACTGGCCTTTTAAACATTCAACCCAGACCTGGACAAAGTGAACACTCTGCTCCAGCCAATTTTCCTCACTTTGACATGAACACACTTGCTCCCACCTCTGAATGCTGTTCATGCCATTCCCTCTGGCAGGAGTGCTGTTCCTCCTCCTTTTTAAACAGATTCAAATTCTATCCATATATTAAGTTTCAGCTCAAGTTCTACTTCCATCAGGAGGCTTTCCCTAAATTTTGTAATCTAGATTAATTGCTTCCTCTATTTTACTTTTATAACACTTAGTATTTGTAAGACACTTTCAAGTACCTCTGTGTGCAAAGGAATGAGCTAGATTTGGGAGGTGAATAAGTTAAATAAGAAGCACAGTGTCCATGCTCAAGAAGCTAAGAACTTGCTATCTGTTGTGCATTATAATATTTTGTACATATCTTTTCCCCCTAATTACCTTGTAAATCTTGAAGGCAGGCAAGAATTAGTGCTTTCATTTTCTCAGTGTTCCACACAATGAGAGGGCCATTAGTATGATAAAGTTATTTTAATTATTTAAAATATTACTTCCCAATTATATGAAATAATTACTCCCCAAACTTTAGCTTAATAGTTTATTTCTTCAAACATTTTTATAGCAGTTATTTTAAGTCTTTCTAAAAGATGTTAGATATTTCCCTGATGTGTTTTATAAAGGTCCTTAAAGATGATATTTTCAAAAATGATTCTGATCTCCTTGTGGGAGGCAGAACTGGGTCTCTTTATTGGGAACTTTGATAAAGCTGAACTTAGGGCATATTGCACATTTGCTGCAATAACTGTCTTAAGACTCAGTTTTATATAGAGAAAAGTAATCTGATAAGCAGTTATATGGAGCGATTGGAAACTTGTGTTTCAAAAAATATCAAAGCAAATGAAAAGACAAGAGGTTTCCACAATTCCCAGTGCTTTCCTGATGACAGGGTAAACCGCGGGGACTACTATTGAGGTAGGAAATGTGAATATGCATGTGCTGAAATCACACCAAGAAGATGCTACAGGGTATTGTTCCTCGCCTCGATCGGCCTGGTATAATAAACCAGTGGAAGAATCCAGTGAGTGTACTGTTGGCAAGTTTGTGGCAGATTGATTTTCTCCTAGGCTTATTGAAGAACACAAAATTTTATTAAATGAAAGCAGCAATAATCAAAGGTACATGTGAGTCTCTTATAATTGTCAGTTAAAGAGAGTGAGGAGTAGGAAAAATAAAGTAAAATAAGATAAGCAGGTGAGCAGATGAAAGCAAGAGGAGGAAGAAAAGGAAGGGGAGGGGGAGCAATAAGAAAAAAAAGACAGAAGAAGGAAGACAGAGAGGAAGAACTGACCGGGGACAAGAGTGGGGCGGGAGGCAGAAGAGGAAATAAAAAGGCTGAGAAGGAAAAGGAAGTTAGCAGGGAGAAAGACATTGGATATTTTAAGATATTTCTTTAAAGGTCATGCCCTGGTTTTTACTGTGAATTAAAGATTCAGGAAACAAACCTTCCTGTTTCATGTGTGTGATTCTTGTGTTCCTCATAAGCGCTTGTTGTGTATTAAGATAAGAGTATCTGCAAAGAGAAGGGGGTTGCATCTAAAGGCTGGGGCCCTTTCCTCGAAAAAGATACATGTCTTTTACACTTGAAAAAGGAAGTGAGACAGAGAGCCTTGGTCTTGCTCAAGAAGGACTCAATCCATGCAAGAGACATAGTCTACATAAAAGGTATCCTATCTAATAAAAGAGTACTATGCAGATTGATCATCACTGCAACACACAATATAGCTGCCCCCATGTGGTCAAAGATCCTGCACCCATGTGGACACAAGATGGCCACCACAAGATGGCCAGCAGGGGAGGGCAGTTGGGAGGCACCCGGCCTGCAAGGGAGGGCAGTTGAGAGGGACCAGGCTTGCAAGGGAGGGCAGTTGGAGGTGATCAACCCTGCAGGAGAGGGCAGTTAGGGGTGACCAGGCCAGCAGAGGAGGGCAGTTGGAGGTGATCAACCCTGCAGGAGAGGGCAGTTAGGGGTGACCAGGCTGGCAGAGGAGGGAAGTTGGGGGCAAACAGGCTGGCAGGGGAGCAGTTAAGCATCAACCAGGCTGGCAGCGGAGTGGTTAGGGGGTGATCAGGCTGGCAGGCAGAAGCGGTTAGGGGCAATCAGGAAGGCAGGCAGGCAAGCAGTTGGGAGCCAGCAGTCCTGGATTGTGAGAGGGCAGTCGGACATCCCTCCAGGAGTCCCAGATTGGAGAGGGTACAGGCTGGGCTGAGGGACAACCCCCCGCCGTGCACGAATTTCCTGCACCGGGCTTCTAGTACATTAATATGATTTAACGTAACATTGCATGTTCTGTCATTTGAAGCTTAATATATCATAATTTCACAACTGACGGCTTCTTCAGATTGAAACATGGAAGCACAGGGTGGGGCAAAAACAGGTTTACAGTTGTGAGTACTCTAAATAGAGTTTTATTCTTGTATGATTATTTCTTAATTATTGTATTGTTTTCCATATGAACAACTGTGAACCTACTTTTGCTCCGCCCTGTACACAGTTATCTATATTTGAGTTCAGATAAAAGTAGAGTGCTGAATCCAAAGCCAGGACAGATGAAAACCAAGACAAAGTTGTCCTGGTCGGGAAGGTATAACACAGCCATGTCTGGGGAAGGTCTGTCAGGAGAACAGACAGAAGAAGTAGGGAACATTCAGGTAGAGGCCAAAGAAATAGTATCTACCTGGCTGGGGGTCTCACTGCTGCTCACCATTTAGGTTTTCTAAGTCTCAGGTTGTCTTAAGGGCTACTCCCTGTAATTATCAGAAGGCCATTCCCCCAAAGTAGGGACCCTGACTCTTTAAAGATTTCCTTTCTTGATTTCCAGGCAGGGGAAGCTATGCTGACATTTACTAATTCCAATTAACCTTATTATGTCTAACAGTCTTTGTTAGAAACCTTAATTCCTCAAATTATAATAGTTTATATATAGTTGACCCTTGAACAAACAACATGGGTTTGAACTTTAT
Organism: Cnephaeus nilssonii; assembly: GCF_951640355.1. Classification (NCBI taxonomy): domain Eukaryota; kingdom Metazoa; phylum Chordata; class Mammalia; order Chiroptera; family Vespertilionidae; genus Cnephaeus; species Cnephaeus nilssonii. The sequence goes on along the minus strand of NC_137072.1, from coordinate 28,041,480 downwards.
GGATCTACTTATATGTGAATTTTTTTCAATAAATACCTGTACTGTTCTATCCATGGTTGGGAGTCCTCAGATATGGAGGGCTGACTGTATGCATTGTTCGACACTATCCTATATAATAAAGAGGCAATATGAAAATTGACAGTCACACCATCACAAGATGGTGGCACCCACAGTGGGGGCGGGGCTGGCTGCTCCACGCACAGGCCGTCAGAGTCCCCACAGCCCCACCGGGGGCCTCGGGTTCTCCTGCACCCCCCACTGACTGAGGCGCAGGCAAACCTCAGATGGCGGTTGCCCAGCCACCCAGGGCCGGCCCAATTATTTATTGTAGTATATAGAAATACAATTGATTTCCATATAGACCTTGTATCCTATGAACTTGATAAACTCTCGTGCTACTTCTAGTAGTTTATTTTGACAGTCTTTTGGGATTTTTAATGTAGATAATCATGTCCTTTGCAATAAATCGAGTTTTATTTCTCAGGTTCACTGTTTGTTTGTTTTTAATTTGGCATTTCTTTCAGGGGGCTCCGGGAAAAAAGGCGTATCTACAGCAAATGAGAAGAATCAGATCCAGTTCCATATTTATATGCTGACAAAACCTACATTAAACTGCTGCTTTATTAACTGCATTCATTTTAAAATTGTCTGTGAAACTAACTGTGCCTGTGTCATTTGTGCTCTGTGACTGATTCCTACTGCAGACTATTTGGTTCTAAGCTCTAAAGTGTTCAAACTATAATGTTCACTTTGGATGAAATATTTCCTCTTGTGGGCCACTTTTTAAAACATACACAAAATGGAACGTTTGTGGCTAGACATAAGCCAAATGCTACAGGGCAAGGGAAAATTAAAGCAAGACATTTGATTAAAGAGTTTAAGATCAGGGAATTAAAGAATGTAAAGGACAAAAAGGAAGCTAACAGTTAGGCTGGAAATCTATTAAAGGAAACAGGATACATGGCCTTGAGAACTCCCCTAGATTCCCAGACTAGAAGCATGTGCCAATTGAGGTTGGAGAAGAGAGGAAGAAGAATAAACAGGATTTGAAACAGAGGGATTCAGATGCTGTGAGGCTTTCCCAGCCGATGTGGGAAATGAGCCCTGCTCCACAGTGTGCTCATCGGCGTTGGAACCAGCATGTGGAGGGAAAATGCTTGAGGATGGAAAAGATCTACAGAAATATCTGGCAGTTAGAGGATTTGTCAAAACAATGCTAACAAAATATATTCGAGTTGCTCTGGGACCCCCCAGCTAGTTTCTCTCGAAGCTCATTACATAAGACATCTTGAATACCAGAGAAACGACCCCTATACCAAGAAAGTTTTCCATGGTCTTTTCATAAAGTAATATACCTAGTACTATTTTTAATCTTAATTATTCTAGCAACACTTTAATGGAGTCTGTCTTTCAACATGGATTCAACAAGCATTTACACATTCATGCCGGGGCCAGGCAGCATTTTAGGACCCTAAGAATATGGGTATTAATAGAGTTCACTGCCCTCTGCAAGGTAACAGGGCAATGGAAGAGACAGACAACAAAGTAACCAGTTGTGATGGACAAGCAGCCAGGAGCCAGGATGTGGGATTCTTAACCCGGACTGCAGAGGTGCGTCAGAGAAAGCTTCCCAGAGGAGACTGCACCTACGGTAAAGGGTCTGTACACTAGACAGCCTTTAATCAGCTGTTGGTTCAGAGAGATGGGCAGTTAATCAGAACGATAAATTATATAAAAATAACTGATGCCTTAAACACTTAATTTAAACAGTAACATATACAGGGCATGTGTTCACCAGGTTATTTGGTTGTAGGGTCAAGGTTTTCTTTTAGGTATAAGCCTTCTAACTGGAGTTCCCTTGTTTCTTTTGCCACAAAGATCACACCCATAATGCATTAACTACACAATTTCCAGTGCTTTTCTTTAAATGGGAGCCAGAATGTGGAGAGGATTGTAAAGCAATCTGAATAGAGAATCCTTCTTGATGTTCAGTACTGTATTTGCCTTATATGATTCTCTTGCCCACACCTGATTCAATAGCATTTGTCTTAAGCAGTCCATCTTCATCCTTTTCCAAGCATTTGATTTGATTTTTATAGTAATGACTTTATTTTGGCACTCATAAATTGTTGATTCATTTAAGGTTTAATTACATTATTACAATAACAATTGGTGCAAACAAGTTTGAAACAAACATTTTCTTTTCAGTTATCAAACAACTCAATCAGTAAAAGCCAAAGTGTGCAGCCATCAGCTGCAAGGGTCTAGCATATCCTGGGACTCACTGCGCATCTCACAGGGAGGATTTAGAGTGACAGTTAATCCAGGAGGTGCTAAATGGAGATCTGTTAAAAGGACATCTATGCCTGACTGGCATAGCTCAGTGGTTGAGTATAGACCTATGAACCAAGAGGTCATGGTTGGTTCCCAGTCAGGACACATGCCCAGGTTGTGGGCTCAATCCCCATTCCCCAGTGTGGGGCATGCATAAGGCAGCTGATCAATGATTCCCTCTCATCATTGATGTTTCTATTTCTCCCTCTCCCTTATTCTCTGAAATCAATAAGAATCTATTTTTTTAAATATTTTTTAAATAAAAGGACATCTACTACAGTAAAGGCACAGACATTCCAAGAAGAGTAAACAGCACAAAGATATGGATATGGGTACAAATGCACACAAATGTATATGGAGAATGATAATGAGTTCAGACTTCAAGCTAAATATCTCACAGTTGGACTTTGCATTTTAAATGCCTATAAACCATCCATTTTCCTTAATTTTCTTATTGTTTAACAAAGATGTCAAATTCATCTTTCTCAACATGAACACTAAGCACTGCTTAGGACCCTGCATTATAATGAACTTGCCAACATCAATTACAAGGCATGTTTCTGAACAACGGAGCATTGTAAAATGTCTATTGTCTGCGTCATCAGCTTCCATGGTACATGCCCCCAAACTGTTCCTAGCAAACATAAAACAATGTAGAAGCAGGTAAGGTTCAGAAAACACGTGAAGGACCATTTAAAAACCACTGGAAACTCTGAAAGAGGCTTATTAACAATGTAAACAATCTAATAGTCATAAGAACAATAAATAGTCCTAGCTGGCTTGGCTCAGTGGATAGAGGGTCAGCCTGCAGACTGAAGGGTCCCAGGTTCAATTCTGGCCAAGGGCACATGCCTGGGTTGCGGGCTTGATCCCCAGTAGGGGGTGTGCAGGAGGCAGCCGATCAATGATTCTCTCTCATCATTGATGTTTCTATCTCTCTCTCCTTCTCCCTTCCTCTCTGAAATCAATAAAGAAAATATATTTTTCTAAAAAAGAACAATAAATAAAACCATGAAATTCTTCAGAAGATGTGAGAAGTGTGCGAAGTATTGAAAAGGCTGAAGGAGAAGTGGCAGAGCCAGTTGCCCAGGGACCACCGTTTTGTTTGGCCCTCTTTATCTCAAAGTAAAAAGAACTTCGGAATCAGTTTTTCCAGGGAGCTTGAAGATCTTTGAGTAGCTTTCCATATTTGGGCACCACAAACTGCACTTATGACAAATGTGGCAAAATAACTCAAGCAGCTGACAAATGCAGGGGGAACGTAGGCAGTGGAACTATTAAGTCAATAATAAAGAAGACTTATAAACCAAAACACATACATAACAAAGTTTCTTTATCTTGGTCAGTAAGTATTTAGGAGGAAGAAACACTTGTACTTCTGGTGGCCCACCAACCACCAGATGCATTACAATAATTATATTGATTAGAATATCATTTTCATTGTGTGTGTGAGAGAGAGAGAGAGAGAGAGAGAGAGAGAGAGAGAGAGAGAGAGAGAATATCCCTTCCAGCCCTGCCAATTTTTCAACTTGGCATTAAATCTCTGCCCTTTCTCAGGGTCATCCTTCATTCCTTCTTCTTTGACCCTCTGGCAAAGCCTCATCTAGTCCCTCTACACCTTCCTAGGACAGTGTGCAGAGCTGGCCCCTAATCTGTAATTGCTCCAGCCTCCAGCCAGGGTCTGACAGTCATAAATGTGATTCTTCTGGCAGCCCTGCAGGGAGCTTATAAGAACAGGCAAACAGGAGGGACCAGCCCTGCTTTGCAGCTGTGACATCATGTGCCAAAAATAGGCATTAATGTCGCGTGGAAGAGAAATAAGAATAAGGGACAGAAAGAATTTGCCTCATATTATAACTGAGCTATGGTTTACAATCCACATTTCTTGGTCATTTTTATGGTGAAATTTGAGTAGTTTTAGAACTAGTGTTACTGCTTAGAATAAGAAGAAATTGGCACAGAGAAATGATTGATTTAAATAAATATTCAGGAGTGCTTTAGCCAGACCCACTCAGTTTGATACAACAAGCAAAATCGTCCAACCCTGCATGCAGCTGCTCATGGGTAAATGAACAGCTAATTTCAACAGGGCTGCTGAATAATCAAGGCTTAAAAGGAGACATCCTAATGGAATCTGATCTCTTGCCTACTCATTAGAAAACCTACAGCTGTACATCAAAGCCAATCACATGCTCCTCCTTCATTAGGGCCACAGGGAGACTGGGATTCTGGGTCCCTCCAAAGTACACATAGGACTCTTTTAAGACAGTGGTTGTTTTGAAGTTGACAAAGCAGAAGAGAAGAAAGAAGCAATCTCTTATGACGGTGATGATTTTAGTTAGCTTTCTGAGGGCTGGTCACTGCTGGCCACTACCAGTCCCTGACTGGCCTTGGTTTACACAAGAACCTTCTTGTAACATGAATGAACTGAGATCCCCTCCCCCTCTCTTCTGTCTCTAATATACAATTCATTAGAGGAACAATAAAAACAATGCTGTTTTATATTTGAATGGCAATTTAGAATTTTCCATTGTCCCATACACTCGTCCAAGAGCTAGAGATCTTGGCATTTTGGTGCAAAAGAGCATATTCTACCCAATTCTGCTTTTTAGTTTTTCATTTGGAGTCACAGTTATCATAGGAACTAGTTTTCGTGGAAACAGATTGTGGCATTTGATATGGATCGTTTTATAGCTTTAGGTGTCTTATAAGTCTCCGTGTATCTCAGCACAGCTCTTGTGCCATGCATAAAAAATACCACTGAGGACATACTCAGTGGACATACTCAACGGCCTCTGAATTTGCTTCTGATCTGCCCTCATGTAAGCCATTTGTACCTCACTCCATCTTTCGGCCATCACATTATACATCCTCATTTATTATCCAGATTTTCTTCTGCACCCACTGGCTATGCTCCCTGTTCTCATCAATATTTCTCCTCCCACAGGATGCTCCTAATTAGAAGTGACCATGGCCTAAAGGTGGGCTTGAGAAAGATCATTTACAAGGCAGGCACTGGCGGGCCTATTTCCTCCCAGGCATCAATTACCACCAGGGCAATTTAGGTAAATTGTCATTGCTTGAATAGCATAGTCTAAATTATGGTCATATGATTAAAAAGGAAAATTTCTGAAATGAATGGTTATTAATTCTTAAAGTATTGTAATCTCATTCTATCAAAACACAATTGTCTCACAGTCTAAAATTTCCTACTTTCCAATATGCTTAAATTAATATTATATTTAGAATATTATAATTAGAATGGCTTTTAGAAACTGACCATGCCAATAAACAGAAAGGAGACACATGCAGAATCTAAAGAACGTCATCCAAATATCTGCTTAAAGTAGCAGCTCTGTGAGACAGAAAGAATATACTAGTAAAAAGAATTCAGAGCAGAAACAAACATTTAACAATGAGGTTATGGAGCAAAGAGGGAGAATGAAATTGGGGTTTGGAGGGAAGGTCACGTGGTATAATGTGCTAATCAGAGGACACAATTGAGAGTAATTAGAAAAAATAAGCATGAATTCAGAGGACCCTACATCGGACATTAACTTGGAGTTCCCTGTTGGCATAATCCATTAATTAAGAAGTCTCAAACATCATTAGTCATTAGGGAAATGTAAACCAAAACCACAATGAGATAACCACTTCACACCCACTAGAATGGCTATAATATTTTTAATTGAAAAAACAAAACAAGTGTCAGTGAGGATGTGCAGAAATTGAAACCCTCATTCATTGTGAATGAGGATATAAAATGGTCAGGTACTATGGAAAACAGTTTGTTAGTTCCTCAAAAAGCTGAACCTTAAAATTACCACGTAACTCAGCAATTCCACTCCTAGGCATATATTCCAAAGAACTGAAAACACACAAATTCATGCACAGGCATGTTCATAGGAACATTATTCATAATATTCAAAAGTTAGAAATCCCAAATATCCGTTAATGAATGAATGTGGTATATCCATACAATGAAATATTATTCAGCCATAAAAAGGAATGTTGATACATGCTATAACATGGATGAACCTTAAAAATATTATGTTGAGAGAAAGAAGCCAGATATAAAAGTTTACCTTATTTTATGATTCCATTTATATAATATATCTAGAATAGGCAAATCCGTAAAAATAACAAGTAGATTGGTGGTTACCTGCGGTTGGGGGTAGTGATTAATGAGGAGTAACTGCTTAGTGGGTACAGAGCTTTATTTTGGAGTGATGGAAATATTTTATAAATAAAGGGGTGGCTAAAACTGGTTTGGCTCAGTGGATAGAGCGCCGGCCTGCGGACTGAAAGGTCCCAGGTTCGATTCCGGTCAAGGGCATGTACCTTGGTTGTGGGCACATCCCCAGTAGGGGTTGTGCAAGAGGCAGCTGATCGATGTTTCTCTGTCATCGATGTTTCTAACTCTCTATCCCTCTCTCTTCCTCTCTGTAAAAAATCAATAAAATATATTTTTAAAAAAAGGGGGGGTGGCTGCACAACATTGTGAATGTACTAAATGCCATTGAATCTTTTTTATCTTAAAAGGGGTATTGTTGTGTTACATAATTTTTTAAAGGCTCAATAATGCAGTCCATTGGTGAAAAAAAATTATTCTGGATGTCTGTAGCTCTTCATTTCACACCCAGGCCAGTCTCTCTAATTAATGTGCAACTCAGTCTCATTGAATGGAAATCCCACTCCCTTGAAACAGTATTTCCAAAAATACTTGGAGAGAAAAATGAAATTAAAGTGGGATACTGTAATTGGTTCCTTTGTGAGTATGTTTAACTCCAGGCTAGCTTAGAACTATGTATAAGATGATTCAGTAAATGCAGTTTATAGTATTCCTATTTTTGTGTTATATACATTGTGTGTGCCTTGTATTTGAAATGTTTGTATTGTCTAAATTAATATTTGGCATGAATAATTGATTTAGACTCATGATTATTATTATGATTATTTTTTAAATCCTCACCCAAGGATATTTTTTTAATTGCTTTTAGAGAGAGAAAAGGAGAGAGAGACAGAGAGAGAGAGAACCATCGATGTGAGCAAGAAACATATATCTGTTGCCTCCTTTATGCACCCTGATCAGGGATCAATCTGCAACCCATGTATATGCCCTGACCTCTAATTGAACTGGTGACCTTTTGGTGCATGGGGTGATGTTAAACCCTGCTAGAGCTAGATTCATGATTATTAAGGTGACAAAGTAAAATATAGTTGTAAATAGTACTAAAAAATTTAGGAGTATTTAACATTATATTTAAGTCAATTAACATGACATATATTATCATATTATATATAGTAGATTCATATTAAGTAAGTTTTGGTGTTAGAAAGATAATTGAAGGACTTGGAAATTAAGATAACTATATAAACTGCATGTGTATAAATATATTTAAAATGTTTAAAGGAGTTTAGGTTTTAAATAGGACCAAAGATTAATCAAAGAGCTTTTAAAGTGGTTTTTAGAAAGGTATTGGCACTACATAGCAAAAATAAGATTTATAAATTAAGCAAAATTATGACTTTTAAAAATCAAGTATTAAAGTTAAAAACACATAAGTCGCAAAAATGTGAACAATCTTTCAATCTAAGAAAATGAAAAAATATGTACTAGTATGTTCCTGAGGTTACATAGTAAATGAACAACACATATCATGGTAAAGCTGTCTGATGGAGCTTTAACTCCTTCCACATGATGCTGCGTATGGATGGGGGTTTCCTTGGCTGCAGAATTTCCTGTCCTCCATACAAGCTCAGTGCAATAATCAAGACTTTAAAGAAAACACACAAAATGTGCTCCTCTTGCTCGCTTCAGCAGTTTGTATTAAAGTAAGCACTTTATACCCCATACACAATGTTAAAACTTGGTTGTTGAGTTCAATATACCATCACTTCTCCCTCAGGGTTAAAAGACACAATGGAAATAGATTTGCAGGAAAATGTCTGAATTTCATGATTGATCATAGCAATTACCAGTATTAGCAAAACTTACGATGGCCTAGAAATGCCCACTGCTCCGAAAGATTCTCAACAAATAAGAGACAAAATGATATACCTGTACAGAGCTGAATTTTACATATATATTTTACTCAGCTCTCATTTTCAAAATCATGTTTTGAAATAAACTCTCTTTAAGAGAGGTCAGTTCTGTATATTGAAAGAAATTCAGCAAAGGATTTTCAAATGCTATGGTTTGAAATTCCATGAATTGTGATGGGATCTAGTCTGTTTGAAATGGTTTACCTAATAGACTTTTATTATTATTTTACATTTATTGAGAACCAACAAAACAATGAACACAAAGAAAAAACAAAGGCATGTATTTGCAATCTCAACCAAGCCTCTATTTCTATCATAAATGTAGACAATCTTTTTCCAGGACAATGTGCAATTATCTTGCATGTTTTCCTTTGTTTCCTTCTCACATATGAATCTCAATGTTCTTCCCAAAGCTCTGCCTGAAAACCATCCTAGCATCTCTCCAACCATTCTCCCTTTCCAAGTTTCCTCTTCCAGGAGTTCTTCTCTGAGCCACTACCATAGCATCATCAATTAAAAGTACCTTACTGCCACTTCTAAGTTTTTGCTCATGGCTTTTCTGCGATAAACTTGTCTTTTACATTAGGTTCAAATGAAAGAGATATATAAATTTCAGGCAGGATTTTTAGAATCAATCTATTTTTAGGGATAGATACCCTTTCTAGATTATGGCAGGGATTCCCCAAGAGTAGGTCAAAATTGACTATGATCAACATAATCCCTGATTGATTTATAAGAAGATTACCACCATGCCCTTCAACCCTGGCCCTGCGCTTTAATGAAATTCCCAGGGAAAAGAAAGCACTGCTGAAAGGAGATCCCATCTTCCCTCCTTCTCTAACCTCTCAGTCCCCCACTCCAAAGACATCATAAATAGCCCCAACTGTTCCTTTTTCCTAGTGAATTGAGCAACCTCCTTAATGCAGAACTGGCTACATAGCTTGTGGGGCCCAATGCAAAATGAAAATGTGTGACCCCTTGTTAGAAAAACTGACTAAGCATTTCAATATGGTGAGAGCATAGCATGAAGCCCAGTGCAGGGCACTTCTAAATTCTGGTCCCTATAGGACTACCAGTATAAGGTCATGTGTCAGGAAAAAAAGTGCAAACTTCTGATCATCAGAATCAGAATCTTCTCCCATAGGATTTAGAAATCTGCATATGAAATTTATTACATAAAGGAAATCCAAAGGTAACGTTTTCTTAGGTAAAGGATGGGAGTGAAGAAGGGCCGAGAGAGAGAAGATAAGTAAGGTCTGAGACACAGAACCAGAAACACAGGACATGGCAGAGGAATTGAGAGGCTGACCAGCAAATGACAGAGAAGAGAGGGTCCAGGGCAAGAAGTGCCAGAGAGGAGAGGGATTCATAGATTAGCTGGAGGCCGATACAGGAATAAACAACCTTCGTAAAATCATACAGCTACTCAAAAGCACCTCATTGAATGAAGGCATCTTTCAAGAGATCATGGCTAATTTATATAGGTCTTTCATTGTGAAATTGACAAATAGAAAGAACCTTCACGAAATACTTTAAGAGACTGTACATATACTACACTTGGACTCCTGGTTTTCAAATAATAATGCAGGAAGATATAAATGATGCTAAAACTATCCTGAGCAAATCTTAATCAATCTGATACTTCAGAAAGCACCTCAGGATCTTGCTGTGCCTTGGAATAAAAACATTAGGATTTCATGGTTGAATTAAATTGCTTCATTCAAAAATTAACTAAATTAAATTCATGAAATAGGTTAATTTATTGATGCTTGAAAGCTTGAAAAGACCAGATAATCCCTAATCCACAAATTACTAAATTACCTTTCATTAAACAAAGTAATTAAATAATAAATAATAGGGGTCTAACAAATATTTATTGAGCAAATGAATAAATGAATGAGTGTAGATTAATTTTTATTAGCCCCCAAATGTCAGGAATATAATTTTCCAACCTGAAACCTGATAAATTTTATTCACAAAGAGATCAGAGAAAATATTGATTCAATAGACATTTGATTTGCAGGATTAACCCTTTGCACTCGCTTGCTTTTTTCTCGATTCCTTTATTCTACTCGGGATTTAATTTTTTAAATACCCCAGATTTTACAAAGCGTGGCAGAGGAATAAAAAACTGGAGTTTCTTTTCATACAAACTTATTTATTTGGATTTTTTTATATTTCAAATTATTGATACATTCAAAGAGTAATTTTAATCTCGATGCTAACCGTGTCGAGTCACACTCGACATCCGAGTGCAAAAGGTTAACCTTGTATTTGTTGTACTTCCCATAAGAAATTTAAAACATTTCTGATCATTCTTTGTGCCACTTTTAACAAATCTAGAGAAGAGATTAAATGAGTTACAATGACCGAGTCTCAGCTCACACGCCCATAAGTAAAGGAGTGTGGAGCCATTGCAGTGGTCCCTGAGCGCTGTAAAGTGGACTAGGATGGATGTTTTTTTCTGTCATTGAGAAATGCTTTTAAGATAGCATGTCTAATTCTTATGTTTTTATTTACTTGTTTATGTTCTTTGTCATGTTAACATTCTTATTTTAAAAAAACATGTCTTATTATTGTAGTACACTTTTTTAAATATATGATTTTATTGATTTTAGAGGCCGAGAAAGGGAGAGGGAGAGAGGGAGAGAGAGAACATCAATGTGAGAGAGAAACACTGATCAGTTGTGGGAACCAGACCCACAACCTGGGCATATGCCCTGACCAGGAATCGAACCAGCAACTTTTTGGTGCCTAGGACAATGCACAACCAACTGAGCCATACTAGCCAGGGCAACATTCTTATTTTATTTTTATTTTTTTAGCCTTTCCCACATTGTCTTAGTTTGTTAGGGCTGCCATAATAAAATATCACAGACTGGGTGGCTTAAACAGCAGAAATTTACTTTCTCACAGCTCTGGAGGCCAGATGTCCAAAATCAAGGTGCTGACAGAGCTGGATTCTCTGTGACCTCTCTCCTTGGCCTGAAGATAGCTGTCCTCTTGTGTCTCACATGGTCTTCCTTCCGTGTGTGTCTGTTTCTTAATCTTACCTTCTAATAAAGGAACAGTCAGATTGGATTGCAATCTACCATAAAAGCCTAATTTTAACTTAATCACCTTTTTATAGGCCCTAAATCCAAATGTGTCACATTTTAAGGTACTGAGGGTTAGGGCTTCAACTTATGAATTTGGAGGGGACACAGTTCAGCCCCTAACACATATCATTTTCTATTAAGTTCTTGGAGATCTAATCCTGCTTTTTGAGACTGCTGCCTCTAACTCATAATGAAGTTGCTCCTCAAAGGTTTCATAATTTGAAATTGTGATCTTTATCTTCAATGGAGCTTTATCTGTGGGTATCCTTTCAAAGGATTGTGGACACATCCTCCCAAAGAGGCTTTCCATTTGTTTTTGCCAGGTACTCTGAGAACTTACTGACCCGGGACGTTTTGTATATTCATTTTTCAACTTGGAGAGTGACAGGACTCTACAACAAGCTTGAATCTCAAACCCATATATCATAGATAGACTCTGACCATGATTTTCATGAGAGAGGTGTTTTTTTTTCCTCACTTCAGTCCATGCTGAGATAGACAAGTCTCCTTGGTATCTCACTTTAGATAAGGCTGTAGTTCCTCAAGGTCCTGGTTTAATGAAGGGGTCTCATTTACAACACCACGCCTCTCAAAGGGCCCAGACCTTGCCCTGTGGCAGTCAGATTCTTGGGGTGGTTCACATGATATCTGTCTTGTGCTATTCATGCCCTTGGGTGATCTCCTCTCTGGTGTAGGCAGGACTTGTGACTGCTACTAACCAGCAGACCATTGCAAGGATGATGGAATACACAGAATTACTTTATGTAAGATTCTAGTACCCATTCTGCTGGAGCCCTCCCTTCCTGTGAGGAAGAAAGCTGCCTGACTGAGGCTCCCATTCTTAGAAAGCTCACCTGACATTGAAGGAAGCTTTTGGCCAAAAACTAGAAAAAAAAAATGAAGCTCTCAATCTTAAGACCACATATAATTTAATTTTGTCAGTAAGTGTGGCTTCTTCCATGGAGACATTTTATTGGAGACCCTGTGCCGTGTTCAGACTCTTGAGTTGCAGAAACTGTGAGATAACAAATCTGTGTTGTTTCAAGTTTGGGTACTGTTACACAGGAAGAAAAAAAAAAAAAAAGGCTAGAATATTCCCCAATCCATAGAGGTATCAAACCTAAGCCCTGAGATGTTCAAGCCCTCCTGCCACAGCCCCAATTTATGAGATTACTAGTTGGTTTTTAGTTGCCTATTTGGTTTTGGCCCCTGGGGATTTTCATTATTTCTTTAACAATGAGCTGTGCATTTATAAAAATATGTTTGTTAATTTTTATGTAGCATATGTATATATTTTTATTAATTTATTTCCAAACTGAATGGCTTCCAGGTTATAAAGTCCTCCATATTGTTAGAAATGGAAAGGCTTGTTAAAAGTTTCCAATCAAACTAAAAGCATCGTGCTTTCTCTTTATATTCTTTCCACAGAAAATTTATCTACTTACAAAATTCAAATATAACCTCTCTGTGGATGACACTCAAATCTTTGGAATGTTAAAACAGGGCAAGATAACCTTTAGACTGAACCTAGGCAATCTTGTTTTCCAAAGAACTGTTTGCAAAGATAACAAGAAAGCAGTTATTATGATTATTGTTATTTTGTCCAGAGTGACATCTCTGAGTTCCTATTTGTATCTAACAAAGTGTGGCCGTGGTAACACACAACACTTACTGAATGACTTCTATGTGCCAGGCACTGTTACCAATATTTTCCATATATTAATTCATTTATCCCTCACAACAAGTCTTTGAGATAAAAAAAAAAAAATACAGATGAGGAAACAAAAATTAAGTAGCATGATCACGGCCACAAAGCACAGAAGTGGTGAAACTTGGATTTGAACCCACGGCATCTAACTCCAGATCCTGAACCATATACTATACTGCTTCTCAATAAATGTTGGTTAAATGAATGTGTGCATGAGTGAATGGTTTCTCCAGAATGATAGGAAGTAATCAATTGTCTTTTTCATTTGCCTTCATTGCTCACTTTAGTGTATCCTAGGCAAACTCTCTTTGTATCCACATCTCTCAAGGAAGATTCTCATGTGCTTTAGTTCTCTTGGACTAACCAACTTCTACCAATAGAGCTCTCACATGAGCCTGATATGACCTGGCTGGGTGGCAGGTACTAGATAATAAGAGAGTTCTTTCCTCCAAGTTAAATAAAATCAGCAAGTTTTCTTTTTGCTTGCTGGACTTCCTAGCATAGCACCTTGCATAAATGCTAGCTAGCTAGCACTCTAGAATTTTAGAGCTAGAAGGGCCTTAGAGATAATGGTAGGGAGACTGAGGCTCCAATCAGCAAAGTCATCAAACTGCCCATGGCCACACAGTTAGTGATCCCCGGGCCAGAGGAGACAGAATAATCCATAATCTGTTGGTGCATCCTTTTCCTCCAAAGAAAATACCTAGCTCTGACATTTTCCCCCATTCTTTTTTTTTTTTTTTAAATAGGAAACTTGCTTTAAAGGAGTTATAATCCAATTGCAATCATTTCACCCTATACGTAGCATAATTTGCTTCCACTTCCAAGTGGGTTTAGAATAATAGGATTTATGCTGGTTCCATTATGTCCTACAAGGTGAATGTTCTTTTGCCTCACAACTGAAGAGACTGCTTTTCTTACCAGAAGCTTTAGCAGAAGGGGAAAATGTGTTTTAACCAAATGTGTTTGCTTAGATCATGTAATTGAACATCAACAAAGTCCTACACGCTGTAGTTTTTCTTAGGCAGATAAAAAAACAAGTTGAAACTTTCTAGTGGCCCCAATTGTATTATGCATACTATATATATTGCATATATAATAACTACCAATTTTGATAAACAGATAAAACACATGTTGGGGTCCTCGGCCACATGAAACTTCTTAATAATTCAAGCCAAAATTGGTTTGGGAAAATACAAGTTGCTGCGTTGGGCACTATCCTTGGGTTACACAAAGAGATGCAAAGGCAAGTTGGATTTGAAGGGCCAGTTCACGTGACTGACCCTTGGGTACAGAGCCTCAGCAGCCATTGCAGGCAGCCAGGAAATAATTCCAGAGGGCGATTTAAAGTCACTTTGGGCAAAGACCTAAGAAAACGACTGTTTGTTGATGGATTTTTAAAAAAGCTACTGTGATATTACTTATTTGGAAATGACCTAATGGTGCCAGTAACAAGGAGGAGAGATCAAGTGTAAGGAGGAAGGATACTTCCCCTCCCTCTGTGACTTCTTATTCTCTCTCCCTCTGTCTCCTGGATCCTGTTATTGCAGTAAGATGGCAGAGCTGTGAAGGCCAACATATTTGAGAATCTGCAACAATAACACAGCAATGGTAATGATGATGGCTAACATTTGTTGAATGCTTACTATGTTTCAGGCATTCTTGTCATTTCATTTTTATTTAATCCTTTACTGTGTATTTGGCATTGTGCATTCCATATATTGCATTTTATTAATCCTCACACCTAGCTGATGAGCTAGGTCTTGTTATCCTATTTCACAGCTAAGAAAATTTCCCAAACAACAAGCCAGAGCTGCCTAACTTGGAACCGGCCTGCCTAACTTGGAACCTCATGACCTCTCCCACTTATGCTGCCTGCTATTGCTAAGGCCCCTCAGCACCATATACATTAGTAGACATAAATATTGCAAATGTGGCTGATGTTTTCCTCTATGCTAGAAGCCGGAAAGTGTAGGTTGTCATCTCGGTTTTGCTTTCAATTTGCCATGTGACCTTAACAAGTGACTTGGTTTCTTTACTTGTAAAGTAAAAGTTATATCGGTCAAGATATTTTAATGAAAAATTTGATTAAATGATTGTGAAAGCACTGAAAGGATGCTGAACAAATGTGGGCATTGGTATGATTGGTTGTGTTTCCAAAATGCAGAAATCTTTCTTCTTGTTTGACAGACAGGAGAGGTCTTTATTTTTGTTGTTGTTAATCCTCACCTGAGGATACTTTTTCCTATTGCTTTTCAGAGAGTGAAGGAAGAGAGGGAGGGAAAAAGAGGAGAGAGAGAGAAATGTCAGTGTGAAAGAAACACATTCACAAGTTGCCTCCCAAAGGCACTCCGACTGGGGGCAGGGAGCAAACCCACAATCCAGGTACATGCCCTTGACTGGGAATCAAATCCAAGACCCTTCAGTGGGCAGGCCAACACTCTAACCATTGATCCACACCAGCCAGGGTGAGAAGTCTTTCTTTATACTTCCTCTGTCTTATCATATTCATGCCAAGGTGTACAAAGTAGGCAATAAATTTCTCCTTACTTACAAGAACGGGTCTATAGAGAGTATCTGGTCTAGCAGGTGCTCAATAAATATTAATTTCCTTACTTTGTTTGAATGGGCATAGGACTCAGAGCCATTGCAATGGTTAATTTTATGTGTCAACTTGGCTGGGTCATAGGGTGCGCGGATACTTAGTCAAACATTACTCTGAATGTTTCTGTGAGGAATTGTTTGGTTGAGATTAACATTTAAATCAGTAGACTGAGTAAAGCAGGTTGGGGGTAGACCTCATTTAATCAGTTGAAGGCCTGAATAGAACAAAAAGGCTGACCCTCCCCTGAGAGAAAACATCCCCTGCCTTTGGACTCTACTGAAACATCACCTCTTCCTGGGTCTTGAGCCTACTGGTCTTTGGACTAGAACTACACAGTTGGCTCTCTTGGATCTCTCCAGCTTGCATCTTACCTAGCTGATCTTCAAAGCTTGGATCTTTACACACACATACACACACACACACACACACACACATACACACACACACCATTGATTCTCTGGAGAACCCTGATTAATACAGCCTGATATATACTTATCAAGCATCACAGGGAATCTGTTTGCAGTATTGTAAAAATTATAATCAGCCATGTTCTTCTTGTAAGCAATTGGGTCCCAAAACGAAAATCCTGAGTATGGTGGGGAGAGGAAACTGTGCCATAGGAGTCACTTAGTTTCATCAGAGCCCCAACCTCATGATTCAGGACATATCCTTGGGGAATTCCGTTCTGGCCTGGGTTCAGAGTTGCTGACTGAAAATGCCTTGTTTTGTCTTCAAATAGTAATCTGTATGAGAACAATAATCTTATAGGAGATGGTTATCCATTTTTACCTACCAATCGGCTAGTATTGATTGGTAGCATTGACTATCTGTCCAAGGCTGTTGGTGGTGCATAACAGCATGTGGGTAATTATAATTGAGCCTAACAGCTCCTAGAATTTTTGTCATCTGTACCCTTTAAAATATTTTTGTTCACTCATTCATCTCACCAACAATTATTTGTAATTGAGTATGTCCTATGTGGAAGAGATCATGTTGTGTCTGTGGGAAAAACATGAATGACATAATTTGTAATTGTAGGAAGGTCTCAATTTAAAAGAGGAGGTAAGATCTGTACCCATGTAACTATCAAGCAAGATCATAGCCTAAGCAAATATAATGATGCAATGATAGATATTCTCTTTAATCATCTCTTTCTATAAGGGGGCAGTGGTGGAGCGTAGGATGAACCCAACTTTCTGAGTAATCCAGTAGAGTGAGTGCAAGGGAGGAAATCTGAGCAGTTACATCTGTTCTATAGATAAACAGAGGACTTGGTCTCCAAGATTGTTATTTTAGCTCTTTTTATTAACCTTACATTTATTAAAACAACAAACGAAACAGGAAAGTCCCCTGTGTCATGATATTCTGACAATCCAAATGGGCTATTTTTAATCAATGTTAAGAGCTTGACATACGTCAGCCATAGTGACATAAAACAGAAACCAGGAAGAGAATTTATCTGGGATCTGGGAAAAGTAAAAAATAAATCTTAACCTAGGGGACATTTGAATTGCCACTGTTTATCTTAGTTTCTTCCCAGGCATTATTTTTACTAGCAAATGAGAGAGGAAGAAAAATGCATTTCAGGAGCCAGATCGTCTGGGAGCCAGGCTCTCTCTTTAATAGCGGTATTCCCCCACAAACTGAGGGGTCTACTCAGGGTAGTGTGCTCTGTCACCACCATGGTCCAGGTAACCAGAAAAATCGGTTATAAACCAATGGAGATGTGGGGGAGAAAGTACCAACTGAAGGCAGGTGGCCACCGTGTGTTCTTTCTCAGCTGGCTGAGACTAGAGGGGAACAGAAAAGTCATCTTAATATGTCCAGGGGACAAGCCTTTGGGGATCATTTCAGATTTACTGAACTAGCCACTGCCTTCTGGGGAGTTGACACCTATGAAAGATTGATGAAGTGGAGAATCTGAGACAGGAAAAAAGGGAGCTTTTTGTAGCCAAATAAGTGATTTTTCACCTGAAGGCAGAAAGGACAGTTAGATCTCAGCCTAATTTACACTTTCAAATAGGGCACTGGGGCTGGAACTGGAGCATGATCCTGTCCCCAGTTAAGGATGACGGGCTCCAGAAGCTCTGTTCTGCTAGACTGAGGCAGTGGTATGAGAAGGTATTTTGTTATTTCCCCAACCAGTGTGTGTATTGAACTGCATATCGAGATGCTGACAGATATAAGGAATGAAGAAATTGTTTGGTTCCTGTGGAAAAACAAAGTAAGGATGGGGTAAGAATGAACTTTTCAGGAACAAAAAGTCCACTTTTATGTTGAGAGATTTGGCTCATTTAAAAATGTGCAAAAACTAGTTTTTGCTTTTTAAAAAACTCAATTAAAATTTTCTTTGGGCACCTCAGTATTTTCCATTTCTGGTCAAAATCTGAAGAAAAAAAAAAAGAAAGAAAAGAAAAACGGAAGTATGATCTGAGGTAACTATGGTCTAACCAGGAGCAAAACAGGTCCCAGACCTCACGACGAAGCTTAACCAAAAGAGGAACAGAGCCCTTCGACTTAGAACTGAACTGCTGCAGTTTAACTGGCCAGTCCTAATTCAGAGCAGGTGCAGTCACTCCGGCCTTTAGCTGACAGGCAACATGCAGGAGAGAAAACACAAAGCAGGGAGCAGCACTGAGCGCTAAGAGGCTTTCAGAGGCTCCTGTTGCTAGGGAACCACTTCCTGTGTGCTCATACACAGCTAACTCAAGCCATTCAGATATCACTAGAATAATCTTTCTTAGGCTTAGGAGGAAAGGAAGCAGCTCTCAAAGCTCAGACGTCATGGTAACACCAGGCAAGGCTCAGCTTCTCCAGCAGGCACTGAAGAGCCAAGGATGCCGGGAAAAGAACCAGAAGTGAATGGGCATCTTGTTTTTATTCAGACAGATGGAGGGCTGACCATTTCTCTCCTTTTCTACCCAGGTGAGTGGGTTGCAAACAGTGACAACACATGTATCTACACACATGCAACTTTATTATCAGTTTCCTGAGAGCAGAGACTATGTTTTATTCATCTTCAGCTGCTTACATCATTCAACATGGTGCTTTACATGTAGTTCTCCAAGTTTGTTGAATTCAACTCTTTCGTTTCACAAAGACTTAATGAGGATTTGGTTCTCTGTGTACTGTGTGGAGTGCTATGAGGGAGGAAAAATGCACAGATGCCATCTTCGCCCCAAGAAGCTTGCTGCTCTTATATGAGAAATGTGAGAGAGGATTAGGGTTGGCTACAGATAACAGGAACACAAATAAGAGCAGTGTAAATAAGACTGAAGGGTTTATTTTTTCATTTTTACACATAAAAGAAACCTGCTCAGAGGCAGTCCAGAGTTGGTTATTGTGACCCATCAGTGGTCACTAGAGACCCAGGATTCCCCTGTGTTTTTCTTCCATTGTTCTTAACTCATGGTTTGATTCTCAAAGTCAAACCACGAGGTCCGAGATGGCCACCATGATGTCCTGTTGATATTCTAGAAAGGAAAAATGAGGAAGGTATCCTCACTTGCAGGAGCTTTTCCAGAAGCCCTATATTAATAGGTGCTACCTTTAAAGTCTGTCTATGAACAACACTAAAGTCCCTTCCCCCATGTTACTCTTTTGGGGTTGTGAAATAAGTCTTATTTGTTTATAGTTACTTTTTCTTTCATTATCAACCTTAGGGCATCTCATATGGTAAATCTGGAAAACAGATGAATTCATCCCCAATCCCAGTACTTACTTAAGAACAACAAATATTTATTGCACACTGGGAGAGCTAGAAGCTAGGGCTGGGAAGATGAACAACTACTGTGAGCATTCTAGTTTCTTTCCTCCATTTTGTAAAGTTATGCATCAGGTCTTGTGTTTTGTTTTGTTGTTTTTTAACTTTTGTCTTTTTATGTTATTTTATTTTTTAATTAGAATGGAGGTACAGTACAGTTTCAGGTGCACAATTCAGTGATCAGATACTTATATAAGTCACAAAGTGATCATCCTGATACATCTAGTACCATCTAACACCATACATAGTTATTATAATACTAGAGGCCTGGCACATGAAATTCATGCACTGGGGGAGGGGGTGTCCTTGGGATTGGGCCTAAACCATCAGTCGGACATCCCTCTCACAATCTGGGACTGCTGGCTCCTAACCATTCGCCTGCCTGGCTGCCTGATTGCCCCTAACCACTCTGCCTGCCAGCCTGATAGCCCCCTAACCACTCCCCTGCTGTCCTGATTGACAACTAACTGCTCCCCTGCCGGCCCAATCACGCCCAACTGCCCTCCCCTGCCAGCTTGATCACCCCCAACTGCCCTCCTCTGCAGGCCTGGTTGTCCCCAACTGCCTTCCCCTGCAGGCCTGGTTGCCCCCAACTGCCCTCTCCTGCCGGCCATCTTGTGAGGCCATCTTGTGACAACATGGGGAAGCCATCTTGTGGTGGCCATCTTGTGATGACATGGGGTGACCATCTTGTGATGACGTGGGGGCAGCCATCTTGTGATGACGTGGGGTGGCCATCTTGTGATGATATGGGGCAGCCATCTTGTGACAATGTGGGAGTGGCCATTTTGTGACAATGTGGGGGTGGCCATCTTGTGACACGAGGGTGTGAGGGTCAATTTGCATATTACCTCTTTATTATATAGAAATATTGACTATATCTCCTATGCTGTACTTTACATTCCCATGACTATTCTGTACCTGTTAATTTGTGCCTTTTAAAAAATTCTTATTGTTTAAAGTATTACATATGTAGGTTTTATGTTTTGTAGTTGAAATTATAGTAAACAATTTTATATCCTACTTTTCTCACTTAACATTCAATTACTAGTTTCTTTATTGTATTACATCACTAAATTTTTAAGAAGTACTATATGCTTATTGTAAAAATTAAAATATTATTATTTTTAAAACCCAATCATAAAACAATAATAGATATCACTAAATACCTATCAGAATGGCTAAAATCTAAAACACTGACAACACCAAATGCTGACTAGGCTATGGAAACACAGGAACTTTCATTTGTTGCTGGGGGGTATGCAAAATAGTAAGGCCACTTTGGAGAACAGTTTGGTGGTTTCTGGGAGGAAAAAAAAACCTAAACATACTTCTATCATACAATCCAGCAATTGCACTCCTTCATATTTATTCAAAAGGTGTTAAAAACTTATCTACCAACTTTGTTCACACAAAAACCTACACACAGATGTCTATAGCAATCCTATATAATAAAGAGGTAATACGCAAATTGACTGTCATGCCCTCACAAGATGACTGCCTATGACCAGGCTGGCAGGGGGTTAGTGAGGGATGACCAAATGACTGAACAAGCATGCTGCATGGGGCAACCAGGCTGGCGGGGGAACTGTGAGGGGTGACCAGGCCAGCAGGGCGGGGCAGTTGGGGGTAACCAGGCTGGCAGTGGGGGGCAGTTAGGGGTGATCAGGTCGGCACACAGAGGCAGTGAGGGGTGACCAGGCTGGCGGTGGGGGCAGTTAGGGCTGACCAGGCAAGCAGGTAGGTGAGCAATTAGGAGCCAGCGGTCCAGGATTGTGAGAGGGATGTCCAACTGCGAGTTTAGGCCTGATCCCCGGGATCGGGCCTAAACCGGCAGTTGGACATCCCCTGAGGGGTCCTGGATTGGAGAGGGTACAGGTTAGGCTGAGGGGACCTCCCCCCATGCAGGAATTTCATGCACCAGGCCTCTAGTTTATTCATAATTGTCAAAACTTGGAACAAAGATGTCCTTCAGTAAGTGAATGAATAAACTGTGATACATCTAGACCTGTGGTCGGTAAACTGCGCCTTGTGAGCCACATGTGGCTCTTTGGCCCCTTGAGTGTGACTCTTCCACAAAATACCACAGCCTGGGCGAGTCTATTTTGAAGAAGTGGCATTAGAAGAAGTTTAAGTTTAAAAAATTTGGCTCTCAAAAGAAATTTCAATCGTTGTACTGTTGATAGTTTGCTGACCACTGATCTAGACAATGGAATATTATTCAGTGCTAAAATAAAATGAGATATCAGGCCATGAAAAGGCATGGAGGAACCTTAAATGCATATACTAAGTGAAAGAAGCCAATCTGAAAAGGCTGAAAACTATATGACATTCTAAAAAAGGCCAAATTATGGAGATAGTAAGAAGAACAGTGGTTATCAGGGGTTGGGAAGTTGGGAAAGATAAATAGGCAGAGCATAGAGGATTTTTAGGGCAGTGAAACAATTCTATATGATACTATAGTGGTGGATACATGGTATTATACATTTGTCCAACCCCACAGAATATACAACACCAAGAGTGAAGCCTAAAGTAAAGTATGAACTTTAGGTGATAATGATATGTCAATGGAGGTTTATCATTTATAACAACTGTACCACTCTGATGCAGGATGCTGGTAATGGGGAAGGCTATGCATATATGGGGGCAGAGATATATGGGAAATCTGTTCACCTTTCACTCAATTTTATTGTCAACCTAAAACTGCTGCAAAAAATAAAGTCTATTAAAAAAACCCAACCACGAGGGAGCAAACCATCTTAAAGGGAAGAGCGGTTGTGACTGGGAACCCAACCTCACCTCCACCCGGGGAGACCTCAGACACCACCTGGGACCCTACGGCCACACCAGCCAGGGACCAGCTGCCCGGCTGCAAACCCACAAACATAGAGACTCCAGCCTTCCCAGCTGTGGGCTCCTAAAATGTTTGTTCAGGGGGAGACAAAATGGTGGCCGAATAGCCAGACGGGTCCAGCGCCTTCTCACAGAATAGATAGAAGAAACAGCTGACTCAAAAAACATCCACCTGGAATTGGTGAATTAAATACATCTGGAGAGACAATCCATGGACAAAAAGGTCAGAGCTAGCTGGGAAACAGGTGGTATCAGGGATCTGGGCTGGAGGGAGAAAGGCACACAGCCTGGAATGCACTGAACCAACACCATGTCCCTTGGGACAAGTGTAGTGCTCAACTGTGGAAGGGTGTCCACAGAGCTGCTGGCAGTGGGGGACTCTAAATCTAAGCCCACAGCCATGGGAGGCTGCTCCCAGAAAGGCAGCCTGAAGTTCTGCACCAGCAACGCAGTGTCAGGGGGAGAGAAACACGGAGCGGGGAGGTTGCTCTGTCTTTATAATCTCCTTGATTTTACTTGCTAAACCCAGGATCTTTCAATTACATCACTGTGGCTGCAATGCAGGGGAAGGTGGTTTTGTGGAAGCTGGGGGACAAAATAGGGAGAGTTGATTAGGAGGCCAGCTCTATCCCTCCAACCCTGAACAGACATTTTTCTCCTGAAGACCAGGCCCCTCCAAGCAGCACAGCTGCACCCAGCCTTGAGCTTGTAAGGAAACAAAGATACGAAATACCCCCAGGGAGCGTTGGGGACTGGGTTGAGGGGACATTTGGTCCTAGAAACTAATACAGAAACACCGCCACCTAAAGGCAGTGTCAGAAATAGATGCTTGTGTAAATACAACTGAAAGCAGGAAGAAAAACAAAGCAGGCAGGGGACCTCTCTGAGGCAGGGCTGACTGGCAGCCATTGCTGTTTGCTCTGCCCTGGTGATTCCCTGAGATCCTGCCCCACCCAATCTACAACCCCAGCCAAGTTGTGCACAGCAGCTTTTGCATATGAATGGCCTGGCGTTTTGCAAACTAAAACCTAACAAACTGCATCTGGGTCAGAGAGCTCTGAAGCTTCCAAAAGAAGACCTAAGGCCCTAAAGCAGCAGCCTGCATTGTTTCACAGCTGGGCCTCATCTGGGCACTTCCAAACCCCAAACAAAGAGGAGAAATCTGCAGATGTCTCTGTAGTTCCTGTGGGGTGGCCTCAGGCAGTAGCTGACTTTGCACCTCCTTGGAGATCCAAGAGCCAGTGTACCCAGTGGTCAGTGTGAGACCATATCAGATTACAACTCTTCACATCCATAAGTGACACACTCAAGGGGCAGACTCAGTGAGCACCAAAGCCCCACTGAAGCAAGTCTTGTCTCATAAGGGTGTCTCCAGCACAGAAGTTCTTCCATTGTAGACACAGCTGATCCTCACAGCCAATTGGCATGGAGGTCAATTCCTCCCAGTGATACCAACAGCAATCAAGGCTTAACTACAACAAGATTGTGCACACAGCCCACAAGGGGGTGCAACAAGAGTGTCCATCTCAGGTATTTGGGGAGGCTGAGCCACTGGACCCTATAGGACACATAGCACACAAGGCCACTCTATCAACACAGGGAAGCAGCCAAAATGCGGAGACAAAGAAACATGTCACAAATGAAAGAAATGGAGGAAAGCAAACTACTGGATATAGAGTTCAAAACCACAGTTATAAGGTTACTCAAGAATCTTCTAGAAACTTCCAAAAAATTTGGTGAGATCCTCAAGGATATGAAAAAGGACTAACTAGAAATTAAGCATACACTGACTGAAATAAAGTATAATATACAGAGATCCAACAGAAGACTAGAGGAATGCAAGAATCAAGTGAAAGATTTGAAATACAAATAAGCAAAAAACACCCAACCGGAAAAGCAAAAAGAAAAAATAATCCAAAAATATGAAGATAGTGTAAGGAGCCTCTGGGACAACTTCAAGCGTACCAACATCTGAATTATGGGGGTGCCAGAAGAAAAAAGAGAGCAAGATATTGAAAACCTATTTGAAGGAATAATGATAGAAAACTTCCCCTACATGGTGAAAGAAATAGACTTACAAGTCCAGGAAGTGCAGAGAACCCCAAACAAGAGGAATCCAAAGAGGACCACACCAAGACACATCATAATTAAAATGCCAAGGGCAAAAGACAAAAAGAGAATCTTAAAAGCAGCAAGAGAAAAACAGTTAGTTACCTATAAGGGAGCACCCATACGATTGTCAGCTGATTTCTCAACAGAAACTATGCAGGCCAGAAGGGAGTGGCTAGAAATATTCAAAGTGATGAATAGCAAGAACCTACAACCAAAAAATACTCTACCCAGCAAAGCTATCATTTAGAATTGAAGGTCAGAGAAAGAGCTTCACATATAAGAAAAAGCTAAAGGAGTTCATCACCACCAAACCAGTATTATATGAAATTAGAGGCCCGGTGCACGAAATTTGTGCATGGGGGGGGGGGGGTTCCCCCAGCTCTGCCTGCACCCTCTGCAATTCAGGACCCCTACACCTTTTTCTTATCTAGCTAACCTCTTCACATTTAAAAAAATTAACTGAAATATCACCTACTCTAGGAAATCCTCTTTGAACAAATGTCTTTACAATCTGTATTAAGTATTTTCATAGTATACCATTCTTTTTCTTTAACAGCTACTTAGAGTGGATGCAATGTGGTTTTCATTCTTGCATCTGAATTTTTTCTTCTTGCTCTTGTAATAGCAAAGCTTATCCAATTTACATTTTCCCTTCAAGGGCTTATATTTGGTTCAGTTTCTAGTTGGCTCCCTGCTTTTTTTCCAGCAATAAATTTGGGTTGTGATAGTAAGCCTCACTTGTAATCAAGCCTGTAGGTCTCTCTATCTGAATATTTCTGTAATACCTATCACTTTAGCATACCAGAGATTGTGTTCATTTATAGAAAATAACAATAAATGTCACCTGATCATTTGATCTAGTAATATTTTATAGCAAGATGTATTATTCTAGTAATTTAACTATTACAAAACTGAGGCATACAGAAATAAATTATGTTGAACAATAAAGAATGACTCAAATATCAAAGCATTGTACACTTAGGGCCTCCCTTGTCTTATGCCTCAGATATCATAGCATAGTACACATGGAACTCAGCTTCCTTTAAAATAGGAAGGGATGCCATACTCATGAAGCAGCTGATTTTTATTTAAGGGCCTCACTTGTTACTCACCTTTACAGAGGGGTGAGTAGGGGCTGAGGGAATTTGAGGAAACCCAGACAGAATTCTCCTCCTAAAAGATTTTGCTAAGCTGGCCACCGGGACCGCTGGGCATTTGTCCAATTAAAACCCGGACACACAGCAATAACAAAGGCACTGGTCTCCTACTGCTAATGCATAAGGATCAAACTCCAGCCTGCAGGAACTCACCCCCGCAGTCAGGACCAGGCCGCTGGGTAGACCTGGGCTGGTGCTCCTAACTCTGGGGAGAGGGAGACTTCCCGTGGCTGCAGGCTAGAGGGGAACAGGTCCATAGCGCAGGTTGGTCAGCAAAGCGGCTTCTTTGCTTGGGATTGCAGGGCAGCTTTGCCAGGCTCTGCCTGGCCTGTTCACCCATGATCGCAGGTCAGCTCGGCCTGGCCTGTTCACCCAATGATCGCAGGTCAGCTGGGCCTGGCCTGCTCTGTTGGCCCCATGATTGTGGGTCAGCTCAGCTTAGCCTGTTTGCCCTGTGATCACGGGGCAGCTTGGACCCAGGCTCTTCACCCCATGATCACGGGGCAGCTTGGACCCGGGCTCTTCGCCCTGTGATCGCAGGGTGGCTGGGACCCAGGCTCTTTGCCCCATGATCAAGGGGCGGCTCGGACCCGGGCTCTTCACCCCGTGATCACGGAGCGGCTTGGACCTGGGCTCTTCACCCCGTGATCACGGGGTGGCTTGGGCCCAGGCTCTTCACCCCATGATCACGGGGCGGCTCAGCTTGGCCTCTTCGCCCCGTGATCGCAGGGTGGCTTGGACCCAGGCTCTTCTCCCCATGATCGCGGGGCAGCTTGGGCCCGGGCTCTTCGCCCCATGATTGCGGGGCGGCTTGGACCCGGGCTCTTCACCCCATGATCACGGGGCGGCTCAGCTTGGCCTGTTTGCCCCGTGATCGTGGGGTGGCTTGGACCCAGGCTCTTTGCCCCATGATCATGGAGCGGCTTGAACCCAAGCTCTTCGCCCCATGATCACAGGGCGGCTCAGCTTGGCCTGTTCGCCCCGTGATCGCGGGGCGGCTTGGACCCAGGCTCTTCGCCCTGCAATCGCAATAGCAGGGAGGCTTGGACCCAGGCAGGTGGTGTGGCGGCTGGGACCCGGGCAGGGTCCAAGCCACCTGACACTGCCTGCCCAGGTCCCCATCTCAGCTTGGATCCACCGGTGGCTTCAGGCACTGCCCCCCCTCTGCCTGTCCATGTCCCCAACTCCATCGGCCACATAGGGCTTCTGCCTCCACCACCTGCATATGCAAATTTACCCGCCATCTTTGCTGGGTTAATTTGCATATCACTCCTGATTGGCTGTGGGCATAGCGAAGGTATGGTCAATTAGCATTTTTCTCTTTTATTAGTGTAGCTACTGAAGGGTATTTTTTTAAGAAGAGGAAGAAGAAAAAGGTAAAGATAAAAAATTATGAACAACAAAGTGACAACAAATACATATCTATCAACAAGTGAATCTAAAAATCAAGTGAATAAAAAATCTGATGAACAGAATAAACTGGTGAATATAATAGAATCAGGGGCATAGAAAGGGAGTGGACTGACAATTCTTGGGGGGAAGGGGGTGTGGGGGGTCCGGGAAGAGATTGGATAAAAATCTTACATCTATGGATGAGGACAATGGGGGGTGTTTAGGGCATGGGATGGGTGGGAACCGGATGGAGAGGAGCTATGGGAGGAAAAAAGAGGAACAACTCTGATAATCTGAACAATAAAGATTTATTTTTTTAAAATTCTATGCTTTTCATCTTAGTTCTGACTGCTTTCCTCTCTGGGACCTGTAGCCACTTCTGTTTGGGTTCTTGGGCCCCTCTTGCATTGGCTTTGAGAGGCAGAGTGATGATGCAGCTGTGTCTTGCCTACTGTAGCCTGCGCCTCCCTGCTCCGAGTTGGGGGGGTGGGGTCCAGCCGGCCAGGGCCAGCGTCCATCGCGGGGACAGCTGCGTTACGTGGGCACATATTCGTGTGCACGCGAGGCTGTTCTCCTGTTGAGTGCTGAAGGCGGGGGGGGGGGGGGGGGTGTGCGGAGGCCTTTCCCACCCCCCAGCGTGTCCACTCCCACACCTCAAGCGGCTCTCCCTCTGCTCCCCTCTGGAATTCACATGAGACAGGCGTGCTTGCGTTGGCACGGTCGGGGCCCGGCTTCTCCTTGGGGGGTGTTCTTCCCAAGATGTGAGCCCCCGTCCAAGTTGGACTGGGCTGAGGGGACCAGGCAGATAAATGGATGGACGGCTGGAGAAAGCTACGGTGGCTTCCCTGTGGTGTGAGGGTCACCTGTGGTTTCCATGGTGGCGGGCCGGTCTACAGGGCTGGATCCATGTGGCGGGAGGAGGCTTTGAGGTTGTGCACTTGGGAGGATCAACCAGTGTCCCAGGCATCGTGGGGCCACCCTGTGTGTCTGTGGAGTTGGGATCCCCGTGTTGTTCACCCGGTGGTCTGTCCAGGTCCGGTGCTTTACCTCGATGTCAAACCCAGGCCCTTCCTTTATGTTGGGTCCACACCCTCTGGATTTGTGTGCACGACCCCTCCTGGGGGTCACCAGCAATGTGCGCAACCTCTGGTTGGCATCTGTCGACCGCACCCCAAGAACCGGCCTTCTGCTGTGTGGTGTTGCCCCTCGGCGCCCCCACCTCAGGAGGGGGGTTGGTAGCGTCCCCGGGCAGAGTGCTCTTGGATGGGACGCGGTGTCGTCCAGGTGTTTGTTGGGCGCGTGCACCCGGGAGAAAAAGAGGACTCCAGCACCCGGGGCAGGGAATCAAGCCTCATGCAAGTCCCGCTGCTGCGTGCGCAGCCTCCTGCTGGTCTGTCAATATGCAAATTGGTCGTTACTGTGACACTGATAGGACCAATTTGCATATTAAATCTTTATTATATAGATTTTTAACCATTTTTGTTTGCTTGTTTATTAGTGTTTTACATTCTATTTATTTTATTTTGTGTTTTTAATCATTACTTTATCTCATTTTTTCCTTTATGCCAATCCTTTATTCCTCACTTCCCCCTTTTTCATCCTATTTCTCTTCTCTTGTTCCTGCTTTAGTTTTGCTCTCTCCTTTCTGTTTACTCCTTGCTAAAAATTGATCTTCTTTATCTGCTTTATTGACGCCTGACTATTACAGTAGTCTCTATTGGCTTACTCATATATCTAATTTCCTCTCCCCTACTCCATGTCCATGCACCCTTCTCTTTCTTCACTAACCAATTTTTTTTTCTTGTTGTTGCTTGTTTGATAGTTTGTTAGTTTGTATTTTTGTTTTTATTTTTGCCTTTTATTTTATGCTTTTGTTCGTCCTCTCCTCACTTGTTCTCTTCTTCTACTAATAGCTTAATTAGTTTCACACACCAAATTCAGGCCTATCTGCTGCCTACTCTATTCTTCTCTACCAAAAATAGATGAATATATAGATAGATAGATTAAAGGGGGAAAATTTTGTTTATATATATATATATATATATATATATATATATATATATATATATTTAATTACTATTATTTTTATTACTATTATTTTTTAATTGAGTATTTTGGTTTTTACTTTTCTTCTAATACACTCATTCTCTTTCTACCTCCTCTATACTGAATCATGGCCATTCCCCCATTCATTCAATTCCTTTACCTTACCTTCTGGAAATAAGCTCTGCCTCTTCAGAGTCAGCTCCCCTTCTTTTTTTCTGGGGGTTTGTTGTTCGCATTTTGTGGTTTAGTTGTTGGTTTTGTGGAGTTTTCCCCCCATATACACATATTTTTTTCTCTTTCTCTCTTTCCCCTTCCTTTTTCTTTTCTCTCTTATCTTCTTTCATTTTCTCAATATCATTTTTGTGCTCTTTTCTCTCCCCTAATTTTCTTTTCTCTGGTGGTCACCTTTATTTGGGGTTATCAGGATCGTGAATACATTCATGTTTTGTTCCCTCTGTGCTATGTCGTGACGAGTTATATTTTGTGCCTTTTGGTCAATGTGGTAGAGAGTGAGCCACATAACCAGACACCCGAGAGGAGTAAAAATGAGGAGACAAAGAATATCTAGCCAGGCTCACCAAAGAGGAAAGAGAGAGGACCCAAATAAAATCAGAAATGAAAGAGGTGAAGTAACAACCAACCCCACAGAAATACAAAGGATTATAAAAAATATAATGAACAACTCTATTCCAACAAACTGGACCATCTAGATGAAATGGACATGTTCTTAGAAAGATACAAGCTTCCAAAACTCAATCAGGAAGAATAAAAAAATCTGAATAGGCTGATAACTACCGAAGAAATTGAAGTAGTAATAAAAAAAATCTTCCAGCAAACAAAAGCCCTGGTCTGGACAGCTTTGCAGGGGAGTTCTACCAAGAATTCAAAGTGAACTAAAACCTATCCTCCTCAGACTATTCCAAAAAATTCAAGAGGAAGAAACACTTCCAAGCTCTTTCTATGAAGCCAGCATTACCCTAATACCAAAACCAGATAAAGACACTACAAAGACAGAGAATTAGAAGCCAATATCTCTGATGAACATAGATGCTAAAATCCTCAACAAAATTCTAGCAAATCGGATCCAGCATTACATTAGATTAGAAAGATAATACACCATGATCAAGGAACAAGACAGGGATGCCCACTTTTACCATTCATGTCCGATATAGTACTGGAAGTAAGTGCTAGCCATAGCGCTCAGACAAGAAGAAATAAAGTCATCCAAATTGGAAAAGAAGAAGTAAAACTGTCATTATTCACAGATGATATGATACTGTACATAGAAAACCCTAAAAACTCCATCAAAAAACTACTAGACTTAATAAATGAATTTGGCAATGTAGCAGGATACAAATTAACACCCAGAAATCTATGGCTTTTTTATACACCAACAATGAACCCACAGAATGAGAAACTAAAAAAGAATCCCAATTACCATTGCACCAAAAAAATTAAGATACCTAGGAATAAACTTAACTAAAAAAGTAAAAGACCTGTACTCAGAAAACTACAGGACATTGAAAAAAGAGATAGAGGAAGACATAAATAGATGGCAAAACATACCATGTTCATGGATTGGTAGAATCAACATCATTAAACTGTCTGTACTACCCAAAGTAATTTATAGATTCAATGCAATTTCCATTAAGATAACAACGGCATATTTCACAGACCTAGAACAAACTCTCCAAAAATTCATATGGAATAAAAAAAGTCCCTGAATAGCCACAGCAATTTTGAGAAAGAAGAACAAAGTTGAAGGGATCACAATACCAGATATCAAGCTATATTACAAAGCCCCCAACTGCCCTCCCCTGCCAGCCCGATCGCCCCCAACTGTGGGATCAGGTCTAAACCAGCAGTCGGACATGCCCAAGGGGTCCCAGATTGGAGAGTGTGCAGGCCGGGTTGAGGGACACCCCCTCCCTGTGCACAAATTTCATGCACTGGGCCTCTAGTTATTAATAAAATCATTAGGAATAGAAAAGACATTTACAGTATTTATTGGAAAAATTGTGTATACGTGAACCCATGCAGTTCAAATCTGTGTTGTTCAAGGGTCAACTATAGTTTGGGTATAAGGGAATAATGACCTAAATTGGAGTGTGACAACAGGACAGGAAAAGTTGAAATAGATATGAGAAATACTCCAAAGATAGTAAGATTGCTATGGAAGTTAAGCAGAAAGAAGGAATCAAACGACCTTAAAACTTGCAGCCAGGATGGATGGTGACACCATAAACAGAAATTGTACAAATTGATATTATCTATGATTCTACCAGATTTATACATAATGTTCCAATAGAGTGAAACAGATTTAAAACAGAGATACTCAGCTTCACCAAATCTTTTTTTGTTTGTTTGTGTTTTTTTTTTTTTTTGTTCCTATTTTTAGGGGAAATGGTTTTAGTTTTTGCCCATTGAGTATGATATTGGCTGTAGGTTTGTCATATAGGGCTTTTATTATGTTGAGATATGATCCCTCTGTTCACACTTCACTGAGAGTTTTAATAAGAAAGGGAATTGGATTTTTGTCAAATGCTTTTTCTGCATCAATTGATATGATTATGTGATTTTTGTCTCTCAATTTGTTTATGTAATGTATCACATTTGTTGATTTGTGGATATTGTACCGTCCTTACATCCCCGGAATAAATCCCACTTGGTCATTGTGAGGACTCTCATTTCTATGCTTTATATCAATCAAAGTATGACTTTACATGCCCACGGCAAGTTCCATGAACTCACCCTACCCAAGCACTCCCTTCTTACAGGAAACAGGAGGGTTAGGCTTTCTAAAGGACACCAGATCTAAGATCTCTGCTGCTAAACTTGCTCAACTCATGGATATAAAATCAACTCTCTCAGTACGGTACTTGATTTTTGCAGAGTTGCTGAAATGGCTGAGTATAAGGCTGTGGGCTCTACCAGGCCTATATTGGGATAAATTAACATTTTAAGCTTGAGTTTCCTTATCTACAAAGTGGGGATACATAGTACATATTCATAGGGTTGTTAAGAGGATTAAATAAGAAATCCGTGTACAGTACTTGCTCAGTGCCTAATGCATTGCAAGTACTAAAGTATTGTTAGCTAGTGCTGCTGTTAAAGTATCAGGCAGGCCTGGTTACCAGATGTTTTGTGTTCAGTTGTTAGAAAAGAACAATGCAGATAATGTGACCCTGAATGTGCTCAAATTAAAAGTGGCAGCTGGGCCAAATTAACTCAGTATACAATCAATGGGTTCTAAGTGGCAAGGAGCAGAAAAGTTGTAGTTACCTAAAGTGATGCAATTAATCATTTTCTTTAAGCCTTTTCCAATTGTTGGAAAGAACGACCACTTAGAGCAGGGCAGTCATGAAAATAATTCAGGCACAGAAAAAAATGGTAAAGTATAAACTTCTGGAAACATGGCAACTAGGGCTCCAAATGAACATAAAACCAAGAAGGTGAGACTTAAGGCCCTATCTCAGTGCCCAGCATAAAGGACAGGCTCCATGAAAGCTTGTTGAACACACGAACAAATTAACAATGTGACTGAATGAATGGATGCCACAGTATTTACAATTGTGGCCAACTACTAGAATTGGGCCTTTGCAAAACATGCCCTGACTTTTTGAGTCTTTAATCTGTTCTGGCTCAGAAAACCCAAGGGCAAATTGTCCCTTTTGTCAGTTTCTCCTTGGAAGGAAAGCTGAAATTTTCCATGATGATTATACATACTGGAGTCATGCTTGATTGACATCCATCTAGAAGGTGCCAGGCACACAGCCAGATGGGCAAAGGGAATTTTACATCAGACTTTCTGAGCAAAAACAGAAGCAGAAGGCCTTCACTGTAGCCCTCTCCGTTCCCGCGATGGGAGAAGGCCTGGAGGAGAAGCTCGTGGCCCTGTAGCTTTTCTGGAGATCTCAACTTCCTTTGTCATCAAGGTACCAGCTGGAAGTATACTTCTAATTGTTTAGCCACACCCATCCATTAAGTAATTCTGTTTCCTGGTAGTAACCTTCCTAATCGCAAAATGTTTGTAACCCTCCATTACTGAAATAATGAGAAGCCTCTGAATAGTACAGCATTGGCCTCTTACACAGAAGAAAAGGTAACTGCAGGAGCTCTGGGGAATTGTTTAAAGTTCACTGGCCAAGGTATGTGCTCCCAGCTTGATGTTAGCATTTCCTCCCTGGTTTCCATAGCAATGGCCCCCACACAATCTTACCTGCTCTTCATACCACAGGCGGGATGGAAAGGAACTTCAAAAGAATGCAACACCAGCTGATTTTTTTTTTTTTTTTACTATTTAGAAATGCAGGTCTGGGCTGGCCAGTTCTTACAATTTTTCAAGAGAAATTGGAACTTAGATTTTTACAGGAATTTTTCTAGTTTTTAAACATTGGCAAACAATTTTTTAAATTTTAAGAATTATAGGCCAAACAAAACACATCTACAAGCTGAGTTTGCCCTGTTCGTAATATCAGTCATAAGCAGTTAAAATCACCTTTCAGGTTTTCAAAATTACTCACCGTGTCTAAATATCTGTGTGGAATGTAGACTGCATATCAACCCTCAAGCCATAACTCGTTAGAGAATCATCTTCATTAACATTTTACTATTGTATTTTATTTACTCTTTCTCTCATTCTCTCTCTTTGATGAAGAATAAGGAACCTGAGGTGTTCTTTCCTAAGCTGTTTTAAAAATCGGGCTCAAAACAGGATTAATGAGTATTCAAGTGCACACAGATCCCATCAGAAATTAAGTTGAACATTCAGGCCCAAATTTGGGACTCAAGAATAAATGATTTCATTATGCAAATCCACTCTTAAACTCAATTCAAGCATGCTCCAATTGAGTCAAGATATGGCAGTATCTAAACAAACATGTTTTGTGTGATAGTTAACTTCAAGATGGAAAAAAAAACACCTCTTCCTACATTAAATGTCCCTCAAGTAAGGACAGAACACATAAGACATTCAGAAAAGGTCAGAGAATTTAAGGAAGCTTAAGACTGCCACCATTTTCACCAGTTAATGTAGTGGTAATCAAAGCAGCTATTTTGCATTTAGAGTTTTTTTGCGGGGCGGGGGGGGGCAGGGGGGAGGGTTGAGATCTCTGCCAGGATTATGGATGCTTTTAAATATGTTATGGTGTGTTCAATGCAGTGACTGTGCCAAGGAACCCTCTCTTAGTCTGGGTTCCCTCAGAAGCAATTTATGTGGAGGTGAAGGGAACACCAGGAGGGGGAAAAGTTGGTGAGACAAGAAGGAGAAGAGCTAGCACAGGGCTTTGTCCCTCCAGCTACTTGTGTGGGTGACTGGGGCTTAAACATGCTGGGACAACTCCGGGAGCCCGGGCAGCTTGTGCTCCACAGCTGTTCTCCCGAAGAGGCCAGTGAGCACGGTGTATTCACCAAGTCCCATCAGTGATTTCTTGAGGGCTACTGGTCAGGGCTACAGCTTCTGGAAGAAAATGCCTTAGACAGACCTGCAGGTGTTGGAAGTGGGGCCAGTGTGCACTGAAGTGAAAGGCGGGGAGAGTGGGGGCACTGAGTGTTGTCTGCACCCTCCCAACGTCATCCGTCCTGCCTCCCCTGTCTTTGATAGACAATGACATTTTCTCAATATTACGCGAAGTGTTGAAAGGTTGGAAAATAACTTTTAGGACGAGTCCCTTACTGTCTTTTCAACCATATTGCTTAAGCCTGTGCCTTCCTATGTGCAAATTCTGTAGCATTGGCTGATCCCTCAGGAGCCTTTAAGTGTGTAGTAAGGTATGGTTGCCACGAGGCCAAGTTGAACTGCAGTGTGGGGAGTGGAGAGAAATGAAGAAGCTGACTTCAGAAACCTCTGGGACCAAAAATGCCACTTCATTTAAATGCTTGCAGGAAAACATGGATAAATAGCAAGGACAACAATCTTTGAGATTTAAAAACTTCAC
This sequence comes from Cnephaeus nilssonii, assembly GCF_951640355.1. Lineage (NCBI taxonomy): Eukaryota > Metazoa > Chordata > Mammalia > Chiroptera > Vespertilionidae > Cnephaeus > Cnephaeus nilssonii. The sequence continues at coordinate 28,006,431 of NC_137072.1, read as the reverse complement.
ATTCTCTCCCCTAAGAGCACCTGTGACAAAAGTTATCTGAAATTTCTAGATAGCGATTTCCACTTTCCATATCCTGCAAATGAGAGGAAAGGTACACTCCAAGAACAGAGCTGGTTGGGCACCGGAGTGCATAGCATGCAACACAAGTTCCACCTTTTTATTCATGTTGGGGGAAAGGAAGTGAGAAGTGAGAAGTGGGTAGAGAGATGCCTCCGGGATGGAAACATTTAAAGACCATGGCTTTACAGTTTGAGTCATTTCATAGATGTGCTACTTCAATCACTGCTGCTTTGTATTTAATGTCACCTTCCCAATTCTTTCTCCCCTAAGGGATTCTTTCAAAGGCCCAATGACAAATTTTAAACAAACAAACATGAAAATAAAGTGAAATAGCATAGAAATAAGGTAATTCTGCTCCAAGTATTACCACACTAAAAATTTCATTCCTGGTAACTGCTTCACTTTATGACCTGGATAAACTTCTGGAAAGTTCCATTCCTCCATTTCCACTGTGCTAAGAGGACATAGAATTAGATAGTGAATAGTAGGCGATAAAACTACTGAGGTGTCCCATGGGGGTGTGGGCACAATATCAAAACTAAACATTTGCTGTGCGGGTACATTTCCACTCCTCTTCAAAGCACAGGTACCCAGTTGATCAACAAGGCATCAAGTGTACTTGAACACAGAGGACTAATCCAAACTCTCATTTTTATTTGTATTCATGTCTTCCCATTTATGAACAATAAGTGGTCTGTTGAATTTAAAAAAAAATAATCTGGAAATGATTAGCTCTCCACCCAAGAAGAGAGGAAAAAAAGCAGAGACTGATTTCTGGTGACTCTGGGGAGGATGGATGCTGTGGTTCAGAGCCATGGGTGGTAATATAACTTAATAGATTTTTCCTATGAAAGCACTGAGAATGTGGAAAGCAGATTTCATTAGTCTGACACCTTCTCAATGCAAAATGGCAGTGAGCTGGGAGCAGACTGATACATTTTAATGGGCAGGCCAGGAAGTCTCCCTTCACCTCAGTCCAGAAGCATGGCCTTGCTCCTTCTCCTGCCTAAGGCAGACAACACCCTCACCCCACACATTTTCCCACCTTGGTCACGAGGGAACCATCTCCTTAGATTCTAAAGCAAGTTCACTGATTTCACAGGTGAATAAAATCTAGGCCTTCCCCCCCCCCCCCCCCCGCCCCAAAAGACTTTTTTCTACTCGTGCGGGATACTGCAGAATCTTCAACTAATTCCTAAAAACATCTTCTTCTGTATGAATGTAAGTTAAAGTGTTAGAGCCCATCATCTCCTCCTGTCCAGTGATGTCTTAGTTCTTGGAATAGAGAATATGTCACTTTCACAGGTCTGTGTCCCTTTGGTAAAAACCTCCTGAGTCAAGTATGTTGCTGCCTTCTTTCCTGGGGAAGAATGCATATGATAGTAAGCTTCCAATCTGAAGTAGAGAGAAAATAGTGGGGTTCCTTCAACTAAAATAAAAGTATAATAGCTAAGTCTCATAAAGGATTTAGGAATCAGAACTTGACTGAAAGTCATCTACAAACCCACTAGCATTTCTCTGATAAAAGGCCTCCCAGGAAAACCTCAAACTGTCTGTTCTAGTGGTGAATGAATGGAAAGAAGAAAAACTCAAGATAAAGGAAATACATTTAGTGCCTGAGGACAAGACTGTGTCCACCTCATCTTTGACTACCCTAAGGATTAGACTGCTTCACTTCCTATTTATTAAATCCTCAACCAAACTACAGTTTTTATATCAAAAGTTATGTTGTAAGCCAGACTCAATCATTCATGCATGCATACATACTTTATTGAAACAACCATTTATTTTGAGTTTTTCCATTTTTCAGGCATTGTGCTATGAGCTAGGGGTTGCGGAGGGAGGGGTTGGGGACAAATAGAAGACACTCAGTGTTCAGTTTCTGATTGATCTAATTGCTTTAGCAAAAGTTTAAAAGTGCAAGCATTCATCTAACAAACATTTATTGAGCACCCACCATGTCAGGCTCTGTTCTAGGCATTTATTCTGTATGCAGCAACTCATAAAAGGCTCAAACATTCCTGCCTTCGTGGAACTTACATGTCTAAACGGGAAGACACACAAAGAGCAAGTCAAGGAGATGGTGTGTCAGCGACTAGTAAGTTGTTTTCAGACAAGTCAGGCGGAGCAAGGAGGTAAGAGATGAAGGCAAGGTTGCAGTTCTGCTCAAAGTGGTCAGGAAAAGCTTACTGAGAGCAAAGACCCAGCAGGAGGTGGGGATGTGAGCCATACAGACCAAACATCTCACACAGGAATTTAGTAATCTACAACCCTAGCAATGCTGTCTCTAGTAGACCCCCAGAACACTCACACTGTCTGTTCCAAAAGGTTAAGGGAATGGAAAGAAAGCAATTTAAGAAAAAAAAAGAAGTACCACCTTCTGTTTCTCACTTTCCTACCTGAACAGCTTTCTATTCGTTCTTTGGCCAGAGCCTCGGAAAAATTGGTGAAGAAGGTAACTTTTTTTTGCACAATTAAAGTGGGGTGCAACTGAAATATAGTTGTTTGGGAGCAGAAACCTCATTTTGACTTTTCTAGGACTTTAAAGTAAAAGCAGACACTTCTTTTGTCTGAATTATCAGAGAAATTCACCTCCCAAGACTCTGAGCCAGAAAGTCTGACCTCTTAGTTCAGAGGGCTGGCCTCACACATAGTAACACCACATTGTTTAAGAAGCTGTTTGGAACCCTAGTCTTACTTCCCCATAAAGGTTACAGAAATACATGTATTTTTTTCCTCATTGCAGCCATTTTCAGTTAAAGAATTTTAACCGTCTGAGGTTCGTTACTTCACACTTGAAAAACCTACAAACCACAGGAAATGAAAACTTGACTAAAATCAGATGACACAAACAGCCAACCCTGAAAGTGTGCTGGGCCCTGATCAATGCTAGGGGACCTTTAGCCAAAAGGGAATGTTCTGATGAAACTCCTTCACTGTCAGAAAATGGCTTCAACTTACAGGATTCTCTCCTCTTTTGATCAAAGTGTTGCAATCTTGGGGTCTTGACAGCACAAGTTGAGTGCAACCAAAAAGGTAATAAGGATTCTGCAAATTCTTCTTGAATGTTCAACACATTAAAAGTTGTTTCAGCATTCAAAATTACTTGGCCTGCTTCTAAAGCAATGCATGGGCAAGAAAAATGGCAAGATCAAGCCAACATTTTAAAAAATCTTTTACTTGAAAACAAACAAAACAACCATAGCCACCAGAAAGGATGCAATTAATTTTTTAAAAGAATTTTCTCCAGAAAGCATAACTGGCCCATTCATTGGTCTTCCTCTTCACAAGGGGATACGTGAACAAATTAAAATGGGATGTGCCACCTCTGAAAGGGTTTTAATCTCCATCTCTCTCTAGGAAACTGGTACTACATCATGTCTATCCATCTTGGCTACAAATAAGATTAGTATGGGCAAGATCTGTATTTTCTTTATGTCAGCTATAAACCTGAGTGTTTGTACTAAAAAAGTAATGTTCAATTTTAATCTTATTCAACAGTGATGCCTTCCATAAGCTATTGTATGTATGTGTGCTTGTTCCAAGGGCCTTTCAGTGAAATAGAAATAAATTAAATGAAGACTCTTCATAAAACTTCTTCTCTGAAATAAAAAGAGCAACCATAGAGGGGTCTGAAAAAGGCACACATTCCGTGGAAAGGCAAAAAGGAAAGAAAGACTGACTACTCATGGAAAGAAAGACCTGAGGAGAGGTGGGGATGAGAACCTTGAAGACCAACAAGTCTTACAACTTTGATATAGCAGTTTCTGAGAAATGAGGCATAAACCCAAGTGAGGACATGTAAACTAGTTTCTTCCCCTGTCCTTAGCTACTTCTAATACCCGGTTTACTTTCAGAGGGTTACATTATCAGGCTGCAAATTGTGCCTTCCCACTGATGTACAGTTCTCTCGGTTTGGAATTATAATCTCTCCCTTGTTACTATTAAAGTGTCTTTGCTTTTTCTCTATTATACAATGTCACAGTCACATCAAAGGAAATCTGAAGTATAGATATTTTTCCTCCATGATACCTTCACTTAGATCATCATTTTTCATGGATGCATTACCTCATTCTTCCCTTACCTTGTGCATAGCCCAGGTTCAGTTTTTTTCTTTATTTTTATGTTGAACGCTATATCAGATGTACTGCGTCTTTAAAATAGCACCTTTCAATAAAGGATATAACATCACTTGTAAACAGACTCAGCTTCTAAGGAGCAAGCAGTCTTATGGCACCTTCATTAAGAGACCCCATGATTCAAGGCCTCCCTAGGCTAAGGTCAAGAAAGTAGCTAATCATGCATTGTGACTGTAGCCAGAAGTGCCCCTCCCCTTCTTTACCTGTTTGCTGATGTTTCAAACCCCTAGCAGCCACCAAATTTTTTCATTCCATTGGTGGATTTATAACTTTCAATGCCAATTGAAAGACTGAAGAAGAGTCAACACAATGATGTTAATTAATAGGAACTGGTTGCATGTCTTTGTGATGGTAAAGAGACTTGGCACCTAAGGTAGTGAGGAGGGAATCCCTCTGAGGAGGGGCAGGGCACGGAGGGGGCAGGCTGCAGGCATCTGATGAAACTGCCCCACACTGGTCTTGCTGAAATGGAGCACCAGCTGACAGCAACCCACTTGGTATCACATTAAAAAGGACTTATTATAAGTGGGCTACCCTATCCACTCAGGTAATATGTCCATGAAGTCAGAATCCTAAGCAGGCATTAGGCTTCTGTCTATTACAGGTAGGCCACTTACTAAAAAAAAAACAACACAACAAAAACAAAACAAACAGAAAAAACTCAAATGTATACAACACTGAATTATTTGAGAGCAAAAAAATGGGGGTAATGGGGGTGGCAAAGTTTAAACACACTCCTAATCAACCTGCCATTACCCGCTGGGTGGGTCCTGCAGGTGTAAATTATAGACCTCAGGATAAAGTGACAGATGTCTAAGAATTAAGTCACCAACCAAAAAATGGGCTGAACTCCAAATAGATATCACTTTGGATTCACTGTGGTTTTCATTTTATAAATACATTGGCTAATGTGTTTCTCTTCACAAACGGATTTCATATCTATCCTTCAAGAGTAGGCTCATATGCCACAATCTCTTGGATAGCTTCCTGGGTCCTCCAAATGAAATTTCTCCCACCTCTTTAGCACTCCCATCCCTCCTCTTTATGTCTCTGTTATAGCCCGTACTGTATCCTACATTTTGCCTTAGCTTTCTGTGTCCATGTTTTATAGGCCCTATTTAACAATAAGCTCTGTGAAGACAAGGCTTCCACAGAACCCTGCCTTATCTGTAACTTATATTTTATTTGTTTAAAGGCTATAATTTCTCTATAATTTACATTTTCTTTTCATATGTGTAATGGCTGCATTTCTCCTTTTCCCACAAGCTCCATGAAGCATGGAGTCGTGTCTGTTCTATTTTCCATTCTAAATATAGCATACTTCCTAGGACAATATCTAGCATATAGTAGACATTCAGTAAACATATTTTAGTTAACATATTTCAGTAAACATAGTTTAGTCTAGCAGACACAATTTATACCTAATAGGATTTCAAATAATGGCTAAGTACCGTAGATCTGAATTGAATGCACTAAAACTAAGATGCAAACACTAAAGCCACAGTATAAAAATACACATTTGGAGTAAATCCTGAATAAAGAAGATAAACTCTACAGCAAGCCCCAAAGTCAGTGGCCCCCAAACATTATTTTTTTATTTTTAGAAATAGTGAGAAACTTTGCATTTTCTGCTTGAAATCTTTCTTTTGAGGGGCCTAGATTTTCTTCACCTGTGAAATCAGTGAACTTGCCTTAGACTCTAAGGAGATGTTTCACTCATGACCAAGGTGGGAGAATCATGGGGACACTTAGAGAATAGGGTTATTAGGCGGTGTTGTTGTTTAAAGAAAACAGGGAAATTATTCATTTATTTACAACCAAAAATCTAAAACCATATAATCTGGTCACAAAGAAACTGAGATTATAGATTTCTAACTAAATGTGTCCCTCCTGCTCTGCAGAATGATGTTTCATGGAGATCTCTGATTCTAAATGTATTGGGTGAGGGAAATTTTTAACACTACACTAGACTTCTGGTAAAATACACCAAGGCCCTAATAATCTAGGAACTCTAGTGGACGTTTGAAAATGGAATATCTGATTTCTCATCCTGAGATGTCACAGCAGAGCTCATGGGAGTCAACTGGTCTTAGAAAAGCCTTGGTGAGTAGTGGTGCCTACTCGACATACAGGGTAATCAAGACTTTGGATGTGAACAAAGGTCCTCAAAATATAGTGAATACTATGCCAAGAGAGCAAAGAATCCTATCTAATAAAAGAGTAATATGCAAATTGACCATACCTCTGCTACACCCACAAGTCACACCCACCAGCCAATCAGGAGCGAGTATGCAAATTAACCCAACCAAGATGTGCGGTCACGGAGAGAGCAGGAGGCTTGAGTTGCCCCCGGCAATGGAGGAAGTCAAGCTTTCTGCCCGCTCTGGCATGCCTTGGCCTCCTCTCAAGGCTACAAAGTTTCAATTATAGAAGATAAATAAATCTCAGATACCAGGGCCTCCGCTTGGGTTGCTGGGAGGCATGGCCAGCCTGCAAACCACCACAGGCTCCTCACCCAGGTCGCCCCATGCCCCAAGGGAACCCCCACCCTGATCCAGGACACCCTTCAGGGCAAACCAGCAGGCCCCCACCCGTGCACCAGGCCTCTATCTTATCTAATCCTATCTAATAAAAGAATAATATGCAAATTGACCATCACTCCAACACACAAGATGGCTGCCCCCATGTGGTCAAAGATGACTGCCCCCATGTGGACACAAGATGACTGCCACAAGATGGCCAGCAGGGGAGGGCAGTTGGGAGGGACCAGGTTTGCAAGGGAGGACAGTTGTGGGCAATCAGGCCAGCAGGGGAGGGCAGTTAGGGGTGACCACGCTGGCAGAGGAGGGAAGTTGGGGGCAACCAGGCCTGCAGGGGAGGTCAGTTAGGGGTGACCAGGCCTGCAGGGGAGGGCAGTTAGGGGCAATCAAGCTGGCAGGGGAGCAGTTAGGCATCCTTCAGGCTGGCAGGGGAGTGGTTAGGGGATGATCAGGCTGGCTGGCAGAAGCAGTTAGGGGCAATCAGGAAGGCAGGCAGGCGAGCAGTTGGGAGCCAGCAGTCCTGGGCTGTGAGAGGGATGTCCGACTGCCCGTTTAGGCCTGATCCCAGTCGGGCCTAAACGGGCAGTCGGACATCCCTCGAGGGGTCCCAGATTGGAGAGGGTGCAGGCTGGGCTGAGAGACACCCCCCCCCCACACACACACACACACACACACCGTGCACGAATTTCATGCACCGGGCCTCTAGTATTGCTTATAACAGCAGCTGAGAAAGAAAATTTCTTGGTTTGCCAAATTTGTATTGAGTCAGCAATGGCCATTATTCCAGCCTTCTTCTCTAGCTGGGGAAATAAAATCAAAAGTGGCACTCAGGATATTTTCAGGGGTATAACAACACACCCCAACTGTTTTTAATACCTCCTATCCACCTCCCATATTCAGTACAAGAATCATTTAGCCCAGGAGACTTCCCCAACGCAAATTTAGTTGCCCCTTCCTCAGTGCTCCCAGTAGCGCTTTAATTGTATCAACCTTTTTACGTTAATTTTCATGTTCTAACTGCATCTGTCTCTTAGACATGATTTGTTTTCTAGAGGGCAAGCATCATGTCTTATTTTCTTTATACCCCAGAAATCCAAAATAGGCAAGGACTTGGCTCGTATCAAACCCAGCCCACCCACATCTCAGTTACAGAGAGAAAAAGAATGCCTCTCACATAGGGGACATGAGGCCTCAGTAAGAATTTTCTGACTGATTACTGTTTGGCAGGCACTGCCCAATGTGCTAGGAATAACATTAAAGTAGCTAAGATCTTACTCTCTAGGGGACATTAAGAAGATAAACCAATCAACAGAAAGATTATTTTGGGTCATAATGGGTGTTATGAACAAAATAAAAATGGGCAATAGGATGAAGAGTGCTTGGGAGGAACAAGACAGTGACCTGGGGCACTGAACCTTTCAGCTGAGACCTGATTGATGATAAGGAGTCAGCCAGCCATGCAAGGACCTGCAAGGGGAGAGTGTTCTAGAAAGAGGAAATTTTTGTTATTGGTGGGGGTAGATCCTGAGAGTAGAGGGAGCTGGTTGAGCTGGTTAATTGCTAATTCTCTCTCTTCCATCTCTGTCAGAGCAGGGTACCATCTTTCCTCCTTCACTCTACATATTATTTTCATTACCATTTCCATTTTCTTAATTCTGCTCCCTGATTTCCATTAAATTACAAGAACATGAGCCTCTGCCAGCAGCAAACACATCTGGAGCCCACTTCTAACCTCTAATTATATAAAACAAACAAAAAGCCATTGGAAAATAGAAGCTGAGAGTATTAAGATTTAGTTTTCATTCTTATTAGTTCCACTCAACTAATGTATTTTTATGACAATTACATCCCATTATCAGTACTGTTCATAGTTAGAAACTAAGTTAGAAACTTGCCCATCATTTGTTTCTTTCCACATTATCTCATAGTAAGTTCTATTATGGGGTAAATATCTTTAGAAAAGTTGCATATTTAACTATTCACTAATATAAAAAAACAACAGTAAATGCATCTAAATAACATTTTCCAAGATAAGCATAAACTTTTCAGTGAATAACTACTTATGTTAGTACTAGAGTCCCGGTGCACAAAATTCATGCAAGGGGGGGAGGGAGGGTGTCCCTCAGCCCAGCCTGCACCCTCTCCAATCTGGGACCTCTTGGGGGATGTCCAATTGTCGGTTATCCCTCTCACAATCCGGGACTGCTGGCTCCTAACCACTCGCCTGCCTTCCTGCCTGACTGCCCATAACCGCTTCTGCCTGCCAGCCTGATCGCCCCCTAACCGTTCCCCTGACAGCCTGATTGACGCCTAACTGCTCCCCTGCTGGCCCAATCGCCCACAACTGCCCTCCCCTGCTGGCTTGGTTGCCCCCAACTGCCCGCCCCTGCCAGCCCAGTTGCCCCCAACTGCCCTCCCCTGCTGGCCTGGTTGCCCCCAACTGCCCTCCCCTGCTGGCCTGGTTGCCCCCAACTGCCCTCCCCTGCTGGCCTGGTTGCCCCTAACTGCCTTCCCCTGCTGACCTGATCACCCATAACTGCCCTCCCCTGCCGGCCATCTTGTGGTGGCCATCTTGTGATGACGTCGCATGTGACGCCACCTAGGTTTTTATTATATAAGATAACTGAACTTGAAATTTCTTCATCATAATAATTATGTACTTCATTGCAAGTACTTATTCATCAAAAACTATAATAAGCCCTGGCTGGGTTTGCTCAGTGGTTAGAACATCAGCCTGTGGACTGAAGAGTCATGGGTTCAATTCCCAGCCAAGGGCACGTACCTCAGTTGTAGGTTCAATCCCCAGCTGTGGTCAGGGTGTGAGCTGGAGGCAACCAATGGATGTGTCTCTCACATCAATGTTTCTTTCTCTCTCTCTCCCCTTCTCTCCCTCTCTTCTACTCTCTCAAAAAAAAAAATCAATGGAAAAAATTCTAGGGTGAGGATTTAAAAAACAACAACTGTAATCGATAAGAGAAGGAAGGAGAGAAACTATTTTCTGCATCATGACCAGATTGTCCAGATATTGTGCCTGGAATTCATCACAAGTGACATTTCTAGTCATGTTTCCAATCACTCAGAACATACAGATTTTCCGTTGCAATCTGGAAGCTGTATGCCCTGCTGTCCAGGAAAGAATGTGTCACACGGAATGTACTCTACCTGATGTCATCTTATGTTCCAACTGAAGGCATCTAGGTTTTTCTTGGGATTCCTCTTCTTCCTGAGTTCCAGTCGAGAGGGAGAGAGAGAGAGAGAGAGAGAGAGAGAGAGAGAGAGAGAGAGAATAATGCATTCATTTAGAACAAACTTTTGCAGATCTACTAATTAATATGAGATCAAGATCTGAAAAAAATTAGACCAAGCCCATTTAAAAACTGAGACTTTGGAGAAGCAACAAATGCAACAATAGATGTTGAGTAGAATAACTATGGGGGCACTGGATTACAAACTGCAGGGTGCCACATACATGGTTGTGTCCATAAATGCTGCCCCTGAGTAGTACAACTTAGGGACCTCTGTGAATAATACGTTTGGGGGCTTCAGTTACTTATACATGGTGGTGATGGGTTTCTCCATAAGATAGAAATTCTGCCAGTGTGATACAACACAAGATAATAATGTTTTAGCTTTTATTATTCAAAGACCTGATTTCATGTACTTTTGAAAATTCTATCACATCTCACAATTATTATTTTTTGAATATTTTCAGCAACTTTATTAGCAACAGTCCAAAACTGAAAACAACCCCAATATCCTTCAGTGGGTGAGTGATTAAACAAACTGTGGTTCATCCATACCATGAAATACTACTGATCAATAAAAAGGAACAAATTATTGATACATGCCACAATTTGGATGGATTTGAAGGAAATTATGCTGAGTGAAAAAAATGTTAATCTCGAAAGTTTACATACTATATGATTCTATTTATATAACATTCTTGAAATGATAAAATTATAAAGACAGAGAACAAATTAGTGGTTGCCAGAGGTTGGGGCTCGGGAGAAGGAGGGGATATGGCTGTGGCTTTAAAAGGGTGGTACAAGAGATCTGTGTGATGGAAGTGTTCTGCATTTTGCCATGGAGGTCACATGAATCTACACATCTAATAAAACTGCATAGAACAAAATACACATAACTACACTAGAAGGAAAAGCTCAAGCATTGAGCACAAATATTTTAATTATCTCAAATTAAATTTTCTCTTAAAGAGTTACCTATAGTTCAAAGCTCATTTCTATGAGGTGTCTCATCTATCACCCTTTGAAGAGACATAAAATTATGAAAGGATACCACCAGAAGCTACTTAAACATTTCAGCTAAGGGATAAGATAAAGCTAAGGGTATTATCACATGGAAATATAAAGAGGACAATGAGAATGAAACAAGTTCCACATGGTCATACTAATCCTGGTAAAGGAACTAGAATGGAAGCCCAAGCTGGTGAGCAAGTGGGAAAAGGAAAGAAAGCATGCTTCAAGCACAGGAGGAAACCTTGTGATCAAATGTTGGCTCTGGCATTACCTAGATAACTCCTATTTTTTGTCATAGGTGACTCTAATAATAGGCCTATTGTTGCAAAACCAGTCCAAATACTATCAAGTTGAAAACAGGTCCCTCATTGATTTGTTGGGTTTAGGTGGTAACCCATGTCCTCCCACACCAAGAAAGTTCTGGCAAGAAAGTTTCAATGTGCCTTGAAGGTGGTGTTGGTAGAATGCCTCAGGCCAGGCATCTCCCAGGGACATTCTTCTGGCTGACACAAGGTGGGAGGGGAGTAGCCATTATTACTCAATCAATTTCTTGGTCTTAAAGAAGTGCTCAAGGCAGAAGACCTGCCAAGTGGCTAGTCCAATGAGGCATTGAAGAGATGCTGAAGTACAGGACCCGAGCGTTTGTTGATGCTCTGGTAACATGCATCTCCTCCTCTCACTCCTTCATGTAGGCAAAATCATTAACGATAGACTCTGAAAGGTCTTCTAGGTTTCCTATCTCCACCTCTAAAGGTTTGAACTTCTCAACTTTTGTGATCATTTCGTAATTTTTTTCACCTCCATACCATGCTTCATGTCTAGGATCATGAGTTGGTCAGGTATCCGCCTTATTCCCTTGCTCTTAAAACACACTTTGAACATGTTATAATCTTCAGTGACAATGGCAAATATCCCCTTGGTTGCATCCTCCTTGGAGTACAGAATCTTGAGGTGAGTGCGCAGGCTGCCAGCGCCCCCATACTTGCCGGTGATCTCTTATGTGCTGGTCACCAGCAGGTCCTTGTGGATCTCCTCATGGAGGCACTTGCGAGAGTTAATGGGCATATGGAAGAAGATGGCGAGAACCAAGCTGGGGCTGTGCAGAAGTAAGAGCAGTAACACTAACTTAGAAGGGCCACACTGGGCTTGTGGGCCAGACAAACCAGACTGATGCTATACAATTATTTTTATCTCTAGGAAGATGGGTAAACATATTCTCTGAGTTCTAGTATGATATTCTATTTTTTAAAATCTTTATTGTTCAGATTATTACAGTTGTCCCTCTTTCCCCCCCCCCCCATTAGCTCCCCTCCACCCAATTCCCACCCCACCTCAGGCCCTCGCCACCCCACTGTTCACACCTATAGGTACTGCATACATGCATATAAGATCTTTGTCCAATCTCTTCCCGCACCCCCCACACCCCTTTCCCCCTGAGAATTGTCAGTCCGCTCTATTTCCATGTCCCTGATTCTATTACATTCACCACTTTATTCTGTTCATCAGATTTTTTATTCATTTGATTTTTAGATTCAGTTGTTAATAGATATGTATTTGTTGTCACTTTGTTGTTCATAATTTTTTATCTTTACCTTTTTCTTCTTCCTCTTCTTAAAGAATACCCTTCAGCATTTCGTACTATAATACTGGTTTGATTGTGATGAACTCCTTTAGTTTTTTCTATCTGTGAAGCTCTTTCTCTGACCTTCAATTCTAAATGATAGCTTTGCAGCCGAAACCGGTTTAGCTCAGTGGATAGAGCGTCAGCCTGCGGACTGAAGGGTCCCGGGTTCGATTCCGGTCAAGGGCATGTACCTTGGTTGCGGGCACATCCCCAGTGGGGGGCGTGCAGGAAGCAGCTGATCGATGTTTCTCTCTCATCGATGTTTCTAACTCTCTATCCCTCTCCTTTCCTCTCTGTAAAAACTCAATAAAATATATTTAAAAAATAAAATAAAAATAAATGATAGCTTTGCTTGGTTGTAGGTTCTTGCTATTCATCACTTTGAATATTTATTGCCACTCCCTTCTGGCCTGCATAGTTTCTGTTGAGCAATCAGCTGACAGTCGTATGGGTACTCCCTTGTAGGTAACTAACTATTTTTCTCTTGCTGCTTTTAAGATTCTCTCTTTATCTTTTGACCTTGGCATTTTAATTATGATGTGTCTAGGTGTGGTCCTCTTTGGATTCCTCTTGTTTGGGGTTCTCTGTGCTTCCTGGACTTGTAAGTTCATTTCTTTCACCAGGGAGGGGAAGTTTTCTGTCATTATTTCTTCGAATAGGTTTTTAATATCTTGCTCTCTCTTCTTCTGGCACCCCCATAATTCGGATGTTGGTACGCTTAAAGTTGTCCCAGGGGCTCCTTACACTATCTTCAAATTTTTGGATTCTTTTTCCTTTTTGCTCTTCTGGTTGGGTGTTTCTTGCTTCCTCGTATTTCAAATCTTTGACTTGATTCTTGGGATCCTCTACTCTACTGTTGAATCTCTGTATATTATTCTTTATTTCAGTCAGTGTATGCTTAATTTCTGACTGGTCCTCCATTTTTTTGGCATTCTCACTAAGATCCTTGAAGGTCTCCCTAAGTTCCTCGGAAGTTTCTAGAAGATTCTTGAGTAACCTTATAACTGTGGTTTTGAACTCTATATCCAGTAGTTTGCTTTCCTCCATTTCTTTCATTTGTGACATGTTTCTTTGTCTTCACATTTTGGCTGCTTCCCTGTGTTTATTTCTATGTATTGGGTAGCTGCTAAGTCTCCTTGAGTTGATAGAGTGGCCTTGTATGGTAGGTGTCCTATAGGGCCCAGTGGCTCAGTTTCCCCAATCACCTTTTTGGGCTGATGCACAGTCTTGTTGTAGCTGAGCCTTGATTGCTGTTGATATCACTGGGAAGAATTGACCTCCAGGCCAATTGGCTGTGAGGATCAGCTGTGTCTACAATGGAAGAGCTTATGGGGCAAGACTTGCTTCAGTGGAGCTTTGGTGCTCACCGAGTCTGCCCCTTGAGTGTGTCGCTTATGATGTGAAGAGTTGTGATCTGGTATGGTCTCGCACTGACCACTGGGTACACTGGCTCTTGGATCTCCAAGGAGGTGCAAAGTCAGCCACTGCCTAGGGTCACCCAGCAGGAGCTACAGAGAGATCTACAGATTCTTCCTCTTTGTATTGGGTTTGGAAATGCCCCGACAAGGCCCAGCTGTGAAGCAAGGCAGGCTGGTGCTGGTGTCAGCCTTGGGCCTTCTTTTGATAGCTTTGGGGCTCCCTGACCCAGCTGCAGCTTGTTTGACAGGTTTTAGGCTGAGAAAGGACAGGCCATTCATATGCAAAAGCTGCTGCACACAGCTTGGGTGAGGTTGTAAATTGGGTAGGGTGGGGTCTCAGGGAATCTCCAGGGCAGAGCAAACAGCAATGGCTGCCAGTCAGCCCTGCATCAGGGAGGTCCCAGCACAGGAACAATGACCATTGTGTGCACCTCCATCTGGAAGAAAGTCCCCTCCCACCCTTGCATTCCTGTCCTGATGCCAAACAGTCCAGTTTCTCCCTGTATGTGTCTGGGTCCCCCAGAATCTTGCCCAGAACTGGAGCTCAGAGCAAGCACGAGCTTGTATCTCCCTCCTGATTAAAAAAGCGGCACACCCAGGTGCCAGCCCATTCCATGCCTCCGCACCTCCCACCAGTCTCAATGCGCTTCCTTCTTTACCTCTCTAGTTGTAGTACTTCCAGTCAGCCAGCTTTCCAGTGGTTCTGGATAATAGTTGTTAGGTATTTTAGTTGTAATTTGATGTGGTTGTGGGAGGAAGCAAGTACAGGTGTTTTCCTATGCCGCCATCTTGGTTCTCTCCTAGTATGATATTCTTTAATTACAATTGTCACTGCTATAGAGTTAATATATGAATAGGCACAGCTAGGAGTAAGGAAGGTAAATTAAGAGGAAGGTTTACATGATGCTTTTTAAATTTTATCTACAAGATGGTTTTATGCTGATTCCTTCATTTATTTTTTCCTTGATTAAATATTTGTTGAGTGCCTGTTATGGGGCTATTTCTGTGGGTCCTTAATCTTTAGGCATGATCCCTTCCAAAATCCTTTGAATTACATACTTCAGGTAATCGCCTACTCAGCTTCCATCCTAGGCAGGCACACTTTCTGTGCATACTTTGTTCCACCTGTGAAGTTAGTCTGATCAGAGATACTCTGGGCCATAATAAACCATATGAGTATGAGTCCCATTCATGACACCTGAAGCCACTCTGTAACCAGAGTGGAGCAATGGAACTCAAATACTGGTATTATCCAGAGGAGCACTCCCTGATTTGTTCTAAATTTTCAGTTCCTTGGCAATATCTCATTGTTGGTGATGAGAATTCACTAGCCTCTCAAGATTGGTAAGATTTGAAAAGAAAAAGTCATTTTCAATTCATAAAGGTTAGTTTCCTTAAATCACCATCCGTATCAACGCATAAGGGAATTGATTTCAACTGTTTGGGAACAAATATTTCTAGAGATCAAAGATCATCTTCAAATGTTCAGCATCAGGGACCAGTTCCAAAAATTTGTCAAGCTTTTAAAATCCATGAAGTAGCACTGTCATGGGCAATTTGGGTGAAGAAGCCTTCAGTTCAATTATCTCAAAGTTATATGTTATAATAAATTTTAATAAAAACTTCTTTCAAAATTACGTTTGTGAAAAGGATCTGAATTAATACTATACCAAAAGACAAATAAATGATTTTTTAAAGCCCCACCACACAGCAACTAAATATAGCAAATAATTTCTTGTTTCACATGGCCCAAAAAGACAGTATATAATAAAAACATGAGGAGCTATTTTATAATACACCCACAGAGAAAGTCTCTTGAGATGCCAAAATAGTCCAAATAAAGTTGTTTCATACATAAAAGGATTCTCCTTTGAGCCAATAAGACTGTTTACTTTTTTATTGCTCTGAATTCCAGAATGGTGAAATAACTTAGGCCTTTAGCTTTCCTCCAAACGTATTTATTACTTCATTTTAAATTGCCCTTCCCCCAATTTTCTCATAAACTAGTAAAAATTGCGAAGCCCTGGAATGATCTGCAGATGGAAGGATATTTGGAATACTTTTGGCTGATAAGTAGGCATCTGTCTTCGATAGTATGAACTATGTTGTAGTTAGTGAAAAAAGGCTGAGCGCCTTAGATTCTTATGTTTCTTCTCTTCTGTGCAAGTCTGTGATTTGCTGAATTTGTTCTTACTGGCTTTTTCCCAGAGAAGCTATAATAAAATGACAACAATCCAACTGTAGTAGCCATCTGTTGATTTTGCTGCCGGGCATTCACTCATTCTGTCTAGTAAGTGTGTACTGATTCCCTCTTTAACGTCGTCCTTTCCCACTCTTAATGAATTGTGATTCTTATAAAACCAGTTCCATGCCCTGTACAGACCCCGGTCCACTGCCAAGAGTGGTCAGTAACTGAAGACTAGGCCCATCAGTCCAGTGCATTTCCCTGTGATTGGTGGAGGGTGGTCATGTGACCCTGAGCAATGTTTATCAATCCACTGTAATTTTCTCTGAAATTGGTTTAGGATAGTCATGTGACTCAGGGTGGTGCCCATCAGTCCACTTTATTTCCCTATATTGGTTCACAGTGGTCATGGGACCCAGTCAGGGCTGGTGAGAGATATTCTCTGGACTTCTAGGAATAGAATCCCCAGTCCCACCCACTGATCCTGAAACCTGAAACAACTGTGAAGATTGAAGCTGCTGCTGTCACTTGCAGCTAAGACAAGTCCACACAAAGGGAGGCAGAGCCAAGAGATGGGCTGATACAAGAGTCCCCATGATATTATTTGAGCCCCCAATCCAGCCATGCCTGAAGCAAGTTAACCCTGAACTTTTCAGCCTAAACTAGAGATTACATTCCTTTTTATTTTTTAACTACATTGATTTATTTTTAAATGCAGTAGATTCTATCGGGTTTTGTCACTTCTAACAGAAAGGGCTCCAGCTGATACTTTAGTTCTGGGGAGCTTCGGGGGGAGGGGAGGTGGGTGATGGGTGTTGATTATTGGCTTCTGTAGTTCACGCACCATCATGTACTTCACAACCTAATTAAATGGAATGTGACAGGAATGATGCACTGAAGAGTTGTTACTGAAAGTTGGCAAACAATTAGTCTTTTCATCTGTTTCTGAGGACTAATCCCAAGGTGTTTTAATGAGAGGCCATGTAATGTGTATACTTTATGAAATGGTCAGTGAGGTGTAGCCCCAAGAGGAGACAGAAAAGAGGTTTAGGAAAAAAATAAAGTTTGTTACACTCACAGGTCCTAGAGAAGGAAGCGTGGCACCCTTTGCAGGGCTACAGAGGAAAGACACCAGGATGATCAGGAGCAAGGGGAACATTTAGACCACAGATTTTATTGGAGTTTCAGAGGGTAAAACAAGGCAGGGAAAGCCCCTCAGGTAATTGTAGATGCAGGGGAGCCCAAGGACATGGAAGGTGTCACTCCTGCCTTAATCACTTCAGCACCTCACTCTGGCCAGCATTGAGTCCATGGAGGATATATTCCTCAGGAGCAAAAACTGCAATTCACTAAACTACCCAAGATTCAGGAGATGGGGGCCTTGACCGGAGATTTGCTTCATTCACTGCCTATGGTACCATAGAGTGCTAAGTGTTTTTCTTCATCTCTGCTTATAGGAAACCCAAGTAACTACAGCAAAGGAGGAGACGTATTGGACCTCATGCTTGTAAAGCTGCAGTTCTTGAACTTGGGTGTGTATCCAAATCACCAGGGGGATGTGGCAGAAACACAGCCCGGCCCTATCCATCTTCAGCAAGCCTGGGCCTCTGGATTCCTTGTTAGCTCTGCCAGCGGTGCTGATGTTACAGAAGACCGGAAAAAAAAACAAGCCACGCTTAAAGAAAGGGAGTTACATTTTATTAAGGGCAGGGCCAGAGAAAAATGTGCCTTTCAAATTTTGGCCCCCCCACATGGAGGAAACCTTTTCTATTTATACTTTTCCTAGCTCTTTTGTCTCCCAAATTTGGAATGAGACTTCCGGGCCTTCTGGGAAAGAAGGCCTGCGTGCTGGGAAGGGGCCGTGAGACCATATCTCAAGGCCTGGCCTGGTGTCAGCACTGACAACTCTGTCTGGGGCATAGTCCACGGCCTCTCTGGAATGGGAGTAGTCTTATTTTCCTTATTATTTAAGCAAGCAAGCGTTTACAGAAGCCAAAATAGCAGGGTTAAAATTTCAAACAGCAGTTTTTATATAAGATGGATTCTTCACTGATACCCACCCAAACTTGAGAAGCACTGTTATAAAGGATGGATATTGGGTCTAGTATTCTGGCAGTATCATCCAGGCCTCTCATTTTTACAATATTTCCATTTGTCTGTTTCTGTCAGTTTATCACTTCTCAGGCTGCTCTTTCATCATATGGTCAAGGCCACAAGAAGTTCTGGGACCAACATCCTTTCAGCTCATTGAGACTTCAGAGAAGTGTCTCTGAACCCCAGTACACAGAGAAATCCATTCCAAGGGGAACAAGGAGTGACTCAGTCCCTGCATTCATATCCAGAGTTCTAGGGGAAGATTCTAATTGGTCCATCTTGTGCCACATACTTATCCTGAGTCACAGGCACATCTCTATGAGGGAATGGGGACTATAATTTTCTAGACCTATATCACTGCCCATTTCAAGGGCCACTGGAGGGAGGGTGTTCCAATTGGAAACCTCAGAGACAGCAGTTCCCTAAAGGAAGGAAGGCTATGTACCAAAGTGGGGGAGGAAGGAATGCTGGCTACTGTGCTATTCAAATTACATACTCCCAAGTAGACTGAATTCTCCAAAACCATGAGAATGAAAATGCCTGCTGTTTATTTAGTGCATAACATATGACAGGAGCTTCATATATGTTACATGTAACATGGGATGATTTTAAAAATATTTAACAGCTTGGATGGTATAGGCCACAGGTATCCAGAATAGGAAGCGACCTAGAGGTCCCTGGGGTATAGGTCTTAACCCTTTAGTTCAGGGGTCTGAAGAGAGGGGTAATTTGGGACAGGGATACCACTCAAGGGCTTGAGTAGCAGTTATTTACCAAATGATAAAAGGGTGTTTTAATATTTTAACAGCCAATATGTTCTTACTGATGCACACCTGCTGAATCTTTTCAGTCCTGAGTATCATCTTAAACAATCACACTTATAAAGGATGGGTAACTCCTGAAGTATGCTGTCATATGCTAGAGGTATGCAAAGACTCTCTCTCTGGAGCATCAATTTCACTCAAAGATATGGAGGAAAAAAATGATTTGTATATTAGAACAAACTGGAGTACATTGCATGTAGAACAGATATAAATGTTTAGGATAACCATGAGATGTCAAGGAAGTCTGGACATGGGGTCCCCAACAGGGGGTACTCCTGTGGGAAAGATTGAGAAACATGGTCAGAGGAATTCATTGTTGATATTTGTGACCCTATTTTACAGAAGGGACCCTTGAGGGGTAAAGACTATCTAACTGTGCATGCTTTTAAATGGGGCAAGATTCAGACCATCTGCCTGGGTCAGAGCCATACCATGCTGCCTTCTTTTATGTTTGCTTCCTGCTGGTGTTATTTATAGAAAATTTAACCTTAAGTGGAAGGACAGCTAGTTATTAAATAGCTATATTTAGTGAAAAGATTAACTAAAAAGAACTCTGAGTAAGGAAGAGCATACATCATATAGTTTTACAAAGGAATGAGTGATTGTTCCTCAGAGCTAGGGAAGGCCATTTCAAAGACAGAATGAGGTTTATAGGGCCCCGGGCCAAGAAAACCACAGAACAAAACAACACTTATCACATGGAAACTTCAGAACCAAGTACGTAGGAAAGTTTGATACAGTCTTTAGGGCTGTAATTCAACATGCTGGTCCTGAGTTTAGAGTTACATAATGATTGTGAAAATATCCAAATTAAAATAAACTCTCAAACTAATGAGAAATGGAAGCGGTAAGACTGGTTGCCCATACTGATTGCTATAGTCTGAATGTTTGTGTCTCTCCAAAATTCATATGTTGAAATCCTAATCTCCAAGGTGATGGTATTGGGAAGTACAGCCTTTGGTGTGATTAGGTCATGAGGGTGGAGCCCTCATGAAAGGGATTAGCAGCCTTATAAAAGAGGCCGCACAGAGCTCTCACCCTTCTACCATGTGAGGACACAGGTGGAAGATGGCAGTCTATGAATCTGGAAGTAGGCTCTCACCAGACACCAAATCTGCCAGCACCTTGATCTTGGACGTCGTAACCTTTAGACTGTAAGAAATAAATGGTTGTTGTTTAAGCCACTCAGTCTATGGTAGTTTGTTATAGCAACCTGAACAGACTAAGACTGATTAACTGAGGATAATTATATATCCTATCCTAGAGGCCCGGTGCATGAAATTTGTGCATGGGTAGGTTCCCTAACCCTGGCCAGTGATCAGGGCCAATCAGGGCCTTCCAGCTGCTGGCTGGGACCTTCCTTTGTTCTGCACCACCCCCTGGTGGTCAGCGCCCATCATAGCGAGCAATCAACTCCCAGTCTCCCGGTCAAACTCCCAAGAGGATATCTTGCATATTAGGCTCTTATATATATAGATATAGATTTGTGTTACAGATCTTGAATGAGTGAAGAGAGAGAATCATGGCTCTTCAGCTACTTATAGCTTATACTCCATAAGCACTCTATAAACACGTGGTGAATGAATATTTGTTTTAAAGATATTTTTTCCCAAAGACTCTTTTTTTTTTTTTTTTTTTTGCCTAAAACTAAAACTCCAGAAAGCTCTGCATGTATAGCACATGCTGCTTCAAGCTCTGCAGGGAACACAGCCAAATATCCCTGGAAGGCAATGCAAGTTTGAGAGAGAATGTGCCAAAAGGATTTCATACATACACTGTGAACCAGAGAATAAGAGTTTTTGTTGGAAATTTGGGCACTAGTTTTAATTTTGTCTTCATGTTGGTTCACAAAATTAGTGATACCTCATATCTATGTATTTGCCCAAAACATGATTTTATTTGATTCCTTCAATAACTCTACATGGTGGGCAGAGCAGGTATCCCCTTTCTAGAAAAAATACATTGTTTTCCTCCATTCATGCTTAGAAAACCAGATGTGGGGGGGGGGGGGGTATCCTACATAGAACAATTGTCCAACATTATGCAGGTGTCCAATTCAATTCAGTTCTGACACTCACTGAAGTTAACAATGACCCCACAGGTTACGGGTTCAGTTCCACAAGAATGCCCCCACTTCAGATGCTAATTACAAGTAGTAGGTCCCCAGGTTACCTATAACTTCTGTCCAACTTAGTTACACATTGGAGGTTCCCATGGCCACCTCCTCAGTTTAGATATTTTGCTAGAGTGTCTTCCAGGATCCAGGAAAACAGTTCAATAATTTCTATTGCCAATTTATTTTAAAAAGATATTTTAAAGTATACACATCAACAGCGAGATTAAAAGGTGCATAGGGGGAGGTCTGGGAGGGTTCCAGACACAGGAATTTCTGTCTCCTTAGATTTGGGGTGTGTAGATGTGTTCACCAACTCAGAAGCTTTCCAAAACCCATACTTTTGGGATTTTTATGGAGGCTTCCTCACGTGAGCACAATTATTAACTCCATTTCCAGCCTCTCTTCCTTCTCTGGTGAATAGGGCAAAGGTCTGAAATTTCCAAGCTTCTAACCATGACTTGGTCTTTCTAATCATGGTTTGGTTTTTGTAATCATAGCTTGGTCCTTCTAATCATGGCTTGGGTGACCCAATCCAGGAGCCCACCCAGAGTTGTCCCATTAGAACGAAAGACACTCTTATCAACCAGGAAATTCCAAGGGATTTAGGGGTCCTGTGTCAGATGTTCCTATCGCTTACAAAATTACAAAGGTTTAAGAGGTCTGTGTTAGGGGTCAAAGACTAACTATTAGAACCAAGATTCTCCCAGCACCCCTATTTACCGGGGTTATAGGAGTCTCGTGTCAGGAACTGGGGACAGAGACAAATATAACAGAATAATTTCTTCTTATTTTACACCCTCATTTTCCACATGAGGAATTTGAGGAATTGTAGGCATACAACTATAAAGACATGCAAGGCCAGACGCTTTGCTCACTAGATGTTAAAGGAACACTTTTCAATTTGCTCCCATCCATCCCTCAGAGTTCAGGCAGAAGGATCAGAAAGTAGGGAGTCTCCTATTAGGAATCAAAAAGCAGGGAAGGACAAAAGGTGCTGTTAGAGACCCAAATTGCACCATTATGAAGACTTTCTAAGAGCTATTATAAGAATCCCAGAGATAACTTCTAGGGTCTGGTTTCCATATCCTGATCAATCTCACTTTCAGAATGTATTCTAAGCCATGACACTTGTGAAATCTGGAATTATGTCGATGAACAGAAGTTACACCCCTAGACAGTAATACTCAGCAATTCTTTTGGTTTCCTGTAGGACTTTTCAGAATAAGTGAAATTTGATGGTGGATTTTTTTTTTTTTTTTGTAAACCTAATTTTTTCTAGTTCTAGCCAAAGCTAGGCTACGTAACAAAGTTTACACTAAAGTTCCAAAATTCAACCTCTTTTTTTGAAGTTTGAGTTAACATAGAGTACTATTTACTAATTTCCCAAATGAACTTAAAATATTGTCTGGATCCATCTGGGGGAAAAATGCTAAACTGGGGCTGCTCAATGCTATTGCCCTCTCCCTGGTTCCACCAACATGCAGGGTCCTGACCAAGCATACCTCTTAAAGCAACTTTTAAAATGTAATTTTTAAATGTAATTGTGCTGGCTCTTAATTAAAGTAGTGTCCTGGAACTCATGGCTTTTGGGGAATTTCCCTCAGAGAAGCTTTATGCTAAAAAATAAAATCCGGAAAGCCTGCTAGAGAGGACCCAAGATTTCCCTGGGCCAATATACAGCTTTCATATTTCAAACTGTGTTAAAATAAAACAATTTTAAAAAATAATGTCCTTCCACTAATCCTTGTTAACATCATTTTAGAAGGGCAATGACATCTAATGAAAAATGAGTCAGAAGAACAATCTTCCATCCCATATAATAATGGGAACCTGACCAGTTCATACTTCCTGGGCTTTATTTTCTCCTTAAAAAAAAAATGGAGAGAACAGCAGCCCTTTGCAATGTCATGGCCATGCTTTCACATCAAATAAGGGAGGGAGCAGAAAAAGAACCCTGAGGTCTTTTAAATAACAGGCAAATTCTTATTATTCGGAAAAAGATCATTATAAAGCTCAGTATTTATCTTTTTACTTTAACAGAACCTATTCAATACAAAATCAACACAATGAATAGAATCCTGTCACCTTGCACACAGTGATCACTCAGCAAATATTTATGGTTTGTGGGCTAACCTAATATACACATAAACACGTACATAACACACACATAGACAAACACATACACACAAATACACATACACAAACACACACATTACACAAACATAACCACATGCACAAACACACACACACATATACTCAAACACATATACCATACAAACACGTAAACATATATACACAAAGGCGCACACACACATAAGCACACACACATACACTGAAACAAACATGCACATAAAAGCACACACACACACATGCATGTACAAACACACATACAAGCACACACAGTGTGCTAAAAGTAAACTGAGCAACAATAAAGAAAAAGTCTGGTAAAGAGTTTTCTCAGTTGCTCAGCCTCTCCAATGCCTCTGCCCTTCCTCTTAGGATACACGCTGTTCTTCAGAATCTTTTTGTCAGAGCTCCCAGGAAGAGAAGGGGAGCTACTGAAAATCTGAGTGTTAACTTAGCCGTATCCAAAGTTCTAATCAAAGGAGTTGCCTTTTCCAGGCATCACTCCATGGTCTGACCACCCTCCACCCACCTTCCTGCTGGTCGCTGCTTCCCACAGCGACTGTTGACACACTCCAGATGTGCAGGCTCACCAGTACTCACAAGAGTACAGGCAAGTGAGTACTCTTGCCTGCTCCTCTAAGGGAGAAGAAAAGTCCTTAGAGGGGAGGGAGTTAATTCTGGGCTGTAATCTAGAAAACTAAATGGAATGACAAAGCCTGCTTTCTTTTTGTGGGAAATTTATTCATTCAGCAAACAGTGTCTGAGCACCTACCGCGTGCCTACCTGCCGCTACGCTATGTGTGGGAAAGACAGGAAGGACCAAACAGAGTCCTGGCCCTCAAGAACACCCAGAGGAGGGAACCAATCACTAAAATGAGAGGAGTGCCAGGGGAGAGGGAAGAGGAAGGTGCTCAGGTGTCTGCAGGTGATGAGAGGAAAGTGGAAGGAAGCCGTCTGGGGCGATAACACCCTGTGCCAGGAAAGGGGAAATGGCCGTATTCTAGGTAGGGAACAGGTTCAAGAAACACAACCTCTGATAATGTTTTTCCATTTTAATTTTCTCTTTAAAAATATACCTTGCATCTCAGAGATAGCTGTGGCCCTAACACCTTCCATGCACTCCATCCTTCTTCCCAGCCCGCCCACTGATGAGTACATCATGGGTTCTTGTGCCCTCTGGCTTCCCACTGGGTTCAGTCCATGGTAACAATGAGCAGATCTGAGGGAGGGAGCAGGGTGAGGTCAAGGCACTTATTCCACTCTCCTGTCAAGGCAGTCTTCTTAGGAAATGCTCTATTTTCCAGGTTCCTGTTGCAGCTTCCTCCCACCCTCATCCTTTTGGGCCTCTGAGTGGTAACAGCTCTCTACTGTTATGAATATCCCTTGTGGTTCCTCTCCATCTCACCCACACTTTTGTAAACAGAGGCTTTATTAAGCTCTCCTGGAATTATTCCAATTTGAGGGCCATCTGTTTCCTGTTGGGACCTTGATTGACAGAACAAATAGCAAATATATCACAGAGAACAGGATGCAAAAATTATTTAAATATATAGGTATGTTTGTGTGTGTGTATATACATATATGCCAGTGATAGTAGTGTCTAACTGATTCATTCATTTATTCCATTTATGGACTCCTCACATTCTAATGATTGGTTTCCTCCTCTAGGTGCTCTTGAGGGCCAGGACATTTATGAGGGTCAACTATGTGAAAGGCACAATGGGTGAGGGAACCACACTTTCTGGAATTTATAAGACAGTATCAGTTACAACATTCTTTGCTATGGTCAGACTATGTTAATTTTGGGTTCACAAAATATGATTTCAATAGCTATGGGCAAGGGGAAAACGAGTACTCTCAGAGTTTAGTCCTCCAGAGTCCAAGTCTTTAAAAGAAAAAAGCAAGTGGAGAAAGTTTGAGACGTGATCCAGTAACAGATCTGCATTCTGCAGATTACACTTTGGGCAAAGCTCCCTTGCTTGCCCGCTGAGTGGTGAGTCTGCTGCTTTGGGATGAAAAGCATCAACAGTATAACAAAGGCTCACAATGGGCCAGGCAGGGAGCTGAAAGCTTCACTTACAAAATTGAATTTATTCTCCATGAAAACCCCTATAAAATAGGCATGGTTTTCCTCATTTTGCCAGAAACTGAGGCTTAAACCGTTAAACAGCTAGTAGTAATAGTAGTAGTAGTAATAGTAGTAGTAGTAGTAGTAGTAGTAGTAGTAGTAGTAGTAGTAGTAGTAGTTAGCCTTTACTGACCAAAGTCTATATCCAATTCAAACCCAAATTTATATTCAAGGCCCATAGTTCTTAACTACTCTGCTGCAGTGTCTCTCCCAGGAATAGACAATTCACAGCCAAGACCAGAGGGTGTTTGGTGAATGAGGCAATTATAGGTTTGGAGGCAAAGGGCTATCCTACAATTTTGGCTTACTCTCTGTTATTATATCCACACGGTGAGAAATTGGCAAGGGAACCAACTTCACAGGAATATCCTTTTAACTCTGTGTGGTAGAATCAGCCCTCAGCTAACAATTTGCTCAGATTAGATTAGAAAGAAGGACTAGAAAGAAGGGCAGGAGCTAGACAATCACGATGTAGCCCAGGGGCACACTGAAGACTTGCTGCTGTGGAGGCTCTGGCTCCCTTTGAACTATAAAGTAATTATTGCTTTGGAGAGGTAGTAGAGATTAAAGTGTTGATGGCAGGGATGTTAAGGGGCACATTTGAAATTTAAGGCTGTTCTACTTGTGGTTATTCACACTGGGGCAGGGTAGGCAGCTTCACCATGTACTTTCTTTGGATACAAGGGCAGCCAACCTACCTACACAGGCAGGTTTTTATGAGAGGCAAGCAATACAAATGCTTGCAAATTTAAAGTACCCCATATATTTTGAAGAATTCAAGTTTAAAACCTGTTGAT
This sequence comes from Cnephaeus nilssonii, assembly GCF_951640355.1. Lineage (NCBI taxonomy): Eukaryota > Metazoa > Chordata > Mammalia > Chiroptera > Vespertilionidae > Cnephaeus > Cnephaeus nilssonii. The sequence continues at coordinate 27,980,123 of NC_137072.1, read as the reverse complement.
ACCCTTATAAAGAAAACGTACCTTACTTACTTTCTCCCTACACCTAAAATACCCTCATATCATGGTTTATGCCTGATGTCCCAAATGATCCTTAATTGTATCCCTTTTCACTCTCAAAAGTGTCAATTTTGATAATAAATTTTCACCCTACCTTTGCTGTATGTAACTGATCAACAAAAGAAGGTGAGGCAAAGGGTCCCTGAGCCCAAGTCTGGTTTCATGTTGTCTTCCTGCACCGGCCTAGGTGATTCAATTAACCTCTCCAGTCCTTTGTGTGCCAAGTGAGAATAAAATATGTGGCCCATAACTTTTATGAGTAATACAAATAGAAGTAGTTCATAGAATTATAGATCTTAGAGAGAGACACAACATGGAGAGATCATTTAGCACACAGGGCTATGAAGAGACATACAGAAGTCATGATGATGCAATCAGCCTTCACCACTGCCCTCTGTTGTTTTGAAGAAATCTAACAACTCAATCCAGCCATGATCAACTACATGACAGACAGCTGATGCCTTTCCTCAAGTGGAATTCTAACTACCAATCAGTCTGTGTCTGTTCGTCTGTGTTTACCATAACAAAATATCCAGTGGTGCCCCTGCCCTGTTAACAAACCTCAGTAAGGTGTCCAACCTGGATTCAGCTGCTGTTCTCAATGTGGATTGCACTTGCCAGCTCATCAGTAGACTTCAGAGAGAAGGGTAGGATCTGAGTAACTGACCCATAAGACCTGCTGGCTGTGACCAGAGGCACTGTGACTGATCCCAGTGATTTGTTTCTTTAGTGTCACAATCTGCTCTGCTCTGTCCTATTTACTCCTGTCTGAATCAGGTGTGTCCCCAGGCCCCACTATTCAATCATGCCCAACAATTTTATTCGAGTGACAGCTGATAAATTGGTGGTGCAGAAAGAAAGAAAAAAAGTCACTGAAGTGCATGATATTCAGCCCAAAGCCTGGAATGGGAGCCAATGCTATTCTTGGGCCTCTAGCGAGACTGTGGATGGAAAGGATATATCTCAGCTCCTTAAAGGAGCTGGAAAAGGCTGACTTAGTTCCTCTGCTCCTTCATCTGCTTGTGGCTAACTCTTCTTTACTCCTTTCCACCTCATCTCAGTGCCCAAACCCTGACTTCTCCAAACCCAGCTGGGTCCCAGAAATGGCAGTGGGCTGTTCCTTCCGATTTGCCATGGCCTAGAATCTAGAATCACTTCCAGGGCAAGTACCATGGGCTTTGGAAATAATGCAGAGTTTTGTGTTTATGGAATTGAAAAGTTGGCCATGCCTACCCAGGAATTAATCATAGGCCAAATTCAAATTTGGGTGTCAATAAGTTATGAAGTACTGTGTTTCAGAATCTGTTTTTCTCCCTCTCACAGTAATCATAGAGGAACTTGGAAGGGGCAAATAAAAATAGTCACTTTCAAATGCCTTTACTTCTAGGGAAAATGTAAGGGTGACTTTGAAAGCTATTTTATCCCTCTACAAAACGGGTTGCCCACGGACTTCAGTGAAAGCAGCTGTTGTCTCCCCCTCTAACTTGTTTGTGACAGCCATCTCTATGCGTCCCTCTTTAGACTGCTTCTATATAATTTGGCATCTTTATTGTTATGGGACCACTTGCCACACACTGGCCCAACCCTAATTCAACTTCTGGTCTTGAAACACAAATACTAAGATTAAAAATAATGTCCACAGTAATTTAAAAATCTATGAACACAAATCAGTCATGTGGTAGTGCTCCTTGGCCAAGTTAAATCATGGCGGATTTGCTTGGAGAGAGGCAGAAATCTACTGGGGGCAATTCCCTGTGTCTTTTTAATTTAGTAATCAAAGGCCCAATTAAAAGAGTTATTTGAGTAAAAGCAGAAAGAGGTTACACTAAGTGTGGGTAAAGCTAATGCAAAACTTAGAGGGTTATTTGAATACCTGTGTCTTGGAGATTTTTGGAAAGTATTTGCAAACTTCTAAATTTAATTCACAAAGTATTTACCACTTACACCTATATGTGCATTGTACTTTATAAAGATATTTCACATATATTATCTCACATGAGCTATGTAGCGGCCCTTTGAGGATAATACTACCATACTTATTTTACTCTTGGGCATGCTAGGGCTCAAAAAGGTTATGTGATTGGACCAAGATCATATGGCTAATACTCAACTTCACATCTATCTGATTTTTAGCATGGTGTTCATTTCACCATATCTCTGCTGACTTGTTTATGCTTACTGTTTACAAAGTAGTGTGCCATGTTTCAGGGAACTACAAATTAGAAAACATTGCCCTACCTTTGAGGCTAAGACAGAAACACAATTTATAATACAAAGTAGGTGTGATCACTATAAAACTGGCAGTAATACACTGTGGAGATTCTGAGAAGGATAGAACCATATTTCTTTGGGGGACTAGGAAAATCTTGCTGACAGAAACAGGTTTAAGTTGGAGTATGGAAACTGGGCATACTGTGAGCAGGTAGAGATACATTACAGACTAAGGAAACAGTATAAGGAAAGGAAGGGAAAGTATGGTGCATGATGAGAACAATAAGACACAAGTTCTAGCCATAGACAGGGCATTTGTAGAGGAGGGGAAATCGGTTAAATGCACAGTACAGTATTTGAGTGCCATGGTAAGGCTTTTTACCCAATTTGCAAGGCTGTGGGAAGCCCTCAGTGGAGCGTAAAGATTACCCAGTGGGAAAATTGGTCTGGAAACAGTGTGTAGACTGGATTGGTGTGGGTACAGCCTCTAAGTGGGGAGGAGAATGAAGAGTCCTTAAAAAAAAGGCTGTAATGACAATTGTGATGCAGGGAGAATAGCTGACAAGATGAGGTCAAGCAAAATCCAGAAGAAAATCAACAGAGTCAAGAAATAATCCCCAGTGGGAAGACTATACTTTGAAAGTGAGCCATTTCTTTGGGCAATTTATGAAGCTGGAGGGAAGCCCTGTTGCACTAAAAAAGCCATTAAACCTAGCATCCTCTGGGGCACCTTGAGGGATGGGAGAGCACCTGGCTCCACAATTTCTAACTTTCAAAACTCGAGAAAAATGGAGTGGATGTCTTACTTTCATATGGAAGTCTTGGAGGCATTTCAGTGTTTGCAGAGAATTTAATGAAGAAAGAGTAATTAGTGCTGAGATCAGAGGAGATCCAATCCTACATAATAAAAAGGCAATATGCAAATTGCATCACTCCGCTACGCCCAGGATTGGGCCGGCTGGAGGCGCGGGGGGCGGGACTCAGGGTGGCCAATTGGCTGGCGGTAGGAGCGGGGGGCGGGGACTCGCGAGTCCCCGACTCCCGCTCCTCCCACCGGCCCTTAGGCCAACGCTGCGGAAGGACCCATGGGGCCGGCGGAAGACGCTGGTGGTGGCCGATTGCGTGGCTGCTGGCAGCAGTTTTCCTCTGGCCACCCGCCGATCGGAGCACCTCCCAGATCGGAGTTCCTCTCGGGGTAGCCAATCGCGCTGGCAGGAGGCGCTCTGATCGGCGGGTGGCCAGAGGAAAACTGGTGCTGGCAGAAAACTGCTGCCGGCAGCCAGGTGAAAGTCTATTGCACGAAACTTCGTGCAACGGGTTTCTAGTAAAAAGATAAATGTCCTGATTCTGAAACAACAATAAAAATGGTGGTGGCACGGGGGAGGGGGCGGAGGAGTGTGGAAGCTCAAAAATCCAGCCTGGGCTTATCTCTGTAGCCTGAGCTGGACCCATGATGCATAATCTATCTGTTCCAAGGGCATCCCTTCCCTGCCAGAAACAACAATGACACCCTCCTTCCCAGATGTTGAATCAGACTAACCTCGACTATCCACTGGCAGCTCTGACAGACAATGTTATATGAAGTCTCACCAGCTCTGAAGGAACTGCAGGCCCAGCTGGTCACTTGGATGCTATAAGCAAGAGTGGGGAGAATGCCAGAGGGTGAGCGCAAAAGTTTACTGATGCTCACTACAAGCCTTCTTTGGGATTACAGGGAATCGCCAGAACAGTGACTGAAGAGTGGGGCAAGCACATTCACCTACAAGCGCTCGCACATGCTCGCACACGCTCGCACACGCGTCCACATCCTACCTCACCCCTGACAGGGCCCCTGCATGCCCTAGCAAGTGCTTCATGTTGATGCCATACTAGAACCAGAGATGAAACCCAGTCATGTTTTCCTTGGAAAATTCTTCTCTACTGCGGATTTCTTATGGAAGTAAGTTACGAGTTCATCTGACTTTAAGCCACTTCTGTGAAAACATTCTTTAATGTCCTAATTTAATCTGTTCCCTGATATTGTGGCAAAATTCTAACAAAGTTATTTTTAAAAATAGTAGTGCCAGCCCTGGCCTGTGTTTCTCAATGGTTAGAGCATCAGCCGTGCACTGAAGGGTCGAGAGTTTGATTCTCAGTACCTGGGTTGCAGGTCATCCCAGGCCCAGGTCTGGCCTGTGTGGGAGGCAACCAATTGACATGTCTCTCTCACATGATATTTCTCTCCCTCCCTCCCTCCCACTCTCTCTAAAATTAAATGGAAAAAATATCCTTAGGTGAGGATCAACAACAACAAAAATTGGTGCCAGGTCAAGCCCTCCATTTATTTATTTATTTATTTATTTATTTATTTATTTATTTATTTAACTTATTTTATCTATTTATTTAAATTTTTGCCATTTTTAATTATAATAACAGCTCCAATTCTGTTTTCCTGTCTCTCACAGAATCATGGAATGTGGGAACAAAAAAGAATGCAAAGGTCATCCAGTCCACCAACTTGTGTTATACATCAGGAAGGAAGACCGGACAGAAAGTATGACTGGCCCCAGGCAAGGGTTTTGTGGGGTTTTTTCCTAACAAAAAGGGTGAGGGAAGAGTGAATTGTGTGATGTCACAGTGGTGACCTTCTGCAACACTAGCCAATCGTGGACTTGTCCCTCTGGTGGCTTTTCTTCCTTTTTGAAAATTTATTTTATTTTTTTAAAATTAAATTTATTGGGATAACATTGGTAAATGAAATTATATAATTTTCAGGTGTACACGATTATAACTTGTTATCTGTAAACTCAAGTGCATGCTTGCCACTGGAAGTCTAGTTACCTCCTGCCTTTACCTACTTTGCCCTCCTCCATCCTCTTTTCCCTCTGATAACCACCATTATTTTATCTTTATGAGTTTGTTTTTAAAAGTAACAAACTAGATGGAGAAACCAAGATGGTGGCATAGGTAAACACCTAAACTGCTGCCTCGCACAACAATTTCAAAACTACAACTAAAAGACAAAACGGACATCATCCAGAATCACAGGAAGGCTGGCTGAGTGGAAATTCTACAACTAGAAGGAAAGAGAAAAGCACACTGAGACTCACAGGAGCTGCGGAAAGCCGAGGTACATAGGCGCGAGCACATGCGGAGAGTGCTGGCAACTGAGTACGTGGCTGGCTTTCTCAATCAGTAGGGAGACAAAAGCTCCTGACCTCTCTGAACTCCAGTTCTAGGCGAGACTCTGGGGGCCCAGACTCATTCGGGGAGAAACTGGACTGTCTGGCAGCGGGTGAAACTCGAGGGCTGCTTTCTCTCAGAGGTGCTTGCAGCGATTACTAAGGGACACTGAGACCCAGGGGGCCTCTTAGGGCAGGGCTGATGGGAAGCCATAGCTATTTGCTCCGCCCCACGAAGCCATTGCTGGTTGCTCCGCCCTGAGTTTCTGCCCCATCCAAGCTGAGCACAGAGGCTTTTGCATATGAATGAGTCCTTTGAATTCTAAACTTACCTAACAAACTGCAGCTGAGTCAGTGAGACCCAGAACATCCAAAAGAAGGCCCAAGGCCCCTCAGCAGCTTGCATTGCTTTACAGCTGGGCCTAATCTGGGCACCACCAAAACCCAAACAAAGAAGAGGAATCTGCAGATCTCACTGTAGCTCCTGCTGGGTGGCCTCAGGCAGAGGCTAAATTAGCACCTCCTTAGAGATCCAAGAGCCAGTGTACCCAGGGGTCAGAGTGGGACCATCCAGATTACAACTCCTCAGATCCATAAGGGACACACTCAGGGGGCAGACTCCGTGAGCACCAAAGCCCCACTGAAGCAAGTCTTGTCTCATAAGGGTGTCTCCAGCACAGAAGTTTTCCCAGCATAGACACAGCTGATTCTCACAGCCAATTGGCCTGGAGGTCAATTCCTCCCAGTGATACCAACAACAATCAAGGCTCAACTACAACAAGACTGTGCACACAGCCCACAAAGGGGTGCACCAAGAGTTTCCACCTCAGGTAACTGGAGAAGCTGAGCCACTGGGCCCTATAGGACACCTAGCACACAAAGCCACTCTATCAACTCAGGGAAGCAGTCAAAATGCAGAGACAAAGAAACAGGTCACAAATGAAAGAAATGGAAGAAAGCAAATGACTGGATATAGAGTTCAAAACCATGGTTATAAGGTTTTTCAAGAATTTTCTAGAAAAGGCTGATAAATTTAGCGAGACCCTCAAGGATATGAAAAAAGACCAACTAGAAACTAAGTATACACTAACTGAAATAAAAAATAATATACAGAGATCCAACAGCAGACTAGAGGATCGCAAGAATCAAGTCAAAGATTTGAAATACAAAGAAGCAAAAAACACCCAACCAAAAAAGAAAAAAGGATCCAAAAATATGAAGATAGTGTAAGGAGCCTCTGGGACAACTTCAAGCATACCAACATCCAAATTATGCCAACATCCGAATTATGGGGGTGCCAGAAGAAGAGAGAGAGCAAGATATTTAAAACCTATTTGAAGAAATAATGACAGAAAATGATGAACAACATAGACTGATGAACAAGAACAGACCCAAAAACAAGGAGGCATCGATTGGACTGTCGGGCCTCAGAGGGAGGGTAGGGGAGGGTGGGGGTAGGGGGGAGAGATCAACCAAAGGACTTGTGTGCATGCATACAAGCCTAACCAATGGTTAAGGACAACAGGGGGGTGAGGGCATCCGTGGGGAGGGGTGTGGGATAGGAATGGGGGGATGAGGACAAATATGTGACACCTTAATCAATAAAGAAATTTTTAAAAAAAAGAAATAATGACAGAAAACTTCCCCTACCTGGTGAAAGAAATAGACTTATGAGTCCAGGAAGTGCAGAGAACCCCAAACAAGAGGCATCCAAAGAGGACCACACCAAGACACATCATAATTAAAATGCCAAGAGCAAAAGACAAAGAGAGAGTATTAAAAGCAGCAAGAGAAAAAAAGTTAGTTACCTACAAGGGAGCACCCATACGATTGTCAGCTGATTTCTCAACAGAAACTATGCAGGCCAGAAGAGAGTGGCAAGAAATACTCAAAGTGATGAATAACAAGAACCTACAACCAAGATTACTCTACTCAGCAAAGCTATCATTCAGAATTGAAGTCAGATAAAGAGCTTCACAGATAAGAAAAAGCTAAAAGTGTATAATAACGCCAAACCAGTATTATATGAAATGCTGAAAGGTGTTCTTTAAGAAGAGGAAGAAGAAGAAAAAGGTAAAGATAAAAATTATGAACAACAAATACATATCTATCAACAAGTGAATCTAAAAATCAAGTGAATAAAAAATCTGATGAACAGCATAAACTGGTAAATATAATAGAATCAGGGGCATAGAAAGGGAGTGGACTGACAATTCTCAGGGGGAAAGGGGTGTCGGGGGTGTGGGAAGAGATTGGACAAAAATCATACACCTATGGATGAGGACAGTGGGGGTTAGGGGGTAAGGGCAGAGGCTGGGGTGGGAACCGGGTGGAGGGGAGCTATGGGGGGGAAAAAGAGGAACAATTGTAATAATCTGAACAATAAAGATTTATTAAAAAGAAAAAATAAATAAATAAAAGTAACAAACTAGCAAAACAAACAAAAACTCTGGGGGGCTTTTGAGGCCAGCAATGCAGCAGTTCCTTACTAATGGAGGGCTGTAGAAATGTAAGGAGTAGCTAAGCAGGAGTAAATGTACTTCTTAGAAATCAAAATAGAATAAAACAATTGTCACAATGTTAGCAGTGTTTTAAACAAACTTTTAGAGATCCAGGGTTGCTGCTGCTGCTGGCAAAAGCAGCCACCCCTCTCCCCCAAAAAAATATTGTAGAAATATCCTTTTATTTCTTCTTTCCAAATGAAAAATAGGGAGTATGCTGATAACTAGATGCAGGAATTATGACAGTTTGTCCCACAAACAAATACACTTAATGAAATATTCTTAAGCAACAGAGAAATAACATGGTTTATTCATGTATATACACAATATTATATGCATAGTTTGAATGTGTATATGTATATCTAATGGCTATCTTCTGCTAAGCATTCATCCTTGGCCAAATGTAATTAACCTCCTGTTGAAATATTGTTCATTTTCATATAGACTTTGATTTAATTAAATTTATTATCTTTTTAAAAATGTAATGGAAAGTCATGAATTCTGATGCTTCACAGCTGGAAGACCAGCTTTTCCACAGCAAAGTTTGGATTTTTTTTTTAGTTTGAACAAAACACACACAAAAAGTCTTTTAAAAATGGCATTTTGACTTATTTCTATGTTGTCCTTATGTTATAATGAAATGTAGTAATCAACTCTGCTTTTATTAATCAGTAAGGAAATGCCCCCACTTTTCATACCTACATCAGGGCTTCATGTCAAGTTTGGTCTTAAAGTTGTCTTTTTTCAGAAATGCTGCCTCCATATTTTTAAGGTTGCTATTCATAGTCTACTGGGCATCATAGTCTATAATTTCTGGTTTATTTCCAGGTTCAGTAGCAACAGAGATGGTGAGGAGAGAACCAGGCATGATGATTCAAAATAATTTTTTTCTTTTAATGTTGGAGAGGAAAAGAGAGAAAAAAATGCTTGGACAGAAAACTAGGTTCTCTTCCCAGCAGGTGCTAAGTAAATCCTGTGCATGCTGTGTAACCTGCCTTTTGAGAGAAGCAACAATTATGACACCCATTTTCTAGATGTTAGGAGACACCTTTTTGTGATTGGAAAAAGCACATCCATGTGGCCTATGTGTAGAGCAGTGATTCCCAACCTTTTTTTGGCCATGCCCCACCTAAGCATCTCTAAAATCCTGATGCTCCCTGTGACATATAATTCTTATTATTCAAAAAAATGAACTCCTATTCACGTGGAAGACGCCTAAAAAGCATTAACTTTGTCTAAAAAAGCTTCTAAAGAACATGGAATCCATAAAAGAGAAAAATAAAAGAACAAAAGGACAGTTGAAGTACTGAGGAAATTGTTTAAGAAATTTAATAAACTAAGAAATTGTTTTAAAAATAATAATAATATGAAGTGATTTGAAAAAATATCAAAGTTTCAAAACATATAATAGAGAACTGAAATGCATAAATATGTCACAATATATATTTATACTAGAGGCCCGGTGCACAAAATTCATGCATGGGGGTGGCGGGATGTGGGCTGTCCCTCAGCCCAGCCTGCATCCTCTCGTAATTCAGGATCCCTCGGGGGATGTCTGACTGCCAGTTTAGGGTTAAAACCAGCAGTCAGACATCCTTCTCGCAATCCGAGACTGCTGGCTCCTAACCACTGGCCTGCCTGCCTGCCTGATCACCCCTAACCACTCACGTGCCTGCCTGATCAACCCTAACTGCTCACCTGCCTGCCTGATCGCCCCTAACCGCCTCTGCCTTGACCCCTGCTGCTACAGCTTTGTCCAGAAGGATGTCCGGAAGGTCGTTCGGCTGTCCGATCTAATTCGCATATTATGCTTTTATTATTATAGATACTGTATATGAGGCCCCTAGAACCATAAGAAATGCAAAGAATGCACTATTGATAACTCATTCTCGAATTCCCCCCCCCCTTAAAAATTAAATTGCCCCCCTGTGGGGCATGTGCCCCACATTAGGAACCACTAGTGTAGAGCATCAAAGACTGTTAGATGATTGAATGAAGTCCACCTCCCTGATTCAGGACTTAGGGATTTTAAGGCTCAAATGGAAAAATTCAATCATTTATTTTCTCTTTATTTCTAAATATTCTAAGGAGTTCATAGTAAAAATGTGGGCCAATTGCTATGCAAAATAAAGAGAATAAATGAATCATCCAAACAAAAAGGAACAGGTTTGAACTGATAGCTAACAAGTTGCCATAAGTCATAGGAGAATCTATTAACAAATGATTTTTACTATTTACTCTAAAAGTGTTGAGAGGTTATAGCCCATATAGCCAGAGACAGATCCCTAACAAAATCAGGAAAAAATAGAGGGAGCATCAGGCCCAGTTGGGGTGGTTAAAAATTAAACTGGATATATCTGAGGTGAAATCAAAATAGAGTACAACCCTCAGAATGGGAGAAAAACATTTTCAGACCATGCATCTGATAAGAGGTTAATATTGAAAATATATAAAGAACTCCTACAACTCTACAAAACAACAGAAACAAAAATGAACAACTCAATTTAAGAAAGAGCTCTAGCTGGCTCTGCTCAGTGGTTAGAGCGTCAGCCTGCAGACTGAAGGGTCACAGGTTCAATTCTGATCAAGGGTACAAACCTCGGTTGCAGGCTCAATCCCCAGCGCTGATTGATGTGTCTCTCTCACACTGAGGTTTTTCTCTCTTTGTCTCTCCCGCTCCAGTCCACTCTCTCTAAAAATCAATGGGGAAAAATATATCCTCGGGTAAAGATTAACACAAAAAAATGGGCTAAGAACTTGAATAGACTTCTCTCTCTCTCTCTCTCTCTCTCTCTCTCTCTCTCTCTCTCTCTCTCTCTCTCCCTTCCTCTCTCTCTAGGATAAAAACACACACACACACACATATTTTAAAAATAATGGGCTATAGGGAGCTACTATAGGGTCAAGCCTCAGACTGACCTGTGGCAGAGCCACATACAAATCCCAGCTTGCACTGCTGGTGGGAATGCAGACTGGTGCAGCCACTGTGGAGAACAGTATGGTGTTTCCTCAAAAACTAAAAATGGAACTTCTGTTTGACCCAGTAATCCTACTTCTAGGAATATATCCCAAGAAAATAGAAACACCAATCAGAAAAGATATATGCTCCCCTATGTTCACAGCAGCACAATTTACAATAGGGTTATCAAATGATAGTGAATAAAGGCTCAAATGGGGGACAGTCTGTCTATCATATTCATCTTCATGTTCTTGGAGGTCAGCAGATGAATTGGCCTCCTGGGAAACCATATTTAGGGATAATTTTCCCTACGCTAGGCAGTGATCAGTTTTGTAAGTTCTAATATGTTAAACAGTACACTTTATTTTTGCCTGTGTATGGAGAGATTGAGGAAATAATCTCTAAAACCCATACATAATAAAAGACATTGATGCATGTTCTGCAAAAAAAGAATTTCTAAAACTTGGAAGCAGTGAAGAGGCTTTCAATAGGTGAATGGATAAGCAAACTGCAACATATTTAGACAATGGAATATTATTTATATATAAAAGGAAATGGAAAAAAAAAGAAATAAGCTACCAAGTCATAAAAAGACATGGAGGAACCTTAAATACATGTTGCTTGGTGAAAGAAGGTAATCTAAAAAGCTACATGCTCTATGATACCAACAATAAAACATTCTAGAAAGGGCAACTGTATGAAAATAGTAAAATATTTAATGATTGCCAGGGGATGGCAGTGGGAGGAATAAATAGATGAAGCACAACAAATCTTTAGGGCAGTGAAACTTATTCTGTATGATACTATATTGGTAGGTACATGTCATCATGCATTTGTCAAAACCCATTAAAATATACATCACAAAGAGTGAATCCTAATGTAAATTATGGACTTTAGTTCATAATAATGTGTCAGTATTGGCTCATCAAATATTAGTAAATCTACCACACCAATACAAGATGTTAGTAATAGGGGAAACTTGGGAGGAGGAGCAGGTGGTATATGAGAACTCTCTGGACTTTCCACTCAGTTTTTCTGTAAACCTAACACTGCTCCAAATAAAGTCTATTAATTTACATTTGTTTATATAGATACTAGTGGCCCGGTGCACGAAATTCATGCACATTAAAAGGGGATTAATTAGAAGAAATAATTTAATATTGCTATTTGCCCTTTCTCTATAATAGAAGTATCAGAGATTAAAGAAAATTAGTAAAATGTATATGAAAAACCTTCCTCCTGTCAGAGTCTGGGGCATACCACGGGACCCAGAGTCAAGTCCCCGCCCACCCATATTCGCCTCAAAATTGCGTGAGATCCAGACCTGGCCGTCCACCCCCCCCTATTGGGCTAGATCCAGACCCAGCCAGTCCCACCCTTGTCAAGCCCCGCCGGGCAGGTGATGTAGCCTCAGGTCCCCTGACCTGGCACCAGAATGGGGGCGTGGCCTGAGGTCCCTCAGCCCAAACCAGGGCAGGGGGCATGCCTTGAGGTCCCCCGTCAAGCCCTGCCAGGTGTGGGACACTGCCTGAGGTCCCCTGTCAAGCCCCGCCAGGCAGGAGGGCACAGCCTCAGGTCCCCTGGCCCAGTGCTGGGGTGGGGGGTGCAGCCTGAGGTCCCCTGTCAAGACCTGCCAGGCTGGTGGTGCAGTCTGAGGTCCCCTGGCCTGGCATTGGGGCAGGGGGAGCAGCCTGAAGTCCCCTAGCCCAGCACCAGGACGGAAAGCACACCTTGAGGTCTCCATCAAGCCCCACCAGGTGGGGGGCGTGGCCTGAGGTCCCCTGTCAAGCCCTGCTGGGTGGGGGGCGTGGCCTGAGATCTCCTGTCAAGCTCCACAGGAGTGGGGGAGGGCATAGCCTCAGGTCCCTGCTGATTGCTCATTAAGGCTCCTTATGGGAACTTGGCCTCAGCTGTGGGTGTAGCCATCTTTGTGACAGAGTGGTGGCTAATTAGCATATTCCCTCTTTATCAGATAGGATGTAGATAGATAGATAGATAGATAGATAGATAGATAGATAGATAGACAGACAGACATGAAAAATACCAATGCCTAGGCACCACTCCAGAGAATCTGATTTGATTAGTGTCCAGTGGTACACATGTGTTTCCCCCAGAAGTAGTTAGAGGCTTCTTGTCAAAGAGTAAGTTTACAAAGACAGAATTGTCAACCCTAACCCATCAGCATCACTTAAGAAAAGTGCAGGTTTATTGATATTTTAGGAAGTCACCAAAATAGGGGTGACTAACTAGACGCCAAGATCATTGGTATACTGAGTCTAGGACTTAATGATTTACAAAAATAATTGCTGGGAAAAGGTTTAAGGAACAACATGGTCAGAGCTTCAGATGAGAAGTGTTTTCCCCCCCTGAATTCTTTTTCTTGAAAGTACTCAGGAAGGGCTTTGTTTTAGAAAAAATCAGTCACTTTGGGCTGCAGGTTGTGGCACTTTTCTTAGTGGTGACTAAGACTAAAAGTGTGTCCACCTTTCACTTTAGGGCTTCTTATCTCCTTTGACTTCTGTTCCTAAACTTCAGGTTTCTGCTATAGCCTCAGTCTTTGGCTACTGAGCCTCACCCCCTTTCTCCAAGACTAAACTCCCTGCACTATTTGTTCTACATACAGGTTTAGAATCTCACTCAAATCCATGCTGTCTTCCAGCTAAGCAGAGTAAGTTAACCACATTGTTGTAATGGAAGATAATGGGTTATTGTGTTACTCCCTCTCAACAATTGACAATACACACCAACAGCCTCTATATCGTCCATGGCCCTTGGCCCAGCAATTTCCTAAATGTCAGCAAAGTCTCATCTATAAGGATGTTCATTTTACAGCAGGGATACAGAAAACATTTTGAAAATATGTGACAGGGGACTACTCCTCCAAAAGTTTCCTTGTAACATTCACCATTAGGGCCCCAAGGAGAGGGGGGAGGGAATGCCACCTAGGGCTGGAGGAATTTGTGACACAGAAAGTCTGTGAGTAGGAAGAAATAATGCAAATCTCTTGCCATTTCTGGATGAGAGGGAAAAGAGGGTGGGGAGCTGAGTTGGGGGAAATTGGCAGATGCCAGTGTTCTGTTTTTCCTATTCTGCACCAGAATTCTAGAACATGGCATGTTAAATGGATTGAGCAGGAAGAGCAGAACTTCAGGGTTCATGGGTGCCTAGTATGAAGGCTCCTGCAAGCATCTGGGGAAAAGTTTTTTTTTAAATATATTTTATTGATTTTAGAGAGGAAGGGAGAGGGAGAGATAGAAACATCAATGATGAGAGAGAATCATTGATTGGCTGCCTCTTGCATGCCCCCTACTGGGGATCGAGCCCGCAACCCAGGCATGTGCCCTTGGCCGGAATTGAACCTGGGACTTTTCAGTCTGCAGGCTGACGCTCTATCCATTGAGCCAAACCAGCTAGGGCTGGGGAAAAGTTTTTATCCCACATCCCACATGGGGTTGGAGTTGCTAGCTCAGCATTGGTGGTAGGAAGAAGTTGTTGAGGGGCCCTGTTGCTGGACCCCTCACAGTCTCTGTTAACTAGGGAACTTTACAAGTCTCTGTGTGCCTCAGTATGGGTGCAGAGGATTGTTGGGCTGGTGGTCTTGGCTCAGGACACAAAGGTGACAGTGTGCTGGGACTTTAAGACAAGATACAAATGGCTGGTACCATGAAATCTAGTAATAAGAGCCACATAATGGCTCAAAAATGACATAAGAGACTGTCACACACCAGCAAGCCCTGGATAAATCCAGACCTGCCAGTCTTCATTAGTAAGCAGTGAGGGTGCAGATGGTAGCACAGGGATCCAAAGCCTTTAACCAACACGCCCAGCCATCCTCCTGGAAACCCAGACTGATTCTCAGGAAGGCACTAAGAAAGGAGCCCTGGAAACTGGCCATTTACCCAAAGAAACTGACCTAATTGAAACTACTTGACCTGGAAAAGCAGAGAATTTTCATTTTCTTCCTACAGTAGTGTTGGAAGGCAGAGAAGCAGGGTTGGATCAATGATGGAAAATAAACTACATTTCTTCTCTCTGTAATTAGTGCTGTGCTAAATTTTCAAACCACTACATTTGCCATATAGCCAGATTACCCTCCAGGCAGAAGGTTGGACAACCCTTCTTCAAAGACTCAAACCAGAGAAAAGTGCATTAAGTGCTGATGGTAGGATGTTTACAAGAAGAGACTGGTGATCCGCCTGTTATTCTGTAGTGAAATCACTTATTGGCAACTCCAGACCTCACAAAGGGAGTTCACAGAGTGTTTGACACCGCCCTCCCCACCACCACCACCACCTACTGCCTCTTTTTAAAATATAAATGGGCAAGCAAGCAAGGCTCAGCAGACATTGAGGACAACTTCCCAAGTGAGAGAGAAACAAACAAAAACAAAAAAAGGGACTATACAAAGGGTAGAGGGGAAATATTTAAAAAATCATTAACATCTTCAGAGAGAAAGGAAATTTCTAAAACAATAACAAATTATGTGCAAAAAAAAAAAAAGAAACAATGAGAGCTCATGAAAGAACTGTTAGAAATTACAAATGTGACAACTAAATTAAAAGAGACTGGAAGATAAAATCAAGGCAATCTCTCAGGAAGTAAATTTAAAAAGAAACAGAAGTTCAGTAAGGCAGAAAAATTTAAGAAAATTAGAACATTAGTTTAGCAGATTGTATCAGTTACCCACCACTGTGAACAAATTACCCCAACGTTTGCTGGCTTAAAACAATAATAAACATTTATTATCTCACACATGAATGATTCTGGCTTAGAGTCTGTCCCAGGTTGTGGTCAAGATGTTGGTCGGGACTGCAGTTGTTACCAGAGGGGAGCATGCCTCATCTCCCCCTATTGCTAGTGGGAGTAGGGTTATTGGGGTTCTGCTGGAATCCGTATTTGGTTTTTTTTGTTGTTGTTTTTTTATTAAGGTATTATATGTGTACATATCTTACCATTGCCCCCGCCCCACCCCACTCCCATATATGCCCTCACCCCCCAGAGTTTTGCGTCCATTGGTTATGTTTATATGCATGCATACAAGTCCTTTGATTGATCTCTTATCTCCCCCACCTCTCCCTAACCTTCCCCCTGTAATTTGACAGTCTGTTTGATGCTTTACTGCCTCTGTATCTATCTTTTTGTGCAAGTTTATAATGTTCTTTATTATCCATAAATGAGTGAGATCATGTGGTATTTTTCTTTCATTGACTGACTTATTTCACTTAACATAATGTTCTCCAATTCCATCCAGGTTGCTGCAAATGATGAGAATTCCTTCTTTTTTATGGCAGCATAGTATTCCATTGTGTAGATGTACCACAGTTTTCTGATCCAGTCATCTGTTGACAGGCACCTAGGCTGTTTCCAAATCTTAGCTATGGTGAATTGTGCTGCTATGAACATAGGGGTGCATATATCCTTTCTGATTGGTGTTTCTAGTTTCTTCGGATATATTCCCAGGAGTGGGATTACTGGGTCAAATGGGAGTTCTATTTTCAGTTTTTTGAGGAAACTCCATACTGTTCTCCACAGTGGCTGCACCAGTCTGCAAGGAATCAGTATTTGTAAAGGTTCCCACGGGAGGATGAGATATGGTAGAAAGCTTTATTTCCCTGGAATTACGTCCCCCAGATTTCCAAAGTCCCATTTCCCTTAGTCCAGTGGTCGGCAAACTGCAAGCCGCTGTTTGCCGCTCTGTTGATTAATGAGTTTGCCGACCACTGCTAGGGAAAAACACTTTAAAAACATTTTAATAATGTACTAATGTCTTTAACCTGAAGTCAAAACTTCTGGGTAAGGGTAATGCCTTACTAAGTTTGCAGTGGTCGGCAAACTCATTAGTCAACAGAGCAGCAAACAGCGGCTCGCGAGCTGCAGTTTGCCGACCACTGCCTTAATCCACTCATAGAAGTGTAGCGGGAGGCTTCAGCAGAACTAAAATCAGAGCCCATGTCCAGAGTTTCCTGTCCATGTTGAAGCTGGGTCCAGTTCAGCACCAGGCTAGCTGCAGTCCGCTAGTCCAGTCTGTGTGTGTAAAGAATGTGAAAAGAGTCTCGAAAACACAAGAGAGTGAGCTTGTTTGCTCGGAGAGTTATGTATTCCAAATCTCCCTGTGTTTGCAGTGGCCATCCTCATTCTGGCTAACCATCTCTGTCCCCAGGTATGACTGAAAGGCACGTATCTTCCCTATGTCACCCCAACTTTACTGGCCATGCGTCTGTCTTCCCTATGTAGTTCCCTCCCCCAATGTTTTGCAAGGAACGTGCCTATAATGTCTGGCTTTCCCCGTGTTCCTTTTCTGTTATTAATAACTAGTTAATTACAATGGTATAAATGGTAAATGGGTGAAGGTCTCCATCTTCTTGTAACTGTTTCATGCTATCAGAGGATCATAGACCTGCCTATTCCAAGACTCAGAGGTTCTTCTCTATTTAACAGAGGTAGGAGGTAGGAAGAGCAAAGGGGAAGAGAGTCTTCATGCAGGGAAGATGGATTTTGCAAAGTCCAGGTCAGTCTGGTGTCCCTGGGAGGTGACATAGGCGATGTCTAGAGGATGGCACTTGGACAAGGCTATAGGGTCACTTCCAAGATGGCTCCCTCACAGTGTAGCTCCTCGTTGGTTGTTGGCAGCAGGCCCAGTTCCTTTTCATGTGGACCTCTACATGGAGCTCTTTGAATGTGCTCATGACATGGCAACCGGCTTCCACCAGAACAAATGATCCAGGAGAAAGAGCAAGTAGGAAGTTGCAATGCTTTTGAGAAGTAACATGCCGTCTACCACAATCTTTTTCTACAAGTCACTAAGTCTGGCTCAGGGAGAGAGAGCTAGAAAGGGTTAACAGCAATGAGCTGACTCACATCACTGCCAGGCAATGGTATGGTGAGGTGGAAAGAACACAGGTTCTAATGTCAGATGGTCATGGACTTGAATCTTGGCTCCTGCTCAAGCAAATCATTTAACCTCTCTTCAGTCTTCTCTTATAGAATGGGTGTGATATTGTCACTAGGCAGGATTTTATTAAATAAATTACAATTATTATTATTAATATTGAGATGCCTTTGGTTAAGATAGAAAAGATGTGGTCTGCTGTGAAGTCCTGGCTAAGTCCCAAACCAGAGCACAGAGTAACAGCAAAACCCTCTCTGGACATCCTCAGTGACAGACAGTTAAGCAATTGGAGTGCACTGCTCTATCATTTCTGAATGACGTTGGGGATTCTGCTTAGAACCCAGAGAAATCTTCTGATATATAGGTCTTATGAATTTGGAGGAAACTTTTCAGATGATGACAAGTCATGTTTAGGTTTTTAGTCCTTGGGAGGTCTTTACCCAAATCAAGAGAAGAAATATGTTTGAATCTTCAACTTCACAGATTCAATAACAACATGATTTCATGAGTAGCAAAAAGGCATCAACTATCCTTAAGTCAAAATTCCCCCAGTAAAATAGCTTCCAGTGGAAATATAAGCCTCTTTGGTTCTCCACCTGCCCCTGAGTATGCAAATGCATTTCTATTTATAACCTACCTGGCTTTTGTGAAACAGGAAATGTAGGATACGGAAAAACAAGACAGCTTTTTGTGGCGATGTTGGCTCAGATTATTGTAGTAGATGAAGTACATTAGTGATCAGGCTAACTCTGGTTTGTAAATGTTTCCACACTTTCCACAGCCATTATTGTTTTTGATCCTCAACAACCTTGAGAGTTGGGAAAAGTAAAAACTTTCATTCCCAGTTCTACAGATAGGGAAATGGAGACTCAAAAAGATGAAGCAACATTTCTGATATAGTACATGTTTGTGCAGAATTAAGACCAGAGTTCAGGTCTTCTTGGGGTCCTGTGCTGCTCCCATGACCTTGTTATCATATGGCACTTAGATAGTGATAGACCAGGATGAACCTTCACAGTCAGATGATGGTGTCAGAGCAGCGGCCCTTTAATTTGGGGTTCACTGGACAAAAGCCTGCCCTAATTACAAACACTTGGGCCTGGGCCTGGGGCCTCAGAGTTCAGCCAGAGACACATTCTATCTTGGTCCTATTTTCTTGTCTCTAAAATAAAAATTCTGACTTACTTCATTAGACTGTCCTCAGGGAAGAGGTCAACAATTTTAAATTAAATTATAATTGTATTTGTAAATGTCCTAATACAAAATAATAATTCTTTGCCTTCAATGATCCTCTCTATTCCTTGACAATCTGAAAGATATTCATTTATATTATTTCAGTTAATACAAATATGTTATAGAGAATGAAAGATACAAAAATGCTAGTAATTTCCCCCAGGGAAACCATATAAGTCATTTGCTTATTTGCTCTCAGATTCAAATAGGCACGCTATGTTATATATATAGAGTTCTATTACATATTGTTCCTCCATTCATCAGTTAGATATTTGGATTGTTTCCACTTTTGGTTATTATTAATAACTAGAGGCCGGTGCATGAAATTTGTGCACAGGTAGGGTCCCTAGACCTGGCCAGATATCAATGCTGATGGGGGCCTTCAGGCTGCCGGCCGGGGCCTTCCTTTGTTCTGCACCACCCTCTGGTGGTGGGCGCATGTCATAGAGAGCGATAGAACTCTCAATCAAACTCCCACGGGGACACTTTGTATATTAGCTTTATACACACACACACACACACACACACACACTAGAGGCCCAGTGCATGAAATTCGTGCACTCGGGGCGGCGGGGGGTGGGGGGGCGCATCCCTCAGCCCGGCCTATACCCTCTCGCAATCCGAGAGCCCTTGGGGGATGTCCGACTGACATCCTTAGCACTGCTGCAGAGGCGGGAGAGGCTCCTGCCATCGCCCCTGCACTCACCAACCATGAGCCCAGCTTCTGGCTGAGCAGCGCTCCCCTTGTGGGAGCACACTGACCACCAGGGGGCAGCTCCTGTGTTGAGTGGGATCGGGCCAAAATGGGCTCTCCGACATCCCCCGAGGTGTCCCAGATTGTTAGAGGGCACAGGACAGGCCGAGGGACTCCACCAGTGCACGATCACCAGGCTGGGGAGGGACGCAGGAGGTTGGCCAGCATGGGAAGGATCACAGGAGGTCTCCAGGGCGTGTCCAACCCATCTCTCTCAGTCCCGATTGGCCAGACCCCAGTAGCAAGCTAACCTACCAGTCAGTGTCTGCCCCCTGGTGGTTAGTGCATGTCATACCGACTCATCATCTGGTCAACTGTCTGCCCCCTGGTGGTCAGTGCACGTCATAGCAAGCAGTTGAGCGGCCTTAGCATATCATTAGCATATTACTCTTTGATTATTGAATGGCCAACCAGATGACTGGACACTTAGCATATTAGGCTTTTATTATATAGGATAGCTACTGCTATAAACATTCATGTACAACTTTTATACAGACATACCTAAGAATAGAATTGCTAGGTCATATGGCCAATCTATATTTAATATTTTGAGAAACTGCCAATCTGTCTTACAAAGTAGCTGTACTATTTAGCTTTCCCACCTATGAGGGTCCCAGTTTTTCACATCTGTGTCAATTTGTTATTATCTTTTTTATTATAGCCATCCTCATGTCTGTGAAGTGGTATCCTATTGCAATTTTGATTTGCATTTCCTTAATGACTAATGTATTAAGCTTCTTTTCATATATTTCTTGGCCATATTTGTATGGCTGCCTTGGAGACATATTCAGTCAAATCCTTAATTCATTTAAAAATTGGTTTATTTGTCTTTGTATTAAGTAGCAAGAGTTCTTTACATATTATAGATGCAAGTCCCTTATCAGATATATAATTTGCAAATATTTTCTCCCAGTCTATGGGCTGTCTTTTCAATTTCTTCATGGTATCTTTCAAAGTATAAAAAGTTTTAATTTTGATAATATCAAATTCACCTACTTTTCTTTTTTGGCATTCTTTTTATATTGATGAGAGAGAGAGAGAGAGAGAGAGAGAGAGAGAGAGAGAGAGAGAGGTCTCAATTTGTTGTTCCACTTATTTATGCATTCATTGGTTGATTTTTGTATGTGCCCTGACTGGGGATTGAACCTGCATCTTGGTATATGAGGACAGTGCTTTAACCAACTGAACTACCCAGTCAGGTTCTCCTCTAGTTTTCTTTTAGAACCTGTGTTTTTGGTGTCATATCTAAGACACCATTCTTGTATCCAAGGCTATGAAAATTTACTTATATTCTTCTAAGAGTTTCAGAATTTTAGCTATTACATTTTGGTCTTTGATCTATTAGGGGTTAATTTTTTTAATTTATTTTTATTGATTTCAGAGAGGAAGGGAGAGGTACAGAGAGATAAAAACATCAATGATGAGGGAGAATCATTGATTGGCTGCCTCCTGCACACTTCCCACAGGGGATTGAGCCCACAACCCAGGTATGTGCCCTGACTCAGCATCAAACCATCACCTCCTGGTCATAGGTCAATGTTCAACCACTGAGCCATACCGACTGTGCTATTTGGGGTTACTTTTTGTAGGTGGTGTAAGGTAGTGGTTCTACTTCATTCTTTTGCATGTGGCTATCCAGTTATACCGGCACCATTTTTTGAAATAATTATTATTTCCCCTTGAATTTTCTTGGAATCTTTGAAAAAAATCAACTGGCCATAAATATAATGGTTTATTTCTAAACTATTAATTCTATTTTGTAGATATGTCTATCTTTATACCAGTGCTAGCCTGTCTTGATTGCTGTGGCTTTATAATTAAGTTTTGAAATCAGAAAGTTTGAGTCCTTCAACTGTATCATTTTTTAAAGATTGTTTTTGGTTGTTCTGGATCCCTTGCATTTTTATATAAATTTTAAGATCAGTTTGTCAATTTCTGCAAAAAAAAAAAGGGGGGGACAGGGATTTTGATAGGTATTATGTTGAATACATACACCAGTATAGAAAGTATTGCCATCTTAACAATATTAAGTCTCCCAACCCATGAATATAAGAGATATCTTTCTACTTCTTTAGGTCTTCTTTAATTTCTTTTAGTGATATTTTATAATTTTCAATGTAAAGTATTATGACTCTAGTTAAATTTATTCTTAACTATTTTATTCTTTTTTATGGTATTATAAATGGAATATTTTTCTTAATTTCATTTTTAGAGTTTTGGTGCTAGTGTATAGAAATACAATTTATTATTATACATTTCTCTCATATCCTGCAACCTTATTGAACTTGTTCATTGATTTCAATCATTTTTTTAGTGGGTAACTTACGTTTTTCTATATACATTATCATCATCTGCAAATAGAGACAGTTTTACTTACTCCTTTTGAATCTGGATGTCTTTTGTTTCTTTTTCTGGTTCCTGATTAGGACCACCAATACAATGTTTAATAGAGTGGCAACAGCAGACATCTTTGTATTGTTCCTGATCTTAGGGCAAAAGCTTTCAATCATCCACCATTCAGTGTGACGTTAGCTGTGAGTTTTTCATAGATGTTCTTTACCAGGTTGATGAAGTTCCCTTCTGTATTTAGTTTATTGAATGTTTTTATCATTAAAAGAATATACTTTTGTGCCCTGGCCTAACCCATAGATTTTTATAGTCTCTACTGTGCTGAATTAATTTCTTCTTTTATTTCCATGGAAATGACAGCAAACAGCTACTACATTTAATCTCTTCCCACTAACTAGATAATTCTCTAAGATTGAACAAAGCAGTTAAAATGCTTGGAAAGGTATTTAGGATGTTCTATAATGTATAAAGCATACATGGTACAAAAATTTAAAAAGCATGAAAAGAAAAATGTTATCTGATAATACAAAATTTTTATTTTATTAATTCCAGGTGTCTATTGTTGCTTGAGCCCCCCCCCCCCCTTTTTTTTTTCTTTTTGTTTTCCCATAGCAATTGGCATTAGTATGCTTTTCTCGGTCACTTGTGAGAAGCAGGTGAGAGTGGGGTTATACTTTCTTTGTAACTTAGAGCAAATTACTTAATTTCTCTGTACCTTAATTATCTCATCTGTAAAATGATCCTGAGTACTTACCTTACACAGATACAAATAGCCTACCTATGTAAAGTACTTAAGTTATTTCCTGACACTTGGCAAGTGCACAATAAAAGTTAGCTTCTATCATTATTTGAATTATTTTATTACTAATACACTTAGCCACATATGTATTTCTAGTTCATATTCCACAGGTTATTTGACATTTATGTATGAAGAATAAGCCGTTTAGAAAGCTGAAAGGAAGTTTGTTATAGTCTAATAAACAACATAATAGCCAGTTACTACTTTCTATCAAATATTAACCATATCTGAGCCTGTGGTTTTAAAGGTCAGCATAGACATAAGATCATTGAAAGTAATTTTGAAAATTCAGACCTATAGAATTTTTACTTTATCCTCTATATTTTCACTCTCTTAAAAAAAAAATCCTAGAAATAAAAGGAAAGTAATGCACTTAGATAGTGCTTTCTCAATGTTACTAAATAGAAACATTGAGCACGAGATACTTTTCATGTCTCAGAGGGAATAAATAGTTCCTCTCACTTATACACACACCCCCTTCAGGAAAAGATGGACTCATGCTCCCTGTTGCTCCCGTGTTTTCAAGGCTGGGATGCTGCAGGGAAGGAAGGGATGTGCCTTACAATCCATTCCCAAGCCCTGTCTCTTCACTTCTAATGCCAGAGCGAGAACCTATATCACCATCAATTTGGGGAATTTGGTCTGAAATGTTTTTTTAAAGGCAGAGACAGATAGTTGCCCCCAAAATTCATGCTCTTTCCCTACACAGAGCTTGCCACTGGGAAGTGGCTACTCAGCCAAGGGCCACATTTCTATGCAGCTTGAATATACCATGTTCACTAATGGAATGTCTAGAGAAACGATGCCACTTGGGCTGCTCATAAAACTTTATGGGGCTTCTCCATGCTTTTTTTTCTTCTTGGTTGGAATATAAATAGCCCCCAGGGAGTTGAAGTGGCAAAGCCTCCATCAAGCTGGGTCCCTGAACAATGGTAGGCAGGAAGCTGCTTTACTGATCTGTACCTACTGGTGCTGTTATGTGAGTTAGAAATGAAATTCTCCCATGTTAAGCTTCCGATAGTTCGGCATTTGTTTCAGCAGCTAGCATTACTCTAACAGCGATTTTCAACTGGTGTGCCGCAAGAATGTGTAAAACATGCAATACCTGACTATTTAGTCAGGGAAACTGACCCCTTCGATTGTCAAAAAAAAAAAAAATAAATAACAACAGCCAACACAACAGTCCAGTGTGAATGAATAAAAATGATACCTATTTTTTGGTCAGATCAGCAAAAAATATATTTTGGGTGTGCCACAGAATTTTAGTAATTAATGTGTGCCATGAGATGAAAGGGTTGAAAACTGCTGCTCTAACTAGTTCAGCTTTTTTCACTTTGATAAACCCCAAATATTTATATAATTTGGGTTGGTTTTACATTAAGCATTTGTCCTAGCCTTTCTGGGCTGCTATATAACAAATTACCACAGACTGGGTGACTTATAAACAATGAAATGTTTTTCTTACAGTCTGTAAGCTGAAAGTCTGAGACCAGGGTGCCAACATGGTGGTTGGATGAGAGACATCTTGCTGTATCCTCACATAGTAGAAAAGACGAGCTAGCTCTGCAGAACCTCTTTTATAAGAGCACTCATCCCAGCATAAGAGCTCCTCTCTCATGACCTAATCACTTCCTAAAGGCCTCACCTCCTAAATCGATCACTTTGGGCATTAGGTTTCAATGTATGAATTTTGGTGAACACAAACATTCAGGCCATAGCAGCATTATAGGGGGCGGAAATTTTTTTCTTTCCCTAAATAGTGAAAAAATATCCACCTTGATTCATTTTAGAATCTGGATTTATCGGGCCATGTTAATTTGAGAGATTAATGGATGAGTACTTGCATTGATATATATGTATAGTCATATGTTTATGCACATCTTTCTGAGTAGTCATCTGCTCATTCTTTAAACACCAAGGACCTATAGTAAGCCAGGCACCGTTTGACTATAGTAGAATAAAGGTTGATAAGATACAGTCCCTAGTATCAAGACATTCACAGAAAGCTGCTAGCCTAGTTTTGCAGATATTCCATATATTCAGATAATTTATCTACTGGTGTGACACGGAACACCAGATCTTCTATGGGTTTTGGGGTCAACTCTAGAAATTGTCTGGAGCATGTGCTCACTTTTCATTTTCAGGAGGAGAGTATTCTTTAGGATGAGAAGCGTAGACCAGAACCCTCCCAGAAGGAAAAATTAGTCCCCAGTCTTGACAGAAATGTCCAGGAGCTGGGTAATAATAAGGACAGGGAGAAGGCTAAGGAGGAAATGTGAAAAAGAAAGTTCATCCACACCTGAAGAATAGAGAAATCCCCAGACTTCAAGCACACGACTCAAGTCTCTTCTCTTCTAAGGTCACTGGCTATGAGAAAATGAAGCATGAACATTTCTAAAACTAGTTTGAGAATGAAAGCACAAAAATATGCATTTGTGGAATCTATCCATAAGGCTCTCATAACTTCAAAAGATTGCAAGGAAACAACATTGTTAGGAATTGGGTATGAATGAAACAGAAACATATGATTTAGATTTCTATGAAAATAAACTCAGCTCCAGAGGGGGAAGAGAAACATCATCTGAGTGCCATATGCCTTTGGGTGGGCCTTTGTGTTTGGAAACCCACGAACACTGCAGAAACAGTTGAGAATCTCAGTGCCTCAGCAATATCTAGCTCCCTGCAGAGCCAGCCTTATTGATCTGGATAATGAAGCTTAGCTGGGTGTTCCAGAGGCTAAAATCTTTACTTGGTATTGGAGACACTTAGAGACAGTAAGAGAGAGAGGGATAGGGAGAATAATATTGAGATTTACTCCTCAAAAAGCAAGATTTATAAAGTACATAATATATTTTACTCTGGATTTTATGTTACATCAAAGCTCCTGTCTTAGTCAGTTTGTTATAACTACTAGAGGCCCAGTGCACGGATTTTTGCACATGCACCGGTGGGGTTCCTCAGACTGGCCGGTGCCCTCTCGCAGTCCGAGACCCCTCAGGGGATGTTGGACTGCTGGTTTCAGTCTGATCCCCACCGGCAGTCCAACATCCCCCAAGGGATGTAGTAGTGCGGATGTAGTAGTGTGTGAAGCGGCAGGTGGCTGGGGAGGAGCCCAAGCCAGGGCTGGGCACCGGGCTGCTCCCATTCGGTAGTGCTGCCGTGGAGGCAGGAGAGGCTTGCACTGCCACAGCTGCACTTGCCAGCCATAACCCTGGGGTCTGGAGCCCATTGGTCAGCTGAACGGCGCTCCTGCTGTGGGAGAGCACTGACCACCAGGGGGCAGCTCCTGCATTGAGCATCTGCCCCCTGGTGGTCAGTGCGTGTCAAAGCAACCAGTCAACCGGTTGTTTGGTCGTTTGGTCACTTAGGCTTTTATTTATATAGATAACAAATATACCATAGACTGCAGGGCCTAAACAGCAAACATTTATTTCTCACAGATATAGAGTCTGGGAAGTCCAAGATCAAGGTGCCCACAGATACAAAGTCTAATGAGGCAATGCTTCCTGGTTTGCGATGCCCGTTTTCTCATTGTATCTTCATATGGGGATGAGGGAAGGAGAGATCTCTCAAGTGTCTTCTTATAAGGACACTAATCCCATTATGAGGGCTCCACTCTTATGACCTAACTACCTCCCAAAGGCCCCACCTTCTAATATCACAATACTGGAAATTAAGATTTTAACACATGAATTAAAGGAGAGGAGAGGAGACACAAACATTCAGTCCATAAAAACTCCCAATCAAATCTGGGGGCTATTGGACAACATGGAACCAAACTGGAAGTACAGCTATTTGTTGAATCTCTGGGAATAATTTTTTTTTGTAATCTTCCAAAATTAAGGAAAATAGTGTCATGCTTCCCTCTAAAAGCCATGTCTACCTGCATGGCAGCTAGAAATCTGTACAGTCAACTTAGTGCAAATGGCTTGACCGTACACAGTAGGTACTGCCCCAAAGGATCAGGACAAATTAAATGACTCTTCCATGCTTCCCAAATTATCAGCTGCTTTCTTGTGCCTTCCCCCATAAAGGGGTCCTTTAAACTCTGATCATTCTCTGATGTTCAAAAACAGATATGTGTTGTTCCAGAAATAGCACCATCATGCTTTGGTCTTTGGTCACAGTGCCTGAGCTATGTCTCTCAAATCATAACTGTAACTGTGTTCCAGCCTGGACTTCCAACTGTCAGTAGCTGGGACTTCTCTGCCATAGGACTTCTAGAACTAACAAAGACTGTAGCCTGAGACACAGCAGGCCAGAAGTACCCAGAAATTAACACCTTCTAGTAGCAACTCTCAACTAATTGTAGGGAGCGGTTATAGGGTTAAGCCTCTGACTGACCTGTGGCAGGGTCACAAACAAGTTCGTTTGGAAGGCAGACCTCTCCCAGCATAATTAAGCCTAATCCTGTAACTGATCCCTAGATCCTTCCTGGGTAGCTAGTGGGCTGTGGGAGGGGCAGCAAGTGCTGCCAAAACAAGTGAAACTTACAAGAACATTGTTAATTGCCTTGTTTGTCCCTGATTATAAATAAAGCCTCAGCTTTGCAGTCTGGATCTGTTCTGTGGCCTCAGCCAGGCACAGAAAGATCCACCCAGCCCCAGCTTTCAAATCTATCTCTGTGTCTCCTCTCTTTATTTCTAATATTTCTCAATCCCTGCCCGCCTCCACTTAGAACCGGTTCGTTCATCTCTCTTTCTGCACGGGACGCAGAAAAGGGAGATCCCCGCCATGTCTGGCCCCCGCCGCATCAGGCCCCCGCAACTAATAACTCTTAGGAGATGGTATATAAATACCCCACTCCCTCTACTCAAAATGGGATCATGCTGAAGCATGGTAGCTAACTTAATAACAGGTTTCCTTTCCTTGGTTCACTTCCCCACTCTCTTGCTGGGACTTCTAGGGAAACCCACACCAGAACAGACACTCAAATGCTTAGCTGAATCTCCAGGCTTTAGCAGCCCACCTCACTTCCTAACTTTAAGTAAGAAGCTTATAAAGTGATTTCAGGAAGTTTGAATTAAATGTAAAAGCTCTAATCAGATAAAAGATGAAATACCCTCTAGGAAATTCTTAATTTCCAAACAAAGGAAAGAGAGCTGTGCTAAGCATTGCAGTCATCAGCACCCTCTATCATCAGTCATCAGTCATTTTCACATACTCTCTCTCATTCACAACTAGATCCACCCTCATCCAGCTATGGAGCAAGAAAGTTTATTGGATAACCCCAAATTAAAAAGGAATTAATGTCCAGCCAACACAACATTGGTAAGTTAGTGGGTGGTCTCAGATCTAGGCTCAAAGCCGGCTTAGGTCATTATTTCTTTAAGATCAATTGCATTTGCACTGTTCTCTTTAGCCAAAGATTTTCCATTGATCAAACTTACTTCAATCCAAGTTTTTTGAAGAATAGTCATCAATTATCTTTCTCTCTAATTATTTATTTCTTCAGTGGTGTGATTTTTAGTGTGTGTTTTCTTTTTTAATTGCCAGTGGTAGAAGTCATAACTTGAAAATAAAATCAGTGAGAAATATAAAGACAAAACACACTAAATAGAAATGAAGGGGAAAGGAGAAGAGAACCTTCCCAGAGTATCGATTCCAAGTGGTGTGGAAGCCCAGCTGTGTCAGCAGGGGTAATTGATGTGGGCTATCCATCACTGAAGGCCTTAAGAAATACATTCCTTCTCTTTGTCAAGAATTTCCCCACCCTGATATATTCTTATAGTCTTGAATATTGGGTTGGGAGGTCCTATTTTCCCCTTAGTGCATGTGATTTATTTCCAAAAACTCTGAATCACAGAGAAGCTTGCAAAGCAGTCAACTAAGAGGGACACATGTGCTTCTAAAGTGTTCAGTCATCATATAACACTACTTATACTCACTTCCAGCTTTGTTTGGGGTATGCTCACTCTCAAGAGCATGTTCAAGAGAAAATCGAAAATGTGGGTTCAATTCATTGATTCATTTATTGAGCACCTATTAGATGCTAGGCACTGAAAAAACAAGACAGAAAGGATACCTGACCTTATGGAGCGCTCAGTTTGGTGGGAGCGAGAAGCTAAATCAATAATTTTACCCCAAAAATTTACTTTTCAGCAATACACTACTCTGTTTTCACCATATTACACCCCTGTAATACTGTTATATCTAAAGTGACCAGACATCTGGTTTCCCTGGGTCAGTACCAGTTTATCCTTGTTGTCCCCACATAATTATTATTAATGACCCTTTTCACTCTCAAAAGTGCCTCAATTTCTGTAGAAAATTGTGTGATTACCTGACTGTAACTACTCTCTCTATACCACCTCGATCACACTATTGATTTTCTTAGTTCGTTTTCTTACAATAGCTAGCTCTCAGCAGAGACATCACCACTCGGCAGGTATTGATTACAATCTGAACACCCCAAGAGCAAGAGCAAAGAAATGAATCACATCTATTTCTATACTGTATAAACCAGTCTTTCCAGGAGATGGATAATTCATCAACTTGTCTGTGAGGCAGTGCTGTCGTGGGAAGATATTGATTAGACTAGGAGTCCGAAGAGCTGTTTTCAGTGATAGCTTTGTCATTTACTAGATGTCATTTCATTTACTGGAGTGGCTTTATCTTCAAAATGGGAATAATACTTGCCTGACTATTTTAGAGGGCTGTTTTAAGAAGCAAATGTATGTGAAAGTATCTGTAAATTGTAAAGTGCTATACAAATGTAAGGTATTATAAATATGAAAGTACAAATACACTTGATATTTTATAATTGACATAGTTAATACAGAATACGATTCCTACTTATAGAAACATATAATGTTTGTGTGTAAAGTACAAATATTTTGAAGAGATATTTTATTATTATTAAAAATATTTAATAATCTATATATATATAAAAGCCTAAGCAACCCAACGACCCAATGACCAAACAACTGGTCGCTATGATGTGCATTGACCACCAGGGGGCAGGTGCTCAATGCAGGAGCTGCCCCCTGGTGGTCAGTGCACTCCCACAGCCAACCTCCTGTGGGCAGCCAATCTCCTGTAGTCTCTTCTTCCCAGCCGGCCCCCATCGGGACTGGGCAAGACAGCCCCAATCAGCCCCAATTGCCAGCCAGGCTGAGGGACCCCACCCATGCACGAATTTGTGCACTGGGCCTCTAGTCTTACCTAATAATAGACAAACATGCAAATTGACCGCACCTTCGCTACGCCCACAGCCAATCAGAGCGAACAAGATGGCGGTTAATTTGCATATGTGGGCGCTGAGCGGCCTGGGTCCTGTAAACATCCTCCGGACCCAGGCCACTCAGAGCCTGTAGGCCCATGCTTAGGTCCTGGGTGGCAGGGGTCCCAGAACGCCCCCTGGCCACTGGGAGCCTTGGCGGGACGGGAACATTCCCGCCCCCAAACACTTGCAGTGGTCTGGGTCTGGGAAACATCCTCCAGACACAAGCCGCTCAGAGCCTGTAGGCCCGCGCTTAGGTCCTGAGCGGCAGGGGCCCCAGAACGTGGCCTGGGTCCCGTAAACATCTTCCGGACCCAGGCCACTCCAAGACTGTAGTCCCGCACTTAGATCCTGAGTGGCAGGGGTCCCAGAACGCCCCCTGGCCACTCGGAGCCTAAGGGTGCAGGTGCCAAGGGGCTGGGTCCCGAAAACATCCTCAGGACCCAGGCCAGTCCGAGCCCGTAGGCCCACGCTTAGGTCCTGTTTTATATGGGGTCCCAGAATGCCCCCTGGCCACTTCGAGCCTATAGGTGCAGGCGCCAAGGGGCTGGGGGCGGGGCGGGAACATCCCGTGTCACCATAGTGCCCCCAGCTGCTTGGGAATGCTCCAGCACCAAGAGGCAGTTTGGGTCCACGCCCCCAGCCCGGCGCCCACGATGGGGGGGCTGGCTGCTGGCCTCTGGGGTGTGTGCAGACCCCAGCGGCCACCGCTGCATGTGGCTCAGGGGTCCCTGCATGCCCTCCAGCCTGGCGCCCATGGTCAGGGCTCATACAGGATGCAACCAATCAAAGTGTCCCTCTCACATTGATGTTTCTCTCTGTCTCTCCCTCTCTCTTCCACACTCTCTAAAAATCAATGGGAACATATCCTCAGGTGAGGATTAAAAGAAAAAAAAGAAATGCATATCCTATGAAAGACACATCTTGAAAATGCCGAAAGAAACTTGTTATTTTTTCTTGGTGAAGGAACTGGAGTCCGTGTTGATGAAAACACCTTGGTAGCTGTGGTGACTGGCAGTGGCTGCAGCAGTGGGGTGATGGGGCTGGTGCCTTCCCCTGATCAGCCCGGTTGCCTCCCACAAAGGGAGGCCAGACTGTGGCTTAGGCCCGCTCCCCCCGAGGAGTGGGCCTAAGCCATCAGTAGGACATCCCCTGAGGGCACCCAGTATGTGAGAGGGGGCAGGTTGGGCTGAGGGATCCCTCCAACCCCAGTGCACGAATTTCATGCACCAGGCCCCTAGTATTATATATAACATTTAATAACATTAGCATTAAATCTGGTATTTAATAATATATTTCCTATAACATATATTATTTTATATCATATACTAGAGGCCCGGTGCATAAAATTCATGCATCAGAGGGGGGGTCCCACAGCCTGGCCTGCACCCTCTCCAATCTGGGACCCCACAGGGGATGTCTGACTGCCTCTTGCAATCCAGGACCACAGGCTCCTCACCTGCCTGCTGCCTGATCACCCCTAACCCCTCTGCCTGCCTGCCTGATCGCCCCTAACCACCTCTGTCTGCCTGATCACCCCTAACTGCTCCCCTACCAGCCTGATCACCCCTAACTGCTCTCCTGCTGGCCTTATTGTCCCTAACCACCTCTGCCTTGCCCCACACCCAGGACCCAGGATTCCCTCCTCCTGCCGGTCGCAGCAACAGGGGATCTCGGGCGGGTGGCTTCACCCGAGCCACAGCCACAGCCGCAGGCTCCTGGGACCGCGCTGCGAGCGACTTGTCCCTCTCCTGGGCCTCAACCGCAGGTGCTGGTGCCCAGGACTGCAGGGACCGTGGGGCATGCAGATTGACCCTCTCCTGGGCCCCAGCCCCAGCCACTGGTGCCTGGAACGGTGGGGCAGGCAGCTTATCCCTCTCCTGGGCCGCAGGCACAGGTGCAGCTGCTGGCACCTGGGACAGTGGGGTGGGAGGCTTGTCCCTCTCCTGGGCTACAGGCACAGGTGCAGCCCCTGGTGCCTGAGACCACGGGGTGGGCAACTTGTTCCTCTCTCGGGCCGCAGCCTGGCTTGTCCCCATTACTCTCTCACAAGCTCATTTGTGCTTGGCTGGTCCCCATTCCTCTCTCCCCAGTGTTGAGTGTCTGAGCCATTAAGACATGCTGGCATGAGGGCATGACAACTATTTGCATATTAGCTCTTTATTATATAGGATAAATACCGTATTTTCTGGCGTATAAGACGACTGGGTGTATAAGATTTTCCTGGGTTAAAAAGTCATAAATCCAACATGCATTTATGATAAAAACTCTCAGCAAAGTGGGAATAGAGGGAACATACCTCAACATAATAAAGATCATAAATGGCAAACCCACAGCCAACATCATACTTAATGGGCAAAAGCTATAAACATTTCCCTTAAGATCTGGAACAAGACAGGGATGTCCATGTTCACTACTTTTATTCAACATAGTCCTAGCCACAGCAATCAGACAAAAAGAAGAAATGAAAGGCACCCAAATTGGAAAGGAAGAAATAAAACTTTCATTATTTGCAGGTAACATGATATTGCATATAGAGAACCCTAAACAGGCCACCAGAAAACTACTAGAACTGATAAATTAATTCAGTAAAGTAGCAGGATACAAAATAAACATCCAGAAATCAGCTGCATTTTAATGAACTATCAGAAATAAAAACTAAAA
This sequence comes from Cnephaeus nilssonii, assembly GCF_951640355.1. Taxonomy (NCBI): domain Eukaryota; kingdom Metazoa; phylum Chordata; class Mammalia; order Chiroptera; family Vespertilionidae; genus Cnephaeus; species Cnephaeus nilssonii. Next base: position 27,947,324 of record NC_137072.1, on the reverse strand, counting down.
AAAAAAATCCCATTCACAATTGCTTCAAAAAGAATAAAATACCTAGAATAAATTTAACCAAGGATGTAAAAGATCTGTACTCTGAAAATTATAAGACAGTGAAGAAAGATGGTACAAATAAGTGGAAGCATATACCATGTTCATGGATAGAAAGAATTAACATAATTAAAATATCCATACTATCCAAAGCAATCTACAGATTCAATGCAGTGCCTATCAAGATACCAAAGATAGTATTGTTTTACACGTGATAACAAACTATTTCCTAAATGTAGGGTATAGTCTGCTGTCACAATCAGGAAATTTCTCTGGCAAATGATATATCATGGAGCTCTTCAAGTATTAGAATAGACACACATAGCATTGGAGAAAGTTTGTTCATAAGACTGGTAAAATAAACTATGGTAAATTCAGCTCTTATTCTCTAACATATTAATCTTAAAAACCTGAGAGGTGGGTTTTATAATTCCCATTTAACAATGAGAAAACTGTGGCTCAAAGAGGCTATACAAGTTGCCCAAGATCAAATAGCAGGTAAGTGGTTGAGTCTGTCTAACTCTGGATTTCATGCTCCTTCCAGAAAACCACATTGCTCTTCAACAGATTTCCAAGTTGTTTATGTTAACTGCATAAGTCCTTTGGAATTAATATCAGTGAATGTTCCCATATTAGTCAGGATTCTCCAGAGAAACAGAATCACTAGGATATAAAAGGAGATTTATTATGAAGAATTGGTTCACACCATTATGGAAGCTGAGAAGACCCATAATCTGCTGTGTGCAAGCTAGAGATCCAGGAAAGCCAGTGAGTTTCCATAGTGTAGTGGTTATCACGTTCGCCTCACAGGAAAGCCAGTGATATAATCTGGTTTGAATCCTAAGGCCTAAGAACCAAGGACACTGATGATTTAAACCCTAGTACAAAGGCAGAAGATGAGAGAAGACCTCCCAGTTCAAGCAGTGTAGCAGTGTGGCAGAAAATAGGTGCCAATTCCTCCTTCCTCCACCTTTTTGTTGTGTTCAGGCTGTCAACAGATCAGTTGATGCCCATCCACACTGGTGGGGGAGGGGGGCATTCTGCTAAATTCACTGATTCTAATGCTAATGCTAATCTCATCCAGAAACACCCTCACAGACACACTGAGCAATAATGTTTAACTGTATATTGGCACATCCCTTTATCCAGTTAAGTTGACACATAAAATTAACTATCGCAGTCCCTGTAAAGAGTTTTTGATCACCTGGTGTTTACTATACAGGATTTTGGCAAAGACAACTGGTGTTAAACCAAATGTAGTCATCATTTGAACCATTGACTCAAATAAATGGACTTCCAGCCACACCCACATATATTAGGGGCTAGACTTGTTCAAGCACACACACACTTAAACTTAGAGTCAATAGAGTCTTCTTCACTGAAAACAACACTAAATCAATTTGTAATGAGATTAAAATGTTAAGATAACAAGGAGAATAAATGTCCTGCCATACTCAGAATCAAAGATCCATTGTATCACTGTTTTATAAGCCATGTGGGGAAAAGTGAATTGAAGGTCAAGCTGGCAGATTTCCATGATAATGGATGGAGTGTTCAGACACCAATATTGTCAGACCCAAGCTATAGCCCAGTTACACTTTTCTTACATTGACCTATCCAGACGGAGAGGAAATTAAAACACCTACTAAACTAAATGAATGTAAAAGTGATCATTAAGAATTAGTAGGACCGCCCTGGCCAGTATTGCTCAGTGGTTATAGCACCAGCCTGTGCACCAAAGGGTTATGGGTTCGATTCCCGGTCAAGGGTAAGTACCTGGGTTGCAGGTTCAAGCTCTGGCCCCAGTCAGGGTATGTGCAGGAGGCAACCAATAGATGTGTCTCTCTCACATCGATGTTTCTCTTTCCCTCCTTGCCTCCTTTCCACTTGCTCTAAAAATCAATGGAAAAAATATCCTTGGGTGAGGATTAACAACAACAAAAGAATTAGTAGGACCTGTGCCCTAAAGGTTAGGACATGTCTTTATTGCTCAAGCTGAGTGACAACTTGGATCTATAGATTTAGCATTGCTCTTGGCATTTCCTTACAGCTCAGTGCTTTTAAATAGTTCATTTGGCTGGTACCTTGGTAGTGAAATGCAGTCGGTACAGTTTTATAAATCCCTCCCAGAAAACAAATTAATATACATCATCTCCCCTTTTGGCACATGGAAGCCCATCTGTCCCAGTCTAGCCTGCCAAGTCAGCTCAATACTGAGCCAGTCAGTGTTGGCTGACACACAAGCTGGTGTCCTGCAAGATGTCATCCACCTGATGTCTCAAGGCTTGTATTGCAAAATTGGGTTGTATTTTAGTGTTCAGTCATTCAGAAGTCCTGTGCATGCCAGTGGGAAAAATAAGTGGAATTCATCCCCCCCAATATCTGATGGCTTTTCATGGCCAGATATACATCTGTTGGAACATTTTAGGGGTGGCCTTAACTAAAAGCAGGGTGATAGCTGGTTAAATGACCCCTCAGGATGTCTGTCCAGTTAAGGAAAAAGAGCCTGAATTCCAGATCCATTTTGGAAGGCAGGGATGGGTGGGTGAGTGGGTAGGAAGAGATCAACCAAAGAACTTGTATCCATATATGCATAACCCATGGGCACAAACAATAGGGTGGTGAAGGTCTGGGGTGAGGGGCTGGGTGTGGGCTAGAAGGGGTCAATGGGAGGAGAAAGGGGACATATGTAATACTTTCAACAATAAATATTTTTTAATTTAAAAAATAATTTTAAAAAAGATTAGCAAGAAAATTTGGGGCAAAAGACAGTGCATTTAGACTGATTCTAGGAAGAATTTCCTACTTGAAGAGGCTAAGACATTGGAATGCATTATTAAGGGAGATTGGGAAGACTCTTTTCCAAAGACTTTAAAGCAATGTTCCAAAGAACATTGACTAATGTTCTGCCAAACTTCTCTGAACCAAGGCATAGACTGGAATTCTATTCATAGTCAACTTCCATGGATCTGTGATTGCCCAGCTTTACTTGGATTTTAGAGTCCCTTCCTAGGAAATGTAGTGATGTTAACATTTAGTTTTTGCATATGCTCTATAATTTCCCCAAGTGCTATTATATATTATCATATTTTATTGTTACAGGAAAGTATGAGGAAGGTAGAGCATGATTATAGGTCAGTGATGGGCAACCTTTTGAGCTTGGTGTGTCAAACTTCGCCAAAAAACTGAGCATAACTCGGGTAGTGTGTCACTTTGAGGAAAAAAACATTATTTCGCAAATGTTTCATCCTCAGGAGCAGCAAATGTTTCATCCTCGGCATGCGGCCGCCTCAGCAGCCACATGTCATCACAATGGCTACGCGTGTCAGTGCTGACACGCGTATCATAGGTTTGCCATAACTGTTATAGGTTAAATATCATAAAATACTACAAACATTTTATTTATGGTGCCTGGAAAGGGAGCAGTAGGGAAAGAGTAGACAGGAAAGATGGTAGTCCTCAAAAAAGAATTCCTCTCTTTGGCAAAGCATTGGTGTATGCCTCTAGAATAGTGTATTATGATAACCAGCCTTAAAATGGACAAGCAAAAAGGGAAGTGAGAGACCATCAAGTTTATTCTCCAGTTTTCCCATCAAGAAATGGGCAATGATCAGGCCAAGTTATGTCAAGAGAGAGGCAGAACTGAACAAAAACATAGGTCGCCTAACTCCCAGCCCTGTGCCTTTTCCCATTTGTCTACCCAGTCTCCCTTATAATTCTCACTTCTTTCAGTTTTATACCTTATCCATACCAGTAACCTGAGTTTAAAATTGATTGTAAGTGAGCAATAAATAATTTTACTTATTTCCTATGAAAAACAATATGAGTATCACTTTAACTTTTAGGTGCCAGTTTTAAAGAACAAATAAGTAGAAAATAAATAGCAACTGATAGTAAGAATGATCGTAAATTCTATTTATCCATTGATGAGCATTTATTTATCCTACAGTTGGGTTATTCTGAATAAAGCTGTTAGGAACATTCTCACACAGGTCTTTTGGAGGCTATAAGCACTCATATCTGTTGGGTTATATTCTTAGAAGTGGAATTACTGAATCATGGGAGAGTCTTGATATTTCCCCTCAAACTTTATATTCCTTGAACTTCTCACATCTGTAAATGCCACCACCACCACCACCTATTTTCACACTCCAAATCTATGTGTTATCTCACCTTCTACCCCACCACCATTCACTCATCCATGAGTCCTTTTCACTTCAAAATGTAATCTGAATTTGTCTACTTCTAACATTCCTGCTACTAACATCTTCTTTCAGTCACCATCACCTTATCTCAAGGCTACTGAAATGATCTCCCAAATGTCTCCATGCTTCCACTTTTGTCCTCCTCAGTTTCTCTCTACATAGCATTCAAGGTCTTAGTATTGTAAATCATCTTATATAATAAAAGGCCAATAGGCAAATCAACCAAATGGTGGAACGACCGGTCACTATGATGTGCACTGACCACCGGGGGCAGACGCTCAACACAGGAGGAGCACCACTCAGCCAGACCACAGGGGGAGCACCACTCAACCAGAAGCCAGGCTCATGGCTGGTGAGCTCAGAGGCGGTAGTAGGAGCCTCTCCCGCCTCCACAGCAGTGCTAAGGATGTCCGACGGGGGAGCGGGCCTAAGCCGTCAGTTGGACATCTCCCTAGGGCTCCTGGACTGCAAGAGGGTGCAGGCTGGGCTGAGGGACCCCCTGAGTGCACGAATCCCATGCACCGGGCCTCTAGTATCATATAATTTGCTTGCTTAAAACCTTCCTTCAAATTTCTAATAAGACCAAACTCCTTTCTTGGCTTACAAAGTCCTATATTTTTTATCTGGCCACTACCTACCTCTGAAACTTTCTCTCTTATGCCAGTGCTCCAGCTACCTCTGGACTTCCTTCTTGAGTACACTAAGCTCATTCCCAAGGCACTGGCAGCAGGTATCTTCTTCAGCTGAGAAAGCTATTCCCCTGATCTTTGCATGTCTAGCTCCTTCTGTTCACTCAGTTCTCAACCCAAAAGTCACCATGTCTGAGAGGCTTTCTCTGAACACCTGATCTGGTATAACCATTTGGTTTCTGGCTTTTACAACAATGTAGTTAAATTCTCTGCAGGGAAATTATGACTATCTGATATTTTTATTTATTCCTTTCTTTATTGTGTGTTTCAATACAGCAATGTATGCTCTATGTGGACAGGGAGCACTGCCTGTAAACTGCCATGCCCATGCTGACTCCAGACCTGGCATACAGAATAAATAAATGACTTTAGTGACAGCAGGGGTCCAAATGTCCTCCCGCAGTCCTCAGAAACTGACATGTAGAACTGGAGAAAGCAGATGGTTGGAATAATTCAAGTTATAAGTCTAACAGGTGGATGCAGGCTTTGTTCAGGAAGTGATGGTTGAGGGCATTGGATAGCAAAGGGAAGAAGCTATGTATGGGAGACAATATGGCTGCTGAGTGGAAACTGGAGATCTTGACATAGTTATCAGTAAATATTTGCTGAATGGATGGATAAATTAATGGAAGGATACATAAAACAAAGAGATGGTAATAATTAAATGAATTACGATAGCATTCAAAACTCATTCTACCGTGTTGCTTCTGAAAGTTAAAAGAGGACAGCTTGCCCAAAACATATCAATAAAAGGCCCAAGACCCAGTGCTAGTACCAGCCTGCCTTGTTCATAGCTGGACCTCACCTGGGCACCTCCAAGCCCAATACAAATAGCAAATAGCAGCTGTCTGCAGATCCCTCTGTAGCTCCTGCCAGGCAGAGGCTGACTTTGCACCTCCCTGGAGGTTCTAGAGCCAGTGCACCAGTGGACAGCTTCAGACCATAGCAGATTACAACTCTACACATCCACAAGTGACACACCCAAGAGGCAAACTCAATGAGCACCAGAGCCCCACTGAAGCAAGTTCTGCTCCATATGGGTGTTTCCTGCACAGCAGTTCTTCCATTGTAGACACAGCTATTCCTCACAGATAACTGGCCTGGAGGTCAATTCCTCCCAGTGATGCCAACAGCAATCAAGGCTCAACTACAAGACTGTGCAAACAGCTCACACCAGGGCATACCTAGAGTGCCCACCTCAGGTGACTAGGGAGGCTAAGCCACTGGGCTCTATAGGCCACCTAATACACAAGGCCACTCTACCAATTCCAGGAGACATAGCAGCTCTACTTAATACATAGAAACAAATATAAGGAAGCACCCAAAATGCTAAGACAAAGAAACATGTCACAAATGAAAAAAATGGAAGAAAACAAACTACTGGACACAGAGTTCAAAACAATGATTATAAGGTTACTCAAGGATCTTCATGAGACTTTCAAGAATCTTAGTGAGAATGTCAAAGACATGAAAACAGACCAGTCAGGAATTAAGCATTCACTAACTAAAATAAATAATAATTTACAGGAATTCAACAGTAGAATAGAGGATTCTGAAAATCAAATCAATGAACACCTGATCTGGTATAGCCATTTGGTTTCTGGAAGCAAAAAACACCCAATCAGAAGAGCAAAAAGAATTTAAAAAATATGAAGATAGTGTAATGAGTCCTGGGACAACTTCAAGTGTACCAACATTCGCATTATGGGGGTGCCAGAGGAGAAGAGAGAGAGCAATACATTGAAAACCCATTTGAAGAAATAATGACAGAAAGCTCCCCCTATCTGGTGAAAGAAATGGACTTATAAGTCCAGGAAGCACAGAGATTCCCAAACAAGAGGAACACAAAGAGGCCTACACCAAGACACATCATAATTAAAATGCTGAGGGTTAAAGACAAAGAGAGAATTTTAAAAGCAGCAAGAGAAAAGCAGTTAGTTACCTACAAGGGAGTACCCATATGCCTGTCAGCTGATTTCTCAACAGAAACTTTGCAGGCCAGAAGTGACTGGCAAGAAATATTCAAAGTGATGAGTAGTAAGGACCTAGCACCAAGTTTACTCTACCCAGCAAAGCTCTCATTTAGAATTGAGGGTAAGATAAAGAGCTTCACAAACAAGAAAAGCTAAAGGAGTTCATCACCATCAAATCAGTATTACATGAAATGTTGAAGGGTATTCTTTAAGAAGAGGAAGAAAAAGAAGGAGAAGGAGGAGAAAAGGAAGGAGGAGATAAAAAAATGTGAACAATAAAATGGCAACAAATACATATCTATCAACAATTGAATCTAAAAATAAAGAATAAATGAACAAGAGATCTAATGAACAAAATAAACTGGTTAATAAAATAGAATCAGAGGCATGGAAGCATGGAACAGACTGACGAATCTCAGAGGGAAGGGGTGAGGCGGGACAGGAAAAGATTAACCAAAGGTTTTACCTCTGGACTCAAACAGTAGAGTGGTGAAGGCCTAGGGTGGGGTGGGAACCAGGTTGAGGTGGGTGATGGGGGGAATAAAAGGTAGCATCTGTAATACTCTCAACGATAAGGATTTAAAATTGGGGAAAAAAGAAAATTAAAAGAAATAATATATTTATGTAAATATGTAACCTATTTTCAGCAGGTCGCTGATGATATGGCTAGTTCTCTCCCTCCCCCCACCTATAATCTAAGGAATAAGTCAAACTGTTTGAGATAGCTTTCTTACAGACTCACAATTCAGACTCTATCCATATGTATATTATTAATTTCCAATTGCACTAAATTGAACAGTACCTAATGTAAGCATAATAAGTTTGCTACCAAAAAAAAAAAAAACCCACAGAAAACATTATCACTCAGTTTTCCTGCACTGTCTCTATAAATCAGTGCTATTTTTTTTTAAGTTCAAGATATACTAAAAACCTTTACTAAATACAAACATCATAAATCATTAACTGGTCATTTCTAAAATTTATTTTAACTCCATCCAGTGGTAACTATTACTGGGATTTATTTCCACTCACAAGCATGCAGTATTATTTCAGGATAGTCAATGCTGTAATTTTAAAAGGGTCATCTAAAAATAGATCTTAAGTGAATGCAATGGGAAATATCGCCAATAGAATACTGAGTGACTGTTGGCTTAAAGCCCCACGGAAGCCTTGATAATGTCATTTCCCAGCAGTCAAATCGAAGTCAGCACCAGGTGGCCTTGTTGACAGTCTGGGGAAGGATCTCACTGCCTGAGAAAGAGAGAGTGTGAAGTCCTGTGACCCCCAGAAGGATAGAAATAAAGGAAGGAGTAATGAAGGAGGCAAAAAAGCAAATGAACCCAGAGAAATTCCCAGAACATGATGGAGCCAGAGATCTCATCAGGCTGCTGAACAAAAGCAAAGAGACTCCATTCATCTCTGCTTTACAGTAGGCCCTTTTGTTTTACTCATATAGTTTCTCTTTTATTCATATATCACAGTGTTGAGATAATATCTAGAGAAAAGGGAAGTAGAGAGAGAAGAGGAGGGAGAAGAGTAAAGAAAAGCACTTCTTTCATTAGAAAAGCATTTTATTTCCACAGGGAAATGGTCTAAGATAAATTTATCTTCCCCAACATTCTGAAAATGCTCCGCAGGCCAATAGGCCAGTCCATCCCTGTGGGAAGCTGCTATCTCCAACTAGCTTGTTGGTTTTATTTAGACCAGGCATCAGCGCAGTACCTCAGCTTCTTTTTTCTCCACCTGAAAATGTGATTGACCCCACTGACTGATGGTAATGTTATAAAGCATGCTGAACATCTTGGAATGAAACCTGTTTATGGATAGAACTTTCAACTCTACGCATTTAATTCCCATGACACTAAGCAGCAGTGTCACCATTGTGGAACATTTACCATATGCCAGCTTCATGAGAAACAAGTTACTTACAGGACCTCATTGGAATTTAACAGTATTTACACATACAAATGTACAACCACCAAGGAGGAAGATTTCTCCATCCTACAGCTAAGGAAGCTAAAGCATAATAACTTATTATGAAACTAGTAAAATGGTTGAATTTGGACCTGAATCCACATCTCACTCCAGAGCCCAGGTTGTCTTAAAATAGTTTTAAATTAGATAAAATAAAGCAATCAGAATACTGAGTTTGTTGGGAGTTGGAGTTATGGAAAAGATAAAGTGGATTTCATAGCAAAGCTGGAATTATCTACACCACCCTTGAGCCCATGCACTTGCACAGAGAATTGATTGTTGACTGGTAAGTGGTGAAAGCGACAGTCATCTTGGGTTCCAGGCCAGGCTCTTCCTCCTGACCACAGTCATGCCCCTAACCTCCTTAGATCTCTTTACATCTTATCTGTTAAATGAGATGTCTCTCAGGGCCCTTTCAGCTCCAAAATATCCCCATGGGGTTCCCATCAGTAGCCTATTTCTGGGTAGCCTGAAGTATGTCACATGCCATCTGAAAAAGGAGGTTACATTAGTAATTACAAAATTAGGTCAACAACACCTACAGAACTGCCTGTAGCACTAGTGAATGCAAAGTATCCTGACATTAAAACTAGCAAATGAATTGGGTCAAATGGGTTGGTATACTAAGTTTTAGGTGACTCTGTTGTTATACTAGTTGCTTTCTGTTCTGGATAGTATTGCTGTGTAACAAGCAGCCCCCAAACTAGTGGCTACTTGATTTTGCTCACAATTTTGTGGGTCAGAAATTTGGAAATAACTCAGGTGGGCTGTTTAATTCTGATCCACATACATTATTTATGGTGGCTGGGGCTGGAGGATACCCTTCCAAGATGGTTTCCTCATCTGGATGGTTTCCTCCTGTGTGGAGACTCCCTCCACATGGCTTCTCATCCCTCTGGCCTCTTCCTGTGGCTTAGACTTCTCCCAGGATGGCGGTCTCAGGGTATTCATACTTCTCACATGGCAAGTGGCTTCTAAATGACCAGACAAAAGCTGTCAGTCCTTGTAGAGGCTATGCCCAGAGTGGAATAGTGTCACTTCCATTATAACCTATTAGTCAAAGCAATCACAGAGTAGTTCAGATTTAAAGGGAGAGGAAACAGCTTCCATGTTTCAATAGCAGATGTGTCAATCTACCAGGGTGTCCTACCTCAGAATCTGGCCAGAAAGGTCCCAGGTAACGTTTGGTTTTGGAGAAAGTGAGTGTTCCAGGACATAGAACAACAACCACCCCACCAGAAAGGACAGGGTCCGTGGGCAGATGCTTTTGCCTGCCCAACACACGTGATCCAACCAGCTCTCTTCTGGCAGCAGCAACTTGGGGAACCTGACTTCCTCAGCTTTTAGTTCAGTTCATGTGGTTTGGATAGCAGATAGATTTTACCCCTGGAACATGTGATTTGGACCTGACCAATCATCATTAGTGCCTAGAACAATGTCTGGCACATAGAAAGTCTTCACTATGAATAAGTGGAAGAAAAATAATTCCTCTGGTCACAAGGGTTGTTTCAGGGATGGGCACATGATTCAAGTTCTAGGACTTCTAGAAGGACAGAGGTATCCTCTTTATGCTGAACTTGGAGTTGTCAGCATGTAATCCTAGAGTCACTGAGAGACACTACAAGGTAATTCGCTGTAAGAGAGTGGAGCTGACCCAGGGAAAAGGAAAGCTGAGAGATGAAAGAAAAAAGCAAGACAGAACCTTGATGACATCATTTAACATTCAGCTGGGTTTTCAATGTATTGCTCTCTCTCTTCTCCTGGACTATTCAACTAAATGGCTAAAATCCAAAACACTGACACCACCAAATTTGGTTAGGATGTAGGACAACTAGAACTCATTTGTTACTGGTGGGAATGCAAAATAGAACAGCCACTTTGGAGGACATTTTGGTAGTTTTTTTTTTTTTTTTTTTACAAAGCTCATCATTGTCTTTACCATACTATGCAGCAGTCATGATCCTAGGTATTTACCCAAATGAATTAAAAACTTACATTTACGGAGGAGTGGGGGGGGGGGAGCAAAAAGGGGGGTAAGAACACATATGTAATACCTTAATAAAGAAAAAAAATTAAAAAAACATTTACACAAAAACCTGCACATCCCCTAGCCAATTTGGCTAAGTGGATAAAGAGTTGGCCTGCGGACTGAAGGTTTCTGGGTTTGATTCTGGTCAAGGGCACATACCTTGGGCACCAGCCCCAGTCGAGGTGCATGGGGGAAGCAACTAATTAATGTGTCTCTCTCACATCGATGTTTCTCTCCCTATCTCTCCCCCTCCCTTCCACTCCCTCTAAAAATCAATGGAAAAATATCCTCGGGTGAGGATTAATAAAAAACAAAAAACTGCCAATTAATATATATAGCAGCTTTATTTATGATTGCCCCAAAAATTGGAAACAACCAAGATTTACTTTAATAGGTGAATAGATAAGCTGTGGTACATCCATGCAATGGAATAGTATTCAGCTATAAAAAAAATTAGCTAACAAGGCATGAAAAAAAATACATGGAAGAAACTTAAATGGATATTGCTAAGTGAAAGAAACCAGTAATGAAAAGTTAAAGGCTACACAATGTATGATTCCAAATATATGACTTTCTGGAAAAGGCAAAACTCAAAAGGGACAAGTAGAGGGAGGGAGGGAAGAAGGAGTGAATAGTTGGAGCACAGAGGATTTTTAGGGCAGGGAAACTATTCTGTATGATACTATATTAGTGGATGCATGTCATTTTACAATTGCCAAAACCCATAGAATATACAACACAAAGAGCAAACCCTAATGTAAACTATGGATAATGATAATATATCAGTATTGGCTTATCAGTTGTTATAAATATACCACAATAATGCAAGATGTTAATAATAAGGGAAACTGTGTGCATGGGGGATATGGGGGTGGTGGGAAGAGGGATATATGGAGACTTTATTTTCTTTTCAACTTTTCTGTAAACTTAAAATTACTCTAAAAATAAAGTTGTTTTTTATAAATATGTTTTTATTGATTTCAGAGAGAGGAAGGGAGAGGGAGAAAGAGATAAAAACATCAATGATGAGAGAGAATCATTGATTGCCTGCCTCTTGCACGCCCCCCTACTGAGGATTGAGCCCACAACCTAGGCATGTCCCTGACCGGGAATTGAACAGTGACTTCCTGGCCAGGCTAAGGTGTTTTTGGTTTTTTTTTAAAGCTGTATAATCTTGATGGCATAATTTGTCATACCTATACCTAAAATTAGTCTATCCCCTGGACTATTCAGCTACAAATCAATACATTGTCTTTTTAGCTTAACCAAGCTTGGGTTAGTTTTCTGTTACTTATGATTTAAAAAACAAAAAAACAAAAAAACAACAACAAACATAGTCCTGATAGGTTTGGGGAGGAAATTCAGTTTGGTGGCCACAAAATGGCATGCAAAGACTATGACAGAACCTGACTGAAGACAGACAGCAGTCAGCAAAGGATATTAGGATTTTTGAACAACCAGGAAGTGCTAGGATGGGCCTTCTCATAGCCCTGGTAATGAAAAAAATGGCAGCCAATATGCCAGCCAGAATCAAGGAGCCAGGTGAAGGCTCAGGGACAGGACTCCAGACTATAGAATGGGGAATGGAAAGAGAAGGTGGGAGCTGAAATACTGAACAGATTGTCAAGACAGCCAGATATCAAGAACAATTAAGCTTACCATGAACAGACCATGTAACATGTCAGTTGCATGTCACTCAATAGGCACTCCCAGTCTCTCTTAACTCTCCTACTTTTTCTTTATTCCTTAGCATGTTATCACTAACAACTATTTAATTTACTTATTTATTATGTTCCACTTGGGAAAATCTGAGATTAATGAGGGCAGCACTCATCTGTTTTGTTCACTCACGAACCTAAAACAGCGCCTAGAATATGGTAAATATTTGTTAAATGCTGAATGAATTACTCTTCTTTTCATTCTTGGATAAGATGATGGGAGAGAATTAAAAGAGGGACTATAGATTGCTTGAATTCAAATATTAGTATAGGGTTGGATAATAAAGTGCTAGAAAGGTAGTAATGGCTAGATTTTAGCAATTCTCCCTGAATCCTATATCATCCTTTAGTCCCTGCACCATCTCTTTCCTTCTCTTTCATAATCAAACGTCCTGGAATACACTTTGCATTCCTCATCCCCACTTTCCCAGATTCATTGTAATATTGCAGCAACCACTCCATTGAAACAATTCTCATAAAGGTCATACTTTCTACCAAAATCAAATGCACTTTGTTTAAAATGTTTATTGTTGAAAGTATTACGTAAGTCCTCCTTTTCCCCCCATAAACCCCTTCCAGCCTGATCCCATCCTCCCACCGCCCCCAGACCCTCAGCACCCCATTATCTATGTCCATGGGTTATGCATATATGCATACAAGTTCATTGGTTGATCTCTTCCCACCCACCTTCCCCTGCCTTCCCTCTGAGGTTCAACAGTTCGTTCATTTTCTGTAACTCGGGGGTCTGTTTTTAATCATCAGTTTGTTTGGTTCATTAGATTCCACATATGAGTGAAATCATGTGATACTTATCTTTCTCTGACTGGCTTATTTTGCTCAGCATAGTAGTCTCCAGGTCCATGCATGATGTTGCAAATGGTAAGAGTTCTTCCTTTTTTATTGCTGTGTAATATTCCATTGTGTAAATTACCATAGTTTTTTTATCCAGTCATCTGCTGATGGGCACTTTGGCTATTTCCAAGTCTTAGCTATTGTAAATTGCACTGCTATGAACATAGGGGTGCATATATTTTAAATGCACTTTTTAGTCTCTATGTCTCTTAGCATCTTCTACTTTCTCCTTCCTTAAAGCTTCTTTTCCTTCAGCTTTCACACCCTTCTGGTTTTCCTCTTGCCTCTGTTTTGTTGTTGTTGTTGTTTTTCAACCTTTCTCAGTCCCTTCACAGGCTCTCTTTACACTTTTCTTAAAATGCTGATGATCCATACCCATGTGATATCCTTGGACCTCCTTTCTCCCTCTGCTTACTCTAGATTCTCCCTAAGTGATCCCAGCCACTTCCATGAATTCAACAATGACAAACCTCTATCTTCAGCTTATCCTGTTTCCTCTGTCTCCCAGTTATCTGTATGCCAATGCCTCGTAGGCACCTCAAACTAAAAATTTCCAAAATCAAACACGTCTTCTCCCTCCAAAATCTATGACATCACTCTCTCCATCACTTCCCAGCCTATTAAATTAGAAGTGATCTGTAACTTACTTTCCTTTTTAAAATCCCACATTTAACCAGCTATCAAGTCCCATAAATTCTATCTTCAAAACATCTCCTAAATTATATCATTCTCTGGCATTATTTTTTCCCCAGATTCCTGTAGTAACTTCCTAAGTGGCTTTCTTACTTTCAGTCTTGTCCCATGCAGTTAATTTCCCATTATAAAGTGATGTTTTAAAAATTATTTTCCTGAACCACAACACCCAGGGACCAGCAGGAAACCTACAAACACTGGGTCTCAAGCAGTGCAAATACATGGACTCGGATGAGCTCTCCACCTTCTCACGGAAAGGTAAGATTTCGCCCAGAGAAAGTCAACGCAGGAGAGAGAGAGAGAGCTACATAACCAGACACCTGGAGAGGCGAGATCATGGGGAGACAAAGAAACAGCCCACATATGAAAGAAAAGGAGGCATCACCAAAAAAGAAAGTAAACAAAATGGAGGCAATATGTCAGAGAAAGAATTCAGAGAAATGGTCATAAGGTCGCTGAAAAGGTTGGAAGACAAATTCAACAATATGTGTAAGAACCAAGAGGAAATGAAAAAGAACCAAGAAGAAATGAAAAATGACATAACTGCAATAAATAACTCAATAGAAAGCATCAACAGTAGACTAGAAGAAGTGGAAGACTGCATCAGTGAGCTAGAAGACAAAGTAGGAAAAAATACCCAAGCAGAGCAGCATCTAGAAAAAAAGCTTAAAAAACAAGAGGAGAGCCTAAGGGAACTTTGGGACAACACAAAACAAAACAACATCCAAATAATAGGGGTGCCAGAAGTAGAGGAAACTGAGCAAGGAATAGAAAACCTGTTTGAAGAAATAATGAAAGAAAGCTTCCCTGATATAGGGAAGAAAAAACTCACACAAGTCCAAGAAGCTCACAGAGTCCCAAACAAAATGAACCCCAAAAGACCGACGCCAAGGCACATTATAATTAAATTGGCAAACACCAACGACAAAGTAAGAGTCTTAAAAGCAGCCAGAGAGAGACAGAAAGTTACCTACAAATGATCCCCCATCAGACTAGTGACTGATTTCTCAACCGAAACACATCAGGCCAGAAGGGAATGGAATGAAATATACAAAGTCATGCAAAGGAAGGGTCTGAATCCAAGAATACTATACCCAGCAAGGCTGTCAATCAAAATTGAGGGTGAAATCAGGAGCTTCACAGACAAAAAAAGGACTAAGGGAGTTTATCACCACCAAACCAGCAATGCAAGAAATGCTAAAGGGTCTACTGTAAAAAGAAGAAATAGGAAGCAAAGAAGGAATGCAGGCATAAAAAATAAAAATGGTGACAAACAAGTACCTATCAATAATAACTTTAAATGTAAATGGATTAAATGCCCCAATCAAAAGACATAGGGTAGTTGATTGGATAAGAAAACATGACCCATATATCTGCTCTCTACAGGAAACCCACCTCAGAAAAAAAAGGACTCACACAGACTGATAGTGAAGGGATGGGAAAAGGTATTTGAGGCAAATGGAAATGAAAAAAAGGCTGGGGTAGCAATACTTATATCTGACAAATTAGATCTCAAAGTGAAGGACATAACAAGAGATAAGGAAGGCCACTTCATAATACTAAAGGGAGCAACCCAACAAGATATAACTGGTAAATATATATGCACCCAATACAGGAGCACCCAAATACATAAAAAAAACTTCTGGAGGATATCAAGCGAGATATTGACAGCAATACAGTCATAGTAGGGGACTTTAATACCCCACCAACACCACTAGACAAATCCTCTAAACAAAAAATCAGCAAAGAAATATCAATCCTAAATGATACACTAGATCAGATGGAATTAATTGACATCTTCAGAACATTTCACCCCAAAGCCACAGAATATACATTCTTCTCAAGTGCACATGGGTCATTTTCAAAGATAGACCATATGTTGGGGCACAGGCAAAGTCTCTTCACATTCAAGAAGATACAAGTCATATCAAGCATCTTCTCAGATCACAATGGCATAAAACTGGAAATCAACTACAATAAAAACAATAAAAAAAATCAAACACCTGGAGGCTAAATAGCATGCTATTAAACAATGACTGGGTTATCAGAGAGATCAAAGAAGAAATAAAAAGCATCATGGCAACAAACAACAATGAAAACACAACAATCCAAAATCTATGGGACACAGTGAAAGCAGTCTTAAGAGGGAAGTTCATAGCTGTACAGGCCTACCTTAAAAAACAAGAAACAATGGTAATAAATTATCTAACCCTACAACTCAAAGAGGTAGAAAGAGAGCAACAAGAAAAGCCCAGCGTAAGCAGAAGGAAGGAAACAATAAAGATCAGAGCAGAGATAAATGGCATAGAGACCAAAAAAAAAAAAAAAAACAATACAAAAGATCAACAAAACCAAGAGCTGGTTCTTTGAAAGGATAAACAAGATTGATGAACCTGTAGCCAGGCTCACCAAGAAGCAAAGAGAGAGGACCCAAATAAACAAAATCAGAAATGAAAGAGGTGAAGTAACAACTGATCCCACAGAAATACAAACGATTATGAAAAAATGCTATGAACAAATCTATTCCAACAAAATGGACAACCTAGATGAAATGGACATATTCTTAGAAAAATACAAGCTCCTAAAACTCAACCAAGAAGAATCAAAAAACCTCAAAAGGCCAATAACTACCGAAGAAATTGAAACAGCGATCAAAATCTTCCAGCAAACAAAAGCCCTGGTCCGGACGGCTTTACAGGGGAGTTCTACCAAGCATTCAAAGAAGAACTAAAACCTATCTTCCTCAGACTATTCCAAAAAAATTAAAGAGGAAGGCACACTTCCAACCTCTTTCTATGAAGCCAGCATTACCCTAATCCCAAAACCAGATAAAGACACCACAAAAAAAGAAAACTACAGGCCAATATCCTTGATGAACATAGATGCTAAAATCCTCAACAAAATTCTAGCAAATCGAATTCAGCAATACATTAGAAAGATCATACACCATGACCAAGTGGGATTTATTCCGGGGATGCAAGGATGGTACAATATCTGCAAATCAATAAATGTGATGCATCACATAAACAAACTGAAAGACAAAAATCACATAATAATATCAATTGTTGCAGAAAAAAGCATTTTACAAAATCCAACACCCTTTCTTGATAAAAACTCTCAGCAAAGTGGGAATAGAGGGATCATACCTCAACATAATAAAAGCCCTAAATGACAAACCTACAACCAACATCATACTCAATGGGCAAAAACTAAACCCATTTCCCCTAAGAACAGGAACAAGACAAGGATGCCCACTTTCACCACTCCTGTTCACCATAGTCATAGAAGTACTAGCCATAGTGGTCAGACAAGAAGAAGAAATAAAAGGCATCCAAATTGGAAAAGAATAAGTAAAACTGTCCTTATTCGCAGATGACATGATACTATGTATAGAAAACCCCAAAGACTCCATCAAAAAACTACTTGACCTAATAAATGAATTTGGCAATGTAGCAGGACACAAAATCAACACCCAGAAATTTATGGCCTTTTTATACACCAATAAAGAACTAATAGAAAGAGAAATGAAAAAAATCTCATTTACCATTGCACCAAAAAAAATTAATACCTAGGAATAAACTTAACCAAGGACATAAAAGACCTGTACTCAGAAAACTACAGTACATTGAAAAAAAGATGGAGGAAGACATAAACAAATGGAAGAACATACCAAGTTCATAGATTGGTAGAATCAACATTATTAAAATGTCCATACTACCTAAAGCAATCTATAGATTCAATGCAATACCTATTAAAATACCAATGGCATATTTCAAAGATCTAGAACAAACTCTACAAAAATTCATCTAGAATAAAAAGAGGCCCTGAATAGCCTCAGCTATCCTGAGAAAGAAGAACAAAGTTGGAGGGATCACAATACCAGACATCAAGCTATATTACCAAGCCATGGTTCTCAAAACTGCCTGGTACTGGCACAAGAACAGATATATAGACCAATGGAACAGAATAGAGAACCCAGAAACTGACCCAAGCCATTATAGTCAATTATTATTTGACAAAGGAGGCAAGAGCATACAATGGAGTGAAAACAGTCTCTTTAATAAATGGTGCTGGGAAATTTGGTCAAATGCAAAAAAAATGAAACTAGATCACCAACTTAAACCATATACAAAAACAAACTCAAAATGGCTAAAGGACTTGAATGTAAGATGGGAAACCATAAGAATCCTCCAAGATTCCATAGGCAGCAAAATTGCAGACATATGTTGTAGCAATGTCTTTACAGACACAGATCCTAGGGCAAGAAAGACTAAGGAGAAAATAAACCAATGGGACTACATCAAAATAAAAAGCTTCTGCATGGCAAAAGAAACCATCAACAAAACAACAAGAAAGCCCACTGTATTGGAGAACATATTTGCCAATGTTATCTCTGATAAGAGTTTAATCTCCAACATTTACAGGGAACTCATACAATTTAACAAAAGGAAGATAAACAATCCAAAAAAAAAAATGGGCAAAGGATCTAAATAGACACTTTTCAAAAGAGGACATTCAGAAAGCCAAGAGGCATATGAAAACATACTCAAAGTCATTAATCATCCGAGATATGCAAATCAAAAGAACAATGAGGTAACACCTCACGCCTGTCAGAATGTCTATCATCAACAAATCAACAAACAAGTGCTGGAGAGGATGCAGAGAAAAAGGAACCCTCCTTCACTGCTGGTGGGAATGCCAACTGGTGCAGCCACTGTGGAAAACAGTATGGAGTTTCCTCAAAAATTTAAAAATTGAACTGCCATTTGACCCAGTAATACCACTTCTGGGAATATATCCCAAGAAAACAGAAACACCAATCAGAAAGGATATATGCATCCCTATGTTCATAGCAGCACAATGTACAATAGCTAAGATTTGGAAACAGCCTAAATGCCCATCAGCAGATGAGTGGATTAGGAAACTATGGTACATCTACACAATGGAATACTACACTGCTATAAAAAAAGAAGGAATTCTTACCATTTGCAACAGCATGGATGGAACTGGAGAGCATTATGCTAAGCGAAATAAGCCAGTCAGTGAAAGAAAAATACCACACGATCTCACTCATTTATTGCTAGTAAAAAACATTATAACCTGATGAACAAAAAGATAAATACAGAGGCAGAGAAGCATCAAACAGACTGTCAAATTACAGCGGGAAGGCTGGTGAGGGTGGGGGTGAGTAAGAGATCAACAGGACTTGTATGCATGCATATAAGCATAACCAATGGACGCAAGACACTGGGTGGGTGGGGTGAGGGCATGTGCGGGGGGGTAGGGGAGGCTGGGAGAAGGTCAATGGGGGAGAAAAAGGAGACAGACATATGTACTACTATTTGTAATACTTTAAACAATAAAAAAATTATTTTCCTTAAAATTTTACAATTGTTCCCTATGACCTTTAGTATAAAATCCAAAATTCTCAATAAGGCATACAAAATGTTTATGTTCTGTCTGCCTATCACTCAACCCCATCCCCCATCAGATCCTTCCTTGCAATCATACAGCCACAGTGAAGTTCTTCCTAAAATACAATGACCTGCCTTGTCTGGGCAATTCCCACTTATTCTTCAAGATTTAATTTATGTGTCACCTCCTCTGATTAGGAGCCCACTGTTTATTTCTGTTTAAGTACTTGCTATATCATTCTTATTCTGTTTTTCTATATTCCCAACTAAATTAGGGGTTACTTGAGAAATGGTCATTCTCTTTCATTTCTATATTCCCCTCAAAAAGTAAACGAGTGCTTGGCTCTTAGTAAGTGCTCAATAAATATATGTTGAATAAATGAATGTCTTCAAGTTGGGAATGCGGGTCAAGGTTAGATCTAACAAAGAATAATGGACTCAGTATCTGAACCTTCTTCCCAAGTCTAAAGAATTCCTTTACATCTCAGTGGGAAGCAAAGCCTACCTCCCACTTTTGATGCGGAAAATATCAATAGCTCTATCTCAGTTTTTCCTATAGCTATAGCAAAGGCTCTACTTTGACTTCCTCCCTCAAGACTTTGAATAGGAAGCTAGCAGCTAAAGATAGTTGGGACTGAAAACAGTGGCCATTAGGCAAATGTGCATTCTGGACCAGCAACAGCACTGGTGCTACTAGCAGCATCCAGTGTCCAGAGCTGGTAGAATCAGAGGAGCAAGTACGGCATCTATTCTAGCCAAGACCATAGAACTGTCTTCACAGGAACAGTCTGCCATACAGTATAGGGTGTTGTTCCAGACTGTGACGCCCAGAGCCTAATCTTTCAGCCTCCTGGTGACTATAAACTACACAGCTATCCTTTGATCAATTTTATTTCAATCAACCAGAATTAATTTCTGCTGCTTGCAACTACAAACTCTGATTGGTACCTAGAAATTTCAAAGGTAAAGCAATTAACCAAGATGCAGCACAAAGAAAACCAGGTAAAATTCCAGGGGCACCAAAGCCTCAGCAGTCCCAATGGGACCATATGACCTACTTGCTCAAGTGCCAGCTGGCCTGGATTTTACCCTCTCCTTCCTAAAAGCAAGGTATAAAAATAGACCTGATTATACCTTTGGCATCTAGAGTAACTTTCCTTTAAAAAAGGGGAAAATCCTAATGCCACGTGTTCTGCGGTATGCTCAGAGTTCAGCACCAGGTGAGACCTTTTAAAGGACTGCAAGAGAACTAGAGTTTGGCTCCAGCCAGCCTTTCTGGGACGATGAATCGTTGAGATGGAATGACTGTGTCTGTAAGCCAGGGAATATTGCCATTCAAAAGAAGCAAAAGTCCAGATCATGTGACCTACCAGCCTCTGGAAGCCAGTTTGTCTGATGACTTGGAACAGGAGTGACACTCAGAGGGGTAGCTGGTGACTGGAAAGCCTTTCCCTGCTCACATGATCTAATGCATTGTTTGCTCAGCGCCCCTCAATGAGATCCTCGTATTTTTTTTGCATTCCCCTGTTACCCCACTTCCCATCTCAATCAACCTGGCTTCTGAGATATTAGTGCCCCATTTCTCCTTCCTGGTGAAAATCTACTCTGTAAAGCAAAGCTAGACTGAGTTCATCTAAGTAAAATGTATATCCTCTCTAATAAAATGGTAATATGCAAATTAACCATCACTCCGCTACATAAGCCATGCCCACCAGCCAAGCCACGCCCACCAGCCAATCAGGATGAGTATGCAAATTAACCCCAATCCAAGATGGCTACAGCCACAGAGAGCAAGGTTTCCCAGGTAACAGAGCAAGCCAAACTTTCTGATAGCCGTTGCAGGCCTAAGCCTCCACTCAAGCTACAAAGTTTCAATTATAGAAGGTAAACAAATTCAAACAAATGGCGGCAGAATGGAGCTTGAGAGAGCAGGCCAGGGTTGCCGCCGTCAACAGGGGAAGCAAAGCTTTCCGCACACCCTGGCCGGGCCCACCCGCTTAAGGCAACAAAGTTTCAATTGTAGAAGGTGAATTAACTGCCACAGAAATGGCTGCCGGAGCCCCAGGCTTGGCTCTGCTCCAGGCTACAAAGTTTCAATTGTAGAAGGAAAATAAATTCCAGATACCAGGGCCTCCCCTTGGGTTGCCAGGGGGCGTGGCCGGCCTGCAAACCACCACAGGCCCCTCGCTCAGACCGCCCCACACCCCAAGGGAACCCCCACCCTTATCTGTGATACCCTTCAGGGCAAACCAGCTGGCCCCCACCCGTGCACCAGGCCTCTATCCTATCTAATAAAAGAATAATATACAGATCGATCATCATTGCAACACACAATATAGCTGCCCCCATGTGGTCAAAGATCCTGCCCCCATGTGGACACAAGATGGCCACCACAAGATGGCCAGCAGGAGAGGGCAGTTGGGAGGCACCCGGCCTGCAAGGGAGGGCAGTTGTGAGGGACCAGGCCTGCAAGGGAGGGCAGTTGGAGGTGATCAACCCTGCAGGAGAGGGCAGTTAGGGGTGACCAGGCTGGCAGAGGAGGGAAGTTGGGGGCAAACAGGCTGGCAGGGGAGCAGTTAAGCATCAACCAGGCTGGCAGCAGAGTGGTTAGGGGGTGATCAGGCTGGCAGGCAGAAGCAGTTAGGGGCAATCAGGAAGGCAGGAATGCGAGCAGTTGGGAGCCAGCCGTCCTGGATTGTGAGAGGGATGTCCGACTGCCCGTTTAGGCCCGATCCCACCAGGATCGGGCCTAAACGGGCAGTCGGACATCCCTCCAGGAGTCCCAGATTGGAGAGGGTACAGGCTGGGCTGAGGGACAACCCCCTGCCGTGCACGAATTTCGTGCACCAGGCTTCTAGTATTTCATATAATAATTTCCCCTGGTGCCAGCATCATTACTCTCTAGCCAAATGAATAATGTACTGGCCGTTTTAGAACTGAGGCATGGCCAAAGTTCACATGCCAGTCATAGTGAGGTCGTCAGAGACATGAAGTGAGTCAGAAGGATAGTAGTTGCTATATGCCAGGATTGCTCTATTTGCATAATTTCTCACCATTGGCCTCTTAAATCTCAGGGAGCAGAGGCACCATCAACTCCCCCCCCCCCCCCCCCCCCCGCCACCACCACCACAATAATATTCTTTCTACTATTTTGCTGTAGTGACTAAAATCATCAGCAGTCATGTCTTTGAGATACGGCATAGTTCCAAAACCACTTTATGACAATGCAAATGTGTTATGGAGAGATCATTAGCAGCCATGAACACAACCCCAGCTAGTAAACCTAGAGGGAATGAAACCTAAGATAAAGAAGAAGGAAGGGGAAAAAAATGGTCTAATCCCACCATGGAAGCCAGTCATGGCTGAAGCACCTTAGTGATAGTGCTGAGAAGCTGGGGCAATTGGAAACTCAGAAAGATGGGAGTGACCAGCTCATAGGGAAAACACCTAGGAGAAAACCACCTGGAGGCAGGAGAACAATTTGGAGGCAAGGCCTGAATAAAAACCTATTGGCAGCATCTCCAAGGCCTTTCTTATGAAAGCCAATTGCACTCCTTCACGAATGGTTTCTAAATGCATCTTCCCAGACAACTACTGACCATGGTCTGAGCCACGTCTTGGGACATAGGACATCTGTGGAAACCAAGGGAGCATAAGTATCATAATGGAAAGATATAAAAATGACATTTGCTGGGAAAGCATTTTTAAAGCCATCGAAAATGAGAACATTCAGGTCTATGAAAAGTGCAGGCATAGTACATGCCTTTTGCTGATAGTGTGCCAGAGATCTCATGAACCTACAAGACCCAGAAGCTGGTCCTTAGACCCAGGCAGTCAGAGCCTCTACCTGCAGCACTTTGCTCTAGAGATTCTCACTCTATCAGTTCTGGGCCAGGAGATAGGCCCACCTCCTTTTTCCAGGCATCGCTTTCCAGACTGCACCAATCTCCCTTCCAGACCATGCTCCAGGTACTTGGGACCCAAAAATTCCCCGACCTAACCATGCCAGATGGAGCCTTCTTCCTCAGGTCTGCATTCCTGGAGGGACTACATGGCAGATGTGTGCACCTATCGTCAGGAAGAAGGTTCAGAGGGTGGCTCTTTGGGGTGGAATGGCCAGCATTGGGACCTGCAGGCTGAGGTGTACAGACATGTGCTAAAGTACAAAGCAGAATCAGGGATGGCACAAAGAGGGAGCTTGGCCTCAGGCTTTTTTTTTTTTAAATCATTGCTCCAAACCTGCAAATATCAGGAGCAGTCTGCCCAGCGCATTATTTCTAAGTCAGCACATCTGTTAAGGGTTTGGCCCCATAGGCTTTGGGACATCTGCCAGATAATGAGAAGGCGGAGCACAATAGGCCCCAGCTGGCCGATGGGGTGTGTACATCTGCTCCCTTCCTTCCTCATTAGGACCCCCTGGGAAAGGTTGAATCCCAACACAAAGATCCCACCTCCAGCCTTCCCAAACAAGAGGTGGTTCCAAAGCAAACTCACAAGTGTGGGTTTTTAAAGACACTCATTTACTATTAAAACTAGAGGACATTTTGGGAAACCATTCGGTTTTTATATAATTTCTGACATGTCGGCCTTAGTCCTTCAAGGGGCTGAGTACAGCTTGTCCTCTGTGACTCTCTTCGAGCTTATCAGTTAAGGACGGGGAACTTCCCCTGAAAAGGGAATGCTGAACAAGTCTGGGAAGCCAAGCGTTGGGCAGAGTTCCTAACGGAAGCAGGTAGAGTGGAGTAACCTGATAGGCTAACCCTTGAAAAATGTGGGAAGTACTTGGGGATGTCTGTAGACCATCCCCAGATGCCCCTGAAGTTGTCCCTCTGCCCTGGTCTCCGGCTGTGAGAGCTGCAGAGATGAGTAGGCAAAGAAGCGTCGGGTTGTAACATACCCAGACTGAAGTCTACCTGCTCTGAGCTCCCACCTCCACCTCCAAAGAAGGGGAAGGGTTGTGAACAGTACCAGAAAGCTTTCCTTAGTGGTTGTGAAGGCAAGGAGGTTGTGAAAAGAGTGAAAGGAATCAGGAAAGAGATGGAATCCACAGCTTCTCTCTTGCTCTGGATTCCAAATATTTTTTTTTAAATACCGACCAGTCTCCCTCTTTTGATATTTACTGGGCCAGGGTGGATTTTTCCATTTCAAGCTGATGTCATTCCTGGCCTGCAGGTTTCCCAATATCCCGTCTGCTGTTGCCGCTGACTCCTGCAGACACTGACCCATTCACTCTGGTCTGAGAGGGCATCCTTCCTTCCTGTTTTTGCTGCAGTCTGGAAAGTGATGCCTGGAAAAAGAAACTCAACCTGTCACCTATCAAATCTCTATGATGTCAGAGTTTCTTCCTTTTTTCTCCTCAC
This sequence comes from Cnephaeus nilssonii, assembly GCF_951640355.1. Taxonomy (NCBI): domain Eukaryota; kingdom Metazoa; phylum Chordata; class Mammalia; order Chiroptera; family Vespertilionidae; genus Cnephaeus; species Cnephaeus nilssonii. The sequence goes on along the minus strand of NC_137072.1, from coordinate 27,922,381 downwards.
TCATCTCCTCAAAGGTGGCTTTCTGAACCACCCTGGCACAGAGCCCAGGGAAGGGACAGAATGCCTGGAAGGGATCCTGCTTTACACTCAAAAGTTTGCTTTTCCCATTCCACTTGCAAAAAGTTCAGACTAGAATTTTCCTTCCTCTTCAGGGCCAAGTCTAGATGCAAAGGCATATAGCTTCTAGTAAACCTTGGTTGTTAATAAGAAGAGTTTGGTATAGAATATAAACAGCCAATTCAAATTCCAGTATGGAATAGGAACTAAATTTCTACCATGGTGTATAATCTTCTCATGTATGTGAGGACCTCATGTGTGTGACAGTATCTGTTGATTGTAAGATGAGGTGGATAAGGCTCCTGTAATTTTAGCCATTCAAATATAATATTGTATAAAAGAAAATGTAAACATGGGCAATTTTTATCAGCCTAAGTATAATTTTAATAAATGTTCCCTAGGCACAAAGTTTCATGTTCAAAAGCTATTATGAGATTATTGAAAGAGTACTAATAAAAAGAGTGGTAACAGATGTCTCTGTATGCACATGCACATGCACATGCACGCGTGTACACACACACACACTCCCCAACATACATACACTAAGCTTTTATGACCACCCTTTTCCTGACAAACCAAGCTCTACTATTCACTCCTAACCAGGATGGCAACAGGAACTAGAAGTTCAAAGTGGGAGTAGAAAGCACCATTATATTGAAGATATGGAGATCAGACTGAAAAACAAGTTCTCTTCCTGGTCTCCACACCTTAATCTCACAAAGGGCTTCCTCAGACTTTGATGATTGGGCAAGATACACTGTATATGGAAGGAACTTCTAGATTTACTGAGAGTCATTGTAATTATTTAATACTGACTTAATGGTAAACTAGAGTTATTATCTGGTTTTCCTCATATCCATATTATATTTACTGTGTGTGGATGAGTAGAAGGAAAATGAGAGGAAAAAATGAATATTTAAATGAGTGACATTTTGTTTATTTCAACTTTTTACTTTACATCTAGTCTCCAATGACAAAGAGAATTTTTACTGCTTTTCAAAGAAGGAGAAAAGTATGCTTACTTTTGATAATCAAAGAGAGTATTTTGTGAATTGTTTTCCAAATTTTCAATATCCTCCTTACCCGTAATGGCTAAAAAAGATTTACTTTGAAATCAACTAACAAATTTTTCACATAAAAAAATTTTTTTTCTTTTTTTTATTGTTTAAAGTATTACAAATAGTAGTACATATGTCTCCTTTTTTCCCCCCCAATTGACCTTCCCCCAGCCTCCCCTACCCCCCAGCACATGCCCTCACCCGCTCCCAGTGTCTTGCGTCCATTGATTATGCTTATATGCATGCATACAAGTCCTGTTGATCTCATACCTCCCCCCTAACCCCCCAACCCTCCCCAGCCTTCCGCTGTAATTTAACAGTCTGTTCAATACTTCTCTGCCTCTGTATCTATTTTTGTTCATCAGTTTATAATGTTCTTTATTATCCATAAATGAATGAGATCATGTAGTATTTTTCTTTCACTGACTGGCTTATTTTACTTAGCATAATGCTCTCCAGTTCCATCCATGCTGTTGCAAATGGTAAGAATTCCTTCTTTTTTATAGCAGCTTTTTTTTTTATTCCTTCTTTTCCATTGTGTAGATGTACCACAGTTTTTTAAGCCACTCATCTGCTGATGGGCATTTAGGCTGTTTCCAAATCTTAGCTATAGTGAATTGTGCTGCTATGAATATAGGGATGCATATATCCTTTCTGATTGGTGTTTCTGTTTTCTTGGGATATATTCCTAGAAGTGGTATTACTGGGTCAAATGGCAGTTCAATTTTTAAATTTTTGAGGAAACTCCATACTGTTTTCCACAGTGGCTGCACCAGTCGGCATTCCCACCAGCAGTGAAGAAGAGTTCCTTTTTCTCAGAATTCTCTCCAGCACTTGTCGTTTGTTGATTTGTTGATGATAGCCATTCTGACAGGTGTGAGATGATACCTCATTGTTGTTTTGATTTGCATCTCTCGGATGATTAGTGATTTTGAGCATGTTTTCATATGTCTCTTGGCTTTCTGAATGTCCTCTTTCGAAAAGTGTCTATTTAGGTCATTTGCCCATTTTTTGATTGGGTTGTTTACCTTCCTTTTGTTAAGTTGTATGAGTTCCCTGTAAATGTTGGAGATTAAACCCTTATTGGAGATAACATTGGCAAATGTGTTCTCCCATGCAGTGGGCTTTCTTGTTGTTTTGTTGATGGTTTCTTTTGCTGTGCAGAAGCTTTTTATTTTGATATAGTCCCATTGGTTTATTTTCTCCTTAGTTTCCATTGCCCTAGGAGCTGTATCATTAAATATATTGCTACTACATATGTCTGCTATTTTGCTGCCTTTGGCTTCTTCTAAGATTTTTATGGTTTCCCATCTTATGTTTAAGTCCTTTATCCATTTTGAGTTTATTTTTGTGTATGGTGTAAGTTAGTTTCATTTTTTTGCAAGTATCTGTCTAGTTTTCCCAACACCATTTATTGATGAGACTGTCTTGACTCCATTGCATGCTCTTGCCTCCTTTGTCAAATATTAATTGCAAAAAAAAAAAATTTTAAACCCAAGTAATTCCTGAAATATATATGTATGTGTCATTAAGCCTCTTGTGAAGCCCCTTCCCCAATAAACATCAAAGCACTATGAGTAGGATAGCCTCGAGCTCAGCTCCAGAGTAGGATCTGCCTTGTCTAACCAAGCACTATAGTTCCATCTCCTTGGAAATCAGGACAATAAGAGAAACTCTAAGGTTTGTTTTATGGTTAGAAAAGAAATATTCTCTCTTCAAGCCGAACTTTTTCCTCCACTGAACAAGGATGTGAAAGCCCTAAGGAGTACTGACAGCCATGTTGTGACTATATGAAAGGAGCCAGCCTTTAAGAAAAAGAAAGTGACACTGTGAAAGGCAGAGAAGCAACAGGGAAAGAGCTAGTCTTTGGTGCCCTCTTTGAGCTCCTGTATCAAACACTGCAAACCCTGCCCTGACTCTGGACTTTTCAGTAATGAAAGCTCTATTTTCCTCACTTTTTTGAGTTGTGGTTTCTTCAGCTAAGATGCAGCATACCTTGCCAGGTACAGCACATCTATGTGTCTGCAACCATATGGATCATTTATTTTCTCTTGTAGAAATCCATTATAGACTGAAAATTATGAACTTCTTTCCTTTTAAAGTTGTTCAGTCAAAGATGAAATACAGATCTGGAAATAATGAAAAAATACTTAACACCAAAGCTTGGATTAGATTCCTAAGAACAAGATGTACTGAGTAAACAGGGCTGAGGTCACCTCTGCTTGTCAGGGCCAGGGTCCGAATTAAGAGTTGTTTTATAACAGTTTAATTTATCTGCCAACACTTTCACTGTTGGAAGAAAGTAGATTTTGAAGGTATAGAAACTTGGAAACTGATCATTTGAATCAAGTCAGCAAATATAGGAGTTTGGTGAGTTAAAACTTTTAAGGAGTACTTAACACTGACCATGATCTAAATTAAGCTCAAAATGATTCAGTGTTCCTAGAGAAATCTCTTTTGAGCAAGAACAAATCACCCTAGGTAATAGCCCAGAGTTGATTTGAGGAGAGTATAGCTACCAGCAATGGAATAAAAGGAACTCAGAGATCCCCAAAGCAAAGGCTCTATAGTTACAATGCTCTAGCATCTTCCTCAATGTAAATCCTTCCAATCAATTCCATTATAACTTCTCTCTCCAAGAATCACTCCATCAATTCCTTTTGTTTTTTTAGAGAATTCATTGTTCCCCAGAAATCACCTTTTCACTCACTGCAAATCCCTTCAAATAATAACTACAAAATTCATAACCAAGGAGCATCTATAATTGTAATATGAAGGGGAAGACATTCAGGACATTGAGTGTCCTTGGAAGGTTGTGAGAATTTTAGAGCAGAATGAGACATCACTGCCTTGGAAACTTCTTATCTATGCTCCATCCCCACATTTCTGGAAGAGTACAATCAGGCTCTAAAAGTTGGTGAAATGTGTTCAAGATCCATTTAGCAAGAATTGGGACTAAAAAGCCCAAATCTTCTTATTCCAAAATCCATGATGCTTTTCTCTTTATCAAACTCGGAGATAGTCTTATGTGTCAACTTGGCGAGGCTATGATACCCAGGCATCTAATCGAAAGCTAATCTAGGTGTTGCTGTAAAGGTAATTTGTAGATGTGGTTAACACCTACAATCGGATGACTTTCAGTAAAGATTACCCTTGATAATGTGGGCAAGACTCAGCCAATCAATTAAAGGCCTTAAGAGCACACACTGACATTTCCCAAAGAAAAAGGCATTCTACCTGAAGACTGCAGCAAGTCCTGCCTGAGTATCCATCTGCTGGATTATCCTGTGGATTTCAGACTTGCAGATCCATACAACTTTGTGAAACAATTTCTTTAAATCTCTCAATAGGCTCAGCTGGCATGACTCAGTGGTTGAGCATTGACCTATGAACCAGGAGGTCATGATTTGATTCCCAGTCAGGGCACATGCCCAGGTTGTGTGCTCAATCCCCAGTTTGGGGCATGCAGAATGCAGCTGATCAATGATTTTCTCTCATAATTGACTTTTCTATCTCTCTCTCCCCCTCTCCCATCCTCTCTGAAATCAATAAAAATAAATCTTTAAAAATCTCTTGATAGATAGACATAGATAGAAAGAAATTGAAATATAGAAATACACACACACACACACACACACACACACACACACACCTGTTGGTTCTATTTCTCTGGAGACCTCTGATATACTATCCAATAAGCCAGATGGGGCAAATCCAAAATTCCCCGAATGAAAATTAAGAAAGTGAGAGGGAAATCCTTTGAATGTAACAAACAACTTCCTAAGCCATATCTGAGTTTCCATCAGCATGGCCCACACTGTTTGTTCCACCCTGGTGATTCCCTGAGGCTCCACCCCATCCAACTTGCAGCCCCACCCAAGTTGTTTGCAGCAGCTTTTCCATATGAATGGCCTGTCTTGGATCAGGTTTCAGACTTTGCTAAAATCTCTCAAAAAGGCAGCACCTGGGGTCACTGTGCCCCAAACCTATCAGTAAAAGGCCCAAGACCTGGAACTAGCACCAGGCTGCCTTGCTTCATTGCTGGACCTTGCCTGGGCACTTCCGAGCCCAATATAAGTAGCAGCCATCTGCAGATCTCTTTATGTAGCTCCTGCTGGGTGGCCCCAGGCAGTGGCTGACTTTGCACCTCCTTGGAGGTTCCAGAGCCAGTGTACCCAATGGACAGCTTCAGACCATATCAGATTATAACTCTACACATCTACAAGTGACACACTCAAAGGACAGACTCAGTGAGCACCAAAGCCCCACTAAAGCAAGACACTCCATAGGGGTGTCTCCTGCACAACAGTTCTTCCATTGTAGATGCAGCTGTTCCTCGCAGCCAATGGTCTGGAGGTCAATTCCTCCCAATGACACCAACAGCAATCAAGGCTCAACTACAGCAAGACTGTGCACACAGTCCACACAGGAGTGCACCTAGAGTGCACAGGGGCCTAGGGAGGCTGAGCCACTGGGCCTTACAGGACACCTGCTATTACAAGGCCACTCTACCAATTCCAGGAGACATAACAGCTTTACCTAATAGATAGAAACAAATACAGGGAAGCAGCCAAAATGTGGAGACAATGAAGCATGTCACAAATGAAAGAAATTGAAGCAAGCAAACTACTTGATACAGAGTTCAAAATAATGGTTATAAGGTTACTCAAGGATCTTAATGAGAACTTCAAGGGACTTAGTGAGAATGCCAAACACATGGAAAAGGGTCAGTCAGAAATTAAGCATACATTGACTGAAATAAAGAATACTTTACAGGGATTCAACAGTAGAGTAAAGGATTATGAGAATCAAAAATTTGAAATATGAGGAAGCAAAAAAGATAAATTCAGAAAAACAAAAAGAAAAAAGAATCCAAAAATATGAAGATAGTGTAAGGAGCTTCTGGGACAACTTCAAGCATACCAACATTTGCATTATGGGGGTGCCAGCAAAAGAGAGAGAGCAAGATATTGAAAGTCTATTTAAAGAAATAATGACAGAAAACTTCCCCTCCCTAGTGAAAAAAATAGACTTACAAGAATAGGAAGCACAGAGAGTCCCAAACAAGATGAACCCAAAGAGGCTAACACTGGATATACCATAATTAAAATGCCAAGGGCTAAAGACAAAGACAGAATCTTAAAAGCAGCAAGAGAAAAGCAGTTAGTTACCTACAAGGGATCACCCATATGACTGTCAGCTGATTTCTCAACAGAAACTATGCAGGCCAGTGCTTGCTTCAGCAGCACATATACTAAAAATTGGAATGATACAGAGAAGATTAGCATGGCCCCTGCACAAGGATGACATGCAAATTCGTGAAGCATTCCATATTTTAAAAGGAAAAAAGAAGAAAAAGAAACTATGTCGGCCAGAAAGGAGTGGCAAGAAATATTCAAAGCAATGAATAGCAAGGACCTAGAATCAAGATTACGCTACCCAGCAAAGGTCTCATTTAGAATTGAAGGTCAGATAAAGAGCTTCACAGATAAGAAAAAGCTAAAGGAGTTAATCACCACCAAACCAGTATTACATGAAATGTTAGAGAGTATTCTTAGGAAAGGAAGAAGAAGAAAAAGATAAAAAATATGAACAATAAAATACATATCTATCAACAATTGAATCTAAAAATCAAAATAAATGAACAAGAAATGTAATGGACAAAATAAACTGAGGAATAAAGTAAAATCAGAGGCATAGAAACATGGAATAGACTGAGGAATCTCAGAGGGAAGGACTGAGGGGGGTGCACAAGAAGAGATTAACCAAAGATCTTATATGTATACTAGAGGCTCAGTGCACGAATTCATGCGTGGGTGGGGTCCGGCCAGCCTGGCCCCAATTGGGGTGGATTTGGGCTAGGCCTGTTGGGAGGAAGAGATGGTGGGAGGTTGGCTGGCCAGCCCGCCCAGATCAGGGCCCAATCAGGCCCGGGCCGGCTGGGGGAAGGGGCCGCAGGCGATTGGCTGGCAGGCCCCGACCCCAATTAAGGTTGGGGAGCCAATTGGGGGTGGGGCTGGCCATGGGGAGGGGCTATGGGTTGTGGGCTGGCTGGCCCTGCCCCCGAATGGGGTAAGGGGTGCCAATTGGGGTCCAGTGGCCTGGGGGAGGGGCCATGGGTGCTTGGCCAGCTGGCCCTCCCCCTGATGGGGTGGGGGGGGCCAATCTGGGGCATGGCCAGCCGGGGGGAGGGGCTTCAGGAGGTTGGATACCCAGCCCCACCCCCTATTGGGGTGGTGGGGTGCAATCAGGGGCAGGCTGGCCAGTGGGGAGGGGCTGTGGGCCTATCGTGGTGGGTCGGACTGATCAGGGACAGGGCTGGCCCAGGGAAATGGAGGGGGTGTTTGGCCGGCCCACCCTGCTCTTGATCAGGGTGGGAGAGTCCGATCAGGGGCAGACAGGCAGTGGGGACGGGCCATGAGGTTGGCCAGCCATCCCCACCCCCTGATCAGGCCAGTTCGCTGGCCACAGTGGGCGTCCTAGCGACCAGTTGTTATGGTCGTTATGGTCGCTGGCTTTTTATATATATAGATATGCATTACCTCTGGATACAGACAATAGGGTGGTGAAGACCTGGGGCGGTGTGGGAACTGGATGGAGGGGGCCAATGGGGGCAATAAAGGGGAACATCTGTACTACTCTCAACAATAAAGTTTTTTTTTAAGAGGGAAACCACTGCATAATGACTTCTGCAGGTAGATGGTGATGTGTGAATAAAACTTCAAAACTGCTGTGTCATGCAGAGAAACCATGGGGGCGGGGGGAATCTCAAGCAGGCAAAAGATTTTACTATTGAGGATTTCTTAAAGCAGGCAAAGTCTTTTCCTAATAATGTTTCTAGATAAAGGAAAAACAATATGCTCTCATATCTTTTCATGATTCAGTCTCTTTGCTTCTTTCAACAACTCTGAAGGCTACCAACCTCTGTACTTCTAGTTATGTGAAATAAGACATGTCCTTCCTTATTTAAACCAATTAGAGTTAGGTTCTCAGTCATTTGCTACCAAAAATGCCTTTCTCTGCCTTGCTCACTGGGTGAGCATCTTCTCAGCTTTGAGACCCTGCTCTTGTGCAGCATTGATTCACTACCTACCTTCCTAGTACTCCACACTTCTATCATACACCTGTGCTCTTATGGATATTTCCATTTCTGTTGTCCAGACAGCAAGCTCCTCAAGAAAAGGAAATAAGTCTCATTTATCTTGTTTTTTTCCAAAACTAAGTGAGTCCCTGGCACAACAGTTGAAAGGTGGATGGATGGATGGATGGATGGATGGATGGATGGATGGATGACCTTGGAAATAGAAAGTCTCTGTGACAACAGAAATGCTGAAGCATAAATATGAGTCAGGAGAAAAGGAATAAAGAATGATAAAGGAAAGCACAGAAGTTAGGAGTTAGGAGACAGCAAAATGGGGGAAAATTGAGATTATGATTATAAAAATCTGATATATGATCAGATTAGGGTTTATGGAAATTTCTTTGGGTGGGAAAGAAAAAAGACACATCATAATTAAAATGCATAATTAAAATGTATATAATTATATAAATGTTTTTAACACTAAGCCATAGAAATGAGATGTGTTGATGCCATTTTGGCATTTGTTATTTCATTTTGCAGCTGTTTATTTGCCTGACTCCTGTGTTAAGGGCAAGCAACTCAAAGGTAAACTAGTGCTTTGTTATTCATGGCATGCCCACTTCCTGACACAGCACATGCTGGGCCCATTGAAGTTTGATGAACTGAGGAGTGAATGAAGACTTTAAAGCTTCAAAGTTAGACTTCACACTAATTACTGAAAGCACAGAAGAAATAACCTACTGAACATTTTATTTGAAATTATTTGTTCCTCATTAAATCAAATTACTTCTTTAACACCCTCCAACAACAATAATATGGCTTTTATCTTGAATTTAGAAAGTAAGCCATTAAGTACAAAATAATATGCTTCAAACTTAAATCAGATTAACTAACAATGTCTTTTAGATATTGATGTCTCTGAAAATCAGTAAAAAAAATATTTTTCAAGCAAAAGTATTGTAAAGCCAGAATTGTGGGGAGAAAAATAAAACATTCTTGGCAGTGTCTTTAATGTAGCTTGGTGTCTTATTAATGTGAACAATATTATCCATGTACTTTGCACATGCAATTAAAGTAATAAGATAAATGCATACCTTTGATTTCTTCTGCTCCCATTTTAATAGTATTATTTGTGTTATTAATATTCTATATTTTCTCCTATAATGCTTAAAGTTCCATATAGTCATTTTTTCCCAAAACAGTACTAGAATCGTAAGAACTTTCATTATCCTCATTTTGCAAATAGGGAAATGAAAGCATCAGAGAGGTTAGTTCTTTGCCGTGTGGGAAATCCACTGAGGGTTCAGAAAATGAACCAGAAGGATAGTAGAAGGGAAAGTGGCTGCTTCCTCTGTCTGAGTTCACTTCCAAAGAAATGTTTCTGGCTCTTTTGTCTCCAACCTGAGTAATATACAGTTCATTCTTTTTTTTGGGGGGGGGGGGAGATTCACATTGTTTTTTGTTGTTTTTTTAATTTCTTTATTGATTAAGGTGTCACATATTTGTCCTCATCCCCCCATTCCCATCCCACACCCCTCCCCACGGATGCCCCCACCTCCCTGTTGTCCTTAACCATTGGTCAGGCTCGTATGCATGCACACAAGTCCTTTGGTTGATCTCTTCCCCCTACCCCCACCCTCCCCTATCCTCCCTCTGAGGCCCGATAGTCCGATCGATGCCTCCTTGTTTCTGGTTCTGTTCTTGTTCATCAGTCTATGTTGTTCATCATTTCCCCTAGATGAGCGAGATCATGTGTCACTAGAAATATACTTATAAGAACTGAATGTGAGACGAGCAATAATAGTTATGCTGACAGGCAAATGAATCAGTCTATAGTGAGTTTCTTTCTGGACCAACAGTTTTTTTGAGACCCAATTTCAATGTCCACCAGTTCCTTATGTGTACATGTCGGCACTGACTTTTCAGCTCTGGATGGTGGACAAATGGTGGTAATGCAAGTCCGACTCCCTCTGGTTTGGTCTCGCCCGGACCCAGGGGCACGGCTTCACCCGGACTCAGGGGCGCGTGGCCTCACTTGGACCCAGGGGCGCGCGGCCTCACCCAGACCCGGAACCCAGCCTCACCCGGATCCAGGAGCACACGGCCTCACCCGGACCCGGGATCCAGCTTCACCCGGACCCAGGGGAGCGTGGCCTCTCCCAGACCCAGGGTCGCGTGGCCTCCCCTGGACCCAGGGGGGCGGCCTCACCCGGACCCGGGACCCAGACTCACCCGGATCCAGGGGCGCACGGCCTCACCCGGACCCAGGGGTACAGTTCATTCTTCAAGGGGAAAAATTATCTCGGTTCCTATCCCCGGGAGTGGTCTTAAATTATTTCCATACGTTTTAAAATAATGAGTAGAACACAAAGACATTGGCAATACTAAACAAAGATTACGTGATAAGAATATATGAAGACTCATAAACCTCTTTCTTGATTTTGATGTTATCGATTCATCCTTTAATTTATTTAATAAACATTTATTTAGTGCCAGGCATTCTAGGCACTACCCATCCTATATAATAAAAAGGCTAATATGCAAATTATCTTCACAGGCAGGAGTTCAACTGACTGGGAGTTAGATGTGCGCTGACCACCAGGGGGCGGTGCGGAACATGGCGGGCATCGGCTCCCCCTCACCGCCCCCACTCGCCTGCGGCGGCAGCTGTTAGGGACCATACCCATGCAAGAATTCCATGCACTGGGCCTCTAATAGATAAAAAGAAAAATATGTAAGGCCCCTGCCTGCAAGGTCTTCACAGTTTAGTGGAAGAGTCAAACACATAAATAAACAGATGCAGTTTAATAAACGCTTTAATTGAGGTAAACACCAAGTGCCAGGGGAGCCCAGGAGGGGGCATCATCCTCGAACTAGGTGTTAGCGATAGTGCCAGAAAACGGTGACAGAGAAGGAGACAGAAAAGGGACTGTCCAAAATGTGGAGGTAGTGGGGAAGGGAGGAAGCTATTTCATAACCACAAAGGAAATCCCTTGCAGGATGCAGCCAATGTTGTAGATGACTGAGCAGAGAGATGGAGGATCTGGATGCTCAGTGATTTCATTGAAGTGCTGAATCCATCAATCCTAGAACCACCCTACCTCACATCTTGTTTTTAAGTGAGATAATCCGTTTCCATATGGTCTAACTTCAAATAAGGTTTTCTGTTTCTTGCAGCTACACGTATCCTAAGTGATATATAGAGGCTTGCGGGAGAGTTCATCTCTAAACATGTTGAATTTGAAATGACTATGATACCACCTGAAGGTTTTCTAGGGGTAGTTGGGTCATGATAATTCTTGTGAAAACAGTTTTTAATTATTTTTAAATACTCAGTGTAAACACTTTGAGTATCTATACCCTAAGGACAGTTAAAATGGCTCGAAATGACTCCATGGCATCCTGAAGCACCCACGTGCTTTTTGGCCTTCCTGTTCTGCCATCTCTAGATTGCTTGCTTTATTTATAGGCTTGTCCTCTCACACAGAGGTGCCAAGCATCCCATCCTCACCCAACAATGTTCGAAGGCCAACTTCAAGCATATTTTTCTTTGTTCTTTCTTGAGAGCAAGGAAAGTTTTGGAACCAATGCTCAGAAGTGGGTGGTTAGTATTTGAAGGACTCTAATTGGAAGTTTGCATTCAGAGGTGGCTATAGCAAGTGTTTCAAATGAGGTTAGCTAAATCTGACCAGAAGATTCACTAATTAGCATAAGAGATTTTGGAAATCATTTTTCACTTGTGAAATGAAGGGTGTTCAGATACATGACTGACCAGCATTTTTGCCTTTGCAAAATGAAGTGTAAGAATGTGGCAATTTCAGAAGTCCAGCTCTTTTATAGTAGCATCCTGGATCTTGACCCACCTTTAATAGAAGGCTCCTTCACCCCCTGTGACTATAAGGCTTGCTGGTTTTGCTGTTAGAATATTGTCACATTCCTATTTATCACTTTATTCATACAAAGGACTACTATGTAAAAGTTGGGGAACTTCTCTGGCATACAGAATCAGGGATTATGCTTCTTTTTGTGTCTGCTTACCAAAAATATATATATATTTGTACCCGTGGCACAATTCATGTGAGACTTTCTTTATTACAACATATCACTGGGAAACAAGTTGTGGGTGGGCAGACATATAGCCCCTACGTGCCTCTAATTGTTGGAAGCCACTGAAAGGCCCCCTGGAATCCTGGAAAGGGCCTGGGAATGGAATCTTCTGGGAGAACCTCACTCGTTAAGTACCATCCTATTCAAAAGGTCTCCTTTCTCCATCACTGCTTCATGTATACCTCTCCTAAAACACCCAGCTCAGTCAAAAAGGAAAGCAATTCCCGATAAGAGAGGAATTACTACTGGTTAAGGGTGTACTCATTGATGCTCCCATTCAAGAGCTTCCATAGATAGAACTTCACCCTTTATTTGGCCTCTATGTATGTGATTTTATGATACCCATCACTCATAGTCAGGAACGTGGCAGCACTTCCTGATGGCCAGCACCTCCCCAGCTCTCATCTCCTTTCTTTCCCCCTTGAGTTATTATACCAGAAAGCAGATGCGTGCGAGTGATATTTTTCCAGCTTTATTGAGGAATAATTAACAGGTAAAAACGTGTATATTTCAGGTGTACAACATGATGTTTTGTGTTTTGATATATGTGTACATTTTGAAATGATTACCACAATTCACTAATTAAATCCATCCTCCCACATAGTTACCTCTTTTTTTGTGGTAAGAACACTTGAGACCTGCACTTAGCCAATTTAAAGTATGTAATATGTTGTTATTAACTGTAGACAGCACGCTGTACATTAGGTATCCAAATTTATTTGTCTTATAACTGAAAGTTTATATCCTTTGACCAACATCTCCCCCTTTTCCTCACCGCTCCAAGCCCCTGGCAACAATCACTCTGTTACTCTGAGTTCAAGGTTTTTAGATTCCACATAAAAGTGAGATCATGCAGTATTTGTCATTCTGTTTCTAACTTATTTCATTTAGCACATTGTCCTCCAGGTTTATCCATGTTGTCACAAATGACAAAGAAAGATTTACCTCTTTCTTAAGGCTGAATAATATTCTGGGGTGTGTGTGTGTGTGTGTGTGTGTGTGTGTGTGTGTGTGTGTGTATCACATTTCTTTATCCACTAATCCATTGACAGACATGTGCAAATATTTCTTAAAGGTAGTGATTTTACTTTCTTTGGATGTATACCCAGAAGCGGGGTTGTTGGATCAGATGGTAGATCTACTTTTAATTTTTTTGAGCAACCACCATACTGTTTTGATAATGGCATGCCCACCAATAATGTATAAGGGTTCTCTTTTCTCTACATCCTTGCCTTTCTGGGATTGTTTGGCTTAATAGGTATATCTCATTGTGGTTTTCATTTGCATTTTCTTGGTAATTAATAAAATTGAGCATATTTTCATATACCCATTGGCCATTTGTATATCACCTTTGGAGAAATGTCTATATAGGCTCTTTGTCCATATTTTAATTAAGTTATTTTTATGCTATTGAGTTGTATGATAACTTACATATTTTAGATATTAGACCTTATCAGATACATGATTTACAAATATTTTCCCTCAATCTGTAGGTTGCCTTTTATTGATTTCAGAGAGGAAGGGAGATGGAGAGAGAGATAGAAACATCAATGACAAAAGAGAATCATTGATCAGCTGCCTTCTGCACACCCCCCACTTTTCAGGGATCAAGCCTGAAACTCGGACATGTGTCCTTGACTGGAATAAAACCCAGGACCCTTCAGTCCCCAGGCTGACGCTCTATCCACTGAGCCAAACCAGCCAGGGCTCTTTAACCCATTTTTAGTTGATTTTTGTATACAGCATAAGATAATGGTCCAATTCCATTCTGTTATATGTTTAATGGTTTTTCCAACACCATTTCTTGAAGAGACTATCTTTTCCCTATTGTTTATTCTTGGTGCATTTGGTGAATATTATTTGACCATATATCAGTGACTTTTTAAAAATATAATTTTGAATTGACTCTAATTACAAGTGTACAGATGTCACATTTGATTTTTTATAAGACTATCCATTGTTTTATATAAAAAATAAAAATTTTAAGTTTTTAAAGTCAGTTTATTATTTACAAATTGCAGTTCATTAATTACATTAGTTATAAATAATGTGAGATCTCTTTCTGAGATTTGATGTTGTAAGTTACAGAAACTGACTCTCCTAATATAGGTGACTTATTTGAGGGGAAGGTTCTTATTTCTTATGGAAAATAAGAAATAACTTGAGTTGTTATTTTCCTTTTAACTGAATGTGCAATACCACAAACCAGCTTCCCACAACAAAATTATAAATACTTCCCACAAGAGTTCCTATGCCCATTATGGAGACACCCCCTTCCTCTAATTGCCTCAAATTTCCAAGCTCTCACCTCTCCTGGTGTGGAATTATGAAACAGAGTGTGTCAGTTTTATATTGGAAAAAAGTGTTAAGTTGATGAGTTCTATTTTCTTTGGAAAGGAGGAACTGTGAGTGCAAAACCTAAGGCAATTCAGAACAAATTAACAGATGCCCTTGGCTGGAGAAAGAACTTCTAATTTCCCATAATTGATATAGCACATTCATTCAAATAGCCCTTGTGGTTCCTACAGCATAAGAAATATAAAATTTTCCAGCATGGCCAGGGAGTATTATATTGAATTTTTTTTAATTGAAGTACACTGCATATTATATAAACAGAGGATGGAAATTCCAATTCTACAGACACAGGTATTTGGGGGAAATGGGTCTTGTCAATAAATTGGAATATCCTCACTGGTGCTTTGGTTAGACATTGCCTAGGTACAAAGTAAGCCCTGCTCTTTTATTAACCACCTGTGAAAATGAGGGCAAAGGATCAACTAGGTCATGGGCAGATTCCCAGATTCCCTCTGATAAGCTAGAAATAGATACTGCTATAAAATGGGCTCTTCTGTTTATACCTTTCTCCTTCCAACATATCAACACCTACTTAGAAAATATTTATCATTCTTATCTGAATTATCAATGCAGGAGTAACCTCACTTGAAAATGATGTTTTAAAATTCTACAAAATTATACACTCAACTTTTCTTTCTTAGTTTGGAATATATGTGCCCATCAGCTCTAATTGATCTGAACATTTGGCATTTTTGCCATTCTCCACAGTTATTAATGGAGGGTTTCCGATAGTCAAAGCTGTACAATGTAAATTTTCATGGTTTATCAGGACTATTTATTTTACTTTATTCTAAGAGAAGCCAAGTAACTCTCCTCTCTCTCTCTCTCTCTCTCTCTCTCTCTCTCTCTCTCTCTCTCTCCCAGCTGGGATGCAACTGAATATCTAGTTTGGAAAATTCCTATCTGAGTATACTGGGTATATCATGCCACTATGTTTAACATCTTCTGAAAGTAGAAACCCAGCATGAGAAATCATCAGGGCTTAAAAGGAATGGGATAGGATTCTTACCAGCTCATTAAGATGTCTTCCTTGTTTGGCATGGGACAGTTCATGATTTTTCTCAAGAGCATTAAAAGGAACTAGAAAACTAACATTTGATTGCATGGAAATATAAATTACTTTCTATTAAAAATAATTATGTCAAATTATATGTCTAGCAGAGAGCTTTTTTTAATAGAGTATTTATTTTTATAGGTAGCCTAGGATTCTTTTCTCTTCTATTGGGATTCATAGAAAAATGAAAATATTTAATTCTAAAGAAATGCAGGAAAACTGGTTTGTACTATAAAACAGAGATGCAGCCCAGCAGAGTTTCCCCCAATAATGCTCAAATAAGGATAATGCAGAGTTAGGTTGGGATGAAGGGTTATAGATGTTTACCCCCAAAAGTTTACAACATGATTTTAAGCAGCACTGCCCTCCATAGATACTTCCAAGGCTGGACTTCAAGACAACTATAAAATGTAGAAAATTAAAATCAATTTGTTGAAAGAAATCAATTGCCTATGGTGGTGAACACCTCCAAGAGCTTTTCTGTTAATAGGTATCCAGGAGTCTCTCCACTAAATTCCAATTAACATATCCTTGATGTAGCTTCAAGAGAGTATGACTGGAATATGATACTAAAAAAGGAAGCTGAGGAGAAACCAAGATGGCGGCATAGGTAAACAACTAAACTGCTGCCTCACACAACAATTTCAAAACTACAACTAAAAGACAAAATGGACATCATCCAGAACCACAGGAAGGCTGGCTGAGTGGAAATTCTACAACTAGAATGAAAGAGAAAAAGCACACTGAGACTCAGAGGAGCTGCAGGAGGCAGAGGTACTGAGACGCGTGCACGTGGAGAGGACTGGCGGCTGAGTGCGTGGCTGGCTTTCTCAAGTGGGAGGGAGACAAACGCTCCCCACTGCACTGAACTCCAGTTCCGGGCGAGACACTGGGGACCCAGACTCAATCGGGGAGAAACTGGACTGTCTGGCGGCGGGCGGAACTTGAGGGCGGCTTTCTCTCAGAGGTGCTTGCAGCGATTACCACAGGACACTGAGACACAGGAGCCTTTTAGGGCAGGGCTGACGGGAAACTGGTGCTGTCTGTTCCACCCTGAGACTCCACCCCATCCAAGCTGAGCACAGAGGCTTTTGCAAATCTTGTCTCATAAGGTGTCTCCAGCACAGAAGTTCTCCCAGCGTAGACACAACTGATCCTCACAGCCAATTGGCCTGGAGGTCAATTCCTCCTAGTGATACCAACAACAATCAAGGCTCAACTACAACAAGACTGTGCACACAGACCACAAAGGGGTGCACCAAGAGTGTCCACCTCAGGTAACTGGGGAGGCTGAGCCACTGGGCTCTATAGGACACTTAGCACACAAAGCCACTCTATCAACTCAGGGAAGCAGCCAAAATGCAGAGACAAAGAAACAGGTCACAAATGAAAGAAATGGAGGAAAGCAAATGACTGAATATAGAGTTCAAAACCATGGTTATAAGGTTTTTCAATAATTTTCTAGAAAAGGCGATAAATTTAGCAAGACACTCGAGGATATGAAAAAGGAACAACTAGAAATTAAGGATACACTGACTGAAATAAAAAATATTATACAGAGATCTAACAGCAGACTAGAGGATCACAAGAATCAAGTCAAAGAGTTGAAATACAAAGAAGCAAAAAACACTCAACTGGAAAAGAAAAAAGAAAAAAGAATCCAAAAATATGAAGATAGTGTAAGGAGCCTCTGGGAAAACTTCAAGCATACCAACATCAGAATTATGGGGGTGTCAGAAAAAGAGAGAGAGCAAGATACTGAAAACCTATTTGAAGAAATAATGACTGAAAACTTGCCCCACCTGGTGAAAGAAATAGACTTACAAGTCCAGGAAGCACAGAGAACCCCAAACAAAAGGAATCCAAAGAGGACCACAGCAAGACACATCATAATTAAAATGCCAAGAGCAAAAGACAAAGAGAGAATATTAAAAGCAGCAAGAGAAAAACAGTTAATTACCTACAAGGGAGCACCCATACGATTGTTAGCTGATTTCTCAACAGAAACTATGCAGGCCAGACGGGAATGGCAAGAAATATTCAAAGTGATGAATAGCAAGAACCTACAACCAAGATTACTCTCCCCAGCAAAGCTATCATTCAGAATTGAAGGGCAGATAAAGAGCTTCACAGATAAGAAAAAGCTAAAGGAGTTCATCACCACCAAACCAGTATTATATGAAATGCTGAAAGGTATTCTTTAAGAAGAGGAAGAAGAAGAAAAAGGTAAAGATAAAAATTATGAACAACAAATACATATCTATCAACAAGTTAATCTAAAAATCAAATGAATAAAAAAATCTGATGAACAGAATAAACTGGTGAATATAATAGAATCAGGGGCATAGAAAGGGAGTGAACTGACAATTCTCGGGGGTAAAGGGGTGTGGGGGTGCGGGAAGAGACTGGACCAAATCGTACACCTATGGATGAGGACAGTGGGGGAGGGGGGTAAGGGCAGAGGGTGGGGTGGGAACCAGGTGGAGGGGAGCTATGGGGGAAAAAAGAGGAACAACTGTAATAATCTGAACAATAAAGATTTATTAAATTTAAAAAAAAGGGAAGCTGAAACCCAATTAATTAAGCTACCCTAGGTTTGAACAAAGACTGTGCCAAGAAAAGAGAAGGATGGGCATGGAGCCTAGACAAGGAAAGCAGAACAAGCAGCAATTTAGTTATTGATAGTGTAAGTTCTGTACTGCCCAAGAAAGTCATGCTTTGACCAGTTGACTTGAGCTTCTCCATCTACTGGAAGGATTACCCTTAGAGTGGAAATGAGTCAATGTTTAATTCCCCTGAGTCCTAGTTTCTCCATCAGTAACGATAGGTGGTGAATTCAGAGAGGTATTGAGGGTATTGGGGGATTTTTTCCAGATATAGAAAAATTCATCCTAAAATTCATATGAAATTTCAAGAGACCCCAAATAGCCAAGAAAATCTTGGAAAAGAAGAACGAAGTTGAAAGTCTGATTTCAAAACCTACTACAAAGCTACAGTGATCAAAGCAGTGTGGTACTGGCATAAAGATATATAGACCAATGGAATAGAATAGAGAGCTCAAAAATAAACCCTCACATATATGGTCAAATGATTTTTCACAACAGTGCCAAGACCATTCAATGGAGAAAAGACAGTCTTTCCAGAAAATAGTGTTGCAAAAATTAGATATCCACATGCAAAAACAAATGCATTTGGATCCTTACTTTACACCATATTACAAAAACTAACTCAAAAAGGATCAAAGATCTAAATATAAGAACTAAGATCTAAAATGTAAAGAACTAAAACTCTTAAAAGAATACATAGAGCCCTAGCCGGTTGGCTCAGTGGATAGAGCCTTGGCCTGCAGACTAAAGAGTCCCAAGTTCAATTCCAGCGAGTGACAGATGTCCAGGTTGTGGGCTCAATCCCCAGTAGGGGGCGCGCAGGAGGCAGCCAATCAATGATTCTCTCTCTCATCATTGATGTTTCTATCTCTCTCTCCCTCTCCCTTCCTCTCTGAGATCAATCAATCTATATATATATATACACATATATATGTGTGTATATATATATATATATATATATATATATATATATATATGTATATATATATGTGTGTGTGTGTGTATATATATGTATATATATATATACATATATATGTGTATATATACACACACACACACACACACACACACACATATATATATATATATATATATATATACACATACATACATACATACTAGAGGCCCGGTGCATGAAATTCATGCATGGCGGGGTGTGTCCCTCAGCCCAGCCTGCACCCTCTCCAATCTGGGACCCCTCGAGGGATGTCCGACTGCCCGTTTAGGCCCGATCTCTGTAGGATCGGGCCTAAACGGGCAGTCGGACATCCTTCTCACAATCCAGGACTGCTGGCTCTCAACTGCTTGACTGCCTGCCTTCTTGATTGCCACTAACCGCTTCTGCCTACCAGCCTGATCACCCCCTAACCACTCCCCTGCCAGCCTGATTGATGCCTAACTGCTCCCCTGCCAGCCTGTTTGCCCCTAACTGCCATCCCCTGCAGGCCTGGTCCCCCCCAACTGCTCTCCCCTGCAGGCCTGGGTCCCCCCCAACTGCCCTTCCCTGCAGGCCCGGTCGCCCCCAACTTCCCTTCTCTGCCAGCCTGGTCACCCCTAACTGCCCTTCCCTGCAGGTTTGATTGCCCCCAACTGCCCTCCCTTGCAGGCCTGGTCCCTCCCAACTGCCCTCCCCTACTGGCCATCTTGTGGTGGCCATCTTGTGTCCACATGGGGGCAGTCATCTTTGACCACATGGGGCAACCATCTTGTGTGTTGGAGTGACGGTCAATTTGCATATTGTTCTTTTATTAAATAGGATTAGATAAGATAGAGGCCTGGTGCACGGGTGGGGGCCAGCTGGTTTGCCCTGAAGAGTGTCCCGGATCAGGGTGGGGGTTCCCTTGGGGCATGGGGTGGCCTGGGCGAGGAGCCTGTGGTGGATTGCAGGCCAGCCATGCCCCCAGGCGACCCAAGCAGAGGCCCTGGTATCTGGGATTTATTTATCTTCTACAATTGAAACTTTGTAGCCTTGAGTGGAGCCAAGCCTCCTGCTCGCTCCGTGGCCACAGCCATTTTTGTTGGGATTTATTTATCTTCTATAATTGAAACTTTGTAGCCTGGAGTCGAGGCCTAGGCCAGCCAGGGTGTGCAGAAAACTTGGCTTCCTCCATCTCTAGGGGCAACTCAAGCCTCCTGCTCTCTCCAGCTCCATGGCTGCTGCCATTTTTGTTGGGATTTATTTATCTTCTATCATTGAAACTTTGTAGCATTGAGTGGAGGCCTGGGCCAGCAAGGGAAGGCAGAAAGCTTGGCTTCCTCCATTGCCGGGGAAACCCAAGCCTCCCTCCTGCTCTCCGTGGCCACAGCCATCTTGGTTGGGTTTATTTGCATATTTTCTCCTGATTGGCTGGTGGGTGTGGCTTTGTGGGCGTGACTTGTGGGTGTAGCGGAGGTACAATCAATTTGCATATTACTCTTTTATTAGATAGGAGATATATATATATATACTAGAGGCCCGGTGCACAAAATTCGTGCACGGGGGGGGGGCAGCGGGGAGTGTGTCCCTCAGCCTGGCCTGCACCCTCTCCAATCTGGGACCCCTCATGGGATAACCAGCAGTTGGACATCCCTCTCACAATTCAGAACTGCTGGCTCCTAACTGCTCACCTGCCTGCCTGATTGCCCCTAACTGCTTCTGCCTACCAGCCTGATTGCCCCTAACTACCTCTGCCTCGGCCCACACCTGGTACCCAGGATTCCCTCCTCCAGCTGACCACAGGCACCCAGGATCCGGGCTTCCCTCCCTCTGGTCAGCCATAGGCGCCCAGGCTGGCTGCAGCCTTAGGGGATGGTGGACAGGGGGCTTCGCCTGTGCTGCAGCTGCAAGTGCTGGCGCCCAGGTCTGCAGGGTGGGTGGCTTCTCTGTCTCCCAGGCCACAGCCAGCCGCAGGTGCTGGTGCCCAGGACCACAGGGTGGGCGGCTTCTCTGTCTCCCAGGCCACAGCCAGCCACAGGTACTGGTGCCCAGGACCGCAGGGTGGGCGGCTTCTCCATCTCCCGGGCTGCAGCCAGCCACAGGTACTGGTGCCCAGGACTGCAGGGTGGGCGGCTTCTCCGTCTCCCGGGCTGCAGCCAGCCTCAGGTACTGGTGCCCGGTTTCTCCATCTCTCCCAGGACGTGGGGCGGGTGGACATGGGGTGGGCAGCTTCTCCAGCTGGCTGTAGCCTGGGATCATAGGGCAAGTGGCTTCTTCATCTCCCAGATCGCATCCACCCTCAGGTACTGGCACCCGGTTTCTTGTCTCCCCCAGGACATGGGGAGGGCGGCTTCTCCAGCTGGCTGCAGCTTGGGATCACGGGGCAGGCGGCTTCTTCATCTCCCAGGTCGCAGCCAGCCTCCGGCGCTGAGGCCGGGTTTCTCAGTCTCCCCCAGGAGGTGGGGCAGGCAGACCTGAGGTTTCTGCTGCTGGCTGCAGCCTGGGATCACAGGGCAGGCGGCTTCTTCATCTCCCGGGCTGCAGCCAGCCTCAGGCACTGGCACCTGGTTTCTTGTCTCCCCCAGGACGTGGGGTGAACCGCTTCTCCAGCTGGCTGAGGCCTGAGATCACGGGGCAGGTAGCTTCTTGGTCTCCGTGGCTGCAGCCAGCCTCAGGTGCTGGGGCCCGGTTTCTCCGTCTCCCCAGGACATGGGGCGGGCGGACCTGAGGCTTCTGAGGCTGGCTGCAGCCTGGGATCATGGGACGGGCAGCTTCTTCGTCTCCCGGCCGCACCCAGCCTCAAGCGCAGGGCCAGGTTTCTCCGTCTTCCCAGGACGTGGGGCAGGTGGATGTGAGGCAGGCGGACCTAAGGCTTCTGAGGCTGGCTGAGGCCTGGGATCATGGGGCAGGTGGCTTCTTGGTCTCCGTGGCTGCAGCCAGCCTCAGGCGCTGGAGCCCAGTTTCTCCGTCTCCCCAGGACGTTGGGCAGGCGGACCTGAGGCTTCTGAGGCTGGCTGCAGCCAGGGATCATGGGGCAGGCGGCTTCTTGGTCTCTGTGGCTGCAGCCAGCCTCAGGCGCTGGCGCCTGACTTCTCCAACTCCCAGAGACCTGGAGAGGCTGGGGGGGGGGGGGGGGGGCTGCCGCCATGTTTTCAGTTTAATTACATACTCACTCAGAATGAATGGTGGGCGTGGCTGGGGCGTGGCTTGTGAGTGTAGCGGAGTGATGATTTGCATATTACTCTATTATTAGATAGATATATACACATACATATATATATCTATATATCATGGAGAAAAAGCTTCATGATAATATATTTGGCAATGACTTCTTGAATATGATACCAAGAGCACAGGCAGCAAAAGAAAGAATAGATAAACTGGACTTGGTCAAAACTATAAAAAATTTCAAAAATATGTTTTCATTGATTTCAGAGAGAAGAAGGAAGAGATAGAAACATCAATGAGAAAGAAACATCAATTGGCTGCCTCTTGCACTCCCCCTACTGAGGACCAAACCTGCAACTGGGCATGTACCTTGACCTGCCAGGAACCAAACCAGCCACTTCCTGGTGCATGGGCCACTCAACAAATTGAGCCCCACTGGCTGGGCAAAACTAAATTTTTGTACATCAAAGGACACTATCAACAGAGAGAAAAGGCAACTCACAGAACAGAAGAAAATATTTGCAAATCATATATCTGACAAGGGTTTAATATCCAGACTATGTAAAGAACTTATAATTCAACAACAAAAATTTTTAAAACCAATTAAAAAATGGGCAAAGTTCTTGAGTAGACATTTCTACAAAGAAGATTACAAATGGCCAATGACTTTTGCACATAAAAAGATGTTCAACATCATTAATCATTAGGAAAATGCAAATTAAAAACACAGTGAGAAAGCACTTCATACCCATTAGGATAGCCATTATCAAAACAAAAACTTCAGAAAGCAACAAGTTGTGGCATGGATGTGGAGAAGTTGGAGCCCTTGTACATTGCTCTTGGGAATATAAAGTGGTACAAACATTTTAGAAAGCAGTATGTCAGTTTCTCAAAAAATTAAAGAATTACCTTATGATCCAGCAATTTCACTCAAAAAATCTGAAAATATGGTCTTGAAGATATATTTGTACACACATATTGACAGCAGCATTATTCCCAATTATCAAAAGGTAGAAATGACCCAAGTGTTCATCAACAGATGAATGTGTAAACAAAGTGTGATATATACATGCAATGGAATATTATTCAGATTTAAAAAGAAAGGACATTCTGACATATGTTTCTTTTTTTATTTTTACTATAAATCCAGAAATATATTTTAATTCAAAACACCTAAAAATGGTAAATCCTATCACAAACAATATAGTTGAGGATGGCTTTTAGGTACTTTCTTTCTGCAATGGACATGCAACTCTCTGGCCCAGAAGAGGTCAGCTATGAGACCAAGTGAAGTCACGTCACACAGTGAGAGCCACCCTCCATGCCCCATACCTGCTTCTTGATGACCTATTCTTTAAATTATTAGTGATGCTTGACACTGGGCAAGATCTCTGATTCATGTGATTCTGATTTGACAATCTGATCCTTTATGTATAACAAATTGTAGATTAGGATTTTTTATTTTTCAATTACAGTTAACATAAAATATTATATTAATTTCAGGTGTACACCCCAGTGATTAAACATTTTATAACTTACTAAGTGATCATCCTAAAAAATCTCATACCTATCTTACACAATACATAGTTATTAGAACACTAGAGGCCCGATGCACGAAATTCATGCAAAAGTAGGCCTTCCTTCCCCCAGCTACCGGCACCAGCTTTCCTCTGGTACCCAGGATCTGGGCTTCCCTCGCAGCCCTGGCTTTGTCCAGAAGGTCGTCTGGAAGGACATCTGGAAGATGGTTTAGCTGTTTGGTCTAATTAGCATATTAGCTTTTATTATATAGGATTATTGACTATATTCCCACTTTACATCCCCATGACTATTCCATAACTACCAATTTGTACTTCCTAATCCCTTCACTTTTTTCACCCATCCTCCCAACCCTGCTCCCATCTGGCAACTATCAAAATGTTCTCTGCACCCTAGATGATTTGGCTCAGTGGATAGACTGTTGGCCTGTGGACTAAAAGGTCCCAGGTTCGATTCCAGTCAAGGGCAGATGCCCAAGTTGAGGGCTCAATCCCCAATAGGGGGCATGCAGGAGGCAGCCAATCAATGATTCTCTTTCATTATTGATGTTTCTATCTCCCTCTCCCTCTCCCTTTCTCTCTGAAATAAATTTAAAAATATTTTTTTAAAATGACAACAGCCAACACGACAATAGCCATCTGATGTGAATGAACCAAAAGTATATATATAAAAAAAGTTCTCTTCATATATGAGTCTGTTTCTGTTCTGCTTGTTCATTTGCTTTTGTTTTTCGATTTAATTGTTGATAGACATGTATTAATTGCTATTTTATTGTTCATATGTTTTAGCTTTTTATCTTTTTCTGCTTTACAAAGAATATTCTTTAACATTCATATAATACTGATTTGGTGGTATAAAGTCTAGCTTTTTCTTGTTTGGGAGGCTCTTTATTTATTCTTCAATTCTAAATGATAGTTTTGTTGGGTAGAGTAATCTTGTTTGTGGGCCCTTGCTTTATTATAACATTGAATATTTCTTGCCAGTCCCTTCTGGCCTGCAAAGTTTCTCTTGTGAAATCAGCTGACAGTCTTATGGGAGCTCCTTTGTAGGCAACTAACTGTTTTTCTCTTGCTGCTTTTAAGATTCTCTCTTTGTCTTCAACCCTTTGCATTTTAATTACAATCTGTCTCAGTATGAGCCTCTTTGGGTTTATCTTGTTTGGAACTCTCTGTGCTTCCTGAACTTGTATGCCTATTTCCTTCACCAGGTTAAGGAAGTTTTCTGTCATTATTTTTTCAAATAGATTTTCAATTTTTTGCTCTCTTTCTTCTCCTTCTAGCAACCCTTGATCTCAATATTGGTTCACATGAAGTTGTCCCAACGCTCCTTATATTATCCTCATTGTTTTGGATTTTTCTTTTTTGCTGTTCTGACTGGGTGTTTTTTGCTTTCTTATATTCCAAATCACTGTTTTGATTCTCAGCTTCATCTACTCTAATGTTGACTCCTTGTAAATGATTCTTCATTTCAGTTAGTGTAGCCTTCATTTCTGATTGGTTCTTTTTTATGGTTTCTATGTCCTTTTTTATGCTGATGAAGTTCTCTCAAAGTTCATCTACTCTTTCCCTAAGTTCATCAAGCATCCTTTTAGCCAGTGTTTCAAACTCTGCATCTGGTATACTGCTTATTTCCATTTTATTTAGTTCTTTATCTGGATATTTGTTCTGTTCTTTCATTTGGGACATGTTTCTTTGCCTCCTCAATTTGGCAGCCTCCTGTGTTTGTTTCTATGTATTAGGTACAACTGCTATGTACCCTAGGATTGGTAGAGTGGTCTACCTTAGTAGGTATCCTGTAGGTATCAGTGGCACAGTCTCTCCATTCACCTGAGCTGCCCCCCGCCGCCCCCGCTTGTGGAATATGTACACCCTCCTTTTCTAGTTGAGCCTTGATTACTGTTGGCATGTCAATAGGAGGGATTTACCCCAAGGCCAGTTGGCTGAAAGAACTGGCTGCGACAGATCAGCTGTGCAGGGGCCCACCACAAAGTAGGACTCTAATGCCCATGAAGTCTGCTCCTTGAGTGTGTCATTTGAGGAGATGGTTGGGTGGTGGTGCTTCAACAGGGTCTGAAACTATCCACTGGGTGCACTGGCTCTTAGGCCTTCCAGGAGGTGTAGGCCAAGGTCAGCCACCACCTGTGTTCTGCCCCAGGCCACCTGGCATGAGCTACAAAGTGATCTGCAGATGGCTACAACTTGTGGTAGGCATGGAGGTGCCAAGATGAAGCCAAGCCAAGAACCAAGGCTGGCTGCTGCTAGTGCCAGGCCTGTGGACACCAGATACAACTGGTTTGAGAGACTTTAGGAAAATCTGAAGCATGAGCCATGACAGGTCATTTGTATAGAAAAACCAATGGAAACAGCTTGAGTGGGCCCACAAGTTAGTGGGTTGGGGTCTTAGGGCAGGGCAAATAGTGATAGGCAGGTTGATAGAGACTGATATGGCAACCTGCTGACTCTTTGGGGTAAGGGCTCAGAAAAAGAACATTAGCCTCTACCAGCACTCTGTCTGGGAGAAAGCTGCCCATCAAGCTTGCATCCTGATGCCAGAAAGTTTAGTTCCTCTTCATATGTCCCTGGTGCCTTTGGAGCTGCTGCCCCAGTGCTGAAACTCAGAAGGAGTGAGTCCAAGCAAATCCATGTGTGGGCTCTTTAAGAGGAACTGTATGGATCACCAGCAGCCTCTGTCCCCTCTGGGTTTTACAGCCAGAAGTTATGGGGACTTTTCTTCCCAGCACTGAGACCCTGGGCAAGGGGGCCTGGTGTGGGGCTGAGACCCCTTGCTACTTATGGGACACCTCTGAAGCTGAGATATCTCTCCCTCTTTTTATCCACCATACAAGGGTATGGGACCAGCCATTTGCATCTTCACCCCTCCTACCAGGCTCAATGTGGCTTCTTCTTTTTATACTTAGTTGTAGGACTTCTGGTCAGCTAGATTTCAGGTGGTTCTGAATAATGGTTGTTCTCTAGTTTAGTTGTATTTTGTTTGTTTCTTTGTTTAAAGTATTACATATAGAATTACACGTCTTCTTTTTCAACATTGACTTCCCCCTAACCACCCCCACCCCCCAGCACATGCCCTCACCCACCCTAGTGTCTGTGTCCATTGGCTTTGCTTATATGCATGCATATAAGTCCTTTGATTGATCTCCTACAACACCCCCTCCAGCCTTCCCCTGCCTTCCCACTGAAGTTTTACAGTTTGTTCGATGTTTCTCTGTATCTATTTTTGTTCATTATATTCTACAAATGAGTGAGCTCATGTGATATTTATCTTTCTCTGACTGGCTTATTTCACTTAGCATAATGCTCTCTATGTCCATCCATGCTGTTTCGAATGGTAAGAGTTCTTTCCTTTTTAGAGCAGAGTAGTATTACATTGTGTAGATGTACCACAGCTTTTAAATCCACTCATCTGCTGATGGGCACTTAGGTTGTTTCCAAATCTTAGCTATTGTAAATTGTGCTGCTATGAACATAGGGGTGCATATGTCCTTTGATTGGTGTTTCTGATTTCTTGGGATATATTCCTAGAAGTGGGGTTACTGGGTCAAATGGGAGTTCCATTTTTAGTTTTTTGAGGAAACTCCATACTGTTCTCCACAGTGGCTGCACCAGTCTGCATTCCCACCAGCAATGCACAAGGGTTCCTTTTTCTCCACATCCTCCCTAGCACTTATCATTTGTTGATTTGTTGATGATAGCCATCCTGACAGGTGTGAGATGATATCTCATTGTCGTTTTGATTTGCATCTCTTAGATGATTAGTGGCTTAGAGCATGTTTTCATATGTCTCTTGGTTTTCTGTATGTCAACTTTTGAAAGTTATCTATTTAAGTCCCTTGCCCATTTTTTAATTGGATTGTTTATCTTCTTTTTGTTAAGATGTATGAGTTCCCTGTAAATTTTGGAGTTTAGACCCTTACCGGATATAACATTGGCAAATATGTTCTCCCATGCAGTGGGCTTTCTTCTTGTTTTGTTGATGGTTTCTTTTGCTGTGCAGAAGCTTTTTATTTTGATGTAGTCCCATTGGTTTATTTTCTCCTTAGTTTCCATTGCCCTATGAGCTGTATTGGTAAAGATACTGCTATGACATATGTCTTATGTCTTGCTGCCTCTGGATTCTTCTAAAATTTTTATGGTTTCCCATCTTACATTTTTAAGTCCTTTATCTATTTTGAGTTTATTTTGGTATATGGTGTAAATTGGTGGTCTAGTTTCATTTTTTTGTATGTATCTGTCCAGTTTTCCCAACACCATTTATTGAAGAGACTGTCTTGATTCCATTATATGCTCTTGCCTCCTTTGTCAAATATTAATAGAGTATAATGACTGGGGTTGATTTCTGGATTCTCTGTTCTGTTCCATTGGTCTATATGTCTATTCTTGTGCCAATACCAGGCAGTTTTGAGAACACAGGCTTTGTAATATGGCTTGATATCTGGTATTGTGATCCCTTCAACTTTGTTCTTCTTTCTCAAGATTGCTGTAGCTATTCGGGGACTTATTTTACTCCATATGAATTTTTGGAGAGTTTGTTCTAGGTCTGTGAAATATGCCATGGTATCTTAATGGGGATTGCATTGAATCTATAGATTGCTTTGTGTAGCATGGACCTTTTAATGATGTTGATTCTACCAATCCATGAACATGGTATGTTCTTCCATCTGTTTATGTCTTCCTCTATCTCTTTTGTCAACATCATGTAGTTTTCTGAGTACAGGTCTTCTACCTCCTTAGTTAAGTTTATTCCTATGTATCTTAATTTTTTTGTTGTTGCAATGGTAAATGGGATTGTTTTTTTCAGTTTCTCTTTCTCTTTCATTATTGGTGTATAAAAAAGCCATAGGTTTCTGGATGTTAATTTTGTGTCCTGCTACATTGCCAAATTCATTTATTAAGTCTACTAGTCTTTTGATGGAGTCTTTAGGGTTTTCTGTGTACAATATCATGTCATCTGTTAATAATGAGAGTTTTACTTCTTCTTTTCCAATTTGGATGCCTTTTATTTCTTCTTCTTGTCTGATCACTATGGCTAGCACTTCCAGTACTATGTCAAACAGGAGTGGTGAGAGTGGGCATCCCTGTCTTGTTCCTGTTTTAGGGGAAATGGTTTTACTTTTTGCCCACTGAGTAATATGTTGGCTATAGGTTTGTCATATATGGCTTCTATTATGTTGAAATATTATCCCTCTATTCCCACCTTGCTGAGAATTTTTGTCAAGAAAGGGTGTTGGATTTTGTCAAATGCTTTGTCTGCATCAATTGATATGATTATATGGTTTTTATCTCTCAATTTGTTTATGTGATGTATCACATTTCTTGATTTGCGGATATTGTGCCAGCCTTGCACCTCCAGAATAAATTCCACTTGGTCATGATGTATAATCTTTCTAATGTAATGCAGGATCCGATTTGCTAGAATTTTGTTGAGTATTTTAGCATCTATGTTCATCAGAGATATTGGCTTCTAATTCTCTGTCTTTGTAGTGTCTTTATCTGGTTTTGGGATTAGGGTAATTCTGGCTTCATAGAAAGAGCTTGGAAGTGTTTCTTCCTCTTGAATTTTTTGAAATAGTCTGAGGAGCATAGGTTTTAGTTCTTCTTTGAATGTTTGATAAAACTCCCCTGTGAAGCCATCTGGTGCAGGGCTTTTGTTTGGTGGAAGTTTTTTGATTACTGCTTCAATTTTCTCCATAGTTATCAGCCTATTCAGATTTTTTATTCTTCCTGATTGAGTTTTGGAAGGTTGTATTTTTCTAGGAATATGTCCATTTCTTCTAGGTTGACCAGTTTGTTGGAATAGAGTTGCTCATAATATTTTTTTACAATTCTTCGTATTTCTATGGGGTCTGTTGTTATTTCACATCTTTCATTTCTTTTTTTTTTTTTTTTTTTTTTTTCACTTTTATTTTTATTTTTTTATTATCCCTTTTTTTTCTTTTTTTTTTTTTCTTTTTTTTTCAATTTTTTTATTAAGGTATTATATGTGTACATATCTTACCATTGCCCTCCCCACACCCCACTCCCATATATGCCCCCACCCCCCAAAGTTTTGCATCCATTGGTTATGCTTATATGCATGCATACAAGTCCTTTGATTGATCTCTTATCTCCCCCACCTCTCCCTAACCTTCCCCTTGTAATTTGACAGTCTGTTTGATGCTTTACTGTCTCTGTATCTATCTTTTTGTTCAAGTTTATAATGTTCTTTATTATCCATAAATGAGTGAGATCATGTGGTATTTTTCTTTCATTGACTGACTTATTTCACTTAACATAATGTTCTCCAATTCCTCCCAGGTTGCTGCAAATGATGAGAATTCCTTCTTTTTTATGGCAGCATAGTATTCCATTGTGTAGATGTACCACAGTTTTCTGATCCAGTCATCTGCTGACGGGCACCTAGGCTGTTTCCAAATCTTAGCTATGGTGAATTGCGCTGCTATGAACATAGGGGTGCATATATCCTTTCTAATTGGTGTTTCTAGTTTCTTCGGATATATTCCCTTTCATTTCTGATTTTATTTGGGTCTTCTCCCTTTGCTTCTTGGTGAGCCTGCTAGAGGTTCATCAATCTTGTTTATACTTTCAAAGAACCAGCTCTTGGTTTCATTGATCTTTTGTATTGATTTTTGGTCCCTATGTTATTTATTTCCACTCTAATCTTTATTATTCCCTTCCTTCTGCTCACTCTGGGCTTTGCTGTTGCTCTCTTTCTAATACTTCAAGGTGCAGAGTTAGATAATTGCTTGTTGTTGTTGTTTTTTCAGGTAGGCCTGCCATGCTGTGAACTTTCCTCTCAGGACTGCTTTCACTGTGTCCCTAGAGTTTGGATTGTTGTGTTTTCATTGTCATTTGTTTCCAGGATGTTTTTCATTTCTTCTTTGATCTCTTTAGTAACCCAATCATTGTTTAATAGCATGCTACTTAGTTTCCAAGTGTTTGAATTTTTGTGATTGTTTTTATTGTACTTGATTTCTAAAATTATGCCATTGTGATCTGAAAAGATGCTTGATATGACTTCAATCTTCTTGAATTTGGAGATTCTTTGCCTGTGTCCCAATATGTAGTCTATCTTTGAAAATGTCCCATGTGCACTTGAGAAGAATTTATATTCTGTAGCTTTGGTGTGAAATGTTCTGAAGATGGTGATTAAGTCCATCTGATCTACTGTTTCTTTGCTGATTTTTTGCCTAGAGGATTTGTCCAGTGGTGTTAGTAGGGTATTAGAGTCCTCTACTATGATTGTATTGCTGACAATCTCTTCCCTGATATCTTCCAGAAGTTGTTTTTTGTTTGTTTGTTTGTTTTTTGTTTTTATGTATTTTGGTGCTCCTGCATTGGGTACATATATGTTAACCAGAGTTATATCCTCTTGTTGTATCGATCCCTTTAGTATTATGAAGTGGTCTTCCTTGTCTCTTGTTATGGCCTTCACTTTGAGGTCTATTTTGTCAGATATAAGTATTGCTACCCCAGCTTTTTTTAAATATATTTTATTGATTTTTTTACAGAGAGGAAGAGAGAGGGATAGAGAGTTAGAAGCATTGATGAGAGAGAAACATCAATCAGCTACTTCTTGCACACCTCCTATTGGGGATGTGCCCGCAACCAAGGTACATGTCCTTGACCGGAATCGAACCTAGGACCTTTCAGTCTGCAGGCTGACGCTCTATCCACTGAGCCAAGCTGGTTAGGGCTACCCCAGCTTTTTATTCATTACCATTTGCCTGAAAAAAATATTTTTCCATCCTTTCATTTTCAGTCTGTGTGAATTTCTTGTTCTGAGGTGGGTCTCTGGTAGACAGCATATATATGGGTCATGTTTTCTTATCCATTCAGTCACTTGATGTCTTTTGATTGGAGCATTTAGTCCATTTACGTTTAAAGTTATTATTGATAGGTACTTATTTGTAGCCATTTTTATTCTTTATGCCTGTGTTCCTTGGTCCCTTTCTATTTTTTCTTTTTACAACAGTCCCTTTAGCATTTCTTGCATTGCCAGCTTGGTGGTGATAAATTCTATTAGCCTTTTTTTGTCTGTGAAGCTAATTTCACCTTCAATTTTGAATGATAACCTTGCTGGATAGAGTATTCTTGGATTCAGTCCCTTGCTTTGCATCACTTTGTATATTTCATCCCTTTCCCTTCTGGCCTGATGTGTTTCTGTTGAGAAATCATGTGATAATCTAATAGGAGATCTCTTGTAGGTAACTCTCTGTCTCTCTCTTGCAGCCTTTAAGATTCTCTCTTTGTTGTTAATGTTTGCCATTGTATTTATACCGTGTCTTGGTGTGGGTCTTTTTGGGTTCATCTTTTTTGGAACTCTGTGCTTGTGTGACTTTTTCTTCCCCATATCAGAGAAGTTTTCTGTCATTGTTTCTTCAAATAGGTTCTCTAATTCTTCCTGTTCTTCTTGTCCTTCTGGCACCCCTATTATACATATGTTACTTCATTTCATCTTGTCCCAAAGGTCCCTTATGCTCTCCTCCTGCTTTCTCATTTTTTCTCCAGTTGCTGTTCAGATTGGGCTTTTTTCTCTACCTTGTCTTCTAACTCACTAATTCCGGCCTCCGCTTCTCCTAGTCTATTCTTGAAACCTTCCATCATGTTTTTTATTGTAGCGATATCACTTTTGATTTTTTCTTGATTCTTACATATGTTGTTCATTTTCTTGTTCATCCTGTTAATGAACTGTACAACCATTACTCTTAATTTTTTATGACATATTGCATGCCTCAGTTTCATTCAGTTCCTTTTCTTTCCTTTGGGGATGGTTTCGCTGTTTCCCATAGATACTAGCATCAAAGGGTCCAAGCACCAAGTAGCAGGGACCTGAGCCCAAGAGTCACAGGAGAGCTCAGGTTCCAAGATGCACAGCTGCTGCGTATCGGTGGGGGTACTGCACGCATTGAGAATCAGAGTCGGGCATGCTTGGGGGCCTGTGGTGTGGCCACCATGAGTCGGCAGCAGCTCTGCATGCCTGGACCAAGAGTCAGAGTCACAGGCCTGCTCATCACAGGTGTGCTTGGGAGCTGGGTTGTGTAGCTGCAGCAGGTCAGTGGGAGCCCCATGCATGTGCATGCCAAGAGTCAGTCACAGGAGCTTGGGGGCCAGGTGGCATGACCGCTGCAGGTCAGCAGGAGGCCCGCTTGTGCGCCGCTGTGGCAGATCAGTGGTAAGGGAACGTGCTCTGGACTCACAGGAGCCTGCAGCCAGGATGGCTGGAGTCTCAGTGTCCATGTGTCTGCAGCTGTGGTAGCAGGTCTTTGTCCAAAGTGGCTATAGGGTCCCAATTTGCATCTGAGGCCTGTCTGGGTGGTGGTGAGGCTGGGATCCCAGTCACAGTTGCTCTGCCCTATTGAGGTAGGAGGGGCTATCAAGGGCGGGGCCAGCAGGGTGAGGGGCTGCAGGCTGATCGGGGTGGGGTGGGCCAATCGGGGGCAAGGCCAGCCACAGGGAAGGGCCATGGGGTTGTTGGCCGTCCGCCCTGCCCTCAGTTGGGGTGGTTGAGGCCAATCCAGGGTGGGGCTGGCCAGGGAGAGGGGCTGCAAGAGGTTGGCTGCGAGCCCCACCCCCTGATCTGGCCGGTTCGCTGTGGGCGTCATAGGGACCAGTCATTCTGGTCCTTCTGGAGTTCCAGTCACTGGTTTTTTATATATATACTAGAGGCCTGGTGCACGAAATTCATGCACTGGGGGGGGGGGGGGGTGTCCCTCAGCCCAGCCTGCACCCTCTCCAATCTGGGACCCTTTGGGGGATGTCTGACTGCTGGTTTAGGCCCAATCCCACAGCGAAACATTGATTGGCCCAGAGACGCTAACTGGCATAGAATCCTGTGGGATTGGGCCTAAACCGGCAGTTGGACATCCCTCTCACAATCTGGAACTGCTAGCTCCTAACCACTCGCCTGCCTGCCAGCCTGATCGCCCCCTAACTGCTCCCCTGCCAGCCTGATCACACCCCCAACTGCCCTCCTCTGCCGGCCAATTTGGTTCTGATTGGTTGGTTTCTATGCCAGTCAGCATCAAAAGCTCCGCCTCCTAGGCAGCCATTGGCTCCTCACAGTTGACCCAGATTTGGTTCTGATTGGTCAGTTTCTATGCCAGTCAGCATCTCTGGGCCTATCAACAGGGCCTGATCAGAAAGATGGGGCTGATCAGCAGCCCCGGTTTAGGCCTGGAGAGAAATGGAGGCGCGGCTGCTGGCCAGGCCCAGAGAGAAAGAGAGAGGCAAGTGCTGATCAACAGCTGCCACAGAGGCTACAGATCAGACCCTGCTTCTCTCTTCAGGCCTCTCTCCAGGCCTGATTCGCAGCCCCATCAGCAGTCAGTGCTGGGTCACTGCGCCTGCTGCCATAGCAGGCTGTGCCACGGCAACCCAGCGCTGACTGCAGGACTGACTTCTGGTTGGTTGAGCCTCTGGTCGTGACGGACACAGGGTTTTTATATATTAGGATAGATAAGGAAGAAACCCATTCTCCTCCATATATTTCAGCCTCCCCTGTCTTCCCAAGGCTAAGATGGGAGACTCTTTCATGTGCTCCTGTGGCATCCAGTGTTGACCCATAAGCCTTCTCTGCATTGATATTGCCTCTTTACCTAACTATATTTCCCACCAGAAATGAGCAACTTCAGGGACTGTGTCTTAATCATCTTTGTTTCCCTGGAGCTAGTGCTGTCCTGGTGCACAGTAAGAACACATAACTCTTGGCTAAAAGAAATAAATAGCATACTTCTGTGTTTCATTGGCTCTATGACCTTACCAATTATAAGACACTTCAATGGTCACACTACTAAGAAAGAAAAAAATCATAATCAGAAGATATAAGACACATTCTAATTTTAGGATTGTGATCACCTTGATTTCACGCCTGAAACAGGGACGATATTACCTAAAAAGGTTGAAGACTAATCAGCATCACTTTATAAATAGACACATGCACACATAATTACACATACAGAAACTTCCCCTTTTTACTTAGTTCACTTGGCTTCTCTACCTTGAGCTTTTCCTCTAAGACCAGATGTTGTTTCAAATTTAATTGAATCGCCCTCCTATCTGAACACCAGTTAGCTAAAGATGGATAGAGGGACTCGTTTGTCCCCATTTCTTAGCTATGGTTATGTTCTGAGGCTGAACTCAACAACAAAAAGTGAAAAAAGTATTATTTGTTGCCTCTACTAAGGCAGCTTAAATGATGGGGATCAGTGCATCCAAAAGGGAAATATTTTTGCCATCAGCCAAGATTACAATAAAAGAAGCTCATTTATCATCTAATGAGTGGAAACATGTCACAGCAAAATTACTAGGTAGTGAAAAAACTGGACCGGGCTATGGCACTTTTAATCAGAAGATCTCAAAGCAGTCCCACACTGTCATCAACAAAACCTTGTCATCAGCAGGATGCAAATGAAAGTGTCCCTTTCCACCTTGTGATACACCATGAAACTAAGATCAAAAAGGTTAAGCAAATTAAGAAAAATCAAATAGTAATTATTATTATACACAAAAATACATTTATATATAAATATGTACATATACACACAATGGAATTTAAATTTGATTGAATAGAAAGCGAGATCATATATGAAAATGTGATTGGAAATCCTCAAACACCACACAAATAATAATGAGCAGTAGAAGCCTGTTATAATTCAGAGGTCAGACTTTTCAATCAAACAGACCTGGGCTGCAATCCTGGCTCTATCACATCCCTCCTCTGTGACCTTGAGCAAGTCTTACCCTCTCTAAGTGTCAAAGTCCCCATCTGTAAAATGGGAATTATAAGAAAATGTACCTCTGGGATACTGTATGTAAAGCACTTAGAAGAATGGCTGGCAAATAGCAAGAGCTCTGTAAATTTTAGCTCCTTGCATTTAACTAGATTAGATGCCCATTTACCATGCCCACATGACTAGTTCTTCCCACACACCCTGGCACTTAATTTTGCGGTGTTTTCATTTCATCACTCCCAGTTTGATTTCACCACCCTCTCTATCTAGTCTGTACCCCAGAGTCAACTGCTGCATTTGCTACCACATGAGTCCCTTTTTTGCCCCTCCTATCTCACCCTCCTACTATTTATTTTTGTAACTCCTCAGGCTGAGATTATTTCAGTGGCCGCTCAGCTCGTGTTCCCAACTCTAATCCAACCTACATGGCTCTACCTTTTTATCTTCCCAGAATGAAATCCCAAGCATGATGTTTCTCTGTTCAAAATTCTCAGTGTCGCCACTGCCAAATGAATTAACTTTTCACTATAGCACTCAAGGCATCTCACTTTGGATCTCAATCTACCTTTCCCAGTATTTTTCCAATCTAGCCAATCTGATGTACCTATTGCTATACTACATACCCCTACATCGAGGATTTTGTTCATACAATTTTCTTTTTTTTATTTATTTTTTAATTGTTTTTCAAATTTTTTTATTAAGGTATTATATGTGTACATATCTTACCATTGCCCCCCCACCCCACTCCCATACATGCCCTCACCCCCCAGAGTTTTACGTCCATTGGTTATGTTTATATACATGCATACAATTTTCTTTTTTTTAAATATATTTTATTGACTCTTCACAGAGAGGAAGAGAGAGGGATAGAGAGCCAGAAACATCGATGAGAAAGAAACATCGATCAGCTGCCTCCTGCACACCCCCCACTGGGGATGCGCCCGCAACCAAGGTACATGCCCTTGACCGGAATCGAACCTGGGACCCTTCAGTCCGCAGGCTGACGCTTCATCCACTGAGCCAAACTGGTTTCGGCCATACAATTTTCTTTTATTGAAATGTCCTCCCCATTCATCTCTGCCTTTAAAAATCCTAACCTTCTCTCTAGACCAATCTCAAATTCCACCTTCTTTACAATGTACCTTCCAGAGCCTCCAACCTCCTTTGAACCATTTATGTGTCTCTCTTTGGGACACTTCTATTTAGCCTTACCTTAGGGCTACTTCTGTCATAAGGCTTATCTAAACTCTGTCATCTATCCATGGCTTTGCTCATGCCAAGTAGACAATAAATATGCATGTTACCTCGCTATGTTTAATTGGTTATATTTGAGTACACATATTTACTTTAAGGCCCTGTATCACACATGCCCCTAAAACAAAGATAAAATCAAATCAACCCTCTGTAGTTGCTGCTGTACTTTGCAATAAAGGGTAGGTCCTGGGTTGCTAGAATGTTTACCCAACAGAAAGTCTTCATTCAGTGCATTAAAACAAGTACATCATTAGTTCATTTAACATGCAAGAAATATAAACTTGGCCTTGACCTCCACTCAGCTAACTAGAATACTACTAAAATACCTTAAAGTGAAAACTGAACACATTTTTGAGTGGTACTAGAAAAAATACTACAGTTCTTGCTATAACAGAGGGCTTGGTGAAATTCTCTGTTCATTTAATCCTTTTATATAAGCTTGTAGACTGTCAAATGAAACTGTTTTTTAAAATTATGTTTTAACCCTGTCTTCATTGTTTGGCAGTTTCCATTGCTAATGAGGCTTCTTGGATTCAAGTCAGCAAGTCAAACAAAAATGATTTGTTAAAGAAAAGTATTATTTTTCCATTATAATATTTTAGTAATGGATCCTCAAAGACTTCTCAGTTATATAAGTCTAGTCCTAAGCTCTTTGCCAGGACTATGACCAAAAAATGCTCAAGAGGTACTTGGTATTTGGAAAACATCATTCAAGAAACCCTGCCTCTACTCTGCCTCCCTAAATTGGAATTACCAAAAACTTTGAAATGATTGTGTAGCTCAATCCAATCAGAATATCCAACAATTAAAATTCAGTAATGCCAAAAAAAGGTAAATAACTGAAGATGCTGCCTTATAAAAGTAGCAGAACTATATTTTTCAAACAACTTCTTTCTCCTGCCTTTAAGTCTCAGAAAACAATCACAGAAACACCCATATTATGAATAGTTGCATCACACAGTTCATTTGTTTATTGCTCTGTATACACTCAGTGATCATCATTTCCAAATTTGCCCAGATTGCTTTGATATCACCCGATTTATTTTAAATAGAGGCAAATTCTTAAATTCTATAATCCAACTCGCATAGTGTGCATTTTCATATAAATTCACAGGCCAGTTTTTTTTTTTTAAAGAGCTTTTCCAGATGATATCACCCCTAATATTTTATTGAGACACTGTTGGCTCTGAAGCACCATGGGCAGTTAAATAAAGGTCAATATTGGTGATTGCTAAGGCCCCAGTGCTTATTGTCCTTGCCTCCCTCCACATCCTTTGAGAACTTTATGAGGCTTTAGACACTTCCTCTCACTAGTAAGAGTTCCCCTCAATGTCTTATTTACTTATAATGTTAAACAACTTTGTTCCCTGAAGACATTCACCAAATTATCAGAACTCTCCTCCAAAACCATTTCTTCTATAACATCATTGGGAATACTCACCATTGGCATTTCAATAACTGATGGTCTGGGGATAGAAGTCTGAAAAGTAACTACTTCACAGTCCAATTCACCATCTGGAGACCCAGGCATATCCGCAAAGATCTCAGCAGGCTGGACAGCAGTGTGGTTACTTGAATTCCGATTTGCATTGCCATTTCTGTCTAAATGGGTGCCGGAATCTCGCCTTTTCTCTGGAGTCCCTTCTTCCCCTTTCGGGTGACTTGGGTGTCGACATGCTTTCGCCATGGGCTGATCATAGATGGTGGAATGAGTATCAGGCACTATGGGCTGATCGCAGGGAGCATTCTCCCTCGTATTCCCAAAACAGGCCAGCAGAGCTGAACATGGAAATGGATGCATCCTTCTAGATGGAGATTTCAGTCTTTTGGCGAGCCTTGTTTTCCATGTGGACATGACCTGCAGTGAAACACGACAAAGTTCATGTTTTGGAAAGAAAAATTTCCAGGGGTTCAGATCACCTCCAGTTTCCTTATTGTAAATAGCTATTTCCTTGCCTGAAGAGAAGGACTTTCTAGTAGCTCCCCCTAAATAGATTAGAATATGGCAAGGCCACCCTCCCTGAGAGTCACTCAGTGGCCATCACCCTTCGAAAGCGCTCCTCCTGGACGATTTTGCTAAAGAAAGCTGTCTGTGAGGTATGTGGTTGGCTCAGGTTACAGTCCCCAGGCAGGGCAAACGCTTCAGTGCAAGGCAGTGCCAAGTCAATAGACAGTTGCTTCAGGTTACCTTGGAGGCATAAAGATAATGTAGCCTGATAGTATCCACTATAATAGCGTCAGCCTGTGTATCAATAACATCATAACAGCCGCATAACCTTCTTCAGTTACCCACTTCAAATATTTATTCCTCCAAACAAAACAACCCCACCCAGATATCTATCACAAATGAAGACCCCCAAGAGGATCCTCGACCTTGGCAGCTATTTCATTATTAAAATGGGAGGCAGACTTGAATCTTTTGTCTGGAGAGATCCAAGTTTGGATTTGATGTCACAAGGACTTTTCTGGATCTTTCCTGAATCTTTGCCTCAAACTTCCTGGGTTCAGGATCCACAATTGCCCCTCCTGGTAACTATAACATGTCTTTGTTAACTTGCTTTTTTACTATCATGCTGTGTCCTTGATTAATTTTCAACAACACCAAAAGAAAAACACAAATAAAATGGGCCCATGAACAATTAACACAGGTATTATGTATGGGTGAATGTGTGTTCTGTTCACCTACTGTATATATTAATTTCCAAAAATAACACCTTTTTGAACATATGTCTTCTACTTTTCAACACATTAATATGTGAATGGTGAAAAATAATAATTATAGCCATATTCTAAGACAGTGCTCAAAATGGGTATTTTTTTTTTCTCCTTAGCCAAGCATCTGCTAGGAATGTTAGAGAAATACAATACTATAATGGTTTTACCATTAATAGTGACTTTTAGGTCAAGATTTCAGGGTATATTACTCATTCTAATTTACTTGGTTGCTCTCTCTTTTAATTTAATATCAAGATGTGCTCTTAACCGACAGTAGGGGGACAGGGACATGTGCTGGGGGGTGGCTAAGGAGAGGTCAATGGAGGATAAAGGAGACATAAGTAATGCTTTCAACAGTAAAGAATTTAATTTAAAAAAAAACACACACACACACACACACACACAAAAACGATGTGCTCTTAAGCCCAGACAGGTGGTAGATATTATAACACTAAATCCCGTGTTACAGAAGCAGTAACCGATTCTTTGGAATTTCAGGAAGCAAGGTTAAGCTACTGAGGAGGGCCAGTTAAAAGCCCAAGATTCCTCCTACCCTATCTGGTCTTTGAGTCTCATTCGGCCTGGAAATCATCTTATCAACATAACATCTGTACTTGTAATATGTCTTGAATAGGCTGTTATATCCATTACACAAGAAGTCACACATGAGTTGAGAAAGAGTAAATGCAGCATCAAATGCAGGCTTTAGTTTAATCTTTACCAAAACTTAGAAATAATGTATTAAAAGCTGTCACTTACTTAGAGGATACCATGTAGCAGCCAATGTGCTACCAGAATTTCCAGTATTGAAAAATCATTCTCCTTTTAATACCCAAGTATGAGCAGTCCTATAGGGCAGCAGGAAGTCCAGGCGTTTAGCACAAGTGTTCCTAGGGAGCCCTAGAAATTGTATTTGCCTCTTTTCAGCCCTGGTTGCTTCTGTGACCTCAGACAGGGTGACTCCATGATGCTTCTTTCACTTGTGACTTCTCCCATGTCCCCTCCCTCCCAAGCATGCTTACAGTAAAACTATGCTGTAAAAAGACTTTATTGAAGAGTTAAGGATGTTAGGAAGGAATTTAAGAGAAGAAAAAAATAATTCTTAAGCCTGTTTTCATTTACTCACTCATTTACTCACTCATTTATTCACTCAACTACGTGTCAAACTAAAGGGACAGCAGTTAACAATGCCACTCTCAAGTGGCCACATTTGGTAGACTGCTCCCTGAGCTCAGCTGTATCTCTCTTCTTGTCCCCATTTGCAGCCCTGTGTGGGTTTTACCTTATCTCCACCAAAGGTCATGCCAGAGGCATTCCCCAGAGTGCTGCTCCAGCCCACCATAAATGTGACTCGTTGTTTTTGTGTGTCTTTTCACTAGTGCAGTTGTAAGTCTTTTTTTTTCTTTTCTTTTCTTTCTTTCTCTTCTTTTCCTTTTATTTTTCATTGTTTTTTATTTACAGTGGCCTCTTTTTTGCTAGTGTGGTTGCTAAGCCTCACCTAGAATAATAACATTAGCAAGTAATAGTTATTGAGTGTTTATTATCAGACATGAATCTCAGCAAATCGACTCATTTAATCCACACAACCCTAGGAGAAAGGTGATATTATTAATTCTCATTTTTACTCATTAGAAAAACAAGACACAGAAACTTAAGTAACTTGCCCAAGGTCACAGCAATGGTAAGGAAGAGAGCTAGTATTATGAACACAGGCAGCCTGGCCCCAGAGTTCATGCTTTTAACCACTATGCAATATCACTTTACACACACACACACACACACACACACACACACACACGCCAAAGAGAAACTTTCCAAAAACCTTCTATCCATCACTCTGCCTCTAGGAATTTATTCTACAAATATGTATGTGCATAGAGCTATGTCAAAAAAATGTTCATAACAGCAGTATTTGGAGTAAAAAATTTTATTGTTAATCAGTAGAAGACAAGTTAATATATAAGAAAACATCTATACCAGCAATTTTCAACCAGTGTGCAACAAGAATTTTTAAAACATGTAATATCTGACTAGTTAG
This sequence comes from Cnephaeus nilssonii, assembly GCF_951640355.1. Classification (NCBI taxonomy): domain Eukaryota; kingdom Metazoa; phylum Chordata; class Mammalia; order Chiroptera; family Vespertilionidae; genus Cnephaeus; species Cnephaeus nilssonii. The sequence goes on along the minus strand of NC_137072.1, from coordinate 27,880,687 downwards.
TCAGTGGCACTGACTTCTTTTCCCTTAGACTGTCAAATAAAATAAATGACAACAGTCAACACAACAATAGCTGTCCAGTGTTAATGCCCTGTCCTGAGACGTAAATATATAGATCATATAATAGAGTTGCATCTTATTGGTCACGTCACATAATAAGATTGCATCTGATTAGTTAATTCTTGTACCAGAAATCCTTATATACAAGTATAGGCACCAGTTTTTTTAAAAAGTCACTGTAGAACAAAAAGGGTAGGTAAATACTTTTTTAAAAATCAATAAAAATTATACCTTTTTTTCAGATCTGCAAAAAATATATTTTTGGTATGCTGCAGAATTTTAGTAATTATTTTATTGTGCCATGAAATGAAAAAGGTTGAAAAACACTGATTTATACAACTGATTGCTATACAGCTATTAAAAAGAAGTTATGTAGAGACTTCAGGTTTAATATTGTGTGCTAAGTAAGCACATGTATTCATATCATTCCCTTTCTAAGAAACCATTAAGATAACAGTAATGGATTTTTTTTAAAGGCTTAAATCCACAACACAAAAAATAGAAAGAGACCATTAATATACAAGAAAATTCAACAAACTCCTGTAGAACAAAAAGGAGACAGAATATTATTAATTAATGAGGGGGAAAAGCCAGCCTGCAGAGTAGAACTCCAAAGAAGCTCTTGACTTGGGCAGCAGTACAATGGAACTTAAGAATAGGTCTGAAAATGTGTGATTTATTGAAGGTCTAATTATGGAAATCAAAGGTTTCCTATATCCTTCTATGTCTGCTACAAAATTAATAGATAAAATGAAAATATGAATGAATAAAATTAAATTAATAAAGAAGTGAATAAGTAAATAAAATAAAAATTAAGGTGGGGTCTTAAACTATTTAAGGAACTGTCTAATCAATTCTTATCTAAACTATATAATGAACTATCTAACAAACCAATAAGAGTAGCTTGTGTGGATGTCAGTATCCAGTAATAGGGTCTTTTGGTCTATTTAGGATCCAACATAATAGCAGAAAGTTTCCTGCCAGTTAAAGTGAACGAGTCTTTTTGCTAGTGTGGTTGCTAAGTCCTGTCAGCATTCACAGAGCTCCTGATCAACGTTCAAGCTCCTTCCTCCCTTGTGTAGCAATACGAATAGATTAGAAGACATTACAAGAAATTTTAAAATAATTGCAACATCAATGACAACAACCAAGGTAAACAAAAAAGGATCCTAGCAAGGAAGAGTGAGGAAATGGCAGCTGGGTAGGCAACAATATCCGCCATTCAGAGTACAGTGTGTACAAGTATGCAGTGAACTACAACGCTCCTGGATTCTGAGCAATGGATGGAGAGTAAGGGGGAGAATCTTTGCAACTGGATACCAAGAACATTCTCTTTGAGGGCCGCGGTAGTCATAACAGGGATCCTGGAGAATTTTTGAAACATTAATTCACTCGGCCATAAAAACTGTTTACACTTTATATATAATATAACTTTATAAACACTATTTGCATTTTTTAACTTTCAGAATTAATATACAGATCAATAGTTGCACATTGATGGCTCTCAAGCAAAATTAGTTCTCCAGATGTGTTTTGTTTGGCTAATGACATTTAAAAAAAATTTATTGCACTGCTGTTAGATCACAGTAACCTCCACTCATTCAGTTCTCAAGTTTATATAAACAGAACCCTGAAGACATTAGAGTTTGTGTTCTAGGGTGCGTATTTGTTATTGTTGGTGCACAGTCTCCTTTATTCTTTTCTTTTGGTAAAAGCACCCTGATTTCCTTTGCGGGGGAACCCTTCTATGCTCTGTGTAGAGCTCCAGTCCTGGTTCCAGAAATGGGAGTTAGATAATCAGCACACCCAAAGCCTCTGCTCACAGCAGTAGGTTCAAAGTTGAGCATAAGAACACATTGTTCCAATCAGAATAAATTCCAAACCTTGATTTACTGGACTTAACCTTAAAAGAGTGAAAGTCTGAAGCAGTTGCCAGCATCTTGCCTCTTTGAAGGAAGAGCTTACCCCGATAGAACCCACCCAAAATAGCATTTAAGAAGTGCAGAGAGCCCTAGCTGATTTGGCTCAGTGGATAGAGCATCGGCCTGCGGACTGAAGGGTTCTGGGTTTGATTCCCATCAAGGGCACATGCCCGGGTTGCAGGCTCGACGCCCCCTGTATAGGGTGTGCAGGAGGCAGCCAATCAATGATTCTCTCTCATCATTGATGTTTCTATCTCTCTTCCTCTCCCTTCCTTTCTGGAATCAATAAAAATATATTTTAAAAAATAAAGGTAACTTAAAAAAAAAAAAAAGACGAAGAAATGCAGAGGGAGAAACTGTGTCCTGATAAACTTCTGGATGAAGCTTCAGATGAGGCTCTATCTGTTCCTACACTTGGGTGTTATGTGAGCAAATTAATTCCTTTCCTGCTGCATTTGTTTTGAGTTAAGTTTTCTGTCACTTGCTACTGAAAGAGTCCTAATCTGCATATGATCCATAGGTCCCAGAAAATCACAGAAAATTTCATTATGATTACAGAATAGAATAAAAACTTTATAAACCTTGATAATGGCAAAACAAAGGGAGAGCTGAGAGATTTTGAAAGATAAAAGGATTGCTGTGGAGGGGGTAATATAAGTGCAGAGAAGGAGAGGTGGAACAATATTGGGAAGAGATAGGATGGAGTGATTAGCTAAATGTTCACCTACCTTATTAGAAATTTAATAAACAATATCTAAAATTGGTAGGTAATTATCAATTTTAGAAGCAGGGCTAGAGTGAGGGGATGAGGCAGAAAATGATTCCCATCCATTATAAACCATTGCATATGTTTTATATTTATATCAGGTGCAAATATTACTTTAATATAACTTTTATTTTTAAAAAAGGAATGAGGTCAGTTTACATGTGGTGATAAGGAAAATCTCCAAGATATATATTTTTAAATTATTTATTGTTTAAAGTATTACATATGTCTCCTTTTTCCCCCATTGACCTCTCCCTGGCAACTCCCACGCCTCCCCCCCCCCCCAGCATATGCCCAACGTCTGTGTACATTGGTTATGCTCATATGCATGCATACAAGTCCTTTGGTTGATCTTTTACCCCCTCACTCGACCCTCCCCTGCCTTCTCTCTGAGGTTTGACAGTCTATTCGATGCTTCTCTGTCTCTGGATCTGTTTTTGTTCATCAGTTTATGTTGTTCATTATATTTCACAAATGAGTGAGATCATGTGATATTTATCTTTCTCTGACTGGCTTATTTCGCTTAGCATAAAGCTCTCCATGTCCATCCATGCTGATGTGAATAGTAAGAGTTCTTTCTTTTTTTACAGCAGCATAGTAGTCCACTGTGTAGATGTACCACAGCTTTTTAAAAATATATATATATATTTTCATTGATTTCAGAGAGAGGAAGGGAGAAGAGAAAGATAGAAACACCAATGATAAATCATTGATTGGCTGCCTCCTGCACCTTCCCCTACTGGGGATTGAGCCTGCTACCCTGGGATGTGCCTTTGAATGGAATTGAACCTGGGACCCTTGAGTCCACAGGCGGATGCTCTATCTATTGAGCCAAACCAGCTAGGGCTGTACCACAGCTTTTTAATCTACTCATCTGCTGATGGGCACTTAGGCTGTTTCCAAATCTTAGCTATTGTAAATTTTGCTGCTATGAACATAGGGGTGCATATGTCCGGTCTGATTGGTGTTTCTGATTTCTTGGGATATATTCCTAGAAGTGGGATTACTGGGTCAAATGGGAGTTCCATCTTTAATTTTTTGAGGAAACTCCAATCTATTTTCCACAGTGGCTGCACCAGTCTGCATTCCCACCAGCAGTGCACAAGGATTCCTTTTTTTCCACATCCTTGCCAGCACTTGTTGATTTGTTGATGATAGCTATTCTGACAGGTGTGAGATGGTACCCCATTGTCATTTTGATTTGCATCTCTCAGATGATTAGTGACTTTGAGCATGTTTTCATGTGTCTCTTGGCCTTTTGTATGTCCACTTTCGAAAAGTGTCTATTTAGGTCTTTTGCCCATTTTTTTATTGGATTGGTTTATCTTCCTTTTGTTAAGATGTATGAGTTCCCTATAAATATTGGAGTTGAGACCCTTACTGGATATAACATTGGCAAATCTGTTCTCCCATTCAGTAGGCTTTCTTGTTGTTTTGTTGATGGTTTCTTTTGCTGTGCAGAAGCTTTTTATTTGGATGTAGTCCCATTGGTTTATTTTCTCCTTAGTTTCCATTGCCCAAGGAGCTGTATCAGTAAAGATATTGCTATGACATATGTCTGCTATTTTGCTGTCTATGGCTCCTTCTAAGATTTTTATGGTTTCCTGTCTTACATTTAAGTCCTTCATCCATTTTGAGTTTATTTTTGTGTATGGTGTAAGTTGGTAATCTAGTTTCATTTTTTTTGCATATGTCCAATTTTCCCAACACCATTTATTGAAGACACTGTCTTGACTCCATTGTATGCTCTTGCCTCCTTTGTCAAATAATAATTAAGCATAATGAGTTGGGTTGATTTCTGGGTTCTCTGTTCTGTTTCATTGGTCTATATGACTATCCTTGTGCCAATACCAGGCAGTTTTGAGAACAGTGGCTTTGTAATACAGCTTGATATCTGGTATTGTGATGCCTCCAACTTTGTTCTTCTTTCTCAGAATTGCTGGGGGCTATTCAGGGTCTTTTTTTTTATGCCATATGAATTTTTGGAGAGTTTGTTCTAGGTCTGTGAAATATGCCACTGGTATCTTAATGGGGATTGCATTGAATCTATAGATTGCTTTGAGTAGTATGGACATTTTAATGATGTTGATTCTACCAATTCTTGAACATGGTATATTATTCCATTTGTTTGTCTTCCTCTATCTCTTTTGTCAACGTCGTAATTTTCCAGGTACAGGTCTTTTACCTCCATAATTAAGTTTATTTCTAGGTATCTTAATTTTTTTGTTGCAATGGTAAATGGGATTTTTTTTTCAGTTTCTCTTTCTGTGAGTTCATTATTGGTGTATAAAAAAAGCTATAGATTTCTGGATGTTAATTTTGTATCCTGCTACATTGCCAAATTCATTTATTAAGTCTAGTAGAGGTTTTTTGGTGTGTTTTTTAAAAATATTATTATTGATTTCAGAGAGGAAGGGAGAGGGAGATAGAAACATCAATGATGGGAGAGAATCATTGATTGACTGCCTCCTGCACACCCCCACTGGGGATTGAGCCCGCAACCTGGGCATGTGCCCTGACTGGGAATAGAACCGTGACCTCCTGGTTCATAGGTCAATGCCCAACCACTGAGCCACGCCAGCTAGGCAAGTCTAGTAGTATTTTGATGGAGTCTTTAGTGTTTTCTATGTTCAATATCATGTCATCTGCAAATAATGAGAGTTTTACTTGTTTTCCAATTTGGATTCCTTTTATTTCTTCTTGTCTATGGCTAGTACTTCCAGTACTATGTCGAACAGGAGTGTTGAAAGTGGGCATCCCTGTCTTGTTCCTGTTCTTAGGGGAAATGGTTTTACTTTTTGCTCACTGAGTATGATGTTGGCTGTAGGTTTGTCATATAAGGCTTCTATTATGTTGAGGTATGATCCCTCTATTCCCACTTTGCTGAAAGTTTTTGTCAAGAAAGGGTGTTGGGCCCTAACTGGTTTGGCTCAGTGGATAGAGCATCAGCCTGTGGACTGAAAGGTCCCAGGTTCGATTTCGGTCAAGGGCATGTACCTTGGTTGCGGGCACATCCCCAGAAGGGGGTGTGCAGGAGGCAGCTGATCGATGTTTCTAACTCTCTATCCCTCTTCCTTCCTCTCTGTAAAAAATCAATAAAATATATTTTTTTAAAAAAAAGAAACAAGAAAGGGTGTTGGATTTTGTCAAATGCTTTGTCTTCATCAATTGATATGATTATGTGATTTTTGTCTCTCAATTTGTTTATGTGGTGTATCACATTTATTGATTTGTGGATATTGTGCCAGCCTTATATCTCCAGAATAAATCCCACTTGGTCATGGTGTATGATCTTTCTAATGTAATGCTGGATCCAATTTGCTAGAATTTTGCTGAGGATTTTAGCATCTATGTTCATTAGGGATATTGTCCTGTAATACTCTTTCTTTGTAGCGTCTTTATCTGGTTTTGGGATTAGGGTAATTCTGGCTTCATAGAAAGAGCTTGAAAGTGTCACTTCCTCTTGAATTTTTTGGAATAGTCTGAGGATGATAGGTTTTAGTTCTTCTTTGAATGTTTGCTAAAACTCCACTGTGAAGGTGTCTGACCCAGAGCTTTTGTTTGCTGGAAGTTTTATTACTGCTTCAATTTCCTCCATAGTTATTAACCTATTCAGATTTTTTATTCTTCCTGATTGAGTTTTGGAAGGTTGTCGTTTCTTCTAGGTTGACCAGTTTGTTGTAATAGAGTTGTTCATAGTATTTTTTTTTACAATTCTTTGTATTTCTGTGGGGTCTGTTGTTATTTTGCCTCTTTCATGTCTGATTTTGTTTATTTGGGTTCTCTCTCTTTGCTTCTTGGTGAGCCTGGCTAGAGTTTCATCATGCTTGTTTATCCTTTCAAAGAACCAGCACTTGGTTTCATTGATGTTTTGTATTGTTTTTTTGTTTTTTTTTTTGGTCTCTATGTCATTTATTTCCCCTCTGATCTTTATTATTTCCTTCCTTCTGCTCACTCTGGGCTTTTCTTGTTGCTATCTTTCTAATTCTTTAAGTTCTAGAGTTATATAATTTATTACCAGTTTTTCTTGTTTTTTTTTGAGGTAGGCCTGTAATGTTATAAACTTCCCACTCGGGACTGCTTTCATTGTGTCCCATAGATTTTGGATTGTTGTGTTTTCATTGTCATTTGTTTCCAAGATGTTTATTTCTTCTTTGATCTCTTTGGTAACCCAATCATCTATATATATAAAAAGCCAGTGACAGTAACTACTAGAATGACGGGTTGCTATGATGCCCACTGTGGCCAGCCAACCAGCCTGATCAGGGGCTGGGGCTGGCCGGCCAACCTCCTGCGGCCCCTGCCCCCAGCCGCCCTGCTCCTGATCAGCCTCTCCCACCCTGATCAGGGGGCAGGGCCAGCCTGCCAACCTCCTTCTGCCCCTCCCCCCCGCTGGCCCCACCCCTGATTGCCACCCCCTACCCCAATAGGGGGCATGGCCAGCTGGCCAACCTCCAGCAGCCCCTCCCCCCAGCCAGCTCCATCCCCGATTGGCCCCACCACTTCGATCAGGGGCAGGGCAGGCCGGCCAACCACACATGGCCCCTCCCTCAGGCCACTGGCCCCCATTTGGCCCCCCCACCCCATTCTGGGGTGAGGCTGGCCTGGCCACCACTCACAGCCCCTCCCCATGTCTGGCCTCACCCCTGATCAGCCCCCACCACCCTGATCGGCCCACGGCCCCTCTCCCCAGCCAGCTCTGCCCCTGATCATCCCCCCGACCCCAATCAGGAGTGGGGCCCACCAGCCAATCACCCGCAGCCCCTCCCGCCACCAACCCAGCCCTGATGTGGCCCCGATCAGGGCGGGCTGGCCAGCCAACCTCCCACCATCTTCTCCTCCCAACATCTTCTCCTCCCAACATGCCTGGCCCTGATCCTCCCCAATTGGGGCCAGGCTGGCTGGACCCCACCCATGCACGAATTTGTGCACTGGGCCTCTAGTTGTTTAATAACATGCTACTTAGTCTCCAAGTGTTTGAATTTTTGTGATTATTTTTATTGTACTTGATTTCTAATATTATGCCATTGTGATCTGAAAAGATGCTTGATATGACTTTAATCTTCTTGAATTTGGAGATTCTTTGCCTGTGTCCCAATATGTGGTCTATCTTTGAAAATGTCCCATGTAGTTCTATTTTTAATTTTTTGAGGAACCTCCATGCTATTTTTCACAGTGGCTAAAGCAGTTTACATTTTTGTCAACAGGGTACATGGGTTCCCTTTTCTCGACATCCTTGCCAACATTTGTTATCTATTTATCTATTTTCTTTTTTATGATAGACATTCTAACAGGTATGAAGTGATATATCATTGTGGTTTTGATTTATATTTCTCTGATGATTAGTGATGTTGAACACTTTTTCATTTACCTATTGGCCAATTGTATGTCTTCTTTGGAGAAATGTCTATTCAGTTCTTCTACCCATTTTTAAATTGGATTGCTTGGCTTTTGTTGTTGTTGCTGTCATGGAGTTTTATGTGTTCTATATATATTTTGGATATTAGCCCTTTATCAGATATATGGTTTACAAATATTTTCTTCCATTCCATAGATTGTCTTCTCATTTTGTTGTCTGTTCTTTTGATGTGCAAAAGCTTTTTAGTTTAATGCAATCCCACTTGATTTTTGCTTTTGTTGCTTGTGCTTTTGGTGCCATATCAAAAAGTTGTTGCCAAGCCTAATGTCAAGGAGTTTTTCCCTATGTTTTCTTCTAGGAGTTTCAAGTATTATGGTAGTCTTTAATTCATTTTGAGTTATTTTTTTGTGAGCAGCGTAAGATAGGAATCCAATTTCATTTTTCTGCATGTAGTTGTCCAGTTTTCCCAACACCATTTACTAAAGAAATTGTCCTTTCCCATTGAGTATTCTTGACTCCCTTATCAAATATTAGTTGATTGTATATGCAAGAGTTTATTTCTGGGATCTCTATACTGTTCCATTGGTATGTGTCTGTTTTTATGCCAGAACCATACTGTTTCTAGTAGAGTTTGAAATCAGGAAGTGTGATACCTCCAAAATATATTTTGAATGACAAAAGCAAATTGGAAATTAAGTCATTAATATGTGTGCATGTCTATAAATATGGACATATAAATGTATATATATGTATGTGTTTACATTTATAGAGAAAATTTATGGAAGTGTACCCAAGAAGTTAGTATCTGCCTCTGGAGAAAAGACATTAAACATCTGGCCTATAACCCTAGACGATTTAGACCAGTAGATAGAGCGTCAGCCTGTGGACTAAAGGGTCCCAGGTTCAATTCTGGTCAAGGGCACATGCCCGGGTTGCAGGCTCAATCCCCAGTAGGGGGCGTGCAGGAGGCAGTTAGTCAATGATTCTCTCTCATCATTGATATTTCTATCTCTCCCATTCCTTTCCTCTCTGAAATCAATAAAAAATATTTTTAAAATATTTTTTAAAAAAACATCTGGCCTAGGAAGATGACACTTTTCCTGATATACCCTGTTATAGTGTTTGACTTTTTTTTTAACCACATGCAAATATTAATTCTTCCATTTTAAAAAGCTAATATAGAAACATCCCAAGATGACATAGCACCAAAGTAATCATTTCTAGACAGGGACTCAGAAGTCATAGATTTGGCTCACATGATCTGTTCAAAGAGAAGATCAACAGGTTGATGTTAGTCACCTAAGAGTGAATGAAGTTATTCCATACCATCATCAGAATTTCTTAAGAATATTAGTCATTTTCCATATAAGACTTAGAGGTAAATCACTATCGTTGTGACTCATTTATTTAAACAATATATATTAAGAACCCAATATATAGCAGATTTGGAGTTAAGTGCTGCTATGGGGATATGAGTCAAACAAGAGAGGATCCTTACTTTCTTGGAGCTCAAAGGCCAGTGGCAGCATATGAGCATGCTAAGTGCAATAAAGAAAACCCACTGGCTTTCGGAAATAAATACTGATTGTGTAGGGAATAATGGCTGGTCCCCTGACATTCACTTTCTCCTTTGGGATCCCACTCATCACTGTTCTGATACAGTTGCCTTAGGAGGCACTGCCCTCTCCTTTATAATCCCAGCCCAGGAATAGTCACATCTATCCCTTCTCCTACACAGTTCAGCTGATACTAGTCTGTGATTGTGATGGTTGATTTTATGTATCAACTTGACTGGGCTACAAGATGCTAAGATAGCTGGTAAAACATCATTTCTGAGTACATCTGAGAGAGTATCTCAGGAAGAGATTAGCATTTAAATCAATGAGCTAAGTAAAGAAGAACTACCCTCCCCAATGTGAGTGAACATCAGCCAATCAGTTGAGGGCTCAAATAGAATAAATAAGCAGAAGGGGCAAATTTGCTCTCTGTTTGAGGGGAGACCTCCAACTTCACCTGCTGTGGGATGTCAGTGTTCCTTATTCACAGGCTTTCAGATTTAGATCAGGACTTACACCATTAGCTCCCTGATTCTCAGGCCTCTGAACTCAGACTGAATTACACCATTGGCCCTCCTGAGTCTCCAGCTTATAGATGGCAGATCATGGGACTTCTCAACCTCATAACTGTGTGAGCCAATTTCTCATAATAAATCTTCTCTTATATCTGTCTACCTCTCTATCTGCCTATATCTATCTATCTATCAACCTTATTCATTATGTTTTGCTGGAAAAGCCTAAATAATATACTGGTGTTTGAACAAACTTTACTGATTTTTTAAAATATGTCTTTATTGATTTCAGAGAGAAGAAGATAAAGGGAGAGATAAAAACATCAATAATGAGAGAGAATCATTGATCGGCTGCCTCCTGCATGCCCCCTACTGGGGATCAAGCCCACAACCCAGGCATTTTCCCTGACCTCCTGGTTCATAGATTGATGCTCAAACACTGAGCCACACCAGCCTGGGCAGATTTTACTGATTACAAAAGGGAATTTCATCTCTCAAAAAAAAAACACAAAAATGTTGTTTTTGTTTGATTTACTGGCTGCTAGATAATATCATTGACAGTGTCCCAAAGCCCCAGGTTATCCCTTCAGGGTCTCCCAGGGCTTCCTCCCTGCCTCCTATCTGTCCAGTCTCCAAGTGGCAGTTTATATCTTATCCCTTCATGCCATCTAGACTCCTTAGAGACTGGGCTTAAAAGACAAAGCCCTGAGAAAGGAAGGAGCCCCCTCCCACTCCTGAGAACCACTTTTCTAGTCATTTCCTATCCCGGTATGATTGACATTGAGACTTCCCCTCTGCCCACATCCCACCAAGACAAATAATAACAACAGCATTCATGAGTTCAGTATCAGTCTCTGAAAGTAGCAAGGGGGGTTGGCTTCCTTCTAAGGGTGGAGGAAGGAAGGTCACCTAACAACGAGAGGGGTTATCACTGTTCCACCATCACCAGTTATGTGGTTCTCATCAGCAGATGGCTGGTTGGTGACCCACCTTCAAAACTCCATTTTAGAGTCTGTTTCCTAGGACCACTCTGACAAAGAACTGTTCAGATTGGGTTCCTTGGCAGGCAGACTCTGAGTCAGAGATTGATATGTAGAACATTTATTGAGAAGTACTCAAGGAAATAGGATTGGACAAAGAGAGAAGATGAACTGCAATGTAGTTACATCAAAGGCTTCAGCTGATCCCCTGAGGAACTCTGGAGCTGGGATGGCTCTCCAGAGTTGTTCCAAATTCAGCACACATGGTTGGGCTTTGATACATATACATTGACAAGTCATCAAATACAGCCTGCCCCAGAAAGGGAGCCTGACTTTGGACAAGGTAGCTCTTCAGAAGAGAGTAGTTCTGGAAGAGGAATTTAGTTGACAGCTCTAAACCACTCACATTCCCAGCAGTTGGGAGAATAAGAGCTTCAATCCTGAAGGAGGTATCATATTACATCATTCATACAGACTCCCAGGAGCTCTTAAAAGCACTTTGAGGGAGGCGAGAAGGCTGGAGCTGTTATATAATGGATAGAGAGGGTACACCCAGAGATATACATACTATGTAGATACAATGGTTACCCTATTCTTATAGTCCAGGTAATAGAGATTACACATAGTTTGTTATTTGCCCCTACCTTTCACAAAAACCCTGAGACTAATATATACAGAAATAAATACATAAACATATTATATGTGTTTTATATACAGAAATAAATACATAAACATATATTATATACAGAAATAAATACATAAACATATTATATACACATATAATATGTTTATGTATTTATTTCTGTATATAATACATGTATAATATGTTTATACTGGCCCATATGTATACATATATTTCTTAGCTCTATCACTGAGAGGACCTAGACACTCTGGTGGCAATGAGCACACCTAGTTCCAATATCCTGGTTTCTAAATACCATTCTCAAATTAAAGGAAACAGGGCTCTTTGGAGGAGTGATTAGGACAAAGAAAATACCAGATGAGCCTGGAGCATCTTTTGGTAACCAAGAGTAAGGACGTCATAAAAAGAAAGGTGGCATGTTAAAAGAACACAAAAGCCAACCTGGAAGAGCTCCCAAGGTCTAAATCTGGAACAAATTAAGTAATAAAATAAATAATGATGATATTGGGTTATAATCCAAAGCTCAAAATTAATACCCACAAGACCATACTGGTATAAATAAACAATTGAATAAATAAATAGAAGGGAAAGGATAACTCTTCCTTACACAAGAACACAAATTAGTAAAGGTAAAAATGAGGGAGGTAGAAAATCACCATTGAATACCACATGTACTGAAGAGAATTACTGTGGAATAATGGATCATAATTCCCCAAAGGAGAGGATTGGCCACCACAATATTTACATTTTCCCAAGGCAACATATTTTGGTTAATGATCAGTCGGGGGCTAAGCAGGCAACAGATGGTACACTCAAAGGGTGAAATTAAAGGTGCTTAATGGAGAATTTATACAGAGGTGTGAGGAGGTTTAAGGGAACCAACCAGGAAAGGCAAAGCATTCTGACCCATGGATCTAAACAGACAAGGGGAGGTGCCATGGGCCCAGAAGTTGTCTTTCTTGACAACAGAGATGGAGCCCCAGAAGCAGGGTTGCCTCATAGAAACTGTAGTTGCAGCAAAATGCACCTACTGCCAAAACTGCAGAGACTCAAGCAGGGAATGGGGAAAATAAATACCCAACCTGCCACTCTCCTGCCCTCTGATCTCCTATTGGCCAAACCCAACAAGAAGTCAGAAGTCAGGCAGTCCACAGAGGTCAGCCTCCAGGGACACACAACAGGGCAAGGAACATAAAGAATGCTTCTGGTAGAACAAATGGAGAATATGATTACACTGATCAGGAAAAAAACACATGAATTTTAATTTCATTAATATGTGTTATGGGTTAAACTGTGTCCTCCCAAAATATTTGCTGAAGTCCACCCCTCAAAATGTGACCTTATTTGGATTTAGGGTCATTGCAGATGTAATTAGTTAAGATGAGGTCATACTGAAGTAGAGTGGTTTTTAATTCAATATGACTGGTGTCTTTAAAAGAAGAAGAGTCAGAGACAGACACACAGGGAGAATGTCATTTGACTACAGAGACAGAGATTGGAGTAATGGGTCTACAAGCCAAGGAATATCAAGGATTATCAGCAAACACCAGAAGCTAGAAGAGCCAAGGAAGGATTCTTCCTAAAGGTTTCAGAGGGAGCATGGCCCTACCAACACCATGGGTTTGGACTTCCAGCCTCCAGAACTGTGAGACAGTGCATTTCTGTTGTATGTAAGCCTTCGTACTGCCTTGGGACAGCAGCCCTAGGAAATGAATACAATGTGTTTATGTGAATCAGAGAAGGAAATCATAAATTTTGACTTCTGCCACATAGAGAACTTTCTATCTAGTGAAACCCACAATTTTCCTAATAGTCTTTGTATTTCACTTTTGGGACATCCGCATTTGAAAAAGTAAATAATTTCAAAGATTTCAAGGTTTTGTTTTTAAAACGTATTATCATATCTACTGGACATCAGCAATACTATGCAATAAGAATTAATATTGACATGGACTGTTACAGAACTCTGCTTCAAAGAGCAAGTTAAACTTCATATACTTCATTTTATCATGCAAGAAATGGACTGATAACACATTAAAAATGTCAATAACTAAGATGAATATTGAATAGCTTTTTATGTTTACTCACAATTACCAGAAAATTTAAAATTTAAAAACAATTTTAAAAACAAATTTAAAATTTCCCAAGCAGAAGTTAATCATTTTATTCTATAACAGTTACCCTCACCTTTTATTTGATGTTATTTTTACTGTCTCAAGCATCTTATGGTATCTGATAGCATATCTAGTGAGAAGACTGAAGCAACCACAGGCTGCATCTACTACCTGTAGTGGTCAGGGAGTAGCAAAATACAGATCTAAAGTGGAAGCAAATATGTTTTTAAGATTTATTAATAGATTGCCATCTGCTGGTTGGAAGATCACTTCTATGACTTCTATGTATGAACTTGTTTCTCTTAAGATGTCAATGAATGATAAAATAAGCATGTTTAGGGCCATGGTAATGCATTTAAAATAGTAATGGGCTATAAGTCAGGGGCCTCATGTCATAGTCCCAACACTGTCAGTGAACACATGGCCATGCACAAGCCATGAAGTCTCTCTTGGCTTTCATTATTAAATCATTTTAATTGATAAAATCACTTTAATTAATAAAATGATATCCAACTGTCTGATTTATAAACACATCACCCCCTCAATTATTGTGATACATGAGAAATTTGGTGAAATTATTATATGTGTGCCTTATCAGCAGCATAAGAAATTATTCAGAACTAGAGGCCCAGTGCACGAAAATTTATGCTTTTGGGGGGGTGTGGTTCCCTCAGCCCAGCCTGCGCCTTCTCACAGTCCAGGAGCCCTCAAGGGGTGTCCGAGCAGCGGGCCCTGGCCTCCCCCCATCATCCCTCTGCTGCCGTTGGTCACCCCAACCCCCTCCCCCCATCGCCGTCCCCTCCCTCTGCCTGCTGGTACGCCTTGGCTGGCCTGGTGCTGCCTGCTCACCGGCCCGCCCGCCGCTGACCAGTCCTTCTGCCACTCAGTCGATCTGCATATTATGCTCTTATTATATAGGATAATCATTCAGTGTGGGGTCACTAGGGTGCCTATCAGGGCACTTGTGGATTTGTCCAGGAGTTCCCACTCTGTGAAGCTTTGCCTTGGGGGTTTCCAATTTCCCATGCCTTTATGAACAGACTCTGAAATGATCACTCTGCTTTTCTAAAACCACTTTCATATCACCTTGAAGAGTTGAGCTCAGAACACAATAGTAGAAGCCCTCGTGCATTTTTGAACCTCGGTATCTAGTTTTCTCTTCTTTCACCTGAAGCATGCTAGGGCCTGAAGCTAACTACCAGAGACTGTAAGTAGATGCAACCAGCATCTATTAGACTTACAGATTGTATTTCAAAGCCCCCTTCTCCATTGCCTTTGTACAAGTGTCTCCCCTGAAAATTGGAAGGTCATTATATCATTTTTCATAACCATTTGTTACAATGGCTATGATTTCAAGAGAAAGACAACTAAAAAAATAGTTTTAGCAAACTAAGGAATTTGTTGGCTCATATAAGGGAGTGTAGAATGGGCTTTGGGCAGGATTATGCATGAGTATCCACATGTACTCTCCACTGGCCTTTTCCTACCACCACTCAAAAGTTCTCAAGTCATTCCATAAGTGAATGAATTCAAAATCTTACCCTTAAGTAATTCTGTGAGTTTTTCTACATTTATCTTGGGTATCCAGGAGTTAAATTTATCTTTTTGTCTGAAAGTTATTCACAGAGTACTCTATTGGTTTAGCCTTTTAGATCTTGGTCAGCTCTCAGTCAGGTTATAGTAATTTATATTTTCTCACACATTCACAGACCTAGTTACAGGTGTTACCCATTGTGACCAAGTTACTAAGAATTCCATGTACTTAAAACTATTAATATGAGGGGAAAGAAAAATATAATAAAAGGAAGGCTAACAACTCCTTGCTTTATTCTAACCCACTCTAATAATAGTATTAAAAATACAAAATTACTCAATACATTTTTTACCAGAGAACGTGAATAAGAACTATTCATTTTGTTCTCTGATCCTGAAATACTAACCTAATTTTAAATTTCACATATATATATTTTTTTCTACCAGCAAATATAGAGAAAATTCTGAATTACTTAAAACAAAAAAATTTAGACATAGAATAGATCACCAAAATTTCCTTAAATTGTTCCTATTTCTTTATGATGTTATGTTGCTTAAGATGTTAACAGGATCTCTCAAAATAATACTATGAAAATCCCCCACCCAAATACAGCAACTTACTTTTGTGACATCACTATATAATTTATAGCAGAACCTTTGCTTTTTACAGTTTCCCACTTTCTTAAAGTATTAGATATTTCTAGTAACTTTAAAAATTATTTATTATATATTTAATGTTACACAACCTAGGAAATGGATATTAAAACCTTCTAGAATTTCACTACCCTGGGACTAATATAATTTCTAGTCTTCTTACTTGAATATTTTACCTACCTCATAGAGTATATACAACTTATTAACCCTATTTTCTTCACTTATTAGAAGTATTTCACAGCGTTACAAAGTCTTTACATTATTGTTTTCTATTATATGTTGTATGACTACTTTCTGCTTTTTACTATAAGAAAAACACTGGGAGAAGAATTTTCATGAATACAGACTTTTCTCTATATTTAGATTATCCCATCAAGATATTAACACAATAATATAAATATTTTCATGGTTCTTGAAATTGTCAAATCTTCTAAAAGAATGTATTTTATTTCTTCTTAACAGTAAACTCATTGGATATGAATAAAGCACTAAGCAGAAGATTGCATACAAGATTTCTACTAGCCAACAATCCTTTTTAATATGACTCAAATTATAGGTTTTGAAAATATTTTAGTTTTATTCAAAATAATAAAACATGTATTAGATATTTTTTAATTCAGAGAAATACAAAGGGAAAACAAGCAAGCAAAATAAGGCCACAATTTACCTGCTCTGATTACTCGGTTGACATATTTTAATAAAAGTAATATATGTATTCAGTGAGAAAATGTGAACTACATAGAAAAAAAATGCCACATTAAAAGTAAGAAAACCTCACATAATTTTCAATCTTCTCCCCAAAGCAATTTACAGCTCAAATTTTTGTTCAAAGTATAGAATCTATCTTCTTCCTGGGGCAAAGGGGAGAATTTGAAATACAGAAAAATATACAACAGAGGTATTTTTAAATATATATTTAAATAATATGTATAGGAAAATGAAGGGAAAGAAGTAGAGATGACTCTTTTAAGATATTATAAAAGGAAACAGAAATATGAGGCAATAGCTGGTGATTGGGGAATTTGAGAATAATTTTGTTTGTTTTTTGGTGGGAGATAAAAAGGCAGATTTTTCTAACAAGTCAACAAAAAACAAACAACCCAATTAAAAATTGAACAAAGCACTTGAACAGATTTCTCCAAAGAAAATATACCAATGGCCAACAAGCCCATAAAAATATGTCCCTCAAAATCACTAGTCATTGCAGAAATGCAAATCAAAACTACAACGAGCCCTGGCCAGTTGGTTGGAGTGTCATCCTGTACACCAAAAAGTTGCAGGTTTGATTCCCAGTCAGGACATATACCTTGGTTTCAGGTTCAGGCGTGTACAAAAAGGTAACAGATGTCTCTCTCTCTCTCTCTCTCTCTCTCTCTCTCTCTCTCTCTCCAAAATCAATAAGCATGTCCTAGGATGAGGATTAAAAAACACACAATGAAACACCATTGATGGCAATTATATTTTAAAAAGCAGAAAACAATAGGTGTTGGTGAGGATGTAGAAAAACTGGAAACCTTGTACATTGTCAGTGGGAATACCAATATAGTGCAAACACTAAGGAAAACAATGTGGCAGTTCCTCAAAAAGTTAAAAATAGGTCTACTGGATGATCCACCAATTCCACTTCGGTATAAGAATTGAAAGTAGGGACTCATGGTCATAAGAGCATTATTTTCAACAACAAAAGGTGGGAACAACCTAAGTGCACATCAATGGATGAATGGAAAAACAAAATGTTGTATGGATCTGGGGTGATGGATTTCAATAATCCATATCCTATCTAATAAAAGAGTAATATGCAAATTAACCATCGCTCCAACACAAAGATGGCGGTGCCCATAGCCACAAGATGGCGGCGCCCAGTCCTCACAGCCCTGCTGGAGTCCTCCAGTTCCATGGAGTGGCCGCTGAGAGCAGGGCCTGCTTGGCCGTTGCTGCGGCGACCCGGGAACAGCCAAGCAGGCCCCTGCAGACAGCAGAGAACCACAGGAAGCAGGCCTAAGCCATCAGTAGGACATCCCCTGAGAGCTCTCAGATTGGAGAGGGTGCAGGTCGAGCTGAGGGACCCCCCTCCCTGCCCCCCGTGCACGAATTTCATGCAGCGGGCCTCTAGTAATGGAATAATAATCCATATAATGAAATATTATTCAGCCTTAAAAAGGAAAGAAATTCTGAAACATACTACAACATGAATGAATCTTGAGGACATTATGCTAAATTGGTCACAAAAAGACAAATACTATTATTGCACTTATATGGGTTATCAAGAGTAGTCAAATTTATAGAGACAAAAAAGCAGAATGGTGATTTCCAGGAACTGGAAGGAGGAGCAAATGGGCAGTTATTATTTAATGGTACAGAGTTTCAGTTTTGATAAAAAGTATCCTAGCCCCAGCCGCAGGCTCCTAAAAAGTTTGTCCAGGGGAGACAAAATGGCAGCCGAATAGGCAGACGGGTCCAGCACCTTCTCACAGAACAGATAGAAGAAACAGCTGAATTGAATAATATCCACCCAGAATTGGCAAATTAAACCCAGCTGGAGAGACAATCCACAGACAGAAAGACCAGGCTCCTTCTAGCAGCACAGCTGCACCCAGCCTTGAGCTCAGCAGGGAGACAAAGATTCAAAATACCTCCAGGGAGCCCTGGGGGAATGGGTTGAGGGGCCATTTGTCCTGGAAACTAATACAGAAACACCACCACCTAAAGGCCGTGTCAGAAATAGATGCTTGTGTAAATATGACTGAAAACAGGCAGAAAAACAAAGTGGGCAGATTGGTCCCACCTGGCTGAAACCAAGGCAGTGGCATCTGACACAGAGGAGTGGTGGATTCTTGGGAGCTTCAACACGGTGCTGACTATCTAGCAGGAAGCTGAGACATGACAGAACAGTGGAGGGGGGTCTTAGACCAGCCCCCAGGGGACATTAAATACTAAGCTGAAGTGAATGAACTTCACTACTTTACTTTTTTTTTTATCTTTTACTTAAGAAACTAAAAACTTATTTCTTTTCTTTATTTTTATTATTTTTATTTATTATTATTATTATTATTATTATTATTACTAGAGGCCCAGTGCACAGATTTGTGCACTGGTGGGGTCCCTTGGCCTGGCCTGCAGGGATCGGGCTGAGGCCAACAGTCCAACATCCCCCGAAGGGTCCTGGAGTGCGAGAGGGCACTCTGCAAAGTTGCTGTCATTCAGCAGCTCCTATGTTGAGTGTCTGCCCCCTGGTGGTTGGTGCACATCATAGCTACCGGCCAGGCAGCCAGGCTGCTGGTAGCTTAGGCTTTTATATATATAGATTTTTTTTTGGATTAGTGCTCTACATTCTATTTTTATTTTTATTTTATTATTTTTATCATTATTTTACTCTATCTCATTTTTTCCTTTATGCCAACCTTTTCTTCTTTACTTCCCCCTTTTTTATCCTGTTTCTCTTCTCCTGTTTCTGCTTTAGTTTTGCTCTCTCCTTTCTTTTTACTCCTTGTTAAAAATTTATCTTCTTTATCTGCTCTATGGATGCATTACTATAATAAAAGTCTCTGTTGGCTTACTCATATATCTAATTTCCTCTCCCCTGCTCCAAGTCAAAGCACCCTTCTCTTTTCTCTTTCTTCACTAGCCAATTTTTTTCTTGTTATTGTTGTTTGTTTGTTTGTTTTTTTGTTTTTGTTTTTTTCATTTTATGCTTTTGTTTTTCCTCTTCTCAACTTGTTTTTTTCTTCTACTAATTGCTTAATTAGTTTCACTCACCAAACTCAGGGCTATCTGCTCCCTACTCTATTCTCCTTTTCCAAAAATAGATGAATATATAGATAGGTAGATTAAAGAAAAGGGAATTTTTTAATTTTTAATTTTTATTTATATATATAAAAATTTATATATTTTAATATATATTTTTAATCATTATTATTTTCTTAATTATTATTTTTTTATTGAGTATTTTGTTTTTTACTTTTCTTCTTATACACTCATTCTCTTTCTACCTCCTCTGAATACTGAATCGGGGCCATTCCCCCATTCATTCAATTCCTTTACCTTACCTTCTGGAAATAAGCTCTGTCTCTTCAGATTCAGTTCCCCTCCTTTTTTTCTGGGTGTTTGTTGTTTGCATTTTTTGGTTTAGTTGTTGGTTTAGGGAAGTTTTCCCACCATATACGTATATTTTTCCCCTTCTTTTTTCTTCTTTTTCTTTTCTCTCTTACCTTTTTTCCTTTTCTCAATATCATTTTTGCACTCTTTTCTCTCCCCTAATTCTCTTTTCTCTGGTGGCCACCTTCATTTGGGGTTATTGGTGTTGTGAATACACTCGTGTTTTGTTCCCTCTGTGTTGTGTCATGTTGAGTTGTATTTTGTGCCTTTTGGTCAACATGGTAGAGACTGAGTCACATAACCAGACACCCTGAGAGGAGCAAAAATGGGGAGACAAAGAAATAGCCCCCATACAAAAGAAAAGGAGGAATCACCAGAAAAAGGAAGTAAATGAAATGGAGGCAAGCAATTTGTCAGAGAAAGAATTCAGAGCCATGGTCATAAGCACACTGAAAAGGATGGAAAACAAATTCAACAACATGTGTAAGAATCAAGAGGAAATGAAGGAGAACCAAGAAGAAATGAACAATGACATAACTGAAATAAAGAACACAATAGAAAGCATCAACAGTAGACTAGAGGAAGTGGAGGACCGCATCAGTGAGCTAGAAGACAAGGTAGGAAAAAAACACCCAAGCAGAGCAGCAACTGGAAAAAAAACAAAAAACTTAAAAAACAGGAGGAGAGCCTAAGGGAGCTTTGAGACAACACTAAACGAAACAACGTCCACATAAGAGGGGTGCCAGAAGGAGAGGAAACTGAACAAGAAATAGAAAACCTGTTTGAAGAAATAATGACAGAAAACTTCCCTGATATTGGGAGAAAAAAAAGAATTCTAAAGATGGAGGGTGGTGATGGTCCCACAACTATGTGAATATCACTCGACTGCACACTTAAGAATGATTACAATGGTGTGTTAGTTTGCTAGGGCTGCCATTATAAAATAATGGCACAGACTGAGTAGCTTGAACAAGACATTTATTTTCTCACAGTTCTGGAGGCTAGAGTCCAAGACCCAGGTGGCAGCATGTTTGTTTGCTTCTGAGATATCTCTCCTTGGTTGGCAGATGGCCACCGTCTCTCTGTTATGTTTACATCATCTTCTGTCCAATTATATTTGTGTCCTAATTTCCTCTTCTCATAAGAACACCAGTTATATTGGATTAGGGCCCATTCTAATGACCCCATAGTAACTCAATTATTTCTTTAAAGGCCCTTTTTTCAAATACAGTCACATTCTGAGATACTGTGAATTTATCTTCACCATGTGAATTTCAGGGGAACATAAATCAACCCATAACAAATGGTAAATTTTATGTTATATGCATTTCACCACAACTAAAAACTTTAAAAATAAAACCAGTGTACATATATGTTAATGAGAATGATCCAAAAGAGGGGAGGTGCCCAAGAATGCAGTGAAGAGAAGGATTCAGGAGCCAAGTACCCAAGTAGGTAAGAAGGGGTTAGCATGGACTGTTCATCATTCCTAACAAAAGAGAAAGCAAAGTATCTAAGTCCAAAGGAGAGAAGGTTGGTATATTTGTGGGTAAAGTCCAGGATGTCCTCTTATGATCACGTCAATTATTCAATTGGAATCAAGGACAGCAGCTGAGAGGGAGGACCCCTGAGAAGGTTCTGGTATTTCGGGAAAGAACAGATGCAAAATGGTATTCTCTCAGTGTACAAGAGTTAACTGACTAGGGAAATCAGGTGGGACTGCCAGGTGCACTGAGGGCTCCCTAAGGTTGACAGTCATATAGCTGACGTGGGACAGTCCTCAAGGCTGGGAACCTATCTCCAGCCACATTCAGCTGCTCAGGTGCAGGGACAGAGCCAGCCAGAGATAGATTTCATTAGGGTTTTCCAGGAGAGTACTGGGCAAGGATCAAAGGAGTTGTGGATATATGCAGCATTGATTATACCATTGCTAAGCTTGGTGAGAAGGGAAATAATGGTGTGGGGCAGGGGTGATGGATTTCAATAAAGAAATTGAGCAATAACCAAATGCTTGTTAAATGATAAAAGCAGCAAACTCAGCAAACATGCTGAGATGATACATGGCTTTAGTTCCTCCTGGTCCCTTGTCACCATCTCCCTTGTATGTTCCTTTCTTCCTTCCCTTGGAGTTTGTATACACAGCAATGCATTTTCTATAAAAGCTGAAAAGTCATTTATGTTTTAATCAGATACTTTCTTTTTGGTGAATAAAATGTTCCAGAAACAAAATTCTCAAATCCCTAAGGGTGAAATTTCAAACCACTAATAGATAGTAAGGAATAAATTTTGGGCAGAATACCTAGAATATACCAACATGTTCATTAAATGAATGAAATATACAGATGACATGCCAGAACAGTGCCCTACACTGGTGAATTTTTATGGACATGGACATAAGTAATGGGAAAATCACTGGGTCTTTAGAGGAAATACTCAAAGGGCTGCAAAGCTAACTTAAACTTGGACTAGAATCCTTTCATTGGTTAGGTGGTAAAAATTCCAAGGAAAAAAAAGCTAATTTACATATTCTTCTACCCCCTTTTCTTCCCCTGGCACCAATATAGTGTTATGTAACCTTTGAGAAAATATTTACAAGATGACCAAGCATATGGTCAGTGGACCAGCCAGATGAACTGACACCAACATCAAAGGCAGGACAGAAGGGATGAGCCCATGAATCACTGTGTGCACATCTCTTAGCGTGGTGATCCTCCACAACCTCTGAATCTATTCTAGAGCTTCATTTGCTCCCCCAAACACCTCAGCACAGAGAAACTTCAATGACGTAGCACTTAATAGAAAGGTTTGCGTTACTGTTTGCCCCAGAATCTGGGCTGCAGCTAGCCTCTGCAGTAGGTGACTCATTCTGATCAAAGAGTGAGGAAACTTGTTTCCTGGCTTCTACTCCTGGGAAGAAAGGGGCTGCCAACACAGAAGTGCCCACCAGGAGGAGTGCATTGTCCACAAGGTTAGAGTGTTGTGTACCCTGGCAGGCGTGCTGACTGCTTTATGGGGATGTTGTACTGCCAGTGAGTCTCAGGGGAATCAGGAGTGGTACCCAGAGGGACTCTCATCTTCACCCTGCACTGGAAGAAAAGAAGGGAGGGGAACCCCATAATGTTAGTGCCTTTCACCCAATGTGCACAGAATTAAGACTGGAAGGACCTATTCCCAAATGTAAATAGTTATCTTTACCTGATGGGATTACCAGTGATAGCTATTACCTTATTTTGGCTTATCTGCATTTTCTGAATGTTATACAGTGAATGTTTTCCTTTTGAAAAGGGGTGGGAGAAAGAAAATGTTCTTTAAACATCTCCCACTTCATGTACATTAGCTGGGTTCATCCTTGCGCAACAATTTTCTAAGGAAGGGGAAGCTCACATCACCATCCTCAGTTTGCAAATAAAAAACTGAGGTCTTGAATTTACAACATCATTCTGCACTGGCTTATGGTTATTGCAAGTGAACTAATGTCATAGACAAGCTTCCTTTTTGATGCCTCCCTCCCACTGGCTAGTACAGCCCACCCATTACCCTGAAGCCCTCTCATACCGTCCATGCCCTGTGGCCTGCTGAGGTTGCTGTCCATTGTTCAGTCAGTGGCTAGTTGATAGGAAGAATAAAGGGCAGAACCCTTTATTCTGAGACTCAGGGTCTATATCCAAATCAGCAAGAAGCATCAAGGTGGCCTGCTTTCTCCTGCTTATGGCCTCTCTTTGAAAAGAGAATCTTAGAGACAAGAAGAAATTAACTAGTTTACCAAAGATCACACAGCTAGCAAGGGCATAGCTATTATGAAAACCTGACATTCTGTCTGTAGAGATCTCTCAGTTAACCACTAGATTATATCCCCTCAGTAAAATCATCAGGATTTCATTCAAAATGATGCAGGCATGGAACTCTTGGCTAGCAGCACACCACCAGAGCTAGGAGAACCTCTTGGCTCTTCACCTGCAGTAGCCAATGTGAGTCAAAGCACCAGGGCTGAGAAGACAGCCAGCATGGATGGGAGACTGGTTGCATCCAAAAGAATTATTCAAACACATTGAAAATAATGGGAGCCAGGTTTCTCACTGATGAAGGATTGTACAAATATGGAAAAGGAAAAGGCTAGAAAACTCATGTGATATTGGATTTCAATTGGAGGCATTGGCATGAACATAGGTTTTCCAAAATATATAGATACAGATATAGATAATGCATGTATGTGTGTATGTAGCTCTATCCCCTGAGAATACCTAGTAGCACTGAGCAATTGCAATGCCTAAATCTTAAATTCTAAATATTATTCTCAAGCAAAAGGAACTAGGTCTCCATGGAGAAAGGGTGATTCCAAGGCTGGAGCAGGGAATATATCAGATGAGCCTGGAATTTCTTGTGATGGGAAATATGGAAGCTCTCAAAGAATGATGGAGACAGGAACTTAAAAAGGGTCTCACTGGCCAAATCTGGGCCAGTTTGAGTGTCAAAGGAAACAATGCTGGTAATGAATTATAACTCATTCAATAAAGCAGGGATCCATGAATCCATACTGATATAAATAAACAAGAAGGGAAGGCTCTATGTTATAGTAGAATACCAACTAATAAGTGTAGAAGGAATGGTAGCATTATATAATTATCTATCAACCATCTTAATAATAATTAGGTCAGGTAAGAAGCATCTGTGGATGCCAAAGTTCATGCATAGAAGTATAATGGGGAACCAGATATTTATCCAGCCGTAAACTATCTCCCCCACAAAATAGTAAAACCTTAATGAATATTTATCCATACTTATTAATATTCCAACCTCATATTTATTAGTTTATTGGAGAGAAACCTGACAGACACCATCTTAACCAAGTGGTAAAAGTCAACATCACTAGTAATAAATTAAATTCACATCATGTACCTTCTGATAACATGCACTGAGAAGAACACACCATCATTTCTGTCATCTTCCCATAATATAACTGAATCTAATCATGACAAAAATTAGACAACTCCAAATCGAGGGGCATTCTTCAAAGTAACTGCCATCTACACTTCAAACATGTCAAGGTCGTGAATGATAAGGAGAGACTAAATGACTTGTTCTAGACTGAAGACGACTAAGGAAACATGTTCAGTTCTGGAATTATAAAGGACATCATTGAGGCAATCAGTGAAATTTGAGTAGGGATCTTTAGATTAGAAAATAGTATGGTATCAAAGTTAATTTCCTGATTTTGATGGAATTCTGTGGCTATGTAAGGAATGTTCTTATTTTAAGGAAATACACATTGAGGTATTTAGAGGTAATGTAGCATCATGCTTTTGCAACTTAATTTCAAATGCTCAAGTAAAAAATAATATATGTAGAGAGGGTAATGGAATGGAAAAATAACAATTGGTGAATCTGAGGGAAGGTATATAGGACGTCTATGTACTATTCTTGAAACTAAAATTTTTCAGTAAGTTTAAAATTATTTCAAGGTAAAAGTTACCCCCAAAGAAGTATAAGACAAAATTCAACACCAACTTTTAACAAAAATAAATAATACATGAGTGGAGAGAGAGAAAAGAAGAAGGGGGAAAAGAGAAAGGTGTAATTTGGGACATTTTTCTATGCTTATGCACATACACAGGAGTTTTGTTACTGTTTTTTTTTTTTAAAAAAAAAATAGGATCACACATACAAACTCTTCTACAGCTTGCTTTTTTCACTTAATATCCTAGTGATCTTTACACATCAGTAGAGATAAATCTACCTCAGTCTTTCAATTGAAGCATAGAATTGCCTTATTTTGATACTTTCATTTTTAAACCAATTCCCCATTAGAAGATATTTAAGTTGCTACCTAATGCTCATTAAAGCATGTATTTTTTAAAACAAAAAACAACATTTTACTAATAGATAATATCATGTACTTAAAGTCAGCATGTGAATGACTGCATATCATAGGAGGAAAATAATCTTCAGACTTGGGTTACCCAAGTATTCCAAAGTAATGATAAACTCAAGGTAAAGTTTGTACCAATGAACAAAATCACTAAGACCCTTCAATGGGGCCTGAATATTTCATGTGCCTATCTCTGGCAGTGCAACTAGCAAATTTTCAAGGTGTCTCTTTTCTTTTTAACAGTCTATTCTCTTTTAATTTAAGAGGCTTCTGTCAGCCTACTTAGGAATGGGCATTGCAATTTCTTCCCTTGTCTGATGACTATGCATGTTTCACAGAAGGCATACACATGTGAAATTATTTAGGCATATTCATAATCAGCAAAAAACATAATCAGAGGAAACCATTTTGTCTGTGGTGTTTGTTGCTAAAAAACAGTTTCTTCCTTGATATACTCCTTGGAAATAACAAAGTTTCTGCACACATGTCATTATTCTGTAATTAGAAGCGGGAAGTGGGAGAGGTTGCCATGAAAGAGCATAAGCTTCCCAAAGCAGATAAGGCTGGGTCAGAGGTATTTGCAGAGCCATCACTCTGCCAACATCCCGGGGAGACATTAAGCACAGTAGGAGCACAGCTTAAGCTAGGACAAGCATCCAAAGCCTTGGACATTTCTCTTGCAAAACTGACCCCCAAGTTACCTGGCATCACTGGAAGCACAAGACATGATTTATGTGCATAAGCAGAAGGTAAGCTTGTATACTGTTATTTTTGTGAGGCTTTTGATTTTGTACATTGGGGCCAATGAAGCTAAGAGGAAGGCTATCCTAAGAGTCCTTCCTCCATTTCCTAGGAAGTGACATACTTATCAAAGAGTCAAGATCTTAGGAATAAAAAGTTTATAAACGCCACTGCCCCAATCATCCCTCAACTCAAGCTACATGTTATTGGTCACATTAAAAACATCAAATCGTCATCATTCTTATAGCTGGGGGGAAATTGCATTTGAGTTCACTGCAGTGGCTATTACAAGCTTCTAAGTGGCTTTGTTTTTTAATGTAATATTTACTCATGAAGACTTACGTTTAAAATTAAGGCATAAGTAGGCTTTTAACTAGAGCACATCCATAGATACCCATTGACTTTCCCAAGCACTATATTGTGTGTTTTCCCCTCCCTCCAGAAGAGAAATATATAATTTAGAGTGTGCTCCAGTAAGTATAGGTTAGGTGAAAATAATTGATACTACTATGAAAACAAGAGAAGTAGGTCAACACCTATGTTCTCTAACAATTTAAACAAATGAAAAACAACTCTTTCAAAAATAGGACAATAGGGTATGATATTATATTATATTATATTATATTATCTTTCTTACCTAATAGAAAAAGAAAGACAGGTGGGAAAATTACTAATAGTCAAACTAGTTCAAATAAAGCACAACCCACAAAGTGCTTCATTTGAGATTGCTGAGTTTCAAGAATTTTAATAGGCATTCTAGAGATATATGCTGATGTATAAATTTCCCAGGTGTTTCCAGAGAATCAACTGATGTGGCTACAATAAAAAGATCCATGAACATATCCATCATACTTATTGTTGTTGGACAAGACAGTTGACCTAAATTCTCTTGCATCTCACATGACGCAATAGCCTTGTGGAGGTGTGTAGAATTAAAGGATGCTCCAGAAATATTGAGTCACCCTAAATAAAAGAGCCAACTATTGATCACAAGTGCCATTCCAGAACACATTATATTCATTACTAGAGGCCCGGTGTATGCAAATTCATGCACTGGAGGGGGGGGGAGGTAAGGGGGGGCGTTCCTCAGCCTGGCCTGCCCTCTCTCACAGTCTGGGAGCCCTCAGATGCGGGAGGTGACCCAGTGATCAAGGGAAGGCGACGCCCCCATCACACCTCTGCTGCTGCCACTGCCAGCAGTGCAAGCCTTGGCTGGCCCTGGTTACCTGAGCCTCGGGCGGCCCTGGGCGGCTGGGGAGCTGAGGGCAGGTCCAGCTGCATCATGCACCTGCCACCCCCCTCCCCGGCGGGGCTGAAAGGACTGTGGGACTCCAGTGGGGCTGAGGGGACTGGGCGCTGCCATCTTGTGGCTATGGGTGCTGCCATCTTTGTGATGGTATGACGGTCAATTTGCATGTTCTCTCTTTATTAGATAGGATTTATCAAATTCCAATCACTTGAGGTCATTTTTATTTGACTCTTTTTAAAAAAGAAAAATATTTTTTAATTGATTTCAGAGAGGAAGGGAGAGGGAGAGAGAGATAGAAATATCAATGATGAGAGAGAATCATTGATTGGCTGTCTCCTGCACTCCCCATCGAGCCCACAACCCAGTCATGTGCCCTTGACCAGGATTGAACCTGGGGCCCTTCAGTCTGCAGGCTGACACTCTATTCACTGAGCCAAACTGGCTAGGGCTTGACTCTTTCTTTCAATCCCTTTAAGAACACAAGGTGTGAATATGCCGGCTTCCCAAAGATCACTATATTTATTTTTAAATATGTTATTATTGATTTTAGAGAGAGAGGAAGAGAAAAGGATGAAGAGATAGAAACATCATCGATCAGCTGCCTCATGCACACTTCCCACTGGGGATCAAGCCGGCAACCCAGGCATGTGCCCTGACTGGAAATAGAACCAGCCACCTCTTGGTTCATGGGTTCACACTCAACCACGGAACCACACTGGGTGGGCCCAAGGATCACTTTAAAGTCCTACTTTTCAAATCATCAATCTATCTCACCCCTGAATTTCTCATTCTAAAAATTACATCCAATCCAGAAATCAAGTGACCTGAATTCATTTCCAGGCTTTGGTGGGCAAGTCACTAAATGTTGCCTCTGCCTCACTTCCTCATCTATAAAATGGGCCAATACTCACCATGCCTTCATACAGAACACTGTAACAATAAATGAAATCTTTAAAAGTGCCACTCAGAGTCAACTAATATCTATTGAGGTATTTACCCTGAGCTAGACACTCTATTACATATTTTATTTATTTCTCCCCATTTAATCCTCACAATCACTCAGTTAGGTAGACATTACTAGCTACATTCTAAGATAAAAAACTGAGGGTCAGAAAAGTTTAATGACTCTTCTCAGATAGCACAATTAGCCATCGGCAAACCGAGGGCTCAAATTCTAATTCAGTGCTCTTTCTGTCTTATTATTTCTACTTCTATCTTTGTATATTCAAGATGCCCTTACAGTAATAAGATTTTCCAATAAAATGAAACTTTTGGCAACTACCAATAAACTGCATTATAGAAAGCAAAGGGGACTGCAAAGGTCATTTGCGAATGGGTCTGAAGCAGGCTCTTGAGCACTTACAGCCTAAGGTCAAGGTTCTGTGACACTGAACTTTCTGGGAAAGCAAAAATATATACATATGAATATAATTTGGAAAGGAGAAATCTCCAGACTCCTTTCTGAGAGAAACAAGGAATGTATTAATTTAGGACTGAGAAGGAATAGAGATATATAAGAAGTAAATATTTGGCTGAAATAGAAGAATCGGGAATGAGAACACCTAAATTACTGAGATAGATGCACATTCTGAGATAGTATCTATCAGGTGAGCAAGTTCACTGCCTGCTAAAAATTGCACAGACCAAGATCCCTCAGAACATATTTATAGCTGTTCTGTCACTAAGGAGCCAACATTTGATCTGTTCTTTCCAAAACAGGTTTTAAAAAATTCAAAAGGAAAAAAGGCAAGAGCCCTGTAAACAACATCTTCTGCAGCTCCTGTAAACATTGCAGCTACAGCAACTATCAGACAGCTGGTTGCAAAGGCTGAGCAGACTTTCAGTCTGATGAGAAAAGTCTTCAGGGTGGTGGTGGCAGAAGGGGGGAGCAGCTACTCCTTTCTGCTGCTTCGTTGTCATGACCTGAAGAAGGGAAACTACAGCTGACCCACCTGTTTGAATGGAAAACAACATGAAATGTGCACATTTCCTCGGTGGATATTTATGTCTATCCTGCACTATGCTCAGGGAAGGCTTGTAGCCCGAGAAGGAAGCGAGGCACCTAGAGTCCTAATTCTCTGAGGCCACGCAGCTGCTTTTCAATTCCTTTCTAGAAGAAAGAAGTCCTGTCTGTGGGAGACTAGTCCATGGGAGGTAGAGGTTCTATCTAAGGAGGCCCAAAGTCTTAATTAATGATTAATAACACCCAAATTGGAGTCACCAGAGAATGGCAGTGCCACAATCTCTCATCCAAGATTCAGAAACCCAAAAAGCTCCAAAAATAAAAAGTTCCTTTTTTGTAATTCTTTGACAAGCAAAACCTGACCTGACTTCTTCTGTTGACAAAACCTGGTCTGGATTTATGGGAGAGTGTTACAGGGTGCTGCCCCAAGCTCCTAGGGGATTATGAAATATTTAGTATATGCACCATAGTATCTTTTCAGAATCTGGAAAAAGCTATGAATTCCAAGAATACCTTTGGTAATGGATGTGGACCTCTATTCCATATCCTTATGCATTCTTCTTGTTTCTTTTGTTCTAAATACTGATTAATCCATCTCTTCCACAGTATAATTCAACTAATCTACAGTATCTTAATAAACAGGGATATGTTCACAGAACATGTTCAACTTGCCGGACCGGGTATGTTAACTTGCAGGGTCAACCACAAAACTTTGGAAGCGCCAAACTGGGTAGGCTGAGCTTAGCACACCAAGAAAATGGCACCGCTGGCAGGAAGCTGGCAAATTAGATATATAGATAGCACCTAGGACAGCCTCACAGGGAAATCACCTAAGAAGTTTTTAAAAATACTGCCATAAAACTGATCCTCTTCACTGACACTAACAACCTTACTTCCAGCAACTACCACATTTAAAATTTTAATATGTCAGTCTCACACATTAAATTTTTAATTTAAATCCTGGTGAGCTTTAGAAATTCAGCACCAGGGGTGCCTGCACAATCCAAATTCTCAAAATTTTTGTAGGTGAAAAGCATACCTAAAAAACCCCAGAAAACATAATAATATGTACTATTCATTCTCTTTTCTAGTTCTCTCTTGCTGGAATTATTTTATTTCAAACACACTATAAAAGAATGGGCACCTGACAATCAGTTCTTCTGAATGAGAGTCGATGGATAAACTCGGACATCTGCTAGAAGACATGTATCAAGAGCTGCTCAAGCTCACAGATAGGGCCTCTGGATCACAAAATGCTCTGCTGTTTTTTAGGGATCTCATAGTCAAATATTTTCTTGTCCTACATGCCAAGCTACTTTGTTCTAAAGTTAACCCTCTTCAGTAGAATGTGGATTACAGATATCCATACTCAAAGAACTACAGCTTTTAAACTGTGCTCCAAATGTTATATCTAGTCTCCCATGTGTATTTAGGAAGCAAAGTAAAGGGCTGTCTGCTTGGAATTTTTGAAATTTAGAGTAGATCAGGAATAATGTCTGACCCAGACCACTGCTGTTTAAATGCAAGTCTTTAGCCCAGAGTTTTGTCATGTCTGTCAGAATGTCTGACTTCTTAATCTTTTTTTTTTTAATTTCTTTATTGATTAAGGTGTCACACATTTGTCCTCATCCCCCCATTCCCATCCCACACCCCTCCCCACGGATGCCCCAACCCCCTGCTGAACTTAACCATTGGTTAGGCTCATATGCATGCACACAAGTCCTTTGGTTGATCTCTCCCCCCTCCTCCCCCCACCCTCCCCTATCCTCCCTCTGAGGCCCGAAGGTCCGATCGATGCCTCCTTGTTTCTGGTTCTGTTCTTGTTCATCAGTCTATGTTGTTCATCATTTCCCCTAGATGAGCGAGATCATGTGTCACTAGAGATATACTTATATGAACTGAATGTGAGATGAGCAATAATAGTTATGCTGACAGTCAAATGAATCAGTCTGTAGTGAGTTTCTTTCTGGACCAACAGTTCTTTTGAGACCCAATATCAATGTCCACCAGTTCCTTATGTGTACATGTCGGCATTGACCCCTCTGCTCTGGATGGTGGACAAATGGTGGTAATGCAGGTTCGATTCCCTCTGGTTGGGTCTCGGCCGGACCCAGGGGCACGGCTTCATCTGGACCCAGGGGCACGTGGCCTCACCCGGACCCAGAGGGTGCGTGGCCTCACCTGGACCCAGGGGCGCGCGGCTTCTCCCGGACCCGGGACCCAGCGTCACCCGGAATCAGGGGCACATGGCCTCACCTGGACCCGGGATCCAGCTTCACCCGGACCCAGGGGCGCGTGGCCTCTCCCAGACCCAGGGGCGCGTGGCCTCTCCCAGACCCAGGGGCGCGTGGCCTCTCCCAGACACAGGGGCACATGGCCTCACCCGGACCCGGGATCTAGCTTCCTCCGGACCCAGGGGCGTGACTTCTTAATCTTATGTACTTATAGATTTTGGGTAAAAGCACACCAAAAATGCATACACATACACCACACACACACACACACACACACACACACACACATACACATACACATACAACACACACACACACACACACACACGAGAAAGAGAGATTTAAAATAAAAATAAAATAGAAAAACAGTTGCTACTTCTTGACAAACGAAAAAAGAAGACATAACTGCCTATATTTATGAAAAAGCAAATAGCATGAAAGGGGGTGGGGAGGGGAAAGGCTGCCCCAAAGAGGCTGACTCGGTGCAGAGGCAGTCTTTTCATGCCCTCTGCCTTCTGGAACAGGGTTCCAGCAGCCAACTGGGCCAGGGTTTAAAATGGAACCTACAACTAGGATATGAAGCAAAAAGATACGAGCTGAGTCCCTAAGAACTCTGTAGAAGTGCCATATTTACTCTGGACTGGCTACCTCTGGACTACTTTTACATGAAAGGATCAATGCTTGTGATTTTGTTGTTGTTGTTTTGTCATTATGGTTGTATTCAGCTCTATCATAAACCTGACTGATTGAGACTGGCAGAAGGAAAAAATACATCACAGGATCCATGACTCAGGCCTTTGCTACTTAAAGTGTGGTCCCTGGAAGACAGCCTGGGCATCCCTTGAGGCTTGCTAGTAATGCAGACGCTCAGGCCCCTCCAAGATCTACTAATTCCAAATCCCCATTTTAACAAGATCCCAGGTGATTTGGATGCACAGTTTGAGAAGTTTGAGTAGCACTGACTTAGATTAAATTCCCTTTGAGAAACTAGACTAAATAGCATGGGTTTGAATGACTTGCTGGGCAGTATTTTTTTTAAATATATTTTATTGATTTTTTACAGAGAGGAAGGGAGAGGGATAGATAGTTAGAAACATCGATGAGAGAGAAACACCGATCAGCTGCCTCCTGCACACCTCCCACTGGGGATGTGCCCGCAACCAAGGTACATGCCCTTGACTGGAATCGAACCCGGGACCCTTCAGTCCGCAGGCCGACGCTCTATCCACTGAGCCAAACCGGTTAGGGCAAGGGCAGTATTCTTATTACCTAGATTTATATCCTGGGGGAAAAAAGACCCTAAAAAATATGACCTGATCAGATGTCAAACATACTTTTTCAAATAACAACTTTCTCAATAGAAAGAAAACATAAGTGTTAGGACTCTAGGACAATATAATCCTTAACAGCCATTTGTAAGCTTCCCACCACAGGAAAACAAAGGCCAGGAAAAACTTGCTGGACACCAGGAATCAGACCATATAAGGAATTAAAACTGTCCTAAAGACACCTGATCGCACATCCGCATTCCATCCACATTCTAAGCCCACCAACTCAGCCCCCTGACCACTGAGAACTCCACTCCCCAAAAGGACTCCCAGTCAGTAATTGCAATTCTTTAAACGCACAAGAAGTTTTGAATCATTTAATTTTAGTTAATTTTCAAATAATTTTCTACAGCAGTATTTTAGATATAATTTACATACAACAAAATACCCAGATCTTCATTTTACTACCAGATGAGTTTAACAATGATATTCACCCATGTAACCACTATCAAAGCATAGGGGGGTCCCATCACCCCAGAAAGTTCCCTCAAGTTGCTCTGTAGACATTCCCCACCTCCACCTGCCACACAGAGGCAGCCACTTCTACAGCAGATCTCCTTCTTGTGTGACCAGAAAATGGAGCCAAAAATTATTTTTACAATTTAAAGCTGATAAAATAGCAGAGAACCATAAAGCTCCATGTTGCCTGCATGTGCCCTTAATATGTTTTAATCCTCTATTAAAAGCTTATCTACTGTGTGATAGAAAGGCATGCAAAAGACCTTGAGTTTTGTTCACTTGTGTTGATACAATTTGCTAAAACATTGGCTACACTTGAGTGGATTCTTGATCTATTTCCTTTAAGGAGCTATAAACAAGTTTTAAATAGGTTTTCCTCTTATGGGAGACTCTGATTTCAAGTAGTGCCTCCTGCCCTCTAATTTCTGATATCAGAGAGAACTAGAAAGTAGAACGATTTACAGTTGAAAATACAATTTACTTTAAAAAAACAAACAAAACTTTTTATTATGCCAAGTTATTATTTTGAGTTGAAGTGCAGAGTTAATAAGCTAAACATTGTTCCTTTTGTCCTAATCCAATCCATTTAATTAAATATTTGTTCACAGAGGGGTCTGTGAGCATTATCCTCCTTCTTAGAATCAATTTACTACATCAATTTTTCAATAGTTTGCTTTTCCCAATTTTAGGAGGTAGCCAATGATCATTTACACAGTCCTTAGAGGAAAATTATGAGAAAGGCACTTTTAGGTTTTGGTACACTGCAAATGTAAGATACCCCTAATAGTAACACTTTTACTTACAAACCCAAGCAACCAGTCCTGAAGTGTCATATCAAAACAAAATGTATGCGACCATGCACAGTGCAATTCCTGGTTACTCTCAACCAGCTCATCCATATCCTAGGGACTCATTTTGTCTCTAATTACAACCAATGGTGCCCCAGCATTCGAGGGTCAGAGCTCTGTCCTGGGGTGCGTTGCTGCATACTTGGGTGCCAGCTCCTTGATCAGATTCACGTAGTCGGCCTTCTCCGCGCAGGCCCTGCATTCTTCTCCCCAGCTGTACAGGATCTGTTTCAGCTCTGCCACTCGCATCTTCCACAGGTCCACTGATGCTAAGTCTAATTTCTTTTCTAAATGACAAAAAGGAAAAACACAACTTTTAAAAAACAACTCTGAAACGTTTAGAAAGGCAAATGGTGTTACTTAATCTGGGTGCTGGCAACCTTATGATCCAATGTGGAGAACAGTTCCAATTTCTATGGAAATCAAGAACCTAAAGAAAGTGTATAAATACAGAGCTATTGGGATAAGTTGTTCCATCAGACTTTCTCTCCATGGAATTATACTTGCTTCAAAACAGGGGTTTCAAAACTGCTGCTACCGCCCCATGCCTTCTCAAGATCAACAATCCTAAAATAACAGCAGCACATTCTAATTGCTGCTCCTAAGGTAAAAGAAGGGAACCAATAAGAAGGGATGCCTTGGGACAAACTGTGTGTGGCCAGCTGAAATCCATAGGCCATACATAACTAAAAGTTATGGCTCACTTTTTATATAAAGATACATCTTCAGTAAAACAGACATACATTTACAAAGCACTATAAAATCTTTAAATACAAATATATAGAAATTCAAACATGTGAATATATTTAGGAGCATTTTTATTGATCCTTATTTGTTTTTGCTTAACCTCGCCTGATCCCCCACCCCTACTGGAATTACTAATTTATCACAGCATTCACTTACAGTCCTTTGGGGGATACCCACTGCTCTATGCTGGTGCTTCAGTGCCAGCCAATCTAGCTTTTAACATTCTTGCCAATAATACTTGACACCAACATCTAACTCCTTTAGCAAGACTACCATTTCCCTGTTTACAAATTGTCTGTGGAGAATGTTAAGACTCAACTACTTCTCTATTGTCAAGCCCCAAAACAGAAAAATAAATTAAGCTTACCTATAATATACTTAAGATTATAATTCCCCTATCAGAAAGGAGTAATTTTCCTGAAATTTATACAATGTTTTAAGTCAATTATATCTCAATAAATCTGGAAAAAATAATAAAAGTTGGATTTTAAAGCATTGTTTATTTGAAGGGTCAGATGCAGATGAAAGGGTTAGCCACCCTTACATTTTTATAGTGATCCCCATCCTTTTAAGATACAGAACAAGCAAAAATATTATTTCAGGTCAAAAACCAAATGACACCTTCCTAATTGAAAACATATCCAACTCTACACTTACCTTGATCATACTTTCATGGATGACTTAAAGAATTCCTTTAAAAGTAGAAGCATTTATAGCCCAAATTATTAATATCCCACAACTCAAAGGCCCCTGTTCAATCTCAACTTTCTTGCCAACAATAAGTAGGGAACAAAAAATTAGGACTAGTTGTTTATTCAAGATAAATGGTTGAAGGAGAAATATACTTTCTTTCAAGTGTCAGTAGTTTCCTTGAGCTTTCTAAAGAACTTGGAATCTGGTATTAATTTTAAAAATGGGAAACCTCTATGACACCCCAAAAGTACAAGAAAAAGGTTGGTACTAAAATCAAAACTAGTTCATGGTTCCCCAAGGGCCTCTAGTGGCCACCATTCCCCAAATACTAGTAAATACTCATTTCTTAATAATATATGATTAATTTTTCTATTATTCAAGGAACCTAGTAACATCTCTGGCACATAATAGAAGATATTCAAAATAAAGTTGTTGAATTAAAGAATCAGCATAGGTTTGTCCCTTTCAAGACTATTGTGTATATGGACTCAGTGATTCTAGCCTCTACTTCATTACTTGAAAGCCAATAAAAAGGGATGCCTGTTCCATAATCACTACCCTGGAAGTTGGACCTGCCCTTGGCAAATTGAGAGACCTGGGGTTTTTTGGTACCATCCAACCTTAAACCTATTTAAAGCCAGCTATGTAGTTATGGTCCACAGGCATATTACACAGCTATGTTAGAAAATAATTTGGAGCTGGGTGCTAATTAGGTAGTTTACAATACTACACTGGTATGTAACATAAAACAATGACTTCAACAAAAGAAATGGGTCTCTACTGGTGGAATTTCAGGTATTAAGGCTAGGCTAAGGGAGGAATCCCCCCAGCATTTATCATACCTACTCAATCTACCTAAAAAGGCTGACCCAAATAGAAAGTTTCAGTATAAGAATAGATTTATCTATGTGAAATGTATAAGGCCAATGATAATGATTTAAATAAGACATCTTTCTGTCCTCACTGTTTATTTTAGGCACCCTCAATAAGGCTATTTCATTGGCAAAACCTGATTTGAAGTGAATAATCTATTTCCCAAAATTTAAAGCTGGCAGAATAATAGGCAAATCTAAGGGAAAAGATGCACACACATTTAAAACTTCAAAGTCTTTACATCACCTTTGAATCTTTGAATAGATGCAACTTTCCTTAATAGGTTGCCAAGAGCTAAATTACCATGAGTAGTTGTTCCCTCGATATTTTGAATTTTTCCTTGACATACACAGTTGACACTGCCTTGGTGATTTAAGAGCTTAAACTTTCCTATTTGGGATGGCAGTTTTACCTACAGCTGATTATGCCAGTATTTATTTATCTTACCCCCCAAAAAAGATCAAGTGACATTAAGTATCATTCAGCAGCCTAACAACATAATGACAAATGGAGAATTTCTTTCCTTCTAATAGTGACTTTTTAGAAAAATAGCCTGTTTCGAGAATTGGCAATACTTCACACATCCTAGGGGGAAAAAAAGACTTGACTCCATTATACCATATTTCAGCTCACAGATTTGACTGTCCATCTTCTTGAGCTTCTCACAAATCTTCATTGCAGGCATGTGCACACTCATTGGACGAGTGACTTCACTTAGGATCTTTGTGGCTGCATCTTTTGTTGCTCCTAGATAATAGCACTGATGGAGAATGAAGAGAATTTAGTGGCCCAGACACTGAGATAAGCAAGTGATATGGTTTTGAAAAGTAAGAAAGAGGTTAACCTAGTTTTCATGGCCCCGCTATTAAATTTCAAGTCCTGCTAAGACACCAGAAAACAAATGACTGCGTTCCCATGATCATCCTAATTACAAGTGCCCGACAGTTCACATGATGCTCCAAGGCTTGCTGAGTGTTTTCCTAGTGCCAGGTGCTGCTCTCAGGGCGTTACAGGTATTGACTTACTTAATTCTCACAACAATGCTGTGAAGTAAGTACTATTATTATCCCCATTTTATACCCAAGCCAACTGAAGGTCACTCAGCTAGCTAGTAGAGGAGGTTACATTTTTTTAAAATCTAGCATTTCGGCTCTACAGTCAGTGCACTTTTTCATGTTATACTGCCTTTCAAGCTACCCGACTTAAGCATTTCACATTTAAAAATATAAAACTTAAATGATACAAATAAATGCTGAGAGTTTTAAATGTGCCAGAGGTGAGCTGTCAGCAATGCAACTTTAACTGGAAATTAAACATGACAATTTTAGGCAAAAGGAATTGCCCTAAGATTGTTTTTTGGAAACACTATACAAATAACATTACATGAAAATTTCATTGGTTATGTATAAATAATAATATAAAATATTTGGAAAGGTTGAACTAATTGTCTCGGTAAGAAATAGAAAGTCTATCCATTCTTAACTCAGGACAGTAACTTCTCAATTAGACACTCAATTGTATAATTTTATTAAGAAAATATGGGCTTGGTTGTCTGTGGTTTGTCCAAAAGCAAAATTAAATCAGATGTATTCTAGATGAAAATTCATATGACTGCATTTCACTGAATGATCAATTTTTGCTTGCTCTCTACAGTGAACATGCCTGAAGCCAGCATAAGCAGGAGGACATTAAGTCCAAGATAAGAAGCGAAAGTATTAGCACTTTCCCTCAAGTACAAGGTGAAAATGTACCATACCAGGCGGTTTTCTTTTCCTTTGACGCCCAAGCAAAAGCTGACCAATTCTTTTTCTATGGTGTCCAGAGAAAAGTTAATTCCTCTGGCTATCAAGGAATTGTAGAATCGGTTCAAGAATTCTTCACATACTAGAAAGAACAAAGAAATTATGTATTTATATACAAGATAACCACTACTACAGTATGTATATGTCCTACTCATCAAATAAAAATGTAAGTATGATTCAATGTATTGTGACAATGAATTAAAATTTTAGGAAGAATGATTTGGGCCTGTAGCTATTAGCTTAGGATTGGGCTTTGAATGATATGTTTATAGAATCTATCAATCCATCTTCAGAACCAAGTTCCACCTGAAATTAAAATATTCCTACAAATTTTGGCTGGCCCTAAAAGAAAATACAGCTTTTTATAGGATATGATGCTTTGGACATCTTAGTTTTGGGGATGAAGGGTTACATTCAATATTACTTTGTATTAGTTTCAGGTGCACAGCATAGTGGTTAGATATTCATATACTTTACAAAGTGGACCCCTGGAATCATACATAGTTATTACAATACTAGTGGCCCGGTGCACAAAATTCATGCACATTAAAAGGGGATTAATTAGAGCAAATATTTTAATATTGCTATTTGCCCTTTCTCTATAATAGAAGTGTCAGAGATGAAAGAAAATTAGTAAAATGTATATGAAAATCTTCCTCCTATCAGAGTCTGGGGCATGCCGCAGGACCCAGAGTCAAGTCCCCGCCCACCTGCAGCGCCTCAAAATCGCGAGAGACCCAGACCCAGCCGGCCCCACCCCCATTGATCGAGATCCAGACCAGGCCGGCCCCACCCTTGTCAAGGGGGGCGAGGCCTCAGGTCCCCTGGCCCGGCGCCGGGCAGAGGGTGCAGCCTCAGGTCCCCCATCAAACCCCACTGGGTCGGGGGGCACAGCCTCAGGGCCTGTGCAGGGTGGGGGGTGCAGCCTTAGGTCCCATCAAGCCCCGCCAGGCGGGGATTGCAGCCTCAGGCTCCACGGCCTGGCACTGGGCGGAGGGTGCAACCTGAGGTCCCCTGGCCCAGCACTGGGGTGGGGGGACATGGCCTGAGGTCCCCCATCAAGCCTTGCCAGTGGGGGCACAGTCTGAGGTCTCTCTGGCCTGGTGCCAGGGGGCATGGCCTAAGGTCCCCTAGCCTGGGCCAGGTCGGGGGGAGCACCTTGAAGTCCCCTGTCAAGCCCCGCTGAATGGGGGAGGCGGCCTGAGATCCCCTGTCAAGCCCTGCTGGGCAGAGGGGCATGCCTTGAGGTCCTCTGTCAAGCCCCTCAGGGCAGGGGACACGGTCTGAGATCCCCCATCAAGCCCCACCTGGTGGGGGGTGCAGCCTCAGGTCCCCCGGCCCAGGGCGGAGGGAGCAGTCTGAGGTCCCCAGCCCAGCACTGGGGCGGGGGGCGCACCTTGAGGTCCCCCATCAAGCCCCGCTGGGCACGGGCACGGCCTGAGTTTCCCCGTTAAGCCCCGCCAGGTGGGGGGCACACCTTGAGATCCCCCATGAAGCCCCGTCGGGCGGAGGGCTCAGCCTCAGGTCGCCCGGCCCGGTGCCGGAAGGGGGACGCAGCCTCAGGTCCCCTGCCCCAGCCCAGTGCCATGTAGCCTCAGGCCTCTGCTGATTGCTTGTTAAGGCTCATTACAGGAACTCGGCCTCTGCTGTGGGTGCAGCCATCTTGTGTTATGGAAACCCCACCTCCACTGTGGGCGCCGCCATCTTTGTGATGGCATGATGGTCAATTTGCATATTCCCTCTTTATTAGATAGGATTATTAATTATATTTCCTATGCTGTGTTTTATATCCCCATGGTGATTTTTAACCACCAATTTGCACTTCTTAACCCCTTCACCTGTTCACCCAGGGCTCCAACCTTCTCCCCTTTGGAAACCACTAGTCTGTTCTCTGTATCTATGAGTCTGTTTCTATTTTGTTTGTTCATTTATTTTTTCTTTAAATTCAACATATAAGTGAACTCACATGGTATTTGTCTTTTTCTGTCTGACTTATTTCACTTAGCGTAATACCCTCTAAATCCATCCATGCTATTGCAAGCAGGAAGATATCATCCATTTTTATGGCCAAGTATTACTCCATTTTATATATGTACCACCACTTTTTTATTCACTCATCTATTGATGGGCACTTGGGTTGGTTTCATATCTTGGCTATTGTAAATAATGCTGCAATAAACATATGGGTGCATATATTCTTTCAAACTAGTGTTTTGGGTTTCTTTGTATATTTACCTAGAAGTGGAATCATTTGGTCCATTTTTAATCTTTTGAGGAAACTCCATACTGTTTTCCATAGTGGCTATACAAATCTGCATTCTCACCAACAGTGCATAAGGGTTTCCTTTTCTCCATATCCCTCACCAACAGTTGTTTGTTGATTTATCGATGATAGCCATTCTGACAGGTGTAAGGTTATATCTCATTGTGGGATATTTAGCATTTCTCTGATTAGTAATGTTGAGCATCTTTGCATATGTCTA
This sequence comes from Cnephaeus nilssonii, assembly GCF_951640355.1. NCBI lineage: Eukaryota > Metazoa > Chordata > Mammalia > Chiroptera > Vespertilionidae > Cnephaeus > Cnephaeus nilssonii. Next base: position 27,839,210 of record NC_137072.1, on the reverse strand, counting down.
TTCGCCATCTCTATGTTCTCTTTGGAGAAGTGTCTCTACAGGTCCTCTGCCCATTTTTTAACTGGATTGTTTGCTTTTCTGGTGTTGAGTTGTATGAGTTCTTTCTGAATATTGAATATTAACCCATTTTCAGATGTATAATTGTATAATTGGTAAATTAGTTCTCCCTTTCGGTAGGTTGTCTTTCCTTTTGCTGATAGTTGCTTTGTGCAAAACTTTTTAGTTTGATATAGTTCCATTTGCTTATTTTTTCTTTTGTTTTCCTTGCCTGAGGATATATCAGAAAAATATTGCTAAGAGAGATGTCAGAGATTTTACTGCCAATGTTTTCTTCTAGGAATTTTATGCTTTTGAATTTTTACATTTAAGTCTTTAACCCATTTTTACTTTATTCTTGTATATGGTGTAAGAAGGTGGCCTAGTTTCATTTATTTGCACATATCTGTCCAATTTTCCCAATACCAATATTGAAGAAACAGTTTTTATCCCATTGCATGTTCTTGACTCCTTTGTCAAATAGTAGTTGATCATAAAGGCATGGATTTATTTCTGGGCTCTCTTTTCTGTTTCATTGATCTATATGTCTGTTTTTATGCCAGTACCATGCTGCTTTGACTACTGTAACTTTGTAGTATAGTTTGACATCAGGTAGTGTGATTCCTCCAACTTTATTCTTCTTTCTCAAGATTTCTGTAGTTATTCAGGGTCTTTGTGGCTCCATATAAATTTTTGGAATATTTGTTCTAGTTCTGTAAAATACATCATTGGTATTTTGATAGGAATTGCATTGTACCTATACACTGAGTGGACAGATTATTATGATCTCTGACTGCATAATAATCTGGTCACCCAGTGTGTGTGTGTGTGTATGTGTGTGTATCTATATACATACATATGTGTGTGTATATATATATATATATATATATATATATATATATATATATATATATATTTTTTTTTTTTTTTTTTTTAGAGACCCGGTGCATGAATTCGTGCATGGGTGGGGTCCGGCCAGCCTAGCCAGGGGGAGGGGACATGGGCAGTCGGTTGGCCGGCCTGCCTGCTCGTCAAACTCCTGGTCGAGGGGACAATTTGCATATCAGCCTTTTATTATATAGGATATACACTGAGTGGCCAGGTTATTATGCGTTCAGAGATCATAATAATCTTGCCACTCAGTGTGTGTGTGTGTGTGTGTGTGTGTGTGTGTGTGTGTGTGTGTGTAGCATAATTGTTTTATCATCTGTGTCTGATAATTCTGATCTCTAAATGTTCATGACCGTGTTTCTTTTTTTGTTCTTTCTATGATTCTTGCTCCTGGTGCCTTGTTTTTTTTGTGTGCTTGGTTATTTTGTACTGCATGATGCCCACAGTCCTTGAAACATATTTGTGGAGATTATGTGAGGCCTAAGATAAAGATGCCTTATTTCCATAAAGGATTTATGTTTGTATTTATCAGGCCTAACTGGGACCTCATTAAACTAAGTAGATACTTTGAAGTTTTTTGGAGAATTGATGTGAATTTTGACTGCAAATTCAAGTGAGGGACATCTTGTAATAATCTCTCAGAGATGTTTTCCTTTTCCTTTTCTTCTACCCTGCTCAGCATCAAGGAAAATTTCCTTATGGTCATTTATGAGTAAGGATGGGTTAGGTTTACTACTTATTCAACCTTAGTTTGAGGAAGAAATCCTTTGGAGAACCCAGGTTAATGTGAAAGAGTTCTAGTAGACAGATTTGCCACTTAAAACAAGTCTTCTGTATCCCTCACACCAAAGGTCACCTTTACACTGACTGGCCAATGTCCCCAAGGCAAAATGACTTATCTCTCAGAATTGCTGCTTTCCTTTCCACTTTGTTCTATTCAGTTTTTCTATCTTGCCAGCTCTTTGGTTCTTTTATGATATTTTTATTTTTTCGCCAGCATTTGTAGCACCGCCTGGCCAGAGGATTGCTATAAACTGACTCACATTCTAAATTCTAACCAGCATGATTCTTTTTTTTAATCTTCACCCAAGGATATGCTTATTGATTTGAGAGAGAGAGAAAAGATCAATCTGAGAGAGAAACATCAACTGGTTGCCTTCCATACACAATCTGACTGGGAATTGAACCTGCAAACTTTTGGTGCTCAGGCTCTGGTGTCAGCCTCCCTGGGTCCAAATTCTGGCTTTACTACCTACTACCTGTGGGACCTTGAACCTTTAAAGCATTGCTAATTCATCTGTCAATCTAATCACCATTCTTTTGAAGGTCATCAGTCTTTTTTCTCTGACTGTGGTTAAGATTTTCTCTATTTTTTCCCCCAATTCCTTTATTATGTGATTAGATATTAGTCATATACTTTTATTTCTTTGGTTTGGAGCATATTGGACTTCCCAATCTGTGGATTGATGTCATCCATGAGTTTGGAAAATTGAGCTATCCTCCTCTTCTTCTGGAAGTCCAGTTAACCTATGTTGGAATTCTTTTGTATCCTCATTTTACCTGCATATTCCTTTCATAAATTTTCTTTCTTAAATCTCAAAGATTCCTTCTTGATAATTACTTCAATCTTCTAACTCACTAATTCTTTTCTCAGCTGTTTAATCTACTGTTAACCCATTAATTTCTACTTGTAGAAGTTTGGGTGTGGTTTTTTTTTTGCCCTAAATATGGTTGGACTTTTATTAATTGCCTCCTGCCCTTTATTTATACCTTCAATCCCTTCCTTTGTTTCTTTAAACATGATAAACATTTTATATTCTACTAGAGGCCCGATGCACGAAATTCATGCAAGGGGCTCGGCCCTCACAGTTGTGGTGGCTTGCCTCGGCCCTCGCAGCCCTGGCTTCATCCGGAAGGTCGTTCAGCTGTCCAGTATAATTAGCACATTACGCTTTTATTATTATAGATGCCTAGTAATTCCAATACCTGAAGTCTTTTCTGGTGTGCTTCTTCTCTCTAGTCTCAACCGGCTATCACTTATGGTGCATTTCTTTTCTATGGGTTTGTCATTTTTCTGAATATAAGCTTTATTTCTTGGAACTTCAGCTGTGGGAATTATTTGAGGACTAGGTGGAAGGTGGATTCCTATAGGTAAGACTAGCATTTGTTGATGTTTGCTTGAAATCCCTTTAAATTATCAATTTGCAATGTTTTGAACCATCCATATTATATGAATTTGGGCTTCAGCCCATATGTGGATTAGCTTGTGATTATTAATTATCTGGAGATATTCTTGTTTCCCCTGTTAATACTTAAAAAGTTCAAGTAATACAATTCCTTTTAGTCTGTGAAGATGGTAGTAGAGTTGTTCTTATACACACACACACACACACCCTTACCTTTTATAATGAAGGTCTAGTTCTTTGGAGTTCTTAATTAATTAGGGAGGGGGAAGGGAAAGGACCTAGTATTACACTTCTAACTTGGGAGAGTCCTTGCTTTGTCTTTATTCTCTTCCATGTACCCAAAGCCATGAAAACCTAAGTTCAGAATGCTAGGTAGCAAATGCTCTCAAGGCAAAAGTCAACTTCAGGATTCCTTTAACTGGATCCCATTGTGGATTGATGACAACATACACTGAGTGGCCAGATTATTATGATCTCTGAATGCATAATAATCTGACCACTCAGTGTATATCCTATATAATAAAAGGCTGATATGCAAATTGTCCCCTCAACCAGGAGTTCGACCATCAGGCAGGCCGGCCAACCGCCCATGTCCCCTCCCCCTGGCCAGGCTGGCCGGACCCCACCCATGCACGAATTCATGCACTGGGCCTCTAATATATACATTCTCTCTCTCTCTCTCTCTCTCTCTCTCTCTCTCTGAGTGGCCAGATTATTATGCGTTCAGAGATCATAATAATCTGGCCACTCATTGTATGTGCATACCTTTGTTCAGAACAATTACTGAACACTAGGAGAACTGTACTGGATACTGTGGGGAAAATATAGAAGCACAGACCTGGGGGAAAGTGGGAGACCACTGAAAGATATTAAATAAGGGAGTAACATGATAACACTGCTATAGACTAGAAAGGAGGAAGAAAGGTGACAAGAAGGATGCTGCTGTGGCAGAAGGAAGATAAAAATGGTGAATATTTGTAACAAGGCAATGGAGCTGGGGAAGGAGAAAGGAGACAACCCAGAAGGTAGAATAAATGGACATAGGGACTGATGGGCATAGGGGATCAGGGAGGAAGAAAAGTCTAGTCTAGTTTACCAGGTAGATATTGACACCATAAGCATAACAGGTTTTGGGAACTGAGAAGGGAGGAGATGATGACTTTGGTTTGTGACTCTGTTGAGTTTGAGATATAAAATATCTAAATGGGGATGTCCAGTAGTCAATTGGATGCAAGTTCTGGGACTCTCAAAAGGAGGATATACGTATTTGGGATTAATCAGACTATAGTTAGATGGATTCTGATTGTACAGAAGAGTGTGTAGAATGAGAAGAGGGGGGGGGGGCAGAAGACAGAACTCTGGAAAATTCTAATACTGAAGACTTGGCTAGAGAATCAGAAAGATACCATGAACAAGTGGGCACAGAGACAGGAAGTAAAGGCAAGAAAAAAAGCATACAGCATCAACGCCATCAAAAGAAGGAAGTTTCTGAAAGAGAAAGAAGTCAGTGGTGTCCCATGCCACGTCAAAGTAAGAATGGAAATTTGCCCTAACTGGTTTGGCTCAGAGGATGGAGCGTTGGCCTGTGGACTGAAGGGTCCCAGGTTCAATTCCGGTCAAGGGCATGTACCTTGGTTGCGGGCACATCCCTAGTGGGGGTGGGGGGGGTGCAGGAGGCAGCCAGTCGATGTTTCTCTCTCACTGATGTTTCTAACTATCTCTCCCTTCCTCTCTGTAAAAAATCAGTAAAATATTTTTTAAAAAAATAAGAATGGAAAGTTACTCCTTGGGCTTACATGAAGAGAATAACCTCACCATAAATTGCTTAACAAATTAGTAAGTTAAGTTTCTGGCATGTATTTATTGTTATAACCAGATAACCATACTCTTTTATTTGCTGTGGGCTTTTTTTATTTATCAAAATAGTCCCATAAGCAAACCTATAATTATTTAAAAATAAAAGTGTTTTTTTAAAAGTCTCATAATCTGATGCTTTTATTTTCTTATTTATTTATTTTTTACCATGGCTGTACCATAATACAATGTTTTTAATGAGATCTGAAAATTTTTCTATTTTTCCAGTAAGCCTCATATGACCTAACTAATGCAGGGGTCAGAAACTTAAATAATCTCAGGGTTCAGGCAAGTAAAAGGAATGGGTGAAAGAAATCCGAGTAGGAAAGACAGAAACAACACCTGGAGAACACATGTCCTTTCTAAAAAGAGCAGCCACAGCCAATTCCCACTACTTGGACATATGGGCTAGTCTTAACAGGTCACCTGAATTTTAAGAACAGGCGGAAATTTGAATTTTTAAATATGAAGTCTTCCAATTTTAAAAGTAGCCAGTTGATTTAAATTTTTAAAACGTTTTGCAAACTTAACATTTCAATAGGTCCAGGTGGCTCATGGACTATCAGTATTTTACCTTTGCCTTATAGTGTACATATAGCATTTTAAACTTATACCTTGAGGGAGATTAAGTGGCTAGTAATAAAGACTCATATGCAGTTAAGAGAGCCAGATCTACAATCTATTTCTTAATTCTAAAACTAGTATTTCCTTTGCTGTAATTCTATAACTTCTTTAACAAAGGAAATACACACCCAGGTTAGACATGCAATTTAATAATCACAATATGCTATAGTAAATTCAGGAAAGATGGCATAAGCTTCACATTTAATTAATCCAGATGCTCTGGCTCTCCTGAAATGTTTTTAGGTAGAAGCTCCAGAAAATAAATGACCGATGACTAATCAATTGTTTATGCCTCACAAATTCTGCATTAAGTGTGTAGGACAAAATTATAACTTAGCTAAGTAAGTACCTACATACAGTTTTTAAAAAGTACATCGTGTAGACATTTTTAATTTCTAGAGAAAAGTTTAACTATTGCAGGGCTAATAGAAAATTGGGCTTCAATTTCGAGGCTTTATTTAGTTAATACAATGTGTACCCATTCATTCAATATATACTGTGTATTTACAATTTCCTGTTAAGTAATGATAGATTGCAAGCTAACAGAAGGGTGAGGATATACATTTAAATTATTTCAAAGGACGGAACAAGGAGGTAAGTGCCGCGGTAATGCAGGAGAATTCAGCCAGTGTAGCTTTCATCTTAGCCCTCCGAAGGAGGTATTATCGCACTGATTTCTGCCAGAACCAGGTAAGTCCGTCCACCAGAGCCAGAGGGCACGTGATCAGACTTGAAGTCCGCAGCTGAGATTCTATGAACTGAAAAGGAACCGTTCTTCTGTATTTCTCCTCTAAGAAGTTAGTGTAACTTCTTTGTAAAGCAACTTTTCCCTGCAGTCATAACAAAACAAACGTTCTGTCCTCAGGGTCCTTGGTTAAGCCACCTCAACTCAGTTACAACCTGTCATGTTTTATTTTCCATCGGGGAGTCGCAAACTAATTTGAACGTAAAAGACATCGCCTGCGCACGGAGAGGCAAGTTTCGCCGGTTTAGGAGCAGCTGAGTCCATTCGGCACCCGGGTCGCCTGAATCTTGCCGCACAAAACCGGACCCAGATCCAAACCCACCAGCCTAGGCTACGCCGTTTGTCCTAAGGTGTCGGGCCCGGGCGCAGGGGCTAGGAAACGAGACAGGGCCCGCGTCTTCTGAGTGAAATGTTATTTATAGCCACGGCCTAAAAAAAAAAGCCCAAGCCAACCACGGGCTGATGCAGCGCGGTGCCACCGCCATGCAAGCAGGTCTCACACCGCTCACCTTCACAGTCGGCCCCCGGGCGCCCCCCTGCCTCCAGGCCCAGCGCCGGCACCGGGTCAGAGACCCAAAGCCCGGCGCAAAAGGCCACCAAGACGGCGGGGCTCGCGCACCACATGCTGAGCCCGCAGCTCCAGACGCCGGCCTAGGCCAGCAGCGCCCGCCGCGGGCCGTGACGCAGGCGTGAGGCTGCGCCGGAAGCTGGGGAGCGGAGCGAGCCCCGAGTTGCTAGGACAAATGACGCAACTCACTCAACCCACACTTGCCCAAGTTGCCATTGGCTCTCAACGAAGGTGCAAAAAACCCGGCGGAGCGAAGGAGCCCTTTCTTTTTTTTTTCTTTTTTAAAAACATATATACATGTACACACATAAATTAAAAAAAAAAAAAAACCTGATTTGCGCGTGCGCACTACAGCACACGCTGTGCGGCTTCAGCGGGTCAGGTAGAGACGCACGAAAGCGATTCGTCGGCTGCCGTGCGAGAGGCGGGACCTTCACGCTGATTGGCGACAACGCGGGAGGCCGCGGCGTTCGGACCGACGCAGTGGGCGGGCGGGAACGTGAAGTCTCCGCGGTGCCTGATGGGGCTGTTGGAAGCCGGAGACCTGTAGTCGGCGGGGGACCGCTCTACTGCTGCCGGCTTCTCTGCCGCCTCATGGCGGCCATCGGAGTTCACCTGGGCTGCACATCAGCCTGCGTGGCCGTCTATAAGGTGAGGGAGTGGGGGGGCTGGGCTACGGGCCGAGTGTCAGCCACCCCGTTGTTTGAGTGCGTGTCCAGGTCTTTGGTCACCTACGGCGTGGTGAACGGCGTATCGCCGGCCTAGGAACGTCGAGGGGAAGTTTCGAAGTCAAGGGCCGGCCTCATCGCCTGCGGCTCCGGAAAGCCAGCCGCGGCCTGGAGGGAGGGTCGTGACGACGCCGGCGAGCGGGGTCCGAGGACGTCAGGGCCCCAGGAGGTCTGGAGGGTGTGTGGGATGTAGTGGCCGCAGGAGGCCTGGAGGGTCTGTGGGATGTAGTGGCCGCAGGAGGCCTGGAGGTCTGTGGGATGTAGTGGCCCAGGAGGCCTGGAGGGTGTGTGGGATGTAGTGGCCCAGGAGGCCTGGAGGGTCTGTGGGATGTAGTGGCCGCAGGAGGCCTGGAGGGTCTGTGGGATGTAGTGGCCGCAGGAGGCCTGGAGGGTGTGTGGGATGTAGTGGCCCAGGAGGCCTGGAGGGTGTGTGGGATGTAGTGGCCCAGGAGGCCTGGAGGGTCTGTGGGATGTAGTGGCCCCAGGAGGCCTGGAGGTTTCTGGACCTTGGCCGGGAAAGGGCGGGGAGGCCGTGATCTGGGGCTGGAGCTGTCGTTGATCCTGCGCGGCGTGTGAAGCGAGTTGATGGTGCGTGGTCTACCGACTTGCCTTTCTGGAAACGCAGAGAGCGTGACAAGCAGTGGTGGCCTTCCTCGTCAGTGGGGAGGCTTGAGGAACAATAATACTGAACTCCCCTGACGCTAGTCTCTTTTCCTTACAATGTCAGAGGACTTGTAAGGAAAAGCCAAGGGTTAGTGCCAAGGGAAGAAAGAGGTATTTGTAGGGGAAGGAGGAAGAGAAGTAGAAAGGGTGGTGAAACCAGACTTGTTATTGGATATAGAAAGGTTGTTAGGTTTGTTTTCCATTATTGACTATGCAGAGAAGACTGGAAAAAATGAGGCGGTTCTTTATGGAATGTTGAGCTTTCATAAAATCTAGGGAATGAATAGTTGCAATTAAATCTACAAGTTTAAAATATTGATAGATCAATATTTCTTTCCACATATATGGCAAAGTAACACTGGCCCACATATGTCTCAACATGTCCTATGAGTCTATGTAATTCAAAGTAACTAATATATTTTTCTCCAGGATGGCCGGGCTGATGTGGTTGCAAATGATGCAGGTGACAGAGTTACTCCAGCTGTTGTTGCCTACTCAGAAAATGAAGAGGTACTATTCCCCCTCACATTTTTGCTTTGAAATAAGTAAAAATTACATGCATTGTAATATATTGCTCTTTTCCAGGTTGTTGGATTGGCAGCAAAACAAAGTAGAATAAGAAATATTTCAAATACAGTAATGAAAGTAAAGCAGATCCTTGGCAGAAGGTATGAAATAAAATACTACTTTAACATATAGGTAATAAGAATGTGTTTACATTCTAAGCATAATGTGGAATGAAACTAGAAACACCATTTGTTTTTTCTGGGTTTGTTTTTTTCCAGTTTTTTCTGACTGAGTTATTTCAGAGAGTACTTCAGTAGCCAGTTTCTTTTGATGATTAGTGTAAAATCTTCCCAAAGATGGATTTCACTCAGATGTTTGTTTCTTGCTGATGGGTCTGTATTGATAAATACCAACATTCCTTCCATTTTGATAGTTTGTGTCATTCAGAGGTGGTAATTTGGACTTTTTACACTGAGGGAACTTGAAAGATTTTTTGGGAATTTGATTACTTTTTTTGCATTGTAGTTGATTTTTGCAAAATCTATTACATTTGGTTATAATTTATGTAGATACTATCAATTTTCTTTGGGTCCTTTTGTGACACTTTCTGGGAACTAACTTTTCCAGTGGCTTATAAATTTAATCATTAGAGAAACAGTTTAATTAGCATCTTAACGCAAGAATCAGGTTAATCATCTGTTACAGCTTTAATTAACAGATTAAAGAGTCTTGCTTCCCCAGACTCATGTCTCCTCAAATTATAGATTATCATAATACTTAGGGGGTTTCATTTTCACCGTAGTAGTAATACTTGAAATAGTGTTTTTAAGTTTTCAGAGTGCTTTCACATCTATTATTTTATTTAATCCTCTCAAATCCCTATGAGATTACCAGGGCAGGTTTTATCTCTTCCCATTTATAGATGAGAAAAATCAAGGCACATAGAAGTTATGGTGTTCCTAAATTAGTAAGGGAGGTGAACTAGATAGGACTACAATTCAGGACTTCTAACCTGGACCCAGGTTTTCTTTCTGTGTTGTTCTGTTGAGAATTTAAATAGAAATTTTCTTAATGTTGATTTATTTTTTTATACATACAGGTATTTTTTTTATTACCCTTTACCTGTAGTTAAACTGAACTTGACTTTTCCCCCCTCTTTAGGATAGCTGTGCACAAAGTCAGAAACTACAGCATTTTATAGAGAATTCAAATTTTTGTGGTGATGATAATGATAAATTAGGTGGTTTCAAAGATGTTCAAATTATAAATTCTGGAAAAAAAAACAAGGAGTTATAGATGGATGTTGAAGCTAGATTCAATGTAAGCAGCCAACAATATGTTATTTGTATTGAACTTTAATATTTGAGTACTTGTACATAGTGTTGTAAGAAATAATTCAAAGAGATGCTATATTTTACTGGATTTACCACTTTCTCCCAATAATAACCTCTTGCAAAATTATAGTATAGTCTCACAACCTGATACTGACATTGATATAATCAAGATTTAGGACATGTCCACAGATCTATCCCCTAGTAGTCCTATTTGTTTTATGCTGCTGTTTTGGGACAGACAGTTGGAGTAAAGATGTGGTTGTCTTTTGCTATATTATGCAAAAAGCTTTGTATTAACAAGAATAACTTAAGCTTACTTTTCTGGCCCTGAAAGTTATCCTTTAACGAAGGAGTGCAGTGGTGACAGTCAGATGGGTAATACATAGCCACAGTATGCTGCTTGCAGCAGGTTAGTGAAGGATGAGCACCCTTCAGACAAACTGCTACACGTTGGTCCTGCTAGCTGCCTCATGCTCCAGGTATTTCCCACTTCATCTGTCTACTTAGAAGACAATGGTGGTTTTTACAGACACACGGGTATCCCAGGTTTCAGCCTTGGAAGCATTCTGGCCTTCATGGAGGAGCCAGTCCCCTTGTTATCAAGTCAGTAAGGCCCTTTTTAGCCCCTGGGGCAGTGTCTATCCTGGATGAACTCCCAAAGTTGGGCTTTCTCAGTCTTGGCATCCTACCTGTTTGTGACCTACTTACAGGTAGCACTGCTTAACTTGCTGCCACAATTATCCTTACATCCTTCCTGTAACTCTCATTCCCCTGTGGCCTTCCAGCCAGAAATTTGGTCCTTGGATCTGGCTTCTCAGCAATTAGCCCTGAGAGGGAAGAATCCATTGGCTCCTGGAAATAAACGGAAAGCACCCAGAGTTTCCCCACACCTTCAGATTTGGACCTTGCTGTCCAGGAGCTTTCGTCAGCTAGCCTTCCTTCCCAGTCCACTATGGCCAGTTCCAATAGCAGTGCGGGCATCCGGTGGTCCAGACAGGAGACGCGAACTCTTCTCTCCATACTAGGCGAGGCAGAATACATTCAACGCCTCCACACTGTGCATCATAATGCAGATGTCTATCAGGCTGTGTCTAAGCGAATGCAGCAGGAAGGCTTCCGCCGCACCGATCGTCAGTGCCGCTCCAAGTTTAAAGTTCTGAAGGCATTATATTTAAAGGCATATGTTGCCCATGCCACAAGTATGGGTGACCCACCACACTGTCCATTTTATGAGACCTTGGATCAGCTTCTCCGAAATCAGGTAGTGGCTGACCCAGACAACTTAATGGAGGATGCTGCTTGGGCCAAGCACTATACTCAGAACTTAATGGCCTCTGGCAACCCAGGGGAAGAGGGAGCCGACATTCTGAAACCAAAAAGGACTCAGGCAGCAGATTATCAGCCTATCTCGAAAACAGTTAAGGAATCAGATGAGGATTGTCAACTGAGAATCACTGACCAGATGCAAGAAACGAGTGACATTGAGGACTCCTGGGATGAATCCTCAGGTGCAGGTAATTTCTAAGCATGTAAAGAATTGGGTCCCAGAGTCACTTGGTTCTAAACAACAGTATATGATTGGATGGTGGTTTTTTTTTTTAACATAACCCCTGTTTTTGCCCCTGCCCTCTTTTTTTAAAACCTAATTATAAGATAATGGGCTCCAGGTGTTTAAAAGCTATGACCCTAGGTATGTAAGGTATAGAACTCTTTAAATGTAGAAGTACTCTTTAGAACCAAACTATTTTGGTAATATTTATAATGGGTACCTAGGCATTTGTGGATATAGAGTGGGTTGGATAGCTAAGTGGAAAGGGGCTCAGTAAGGCAAGGGGAAGGTTTTGGAAATAAGGTTACAATAGGCTAAAATGTCCAGACCAAAGAAATGAATTCTTCCCAGTCCCTTGTGGAGAGAGGACTTTCCAGGACCCACCACAGTTTTGTAATTGTCTCTCAGCTCTGCTGCTGGCTCCATGCCTTCCCTTAGCAGGAATGTCCTCTCTGCAACATTGTTGCTTTGTTTTTCAGGGTGCTCTCAAGGGACCCCCAGCTACAGCAGTTCCCACCACCTTTTCAGAGGTGCAGTTGCTCCCTGTCAGAGCAGCCCCATGACCAGACTGGGTGTGTCCGGTGAGCCCAGTCCCTGCACCAGCACGGGCCGAAACACTCCTGGGGTGGCCTTCACACAGCAGCCTCCAATCTCCTCCGGAGTTCCTTTTTCTGGTGGGGATAGGCCTTTGACCAGTGAGCCCCCTCCAAGGTGGGCAAGACGAAGAAGGCGGTCAGTGGCCAGGACTATTGCAGCTGAATTGGCAGAAAACAGGAGATTGGCACGAGAACTTTCAAAACGTGAGGAAGAAAAATTGGACAGGCTGATTGCTATTGGTGAGGAGGCCAGTGCTCAGCAAGACACTGCCAATGAGCTCCGCAGGGATGCCGTGATTGCAGTGAGACGCTTGGCAACAGCAGTGGAAGAGGCAACCGGTGCTTTTCAGCTCGGGCTTGAAAAATTGCTTCAGAGGTTAATTTCTAACACCAAAAGTTAGGAACTAATGATAAAAGGGTGTATATCCTAAACTGGTAGAAGCCCATATCCAATACTTGCCTTTTGGTGACCTGGATCTTTTTCCATGTCCTCAGAGAAAAGAGTGGATGAGCCGTAAATATGCAGAAGAGTAGGAATACACCTGCTAGTTGTTTTTCCCAAACTTCTCCACTAATTGAAAGACTTCAGATATTTGAGAGGTGGCCTAATGGAAAATGGATGGAGCCAACTCCAGAGCTAATTAGCACTGGCTTTGTCACTAATGTGAGGCAATTTAGTTTACCTCTCAGCACCAGTTTCCTCATCAGTAAAATGGGAGCTAGGTAACAAATCCTAACCTGCCTACCTCACAGGGATGTTGTGAGGATCAAATAGCTAATAGATGTGAAAGGGCTTAAAAGCACCATATACACATGTAAGTTATTAATGTATATGACCTTGGCCAAGGTAAGGCAAGGATGCGGCACATTAGCTGACAAGATATAGAATTATGGTTGTATACCATGATGACTTCATTGCTTGAATAGTTGTTTAACTTGATTGCTTTCTGAAGTTTAAAGTCTTCATTTTTTTTAATGCTTCTATAGCTCAAGACTACTATAGACACAACATCTATTTGTACCTTTCTCTCATTTTCACTGCTGTGTCTGTGACATACCTACTAGTAAGCACTCAATAGTCAAACCATCTTTCCCTCCATTTTAATAGTTCTTAGTCTCTATAGGATATAATTCAGAACTGATAGAAAGCCACAATCATGTGTTATGGTTCATATTTATAATCTGATATAATGAGATACTGGCTGTTTATAAAATATTAAATGTAAGTAAATTCTTTGCATTCTATATTACTGGGGTTCTTTACATGCATAATTACATATCTTTAAATTTGAATTGCTAATTGAATATCTTGGAAAGATTTGGAATAATATCAGTTTCCCAGGTGCTTTTTAGCTAATTTCATTCTTTTTTGTTAGCATTGTTTCTGTGTTGAGTGTTACAGAAGGCAAGCACTAGAAAACTTTTCTTCTAGGGAACTTTCCAAAATCACTTTTTCTCACATGGTGTAGAAGAAAGATCACCTAGTTAGTGGCATGTGGTAGAAAAGAACAGCTTTGGGAAGAGTTGAGTGTGATGTGAATAAAGACTGCTTGCAATAAATAACTCCTTTTAAGCACAGGTTCTCAACAAATACATTCCATTTTCCCAAAAAAACACAGGTGTTGAGCCATATTTCCAATTTAAAAAGTTTTTCTTCAATCTATAGGCTGAAAAAAAGTCTGAGCATGTTGGAAGAAGTTTTATATTTTGCAGGCTTGGGTGCTTAATGCAGGAAATACAAATAGGTGAAGAAATAGTCAAAAAACAGTGGGAACATACCTGGAACCATGAATAGATGGCAAGCAAGTGAGCTGCTCTGTTGAGTGGAAAATGGCTGGAGGAGGCAGCTGCTGTGGTAGCATACACTGGAATCAAGTTAGAACTCCTGGGTTCTAATCCTGTCACCATTACATTGGCAAATCATTTGAATTTTAGGTCGATAAATGGAGGGATATGTGTCAGTTATAACTAGATAACACTAATGTAGGTAGATAGACATTTTGGAAAAACAGGGAAGTACTTGGTGAAGAATTAGGCCTGTACTATATTAATCTATTAATGGTGGCAAAATACATAGGCAGTGATTTATTTGAGATAAAGGAAGTGCTAAAGTATAGAAGTGGAGTTAAACTTTGAAGCTAGTATTGTGAAAAGCTAATGGGTAATGTAATCTTAATGTGGGAATAAAACTAAAGGAAAATGAAGTGAACAGAACAGAATTAGGCAAAATATTATAAAGAGGAGGGAAGTTGTAATAAGGGGACGTTGTATGAAAGAAAACAAGCCCAGAAATCCTGCTTAAGTTCCAGGCCAAACCATTACTACCTATCCATCCTTTAGTGGGTCATTTTACCATTCTACTGGTATATCTCAGGATCCTCACCTATTAAGAAACTGATAACTGTCCTACCTACCTCACGGGATTGTTGTGAGGGTCAAAGAAACAGATAAATGTAAAAATGCTTTCATACATGGAAAGCACTATACTGTGACAGTAGTGGGAAAGAAGACCCTGTAGCACATTGGTGCTGGTATGTTCCCTGTCTAAGGGCCTGCTGACCATGTAAGAGACATGTAAGGAAGGAGGAGGAAGATAAAATGGCATTGCTGATAAAGGTGGTGATACTATGGTAGGGTTAACGTTCTGCCTCCTTAAGACCATGATGTAAAGGTGCTGTGTATACTAACCTCCCACCATCCTTTGTTTTTCTGTTACATAATTAATCCTGGTGTGCACAAATAAAGTTTTTATTTGTATGTAGTTGTGGGTCAGTTCGCTACTTTCTGGTGCTATCTGTGATCATTTGTCGTCACCTGCATTCTCCGCTTTCTGCTTTTCTGTTAGTTAATCTCCAGGTTCTTGCCTATACATGGTCTCCAAGAGCTATGTGTGCTTTCTGTCTTCACATAAGCCAGGGCCTTTTTGCATAGCAGTTGAGGAATAATTTTCCTTTCAAAGAGTTTTATAAATTCCATAAAATATCTTTTCCCAGCAAATATCTTTTCTGAGTGGTAGGTAGCCTACACAATAGGATAAATTATCCTGGTTGACTTAAATTCTAGTCTAAAAACAACTGGTAAATGTGCACAATTTACAATATTGGTGCAAAAAAATTACTATGGGCACACTTCATCTGATTCTTACTCTTAAAATTATTGGTCTAGTATATAGTCTATTAGGTTTTTGAAAAGGGAAGAAGGGGAGGGTTCAGTAGAAAGAATACTAAACTTTGCATTAAAGATCTGGATTCTGGCCAGTTCTGCCATTAACCATGTGACTTTGGGCAAGCTATTTTACCTGTTTCCTCACTACCAATTTTTAGGTGATAGAGAAGGAAGTGTGGGGAATCTGCAAGTATTCAGACAGACTTCTAAGCCAAATTAGGCAATTTTAAACAACCCTTTTGTCTTTCTCTTAATTATACAGGTTAGGGTCATCAGATGTCCAGAAACCCTTTAGCACAAGCATGTCAAACTCAAAGTAACATAGGCCAAATATTACAAGGTTTAAGTTTATGTGGGCCACCAAAAAACAAAAGCCTCAATTTTCATAGAAACATAGGTTTATTTTGATAGAGACATGCTAAATACAAAGGGCTGAAATAAATGAGTAATCGTTAAAATAATAGAACATTTTAATAAAAATTAGTATTTTTTCTTGAACATTAACTTACCAGACACTGAATAACTGCACAAATTAATAAGCGTAACTCCAATAAACCTATTTTTCTTGTTCTCCGAAAGAGAAATATTTCCTGTTGTGCACACCAAACAAGTCACTACAAGATTAGTGGCATGGCAATCGGCTGCTAAAATATTCGCTGCTAGTATAACATGCTTGCTTTAGCAGTTAGCCTCTATTAATTTCCACCTCTTCTTATTAAACATTTAAGACTAATTTCTGAACAGAATCGCCACAGCCCCTTGGAAGAAGGGTTTAGGGCAAGCATGTCAAACTCGTGGCCCACAACGAGTATTTTTGTGGCCCTGCCAATATAATGGTATGTAAGAAATGTTTTAATAAAAATTTTGTGACTTAATTTTTACAATATCCTGTTATACATAATTATTAATAACGAACTACAATATTCACTAATGACTGATTACTATAATTGTGTTGCATTCATTTCCCTTACATGCAGGCACACCATTTCTCGCCACTAATACTAGCAGCGAATATTTTAGCAGCTGATTGTCACGTCATTGGTCTTGGACTGACTTGTTTAGTGTGCGCAACAGGAAATATTTCTCTTTTGGAGAACAAGAAAAATGGGTTTATTTGCGTTGCGCTTATTAATTTGTGCAGTTTTTTAGTGTCTGGTAAGTTAATGTTTGAGAAAAATTAAAGTGTTCTATTTTATGTTAACGATTACTCATTTAAGTCTTTTGTATTCAGCATGTCTCTATTGAAATAAACCTACTTTTCTATGAAAATTGAGGCTTTTGTTTTTTTTTTCGGCCCACATAAACTTAAACTTTGTTTATTTGGCCCGTGTTAGCCTTTGAGTTTGACATGCTTGGTTTAGGGGAAGGATTTACTTCATCTTAGTAAGATGAAATTAAACCAAAGATTAGTTACTCCTATTTCTGCTCAAGGAGCAGAAGTACTTAATCATGCACCATCTTACTACCAGGCAGTCGGGTAAAGTGAACAACCATACCTGAATAGAAAAAACCTGGGATCAAATACTGACTCTGCCCCTTAATAACTTTTTAAGTCATTGACCCTCTATGAATCTATTACCTCTAAAATAATGCTGGCCAAATTAATCCCATTAAGGTATTGTGAACATCAACTGAGGTAATATATGTGAAAACATAGTCTGCATAAATTGGTATTACTATTTTGAGCAACAAAACACCCATTGATTTTATTTTATTGCCGTGCACGTTTATTTAGTACCCACTTTATATAGGGCATTATAGATCTGTCCACTTGTAGTACTGTGTACCTTTCCATATATAACATTTGTACTGTTGCTCACTCTTGATTTTAGGTGTTGATTCATGTTCAGACCAAGCAGCAGAGATGGTATTAGGCATTCTGGTTTGCCCTTAGTTTGCAGTCTTACCTCTTTTGTTCTTTTTATCTCAGTGGTTGGGTCTTCAGTATTATAGATGTGGAAGTATGTAACAAAATCACTGACATTAAGAAAAATCACCCCCAAATATTATAGTATCTATTAATAGCAGAAATATCAGAACAAGTAAGAGCTATTTTCAAATGCAAAGATTAACACTTTAATAGAATTACTATAACCTTTGTAAAGATCCTCTGTAGCAATTAAAATTTTTTTGAAGTTTTTTTAAATATTAAGCAACTATTATTAAGAGTTGACCTTAAGCCGAAACCGGTTTGGCTCAGTGGATAGAGCGTCGGCCTGCGGACTCAGGGGTCCCAGGTTCGATTCTGGTCAAGGGCATGTACCTTGGTTGTGGGCACATCCCCAGTGGAGGGTGTGCAGGAGGCAGCTGATCGATGTTTCTCTCTCATCGATGTTTCTAACTCTCTATCCCTCTCTCTTCCTCTCTGAAAAAAATCAATTAAATATATTTTAAAAAAAGAAGAGTTGACCTTAAAAAGTAGATATATTTTTTTGTTTATATTTTTATATTTGTTCAGTGGTAATAAAAACTGTAATGTTCTTTAAACCTTACATGTGAACAATACAGATTTTAATACTTAATTATCTTTATCTTTATGAACAGCTCTGATGACCCACAGGCTCAGAAATACATCACAGAAAGTAAATGTTTAGTGAGTATGGTCCTGTTATTACTTCCCTATTACACAAAATAATTGCTAAGGTGCTGACCTATAATATTGGTTTGAAACTTGATATTTTTATTAAAATTATTCCTTATTTAACACACTTATAATTTTCTTTCTAGGTCATTGAAAAAAATGGGAAATTACGATATAAAATAGATACTGGAGAAGAAACAAAATTTGTTAACCCAGGAGATGTTGCCAGACTGATATTTAGTAAAATGAAAGGTATTGAGCCAAAGCAAAAAAATTTTTTAAGAGTTGACCTTAAAAAGTAGATATATTTTTTGCCCTAGGAAAAAGCAGCTGATTGAGCAGATTAGCAGTAAGGAGACCTACACTCTGTAGAATCTGACTGGGCCACTAATTGGCTATGTGATTATGGTTAATGACTTACCTTCCCTGACTTTGGTCTCACTAGAAGTAAAGTAAATGGATTGGGCTGAATTAGCATTTTCAAAACTTCTTAAGATGAAGTGGCCAAATGTGATGAAGAGTGAATATTGTATCTCCTTTAAGATTGACAGTACACTCTCAACAATAGTTAAGCAGTGCTTGTCTGGTTTCATTGCTTCTGAAGGCTAGAGCTGAGTGGCATTTTAAAACAATTTACGAAATTTTGGAGATTATGCTTAAGGCTCACATCAGCTCTGGGATTATACTATGAATTTGTGAGGTGTAAGGCATCCCTTTAATGTGTTGAACTAACATTATACTGTTTGTCTTTACATTGACACATTAGAAGCGCATTCTCAATAAAAACCAGTCTAATTTGGGAGATGGTTGAAACTGAAGCCTAAGAGCCAGGCACTTTGGAAAGTACCTAGTTCTGTGTCCACAAATTACCAAAACCACATGCATGATTTAAGAGAGCAAAATAAGAAAATCAGTAGGGTGGCACAGCAAGTGAACTGGAAAATCTTTATAGTGAGAAGATCTTTGCTGCAAATTAATAAACCTCAGAAAGTATCACTTGATATATTTCTTTGTCATCAGAATTTATTTTTATATATTTTTAATATATAGAAACGGCACATTCTGTCTTGGGCTCAGATGCAAATGATGTAGTTATTACTGTTCCATTTGATTTTGGAGAAAAGCAAAAAAATGCTCTTGGGTAAGTATAATATGGGTTTATTTTATTTGCTTAAAGGAAATACAAATTTTACAATATCACCATATAGTAAAAAAGTAAAATTGCATTTGAAAACCCCTTGGGCAATAACATTTTACTTGTAAATACATGTGTATATGTAAATAGTATGGTAAAAAGTATGTTACTAATCATTAATTTTATGAAATTGCAAGAGAATATAAAATTAGATATACCTTCTTACCTATTTTGATTAGAAATGTTTTTAATTACCAGGTTAAGTTGATGTTTATGAATTACTTTGCCCTACTTTTATGTAATTAGGGTTTATGTTAAAATTATATAAAAATAGGCAATTTTATATGTTTGCAGGTATTCTTTCACCTTAGATCTTAACATCTAACCAAAAAGTTGCATGTAGTTTTTACAGATTATGCAGATGTAATTGGTGAGAATGCATGCCTTTACTTTTTGGATAGAGTTCCACATGAGGCTTTGGCAAGCATCTAGGTTGCTTCTGGGGCAGAGAATTGCTTCATTTACTTGAATTGGTGAGATATTAAAAACTGACACTAAAAGAAATTGGAAAATTGCAAAATGTGTTATAAATTTGGCTAAAGTTTATAAGCATAGGTATTTTTGAGAGCTTTATCTTGTTCAATATAAACATATGGTATTTTCTTTTATTAAGAAAATAGACTCTGAACATTATTATTAATTTTTATAAAACAATACCTAATTATTTAACCAAAGTGAGTTAAAAGTTTAAAGACAAATATAGCATGTTACATAGTTGTGAGTAAACATTAGCTTTTTAAATAATATTGAGTAGACTCAGTTTTGAAAAAATAATTCAAGACCTGACAATAAAGCTAACATGAAGCACAAGAAATTTAATTTGATAAAATAAAATGTTTGCTTTTTAGGCAGATTACTTAAAAGGTAAAGAAAAACCTTTCTCAAACTTTTGTCAGAAGCAGGTCAATAGTTGAAGAAAACTCCTTTTAGCAGATTAAAGAAAATTAATTCTTAGTTTTACTTTTATATAAGTATACTATTCATATTAGCGCTTTAAAATCCTATATAATAAAAGGCTAATATGCAAATCGACCTAACAGCAGAATGATCATTTGCTATGACACGCACTGACCACCAGGGGACAGATGCTCAACGCAGGAGCTGTCCCTTGGTGGTCAGTGGGAGCGCAGCTCAGCCAGAAGCCAAGCTCATGGCTGGCGAATGCAGCAGTAGTGGCGGGAACCTCTCCTGCCTCCGCAGCAGCACTAAGGATGTCCCACTGATGGCTTAGGCCCACTCCCCATGGGCCCAAGCTGTCAGTTGGACATCCCCCGAAGGCTCCCAGACTGCAAGAGGGCGCAGGCCGGGCTGAGGGACCCACCCCCCCACCCCCAGTGCATGAATTTCATGCACCGGGCATCTAGTACTATATAATACATTTGTTCTATTTTAGATAGCTTCTCTATACAAGGTCAGTTCTCTCTGTTTCCAGCTTTTAATTTGTTCTTTATTTCTTTGTTTCTCATTCTTAAATAACCAGTTGTACTTTAGGACAAAATTACTTCTTTGTTTTTTGTTTTTAATCTTTATTGTTGAAAGTATTACATATGTCCTTTTTTTTACCCATTGACGACCCCTTCTAGCCCGCCCCTGCCCTCTGTCCCAGGTCTTCACCACTATTGTGTGTGTCCATGAGTTATGCATACTGCCATTTGACCCAGTGATCCCACTTCTAAGAATATATCCTAAGAAACCCAAAATACCAATCAAAAGGAATATATGCACCCCTATGTTAATAGCAGTGTAATTTACAATAGCTAAGATCTGGAAACAGCCCAAGTGTCCATTGGTAGATGAGTGGATAAAAAAGCTATGGTACATTAACACCATGGAATATTATGCAGCAGTAAAAAAGAAGGGTCTCTTACCCTTTGAGACAGCATGGCGGGACTTGGAGAGTATTATGCTAAGTGAAATAAGACAGAGAAAGACAAGTATCACATGATCTCACTCATATATGTAATCTAATGAACAAAATAAACTGATGAACAAAATAGATCCAGAGGTATAGAAGCATGGAACAGACTGTCGAATCTCAGAGTTAAGGCAGAGGTGAGTAGGAAGAGATCAACCAATGAACATTATTAAATGAAAATGATCTCTTAAGAGTTACATTCATCTCCTGTGTCCTATTATTTTGCTTCTAAAGATCATTACCATCCATGTTCTACTTATGAAATCTTATTTGCTGTTGCATAAAATCTTACAACAGAGCATTTCTAAAATGTAGACTTGAACATGTTGTGATGTTAAATTCATTGAAAGCAAATTGTCCACAGGGAAGCAGCCAGAGCTGCTGGCTTTAATGTTTTGCGGTTAATCCATGAACCATCTGCAGCTCTTCTGGCTTATGGAATTGGACAAGACTCCCCCGCTGGAAAAAGGTAAAAACCATATTTTCAGCTTTAAATTTTTCAGTGCAGAAAACATTTAAGATTATAGCAATTATATCAATAGAGATTATTATAAAATGCAGCGCTTCCAAGCCTTTGTGAATGAAAAGACATCAAAACTCTCAACTGGAGTTTTTCAAATAGATGAGAAGGGTGTCCTAGGAAAGCAGAGAAGGGTTATAACAGGAGGGAAGATTGAGCTTATCTATCCTTCTCTTATCAAACACATTTTGTCCCTATAATTGAGATAGATTTGAAATTTGTAAGCTTGGCCACATTCCAAATCAAGCTAGGACACTTAATTTTACTACCAATTTCAGTTATTAAACTTGTTTATAATTAGTGAGTAGTTTTATACACATTTGTCTTGACAGAAGATGGCGAGAAATCCAACGTGAGAATTTAAGAATTATTTTGATTATGAAACAGTAAAACATAACTCCTAATTTAGTTGTCCACTGAGCCAAACCGGTTTCGGCCCTAATTTAGTTGTCAAAGTTGTCTTAATAGGCCTGACATGTCATGCTGCTTCAAGGAAATTAATTCAGATGTGTTAATTTCCCCTAATGGTTTCACCTTATATCTCACAGTTTGAGTAAAGAAATGAATATATATAAATCAGTAGGAAATTATTTATAACTAGAGGCCCGGTGCACGAAATTCATGCACTTGGGTGGGGGAGGGGGGTCCCTCAGCCCAGATTGCAAGAGGGTGCAGGCCAGGTCGAGGGACCCCACCAGTGCATGATCGGGGTTGGGGAGGGATGCGGGAGGCTGGCCAGCAGGGGAAGGACTGCAGGAGGGCTCCAGGGCGTGTCCGGCCCATCTTGCTCAGCTGGACCCCATAGTGGACATCATAGTGAGCAATTGAGCGGCCTTAGCATATAATTAGCATATTACGCTTTGATTGGTTGACCGGACAACCAAATTACCAGACACTTAGCATATTGGGCTTTTATTATATAGGATTTCTGATATTTTACATTTATCTAGTTTACCTATTTTTAGGTAAACTAGATAAATGTAAAATATCAGAAATTATAAATTTTTATACATAGGAACTTAGCTCCTAGTTTTGGGTATGTTTCATTTTTATAGACATGTTATTGCAGCAGTAACTTGGATAATATTAACACAAAATTTCTATTTTTAATTCTCTTACAATTCACTATAATCACAAATCTATATTTGAAAAGTTGGTGTTTTGAACTCTAGTTACTCAGAATACAATTTTACCAGCATAACTAAATGAAAAATAATTTTGACTTAAAAGATCTGATTTTTAAGCTAAATTCACCAGTAAGTGATGACTATGGACAATTTTTTTAATGGAATTTATTGGGTGACACTGGTTAACAAAATTTACAGGTTTTAGGTGTACAATTCTACACTATTGTGTGTTCACCACCCCAAGTCAAGTTTCTGTCTATCATCATTTATCCTCCCTATACTCTCTTCTACCTCTCTCCACACCCCTCACCCCAGCAATCACCACACAACCATGGACAAGTTAGTTACTCATTTGAGATGTTCAGTTTCCTTATTTGTGATCTAAATGGATTAAACTAAATGGCTCCTTAGTGCAAGAAGTCCAACCTAGCTTTAAAATGTTGTGTTCTCTCATAACTTACTCATGTTATCTCTTTTTTAAGCAACATTTTGGTGTTCAAACTTGGAGGAACATCCTTATCTATCACTGTCATGGAAGTTAACAGTGGAATATATCGTGTTATTTCAACAAACACTGATGATAACATCGGAGGTACACAATTTACAGAAACCTTAGCACAGCATCTAGCTTCAGAGTTTCAGAGGTGAGTAATAATGAACTTGATTATATATATTGTTGTTAGTCCTCACCTGAGGATATTTTTTCCATTGATTTTTAGAGAGAGTGGAAGGAGGAGAGAGACAGAGAGAGAGAAATATCAATGTGAGAGAAACCGTTAATTGGCTGCCTCCCACACACGCCCCTACTGGGGCCAGGGAACCTGCAATTGAGGCACATGCCCCTGACCGGCAATCGAATGCACGATCCTTCAGTATCTGGCCAATGCTCCAACCATTTAGCCAAACCAACCAGGGCTGATGATATATTTTAATTGAAGTTTTCCTTTAGTTTTTTTGCCCTAATTTATTTGAAATTGCTCTGCTTCAAAGGAGGGTGTGTTTTTTTCCAATGTACTGGATATTTTTGTGGAGTTAATATCTATCCATGCAAATGTAGGGAAGCATAGGCCAAGCTGTCCAGTGCAGTGTGCTTGGTTGGATTTTTTACTTTGTTTAAGGACGTGGAACTGTGTGGACTTGGATCTCAAGTTCAGTTTCTTAATTCTTCATGTGCTGCTCTATGTCTCGGTGAAGGGGGGTACCAGCTCTGAGGCCTCACTACCTTCTGAACAGTTTTTAAGTTTAGAGCTGAGAAAGATTACATTGTTATAGTCACATTCCAGGGAATTAATGGAGTGTTTATTTAATTACTAATCTACTACTACAAAGAAGATTTTAGTTTTGTTACTGGATGCAGTTATTTCATTCAAAATTCTAATCTTGTTTGGCATATCAAGAGCCACATATAGCATAAAAGTTATATTTTGGACATTACTGCGCTAAAAAAAATGTAGCTGAAACAGTGTTTTCATCTGTTTAGCTAAACTGGGTAAAAGAAAGTCTTGAAAAAGTGGTAATTTCTCATTTGCTAAATAAAGACCTATACTGTTTTTTGTTATAAAGCTATTCCAATTCAAGGTAGAGCATTGTTAATTTTACTCCCAATTCAGTTAATGTACATGTTTAAAAGCAAGGCCTTTGCTCACTGCCTATCAAGCAGTATTAATCATCTTGTAGATAGAGGAACTGTAATTCTACATGTTTTGTATGTGTCAAATTTCTTTTAAAGAACCACTTTTAGTTTATTTTTTTAAAGCTGGACAGATAATTTTACACCATTGAATAATGCCTCAATTTTAAAGGGTAATATATGAGATTTGACCTAGTTACATAATCTCCTTCAACCTCCATTTGTCTCATCTGCAAAAAATAAAAAATAATATGTACTCTGCTTTCTTTAAAGTATACTCTATTATTAAAGGTACAGAATGCAGAAGTTCAGAGTATTAAGTATATTGGTTATTGATTTTTCTTTAAGAGATTCTTCTTTTAATTGCAGAGAATTTTCTTCAGAAATTTTGGTGGGTTGGAAGCCAGATGCTAAAATCTGGTATTAATACTGCTTTATGAGTTGCTTATTATCTTAATAGGGATTATCCAGATTTTATTTATAATAAATTCTAACTTCAGAAACTATATTTTTAACTAAGATCCTTCAAACATGACGTCAGAGGAAATGCCCGAGCCATGATGAAATTGATGAACAGTGCTGACATTGCAAAACATTCTCTGTCAACCTTGGGAAGTGCCAATTGTTTCCTTGACTCGTTATATGAAGGTCAAGATTTTGACTGCAATGTGTCCAGGTAAAATTGAAGTTCAAAAAACCTTCATTAAAATGTCAAGTGCTTTCATGTTTAGGTGTAATTTTCTCACTTTTGGGTTTTTTGTTTGTTCATTTGAAATTTATTCACCATCTATAAAAGGAGTCCTTTCTTGTGTTTACTTCTGGGATCCAGTTTTTTGTCAGAATAAGTAACTGTTCTCAAAATAATTACGTCAGATGTGATTGTTTGTTATTTGCAAATAGCAGTGTCTGAAAAAATCATCCCAGATCTTTTAAAGAATGGTGAGAGGAGACTTAAGTTTGAGATTTTCAGATTTCTCTTATTAAATGGCAGCCCCACCTATATGGCTCCTACTTTATTGCTTAAATTTGATGTGGGGCTTGCACATGTTTCGAGGTTGTTTAACTATAACTTAATCATTAACACTGTGTGGTAGCCTGTATTCTAAGTATCAACTCATCAAATCCTCACAACAACCCAAAGATAATGTCCTTATTTTACATATGAGGAAGCTGAAACAAAGAGAGGTTTAATTATTTGTCCAAGGTTACACAGCTAGTAAGTGATGGACCTGGGATTCAAACCTAGCCAGTTTGACCCCAAAGTTCATACTCTGTAATTATTACACTACTAGGGGCCCAGGGCATGAATTCGAGCACCTTGAAAGGAACTGTGGGCCTCGAGGCTGCAGTGGACATAGGGGTGGGTCTCGGCCCATCCTCCGCACCCCACTCGGCCCCTCCGGCCGTGGCTTCTGGGGGGGTGGGGTGGTCCCTTGTCTGCTGGCAGCCCCGCTCCCACCACCACCGCAGATGACGGCGTGGAGCAATTGGGGCCAGCGCCAGCAGCGGGTGCAAGCAGTGGCTGCTGCCCCAATTGCCCCTCAGGAGGTGGAAGAGCCCTGAGGGGCAATCAGGGCCGGCAGCCGCCACTCACACTGGCAGCAGGTGCAAGCAGTGGCTCCGGCACCAGCAGTGGGTGCGAGCAGGGCCGTTGCCGGCATCGGGTACGAGAGGTGGCTGCCAGCCCCAATTGCCCCTCAGGGGCTGGGGGGAAGTGGAGAAGCCCTGAGGGGCAATTAGGGCCGGCAGCAGGTACGAGCATTGGGCAGGACCACGGCTCACAGGAGCAAAGAATTTTCAGTAACCACCAGAAGCTCGCCTTAATGACAGCGACCGGCGCCCCACCTTGGTCTGCCCCCTCCTCTCCACCCCCCCGCCCCCCGACCACTCAGCAGCTCCACCCTCCTGCTGTGGCTGACATCCACCATGTTCCGCACTTCACTGCCTGCTGCCTGCTGCCAACACCCGTCATGTTCCGCATGCACCCCCTGGTGGTCAATAGCGAACAGTTGTTTGGTTGTTCCGCAGTTCGGTCTATTTTCATATTAGCCTTTATTATATAGGATACTAAAGATTGATATTTATTTTGGTTTTGATTGCTCTGTCACCCATCATCATTTTAAATTTTAATAGTTGTGACTTTCACTAAGCATAGGTATAATGTGCATAAAATTATTTTTATTACCCTTGTCTTTTACATAATCCAAATCATTGCTTATCAATGATTGCACTTTTACCCTGAAAGTCCAAAGAGAGGATGTTGCCTTATCATTTTATATTACATACTAGAGGCCTGGTGCACAAAATTCGTGCGCTGGGGGGGATCCCTCAGCCCTGTCTTGGCCTGCAAAGACGCCAGCATCCCTCACCCCGGCCTCTAGCCAGAGGTTCCTCCCCTCCTTCTGCACAGCCTCTGGGAAGATGCTTCCTGGGCCTCCTCCAGGCCCTGGCCCACAACGCCCTGCATTTCGGGTACTCGGGGGCTTGGGCTTTCAGATCTGGCTTCCTCACCTGGCATGGTGAGCATCAGCTGCCATGGGAGCCTTGCCTTAGGAGTCACCCCCTTGGACCATGCTACTTGCGAGTGTGTGTGTGGAGGGGTGGCCTCGGTGGCAGTGATTTGATGTCTGTAGCATGCCCGCTGACACGACCACCGTGGCGCCACACTGGTCCCATCTAGACTGCTGGCAGGGGGCTTCCAGTCTGTGACTGGGGCTGCTGGGCTGCGACTGGGGGCTGCAGGTGGAGGACCCCGGCACCCATAGGGCTGTCAGCATCAGGAACTGGAAAGATCCATTTTTCTGGTTCCTCCCCTGCCGCGCGGATGCTGAGCTCCGGGCCCTACAGGCCCGTTCACTCCCGTGACACAGCCGGCCAGGGCGGGTACATGGGCGCACAGCGCCGGAGGCCGGTTCACTCCCGCCACACGGCCGGCTGGGGTGGGGACGTGGGCTCGCTGCCCCAGAGGCCCCTTCGGGGCCACAGCACAGCCATGGCACAGACGCTGAGCTCGCGCCGCCGCTGGTGACGCAAGCTCAGCGTCCCTCCGGCCCCATTCAGTCCCCGCTCAGCTGCCCGGCGGCCGATCGTGAGTCCCCGCCCCCAGCTCCTCCCACCGGCCAAATCGGCCACCCCAAGTCCCGCCCCCCGCATCTTCCGCCAGCCCAATCGGCCACCCTGAGTCCCGCCCCCCGCGCCTCCCGCCGGCCCAATCGTGGGCGTAGCGGAGTGATGGTTAATTTGCATATTACCCTTTTATTATGTAGGATTACTAACAGTAGTAATAGTTTCCACTAGTTAAACCATTTAAACATCCCCAAAACCTAACAGGTGACTTGGAAACACAGTGAAAACTTCCAGAATTATAGCATTGTATTATTTTAGTATTGTACTGAGTATATTTGGTTAAATTCTCACTTCGTCCGTCTATTATAGTTTAGCTTCCTCACTCTCCCTGGACTTGTCTGAAGATTCTGGCTCTGCATGTCCAATACAATAGCCACTAGCCACCTTTGGCCATTTAGATATGTTAATTAGAAACAAATAATAAAAAGTTCCATTTCTCAGTAACACTAGCCACTATTCCAGTGCTCAATACAGTAAACCCTCGATTTTTCAGACCATGATTTAATGGACTTCGGATTTAATGGACAAAATTTCGGGTCCATATGTCATATGTGAAAATTAATACCATGTTAATTTTAAAATTCTTTTAACCAAGATTTGCTTATAATTAAATTAACAGGTTATCCTTTTTTGTTATTAATTCACAATTATTTTTAGTAAATTTTCGCAATTAGGCCATATGTTGGGAAAAAACACTAATAATTTTGACATACATAAATATTACATATCTACAACTATTACATATTTAAACCCAGGAGTCACTGCTCATAAACAGGGTTCATCGAATGATTAGCACATGATCACAAGCATCGCCCACTTGGTAATTGGTTCTGTTGTCACTGGTGTGACTTTCTGCAGCAGTCTTAATGTGTTTGGACTGATGTTCAGACATTGACTAAGCCATCCCCAGCTGTGTGCATTTGTTTACTCGTGGTGACTGGTGAATGCACGCATTTACTAGATTCTATTAAGTATAAATTTAAAATTACTGTAATATGTATAGAAAACTTTGTGAAATTAAAGTATTCATACATACTTAATTTTAATTACACAAACATGTCTACATAAGTAAAAATAGGTAAACTAACTAATATGTCAATTTTTTAACATACACGTTCAGAAAACCTACTTTATTATATAATGGACTTTGGGTTTTAACAAATACTCCCTCACCTGAATTAGTTTGTTATATTGAGGTCTTACTATACTCTCATGTGGCTAGTGTTCACAGAAAATTCTATTAGACAGCACTGCTCTAGATCTTTTAAGAGGGATTTGAAGCTACAGCCCAAAAAATAGAAAGGGGGGCAGAGTGTCTATATTTTTTCTATATCCAGAATTCCCCACTTAGTGCTAAGTTTGTCCAAGTACTCAGTATATAAGTATATATTGGCTTATTAATATCAGATATTAAGAATAAAATAGAATTTTTAGTTTTTTGTTAAGGAAATTTTGCCTTATCACTAAGATCACAAGCATAGGAATATTTTAATATCTAGAGATAGCACAAATAAATTTAAAAATTAGACGTCTGCATCTAAGAAATTCAGTATAAAATTAGAGAGTACATTTTTCCTGAATGTAGATTATTTGTTTTTTAATTTAATAAATCTTTATTGTTCAGATTATTACAATTGTTTCTCCTTTTTCCATAGCTCCCCTTCACCTGGTTCCCACTCCACCCTCTGCCCTTACCTCTCCCCCACTGTCCTCATCCATAGGTGTACAAATTTTGTCCAGTCTCTTCCCGTACCCTCCACACCCTGTTCCCTCTGAGAATTATCAATCCCCTCCCATTCCATGTGCCTGATTCTATTATATTCACCAGTTTATTCTGTTCCTCAGATTTTTAATTCACTTGATTTTTAGATTCACTTGTTGATAGATATGTATTTGTTGTTCATAATTTTTATCTTTACTTTTTTCTTATTCTTCCTCTTCTTAAAGAATACCTCTCAGCATTTCATATAATACTGGTTTGGTGGTGATGAACTCCTTTAACTTTTTCTTCTCTGTGAAGCTCTTTATCTGACCTTCAATTCTGAATGATAACTTTGCTGGGTAGAGTAATCTTGGTTGTAGGTTCTTGCTATTCATCACTTTGAATATTTCTTCCCACTCCCGTCTGGCCTGCATAGTTTCTGTTGAGAAATCAGCTGACAGTCGTATGGGTGCTCCCTTGTAGGTAATTAACTGTTTTTCTCTTGCTGCTTTTAATATTCTCTCTTTGTCTTTTGCCCTTGGCATTTTAATTATGATGTGTCTTGGTGTGCTCCTCCTTGGATTTCTTTTGTTTGGGGTTCTGTGCTCTTCCTGGACTTGTAAGTCTATATCTTTCACCAGGTGGGGGAAGTTTTCAGTCATTATTTCTTCAAATAGGTTTTCAGTATCTTGCTCTCTCTCTTCTTCTGGCACCCCCATAATCTTTATGTTGTTATGCTTGAAGTTGTCCCAGAGGCTTCTTACACTATCTTCAACTTTTTGGATTCTTTTTCTTTTTGCTTTTCCGGTTGAGTGTTTTTTGCTTCTTTGTATTTCAAATATTTGACTTGATTCTTGTGTTCCTCTGGTCTGCTGTTGGGTCTCTGTATAATATTTTTTATTTCAGTCAGTGTATGTTTAATTTCTAGTTGGTCCTTTTTCATATCCTCGAGGGTCTCGTTAAATTTATCAGCCTTTTCTAGGAAATTCTTGAAAAACCTTATAACCGTGGTTTTGAACTCTATATCCATTTGTTTGTTTTCCTACATTTCTTTCGTTTGTGATCTGTTTCTTTGTCTCCTCATTTTCGCTGCTTCCCTGAGTTGGTAGAGTGGCTTTGTGTGCTAGGTGTCCTATATGGTCCAATGGGTCGGCTTCCCAGTTACCTGAGGTGGACACTCTTGGTGCACCCCTTTGTGGGCTGTGTGTACAGCCTATTGTAGTTAAGTCTTTGATTGTTGTTGGTGTCACTGGGAGGAATTGACCTCCAGGCCATTTGGCTGTGAGGACCCGCTGTGTCTATAATGGAAGAACTGCTGTGCTGGAGACACGCTTATTGGGCAGGACTTGTTTCAGTGGGGCTCTGTGCTCACTGAGTCTGCCTCTTGAATGTGTCCTTATGAGAGTAGTTGAAATCTGGTGTCGCCTCACACAGACCACTAGATACACTAGCTTCTGGATCTCCAATGGGGTGCAGGTCAGCTACTGTCTGAGGCCACCCAGCAGGAGCTACAGCGAGAACTATAGTTTTCTCCTCTTTGCTTGGGGTTTGGAGATTTTGGAGCTGTCTGACCGGAGCTGCAGTTTGTTTGGTTAAGCTGCGATAGGGCAGGCCATTTATATGCAAAAGCCGCTGCATGGAGCTTGGGTGGGTTTGTAGATTTTGCGGGGCGGAGTCTTAGGGCGTCACTAGGCTAAGGCGTGGCAAACAGCGATGGCTGCCAGTCAGCCTTCTCTGCGTTTCCACGTTTCCAAGTTCCCGCGTCCCGCGCCCCAGCGCAGTAAAGAATGATTGCTGGGCACCCTCTGCAAGAAAGTCACCCTCACTTTCCAACCCGATGTCCGACAGTCCAGCTTCTCCCCGTAGGAGTTTGGGTCCCTAGTGTCTCCCCAGAAACTGGATTTCAGAGTAATCGGGAGCTTGTCTCCCTTCGGGTTGAAATAAAGCAGCACATCCAATCGCCCGCCACCAGCACGATTCACGCGCCTCCATACCTCAGCTTTTTAGCGCTTGTGCACGTCTCAATGCTCTTTTCTCTTTCCTTCTAGTTGTAGAACTTCCACTCAGCCAGCTTTCCCGTGGTTCTGGGTGATAGACGTTTTGTCTTTTAGTTGTAGTTTTGAAATTGTTGTGCAAGGCAGCAGTTTAGGTGTTTACCTATGCCACCATCTTGGTTTTCCCCCGAATGTAGATTATTTTTAAAATTCTATGCTAGTGCCCGGCTGGTGTGGCTCAGTGGTTGAGCATTGACCTATGAACCAGGTGGTCACAGTTAGATTTCCATAAGGGCATATAATCAAGTTTCTAGCTCCATCTGCAGTGGAGGCTGTTGTGTGGGCAGCTGATTGATGATTCTCACTCATTGATGTTTCTGTGTCTCCCTCTCCCTTCCTCTCTGAAATCAATAAAGATATATATATATATATATTTTAATTCTATGCTAGCATTCATGTTTC
This sequence comes from Cnephaeus nilssonii, assembly GCF_951640355.1. Classification (NCBI taxonomy): domain Eukaryota; kingdom Metazoa; phylum Chordata; class Mammalia; order Chiroptera; family Vespertilionidae; genus Cnephaeus; species Cnephaeus nilssonii. The sequence continues at coordinate 27,807,512 of NC_137072.1, read as the reverse complement.
CCAGATAGTGCCAAAGAGCTACATTTAGATACAATATAGTCTTAAATTATAAAGAAAAATAATGCAAAATAATTTTTAAAACTTTTTAAAATTTTTAAAAATGATGGTTTGATTTGGATCAATAGATTTACTGTTGGGACTGTCATACATTGAGTTTTCATTTTCAGGTCATGGAAAACCTATAAGTAGGGCATTGGGTAAGAATCTCCAACCTGAATTTGATCTTAACATGTCTTCATGCATTGGTAGATGAATAATTTAGTACTCCGCCCCCCCACCATGGTATTGCATTGCTAGGTGCTAAATAATCCTGTTCTGATCATAAATCTATTCTTAAGAGAACTGTCACATTAGGTTTTGGCTTTACTCTTCATAAGAAAAAGATGTCCTGTACACAGGCAGCAAATAGGGTAGTTTAGACCTGGGTGGGTGTGGAGAGGCTGAGAGAAGTGGGGAGAGGTGGGGATGGGAAATAATCTGTAATACTATGAACACTAAAAAATATATTTAAAAACAAAAAAAATGACCTTCTAGTGAAAGCCTTGCTAATAAAACCAGTTTAACAGATTTCAATAAATTTATGTAATTAATCACATTTCCATGAAAATAAAAAATTTTTTTAAAAGGTAAAAGATGTCTTGTTTAATTGTATAAGCCTTTTTTCTTTCTCTTTGTGTGTACAGAGCAAGATTTGAACTTCTCTGTTCTCCACTTTTTAATAAATGTGTAGAAGCAATCAGAGCACTCTTAGAACAAAGTGGATTTGCAGCAGATGATATCAACAAGGTAATACTTTTATATTTTTCTTATTTATTTTAGGAGTAATTTTAGAATTGGGATTTAGAAAATAGTCCCTTGGTACTGAAATAATATTTTTATGAATTTAAATATTTTCTCAGCTTGTGTTAATGAGTAAGGAAAATTAACTCAAAATACATTTTTATTAATGACTCGAGCAATATATATCAGTTTCCTAGCAAAAGGGAATAATTTCTTTCCAGTATATTGTTTAATACGTAAGCAGTGATTGACAGGTATTCAAATGTTTGCTGTATGAAGCACTATTTCTAAGTGTTTTACATGCATTAAATTTTAAAAAATCAATAAAAACATATTTTAAAAATTAGTAAATTTATGTATATGTTTTATTTTAATTATTAAAATAGTAAGCATTCATATTAAGAAAACTCAGAAAATACTAAAAGGCAAACAGTGTTATATTTTAGAATATTTCTAATTTAATTTGTATGTACAATTCTGAATTTTATTTTCTTCATTTAATATTACACTGATTTTTCCCTATATTTTTGCATAGTCTTAAAATCAATTTTAGATAGATTATTAATATCCTAGGAAAGAAAAGGCACAATAGATGATTTTGTTGTTCTATTGTGGGCATCTAAATTGGATTTCCGCTTCCCTCAGAACAAGGATGTCCACTTTTGAACCTTGGCTTTTACCATATTTGGATTATTCCTTAGAATAGATTCCCATAGAATTAAATCCAAGGATTAATTTTATTTAATTTTGTATTTTCTTGTGTGTAAATATAAATTTCATCTTCTTTGCCTGCTTTATATAATCAGAATATTAACTCATTAGCTGCAGTCTTCTTTTGAGGCATGTAGTTTACTGTTTAATTTTGGTTCCATTAGGGAGAAGGGTATTTAACATATAGAAATTTCATTTATTTATCTATTTAAATCTATTGGTCTATTACTGTGATTTCTTCAGCTGCTTCTAAGTTTATAAATTCCATCTTTGTTTAGATATATGACAAATATTTCATATTATTTTCTTTTAATTTGTCTATAGTTTGAAAGTTTTTCTATTTTAACTACTTTAGTGTATGCTATATGATGAAAGTCATTTTTTTAAATTTTCTTTGCAATTCATTAAGTATTTTTTTGAACATTTATAATATGTCAGGTATTATGCAAGGTGCTTGGAGGTTAGGGGCTGGATTCTGAAGAATAAGAATAAGACCTGAGTATATAATAGTAACAAGGTGGCAGTGGGAAATGAATGGGCTTGGAGACAGACCCACCTAAGGTTGGTCTAATGGTGATGAACTCCTCCAGGTTTTATTTGAATGTAAAACACTATCTTTTCTTCAATTCTAAAGGACAACTGATGGGTAGAGTATTTTTGACTGACAGTTTTTTTTCTTGCATTACTTTTTAATATCTCTCACCTGGCTTGCAAGGTTTGTATTGCCATATCTACCTATAGTCTTACTAGAGGCCCGTTCCATGAATATTCGTGCAATAGACCTTCCTTCGCTCTGGCCGCTGCCTTCAGTCTTTGCTCCAGCCAGAGCGCTGCTCCTGTAGCTCCCTCCACCCCCCGCCCTCCCCCTCATAGCAGGCATCCCGCCCCTCCTGGCTGCTCTATGCCTTCATGCATGCTGCCCAGAGGTCCGGAGCAGCTGGGGGGGGCTGGGCCGCCAACATCTTTATTTGGTTAATTTGCATACTCACTCCTGATTGGCTGGTGGGCGTTGCAAAGTAATGGTCAATTTGCATGTTTCTCTTATTAGTGTAGATGGGGGATCCCTTATATATATCAAGTTGCTTTTTTTCTTGCTGCTTTTAAGATTCTCTCTTTTTCTTTAACTTTTGATAGTGTCATTAGGATGTGCATTTGTTCTCACTGTCTCTTTAGATTCATCTTATTTTGGTACTTTTTGGGCTTACTGGATCTGGATGTCTGTTTCATTCCCTAGTTTACGTCATCATTCCTTTGAACCAGCTTTCTACCCTTTTCTCTCTTTCTCTTCTCCTTTTTTTTTTTAAGCCTCACCCAATGATGTTTTTATTGATTTGAGAGAGAAAGGAAGCGGGCAGGGGAAAGAGAGAGAAACATTGATACATGCACCCTGACCAGGTATCGAACCCTCAACCTTTTTTGGTATACAGCATGATGCTCCAACCAACTGAACCACCTGCTCAGGGCTCTCCTCCTTTTGAGAGCCCCTATAATGTATATATTAGTCGATTTATTGTTGTCTCTCATAGATCCCTTAAGCTATCTTAATTCTCTTTTATCCCTTTTTGCTCCTCTGAATGGATGACTTCCTCTGCCCTATCTTTAAGTTTACTGATCCTTTCTTTTGCTTGATCTAGTGTACTGTTGAACCCCTCTGAATTTTTCAGTTCAAGTATTATAATCTTTAGCTCTATGGTTTCTATTTGGAACTCTTTATATTTCCTGTACCTTTGCTGAAATTCTCATGCATTACTCTCCTGACTTCAGAGAACATCTTTTTTTTTTTTTTAATTTAAATTCTTTATTGTTTAAAATATTACTTACGTCTCCTTTTTCCCCCATTGACCTCTCCCTGGCCACTCACACCCCCCTCAGTGAACGGCTTTATTACTGTTATCTTGAACTCTATCAGATAAACCGCTTACCTTAATTTCATTAAGATCAGTTTATGGAGATACATCTTACTATTTTGTTTGGAACATATTCTCCTATATTTTCGTTTTTCTTGATTCTCTGTGTTGGTTTTTATGCATTATGGAGAACTGCCACTTTTTCCAGTCATGACAGACAGTTCTTGTGTAGGAGATGAACCTTGTCAATTAGTCCAACCTGAGCTTCTTACCTCTCAAACCTTTGTGTATGTCTAAGCTGCTATCTTTGTTCTCACTGGCTCTTAGTAGTTAAGGGTGTGTCAAAATCATACCAAAGATGATCATTGCAGTCAGCACCTAGATACTGGCTGATTAAAAGCCAGGCGCTAAGGCAGCAGCTGTGAAAGTAGGCAGGCAGATCCCTTCCAAGGAGAAATGAGTCTTTTTTCCTGCTTCCTCTGCATCTCAGCCCAGGTGTATAGCCATGGGGTATGAGATGTTCCGTCCCCAATTTGAAAAGTGTTTCTTTGCTATAGTTCTGTGGGACTTGTGAATGCAAGCCTATTCAGAGCCAGGTGATTTAGGGGACAAGCCCATAAAGGAACAATTTTATATGAAGTTTTTCAGAGACAGTAATACACACACACACACACACACACACACACACTGAGTGGCCAGAGTATTATGATCTCTGAATGCATAATAATCTGGTCACTCAGGGTGTGTGTGTGTGTGTGTGTGTGTGTGTGTGTGTGTGTGTGTGTGTATTAGAGGCCCAGTGCATGAATTTGTGCATGGGTGGGGTCTGGCCAGCCTGGCCAGGGGGAGGGACATGGGTGGTTGGCCAGCCTGCCTGCTGGTCGAACTCCTGGTCGAAGGGACAATTTGCATATTAGCTTTTTATTATATAGGATATACAATGAGTGGCCAGATTATTATTCGTTCAGAGGTCATAATAACCTGGCCACTCTGTGTGTGTGTGTGTGTGTGTGTGTGTGTGTGTGTGTGTGTATCTCCTCCTATATAATAAAAGTGTAATATGCTAAGGGTCTATTCGTCCATTTAACCAATCAAAGCATAATATGCTAATGATATGCTAAGGTCATTCAACTGCTCGCTATGATATACACTGACCACCAGTGGGCAGACGCTCTGACCAGTAGGTTAGCTTGCTGCTGGGGTCTGGCTGATCAGGACTGGGCAAGATGGGCCGGACACACCCTGGAGCCCTCTTGCATTCCCTCCCCAGTCCCAATCAGGACTGGGCAAGAAGGGCTGAACACGCCCTGGAGCCCTCCCCAGCCCTGATCATGCACCGGTGGGGTCCCTCAGCCTGACCTGCTCCCTCTTGCAATCCCAGACCCCTCAGGGCATGTCAGAGAGCCGGTTTCGACCCGATACCCCCAGGCCAGGTTGAGGGACGAATCCGTGCACCAGGCCTCTAGTATGTGTGTGTGTGTGTGTGTGTGTGTGTGTGTGTGTGTACACTGAGTGGCCAGATTATTATGACCACCTGATGTTTGTAGGCAAATTAGCTGTACACTGCATCATATGGGATATGGAAGCCGAAAGCCTGTTCAAACACCTTTGCTTTCAGCAGTTACCAAGATAAAATGTCTCCAATTCGCACAGGAACACAAGGATTGGACAGTCGAGCATTAGAAAAAAGTCATGTGATCCGATTAATCACGTTTCCAGTTGCATTATGCAGATGGCAGAGTGAGAATTTCGCGGAAACAGCATGAAAGCATGCACCCCACATGCATGAGTACAACCCTTCAAGCTGGTGGGGGCAGTGTTATGGTTTGGGGCATGTTTTCCTGGCATGATTTGGGCCGTTTAATTCATGTGGAACAACGCCCGAATAGCACAACATACCTAAGTATCGTTGCTGATCAAGTTCATCCTATCCACAGGGGACCGTGGCGTGGGTGGGTGGCTTTTCCCAGGCTGCAGCCTCAGGCACCCGGAACCACAGGGCGTGCGGCTTGTCCCTCTCCTGAGGCACAGACGCAGCTGCTGGCACCCAGGACCGCAGGCTGGGCAGCTTGTTCCTCTCCCGGGCCACAGCCCCAGCTGCTGGCGCCCAGGACTGCGGGACGGGCAGTTTGTCCCTCTCCTGGGCCAGAGGCGCAGGCACAACTGCTGTCACCCAGGACCCTGGAGCAGGTGGCTTGTTCCTCTCCCAGGCTGCAGCCTGCCTGGTCCCCATTCCTCTCCCCAGTGTTGAGTGTCTGAACCGTTATGGCGTGATGGCATGAGGGCATGATGACTATTTGCATATTAGCTCTTTATTATATAGAATTTTAACTTGTCACAGTCTATCTTCAAGTGGATATTATACCACTTCACATCTTATATAGAAACTTCACTGTAACAAAATTTCATTTTTCCCGGGCAATCTTCATGCTATTGTCATGTATTTTACTTTCATAGATGTTATAAAACTGACATTACATTATTATTTGTTTAAATAGTTAATTATCTTTAAATATATTTAAATAATAAGAAACTTCTATTATATTTTTTCCTATGCATTTACTGTCTTTGGTGTTTTCCATTTCTTGGCATAGATCGTTATTTGTATCTGGCAAAATTTTATTTCTGCTTGCAGGACTTCTTTTAACATTTCTTACACTACAAATCTGCTGGTAATAAAAAAAAATTCAATCTTTTATATATGAAAAATATATTTTAACTATTTTTAAAAATATTTCCACTCAGTCTAGAATTATAAATTGAGAGGATTTTTCCCTCCTTGTGAGTACTTTAATGATGTTGCTCTACTATCTTCTCCCTTACAATGTTTCTGATGAGAAATCTTTTGTAATCCTTATGTTTATCCCTGTGTATAGTGTGTCTCTTTTCTTCTGACTACTTAAAAGATTTTCCTTTTCATCATTGGTGTTGCGCAATGTGATTTTTATGTGTCTTGATGTAGCTTTCTTTATGTCCTGTGCTTGCTATTCACTGAGCTTCTTTGATCTGTGGGTTTATATTTTTTACTGTATTTTGCTAAATTTGGAAATTTTTGAATCATTCTTTCTTCAGATGATTTTATATATACAAGTTCGGGTCTCTAGAGGGGGCTGGGGAAGAAGAGGAGTGAACCAAACCGTAGGGTCAGGACCTCGGCAGGCAATTGAGTGCGGGGACGGCCAGCAGGGCCATTCCTGCAGTGGCCAGTTCATGACCAGCTGCCTGAGACTGGCTCGTTCCTGGGCTGGGGGGTTTCATGCATCTGCTCCGTGCTGCCCAGCAGTGCGGTGCCCGTCAGGGCTGTGCGTAGCTTATAGGGAAGGCACAGCCTGGGGAGTCAGAGCCTTGATCCTGCACAGTAACCAGATCCCGGCATTGGGAATGTGGCCAATTCTCTGCACCCTAAGTCACTCCACTGTTGCGTCCCTGGAGCAGTCATGGTGCCTTCTTCCATCACGGCCCCCTAAGCTCGCAGCGATGGAGGCATGCTGTCATAGGTTTGGGTGAACGGAACATGGAAGACCCGTGGGTAATAGCAGGCGCCGGGTGCTGGCTGGGGAGGCGGTCGTGTGGGTGGGTTTGCATGAAGCGTTCACAGTCACAGGTTTGGAAGTCTCTTTCTTAGTTTCTCAGAGAGCTCGATGGTGAGGAAATGCAGGTCTCGTCCTGCGTTGGCAGTTTCCATGGGAAACCTCACTGTTTGAGGTGTCAGTGGGGTTGGCCGGGAGCACCTGCGGCAGAGAGACACCCTTCTCCCGTAACCTCTTCGCAGGCGGACTGGTCGCCGGATACCCGGGAACTGCTCAGTATATCCCTGCTGTTCCACAGAGTTCTCTGAGCAGCTGTCCATCTTCCGCGGGAAGAAAGGTGTGTGCTTGTGCACAGTCACTGCCCGGTCCCTCCCGCTGGGTTCGCAGAGGTCGGACAATCATTGTCCAGAATTCCCTTGTTTAACAAAGAAAGTTAAGTTCCCAGTGAGGCCCCTGGTTAGAAAGGGAGGGGATTGGGGAGAGGAGGAGGAGCCCCGCCCACCAGAAGGCACGGAGCCCCAGGCATGATCTCCAGCCCACTCACCTGCCCTGGGAGGCTGCTTCCAGAGAGACCGTGAAGGCCGGGCTGTGCTCTATGTATTGGTGGTCTGAAAAGCAGGAGGCAGAGCTGTGCTCTCACCTGGGCCTCAGGGCAGCGGCCTCCTGGTTCTTGGCAGAGACGGTGGCCCTGGGGTCTGACCGCTCCTCAGTGGTTGGAACCGTGTGCAATTGCCACCGGCGCAGGCGCGCCCCTGGGAGGCAGATACAGAGGGCAAACCATCTGACCTTGTTGCCCTCGCAACGATGCCAGCATCCTGCCCCGCCCCTGGCTGCTCGGTGCGTGTGTGCTTCCCACAGGCCCTCCATCTTTGTCAGATTAATTTGCATACTCACTCCTGATTGGCTGTGGGCATTGCGGAGGTACGGTCAATTTACATATGTCTATTATTAGTAAGATATGGTAAGTATAACATAAAATAATGCTAAAAATACGGTTTCTTATACTTTATCATTACATGTGGTAAAGATGGATCAGCATATAACATTTAATCTTGAGAAAAAAACAATTTTCATTTGCAGCAGCATGGATGGAACTGGAGAGCATTGCTAAGTGAAATAAGCCAGGCAATGACAGAAAAATTCCACATGATCTCACTCATTTATGGAAAATAAAGAACATTATAACCTGATGAACAAAAAGATAGATACAGAGGCAGTAAAGCATGGAACAGGCGGTCGAATTACAGTGGGAAGGCTGGGGAGTGTTGGGGATGGGGGGAAAGAGATCAACCGAAGGACTTGTATGTATGCATATAAGCACAACCAATGGACACAAGACACTGGGGAGGTGGGATGAGGGCATGCGATGGGGGGTAGGGGAGACTGGGGGAAAGTCAATGGGGGGAGAAAAGGAGATATATGTACTATGTAATACTTTAAACAATAAAAAAAAATTTTCTGTAAGTAAAAAACTGAAATTATTTTTATTTTTTAGGTTGTCCTTTGTGGAGGGTCTTCTCGAATTCCAAGGCTACAGCAATTGATTAAAGATCTTTTCCCAGCTGTTGAGCTTCTAAATTCTATCCCTCCTGATGAAGTTATCCCCATTGGTGCAGCTATAGAAGCAGGAATTCTTATTGGGAAAGAAAATCTTTTAGTGGAAGACTCTCTTAAGATAGAGTGTTCAGCCAAAGATATTTTAGTTAAGGTATGTTTAGGTTTGTTTTTTGTTTTGTTTTGTTTTTCATAAAAGTGATATAAATTTGATGCCGTAGTTTTCACGCATACCATGTTTTTTGTTTGTTTGTTTTTTATTAATCCTCACCTGAAGATATTTTTCCATTGATTTTTAAGAGAGAGGGAAAGATCGATATGAAAGAAACATATCAATTGGTTGCCTCCTGCACGCACCCTGACCAGGGCCCGGGCTGGGGAGGAGCCTGCAACCAAGGTACATACCCTTGACCGGAATCGAACCCAGGACTCTTAAGTCTGCAGGCCGAAGCTCTATCCACTGAACCAAACTGGCTAGGGTATGCATACCATGTTTTTACAATAAAACTTTGTATACTGGTATATTTTTTTAATTTATATTTATAATTTTACTTTTAATGAGTTTTTTATATTCTGTTTTTATTGATTTTTGAAAGGGAGAAAAGGAGAGAGAGAGAGAGGAGGAGAGAAAGAAACATCGATGTGAGAGAGCTACGTTGATCGGTTGCCTCCCATATGTGCCCCAACTGGGATCAAACCCTCAACCTAGATATGTGCCCTGACTGGGAATTGAATACGAGACCTGTTGCACAGAACGATGCTCAAGCCAATTGAGTCACACCAGCCAGGGCTATATATATATATTAACTAATTTTAATCATAAATTATTAATACAGGTAGAGAGAGATGTTTCAATTTATTTTTAAAGTGGGTTGGGATTAAGGATCATTTCTATTTTCTCTTGTCTATCTGTAGTTTGCAACAATTATAAGCAAGAAATATATATTACATTTTTAATAGGAATTTTTTATCATTATAACAATAAATATCAAAAAGATATGCATATTATTTTTCTGCTTATTAGGGAGTTGATGAATCAGGAGTCAACAGTTTCACAGTACTGTTTCCATCAGGGACTCCTTTGCCAGCTCGAAGACAACACACTTTACAGGCCCCTGGAAGTATATCTTCAGTATGCCTTGAACTCTATGAGTCTGAGGGGAAAAACTCTGCAAAAGAGGAAAACAAGTTTGCACAGGTAAATACATAAAATTGGATTATGAATTAGTCACATGAAACTTTAGCTTTTCTTTGTGGATTAGACTCAGTTTAATATCAATTAATAGAAAATGTAATGAATGGATTACTTCTACTTATTGGTTTCTGTAAGAAAGAAGAAATAGGCAATTTTAATTTGAAGGAGTGACAAGAAAATAAAAGCAAATTACAATTTATATTTATACTGTTTCTCTTTGAGATCTTGACCCTTCTTGGTAATAAGGTGTGACATTTTTTGTTTGCTAACTGTCAGGTACTGTACAAGGCACTTTACAAACATACTCTCAAAATGCTGCGAGATAGACTTTATTATTATGTGCATTTTATAGATGATTAAGAAACAGGCTTATGGTAGTAAATACCTTGTTATTTTCTTGGTTGATCTTATTTATCCTCACTTGGGCCCATGCTGTTGCCATACTGATTTTTTTCATACTATGTTGCCTCTGATACAGGTTAAGTTTGCTTTTCAAAATACCACATGCATATTTCATACTATATTGTCCTCTGTATCCTTTTAAAAACAGTGAGAGGAGCCATGTTATTTGCTTAGAACATACCCAAGAAATATAGTTACATTAAGCCCTGGCCAGTTTGGTCAGTGGTTAGAGCATCAACCCATGGATGGAGAGTCATGGGTTCAATTCTCAGTCAAGGGCAAAGTACACACAAGGGCTGCAGAACCATATTTACAATAGGATATCATTTGTATTTTAATAAAAAGATTGAAAGCAAGGATCCATGTGAGGGAAGAGATGTTTGAGTAGGTGTATGTATTTAGATAATCAGGTATGGATACAGAAAATAGCTATAGGTGTTTGAACTGTATTCAGGATCCTTACCAGTGGGTAGGTTTGAAGATACCAAGAGGATTTTTTTACTTAACACTTATACTGAATTTTTTTATAAATAGTAAAGGACATAAACATGAATTACTTTTTTAAAAATATTTTTTTTATTTATTTCATAGAAGAAGGGAGAGGTAGAGAGATAGAAACATCAATGATGAGAGAGAATCATTGATTGGCTCTGCCCCTTACTCAGGATCAAACCTGCAACCCAGGCATGTGCCCTGATCAGGAATCAAACTGTGACCTCCTGGTTCATAGGTCAACACTCAACCACTGAACCACACCAGCCTGGCATGAGTTACTTTCTTATTTTTTTTTTAATATGTTTTATTGATTTTTTTACAGAGAGGAAGGGAGAGAGATAGAGAGCTAGAAACATCGATGAGAGAGAAACATCGATCAGCTACCTCCTGCACACTCCCTACTGGGTATGTGCCCACAATGAAGGTACATGCCCTTGACTGGAATCGAACCTGGGACCCTTGAGTCCACAGGCTGACGCTCTATCCACTGAGCCAAACTGGTTAGGGCATGAATTGCTTTTATTTTATCTAATAAAAGAGTAATATGCAAATTAACCATCACTCTGTCATGCCCACAAGCCACACCCACCAGCCAATCAGGAGTGAGTATGCAAATTAACCCAACCAAGATGGCTGCGGCCACGGAGCGAGCAGGAGGCTTGGGTTTCCCTGGAAATGGAGGAAGCCAAGCTTTCCGCACACCCTGGCTGGCCTAGGCCTCCACTCAAGGCTACAAAGTTTTAATTATAGAAGATAAATAAATCCCAACAAAAATGGCAGCAGCCACGGAGTTGGAGAGAGCAGGAGGCTTGAGTTGCCCCCGGCGATGGAGGAAGCCAAGCTTTCCGCACACCCTGGCCCGCCTAGGCCTCCACTCAAGGCTACAAAGTTTCAATTATAGAAGATAAATAAATCCCAACAAAAATGGCTGCAGCCACGGAGCAAGCAGGAACCTTGGCTCTGCTCAAGGCTACAAAGTTTCAATTATAGAAGATAAATAAATCCCAGATACTAGGGCTTCACTTGGGTCGCCGGGGGGCATGGCCGGCCTGCAAACCACCACAGGACCCTCGCCCAGGCCGCCCCATGCCCCAAGGGAACCCCCACCCTGATCCGGGACACCCTTCAGGGCAAACCAGCTGGCCCCCACCCATGCACCAGGCCTCTATCCTATCGAATAAAAGAGTAATATGCCAATTGACCATCACTCCAACACACAAGATGGCTGCCCCCATGTGGTCAAAGATGGCTGCCCCCATGTGGACACAAGATGGCCACTACAAGATGGCCAGCAGGGGAGGGCAATTGGGAGGGACCAGGCCTGCAGGAGAGGGCAGTTAGGGACAAACAGGCTGGCAAGGGGAGCAGTTAGGCATCAATCAGGCTGGCAGGGGAGTGGTTAGGGGGTGATCAGGCAGGTAGGCAGAAGTGGTTAGGGGCAATCAGGAAGGCAGGCAGGTGAGCAGTTGGGAGCCAGCAGTCCTGGATTGTGAGAGGGATGTCCAACTGCCCGGTTAGGCCCGATCCCTAAATGGGCAGTCAGACATCCCTCGAGGGGTCCCAGATTGGAGAGGATGCAGGCTGGGCTGAGGGACACACACCCCCGTGCACGAATTTCATGCACTGGTCCTCTAGTGTAATAATAAAACAAATGTAGGTAACAAAAGACATGTGTATTTTTAGCTTTATATCTATTTTCTGATTTTAACAAAAGAATAATGAAAATACATACATAGCATGTCTGGACACCACCTAATCTTAAAATCTACTGGTGTAGGACTCCTTCAACTAGTTAAGTCTTCAAAAGCTCGTCTATATGTTTTTGCTGTGTATTGCTATGTAAGCACTTTATACCAGATTTCTAACCTCGGGTGGCAGTCTTGGGATCCTTTAGCTTCTCTCTCATACATTTACTACCTTTTCTCTTCACATCTCTGAGATTCTGCTACTACTCTCAGTATATCCTATATACTATATATCATACTGATTTTTTTTATATAAACAGCAAAGGCCATAAGCATGAAGTACTTTTTAAAAAAATATTTTTTTATTTCATAGAGGAAGGGAGAGGTAGAGAGATAGAAACATCAGTGATGAGATAGAATCATTGATTGGCTGCACCCCTTACTAGGGATCAAGCCTGCAGGATTTATATATATATATCCTATATATAGATGCCAGCAGGAGAGTTAGTCACATACACTGAATTTGGAAAGAGACTCTTAGAGAACCTATCTGTTCTAACTTCTTTCTTTTACAAATGAGCAACGTAAGATGCCTAGTGCCTTGACTAAGGTCATAAAACTTGATAATGACAAAATCTGAAAAGTTACTTCCAAACGTGCTTTATTGGTGAACCTTTCTTTAGGAAACTGAGGAATTTTATAGTAAATTCATTAGTATCTCTAACTTATAAATGCAATCTTAGTTGTACATAATAATTTGCCACAGGTTTCTTTTAAATAGGTTTTCCAAGTGTATTTAAAACATTTGAATTTTTTAAAAAGTATATATAGCCCTGACCGATTTGGCTCAGTAGATGGAGTGTTGGCCTGAGGACTGAAGGGTCCCGGGTTCGATTCCGGTCAAGGGCATGTACCTTGGTTGTGGGCACATCCCCAGTGGGGGATGTGCAGGAGGCAGCTGATCGATGTTTCTCTCTCCTTGATGTTCATAACTCTCTATCCCTCTCCCTTCCTCTCTCTAAAAAATCAATAAAATATATATATATTTTTAAAGTATATATAGAAGGCTTGCCAAAATGTAACTTACATGTTACTGTAGTTATCTTCTATGCTCTCCTGTAGGAGACATTTCATTTCATAATTAAGAAATTTTAATCCTGTTCTCTAACCTTTTGCACTCGGATGTCGAGTGTGACTCGACACCGTTAGCATCGGTAGCAGCTCTTTCTATACTCTTTGAATGTATCAATAATTTGAAATATAAAAAAATCCAAATAAATAAGTTTGTATGAAAAGAAACTCCAGTTTTTTATTCTACTGCCACGCTTTGTAAAATCTGGGGTATTTAAAAAATTAAATCCCGAGTAGAATAAAGGAATCGAGAAAAAAGCAAGCGAGTGCAAAGGGCTAAATTTTGATAACTGGTAAGAGAATTAAAAACTGTCCTATTTTAAAGGTTTTGTTTCAGTAATAAGTAGGATTTGGTCCATTGAAATAACTGATGCATCTGTTTATTAATATGTCAAAATACAGAATCATCTTTGTGTTATTTTTGCATAAACAGGTTATACTCCAGGATTTAAATAAAAAAGAAAATGGATTACATGACATCTTAGCTGTTCTAACTATGAAAAGGTACAAAATTAAATTACTTCTGATGTTAAGGAAATTCACTTTGAGACTACCCTCTTTTTGTCAGTTTATTGATTCTTCACCCATTGTCATTCTGGGAAAATCATTTAGTAAAACCTTGTAAGTATTTTATTAATGATTTATATTTTTGTCCTACAGAATTACTGTATTTTACAAAGCAAAGTATATCTCAGATCATTTGTATTCTAAATTTTTTATGAACTCTTTAAATATTTTGGGTGTAGTCAACCAAAAGCCTGGTTCATGCAAATTGGGATATAATTTTTATTAATTTTAAATGCTAGTATAATTTTCCAAGGTTTACATAATTCACATTATTTGTCCTGAAAGGATAAGTTTATTTCAACATTGTTACAGAAAATCTCTAGCAAATAAATTACTAACTCAATCCAGCTGTTACCATTTCCCTAACAACAGTTCACCCATAACACTATATCTTGCAAGTAAATCATTTTGAAATTAACATTTGGGACAATTCAATTCATAAACCATACTAAAAAAAATATTGAATTTATTAGAGTATGATTGCCATGGCCTGGGCTTAAAAATGGCATGATGTGTCTTGAGCTTGAATAAAGTCTTGAATTTAAGGTCTTTATCATTGTGGGTTTGCAGGGAATATAATTTTGGTGTCAGTGGTCTAAAAGGAATTTTTTTTTTTTTAAATTGAGAGTATGTTGGGACAGTGACACAAGAAAGGGCTTGGCATAGAAGAAGCAACAGGAGAGCCCATACTGACCTGCTTTGCTACTCCAAAAATGCTATAGGAAAGAAATGAGCCAAGGCTAGGCTGCTTTAGCTCACTGGGAAGTCAGAAAAAGGCTTGGACACAGGTTCAGGGGGTTACCCCAGGGTGAACTGCCACTGTCCACTCCTCCCCTGGTTGCAGGTCTCATGGAATTCCTTAGAGTTTAGGAGGTGCTAGGCTGTGGGGGAAGAAAAGCAGGAAGGGAAAGGCACGGGTGTGCTCCTGGGAGAATGAGCGCAATAGGAGGAAATTTTTAACAACTACCTAATTATAGCATATGATACTAAATTTAAAGACACTGAAGTTCTGTTTATTCTTTATCTTAGTACTCTTCTTTCAAAAATTAACATCATCTCGTTTATACAAAGTCCACAAGTAATTTCTTAAGGACTTTCTCTTTTTATAAAATGAGCTCATGAAATGTAATTTTTGTTTGTTTAGGGATGGATCTTTACATGTGACATGCACAGATCAAGAGACTGGAAAATGTGAAGCGATCACTATTGAGGTGGCATCTTAGTGTTTTAGAAAAACCATGAATTTTTTAGAACTAAAATATCAACAATTACTTGGTTTTGTTCATATGTGATGTTTATATTGAAATACTTTTGGATGAACTGTGTAATCTCTGTTTCTATTAAAATACAATATATTCATAAATGTTGCAACCTTTTTTGTTTTTCATTTAAGATGAATCAATGGTGGGAAATATAAGGAACTCTTTCTATCATGAAGCTGTTTAAAATTAAATTGAGTGAATTGAAGGACAATTTACTGGGAATTTTTTTTTTAATTTTCAAATTCTTTATTGATTAAGGTATTACATATGTGTCCTTATCTCCCCACTGCCCCCCCCACACACTCATGCCCTCACCCCCCTGTTGTCTGTGTCCATTAGTTAGGCTTATATACAAGTCCTTTGGTTGATCTCCCCCCCTAACCCCCACAATCCCCTACCTTCCCTCTGAGGTTTGACAGTCTGATCAGTGTTTCTCTCTCTCTGGATCTGTTTTTGTTCATCAGTTTATGTTGTTCATTATATTCCATAAATGAGTGAGATCATGTGATATTTATCTTTCTCTGATTGGCTTATTTCACTTAGCATAATGCTCTCCAGTTCCATCCATGCTGGAACAAATGGTAAAAATTCCTTCTTTTTTTACCACAGGGTAGTATTCCATTCTGTAGATGTACCACAGTTTTTTAATCCACTCATCTGCTGATGGGCACTTAGGCTGTTTTCAAATCTTAGCTATGGTGAATTGTGCTGCTATGAACATAGGGGTGCATATATCCTTTCTGATTGGTGTTTCTAGTTTCTTTGGATATATTCCTAGAAGTGGAATCACTGGGTCAAATGGGAGTTCCATTTTTAGTTTTTTGAGGAAACTCCATACTGTTCTCCACAGTGGCTGCACCAGTCTGCATTCCCACCAGCAGTGCACGAGGGTTCCTTTTTCTCCACATCCTCACCAGCACTTGTCATTTGTTGATGTGTTGATGGTAGCCATTCTGACAAGTGTGAGGTGATACTTCATTGTGATTTTAATTTGCATCTCTGATGATTAGTGACTTTGAGAAGGTTTTCATATGTCTCTTGGCCTTCTGTCTTCTTTCAAAAAGTGTCTATTTAGATCAGTTGCCCATTTTTTGATTGGGTTGTTTATCTTCCTTTTGTTAAGTTGTATGAGTTTCCTGTAAATGTTGGAGATTAAGCCCTTATTGGTGATAACATTGGCAAATATGTTCTCCCATGCAGTGGGCTTTCTTGTTATTTTGTTGATGGTTTCTTTTGCTGTGCAAAAGCTTTTTATTTTGATGTAGTCCCATTTGTGTATTTTCTCTTTAGTTTCCATTGCCCTAGGAGCAGTATCAGTGAAGAAATTGCTTTGGCATATGTCTGAGATTTCGCTGCCTGTGGATTCCTCTAGTATTTTTATGGTTTCCCATCTTATGTTTAAATGCGTTATACATTTTGAGTTTATTTTTGTGTATGGTGTAAGTTGCTGGTCTAGTTTCATTTTTTTGCATGTATCTAGTTTCAATTTTCCCAGCACCATTTATTGAAGAGACTGTCTAGACTCCATTGTATGTTCATGCCTCCTTTGTCAAATATTAATTGAGCATAGTGGCTGGGGTTGATTTCTGGGTTCTCTATTCTATTTCATTGGTCTCTATGTCTGTTCTTGTGCCAATATCTGGCTGTTTTGAGAACAGTGGCTTTGTAATACAGCTTGATATCTGGAATTGAGATCCCACCTACTTTGTTCTTTTTTCTCAGGATCTCTCCAGCTATTCGGGTTTTTTTTTTTAATTCTAAATGAATTTTTGGAGACTTCTTTCTAAATCTGTGAAATATGCTGTTGGTATTTTAATGGGGTTTGCGTTGAATTTATAGATTACTTTGAGTAGTGTGGACATTTTAATGATGTTGATTCTACCAATCCATGAACATGGTATGTTCTTCCATCTGTTTATGTCTTCCCGTATCTCTTTTTTCAGTGTCCTGTAGTTTTCCGTGTATAGGTCTTTTGCCTCCTTAGTTAAGTTTATTCCTAGGTATCTTAATTTTTTTGGTGCGATGGTAAATGGGATTGCTTTCTTAATATCTCTTTCTGTGAGTTCATTATTGGTGTATAGAAAAGCCATAGACTTCTGGGTGTTAATTTTGTATTCTGCTACATTGCCAAATTCATTTATTAAGTCTAGTAGTTTTTTGATGGAGTCTTTGGGGTTTTCTAGGTACAATATCATGTTATCTGCGAATGATAAGAGTTTTACTTCTTCTTTTCCAATTTGGATGCCTTTTATTTCTTCTTCTTGTCTGATCACAATGGCTAGTACTTCCAGTACTATGTCGAACAGGAGTGGTGAGAGTGGGCATCCCTATCTTTTTCCTGTTCTTAGGGGAAATGGTTTTAGTTTTTGCCCATTGGGTATGATGCTGGCTATGGGTTTGTCATGTATGGCTTTTATTATGTTGTGGTATGATCCTTCTATTCCCACCTTGCTGAGAGTTTTTATCAAGAAAGGGTGTTGGATTTTGTCAAATGCTTTTTCTGCATCAGTCGATATGACTGTGATTTTTATCTCTCAATTTTTTATATGATGTATCACGTTTATTGATTTGCAGATATTGTACCATCCTTGCATCCCCAGGATAAATCCTACTTGGTCATGGAGTATGATCTTTCTGATGTACTGTTGGATCTGATTTGCTAGAATTTTGTTGAGGATTTTGGCATCTATGTTCATGAGGGATATTGGCCTGTAATTCTTTTTCATTGTGTTGTCTTTATCTGATTTTGGTATTAGGGTGATGCTGGCTTCATAGAATGAGCTTGGAAGTGTCCCTTACTCTTGAATTTTTTGGAATATTCTGAGGAGGATAGGTTTTAGTTCTTCCTTGAATGTTTGGTAAAACTTCCCTGTGAAGCCGTCTGTCCCCGGGCTTTTGTTTGCTGGAAGCTTTTTGATGACTTCTTCAATTTCTTCCATAGTTATCGGCCTATTGAGATGTTTAGATTCTTCCTGATTCCTTTGTATTGCTGTGGGGTCTGTTGTTATTTTGCCTCTTTCATTTCTGACTTTGTTTATTTGGGTCCTCTCTCATTGCTTCGTGGTGAGCCTGGCTAGAGGTTCATCAATCTTGTTTATCCTTTCAAAGAACCAGATCTTGGTTTCATTGATCTTTTGTATTGTGTTTTTGGTCTCTATGTCATTTATTTCTGCTCTGATCTTTATTATCTCCTTCCTTGTGCTCACTGTGGGCTTTTCTGTTGCTCTCTTTCTAATTCTTTAAGTTGTAGAGTTAGATGATTTACTACCATTTTTTTCTTGTTTTTTGAGGTAGGCCTGTAGAGCTATAAACTTCCCTTTCAGGACTGCTTTCATTGTGTCCCATAGATTTTGTATTGTTGTGTTTTTATTGCCATTAGTTTCCAGGATGTTTTTAATTTCTTTGATCTCTTTGGTAACCCAATCATTATTTAATAGCATGCTATTCAGCTTCCAAGTGTTTGAATTTTTTGGATTGTTTTTATTGTAGTTTATTTCTAATATTATGCCATTGTGGTCTGAGAAGATGCTTGATATGACTTCAGTCTTCTTGAATTTGGGGAGACTTTGCTTGTGATCCAATATGTGATCTATTTATGAAAATGTCTCATGTGCACTTGAGAAGAACGTATATTCCATGGCTTTGGGGTGAAATGTTCTGAAGATGTCAGTTAAGTCCATCTGATCTAGTGAGTCATTTAGGATTGCTGTTTCTTTGCTGATTTTTTTTGTCTAGAGGATTTATCCAGTGATGTCAGTGGTGTATTAAATTCCCCTACTATGATTTTATTGTTGTCTATCTCTTCCTTGGTATCTTCCAGGAGTTTTTTTTTTTTTTTTTATGTATTTGGGTGCTCCTGCATTGGGTGCATATATGTTTATCAGGTTTATATCCTCTTGTATCGATCCCTTTAGTATTATGAATTGGCCTTCCTTATCTCTTGTTATGGCCTTCACTTTGAGGTCTATTTTGTCAGATATAAGTATTGCTACCCCAGCTTTTTTTCATTTCCATTTGCCTGAAAGATATTTTTCCATCCCTTCACTTTCAGTCTGTGTTAGTCCCTCTTCTGAGGTGGGTCTCTTGTAGACAGCATATATATGGGTCATGTTTTTTATCAATTCAGCCACTCTATGTCTTTTGATTGGAGCATTTAGTCGGTTTACGTTTAAAGTTATTATTGATAGGTACTTGTTTGTAGCCATATTTATTTTTTGTGCCTGTGTTCCTTCTTACCTTTTTATTTCTTCTTTTTACACCAGACCCTTTAGCATTTCTTGCATTGTTGGTTTGGTGGTGATAAACTCCCTTAGCCTTTTTTTATCTGTGAAGCTCCTGATTTCCCCTTCAATTTTGAATGATACCCTTGCTGGATAGAGTATTCTTGGATTCAGTCCCTTTCTTCTCATCACTTTGCAAATTTTCTTCCATTCTTTTCTGGCCTGATGTGTTTCTGTTGAGAAATCACTTGATAATCTAATGGGAGATCCCTTGTCCGTAACTTTCTGTCTCTCTCTTGCAGCCTTTAAGATTCTCTCTTTGTCCTGAACATTTAGCATCGTAATTATGATGTATCTTGGTGTGGGTCTTTTCGGGTTCATCCTGTTTGGGACTCTTTGTGCTGTGTGACTTATTTCTTCCCCACATCAGAGAAGTTTTCTGACAACCTAATGTGCCCTGACTGGGAATCAAACCCACAACCTTTTGTTGTACAGGAAGACGGTCCAACCAACTGAGCCACACAGCCAGAGCAAGAGGACTTCTATTCTTATTAGATGACTAAGAGAACAATTGAAAAGTCTTTGCTATTAAATGGAGGGGGGGGGGATTCAGAACCATGTACAAAATAAGATACCTTTTTTGCTTAAACGAAAAAAGTAAAGTCATAAAGTCACCAATTATGTATAGATATTCATGTGACACAAAGCAAGTCTGGAAGGCTAAATAGCGCACTCTTTAAACTGGCTTTTTTTGTGAATGGAAATGTAGGAGAGGTGGTCTCTTTTTTTACAATTTTGTTTTGTTTGATTTTTCCCTCTTACAAATGAATATTCATCAGGAAACATTCTCTGGGGCATTTAGATCCTCAGTGGGTTATTAATGAAAAATCTTATTCTCTAAATAAAACAACCCAACTAATTTGCCCGTATCAGGGAAAAGGTGCAACATGAGCAGCGCACATTAGACCAGATCTTATTACCAACAGAGGATTTTCCACTTATTTTCTCTTTGGTTCCCAGCAAGAAGAAGAAATGTTTATTTAGTGGTAAAATTCAAAAACTGTTGTTTATTACCTGTTCAAACTTCGTGGGAAATGGATGGCAGTAATCTTCTATTTCTACAGATGCAGAAACCGTCCTCCTGGTTTGGCTCAGTGGAGAGAGTGCCGGCCCATGGACTGAAGGGTCAATTGTAGTCCAGGGCATGTACCTTGGTTGCAGGCTCTATCCTTGGCCCTAGTCAGGGCATGAACGGGAGACAACCAATCAATGCATCTCTCTCACATTGATGTTTCTCTCTCTGTTTCTCCCCCTCCCTTCCACTCTCTAAATATCAATGGAAAAAAATAATCTCAGGTGAGTGATTAACAACAACAAAAAGATGTTGCAGAAGTCAAAAGTAAACTTTTTCATGATTATTCTGCATCAAATTATTGACCAAAACACAAAGAGAATCAGATATGATTGTAAGTCCACAAAGAAGCAGCCTTTTGGTAGGCATACCTTATTGATTAAGGCTGGCTACTTAGTCATATCTTAGGATCTTTTCCCAAGTTATAAAAACTAAAATAAAATAAACATGTATAAGTTATCAAGTGTTTTTAGGAAATAGGAAAATACCAACCAAGATAGTTGAATTGCTAAATCTAAATGCTCTGAAAGAGTTAAGATTTTACTTGGAAGTTATTGTTAGCTTATTTTACTATATCAGGGGTTGGCAAACCATGGCTAATGTGTTAGTTATACCCCACACCTAGTTTTGTAAATAAATTTTTTAAAATATATTTTATTGATTTTTTACAGAGAGGAAGGGAGAGGGATAGAGAGCTAGAAACATCGATGAGAGAGAAACAACGATCAGCTGCCTCCTGCACACTCCCTATTGGGAATGTGCCCGCAACCAAGGTAAATGCCCTTGACCGGAATCCAACCTGGGACCCTTCAGTCACCAGGCCAATGCTCTATCCACTGAGCCAAACCAGCTAGGGCAATAAATTTTTTTTAAAATATGTTTTTATTGATTTCAGAGAAAAAAGTAGAGAGAGATAGGAACATCAATGAGGAAAGAGAATTATTGCTCGGCCATGACCAAGGCTGAATAGGAATCAAACTGAGTTTCATGGGTTGATGCTCAACCACTAAGCCACACTGGCAGGGCCATATAAATAAAATTTTATTAGAATATAACCATACTGAATTGTATATGTAATGTTTGTAGCTGTTTTTACACTGTAATGGCAGAGTGAGTAGTTGCAACAGAGACTATGGTCCACAAAACTTAAAATTACTTACTGTCTGGCCCTTTACAAAAAGTCACCCCCTGAACTAGATTATTGAAACATCAGAGTTTTGTAAGAGTTTTCTCTTTTTCCATATCCATGTAATAAATTACTTATTTGACTGCTTTGTCCCCTAGGTTATTAAGCACTGTGAGAGCAGAGACTCTCAGTCTCAGTGACATTATGTCCCAGCCCCTATAACAGTATGTGAACATAGGTGTTCAGTAAATGTCTACCAAGGCAGTAAATTACGTGGAAGAAAAACAACAGTGTCATCTTTGTGTCCTACAAGAAAATGGCCAGTAAGTACATCTTTTGTATATTTTATGGTTTGTTTAAAAAGAGGAAGGAAAGAAATACCACTGGTTTTAACGTTATTAGTCAGGTTTGCATGATTTGCCCCCCAAGCATATCAAATTTAAAATTGTAATCAAAAGTGCTCTGTTACCACCCTGGCTAGTGTGACTCAGTTGATTGGAGGATTGCCTTGTACACCAAAAGGTGACAGATTCAATTCCTGGTCAGGGTACATATAGGAGGCAATCAATTGATATTTTTTTTCCCTTCCTTTCTCTAATCTCAATAAAAAATAAAAACCATAAAAATTTGAAAAAAATTTTTAAGTACTCTATTACCTAATGAAATAACTCCCAGCTTTTCTTATATCCTCAGATGATAAGATAAACTTTTTTCTTTTAAATTTATGTAAGATTTTCCAGTTAAATTTTCTAGTGTTTTGTGTTGTGTTTTTTTTTCCAATGTGACACGAAGAAAAATGTCTGGAAGAGGAAACACTTCATGAACCTCATACTACTAAGATAATACCAGTAGAATCAAGGTATATTTGGGACATAACAAATGTTTTCAGTGGTCTTTATGAAAAAATATGGGGTAGAGGCATACCTTGAGGACACTGGTATATATCTCTCGGTGGCTGTTAATTTCCTTCTCAGTTTATAGCCGGGGTTTACCAAGATCCTCCAACTGTTTAGTCTCAGGACTCCTTTACACTCTTAAAAATTACTGAGAACCGAAAGAGCATTGTTTATAATGATAAATATATTATTTTACCATATAGAAATTAAAGACACTTTTAAAATAAACTATTCACTTTTAAATAAGACATTTTTATGAAAAATAACATTAAAAACCAAAAATGAGCGGTATTGTTTTATATTTTGTCAAATCTCTGTAATATCTGGCTTACAAAGATAGCTCTATTCTGGTATCTGCTTCAGTCTGTTTGCAATATCCAAGTTGTGTACCTCTGGAAAACTTCATTGTATACTCATGAGATGAGAGTAAAGGAAGTAGATAATGTCTTGGTATTATTATGAAAATAGTTTTGAACTTAGGAGCTCTCTGAAGGGTTTCGGGTCCCTGTACCCTACTTTTGAGAGTTGCTGATCCAGATATTAGACACAATAAAGCATGTTGAAGAGTCAAAGACTAATCTATCCCCTGGAATTAGTGGTATTCAAGACTAGAAAATGATGGAAACAATTGGTTTACAAAATAGTTTAATACATTTGTTCTGTAAATTTTTACTGATCGAGAATGGAAGATAGGAAGTACCTACTTTAGGGTGACCAGGAGAGGCCTCTGAAGAAGTGACCTTTAAGCTAAGACCCAAGTGATAAGAAGGTAGCTACCTGAAGAGCAGGAGGGGCATGTCCTCTGAACCAGGAATTAATTTAGAATTTCCTCAAGTTATTTATTTCCTCACTTATTTATCTGTTCTTCCCAGGTCTCTTTCTTTTATGTCCACTGTTCTGTTCCCAGCACCTCATACAGTGCCTGGCACATAGGAGATGCAAAATAAATGATTTCTGAATGAGGATAGTGAGCAAAGGGGAGTGGCACAAATTAAGGTTAGGGAGGCAGGGTTCCAATCACATAAGGCCATCTGGAGGTTTGGGTTTTATTCTAGATTTAGGGAAATATTTAAATCTGGAGAAGGAAACATTCCACTTTATGTTTTGAGGTCACTTTTGTGGTTGTGTGGAAAGTGGATTGGAGGGTAGCATAGTGGAAGTGAAACCAGGTAGGCTTTTATAGGACTCCAGTTGAGAAATGAGGGCCCATACTACTAAGATAATACCAATAGCGATGGAGAAAAGGGGCAGTATCAAGGTATATTTGGGACATACCATTGACATGGCTTGCTAATGGAATTAATTTTGAGAATGAGGAGAGGGTGAATCAAGATGATAAGTAGCATCTCGTCACATCTGGTGGCGGCATAGGGAAATGTGGTACTACAGCCTCCCACAACCACATCAAAATTTACAACTAAAATACAGAACAGCCATCATTCAGAACCATCTGAAGTCTAGCTGAACAGAAGTCCTACAACTAGGGAATTAAAGAAGCAGCACATCAAGACTGGTAGGAGGTGTGGAGACACCAGGCAGAATTGCAGAACCAGCTGGTCCCACACCCATTTGTGGTGGTTTAAAATCGGGAGGGATATCTTGGATGTGGAGGTTTCCCTGAGGAGCAAGAAGACCCTGCCACACACCAGGCCCCCAGCCCAGGGTTCCAGTGCCAAGAAGAGAAGTCCCCACAACTTCTGGCTGAGTGACATAGCTGCAGAAGACCCAGGTAGGTCCCCTGAAAAGGCCCATGCACAGACTTACTCAGACTCACTCCCTCTGAGTTCCAGTGGCAGAAGCCTGAAAGGAACCTGGAACATTCCGGAAGGAACTCCCTTGTCTGGAATCAGGCAAGAGCTGGAGGGACAGTTTTCTCCCAGACAGAAGTGCTGGCAGAGGCCAGTGTTTCTTTGCTGAGCCATCCTGCCACAGAGCTGACAGGCTGTGCCATATCTGAATCTCCATCAACCTGGCTCACACTTTTCACCCTGCCCTGGTGGTTCCCTGAGACCATGCCCCTCCCTACTTGCAGGGTCATCCAAGCCATTTCCAGTGGCTTTTCCATACAACTGGCCTCTCTTGCCTCTTGCTTTGGACTTTACTAAAATCTCTTAAACAAGCAGCAACTGGCATCAGTTTACTCTGTAGCTCTCAATTGGCCCCAGGCCCAGCACTAGTGGCAGCCCACCCTGGTTCACAGCTTGGCCTCTCCTGGGCACCTCTAAGCTCAACACAAGTAGTAGCCATCTGCAGATTGTTTAGTAGCCCATGCTGGGTGGCTCTGGACAGGGCCCAGGCAGACTTTGCACCTCCTGGGATGCCCCAGAGCCAGTGCAGCCAGTGGTCAACTTTGACCACCCAGATTACAACCCTACCACCTCCACGTGTGTCAGACTCAAGGGGTGGACTCAGTGAGCACCAAAGCCCCACTGAAGTAAGTCATGTTCCATTCGGTTCCTGCACAGCAGCAGTTACTGTAGTTGCAACTGATCCTTGCAGTGGATTGGCCTGGGGGTCAGTCCCTCCCAGTGAGGCTGACATACATCAAGGCTCAACTACAATAGGACAGTGCACACAGCTCACACAAGGGTGCACCTGGAGTTCCCAGCTCAAGTGTCTGGGATAGCTGAGCCATTGAACCCTACAGGACACCTATTACACAAGGTGACTCTACCAAGTCTGGGAAACAGCAGATCTACTGAATACATAGAAACAAATACAAGGAAGCAGCCAAAATGTGGAGACAAAAATGTCACAAATGAAAGGAGAAATCCCCAGAAAAAGAACTAAATTAAATGGAAGCAAGAAAACTACCATATACAGACTTCAAGGTAATGATTATAAGGATGCTCAAGGGATTTAATGAGAACTTCAAGGAACTTAGAACAAGCATGTCAAACTTGCAGCCCATGGGCCGCATGCGGCCCACAACGAATATTTTTGCAGCCCAGCCAATATAACAGTATGTAAGAAACATTTTAATAAAAATTTTGTGACTTAATTTTTACAATATCCTGTTATACATAATTATCACTAATGAACTACAACATTCACTAATGACTGATTACTATAATTGTGTTGCATTCATTTCCCTTACGTGCCTTATATGCAGTCGTACCATTTCTCTCTGCTAATACTAGCCGCGAATATTTTAGCAGCCAATTGCCATGTCATTAGTCTTGGACTGACTTGTTTGGTGTGCGCAACAGGAAATATTTCACTTTCATAGAATAAGAAAAATAGGTTTATTTGCGTTATGCTTATTAATTTGTGCAGTTATTCAGTCTGGTAAGTTAAATATTCTATTTTATGTTAATTATTTATTTCAGCCCTTTGTATTCAGCATGTCTCTATCAAAATAAACCTACGTTTCTATGAAAATTGAAGTTTTTGTTTTTTTGCGGCCCACATAAACTTAAATCTTGTTTATTTGGCCTGTGTTAGCCTTTGAGTTTGACATGCTTGACTTAAAACATCAGCAACATAAAAAAGAAGCAGTCAGAAAGGAAGCATTCACTAACTAAAATAAAGAATAATTTATAGGGGATCGACAGTAGAGTAGAGGACACCAAGAATCAAATCAAGAATGTGGAATATAAGGAAGTGCCTGGCCAGTGTGGCTCAGTGGTTGAGCATCAACCTATGAACTAGGGGTTCACAGTTCGATTCTCGGTCAGGGCACATGCCGTGTTGCAGGCTTGATCCGCAGTTAGGGGCATACAGGAGGCAGTAAATCAATGAGTTTCTCTCGTCATTGATGTTTCTATCTATCTCTCCCTCTCCCTTTATCTTTGAAATAAAAAAATAATTTTTTGAAAAAATAAGAAAGCAAAAAACACCCAATCAGAACAGCAAAAAGAAAAAATTCAAAAATATGAAGATAGTGTAAGGAGCCTCTGGGACGACTTTAAGTGTACTAACATTCGCATCATAGGGGTGCCAGAAGGAACAGAGAGGGAACAAGAAATTGAAAACCTACTTGAAAAAATAATGACAGAAAACTTCCCTTACCTGGTGAAAGAAATATACAAGCCGAGGAAGCGCGAAGAGTCCCAAACAAGATAAACCCAAGGAGGCCCACACCAAGACACATCATAATTAAAATGCCAAGGGCTAAAGATAAAGAGAACATCTTAAAGGCAGCAAGAAAAAAGCAATTAGTTGCCTACAAGGGAGCATCCATATGACTGTCAGCTGATTTCTCAACAGAAACTATGCAGGCCAGAAGGGAATGGCAAGAAATATTCAAAAGTGATGAAAAGCAAGGACCTACAACCAAGATTACCCAGCTAAACTATCATTTAAAATTGAAGGTCAGATAAAGAGCTTCTCAGACAAGGAAAAGCTAAAGGAGTTCATCACCACCAAACCAGTATTATGTGAACTGTTAAAGGGTCTACTTTAATAAGATGAATAAATAAAAGATAAAAAATATGAACAATCGTTTAGATGGTTTTGCTCAGTAGTTAGAGCATCAGCCTGCAGACCAAAAGGTCTTGGGTTTGATTCTCCATCAAGGGCAAGTACCTCGGTTGCAGATTCCCCTACCAGGTGCGTGCAGGGGATAGCCAATCAATGTCTCTCTCACGTCAGTGTTTCTCCCTCTCTCTCTTCCTCCTCTCTCCCTTCCATCTCTCCTCTCACTCATTCACTCTCTCTAGAAATTAATGGAAAAAAATATCCTCAGGTGACGATTAAAATGTATATATGTGAACAATAAAATGGCAATAAATGCATAGCTATCAACGATTAAATCTAGAAAATCAAAACAAATGAACAAGGAATCTAATGAACAAAACTGATGAATAAAATAGAACCAGAGGCATGGAAACATGGAACAAACTGATGAATCTCAGAGGAAAGGGGCGGGGGGAGGGGGCGGTCCAGGAAGAGATTAGCCAAAGAATTTATATGCATTACCTATGGACACAGACAATAGGGTGGTGAAGGCCTGGGGTGGGGTGTGAACTGGATGGAGGGGGGCACTGGCAAGATAAAAAGGAGCATATCTGGATATTTATAATACTCTCAACAATAAAGATTTAAAAACACAAAAGCAAGCGGCAGCGGCGGGGGGGAGGGTGCGTGGGGAGGACCTAGATTTCCTTCTAAAACACCTGAGTAGATGGTGATGCCAGTGTATTGAGATGAGAAAGTTTATGGGGAGGACCAGGTCTGGAGACAAAAATCAGGAGTACTTTTATAAGTATATTCATTTTGAGGTGTTTGTGCAACACCTCAGTTGACATGTCTGCTAGGCACTGTGGATACTAAAGTCTAGAATTCAGGACAGAGATCAGGGCTGGAGACAAAAAGCATGAAGATGATAAAGATGATATTTCTTTATCCCTGGCCAGTGTGGCTCAGTTAGTTGAAGCATTGTCCTATACCTAGCAAAGGCCAGCTTATGAGTACCCCAATTAAATTAATAACAATGTACCTACCTATATAGTTTAAGTTTAAAAAATTTGGCTCTCAAAAGAAATTTCAATCGTTGTACTGTTGATATTTGGCTCTGTTGACTAATGAGTTTGCCAACCACTGTCCTATACACCAAAATGTGACAGGTTGGAGTTCAATTCCAGCTCGAGTGTGTTGGGGAGGCAACTGATCAGACTCACATCTATGTTTTTCTCTTTCTGAAATAAATTTTTAAAAATAAAGATAACATTTAAATCCACAGGACCTGAGGTTGTCATTTAGAAAGAGAACATAAAAGAAATGTCTCAGGGTCATGCCCAGAGGAACCCCAGCATTGAGGTTAAATAGAGGAAAGGGAGCCAGAAAGGGGAGTGAAGAGTGGCTAGTGAGGTAGAAGGAAACTGCGTAAGAATGGATGCTCAAGTGGGTGTTGTAAAAACATACAGTGAATACACTTAGGAAGGATAATGAGAGAAGCCCTGGGAAGGAGGTTAAGCTCTATCCAAGTCCTCTCCCTTTATCAGTCACCTTGATAATAAGGAATGAAAGGTCCTATCCAACCCTGTCACATGGAGTCCCTTTGTGATATGGTTTCTGTCTACTTCTCAAGCCTCATTGCTCATTATTTCCTCCTATTCTAATTCTTCTTTGAATATTCCCTGTTTCCTATCACCAGGATTTTGGTCAATTCTGTTCTCCATGCCTAGAAAATGCCTAAATTTCCCCCATCTTTGCTAGGATTATTGGTTAAATTTGTAGATTTCTGCTTTAGATTGTTTAGGTCAGCAATTTTCAACTGGTGTGCTGCAGTACACTAGTGCTGAAAGAATTTTTTAAAAATATATTTTTATTGATTTCAGAGAGGAAGGGAGAGGGAGAGAGACACCAATGATGAGAGAGAATCATTGAATGGCTGCCTCCTGCACACCCCCCACTGGGAATCGAGCCTGCAACCCAGACATGTGCCCTTGACCAGAATTGAATCCGTAACCCTTCAGCCCACAGGCCAACCGCTCTATCCACTGAGCAAAACTGCCTAGGGCTGAAAGAATTTTTAAAACACGCGATACCTGGGGAAAGTGGCAAAGGGGATTATTCAAAGTACTGAGAGACTCGTCCAGGTCTGAGCACCAGCACCCCAGGCTGGGGTACCTTCTGGTGGCAGAAGGTGATCGAAATTACTCAGGTATGAAGATCCTATTCTAGGTTTTGTGTATAAGGCCCCGGATATTTCAAGTGGCCATTTTGGGATTACAACGACTTTGAATAATTTTGCCCCAGAAGTTTACTAAAATTGGCAAGAATCATCTCTGAAGTGAATTGATAGTAGTGCACAACTCTACAAGCTACTTAAACAGAAACCCAGGCATTCTTCAGTATTTTGGTTCAAATGGATTGTATAACTGGTTAACGTGTTTCAGCTGCTGTGTTTTTTGTTGTTGTTTTTTGCCTCCCCCACCATCCCCTGTGGTGTTTTCAGCTGTAAGATATGCTTGATTTGTGCATTAGGTAGTTTTGGAAGTTTCCAATTACTGTTTAAATATTGCTGAAGTTCCATGGCAGCTTATTTTTGCCCTTATTACAACTTTAAGGAAATTTTTACTTCAGCCCCTTTCATGTCACAGTGGGACAGCTTCTCTAAATGAAGAGTACGTTTTTCGTTTTTTCTTTTATCTTTTATGTACATGGAAATTTAAGATGTTACAGTTTCCCAGCAGCCTGGTAGTGTTGAGATAGGTATGTCTCTATAAATGCTGTTTAGGAATGCTCTTCAGATGTGGAATTTTCTTTTTGTTTTTGCTTTTTGGATCATAAAGTGGATATTTCATCTCACGTGGCTAAGTACAACACTGACAAATACATGAAATAATAAAGAACACTTTTAAATCCGAGGAACTTGGCTAATTCTGGAGATAGCCATATGAAAACTTTAAAACTGAAGTATGGGTTGCTGACTTGAAGTAAGTCTATGTCAAATAGTCATAGGTTAAGTATCTTCAAACAGCTTGGATTTTATTTCAGAGGATACAAAATAAAAATCAAACAAACTGGAAAACACAAAGATAACCGAGAAAAACCCAACACCTTCCTGTGCAGTCCCGTTGGAAGTTGGACTTGCCATGGGTGTTGAAGTCTTGTTTCATTGAGTTGAAGAGACTGGACCTAAATGGCCCAGCATGACTGCTCCAGCCTGGCTTAATTTTCACACTCCACCATCACTAACAAAGTCGTCATTGAATTTTGAGAAGCTTCTGAAAACTTTTCATGGATAGAAAATCAGTATGATGTGAATCGTCGACGACACAACTCTTCAGATGGCTTTAATTCTGGTATTGGACATCCCAATGGAGGTAACTTTGGAAAGAAAGAAAAAAATGGATGGCGTACGTATGGGAGAAATGGCACTGAAAACATAAATCATCGAGGGGATACCGTGGTGGCAGTATTTTCCATTCTGAAAAAGCCAAGGACTACATAAAAACAACATCCCTGACAATGAACCAGGGAGGAAGAAAGGAGAAAATGCAAACAGTTTGAAGCTGAGGATTTTCTGTCTTTAAATCCTTAATGAGAGAAAACCAAATCAAAATAAATCTTTAACTGCACTTGAGAGCTCCAAGGATGCTGGTCATTAAGAAAGATAATGCAAAAAACTTACAGCTGTCTAGATTCCCAGTAGGAGGAAGTCTTCAATCAGCCAGTTAATGGGACTGGTCCAAGTGTTTATAAAGGTTTAGTCCCTAACCTGCTGCTCTACCTACAAAACCTACACAATGGAAAAGCCAAACTAAAGAAAATAAAGCTGGGACTTCTTTCTCTCATGAGTCGACATATGGTGTTGGCAACTTCAATGCTTTTATTTTTTTTCCTTTTTTTTAAAATTTTCTTTATTGATTAACGTGTTACATATGTGTCCTTATTCCCCCATTATCCCCCCCCAACCCACCCCCCACTCATGCCCTCATCCCCCTGTTGTCTGTGCCCATTGGTTAGGCTTATTATGCAAGCATACAAGTCCTTTGGTTGATCTCTCCCCCTTACCCCCACCCTCCCCTACCTTCCCTCTGAGGTTTGATGGTCTGATCGATGTTTCTCTGTCTCTGGATCTGTTTTTGTTCATCAGTTTATGTTGTTCATTATATTCCATAAATGAGTGAGATCATGTGATATTTATCTTTCTCTGACTGGCTTATTTCACTTAGCATTTCACAACTGCTCTCCAGTTCCATCCATGCTGCTGTAAATGGTAAGAATTCCTTCTTTTTTAGCGCAGCGTAGTATTCCATTGTGTAGATGAACCGTAGTTTTCTAATCCACTCATCTGCTGATGGGCACTTAGGCTGTTTCCAAATCTTAGCTATGGTAAATTGTGCTGCTATGAACATAGGGGTGCATATATTCTTTCGGATTGGTGTTTCTAGTTTCTTGGGATATATTCCTAGAAGTGGGATCACTGGGTCAAATGGGAGTTCATTTTTAGTTTTTTGAGGAAACTCCATACTGTTCTCCACAGTGGCTGCACCAATCTGCATTCCCACCAGCAGGGCACGAGGGTTCCTTTTCTCCACATCCTCACCAGCACTTGTCGTTTGTTGATTTGTTGATGATAGCCATTCTGACAGGTGTGAGATGGTATCGCATTGTCGTTTTGATTTGCATCTCTCGGATGATTAGTGACTTTGAGCATGTATTCATATGCCTCTTGGCCTTCCTAATGTCTTCTTTAGAAAAGTATCTATTTAGGTCCTTGCCCATGTTTTGATTGGGTTGTTTATCTTCCTTTTGTTAAGTTGTATGAGTTCCCTGTAAATGTTGGAGATTAAGCCCTTATTGGTGATAACATTGGCAAATATGTTCTCCCATGCAGTGGGCTTTCTTGTTGTTTTAACTTCAATGTTTTTAAATCAACAGCCAAGAATTTTAGTCCAACAATGACAGTGAAAGAGTATAATTGCTCAAATTCCTCTTCAACTGTTGACAAACAATCAGCAGCCTCATCTAACCAAACTGACATGAATTCACACTGATAAGAAGAGTGAATTTCTGCAAACATTGAAAAGGGACAGAGTGGAAGAGGAGCATGAAGACGAAAGCCATGCTGGCTCCAAGAAGGATAACGACTCATTTAACTTGTATAACAGCAATAATACTCAGCAAGACAGAGATATAAACTGAAACTTGGATGAAAATGAAATTCCACAAAAGAATGGCAATGCTTTGGTTATTTCCCAACAGATCATTTGGTCTTCAACCTTCCCACAAACAGATGTTCTTTCAAGTTCACTCGAAGAAGAACACAGATTGTTAAAGGAGATGAGCTGGCACGAAAACAGTGAAAACGATGAAACCTGTGCCCCCTTGACTGAGGATGAAATGAGAGAATTCCAAGTTATTAGTGAACAGTTGCAGAAGAATGGTCTGAGGAAAAATAGCCTGATTTGTGACTTCAAGGTTGGACCCTGGAAAAACAGCACTTTCCACCCCACGATTGAGAATGATGGCATAGAGATGAGCAGCAGCAGCAATACATCCAAGGACAACGACGAGGACATGTAAGGGTCCTGGCAGCCTCAGAAGTTTAGTGTGACACGTACTCATGCAGTATGGGTGGAATATAAAATGAAGAACTATCATTTATGTAGTAAAATGCCCCATCAGAAGATTTTTGGGGGACTTTGATTTGAAGAAAACCAAGAATATTGTGTTGGGCTGTGTTGAACATTCTTTCTTTGTACATGGACGTTGTAGAAATTAGGACTTTGGTGGACCCAACATTGATTCTCTTCATCACTGCAGCATTTCTCTGACTAGCAATGTGACAATGTAACAGATGAGATGGTCTCATTTAATAATAAAAAATTGTGTAATGTTTTGCAAAGCTGTCTTAAAATGTCTGGCTCTTAAGAAAAAAGGCAGCTTACACTGTTTTGCTTGCAGAGTCCTGTCTCTTCATACAATGGAAATCCTCAAGTCCACTTTATGCATCCCCACCCCCAAAAAGACAATGTAGCATTTCGGCCAAAACTGGAGTAAAGTGCACTAAAACATTAATTTTATGAGCTCAACTGTTGTACTAGTCACTTTTTAAAACATAAATTGCTCTTTAGCCATGTGTACTTCCGTAACTATTACAGAAAAGACTTGCCACACTTTCTTCCAAATTTTAAGACGAGGTTTTCAAGAGCTTTATTTGGGTATGTTGTCAGACCAGGATTTTCAGAGTTGATGAAAAAGAGTTGTGGGAAAATTTATTTTGATAAATTATTACATGAGCAGAAAAACTGATCACACTGACTGGATCTGTCCACAATATGGAAATAAACTGGATTTTCAGAAAAAATAAAACATGCAATACCTGACTGTTTAGTCAGGAGCACTGACCTCTTTTCCCTTAGCTTGTCAAATTAAAAAATGACAAAAATTCTCCCTAGATAATTTACTAGCACATTTATCTTCCTATACAGTTTTTCTTATGCACTTAAAACTGTATATTTTACAGGTTTTTCTTGTTTTGTTTAACATATTAAGCCCCATGATACTAAAGGCTTCCTAAACATTTTTAAATGGCTAGACACTATTTCAAAACGGAAACGAACATTAATTACTTTAATGTCCTGTGTTCATTTAAAATATTTTAAAGTTTATGCAGATGCTTTGAAATATTTTTGTAAATTTTTACATAAATGTATTTTTAAAATTCTTGGTAGAATACAAACTGCTTTCTACCAAAGTTTTTGCGGTTTACTCTTCTAAGATTTCTACTTTATACTGATCCCCTTTCCCTTAGATTGTCAAATTAAAAAATGACAGCCCTAGCTGGTTTGGCTCAGTGGATAGAGCCTCAGCCTGTGGACTGAAGGGTCCCGGGTTCAATTTCGGTCATGGGCACATGCCTGGGTTTTGGGCTCATCCCCAGTGGGGGTGGGCAGGAGACAGCCCATTAGTGATTCTCATCGTTGATGTTTCTCTCTTTTCCCTCTCCCTTCCTCTCTGAAATCAATAAAAATATATATTTTTAAAATGACAACAGCCAACACAATAGCCCTCCAGTGTGAATGAATCAAAATTATACCTATTTTTTAGTCAGATTTTAGTAATTAGTTTATGTGTGTCTTGACATTAAAAAAAAAAAAGTTGAAAATTGCTGGTTTAGAACAATCACCATGGCTGCGGTGTGAAGAATGGATGTGGGGCCTGGCGGTCATCGGTTTGATTCCCAGTCAGGGCACATGCTCGGGTTGTGGGCTTAATCCCCAGTGTGGGGCGTGCAGGAGGCACTGATCAATGATTCTCTCTCATCATTGATGTTTCTATCTCTCTTCTCTGAAACCAATAAAAAAAATATTTTTTAAAAAAAGAATGGATGTGGGTAGGGAGGGGTAGAGACCCCTTAGAGGCTAAGAGGAGCTGGGTGTCAGTGCAGCTTTGCTACAAAGGTGGGGTACCAACCCAGACGCATCATCAGGCACACTATGGGAACTCATCAAAAATGCAGAACCTCAGCTCTCCAGCCCCGATCTCCCATTTCATAAGATTCCCAGATGATTCTTATGCGCATTCAAGTGTGAGAATCACTGATCTAGAGGGTTGTTTCAAACCGCTGCACACTGGAATCGCCTGGGGAGCTGTAAATTTTCCAATGTCCAGGTCCCATCCCGTGTCGATTAAGTCAATCTCTGCGCGTGGGACCAGAAAGCAAAACCCCTCCAAAAGGGATTCCAAGGTTCATCCAATTTGACAGCCTGTGATCTGAGTAACATGGGAAGAAACTTCATAGCCAGTGGGCTCAGGTAGCTGAGGAATAGGCACGGGAAGGGAACGTACTGAATAGTTCCGTTTGTTTTATTTTTGCACAGTGCACACCTAGTGCCGATGTAACAAATAAGATGAGTGGAAGGCCTGATGGACGTGTTCCTTGACCCGGCGATAAACAGCCGTGCGGGGCAGACGGCTGTCAGCCTAGGGTAGCACCGCCCGCTCCCGCCCACCGGGTTCGCCCCGCCCCGGAGGCCCGCCCCTCTGCGGACCTGGCGCCCACCCGCGCGCAAGAATGAGACCTGGGGCGCAGGCGCGGTCGCCCCGGTGGCCGGGGTCGGCCTCCGTTGACGTCAGCACGCCTCGCGGGTTCCAGCCCCTCAGCCCGGCCCCCAACTACCGCGCGAGACGGGCGGGGGCGGGGGCGGGGTGCCGGCCCGTGGCGCTATCCCGTCCGACCGCGCCAGTTTGAATGAAAGCTCCTCAAGATGGCGGCGGCCGGGGCCGAGGCGCGAGGAGGTGAGGGCTAGAGAGCGGCGCCCCTCACTCTGCTCCCTTCTGCCGGCGAACCCCCCGAGCCGGGAAGCGTGCCGGGACGCGCGGGCCCGGCCCAGCGCGGCGCCGCCTCCCGCCCCGCCGACACCTGGGCCCCCAGACGCGCGCCGCGGGCTTCGCCCTGCCCCTGGCCCCTGGCCCCTGACCCTTCTCGCGCCTCGGCCGGCTCGTTCCCCGGCGTCTCCCCCTACGCCCCGGCCTGCGCGCCCGCCGCCGGGGTCGGCCCCCTCCCGCCCGGTGGCGGCGTGGAGGTATTCGGGCGGCCGCCGCTGCTCCCGCTCGTTCCCAGGGGCTCGGGTTCCCGTGGGTGCGCGTGTGGCTTGACGTCTTTGTGGTGGTTGGAGCGGGACGTTGAGGGTTCGGGGGAGCGGGAGAACCCGGGGGTGTGAGTGCGACCTCAGTGTCCGAGGAAGGAAAGAAATCGGGGCTGGCTTAGGACCGCCAAGAAAGGAAGTGAGCGAGGATACATCCCAGTTCGGCCTCGCGAGGAGGCTCAGCTCCTCGTCGGAGACGGTCCCAGGGCGTGGGTATTGGGGATGTGTCCTCCGGCCCGGAATCCCGGGCACATCCTCCGGGAGCCTGTGTGGTTTGCGCGGGCGCCCAAGAGTTAGGTACTGAACGTGTGTGTGTGTGTGCTTGTGCGCTCTTGAAAGACTGGAACTTCCATTGCATTCTAGAATGTAAAGGTGTTTTCCAGGACTAGTCCTCTCCACGTAGATTATGAAACCTTTATCCGCCACATTTGCTTCCACTAGAGATTACTGTGAACTATCGAGCTGTTGTGTGTGTGTGTGTGTGTGTGGTGGCAATGGCAATGTAATGTTTAATCTTGCACATGAATTTTTTTCCTACGTTAATCAAAATTGTTACAAGAGTGTCTTATGCTCTTTTTTGTTTGTTTGTTTGTTTTGTTTTAACTCTAGCATTTCCACCGAAGGCTGTGTGTCTTGAATCTTGTTACTTCACCTAGATAAAAATGGTATCTACAGCAGACAAGTCATCCGGGGTAGATATCCTAGAGGAACCTCTTTTGCATGTGGTCAGCATAACGAGGTTAACTTTACACAAAACAGCCTGAAGGTTTTTTAATGGGAAGGATTTAGGGTTCTTGACTGTTCTACTCCTCTTCTACCCCCACACCACCCCAAAGCAAGCAACCTCTTCTCCCGCCCCCCCCCCATTTTTTTTTTTTTTAAATATCTTTCTCTTACACACACACACACAGACACACAATGTCTTTCACTTTCTTGATGTAAAATTATGAGTCCTCTGTGGAACAGTAGGGTAGAGATAGAAATCCTGCTTCAGGGTTTCTTACCGTGAAGTCCCCGTGTGAGTGGAGGGTGAAAAATGGATAAAGCAAAATCAGCTGTGGTCTCTCTAAATTACCTCAAAACACAAAAGTTATCACAACTACCTTGGAGAGCTACCAAGTAAAGCTTGAGTTTACCTATAGCTGTTGTTTGGTAACCCCAGTTTACTCCAGCCCTTGAATTGTTTCAGTGAATCTGACCCCCAGAACAGTGAAAATCTCGCTCAGGTCATATACTCAGTGGCCTAGTAAAGGCTGGGGCAGAGGGCCTTTGATCTTCTCTAGTGCTTACCGTAACACTAGCCATGAAACCAAGTTGATTACAGATGTCGAAACATCAGTTTGTGTTAGCATATTTTACTAGCAATATGGGAGCAGAAATTTTAGGGTAAAATCTGCTGCAGCACAATTAGGTATTGGCTACTGTAAGACTGATTGAGTGGTGTCTGATTTTCTTCAAGCTTGGTGTATGGCTGATGTAAATTGAATACTCTTTTGTAATTCTTGGCTTTAAAAAACAATACAGGAAATGAGTATGACAAAAATCAGTATACCTTCCATTATATCATAACGGGTTTATTTCCCTTAATAATAACTTTGAAGCATGTGCAAAATAAGTGGAGTTAAAATTTCATGCAACATTGCAAACTGGAAAAAGGACATATGATGTATGATCTTGTCACATAGAACTATATTTCAGTTAGATTTCACTTAGCCAACTAAGAGAAAGGGGGGAAAGTTACTTTTTAAAATTTTAACAAATTATAAGATTATTTTAAGATATATTTCTAACAATAAGAATGCCCTAGCCGTTTACATTTTATTAAAACAGTAATTCTATGTAGACTATAATGGAAAAGTAAAAACCCTTACCCCTTTTGACCTTTGCATCTATATGTAATCTTAAGGAAGCTTACAGACGTGAAATATTTTGTTCAGGTGGCTCAGTAGAAATTATTTGGCATCAGTTAAACATAGTAGGACATGAAAAAGTCCAAGAAGACCAATTTACCAAAATAGTTCTTTAATGCTTACCTTTGTCTTGAAGACACAAAAATGGTTTCTTGTCATATGAATTTTTAGTTTTATAAAGTTGCCAGTAGAAGGGTGGGGATATAGAAATCTTAAGTTTTTCCTTTTCTTTTTTTTGTTTTAATTCAGTAGCTATTTCATTAGTAAAGAGTTCTATTTTCTTATTGTAGCTTGGTGTGTGCCTTGCCTAGTTTCACTTGATACTCTTCAGGAAGTATGTAGAAAAGAAAAGCTCACATGTAAATCGATTGGAATCACCAAAAGGAATCTAAACAATTATGAGGTGGAATACTTGTGTGACTACAAGGTAGTAAAGGTAAGGCAAATATCTAGTCCCTTAAAAGAGACTTAATTAGATTTCAGTATTTCATATTTGTGTAAGATAAAAAGAACCTTAAGTAAGCAAAGCTCTTCTTAATGTTTAAAGCCATAATAATTTATATGTCCTGTCTATATTACCAAATGACATTGAGAGGATTTTTAAGCATACGGTGTGCTTGCATTAGAATATTTGAAGTGCTTATATCATTCTACATCCAACTCTTGATTCTCTCTATGTGGGTTACCAGAGCAAATATTTTATCTCAGATTGGCTTCTCCTAGGATTCATTTTGTTCCTGAATCATATTTCCCCACTATCACCTGAAATGAACTTAGAAATTCAAACCAATTTTTGTTGTTACTGAATCTCCTCAAGAAGCAGCACCATTTGTATTTCCTGCCAACATGTCAAGCTCCAGATATTAGTGAGGTTCTGTGGTGTACTAGAAATGGCATCGAGTTTAAAGTCATTTCTAGTCTCTGCTTAGTGTCTTAAGACTTCAGCAAAGTCACCTAACTTCTCTGGGACTTCCTTTATTACTATTCCTTTTTAAAATGACAGGATTGTTCTAAAAAGCTTTTTCAATCTAAATCTTACAATAAATTTTTGAGTAATCATCCCTGTAGCCTATTCTCTCTCCAAGAACTCTGTTTTGATCATTAGTCTGTCAGTTTTACAGATAATCAGGAATCTTGTTTAATTCTTTGTTTTTCTTCATCAGATTCCATATCGATTTAGTCATTAAATGCAGTTCTTCCTTTGAAATATCCATCTTTTGGTATCACTGTCTTCCTTACTCAGTGGGATTTTATGAATCATTGTTATGATCTTCATAACCACCTTTAACCCCAAAACAGCACAATCATTTGCCTTCACAGTTTATAAACTCTGGCCTGAACAGTCTAGCTGAGAATATCATATAATCACACATTTTTGCAACATTAAAGCTTGTTTCTTTTTTTTTAATCTTTTGCTCTTTTTTTATGTGTTTTTTTAAAAAGATATATATTTTTTATTGATTTCAGAGAGGGAGAAGAAGAGAGAGATAGAAACATCAATGGTGAGAGAGAATCATTGATCTGCTGCCTCCTGCAGGCCTTCTATTGGGGACCAAGCCCGAAACCCAGGCATGTGCCCTTGACCAGAATCAAACCCGGGACCCTTCAGTCCACAGGCTGACGCTCTGTCCACTGAGACAAACCAGCTAGGGCTTTTTATGTTTTTTATTGATTTGAGAGAGAGAGGAAGGAGAGAGAGAAACATATATCAGCTAAGAGAAACATATCAGTCATGGCTAAAGTTTATTTCTATTCTCATACTGCTCAACTTTACTTGGTACACTTTTTATTCTTCACTGTCTTTTTTAAAAATATATTTTTATTGATTTCAGAGAGGGAGAGAGAGATAGAAACATTAGTGATGAGAGAGAATCATTGATTGGCTGTCTCCTGTATGCCCCACACAGGATGGAGTCCACAACCCAGGCATGTACCCTGATGGGGAAATCAAACTCTGACCTTCTGGTTCATAGGTCAACGCCGGCTGGGCTATTCTTTGCTTTCTTTCCTCATTCTTGTCAGCAGTTTTCCCAACTTTTATCTCAGATTGGCTTCTCCTGGGATTCATTTTGTTCCTGAGTCGTATTTCCCCACCATCACTTGAAATGAACTTAGAAAGTCAAACCAATTTTAGTGTTCCTGGATCTCCTCAAGAAGCAGCACCATACTGTTTACCACAGTGGCTGCACCAGTTTACAATCGCACCCTCTCATCTTCAGCTGCAGACCTCTTCTAGCTCAGTGAAAAATAGGATCCCTCCAATAGAAACTCTCAGATTACCTTCACACCAGTTATTTGTATCTTCGCTTATTCATAGTTTTAGAAGTATCACCATTTATCTTTTTTTGTTATCCATCCCCTTTAGGACTTTGCTTAATCTATGATGTCTTGTTTGCACCTCTCTTTCCACTGATTTATCTCATTTGATAAACCTCTCTCTATGACTGTTTTTGTAACTGGCAATTTGCACATCTTAATCCCTTCCCTTTTTTCACCCATTTCTCCAACTTCCCTCACATCTAGCAACCATCAATTTTTTTTCAAGATTTTTAAATTGATTTTTAGAGAGAGAAGGGAGAGGGAGAGAGAAACATAGATGTGAGAGCGATACATCGATAAGCTGCCTCCTGCACACCCCCTGCCAGGGATTGAGCCTGCTACCCGGGGCATGTTCCCTAACCAGGAATTGAACCAGCAGCCTTCTGGTTCACAGGACGATGCCCAACCCACTGAGCCACACTGGCTAGGGCTAGCAACCATCAATTTGTTCTCTGTATCTATGAGCTTGTTTCTCTTTTGTTTTGCTTGTTTATTTTTTAGATTTCACATGTAAATGAAATTGTCTGATATTTGTCTTTCTCTGACTTATTTCACTTAACATAATACCCTCTAGGTCCAACCATGTCGTTGTAAATGGCAGCATTTCATTCTTTTTTATGGCCAAGTAATATTCCATTGTATATATGTGCCACATCTTTATTCATTTTGCTATTTATGGACACTTAGGTTGCTTCCTTATTTTGTAAATAATGCTTCAACAAACAAGGGTATATATGGCTTTTTGAATTAGTGTTTTGGATTTTTTCAGCTAAATACCTGGAAGTGAAATTGCTGGGCTATGTGATAGTTCTATTTTTTTAATTTTTTGAGGAACCTCCATACTATTTTCCATAGTGGCTGCACCAATTTACAATCCCACTAGCAATGCACGAGGGTTCCCTTTCCTTCACATCCTCCCCAACACTTGTTATTTGTGGATTTATTAATAATAGCCATTCTGACAAGTGTGAGGTGATAGCTCATTGTGGTTTTAATTTGCATTTCCCTAATGATTAGTGATGTTGAGCATCTTTCATATTGTCCTTTTGGAGATATGTCTATTCAGGTCCTCTGTCCATTTATTAATCGTGTGTGTGTGTGTGTGTGTGTGTGTGTGTGTGTGTGTTACGTTGTATGAGTTCCTTATGTATTTTGGATATTAACCCCTTATTGGATGTATCATTAGCAAATATCTCCTTCCATTCGGTAGATTATCTTTTCATTTTGTTGATGGTTCCCTTCATGCAGAACCTGCTTAGTTTGATGTAGTCCTATTTGTTTATTTTTGCTTTTGTTCTCCTTGCCTAAGGAGACATATCCAAAGGAATATCACTAAGAGCAATGTCGAAGGGTTTGCTGCAAGTTTATGGTTCCAAGTCTTACATTTAAGTCTTTAATCCATCTTGTAGGTGGTTTATGAAAGTGGTCCAGTTTCATTCTTTTGCATGTATCAAGTTTTCCCAGTACCATTTATTGAAGAGACTGTCTTTCCCCATTGTATATTCTTGCCTCCTTTGTCACAGATTAATTGACCGTATAGGCATTGGTTCTTTTTCTTGAGTCTCTATTCTGTTCCCTTGATTTTTGTGTATGTTTTTATGTCAGTACCATGTTGTTTTTATTATTATATTAGCCTTATAGTATAGTTTGATATCAGGTAGTGTGATACCTCCAACTTTGGTATTTCTTTTTTTTCAAGATACTTCGGATATTTGGGGTCTTTTCTGGTTCCAAATAAACTTTAAGATTATTTGTTCTAGTTCTGTGAAAAATGCCATTGGTATTTTAATCAGGATTGCATTGAATAGTAAATTGTTTTTGGTAGTATGGACATTTTAACAATGATAATATTTCTATATATGAGCACCATATATCCTTCCATTTATTTGTATTTTCTTCAGTTTCTTCTTCTAGTGCCTTACAATTTTCCAAGTATAGATCTTTTATCTCTTTGGTTAAATTTACTCTTAGGTATTTTATTCTTTTCCATGCAATTGTAAATTGGTTTATTTTCTTAATTTCTCTTTCAGCAGTTCATTATTGGTATACAAAAATACACCAATTTTAAAATTTTGTACTATGCTACTTTATTGAATCATTTATTAGTTCTTACAGGTTTTTGGTGGATTCTTTATGGTTTTTTATGTAGTATGCCATCTGCAAATAATGGCATACAAGTGAATTTTACCAAACATTCCAAGAAGATTTAATGCCTGTTCTCCTCAAACTATTTCACAAAATCGAAGGAAAGGGAACTCTCCCTACCTCATTTTACGAGGTCAGTATTACCCTGATAGCAAAATCAGACAAAGACATTTTTTCCCAGTATATTTTTATTGATTTCAGAGAGGAAGGGAGAAGGAAAGAGAGAGAGAAACATCAATGATGAGAGAGACCATGGACTGGCTTACAAAATACTTCAGTATCTAACCCTACCATACATTTCCAAACTCTATTCTGAGCACTCCCCACAGCATGCTCTGTCCTACTATAGCTGACCTCCTTATAAAAATAAAATAAAATAAGAGAGAGAAACATTGATTGGCTGCCTCCTGCACGTCCCCGACTGGGGATCGAGCCTGCAACCTGGGCATGTGCCCTGACCAGGAATCAAACCATGACCTCCTGGTTCATAGATCAACGCTCAACAACTGAGCCACTCTGGCTGGGCCAGAAAAAGACATGTTTATAAAAGAAAAGTATAGGCCAGTATCCCTCTTGAACGTGGATGCAAAATCCTCAAGAAACAAAAAAATCTCAAACAATCTAATACAGTTTAATTTTTACTTTTCAATTCAGGTGCATTTTATTTCTTGTCTGATTGCTGTGGCTAGGATCTCCAACGGTTTGCTAACTGGACAATCTTGGCTTGTTCCTGATTTTTTTTTTTTTTAAGAATAGTTTATTGATTTTGAGAGAGAGAAAAACATCACTATGAAAAGCACAATATCAATAGGCTGCCTCCTGCACACCTCTTACCAAGGATCGAGCCCGCACCCTGGGCATGTGCCCTTGACTGAGAATGGAAACAGCAACCTCGTGGTGCACAGGATGATGACAAATCAACTGAGCAACACCAGACAGGGCTTGTCTTGTTCCTGATCTTAAAGAAAAGCTTTCTCCCCTTTACCATTGAGTTGATGTTAGCTGTAGTTGTCAAATATGGCCTTTATTCTGTTGAATGTGTTCCTTCTATCTTCACTTTGCTGAGTTTTTACCATCAGTGGATAATGTATTTTGTCAAATGCTTTTTCTGCATCTATTTATATGATCATATGATTTTTATACTTCATTTTTTTTATGTCATGTGTCACATTGATTTGTAGATATCGAGCCAGACTTGCATTCTGGGAATAAATCCCACTTGATCGTAGCATATTAATTTTTAAAATTATTGCTCAATTTAGTGTGCTAATTTTTTATTGAGGAATTTTTTGCATCTATGTTCAAACAAGATATTGGCCTATAATTTTCTTTCTTTTTTTTGTTTTTTTGTAATATCTTAGTTTGGTTTTGTTATCAGGATAATACTGGCCTGGTATAATGTGTTAGGGAGCTTTCCCTCCTCTTCGATTTTTTGTGATGGTCTGAGAAGGTTAGGTATTGAATCTTAGAATGTTTGGTAAAATTCACTTGGGAAGCCATCTTGTTCAGGACTTTGTTGGGAATTTTTTTCTTGCTGATTGGATTTCATTAGTAGTTATCAGTCTGTTCAGATTCTCTTTTTCTTCCTGATTCAGCCTTGGAAGATTATATGTTTTGTTGTTGTTTTTTTAATCCTCACCTGAGAATAGATATAAATTGACTTTAGAGAGAGAGGGGAGGGGAGAGAGAGAGAAAATCATTAAGGGGAGAGAGAAACATTGATTGGTTGTGTCTTGTACACGCCCCCAACTAGGAATCAAACCTGTAAACTTTATGGTGTATGGGATGATGCTCCAGCCAACTTAGCCACCCAGCTAAGGTGGAAGATTCTATTTTTCTAAGAATATATCTATTTCTTCGGTTTATCCAGTTTGTTGGCATATACTTGTTGGTAGTATTTTCTTAAAATCTTTTGTATTTCTGTGGTATCAGTTGGTACTTCTCTTTCTTTCCTGGTTTTATTTGGGTCCTCTTTTTTTCTTCATGAGTTAGGTTAAATTTTTAACAGTTTTGTTTATCTCTTCAAAGAACCAACTCTTGGTCTTATTGATATTTTGTATTTTTTTACTCTATTTATTTCCACTCTAATCTTTATTATTTCTCTCCTTCTATTCAATTTGGGCTTTGTTTGTCCTTTTTCTAGTTCTTCAGGTATAAGGTTAAATTGTTTATTTGAGATTTTTCTTGTTTCCTGAGGTAGGCCTATATTGCTGAGTTTCCCTCTTACAACTACTTTGGCTGTGTTCCATAGA
The DNA here is from genome assembly GCF_951640355.1 of Cnephaeus nilssonii. Classification (NCBI taxonomy): domain Eukaryota; kingdom Metazoa; phylum Chordata; class Mammalia; order Chiroptera; family Vespertilionidae; genus Cnephaeus; species Cnephaeus nilssonii. The sequence goes on along the minus strand of NC_137072.1, from coordinate 27,763,307 downwards.
TTTTGGGTCATTCGGTATTTGTTTCCATTTGACTCAAAATATCTTTTGATTTCTCCCTTGACCTCGTTGTTAACCCATATATTGTTTGGTAGTGTGTTGTTTAGCCTCCAAGTGTTTATGTTTTTCAGTGTTCTTAGAATTAATTTCTAGTATACCATTGGATTGGAGAAGATAAATGATATGAGTTTGATCCTTCTTAATAGATTGAGAGTTGTTTTATAGCCTAGCATGTGCTCATTCCTGTGCACTTGAAAAGAATGTGTAGCATGGCCGGGGGTGTTCAGTGGTTGAGCGTTGACCGAAGAACCAAGAGGTCACCGGTTCAATGCCTGGGTTGTGGGCTTGCTCCTCAGTAGAGGGTGTCTAGGAGGCAGCTGATCAATGTTTCTATTCATCGATGTTTCTATCTCTATATCCCTGTTCCTTCCCCTCTCTCTAAAATCAATTAAAACATATTTTAAAAAGAAAAGAATGTATTCTGATTTGGAGTGGTATGCTCTAATATTATTATAATTTATATCCATCTGGTCTAATATGTCATTCAAGTCTACTGTTTTCTTACTGATTTTCTAACTCCGACTTTAATACTGTTGATCTCTTCCTTATACCTGTCAGTATTTGCTTTCTATGGTTAGATGCTCCTATATTGTGTGCATAGATGTTTGCAAGCATTATATTCTCTTTTTGGATTGATCCCTTTATCATTATAAAATACCCTTCTTTATTGGTTGTTATATCCCTTGTTTTAAATTGTTTTGTCTGATATAAGTATTGCTGTCCCAGCTTTTTTTTTTTCATTTCAGTTTGCATGACATGTTTTTTCAAACTTTTCCTTTCAGGTAATTTCTTTCTTTCTTTTTTTTTTTTTTTAATCCTTACCTGAGGATATTTTCCCATTGACTTTTGAGGAGAGTAGAAGAGAGAAGGAAAGACAGAGAGAAATATCGATGTGAGAGAAACTCATCGAATGGTTGCCTCCTGCACGAGCCCCATCCATGGCCTGGGCCGTGGAGGAGCCTGCAACCAAGTACATGCCCTTGAAGCTGGGACCCTTTGATTCGCAAGCTGACACTCTTTCCACTAAGCCAAAACAGCTAGGGCTGTTTGTAATATTTTAATCTGAAGTGGGTCTCTTATAGGCAGCATATGTATGGGTCTTGTTTTTTTAATCCATTCAGTCAGCCTATGTCTTTTTTTTTTTTAATATGTTTTTATTTATTTGTTTTTTTAGAAAGAGAGTGAGGGAGACAGGGATAGAGAGATAGAAACATCGATGAGAGAGGAACATCATCAATTGACTGTCTCCTGCACATCCCACACCGGAGATTGAGCCTACAACCGAGGTATATGCCTTTGAGCAGGATCGAACCTGGGACCCTTCAGTCCGCAGGCAGAAGCTCGATCCACTGAACCAAATTGGCTAGGGCAGCCTATGTCTTTTGATTGGCGTATTTAAGCCTTTTATGTTTTAATTAATTATTGATAAGTATTTACTTATTGTCATTTTATTGTTTTCTGGTTACTTTTGTAGTTTTCTTTTTCTTTGTTATTCTCTTGCTCTCTTCTCTTGTTTGTTGATGTCTTTTTATAGTGCTGTGTTTGGCTTCCTTTCCTTTATTTCTTGTTCCTCTTGTAGATTTTTGGTTTGTGGTTACCATATGCTTCATCTATGCCAAATTAAGTTTATAGCAGTCTGTTTTAACTTGATAGTCATTTAAGTTTGAACATATTCTGAAATCACTACAATTTTTACTCACATCCTCCATGTTTAAATTTTTGTCATTTTTAAGTTCTTTTGTGTATATGTATATTCTTTAATTTATTGTAGTAATTACACATGATTTCCCCCCTTTTAACCTTTGTACTAGTTTCACAATTTTTTTTAAATATATTTTTTATTGATTTCAGAGAGGAAGGGAGAGGGAGAGATAGAAACATCAATAATGAATCATTGGTCAGTTGCCTCCTGCACGCCCCCTACTGGGGATCGAGCCTGCAACCCAGGCATGAGCCCTGACCGAAAGCAAGTCGTGACCTCCTGGTTCATAAGTTTACGCTCAACCACTGAGACAAACTGGCCAGGCAGTCTTATAATTTACTAGTAGCCCATTTGCAGGAAGAATCCTGCAAGCGGCCGCTGTGACTGGGTAATTTGCATACTCGCCCTGATTGGCTGGTGGGCGTGGCTTTGGCTGGTGGGCGTGGCTTGGGTGTAGCAAAGGTGCGGTCAATTTGCATAGTACTATTTTATTAGGTAGGATTGAGTCATTACTGTAAAAACTTTTACATTGATTTTTAGAGAGGAGAGAGAGAGAGAAACATTGATGTGAAAGCGACACATATACTGACTGCCTCCTGCATGCCCCCCCAGTGGGGATGGAGCCTGGAACCCAGGCATATGCCCTGACTGGAAATTGAACTAGCAACCCCTTGGAGCCTGGGGCAACACCCAACCAACTGAGCCACCTGGCCAGGGCATATTCATATTTTTGATATTTTCTTTTCTACTGCAAGAAGTCCTTTAATATTTCCTGTAATTTAGTGGTGATAAACTCATTTAGCTTTTTCTTGTCTGGGAGACTCTATCACTCCTTCAATTCTAAATGATAGCTTTGCTAGGGAGAGTAATCTGGATTGTAGATCTTTGCTTTTCATTACTTTGAATATTTTATGCCTCTCCCAACTGGCCTGCAAAGTTTCTGTTGAAAATCAGTTGATATTCTGATGGGAGCCCCTTTGCACGTAACTGCTTTTCACTAGCTACTTTTATTTATTTACTTGTTTATTTTATTTTTCCTTTATAAAATTTATTTTTAAAATAATTGTACAACGAATAAGTTTCCATCTATGTGGATCTCAAAGTTGCAGGACTTTTTAAAGGTGCCGCTTATTAATCAGCCCCACGCGTCCCAGGTAGAAGCTGCACAGAACTTCCCTGGTTAGATAGCTCCTGTGAGACTTCTCTTTCCAACTTCTGAGATGCTTTCACATGTGGTCTCCCTGGGATGGAGATTTCATCTTGGATTTTCCTGATTAGAACTGTCATGCGCAGATTTCCTGGTTAGCACCCCCAGGGAGCCTCTGATGACCTCATCTCAGGGGTTCTTTGCTTAGGTGATCTTTCAGTCCAGCTAGTGTGCCTCCACTAGAATTCAGTGGGATGTGAATTGTATTCATCACGTTAAAAAAGGCACACCACCCATTTGAAAGGTAATATTGTTATCTTCAAGATTATCTTCCAGATATTTAATCAATGATTTATTATTGATTATTCATGTATGACAGGTGTCACAACCTGCATAACAATGACTACATCTATATTTGTGTGTGTACATTTGTATGTATGCACATTTATTTTAATGATTATGGATATTTGCAACCCACTTGCACATTAATAACCTTACTCCTTAATTGTAAAAATTTCCTGGACATGGATAGGGCAGGTTATTCTTTATGTCTTCCAAATGAGCAAACTGAAGCACCAGGAAGTGCAATGATGTTTCCAAGGGCATATGGCTGCCACCCTGCTGAACCAGGCTCCCTGGAGTCTCTAGCTACTTTTAAGATTCTCTCTTTGTCTTTAACCTTTGGTATCTTAATTATGATGTGTTTTTGTATGGGCCTCTTTGAGTTCATCTTGCTTGGGACTATGTGCTTATTGGACTTGTATGTCTGTGTTCTTCACCACATTAGGGAAATTTTCAGTCTTTTCTTTACATAGGTTCTCAAATCCTTGCTTTCATTTCTCCTTTTAGTACCCATATGTTTTAAATGTTGGTGTGCTTTATGTTGTCCCAGAGGTCAATTACCCACATATTTTTTTGCTGTATCAACTGGGTGTTTTCTGCTACCTTGTCTTCCAGTTCACTGCTTTGATCCCGTTTTTCATCTAACCTGTTGATTCCCTCTAATGTATTTTTTATTTCAGTTATAGTATTCTTCATTTCTGACTGATTCTTTCTTATGGTTTCTATCTCCAATGTGGTTCTCACTGAGTTCATCTGTTCTTCCCCTAAGTTATTGAGAATACTTACAAATAGCATTTTGAACTCTGTATCATCTCCATTTTGGTGAGTTATTTTTTGGAGTATTGTCCTGTTCTTTCATTTGGGACATGTTTCTTCTTCTCCTTATTTTGGCTAACTCCCTGTGTTTGTTTTGTATTAAGTAGATCTGCTGTGTCTCCCAGTCTTGGCAAGGTGACCTTATGTAGTAGGTGTCCTGTGAGGCCCAGTGGAGCAGTCTACTTGTTCACCTGAGCCGAGTACTCCAGACATGTCCCTAGTTGTGTTTGCCCTCCTATTGTAGTTGAGCCTTGATTGCTGTTGGCATGTTAGTGGGTGGAATTGACCCTAAGCCTGACTAGATGTGAGGGCTTGCCATGACTGCTGCAGAAAAGAGGGAGCTGACCCCACAGAGTGGGAGTTGCTTTAGTGGGACTCTGGTGCCAGCTGAGTCTTCCCTTCCAGTTTTTCATTTTAGGAGCTGGTTGGGTGGTGCTCTGGTGTGGTCTGAAGCCATCCACCAGGTGAGTTGGTTCTTGGGAGGGGCTCCGTTGCAGGTCACATCCAGCTTCTGTTTGAACCCAGCTTGGGGCCACCTGGGAATGATGTGTCATGGGCTTGGAGGCTCCTGGGAGAGGCTGTTCTGTGAATTGAGGTGAGCTGCCACTAATGCTGGACTTGGGACTCTGGTCCCACAATTTGAGCTGAGGCCAGACACCTCTTGTGCCAGGTTTGTGGCTGCTTATTTGAAGCTACATTCCAGGCCAACCTTGGCTGCAGCTTATGCCAGGCTTTGGGCCACCTGATAGGAGTTGCAGTGCAAGTTGAGACTGGTTGCTTTTTGTGCCAGGCTTGGGGCCACTTAGCAAGATGTATGGGTCATGTCAAGGCCTGCCTCTGCTTGTTAGGGGTTTGTGGACCTTTGATAGATATTACAAAAGTGCAACATGAGCCAAGGCAGGCCAGTTGTGCGGAAAAGCCACTGGAAGTGGCTCAGCCCGGCGCTTGGGTGGTATGAGATCTCAGGGAATCACCAGGGCAGGGTAAACAGTGATAATGGAGAGCTCAGATTTGGCACCCACCTGCACCTGCCACCTGGGTGGGGGGTGGAGGGAGGGCTCAACAAAGGAGCAGTAGTACCCACCAGCAGTTCCCTCTCCAGAGAGAGTAGTTCCAACCCCTGCTCTTTCAGCCCTTGCTGTGAAGCTAGCCAATTCAGTTCCTCCATGTATGTTCCTGGTACTGTGTGAGTTGCCATTCCTGCACTGGAGCCCACTTAGAAAGTCTATGAGCAAATGAGTCTGTCCACAAACCCCTAAAAAGCAGGGTAGTCCTTGTTCCTCAAGAGGAACACCTCTGTCTCCTGCAGCCATCCATCTCACTCAGATGCAATCCCTACTTGTTTTCAGTCAGATGTTATGGGGACTTCACTTCCAGGCACTGGTGCCCCGGCCTGGGGGACCCACTGTGGAGCTGGTACCCCTTGCTCCTCCCTCACAGATACCTCTGTGGCCAAAATATTTATCCCAATTTTTTTATGTTACTTTCTTTTTTATTTTAGAGAGAGAGAAAGAGAGTGATAGAAAGATAGAAACAGCAATGAGAGATAAACATTGATCAGCTGCCTCCTGCACGCCCCACCTGGAGATCAAGCCCGCAACCTGGGCATGTGTCCTTACCAGGAACCAAACTAGTGACCTCTTGGTTCACAGGTCGGAGCCACACCGGGCCAGCTCTCCAGATTCTTCATCGCTACACTGTGGGTGTGGGAACAGCTTGTTCTGCATCTTTGTCCCTCTTACCATTCTTGTGGCTGCTGCTTTATATTCTTAGTTATAGAATTTGTATTCAGCTAGTCTTCAGTTGCTTCTCAATGATGGTTGTCTTATAATTTAGTTGTAATTTTAATGCGGTCATGGGAGGAAGGGAGCACAGCATTAACCTACTCTACCATCTTGACCAACAGTTCAAATTATTCTAAAAGCGCTCTCCCCGCCCCCCCCCCCCCCCCCCCGCCTGCCTCTCTCTCTCTCTCTCTCTCTCTCTCTCTCTCGCTCGCTCTCGCTCTCTCTCTCTCTCTCTCTCTCTCTCGCTGTTTGTGTGTGTATCATATTCAGGGAAAGTGAAAGATCTTATGACCCTGTCCTTTTCTTGTGTTTTCACACTTAGCTCCTAAAGGACACTGTCTCATTACAGTTGTTTCTGAAACACAACTCTGGTTACATTATGGCCTTTTAAGTGACTCCCTGTTGCCTACCACTTTAAGCTGAGCCCCTTTGGACTGAGGTTCTTTATCATTTGGCCAGCTTCATGTCTTATCACATATCCCCCTTTCTATGCACATTGAAATACTTGTAAATTCTCTCATAAAGCTAAGATTTACTGACCACCCAATATAAGTTGTGCACTCTTCAAATATTGGGAACATAGCTTAAAACAGGCATAGCTTATATTCTAATTCCTTGAACACATCATGCACCTTTGTGCGTGCACTTTTGCATTTCTCATCCAGTTCCCTCTTTGGAATACTATTGTTTCCCTCCTTTCCTTGGCAAAATTCTACTTGACCTGCAAGGTTCAGCTGTAAGGTTACTACCTTTTGTATTGCCTTCTTCCCTTTCACACCTCCAGTAAAATTAATTGCTTTATGATAGGGGCTTACAAAGTACTGTTCTTGTCATTTTTCTAGAACTTACCACATTTTATAGCTTTGTTTCATAACTTTTCTGCTAAATTGTCAACCATTTAAGGACAAGAACTATGTCTTACTATAGTCTCTAGCACATAATGGGTATTTTAGTTCATGGTTAATGAATTGGTTTTGCTTTAGTGATTTTTCTAGTCTTCACAACACTATTAGTGTAGGCCATAGCTTCATGCTTGTATTATAGTTGCAATCTGTTGACTAATATTTTCTGTTTCTTCTATCTATAATCTCACTCAATAAACATTTGATTTTCTTCTGTGTGTCGGGGTACTACATTAGGCACTGGGAAAGTAAACACTAATAAGAAACTGTTCATCAGCTTAAGGAACTCATAGCCTAGTGAAAGATTGACAAGTAAGTCATCCATTGCAGTATAGTACAGTAAGTGCTGTGGCAGACATTATTACAAGATCTATGGGAGGTACACTTAGGCCAGGTCACAGGAAGCTTTCCAGAAGAGGTGATATCCAACAGGGACTGAATAGGTAAGTATTATAATTCATTATGGCTTTAGTATAGATAATAGAGTGGGATATGGGAATGGGAAAGAATGAAAGATGAGTGAAAGAGCTTCCAGCCATTCTATAACAGTGGAATTGTTTGAAGGGTTCCAAAAAGAGTGACACAATCAGATATGTAATTTAGAGCGTTCTCTGTGCAATGAGGAAAGTGGATTGGCCGGAAGGGAAATGACACACACACTACCTAACACATTCTGAAAGGCTGTTGCAGTAATCCACACAAGAAATGATGGTGATTACCCCTTGCCAGTGTTTCCCAGTGGTTAGAGCATTGGCCTGGGCACTAAAGGGTTTGATTCCTGGTCAAGGGAACGTAATTGGGTTGCAGGTTCCATCCCCGGTCCTGGTTTTGGGGCGCATGCGGGAGGCAGCTGATTGGTGTGTCTCTCTCACATCAGTGTTTCTCTCTGTCTCATTCTCTCCCTTCCACTCTCTAAAAATCAATGGGAAAATATTCTCAGGTGAGTATTAACAAAAAAGAAAGGAAGGAAGAAATGATGCTTGAACTAAAGTAATAACAATGGAAATGAAGAGAAGTAGGTGATTTTTTTAAATGATCAAGGATATGGAATTTACAACTCTGTGGTTTAGTGGTCAGGGAGTTGGGTGGGGATCTGGCAGTGAGGGTTCCACATCTAGAAAAACATGGGTTTCTGATGTGAAGTTGTTTAGATAATAATACTGTTCAACAAAACCCAGGAATATAGGAGGGTTAGGATAGGAGGACTAGGTTTGGTGAAGAAGAAGGTTGAAAGCATTTAAGTGTGAGATGATTGTTGGAAATGTGGTTCTAATAAAGAGTGAGAACTGGAAACATAGATCTTGAAGTAATTGGCAAAAAGATAGTAATTGAAGCAGTAGGGATAGATACAGTTACCCATTCATTAACTCAACAGATAAGTATTGGCCATCTATCACATCATATGCTAGGCACTAGTGATCTCAGCAATAAATGATACAGAGGTATGGTCCCTGATATCATGGAGTTTCTCTTTTAGTGAAGGTAAAAACCTTTAATATCCTGGTACAGAGTACTTAGTTATAGTTTAGGTAAGTGCTAATGTAACAGAAGGCTCTAACTTATCCTACAAACACTGGGCAGGTGTCCATGAGGAACTGATGTTTAACTTATCGCCAAAGAATGAAAAAATAAGTAGAGAAGGGTCTTGAGGCAGAAGAGAACCTGACTTCTTCAAGGAATACAAAGTGTGAGTGGGATATAGTTAGCAAGAGGGATTGAAATGAGGCTGGAAGGATAGGCTGGACCCAGAAATGTAGCACACCTTAGAGGCCAAGAAGAGAATTTTGAACAGTAGGGAGCTCTAGCCAGTTTGGCTCAGTGGCTAGAGCGGTGGCCTGCAGACTGAAGGGTCCCCAGGTTTGATTTCGGTCAAGGGCGGGCTCGATCCCCAGTAGGGGTTGTGCAGGAGGCAGCCGATCTATGATTCTCTCTCCCTCTCCCTTCTTCTCTGAAATCAATAAAAATGTTTTTTTTTAAAAAAACACACAATAGGAAACAGTAGTTTTGAGCAGGGGCTGACATGATATGATGGGTATATTGAAAATATTACTCTGGCTATTGTGCCATGAATAGACTTGAGAGTAGTAAGAGGCTATTACAGTAATCCCAAACAAACAAAAAAATGTGAGAAGAGAAAAACAAGGACTGAGGAACAGTAAGAGAGAATTCACAGGAAGAACTACCAAAGATTGAGACAAACTGGTAAGAAAGGTAGGAAGAAAACCAGAAGATTAAATCATGGAAGCCTGTGAAAGAGATAATGTCAGCAAGATAGAGTAGTGACCAGTAGGCCAAAGATTGTAAAGTATGTATTGATGCCCTTAGAGCAATTTCTGTAGCTTGGGTAGAAGAAACCAAAATAGAATGAATTAAAGAATTGGAGATGAGAAAGTGTAAAATAGTATGGACAACTCTTTCAAGAATTCCAACTTTGAAGGGAAGAAGGGCAATGTAAGGTATAAGGGTATTTATAAATTTAATTTTAAAAAAAAATCTGAGTAGGTAATACATGCATATGATTTTAAAAATTGAAAGTTGTAAAAGGTCATATACTGAAAGGAAATCTTATACCCCTGTAACATTGGTCTCCGGTCTTTCAACTTTTAGTAATTTATCATATCTTTTAGGGATCCCTTACATATTTAAGCATTTATATCTCAAAGCATGTTTAGTTTAATTTTGCTTTTTATAAATGAGGGAGGCTTAAATGCTAGTGAGAACCATAGAAAGGGAGAAGACACAAGAAAGAAGGGATAATTGTTGGAGGAAGTACATCTCTTCTGTTGTATCTGCATCCACCCTCTTCTCTAGTTATATGTCCATGGAAGTATGGAAATTAAGGGAATTTCTGCCTGGTGGTTTCTATTTTCTCTCTGCATTAGAAACAAAGTTCATGTGCTATTGAAAATAACAGGAAGTAGTGGTATGGGACCTCGAGCAAAGTGGAGAAGGTCTGAAATAGCCAACTTAGGGAATGGAAAGAATGCTAACTGGGTGAACAGGGTGGTTACTATTATGAGTTCATATTGGGGTTCAGTTGAACTTATAGGATGTAAATTGAGGTAGTCAGTCTCAGTGCTGGGTGATTTTTCCACACCATTTTCTAGCCATGTCACTTTCATACAGAAAATTTTCTGATAAAACTATGGGTACTCTTTATTAACATACTTAGCTCATCAGTAAAGAATCAGAACCCCCATGTACATTGGTGGGGCTTCTCCCTTAGTAAGCAAATATTAAGAAAGAGATTGCCTTCTTAAAGTATCCAGATAATTTTGTGTCTCTAGAACGACCACTGTACTACATGGTGCATACTAACAGAATATTCCACATCTAACAATAGAATAATACTCCTAAAAGGCTGATTGCACTTAGAATGGTTTGTTAAGAACTGGAATAACATAGAAATCATTGCACTGAAATGCAAATTTTAGAGATCAGGAAAACAGAGCTCCAAGAAATGACTTTCCAAAAACATTTTGTTCATTTGTTTTAGTCTTCTGCCTCTAACCAGCTCTCACAATTCCTGCTCTCTGTCAGTTGCTGGCATGAAAATCCAGTGAGTTTCTCTTGACCATTATGCCATATTTTTCCATGTATAAGATGCCACCATGTATAACACCCCCCACACTTTACCAACCCAAAATTAAGAAATCAATATTTTAAAATTTTCGTTGGTTTTCCTCTTAAGGCCTTCTTCTTTTTTGGCATCTATCTGAAGGAGTTGTTCTTCCTGTTTTCTCCACTGTCTGATCATACACTCAGTGGGAGGAGGTCCAAGTTATCTCTCTGCAGCTCTATTTCCATGCTCTTTTGCATAGCAGATTACATTCAGTTTGAATTTTGCAGAGTAAGATAGTTGCTTACCAGTATTTATCTTTTTATTTTTGGACATCAGAATACTCCGGTCCCTGTTGCATCTGCCCACTCTCCACCTCCACCTCCACCTCCAATTACAGCATAAGCTGACATCAGTAACAATAAGGCTCATGATTGGAGGAAGCCTGTTTGACAAGGTATGGGCAGCTATGCACCACGTGGCTCTCTCCTCGGCTGTGTGGCTCCCTCCTCGGCTGACTTGAGTGTATAAGATGCCCCTCGATTTTCAGTCTAATGATTTTAGAAAAAAATGGCATCTTATACATGGAAAAATACAGTAATTGTCAAACTGTGCTCTCATGCAACACTAGTGTTTTCATAATTAGATTCAGGCTATTCTATCACTAATATTGTATATGGTGATTATCCCAGAACTTGCAGAAAACAATTAGCTAATGGGAAGATAGATTTTTGTTTTGTTTTCTCTCATATATATTTTTTAAATATATTTTTTTTTATTGATTTCAGAGAGGAAGGGAGAGGGAGAGAGAGACAGAAACCTCAATGGTGAGAAAATCATAAATCGGCTGCCTCCTCCATGCCCCCTACTGGGGATCGAGCTGCAACCCTGGCATGTGCTCTTGACCGGAATGGAACCCCGGACCCTTCAGTCTGCAGGCCAACTTTCTATCCACTGAGCCAAAGCAACTAGGGCCTCTCTCTATACACACACACACACACACACACTCTAGAGGCCCGGTGCACGAAATTCGTGCACGGGGGCAGGGTGTCATTCAGCCCAGCCTGTACCCTCTCCAATCTGGGAACCCTTGAGGGATGTCTGACTGCCAGTTTAGGCCCAATCCCACTGGGACATCCCTCTCACAATCAAGGACTGCTGGCTCCCAACTGCTCGCCTGCCTGCCTGATTGCCTCTGACCGCTTCTGCCTGGCAGCCTCATCACCCATTAACCATTCCCCTGCCAGCCTGATCGACACTTAACTGCTCCCCTGCTGGCCCGATTGCCCCCAGCTGTCCTCCCCTGCCAGCCTGGTCACCCCTAACTGCCCTCCCCTGCAGGCCTGGTCCCCCCCAACTGCCCTCCCCTGCAGGTCTGGTTGCCCACAACTGCCCTCCTCTGCAGGCCTGGTCCCCCCCAAATGCCCTCCCCTGCAGGCCTGGTTTCCCCCAACTGTCCTCCCTTGCAGACCTGGTCCCCCCCAACTGTCTTCCCCTGCAGGCCTGGTCCCCCCCAACTGCCCTCCCCTGCAGACCTGGTCCCCCCCAACTGCCCTCCCCTGCAGGCCTGGTCCCCCCCCAACTGCCTTCCTCTGCTGGCCTGGTCTCCCCCAACTGCCCTCCTCTGCCAGCCCAGTCACCCCTAACTGCCCTCCCCTGCTGGCCTGATCGCCCACAACTGCCCTCCCCTGCATGCCTCGTCCCCCTCAACTGCCCTCCTCTGTAGGCCTAGTCCCCTCCCAAATGCCCTCCTCTGCAGGCCTCGGTGCCCCCCCCCCCCAACTGCTCTCCCTTGCAGGCCTGGTCCCTCCCAACTGCCCTCCTCTGCCGGCCTGGTCACCCTCAACTGCCCTCCTCTGCAGGCCATCTTATGGTGGCCATCTTGTGTGTTGGAATGACAGTCAATTTGCATATTACTCTTATTAGATAGAAAGTATATATATATATTTTAAAGTTTTTGTGCTTGCTACCACTTATTGGCTACTAGTGGCCCGGTGCACAAAATTCGTGCACGGTGGGGGGTTGGATTTCCGTCAGCCCACCTGTACCCTCTTCAATCGGGGACCCTTTGGAGGATGTCCAACTGCCGGTTTAAGCCCGATCCCAGGATCGGGCCTAAACCAGCAGTCGGACATTGCTCTCACAATCTGGGACTGCTGGCTCCTAGCCACTCACCTGCCTGCCTGCCTGCCTGATCGCCCCTAACTGCCTCTGTCTACCTGCCTAATTGCCCCTAACCCCTCTGCCTGCCTGCCTGATCGCCCCTAACCTCTCTGCCTGCCTGCCTGGTTGCCCCTAACCTCTCTGCCTGCCTGCCTGGTCGCCCCTAACTGCCTCTGCCTGCCTGCCTGATCACCCCCAACTGCCCTCCCCTGCCGCCCTGATCTCACCCCTAACTACCCTCGCCTGCTGGCCTGGTTGCCCCCAATGGCCCTCCCCTGCCAGTCTGATCTCACCCCCAACTGCTCTCCCCTGCTGGCCTGATCGCCCCTAACTGCCTCTGCCTTCCTGATCACCCCTAACTGCCCTCCCCTGCTAGCCTGATCTTGCCCCCAACTGCCCTCCTGTGCCGGGCAATTTGGTTCTGATTGGTTGGTTTCTATGCCAGTCAGTGTCAAAAGCTCCGCCTCCTAGGCAGCCATTGGCTCCTCACAGTTCACCCAGATTTGGTTCTGATTGGTAGGTTTCTATGCCAGTCAGCGTCTCCGGGCCTATCTCCAGGCCTCATCAGAGAGGCGGGGCTGATCAGCAGCCCCCACAGAGGCCCAGATAGAAACAGAGGCGCAGCTGCTGGTGAAGCCAGGAGAGAAAGAGAGGCAACGGCTGATCAACAGCTGCCACGGAGGCATGGATCAGACCCTGCCTCTTTCTCTGGGCCTGATCCGCAGCCCCCTTGGCAGTCAGTGCTGGGTCACCATGGCAACCCAGCACTGACTGCAGGACTGACTTCTGGTGTTTGATGGAGCCTTTGGTTGGTTCTTATGGACCCTGGGTTTTTATATATTAGGATAGACAGTGGATTTCAGAACAATATTGAAAAACCCATGAATTAACTATCTCCAGGTTAAGTTTAACAGCTTGTATTTTAAGGATTCATATAATTACTATTGTAAATTTTATCTTGCATACATTTTGGTAGTCATTTTTTGTTAGACATTCAGAAATGTTTAGTCATAGCCTAAGAGGTAGTAAGCAATTGTGCTTAGTACTGGGGCTACAAAGAATAAGGTTCCATTTCTTCCTACAAATGGCTTATAGTTTAGATTAGAAATGGGAACACAGGGGGTTGGCAGTGTTCAGTTCTCCTTGAGCAAGAGAAGCAGGAAAGATTTCACTGAAGAGATGACATTTGAGCTGAGTTTTATAGATGAGTAGGTTTTATCCCCATAAAAGATGAAACTGAAATAAGCCAGTATTCATTAGGCAAATGGAAGAGGCCATTCTAATTAGAAAACTTTGTGTAAAGAAAACAGAAGGGTATGAAAAGGCCTGTTATGTTCAAGTACTTAACAGCAGTTCAGTGTGGCCAGAGGGTAGTATGTGAATGGGGCCATAATGGAAGATTGAGGCAAAGAGGCATCAGAGACCCAATCAAGAATGGTCTTTGTTTATAATAGGAAGTATAAAAATTGTTTAGGCAGTGGAGAAGCCATTAAAATGTTTAAGTAAGCAAATAACAGAATGACTGGTAGAGCAGATTTTTGTTATTTAAAAAACCTCTACACTTTAGTAAAGAAAGATGGATTGCAGTGTTGCCAGTCTGGAGTCAGGGAAACCAGTTAGGAGGTTAATATAATAATCCAAGCAAGAATTGAAAGCCTGAAATAACCATAGGTAATAGAGATGGACAGGAACAAGTATCTAAAGACATTTGATGGTGGATTGGATTGAGGATCGAGATTGACCTCCTGGTTTACAACTTGTGTAACTAGGCAGATGGGTAAGATTCCTCTTGAGGGGGAATACAGAACAGAAATAATCTGTTTGGAAAGGACAATGATAAGTTCCATGTGGATAGATTGATTTAAAAACTTGTTGGACATCCAGTAATCTATAGGAATATTGGGTTACATATAAAATTTTGGGACTTATCAACATGTAATTAAAACCTTTGAACTGGTGAGGTTGCCCAGAGAGAGTATTTAGAGCAGGAATTCTTTACTTGAAATCCAGATATCCTAAAATTACCCAAAATGTTACATGTGATTTTTTGTTAAGTAAAGGTCCATAGCTTTCTTCAAATTGTCAGAAGGGGTAGTGTGAAAAGCGGCTAAGGACAGAGCCCTTAGTATCCGCATTCCTTTCAAGTGATGGGCTGGGATAATGGTCTCAGCAAAGAAGGCAGAAGAGGAATAAGAGTGTAGAGAGAATCGTGATATCAAAGCAAAGGAGAATCTTCAAGACAGATGAGAACTGCAGAATTGTTGGCTTAGCAATTAGAAAATTGGTAAAATGATTCCTGATAAACAATATGGAATTAAGTGTATATGTATTTAATGAAACTCCCCACAGAAACACCAGGGTTTCTAAGAATTATAAAGAACATTAGCCTATAATAAAAGTTCAAATGCCTTAAGTGTCCAAGGCTATGTTAAATTTTCTCTTGCCTTGCCATTACAGTTTTATCTATCACTTTAATAATCTGAACTTAAAAACCAGCCAAATTCATCTCTTCATGTTTTCTGGATACTTCATGCAAATCTTAGCTTTAGGCTTTTGCTCGTGTTTTTCAACCTGCCTGCCCTGTTCCCTACCCAACAAATGTTATTAGTCTTTCACAGTGAAGTTTGTTCTACTTCCTCAGTCCCCTTTTCTGATTGACCTATATTAATTTACCTCTTTATGTTCTAGTGGTATATATTGTCTTGTTTCTTTTTGTAGTTAAAATTGTACTGTTTTGCATTATTACTTATTTTACATACTATTGCCTTCTTTTACCAATGATATTTTACTCCTGAAGTTAGTATTACCTTACATTTCATCACACCCTCTAGTGACTGAGTTTTCACGTACTAATTATTATAGATACTAAAATATTTTAATTAATTTTTAAAAAATATACTTTTATTGATTTCAGAGAGGAAGGGAGAGTGAGAGATAGAAACATCAGTGATGAGAGAGAATCATTGATCACCTGCCTTCTGCACACCCCCTACCAGGGATCGAGCCAGAACCGAGGCATATGCCCTGATCGGGAATTGAACCGTGACCTCCTGGTTCATAGGTCAGTGCTCAACCAGTGAGCCACACCTGCCGGGCAAATATTTGAATTAATTTAACT
The DNA here is from genome assembly GCF_951640355.1 of Cnephaeus nilssonii. NCBI lineage: Eukaryota > Metazoa > Chordata > Mammalia > Chiroptera > Vespertilionidae > Cnephaeus > Cnephaeus nilssonii. Next base: position 27,747,714 of record NC_137072.1, on the reverse strand, counting down.
TATAACAAACATAATGGAGGGGAAATGTCTTTAAGAAAAAATTCATATGATGCAATTCAAATTATACAGGAGTAATTTATAGATCATTATTATGACTATATTCCATTTCTATGGGTAATCAAGAGTTGATTGTGTATCAGAATGAATAAGATACTGATATATCAGGCAAAGTTTTTGGCTTTTATTTGGAATTTTAAGGTATTGAATTAATCGAATTTGTTAAGTCAAACTAGTCTTTTTCCTGCTTAAAGTTAGTTTTCAAAATGGAAATATCTTTTTGAGATTTTAAAATAAAAATACGCATATAAAAGATAAAAGTCTACAAAGTAGAAATTGCATATTACTGATATTTCTATACTATTGTCAAAGACACTAATGTTTTATAAGCCATCTTTACTATTCGTAAATTAAGTAGGTACCAGTGTGATTAAATACAAAGGTTACTCATTAAAAATGCAAGTTACTCATGGTTTTGGAAGCAGACTTCAGTGATACGGTGTTTTTAATTTATTGAATGATTAATTTAGCTTGATCATCTGATTTGAAGCCAGTCTTTGCAACTTTTGGCACAACCCAGAGCTATAGTAGGAAAAGCTGTAACAGGAAAAGAAGACAAGCAAGGTTGTATTGCTTTGTTCTAGAATCAGAAAAGTTAAAACTTTAATAATTAAGAAATAGATGTTAGATACTGCCAAGTGGGTCTCATTGTTGCTGAGCAGATACCTGCTAACAATAATCCCAAATTTTAGAAGTTACCTAACAGGAGGGAGAAATCCATGTTAAATTTTAGTGAACCAGATTGATAACAAATATATGTCTAGGCCTTTTTTGGGGGGTGGGGGGGGAGTACAGTTTTGTGCATATCCTCACACCATAATTTAACCATTTTTTTAAACAGAGAAAGCATTTTGACCATTTTTCTAAAGAAGCAAAGTTCTTTTAATTCACAAGTGTTACTGTTTATTGACTAGAAATACAATAAAACATTGAGATGAAAACAGTGGAGAGAAAATAAGCTCACTCACTACCTAGGTAACTTACTCCTTCAAAGCTGCCTCAGTGTTCCTCAGCCCAATTCGTGCCTCCTTAATATGTCTAATACCATATTTCCTAGACCTTCGAGGTTATTTGGCATTATTAAATTATGAATCATAAAACAGCTTCATGGGCATCCTTACTTTATAATAAAAACTTTATTAAATAAAGTCTCAGGGAAAAATAAATGTAGCCCAATTAAGTTTTTATCAATATCTATGAATTAAAATAATTAAAAACTATACAATGCAGTTTAATAACTTTTATGTTTTAGAAGGCATTTTACCTGAGGGCACATGGATATATGTTGGTTATTCCAGAGGACAAAGAAAAAAGTTGAGAGAATTCAGAATTTTTTTATTATACACACTTGACCATCCACCTTGAAGGAAAGAAAATATAGTCAAGTCACTGGGATAGGGAGGCAAGATTCCAGGTACCGTGGTGGTCAACAGTAGTCTGAGGGATAAATCAAAATATTTGATCATTGGTAGTTTGAATGTTTGCTACCTAATCCAATTGTGATTGAATCTAAGGTAAAAATTCTCTGGAATCATGCTGTCCAATAGAAATATAATTTGGCCTACATACGTGTAATTTTAAATTTTCTAGTAACCACCTTAAACAAAATAAAAGGAAACAAGTGAAATTGCCTTTAATAATATATTTAATCTAATCCAACATATCCAAACTATTTCAATGAGTAATCAATATTTTTAAAAAGTTAAAAAGAGATGTTTTACATTTTTGTGTGCTATGTCTGAAATTCAGTGTATTAAAGCACAACTCAATTTGGACTTAGCCACATTTCAGGTTCTCAGTGGCCGTATGTGGCTAATGACTATTGGAAAGTGTATCTTTAGAACATCTAGGCTTTATGTGCCCATGACATTGAGAAACAGAACTTGCCTCATATCTAATATAAAATATTAAGTTACAGATTTACAGATTTTAGAGCAGGGATCCTCAAACTACGGGCCGCAGGCCACATGCGGGTGTTTTTGCCGTTTTGTTTTTTTACTTCAAAATAAGATATGTGCAGTGTGCATAGGAATTTGTTCATAGTTTTTTTTAAACTATAGTCCAGCCCTCCAACGGTCTGAGGGACAGTGAACTGGCCCCCTGTTTAAAAAGTTTGAGAACCCCTGTTTTAGAGGATACCTATATCTGTACTGGCCAAGTAAGCCTCTAATCTAGGTTAGTTTGGGGACTAGCCATTTGCATGATCAGGATGAATAGTTTTTGTTTAGTTTAATCACCATTTGGTAAAATATTAATGGATTTCTGTACTTTTTCTGTAGGTGCAATTCTTTTGCCTATGGTCATGCATATTCTGCCACATCTAAATTCTATAAAGATTTTATGTAATAATACAGAAACAAAGTTTTATTTTTATGATCTGTACTTCAATTGCTAGAAATCTGTGACTATATATTCTGAACTTTAAATAAAATGATAATGGATACCTTACTCTCTTTTTTTAAAATGTATTTTTATTGATTTCAGAGAGGAAGGGAGAGAGGGAGAGTTAGAAACATCGATGAGAGAGAATCATTGATCGGCTGCCCCCTGCATGCCCCCTACTGGGGATCGAGCCCGAAACCTGGGCATGTGCCCTTGACTGGAATCGAACCTGGGACCCTTCAGTCCGCAAGCCGACGCTCTTATCTGATGAGCCAAACCAGCTAGGGCATACCTTACTCTTTACAATATTAAATTTAAATAATTGGGATTGACAAAATCTGATTTGCATTTTCTTTTGTATTTTAAGGATATGGAATATTATCTTGTAAAATGGAAAGGATGGCCAGACTCTACAAATACTTGGGAACCTTTGCAAAATCTCAAGTGCCCGTTACTACTTCAGCAATTCTCTAATGACAAGCATAATTATTTATCTCAGGTAAAGAAAGGCAAAGCAATAACTCTAAACAACAACAAAGCTTTGAAACCTGCCATTGCTGAATACATTGTAAAGAAGGCTAAACAAAGGATAGCTCTGCAAAGATGGCAAGATGAACTCAACAGAAGAAAAAATCATAAAGGAATGATTTTTGTTGAAAATACTGTTGACTTAGAGGGCCCACCTTTAGACTTCTACTACATTAATGAATACAAACCTACTCCTGGAATCAGCTTAGTAAATGAAGCTACCTTTGGTTGTTCATGTACAGATTGCTTCTTTGATAAGTGTTGTCCTGCTGAAGCTGGAGTTCTTTTGGCTTATAATAAAAACCAACAAATTAAAATCCCACCTGGTACCCCTATTTATGAATGCAACTCAAGATGCCAATGTGGACCCGATTGTCCCAATAGGATTGTACAGAAAGGCACACAGTATTCACTTTGCATCTTTCGAACTAGCAATGGCTGTGGCTGGGGTGTAAAAACCCTTGTGAAGATTAAAAGAATGAGTTTTGTCATGGAATATGTTGGAGAGGTACGTTCAACTTACCACACAGCAAATGATGTGTGTGAACCGTTTACACTTTTAAAAAGTTCTCTTTTTATCTAACAAATATTTGATAAATTTCGATATTATCATTTGCAAATATGCAGAAATTTTACATTTAAAAGAAGGGTCCACAGTTGTTTGGAATTGGATCACTAGCATAGTTAGAAATATAAACTTGAATAAACAAAAATATGTACATTGACAAATGAGATACAGTCATCTTTCAACAAATACCCATTTATAGTCAATGTAAGTGACATTTGTAAAGTTTAAAATATGACAATTATTTTTACACTAATTTCTAAGAAGAAAATGAGATCTAAACACATGCTGACTTTGAAACTTTTAAATTATAATTTACTGCATTCATTTGACCAAATATTGGTTAAATGTATTTGCCAAAACTCAGTTTTGTTTCAACTTGAAAGATACTATAGAGTAGACCAGTGTTTATGAGCAAGTGCTGTAGGATAAACATAAAAACATTTATTGTGTCCATAAGAAAATCCAAATAAACTCTTTGTATCTGTAACTCAGCTACAAAGACTACTTTCTACATTACCAAATACTAGACAAATTTATTTTTATAGATATAATGTGTATATATGCAAAAGTATTATTTCCCATGTGCCACTTACTATTCTAAGCACCCTATATATTAACACATTAATTCTCTCAACTCTAAGGTAGTGGTATCATCTCCATCGTTATAGGCAAGGAAACAGGCACAGAGAAATTAAGTACCTTGCTCAAGGTCACACAGTAGTAAAGAAGAGTCAGGATTCAAAACCAAGGCTCCAAAATCAGTGCAATCCACCACTGCTACACTTCCTCAAGCTGATGGTGGTTAAGCTGTGACTAGAAAAATACGAGTATGACTGCATATCTGGGCTGTCACATCTGACATTTTAAAAGTTGTTTGGAATTGGATCACCTAATTTTGAGATTAAATTGGATCCCTATATTGATCTTTATATTTTTAGACAATGGCAGATGATTATAAATCACTGTTTAGGATACTAAATCTTTTATAATTCAATTATTCTCTTTTTTGGCTTAATAAGCACAGCAGCTAAATTTGGTTGACACTATAAATCACCACAGACATTTTTTTTTTCTTTTAATCCTCACCCAAGGATATTTTTTCCCATTGATTTTGAGAGAGTGGAAGGGAGGGGGAGAGACTGAGAGATACATCGATGTGAGAGAGACACATCGATTGGTTGCCTCCCTCACGCATGCTGACCTGGCCAGGGATCTAGCCTGCAACCAAGGTACATGCCCTTGACCAGAATCAAATCCCCCACCCTTCATTCCATGGGCCAAAGCTCTAACCACTGAGCAAACCAGCTAGGGTGACATTTTGTTTCTTAAGCTGAGCATGTGGTAAAGCTATGTTAAGAGCAGAACTGTAAGTGATGATTTTGAGCTGCCTAATTTCATGAAAACAACCTATTCCTATAAAATAAAACTTTCCATACAATTGACTGCAAATTTAACATACCTTCTCTCCTATGTTTTTAATAAATTTCCCTTTGTAACTGCACACAGATTAGTTATAGGAAAAATGTCCCTTCAAAGCACATATACTTGTAAACTTAGTGCTTTGCATTCTGTTATGTCCTACAAAGAGCTATAGTTATGTCGCATTTTGAACATCTCAGTAGATTAGAATGAAAGTAGTACATGGTTTCAGCTTCATTGTTAAATGGTCCTAATTCCTATTTAAATAGTCATAATTCTTTTGCACCATCATTTCTACTCCCTTTGTTTTCCCACCTCTTTCTGTCTGGCTCTTCTAGAGTCATTTGTGTGAATGTATATTTTGATGACACTTTATTTTTAAACATTTGTAGACACTACTATGTTAATTAATAGATTTATAGATGAGAGTTTCTTTGCTTCAGCAGTATCTATATAATATACTATAGTTTTTTAATTTTTAGGTAATCACAAGTGAAGAAGCTGAAAGACGGGGGCAGTTATATGACAACAAAGGAATCACATACCTCTTTGATCTGGATTATGAATCTGATGAATTCACAGTGGATGCAGCTCGATATGGAAATGTGTCTCATTTTGTGAATCACAGTGTAAGAAATACGGAAAGTATAGGCAGAACGAATTAGTACTGTGTTTAATGGTCTTCCATAGTTGAAATAATTACCTTTGAACCACAGATTCCTTTAATATTTCCAAAGTATTTTAGTATAAGGGCTTCTTATATTAAGCCATGGGATTATCGCTGTATTAGAAAAATTCATTTGGAAAATTCAAAATGCAAATACCATGCATTTTGCAAGTCTTTACATATGTTACTTCACTTAAACTTTCCAACAACTTCATAAGATAGTTATCCTCAGAGGAAGAAATGAGCAGAGGAGTTAAGAGGTAGAAGAAAGTTTAAGGAACACATATAACTATATAGAAGTTAACACAGCTAAATTTTTGGATATTTAACTAAAGATAGTTGTATTCTCTTAAAATATAAACATGTTAACATTTTTATAAGATTTACAAATTTGTAGAGTATTGAAATAGTATTTAGGGCTATTTTTCTAAATTATAAGTTAGTATTCTTAAGTATTAGTCTTGTAAGATTGAAATCTCCATTTTATAGATTTCAAGGAAATGTATCTCAGAGAGTAAGTTATATATATAGCTGACCATATAAGGAAGTAGACCGTGCTAAACTTTTGATGGATTTTACACCAAGAAGCTAATTTATGACTAGTAATGAAATGCCAGAGACCTTCTGACTCCCTTCTTTTCTGATTTACTTAAATTTTTACTTTAATCTTGTTCTTAATAATAAATTTGGGATACTCCATATCCCAGAATTTAGTGTAGAGTTCTCAATATAATCAAACAATTTCAAGCAAGAGTTTAAGTAATGAAACCCCATGCAATATGAAACTTGAGTTCTACAGTACTGACTTGATTTATTAAATGCAGTTGTTCTAATTCTTTAAATATGCCTTACTGAGTGAGATATTAACAGGTGAACTGATAATGTTATCTGGATTTGCAGTAACATTCTCCAGAAAAAATTAAAAAGGAATAGATGAAACAAGATTGGCAAAAATGTTGATAATTTTTGAAGCTGCATAGTGGATTCATTATGTTTTCAAATAAAGTTTGAAAACATTATTTTTACATATTCATATCTCAAGACCTCCAAATAATCAATTTCCAGGACATCTTAAAAAAACAAATACTCTGGGCAACTGAAAATTTTATATGGATGTAGAAGAGTTCATTCACGTCATTTTCACTTAAATGGGTTCTAACATTCTTTTTTAGTGTGACCCAAATCTTCAGGTGTTCAATGTTTTCATTGATAACCTCGATACTCGTCTTCCCCGAATAGCATTATTTTCCACAAGAACCATAAATGCTGGAGAAGAGCTCACTTTTGATTATCAAATGAAAGGTATGGTTTTCAAGTAGTTTTGTTGGTGTTGTTTTAGTATGAAGAATCTGTTCAAGAATAGGAAAAGACTAGATCATCTGAACCAATATTAAAGATGAAAACAGTGAGGCTTTGTCTTTTTATTCAAGGTCTCAAAGCTAACCTGACAGAGCTAAAACTGGAATCCAGGTCTGCCTGACCTTGAGCTGAGTGATGTTATTTCTTATATATCACATTGCCAACTGCTTTTTTCAGAATTTCCATTATGGAAACCTACTTATTTTAACATCTTTTCTCAGTACTACTTGGATTTAAAAAATTGTAAGCCTACATTTTTGAATCTTTACTAAGAGATGGATTTTTTTCTTTTGTTTTTTGAGATGGATATTCTTAGTAAAGAGAATTGAGAGATTGAAAATGTGATTTAAATCACACATGAACTTATTCCATTCCTACTGGAATTTGGCTTTTAAAAAGAACATTTAGTTCTATTTACTTTATTGTGATACTATAAATAAGCATGATGCCTTTTACATATTGTTACTACTTGATTTTATTTATGGCTCTTAAATAATGTATGAAATGAATAATTGTGTATTGGATTTTCCAGTTGCATCATTTCAGAAATCCATTCTCATAAATATGGGCTAATAACATAAACTTTACCTCTTATTAGCTTACACCAGTGGTCGGCAAACCGCGGCTCATGAGCCACATGCGGCTCTTTGGCCCCTTGAGTGTGGCTCTTCCACAAAATACTACGTGCAGGTGCGCACATACAGTGTGATTGAAACTCCGTTGCCCATGCGCAGAAGTCGATTTTCGGCTTGGGCGAGTCTATTTTGAAGAAGTGGTTCTAACGCCGAACCACACTCAAGGGGCCAAAGAGCCACATGTGGCTCGCGAGCCGCGGTTTGCCAACCACTGGCCTAGACCATCCTTTCAAGACAATTCATAATGATTTTTCTCTGAATATTCACATTTATTTAATGCTGATAGAAAATTTGAAACTCATTCTGAATTGCCTTAACTATCTTTCTCCTGTATTTCTTTCTCTACATATTCAGGTTCTGGAGATATATCTTCAGACTCTATTGACTACGGCCCAGCCAAAAAGAGAGTCAGAACTGTGTGCAAATGTGGAGCTGTGACTTGCAGAGGTTACCTCAACTGAATTTTCAGGAAATAGAGCTGAGGATAAATGTAGTTTTGGTTTTTTCTAATGTTAACATTTTTAAAAATAAATATGTGGGACTCTTTTCATATTATCAAGATTATATACTATGTTAATTTACAATTCCTGTTTCAAACTATTGGCCAAAATGCATCATTGATGCTTCTGAGGAGAGGAACACACGGTCACATAGACCAATTTGAAATATACCTAATTAGTGGTTAGATACCAAACAAGAAAGGAATACTACTACAGGTCAGCATATACATACTTAAGAAGTCTGTGTGAATAGAAAAACACCTCCTTCAGTGTTTTAAGTGTTAAACTGATAATGTCATGATCACTAAGATAAAACATTCAATTTGCCATATACCTTGAATTTAGAGAACTAGTAAAGTTCTATTTTTGTTACTATGTTGTCATTCCTGTTTACCTATTTATTACTATATATATTGTTACTTGTATTGGATACAAATAGGTGATACTGAATTATACCGTTTTCTACTTCTTTCATTAAAACATTGAGATCTTAATAATACTGAAATTTAAGGTCTAAAATTAAATGTGAAAATAGTTAATTACAGCTTTATTTCATATTTTGAAGCAATTTGACCATTATTTGAAGGGTATATGTTTGAACCAATAATCCTATAGGAGAAAAATCTCCCAAAAGCTCTAAAATTCTAGAATAGTTGGCCATTAATGCCTCTTGGAAATGACACAGCAATGTGAGCAGGAAGGTGTTTTTTGGAGTACCAGGCAAGGGAAATGGGGTGCTTTAAGGATCCTTTCAAAGACATGAATTTGGAGATTCATGTGAGTACTTCTGGTCCAGACAGTAAAACAAGATACCCCTGAGAGCAGCTGTACTTAATATAACATTAACATAACACTTTCTGAATATGAGGCTGTTTTGAACATTTCTTTTCTACCAAATTTAACTATTTTTATATTTCCTACAAGCTCTTCTTTAAAAATAATCTATATTTTGAACTGATACCTATTTTATATGTGAGTTTTTAAAATGTGACAAAGCTAAACTTGGCTTGGCCAAAGTGTGTGCCTGAATTATGAGACCATTTATTACTTGAACTATGAAGACTGAAATGGAATATATTCATTGTTGGTTTTGTTTATTTTCCTACATAGTAAAACCTCAAAATGGTGTTTTCATCTCTTTCTGATTCTGGGTTTTCTAATCTGGTTTTTCTTTCCGATTCTGGGTTTTCTAATCATGGTGTTCAACATAAAAGTAAAGGCAGCAAATACATCTAGCTCTCGGTATTTCTAAGCTCATTGCCCTAGGCTTTAACGACCTAAAATAAGCTTTAGTAAATTGAACTGACTTCAAGAATGCAGCATTTTAAATATTTTCTTTTTTAAAAAAAATATTTGTATTTAAAATATCTTCTTAATCCCTAACCTCTTTTTTTGGGAAAAGCTACATTTAATTATTATATTGTTATTATGACTTTGTTCTTTCATAATACAGGGTAAATTGTTTACATGTTTAGAACTTCAGAGTATATTTGCTAACCAAAATTTACAGAAGGTGTGAAAAAAAAATACTGACATGGTATCAGTGTTGAGCAAGCATCATTGATTTTACAGGTTGCTCCCCTTGGCCAACCATTCTTTGAATTATAATTGGTAAGTTTAAAGATGTAATTTTCATTTTTTTAAAAGTCTGTTTCACTGCCTACTTAATCTTGTCTACTTTTTGTGTTAAAAATATAAAACAGGAGGGCAAAGGGAAAATGGCTATTTTCAGTCAACTGTATTGTTATTAATAGAAATTCAATGAGCCTTTGAGATTTTAATTACCTGTTACCCTTATATTGTTAAATAGCTGAACTCTAGTAGAAAAATCAACATTTAGCTTCTTTACATTAGTTTCCTAAGTTGTCATAATTTTTTCTCTCAATATAAAGCAAATATTCAGTGGTAGTATTTAGATCAAGTTTAAACTGTCAGTTAATCCACTGTAGAAGTACTATTAATACCATTGTTTTCGGTTTCTGCATATGAAGATTGATACACAATTGGTAATCTCAGGTTTTTTCCATATATACAAAATCTATACAGCACTTATTATTCTTATATTTCAGTAGTTTTTCTTTAGCAAATAAATATAGACATTTGATTTTCTATTTATCATAGGTTAGCTTTGTTTCTGAATATTTTACTGTCTTTTCCAGGCTACAAAAAGGATAGAAAAATACTGATGTATTCCTGACTACCTGCTGTTGAGATTAACCAAAGGTTTATATACATTTCCTTTCAATGTTAGATTTCTTTTTAAACAGTTAATTGTTGTCATGGTTCATGCATTTGGATATTAAAGTATAATTTTACACTTAGCATAATCTGAATGGATATTTCTCAAAATTGTTTGAGCATTATCATCACCAGGTATTTAAACTAGTTTCACTAAGTACTGCCTAGAACTGCAAAGGAAGTTTAGAATTAGAGCTAAGAAATATTCCTTGAGCAAGTCTTAGACCTTTATATGTACTCATAAATCTGAGTTTGGTGCTATCATTCCAAAGGAAGTAGGTTTAGATTGATTAAGTAATATTAACATGCCCAAGATCACCCAGTAAACTATACCTATATTTAATTAATTTAACAACTTCAGGCATACTTTAAAAAAAATAAATTTCTACTATGAGTTTAAACAAACTTCTAAGTCTTGGATTCATCTCTAAGGCAAATGGGGCTAGCCACTGGATTTCTTCTGTGAGGTTTCTTGGCATTTTGAAACTTTTTTGCCTTTCTAGTACTTTATAGTTCCTGAAGTAAAACATCAAGTAGTCACTATAATTAATCCTGCTCACTGTTGTGCTCTTTTTGAGGGGCCTTGTTGCATAGTGATTAAGAGCATGGACTCTGGGGCCTGAATTGCCTGTATTTGAGTCCTGGCTTCAACCTTTACTAGCTATGTAAACCAACCTCTCTGTGCCTTAGCTCCTCATCTGTGAATAGGAATAATGAATATATTTACACTAGAGGCCTGGTGCACGAATTTGTGCACAGGTGGGGTCCAGCCGGCCTGCCCCCATCCAGGCTGATCGGCCTGGTCAGCTGGGAAAAGGGCTGTGGGTGGTTGGTGGGCCGGGGGGGAGGGGCCGCAGGCGGTTGGCCGGCTGGCCCTGGCTCCGGCCGAACTCCCGGTTGAACTCCTGGTCGAGGGGACAGTTTGTATATTAGGCTTTTATTATATAGGATACTTCAAAGGGTGTTGTGAGGATTAAAAGAGTTAATACACAGTGTGTGAAAGAATTAAGCATTATCACAGAGTAAGCACCATATGTATTAGCTGTAATTATTCTGTACCTTTGGTACAGAATATAAGCCTGTACTGATGTTTAAATTACAGGTTTATACAGTGACCCTTGAACAACACAGGTTTGAACTTGGGGGTCCCCATGTTCAAGGGTCAACTGTATAAAGCTGTACTTTAACATCTTTTGTGATCATTATAAGTATTTTGACCAAAACTGTTCTAGGGAGAAACCAAGATGGCAGCATAGGTAAACACCTAAACTGCTGCCTCGCACAACAATTTCAAAACTACAACTAAAAGACAAATGGACATCATCCAGAACCACAGGAAGGCTGGCTGAATGGAAATTCTACAACTAGAAGGAAAGAGAAAAGCACACTGAGACTCAGAGGAACTACAGGAGGCAGAGGTACTGAGACGCGCGTGTGCGCGGAGAGGACTGGCAACGGAGTGCACGGCTGGCTTTCTCAAGTGGGAAGGAGACAAAAGCTCCTGAGTGCGCTGAACTCCAGTTCCGGGTGAGAACTGGGGACCCAGACTCATTAGGGGAGAAACTGGACTGTCTGGCAGCGGGTGGAACTCGAGGGTGGCTTTCTCTCAGAAGTGCTTGCAGCGATTACCAAGGGACACTGAGACCCAGGGGCCTATTAGGGCAGGGCTGACGGAAAACCAATGCTGTCTGCTCCACCCTGAGACTCCGCCCCATTCAAGCTGAGCACAGAGGCTTTTGCAAGTCTTCTCCCATAAGGGTGTCTCCAGCACAGAAGTTCTCCCAGTGTAGACACGGCTGATCCTCACAACCAATTGGCCCGGAGGTCAATTCCTCCCAGTGATACCAACAACAATCAAGGTTTAACTACAACAAGACTGTGCACACAGCCCACAAAGGGGTGCACCAAGAGTGTCCACCTCAGGTAACTGGGGAGACTGAGCCACTGGGCCCTATAGGACACCTAGCACACAAAGCCACTCTATCAACTCAGGAAAGCAGCCAAAATGCGGAGACAAAAAAAACAGATCACAAATGAAAGAAATGGAGGAAAGCAAACGACTGGATATAGAGTTCAAAACCACGGTTATAAGGTTTTTCAAGAATTTTCTAGAAAAGGCCGATAAATTTAGCAAGACCCTCGAGGATATGAAAAAAGGACCAACTAGAAATTAAGCATACACTGACTGAAATAAAAAATACTATACAGAGATATAACAGCAGACTAGAGGATCGCAAGAATCAAGTCAAAGATCTGAAATACAAAGAAGCAAAAAACACTCAACTGGAAAAAAAAAAGAATCCAAAAATATGAAGATAGTGTAAGGAGCCTCTGGGTCAACTTCAAGCGTACCAACATCAGAATTATGGGGGTGCCAGAAGAAGAGAAAGAGCAAGATACTATTTGAAGAAATAATGACAGAAAACTTCCCCCACCTGGTGAAAGAAATAGACTTACAAATCCAGGAAGCACAGAGAACCCCAAACAAAAGGAATCCAAAGAGGACCACACCAAGATACATCATAATTAAAATGCCAAGAGCAAAAGACAAAGAGAGAATATTAAAAGCAGCAAGAGAAAAACAGTTAGTTACCTACAAGGGAGCACCCATACGACTGTCAGCGGATTTCTCAACAGAAACTATGCAGGCCAGACGGGAGTGGCAAGAAATATTCAAAGTGATGAATAGCAAGAACCTACAACCAAGATTACTCTACCCAGCAAAGCTATCATTCAGAATTGAAGGTCAGATAAAGAGCTTCACAGATAAGAAAAAGCTAAAGGCGTTCATCACCACCAAACCAGTATTATATGAAATGCTGAAGGGTATTCTTTAAGAAAAGGAAGAAGAAGAAAAAGGTAAAAATAAAAATTATGAACAACAAATACATATCTATCAACAAGTGAATCTAAAAACCAAGTGAATAAAAAAATCTGATGAACAGAATAAACTGGTTAATATAATAGAATCAGGGGCATAGAAAGGGAGTGGACTGACAATTCTTGGAGGGAAAGGGTTGTGGCAGGTGCGGGAAGAGACTGGACAAAAATCGTACACCTATGGATGAGGACAGTGGGGGGAGGGTAAGGGCAGAAGGTGGGGTGGGAACCGGGTGGAGGGGAGCTATGGGGGAAAAAAGAGGAACAATTATAATCTGAACAATAAAGGTTTATTAAAAAAAAAAAACTGTTCTAGTTCTCTTAGTCCTTAAATTCATTTAGTTGGCATTTACTATGCCAGACTCACATATAAAACAATGAAAATTTGGCAGTATATACTATTAAATTGATGGTGTGATTTTAAAATGCTATGACTAAGAATATATTCAGAATAATGTTTACAGGCATGTTTTGAACATCCCCCCCCCCCCTTTTTGGATCACAAGCTATACTATTAAGATGAAGTCTTTAAGTGTCAACATGTACAAATTTGTATATTCAATTGCATGATTTATGAGAATGAATTATAATTTTTAGAGCTATAAATAAAATATGAAGTCTCTGGGTTTCTATTCAACCACTGGTTTGCAATCCTCATTGGTTTTTTCCAGAGACTTTATACTCACTTGGAATTTAGGAAATAGTACTCAGATGGGAGGTGGACAAAATGAAATGACTTATAGTGACTCTAATGCTGCCCCTCATACTAAGTCTGTAGAGTGTATTTCATCCAAAGCTTGGTGCAGCAGCCAAGCTAGAAAAAAGTGGGTCAGTAATCCCTTAAAACCCCTTGTATCTTTCTTACTTCCTTTGCCCCAGGTTTCTTACTGTGCTCAGACCACTCCCCAAGGGCATACATATTAATAAAACTTACTGCTGAATAATTTAGAATAGACATTTCTCTAAAATTGTGACCCAACATGTTCTCAAAGACTAATCAGAAATGACCAGGTCCTTACTCTCAGCCCTATCCCTTAACCATATCAATTTCTTCCCCTCATCCCTCCTCTTGTGCCAGTTTCTTAACTGAAATGTGAAGTCACTGCAGTTTTCCCATGTAAATGGATGGGCAAATCTGTCCTCCTAACAGATACCCTTCTGGAGAAATGAGAGGGCTGGCTTCCTGGGTTCTCTTAGCATTGCTTCCTCTGAGTACTCCATTTATTTTCCTCTCCCACTAACTCTAAGTCTTGTATTCCTAATTAGTCTTGTGGACCCAATACTTATTGTTGATCTATTTATCCTGCAGCATGGCGATAATATGTATCATTGTTAGTGTAATTGATCTGCAAATTGTTGTAGAGACTATTTAAACTAGTTTTAAGTTAAATCTCTGCTTTTGCTACCCTAATCTACAAAATGTCAGCATACCAAAGTGCTTATTAATATGTTAAAATGTTACTAAATACACATGTAACTACAAAAGCATATACAATTGGTGGACTTTAGAAAAGTTGAATGGCTCACAGAACACATGTATATACTTTTGGCATTTAATTGTTTTAAGTGGTGTAACATCTTTTGAGGTAAGTTCAGGGCTGAATTTTCCTATAGCCATCAGTTTATAATAGCCAAGTTTATTCTTTCAATTTGAAGATTTCTATGACCCAGGATATGGTCTATTTTGGTGAATGTCCCATACGTTCTTGAAAAGCATGTATTCTATTGTTGGATTGAGTATCAACTGAATCCAGTTGATTGATGGGTGCTATTCATGTCTTCTCTATCCTTGCTGACTTTCTGTAAGCTAATTGTTACTGTGAAAGGAATGTTAAAGTTCCAGCTATAATCGTGCATTGGTTTCTCTTTCCTTTCAGTTGCTTCTGCTTTGTACAGGCATACCTCATTTTATTGCACTTCTTAAATAGTGCATTCTCATTAACATCAAGGCAAGACCCTCCACCAGCAAAAGGGTTACAACTTGAAGGCTTGGCCGATAGTTAGCATTTATTTTTAGCAATAAAGTATTTTTAAAGTAAGGTATGCTGCCCTAACCGGTTTGGCTCAGTGGATAGAGCATCGGCCTGCAAACTGAAAGTAAGGTATGCTGGTTTTTGTTTTATTTGTTTGTTTGTTTGTTAGACATAATCCTATTACATAATAAGTTACAGTATAATATAAACATAATTTTTATGTACACTAGGATACCAAAAATGTCATGTGACTTGCTTTATTGCGACTTTTGCTTTGTTGCAGTGGTCTGGAACTAACCTGCAATAACTCCAAGCTAAGCCTGCATATTTTGAAGCTGTTAAGTACATACACATTTAAAATTATATCTTCTTGGTGAACTGCACCTTTTATATCCACTCCACCTGTCTTTTGAGTAGTGTTTACATGGTATATCTTTCATCCTTTTACTTTTAACCAACCTATATATCATGTGAAGTGAGTTGCTTATAGACAGCATTGGGTTTATTTTTTCCTATCTTTTCACTGGTGTGTTTAGACCATTTTCATTTAATGTAATTATTTATCTGTTTGGATTTAGTCCTACCACATCTTATGACTTTTCTGTTTTTCCCCCTCTATTTTTTGTTCCTGTTTCTTCTTTATTGCCTTCTTTTAGGTTATATGAGCATTTTGATTAAGATTTTGACTATTACTTCTTTATATATATATAGGTTTTTTTCAGTGGTGGCTCTAGAATGAATTCTTAAGTATCTAAGAGTGAGCTTTTTCTTTTTTCAAGAACTATGCTTTCACCTGTTGCCAGCTTCTCATATAAATACTGTAAATGCTCTTGTTTAGGTAGCTCAGCTTCTGGAGTTGAGGGAATTTCAAAATCAGAGGAGCTCTGTGAATCTGCATTGGTGCTAAGAGTTAGCAACTTTCTTTCCTGAGGTATGTGTTTCCCACTGCTTACAGTGGTTGGTTCTCCAGCACTAGAAACTACATCTTCAGAGTAAGTATCCTTTGGGCAAAGTACATTTTGTTCCATCTGAGAGGCAGGAAGATTCTCTTTGACACTTGGTCTGTAACTACCTTTGTTCAAGGAAGTAATATCCCCCCTGTTTCTCTCTTGGGAAGATAACAAAACAGTGTCAGACTGGCTGTCCCAGCCTTGACTTCCTTGTTCTGAGATGTGTGTAGACTGAGAGGAATTCTGAGAAGAGATGTGAGTTGACTCGCCATCAGAGTCACTGAAAAGCTTTGGTGACTGAGAACCCCCTGCCTCTGTGGAGGAAGGGAAGTTTTCCAAACCGCAGTCTGTGTCGTCATCATTTCTTTTAAAGAATACGTCCCACTGTGGTACTTCCGCATCAGTCTTTTGCTGGTGTGGAGGGCTCGGATCTCCTTGACATGAGGCTGGGATTTGTAATTCTTCTTCACTTTCACTGTTGGATTCTTCACAGTCTATAAAGTTTGCCCAAAGAGAGGTTTTCATGCTCTTTGCTTTGATGCATCCTGTGCTTTGTCTCAGATTTTCAGGCTGGTTTTGTGATACTACAGTCGTTGGAAATACCACAGGGTGACAAGTTTGCTGGTTTGGAACTTTGTGCCTTAAAGGTACTGGCAGAGGATCATCAAAGAGGTCATTTTCCTCCTCTTCCTCTGGGGGGACCAAAAAAAAAAAAAGGATTTAGAAGAAACACAGAATGCCAATTTGTAACATTTAACTATGTTTTTAATTCATGGAATTGCAAATAATTGGGAGTTTACTCTTCCAAGAGCAATTAAAAGGCCCCTTATTCTTGGGATATTCTGAACAATTTACCACTCTTCAGCTTACAATGTCAGACAGTGAATAGAGAATATAGACCTGTGTTCCCCAAATTAAGGTCACAATACCTGTATTCGTGGTTTTCAAACCTGGTTGATCATCATCTGGAGAACTTTTTAAAAAACACAACTTTCTATATCTCATTCCAGACCTATTGAATTCCTTAAGGGAGGATCCAATAATTTGATTTTTGCTTTATTTTTTTAAAGTTCCACAGCTGATTCTAATCATCAGCCAGGTTAGTGAACCACTCACACTAGAACAAAGGTTTGTAAATACTAGATGCTCAAGTTGGCTGATTTAATATAATGACAACAGTTCATTATTTTCTAAAGTTTTCCCACTATAAACATTTTATTGATACCTACTTTGTGCTTGTTATGAGCTGAATATGTTTTCCAAAAATTCATAATTTGAAGCTCTATCCCCAATGTGATGGTATTAGAGGTAAGATGATAATTAAGTTTAGATGAGCTCCTGAGGATGGGACCCACACGATAGGATTAGTATTCTAGTGAAAAGAGTAGGACAGATTTCTCAATGCCCATGTACAAGGAAAGACCTGTGAGCACACAGTGAGAAGGCATCTGTCTACAAGCCAGGAAGAGGCATCTCACCAAGAACTGAGTCTGCCAGAACCGTGATCTTGGACAGAACTCTGAGCAGTAAACATCTATTGTTATAGCAACCAGAGCTGGCTAGTTCACAAGGCTGTGATACATACTAGGGCAGTGGTCGCCAACCAGAGCTCCGAAAGGTTGGCAACCGCTGTACTAAGGGGAACACACAGATTAGATCAACTTTAACCAAAATACTCAATAAACCACATGTACAGTCACGAGACCACTTTTTGTTCTAGTGCTGAATCTGGTGTTAACTTATAACTACCTACTACTTAAAAAGATAACTATTTTCCCAGTGATAAAAGGATATAGCTAAAAACTAGTTTGCAAAGCCACTAAAAAGGTGGATCACAGAGCCGTCATCCAGCTCCCATTTTATCAATGAGGAGATAGGTCCAGAGAAGGTATGTGATAATGCAAAGGTCAAAAAACTAGTGAGCCAGTGTGGCTCAGTTGGTTGGGCATCATTCCAATCAACAAAAGGTTGCCAGTTGGTTCCCAGGTTGCAGGCTCAATCCCTAGTAGGGGGCATACAGGAGGTAGCCATTGGTTTCACTCTCTCCCCCTCTCTCCTTAAAAATCTTAAAAAAAATAAAATAAAATAGATAGGCAGAGAGCCAGGGAACCCAATTCCTAAAGTCCTATGTTCTGATTAAAAATTGTTTAAACAAGCAACTATTTATCTTTCTTTTCTAAAGGACTTAAGGTGACTGAGATGTTTACCTATGGTATATGGAATCATCAGTCTACAAGGCATGGATTTGTTTTTTAAATTTTAATTTTTATTGTTGAGATTATTATAGATGTCCCTCTTTTTTCCCCCCATAGCTCCCCACCACCCAGTTCCCACCCCACTTCAGGCCCTTGCCACCCTATTGTCTGTGTCCATAGGTACTGCATACATGCATATAAGATCTTTGTCTAATCTTTTCCCGCACCCGCCCCCCCACGCCCTCTTCCCTCTGAGAATCGTCACTCTGTTCTATTTCCCTGCCCCTGATTCTATTCCATTCACCAGTTTATTGTTCATCGGATTTTGTATTCATTTGATTTTTAGATTCACTTGTTGATATATATGTATTTGTTGTCACTTTGTTCATAATTTTTTTATCTTTACCTTTTTCCTCTTCTTCCTCTTCTTAAAGAATATCCTTCAGCATTTCATATAATACTGGCTTGGTGGTAATGAACTCCTTTAGCTTTTTCTTGTCTGTGAATCTCTTTATCTGACCTTCAATACTAAATGATAGCTTTGCTGGGTAGAGTATTCTTGGTTGTAGGTTCTTTTTTTTTTTAATATATACTTTATTGATTTTTTACAGAGAGGAAGGGAGAGGAACAGAGAGTCAGAAACATTGATGAGAGAGAAACATCGATCATATGCCTCCTGTACACCTCCTATTGGGGATATACCTGCAACCAAGGTACATGCCCATGACTGTAATTGAACCTGGGACCTTACAGTCCGCAGGCTGACGCTCTATTCACTGAGCCAAACCAGTTAGGGCTGGTTGTAGGTTCTTGCTATTCATCACTGAATATTTCTTGCCACTCCCTTCTGGCCTGCAAAGTTTCTGTTGAGAAATCAGCTCACAGTCATATGGGTTTTCCCTTGTAGGTAACTGTTTTTTTCTTGCTGCCTTTAAGATTCTCTCTTTGTCTTTTGCCCTTGGCATTTTAATTATGATGTGTCTTGGTGTGGTCCTCTTTGGATTCCTTTTGTTTGGGGTTCTCTGCGATTCCTGGACTTGTAAGTCTATTTCTTTCACCATGTAGGGGAAGTTTTCTGCCATTATTTCTCCTAATAGGTTTTCAATATCTTGCTCTCTCTCTTCTTCTGGCACCCCCATAATTTGGATGTTGGTACGCTTGAAGTTGTCCCAGAGGCTCCTTACACTGTCTTCATATTTTTTAATTCTTTTTTCTTTTTGCTCTTCTGGTTGGGTGTTTTTTGCTTCCTTGTATTTCAAAGCATTGACTTGATTTTTGGGATCCTCTAGTCCAGTGGTCGGCAAACTCATTAGTCAACAGAGCCAAATATCAACAGTTACAACAAAATATCAACAGTTACAACAATTGAAATTTCTTTTGAGAGCCAAATTTTTTAAACTTAACCTTTTGCACTCAGATGTCGAGTGTGACTCGACACGGTTAGCATCGGTAGCAGCTCGAGAAAAAAGCGAGTGCAAAGGGTTAAACTTCTTCTAACGCCACTTCTTCAAAATAGACTCACCCAGGCCGTGGTATTTTGTGGAAGAGCCACACTCAAAGGGCCAAAGAGCCACATGTGGCTCACGAGCTGCAGTTCACCAACCATGGCTCTAGTCTACTGTTGAACCCCTGTACATTATTATTTCAGTCAGTGTATGCTTAATTTCTGACTGGTCCTTTACCATTTTTTTGGCATTCTCACTAAGATCCTTGAAGGTCTCACTAAGTTCCTCAGAGCTTTCTAGAAGATTCTTGAGTAGCCTTATAACTGGTTTGGAACTCTATCTCCAATAGTTTGCTTTCTTCCATTTCTTTTATTTGGGACATGTTTCTTTGTCTCCACATTTTGGCTGCTTCCCTGTGTTTGTTTCTATGTATTGGTAGCTGCTAAGTTTCCTTGAGTTGATAGAGTGGCCTTGTGTGGTTGGTGTCCTATAGGGCCCAGTGGCTTAGCCTCCCCAATCACCTGAGGTGGACACTCTTGGTGTACCCCTTTGTGGGCTGTGTACACAGTCTTGTTTTAGTTGAGCCTTGATTGCTGTTGGTATCACTGGGAGGAATTGACCTCCAGGCCCATTGGCTGTGGGGACCAGCTGTGTCTACAATGGATGAGCTGCTGTGTAGGCAACACCCTTATGGGGCAGGACTTGCTTCAGTGGGGCTTTGGTGCTCACTGAGTCTTCCCCTTAAGTGTGTCTCTTATGAATGTGAAGAGTTGTAATCTGGTATGGTCTCACACTGACCACTGGGTACACTGGCTCTTGGATTTCCAAGGAGGTACAAAGTCAGCCACTGCCTGGGGCCACCAAGCAGGAATTACAGAGATCTGCAGATTCCTCCTCTTTGTATTGGGTTGGAAGTGCCCAGATGAGGTCCAGCTGTGAAGCAAGGTAGGCTGGTGCTGGCCTTGGGCCTTTTATTGATAGCTTTGGGGCTCCCTAAACCAGCTGCAGCTTGTTTAACAGGTTTTAGGCTGAGAAAGGACAGGCCATTCATATGCAAAAGCCGCTGCGCACAGCTTGGGTGGGGTTTTAAATTGGGTGAGGGAGGGTCTCAGGGAATCTCCAGGGTGGAGGGAACAGAAATGTCTGCCAGTCAGCCCTGCACCGGGGAGGTCCCAGCATGGGAACAATGACTGCTGCAAGCACCTCCATCTGGAAGAAAGCTGCCCTCGCGTTCCTGCCCCGATGCCAGACAGTCCAGTTTCTCCCCATATCTGTCTGGGTCCCCCAGAGCCTCGCCTGGCACTGGAGCTCAGAGGAAGTGGGAGCTTGTAAATTCAGTTCACAGTTTGGCCTTTTAAGAGGAGCAGCTGGATCTCTAGCAGCCTCTGTGTCACTCAGCCCCAATCCGCACTGGTTTTTATCGTCCGTAGTTCTTACTGCCCATAGTGACTTCTTTCCCCAGCTATGGAACCCTGGGCTGGGGGCTGGTGTGGGGCTGGGACCCCTTGCTCCTCCAGGCGGCCTCTGCAGAGGCGATCTCCCTCCTGATTAAAAAAGTGACACACCCGGGTGCCGGACCAGCCCATTCCACGCCTCCGCACCTCCTACCAGTCTCCATGTGCTTTCTTCTTTACCTCTCTAGTTGTAGTACTTCCGAAACTCAGGCCGATTTCCCACAGTTCTGGGTGATAGTTGTTATGTATTTTAGTTGTAATTTTGATATGGTTATGGGAGGCAGAATAGGTTTTTACCTTCGCCGCCATCTTGGTTCCTCCTTTATTTTAATTTTTTGGTGAAAATATTTTTATTGACTTCAGAGAGGTTGAGGGAGATAGAAACATCAATGATGAGAGGGGATCGTTGATCGGCTGCCTTCTGCACGCCCCCTTCTGGGAATTGAGTCTGCAACCCAGGCATGTGCCCTGACCTGAAATCGAACTGTAATCTTCTGGTTCATAAGTTGAAGCTCAACCCCTGAGCCACACCAGCTGGGCAGGATGGTTTTATTTTAAGCCATGGATTATACATTTGTTTTAGCTCTCCTCCACTACTGTGCCAAAGCTATCTTTTTGTGTCATCTCCAAGTTGTACAGTTTCATGGTCTTCGGGATGTTTCTATACCAGCATCATGATATGTTTCAACTTTAAAATACTTTAATCTGTCAAAACATTTTCACATTAACTCACCTGTATACATCTGTATTCATTCTGTTAAAATAATATAAATTTAAATTTCTCTATATAAAACTGGAAAAAAAGACATAACACTGCAAAAATATCACAATAAATATGAAAGTGTTTAAATCCTTAATAGTGTTTACAAACTGATACACCTAAACCCAAATTTAAAAAAGGGATAAATGTCAAATATGTCATAGATATCGTCCACCAGCATGCACTAATGTCTATGTCAATTGGTATAATCGTACTGGAAGACATTGGCAATATGTATTAAGCACTTAAGTTTCTAAAATGTAACCCAATATAATGAGAAAATTGAAATAGACAACATACAGTATTGTTCTATTATCTGTAAAACTGAGAAGTTAGAAATAACCGAAATGTATAATAACCGAAATGTATATGACAAAGTATATAGCCATTAAATTGGCACTTTTGAACAACAAAAACTTAGTGTGTGTGTGTACACACACACACACACACATATATATACCGTATTTTCTGGCGTGTAAGACGACTTTTTAACCCAGGAAAATCTTCTATACGCCCAGTCGTCTTATACGCCGGAAAATACGGTATATATAGGTATGTATGTGTGCATGCATGTATATACAGTGACCCATGATGCTTTTCAGCCTGTATACAACTATACAATCTTATATTTGTTAGATCTCTTAAATATTCTCACATTACTTAGTACACACCCCTTGCCATAAACACCAAAGTGTCCTTCTTGCCCAGTCCAACAACTAAGAGTCTTACACAACTGGAGAACTTTAGGACACCGCTTTTGCACTACGATTACTACTGTCTGTTCTCAATGGTGCCTACAAAATGTTGCTTTTAAACATGTTCAATATCCACCCCTTTGAGTTTGGTGGATATTTATATGAGTTTGGTGGGTATTTATATAAATGAATAAGGAAAGAATCACTCTTCCTTAGTATAAGATGTATTTCCCCCACCTTTCTGCATGTCTGATAATTTTTTATTGAATTGCCATACATCCTGAACTTGACCTTATTAAATTCTGTATATTTTGGGATTTCTAAAAATATTCTTAAGCTTTATTCTGGCATGTGGTTAAGGGACTTGTAAAGTTTGTGCCTTTTGTATATTGCTTTTTATCTTTGTAATTTTCCCCCCCACTGAGATAAGGCCCTCAGTATTCTTACAGTAAAACACCCCGTAAGTTATGGTGTTCCACTCTGGCTGTTGGGAATAGGCACTGTTCCTAGCACTGTGTGCATTCTGGGCACTGTGTAGAGTGATTCTTTCCCAGGCCTCAGGGGATGCACTGCATCACAAGTAAGCACTGATCAGTATGCTGAATACTCAGGGGGCTCCTCATAGCTGTTGGGAGCAGCAACTCTACTGCTTTCTCCTCTGGGGACTCCAGCCACCTTGGCTTCCTCAAATTCCCAGGTATATCTCCTCAAGTCAGGGGTGCTGATTTTGGGCTCTAGCTTGGTGTCCCCTTTTGCCTGAAAACCAGTAAGCTACGGCAATCTTAAGGCTGTTTCACCTTTCTCAGGTGTCACTGCCCTTCATTGCCTGATGTCCAGTTTCTTATATGTTGTGTTGCTTTTAGTTTTTTCAGATGAGAGTTTCAATGTAGCCCATTACTTTCTTAACTGGAAATAGAAATCTTAAATATTTTTTGTGAACTTAATAATTTGTATCTTTTATGTACCTTCCAAATGATACTTGATTTTTGGTTGGGCCACTAGTATAAGAGTTTTTTAATTATTGTTCACTTCAAATTTATTTGTGTTTTTTTCTTTTTTCCTCTAATCTTCACTGGAAAGTGAAAGTAGCAATGAAAGAAGGAAGAAAAGTTTAGGGAAAATCCATTTATATAAGCACTACCAATCAGTCTGATGGCAGGGAATGTTCAAGAATTAATAGCACAGCCTTTCCTATGGCCTATACCAGTGGTCAGCAAACCGCGGCTCGCGAGCCACATGCGGCTCTTGGGCCCCTTGAGTGTTCTAACGCCACTTCTTCAAAATAGACTCGTCCAGGCCGAAAACCGACTTCTGCACATGGGCCACGAAGTTTCAATCGCACTGTACGTGCGCGCCCGCACGTGGTATTTTGTGGAAGAGCCACACTCAAGGGGCCAAAGAGCTGCATGTGGCTCACGAGCCGCGGTTTGCCAACCACTCGCCTATACAAACCATGGGGCACATATCCAGAAAGCTGAGAACATTCAACACAGGCACAGTTCTCTTTGGCACTTGTTTTAAACCATGAAGGAGATGGAACGCCTGGTTTTACAGGCTGAAGATGGGAAAGCTAAGCACGTCCTTAGACCATGTGACAAGTTTAAGTGACAGTGAGTCCCAGGCCTACCTCTACCCAATGCAACTCTCACCAGAGCAGTCTTGTAGGAAAATCACACTTCTGACCCCAGGGTCATCATTCTTACCAGAGTCCAGGTGAGTTGTTCTAGCTCTCTTCAGTTTTCCAAGTGGTTTGTACTTTGGCTCAGTGCTTTGGGAAGATCGGCATAAAGGCTTTAAGCTGAAATGAATATGAATAATTTATTTTTCCTGCTGGGAAAGCTGCTGGAATGTAAGCATCATTTATAGAGATTATAAAAATGTGACCATGGGGGAAATAATAATTACTTTTAAAAATTGAAAAGCA
Source organism: Cnephaeus nilssonii (assembly GCF_951640355.1). NCBI lineage: Eukaryota > Metazoa > Chordata > Mammalia > Chiroptera > Vespertilionidae > Cnephaeus > Cnephaeus nilssonii. Next base: position 27,723,085 of record NC_137072.1, on the reverse strand, counting down.
GCCCTGGCCAGTGAGGCTCACTTGGTGAGAGTGTCATTCTATACACCTAAAGGTCACAGGTCCAATTCCTGGTCAGGGCACATACCCACGTTGCAGGTTCGAGCCCCAGGTGGGTGTCTATGGGAGGAAACCAATCATTGTTTCTCTCCCTGTCTCTAAAATCAGTAAAAACAAAACAAACAACCCAAAAATATCCAATAATTAAAAATCATTTCAATATAATAAAGTGCTAATACAATCTGGTGAGTATCTAATTGTAGGGTTAAGGGAAAGCAAAACTCATCTTTTCTTGCACTGCAGGAAAGCAGGTCCCTATTCTAAAAAACTGAATACAGTGACACCTTCTGGCTTTCAGTGCAATATAGCTAGCTGTTTTCCCTTTCCTGTTTGTTTATCTCTTGCAAGAATCTCACACATTTGATCACTTCCTTCTAGAGGCTGAAAGCTAATACTCAGTGAAGATGAAATATAAAAGGGCACAGAAATAAGATTTGAGGGTGTCCTGCCCTTTTTTGAGGGCCTTACTGTCTGCTTCTGTATGCCAGTTCCCAGAAACCTTTAAGATTATGTATAACATACCTACTTAAAGTCATTATGCTCCCACCCAGACACTCATTCACAGCCACAATCACTTTAAGTCCTTGCCCCTGTTCTCATGCTGGAAACTATTCTCTGGACCCATCCCATTCAATAACACAAGTTCCATAAGTAGCAACAACTTACATTTCTATAACCTTATCCACAGTTGTGCCCACTGGAATTACATTTGGATATGCATTCACAGGGCAGAGATAGCTTAAGAAATCTTCAATCTAAAAGAAGGAAAATAAAATGGATCAATTATCTCAACAGTGAAAAATCTGGGTGTGAGAGGCAAATAAATGGAGGCCAGGGGAAAGAAGCAGAAAACTCATGGCTGTGGTTCTCAATGCTTGCAGCATATGGAGCTCACCTGGGGATCTCTTGGGAAAAAGAAATACCCAATGCTCAAGCCTCACCCCAAAGATCCTTTTAACACTGTCAATGGGGCCTGGGATTCTGTATTCTTCAGGTGGTTCTGTGCCACAGTAAGAACTAACAATCACTGATTAATGGGATTCAAAGATTCTGTATTGCTCTGGCTGGGTGGCACACCAAAGGGTCACAGCCCACATAAACACATGCGGGAGGCAACCAATCGAATGTGTGTCTCTCAGATTGATTTTTTTTTCTCTTCCTCCCTTCCACTATGTCTAAAAAGCAATGAAAAAAATATATTTGGGTGAGGATTAATAAAACAAAAAATGATTCTGTATTTTTTTATGACCTTGGTGTTCTCATCTAAGGTCAGACATTCATTAACACATCCCCTTCAAGTTAGATTAGCTGAGTACTTAATATACATAAGACAACAAAGTCTGAGAATTATACTTCTTGAGTAACATCAGCAGAATGGCAGCGAGAGAGATCCCCTTGAAATTTCAACAATTTAAACAGCTATAACTCAACAAAGGATTCCCTACTCAACATACAGGCACACCTGATAGATCTTCACCTAAAGGTGAGCAAGTGGAAACAAAACGGGGTTGGGGGTGGTTAAAAGGGCTCAGACTAGCCATGGGCTCAGCCCTGCAGCTGGGAGCTCACAGCAGGACTCGGCCTGGAGAGGGGAAGAATCCTGTTTGGCTGGCACTTCCTTCAGCCAGGAGGACCAGAGATTCGGTGGGCATTCCCCCAGAAGTGAGCAGAGACCTGGGCAAGGACACAGCACTAGGGTACTGCTGTGTTTGTCAGATAGTTGACATTTCAGACAGAGAAACAAATCCACGGAACCCTACCACTATGTAACCTCCCAGTACTCGCCTCCCTTGGTTTTGGGTTGCAGGACACATTATCTGCAAACACAAAAACTGGTACTATACCAAGCATGTCAAACTCGCGGCCCACGGGCCACATGTGACCCACAACAAATATTTTTGCGGCCCAGCCAATATAACGGTATGTAAGAAACATTTTAATAAAAATTTTGTAACTTAATTTTTACAATATCCTGTTATATATAACTATTAATAATGAACTACAATGTGCGCTAATGATTGATTACTATAACTGTGTTGCATTCATTTCCCTTACGCACCTTACATGAAGGTGCACCATTTGTCTCCACTGATACTAGCAGCGAATATTTTAGCAGCCGATTGCCATGTGATTAGTCTTGTACTGACTTGTTTGGTGTGCACAACAGGAAATATTTAGCTTTTGGAGAACAAGAAAAATAGGTTAGTTTGCGTTATGCTTATTTGTGCAGTTATTCAGTGTCTGGTAAGTTAATGTTCAAGAAAAAAATATTAATTTTTGTTTAAATGTTCTATTATTTTATGTTAAAGATTACTCATTTATTTCAGCCTTTTGTATTCAGCATGTCTCTATCAAAATAAACATACATTTCTATGAAAATTGAAGCTTTTGTTTTTTTGCAGCCCACATATACAAACCTTGTTTATTTGGCCCGTTTTAGCCTTTGAGTTTGACATGCTTGTACTACAGAATCAATATTTCCCCTGAGCAAAGGGTGTACTCTGTGACTGGTCCCTGGTCAGGGCAAAGGGGTTACCCCATGAAGGTCCAAGGTTGCCATTACCAGGAGGGTAAAACAAAAAAGGCAGTGGGTTCCACCAGTCAACCCCACACCCGCACATTGCCACTACACTGATGGGAGCCAGAGACGCAGCAGGATTCAACATTGGGATTTCACGCAACTAAAGACCTTGTGATTCAGTGCCACTTCCTGGAAAATAAGAGAAAGACCTCTTCATAGTAATCTAGAGATGTACCACTCATACGTAGATGCTTAGATAGAGAAGGAACCCCTCAAATGCCATGAATAACCAAGGCAGCTCAGAAAGAAAAATCAAAAATCCCCAGAAAGCATACTTAAACACATGGAAATATGATATAGAAATGACAGAATTCAAGGTTGCAGTTCTGAAAATATACAGGCAATTTATTGAACTCAGAAAACAAATTAATAAACAAAATGTGTACTTTACCAAAAAGGTTGAAACCTTTAAGAAGAAACAGGCCTGGTCGGTTGCTCAGTGCTTAGAGAACTGGCCCACGCACTGAAAGGTGGCAGATTTCAATTCCTGGTCAAGGGCACATACCTTGGTTGCAGGCTTGATCCCTGGCCCGGTAGGGATGCATGCAGAAGGCAACCAATGTGTCTTCCTCACATAAAAGTTTCTCTCTTCCCCCCTCCCTTTTACTCTCTCTGAAAGCAATGGAAAAAAAAATCTTCAAATAAGGATTAGAAGAAAGAAAAATAAATTCTGGAGATTAAGAACTCAATAAGAGAGATCAAGAGTAAACTAGAGAGCATAGGAAATAGAGCTGACCAAATGGAGGAAAGAATTAGTGATATCAAAGATAGAAATCTAGTAATGATGCAGAGGGAAGAAGAGAGATTTGAGGAATAAAATAAAATGAAATCTGTAAGAACTATGGCTCTATCAGAAAAAGCAATATAAGAATTAGAAGAAAAGAGGGAGAAGGGGACAGAGAGTCTATTTGAGCAAATAGTTGATGAGAACTTCCTAAACCTATGGAAAGAGCTCAATCCTCAAATCCAAGAAGCAAACAGAATAACTAGTTACCTCAATCCAGAGGCCTTCTCCAAGGCACATTGTATTAAAACTGTCAAAAATTAATGCCAAAGGAAGAATTCTCAAGGCAGCCAAGAAAAAGAAGAAAGTAACATCAAGGAAAGCCCATTAGATTATCATTGGACTTCTCAGCACAAACTCTACAAGCCGGAAGAGAGTGCAACCAAATATTCAAACTATTGAGAGAAATTACCAGCCAAGAGTAATATATCCAGCAAAGTTATCCTTTAAATATGAAGGAGAAATAATTTTCCAGGTATATAGGAGCTGAGGTAATTTATAACTGGAAGACCTCCATTGCAGGAAATATTCAAAGGGGTCATTCTAATGAAACAAAGACAAAAGGTTGCAAAACTATAAGATCAATAAACAAAGCATTAACGGATAATTTGTGATAACAAAAACATAAAAGGGCAGGGGATAAAGATCTGAATTTTGCAAAGGAGGACGGAGATCAGATGCATTCAAATGAAAAAACAAAACAAAACAGTATACATAAAGCTTTCTTTTTCATAAACCTAATGGTAACTACACACAAAAAGCACTAACTGAAACATATAACTTCCAAAAGAGGAAACAGGAAAGAAGTATGGAATAACAGCAAACAAAAACAAAAGACAGAAACAAAGGAAAAGAACAAATGGAGGCAAAGCCACCAGAAAACAAAAGGTAAAAGGAAATCCTCATAAATCAGTAATTACCCTAAATATAAATGGACTAAATTCACCAATAAAGAGGCACAGTATAGCAATCTAATTAAAAAAGCAAACAAACAAATATATGCTGTCTTCAGGAGACACATCTAAGCTGCAAAGACAAAGTTAGACTCAAAGTGAAAGGGTGGAAAATGATTCTCCAGGCAAATAACATCCATAGAAAAGGAAGTGTAGCCATACTTATGTCTGACAAAATAGGTTTCAAAATAACAAAAGACAAAAATGGACATCTGATAATGATAAAGGGGATACTATATCAAGAAGACAACCAAACCATCAACAAAATGAAAAGGGAGCCCACTGTATAGTAGAACATATTTGGCAATGATACATCTGATAAAGGTTTAATATCCAAACTATATAAGGAACTCATACAACTTAAAAGGAAGCTAATCCAATTTAAAAATGGGCAAAGGACCTAAATAAGCAATTTTCCAAAGCAAACATAGATGGCCAAGAGACAGATGAAAAAATGCTCAAAGCTGATTATCAGAGAGATGCAAATTAAAACACCGGTCAGAATGGCTGTCATCAACAAATGACAAGTACTGGTGAGGATGTGAAGAAAAGGGAACCCTAGTACACTGCTGATAGGAATGCAAACTGGTACAGCCGTTAGGAAAAACAGAATGGAGTTTCCTCAAATAATTAAATGGAACTGCCATTTGACCCAGTGATCCCACTTCTAGGAATATAGCCTAAAAAACCTGAAACACCAATTAGAAAGAATGTATGTGCCCCTATGTTCATAGCAGCACAATTTACAATAGCTAATATTTAGAAAAAGCCCAAGTGTCCATCAGTAGATGATAAAAAAAAGCTGTGATACATTTACATCACCATGCAGCAGTAAAAAAAGAAGAATCTCTTACTCTTTGAGACAGCATGGTGGGACCTAGAGAGTATTATGCTAAGCAAAATGAGCCAGTGAGAGAAAGATAAGTATCACATGATCTCATGAACATATGTGGAATCTAATGAACAAAATAAACTGATGAACAGAATACATCTAGAGACATAGAAGCATAGAACAGACTGCAGAATCTCAGAGGGAAGGTGGGGTGGGTGGATGGATGGGAAGAGATCAACCAAAGAACTTGTATGCATATATGTATAACCCATGGACACAGACAATAAGGTGGTGAAGGCCTGGGGTGAGGGGTTGGGGTGGGCTAGAAAGAGTTAATGGGGGGAAAGGCAGAACATATGTAATACTTTCAACATTCTTCTTCAGTCCACAGGGAACATTCTCAAGGATAGACCAAATATTGGGTTACAAAACTAGCCTCAACGAATTCAAGAAGACTGAAATTATACCAAGGATATTCTCTGACCACAATGCTTTGAAATTAGAAATCAACTGCAAAAAGGAAGTAAAGAAACTCACAAAGAAGAAATAAGAGGTGAGATCAAAAGATAGAGAAACACGAGAATGACAATATGACATACCAAAACTTCTGAGATGCAGTGAAAGCAATAAGAGAGAAGTTTATATCATTATAGACCTACCTCAACAAACAAGAGAAAACACAAACAACCTAACATTATATCTTAAAGAACTAGAAAAAGAACAAAAGCAACCCAAAGTCAGCAGAAGAAAGGAAATAATAAAAATTAGAGCAGAACTGAATGAAATACAGAAAAGATTATACAAAAAAATTAATACAAATAGCTGGTTCTTTGAAAAGATTAATAAAATTGACAAACCCCTGGCTAGACTCACCAATGAAAAAAAGAGAAAATATTCATATAAACAAAATCAGAAATGAAAGAGGAAAAGTTACTACAGACATCACAGACAAAGGATCATCTATAATAATAAAAGCATAATATGCAAATAGACCGAACGACAGTCCGGACAACCTTCTGGACGACCACGCTATGACACACACTGGCGCCATGCCAGCCAAGGCGGGTGCAATGCCATTGGTCAAGGGACCCCAACATTGCCCCATGATCGCCCTGCAGAGGGAGGCTCAGGCCACCTGCTGGTGGGGCAATTAATTGGGGGGGGGGGCGGAGGGTCTCCACGATTGCCTCAAAGAAGGAGGCCCAGGCCACCCTCTGCACGGCGATCAATTGTGGAGCTCCGGCCGAGTAGGTAGGGCCTCCCTCTGTGGGGGCAATCAATCTGAGGGCCCCACGATCAATCAACCTACAGAGGGAGGCCCAGGCCTGCCAAGCGATTGCACTCCACGCCTGTCGCCCCCAGAGGAAGGTGACTGGTGGTGGGGGAGGGAAGGCAGTGCTGCACAGATGGCAAGCAGTGGCAGCGGCGCGGGCGGGGCCAGCTGCCAGCAGCCAGGGGAAGGAAAGGCCCGGTAGGCCCTGATCCCTGGCCAGGCCTAGGGACCCTACCCAAGGATCCCAGATTGCCAGAGGGCCCAGGCCGGGCTGAGGCACACCCAGCCCCGTGCATGAATTTCGTGCAACGGGCCTCTAGTACTAGAATAATATGAATGATGCCACCAAATTCAATAACCTAGAAGAAATGGATAAGTTCCTAGAAATATATAATCTTCCTAGACCAAATCAAGAAAAACTGGAAAATCTAAATAGACCTATCAACAGTGAGGAAATTGAAACAACCATCTAAAACCTCCCAAAAAATAAAAGTCCAGGTCCAGATGGCTTCACTGGCGAATTCTACCAAATGTTCAAAGATTTGATAACTACTCTTCTCAAACTCTTCCCAAAAAAATTGAAGACTAGGCAATACTTCCTAACACATTCTGTGAGGCCAACATAACCCTGATACAAAAACCTGGCAAAGATAACACACACAAAAAAAAGAAAACTACAGAGACCAATATCCCTGATGAATATAGATGCAAAGATCCTAAGCAAAATACTAGCAAAGCGAATACAACAGTACATCCAAAAATAATACACCACAATCAAGGGCACAAGGATGGTTCAACATATGCAAATCAATCAATGCAATACACTACATTAACAAAAGAAAGGTAGAAAATCATGATCTTTTCAATAGTTGCAGAAAAAGCATTTGATAAAATACAACACCCATTTATGATTTAAACACTCAATAAAAAGGTATACTAGTGGAAGAAAAGTACCTCAACATTATAAAGGCCATACATGACAAACCCTCATGTGTTGAAAAACTGAAAGATTTCCCTCTAAAATCAGGAACAAGACCAGGAAACCCACTCTTACTACTCTTATTGGTTCCTGATAAGAGTAGCACAGGTAAACACCAGTACTTGCCATCACATCAAAATTACAATGAAAATACAACCATCACTCAGAACCGCCAGAAAGCTTCCTGAATGGAAGTCCTACAACTAGAGAAATAAAGAAGAAAGCCCATTGAGACTGGTAGGAGGGGCAGAGGCACAGAACAGGGTGGTCTGGCACCCACATGGGCTGTCTTTTTCATCAAGAGGGAGATCATCCCTGCAGAGGCCACCTTCAGGAGCAAGGAGTCCCAGCCCCACATCAGACCCCCTACCCAGGGTCCCAGAGCTGGGAAGAGAAGTCCCCAAAACTTCAGGCTTTAAAAACCTGCAGAGAGCCCTAGCCAGTCTGGTACAGTGGATAGAGCGTCAGCCTACAGACCGAAGAGTCCCAGTTTCGATTCCCATCGAAGAGCATGTACATCGGTTGCAAACTCCGCCCTGGCCTGGGCCCTGGTCAGCGCTAGTGCAGGAGACAACCAATAGATGTATAGATGTTTCTGTCTTTCCCCCTCTCTTCCACTCTCCCTAAAAATCAATGGAAAAATATCCTTGAGCAAGGATTAACAAAAACCTGCAGGGATTATGGCTGAGGCTGCTGGAGACCCACGTGTTCCATTTAAAGGGCCGGTGCTCAAACTTACTCAGACTCGCTTCCTCTGAGCTCCAGTGCCAGGAGGCGTTGGGGGATCCAGACACAGATGAGGAACTTGGGGGCTGCTTTCAATTTACAGGGATTCAACAGTAGAGGATTCCAAGAATCAAATCAATGATTTGAAATATGAGGAAGCAAAATCACCCAATCAGAAGAGCAGAAAGAAAAAAGAATTTAAAATATGAAGATAGTGTAAGGAACCTCTGAGACAACTTCAAGCATACCAACATTCGCATGGTGGTGTCAGAAGGAGATGAGAGAGAGCAATACATTGGAAACCCATTTGAAGAAATAATGACAGAAAACTTCCACTACCTGGTGAAAGAAATAGACTTATAAGTCTAGGAAGCACAGAGAGGAACCCAAAAAGGCCCACACAAAGATACATAATTAAAATGCCAAGGGCTAAAGACAAAGAGAAAAATCTTAAAAGCAGCAAGAGAAAAGCAGTTAGTTACCTACAAGGGAGTTCCTGTTAGCTGATTTCTCAACAGAAACTATGCAGGCCAGAAGGGAGTGGCAAGAAATATTTAAAGTGATGAACAGCAAGGACCTACAACCAAGATTATTCAGCAAAGCTATCATTTAGAATTGCAGGTCAGATAAAGAGCTTCACACACAAGAAAAAGCTAAAGGAGTTCATCACCACCAAACCAAGATTATATGAAATGTTGAAGGGTATTCCTTTTCTTTTTTGAAGGGTATCTTTAAGGAGAAGAAGAAAAAGATAAAAAATATGAACAATAAAATGGCAATAAATACATATCAATCAACAATTAAATCTAAAAAAAAAAAAAAAGAAGAAATCTAATGAACAGAGAAAACAAGATGGCGGCATAGGTAAACACCTGAAATTGCTGCCTCGCACAACCACTTCAAAACTACAACTAAAAGACAAAACAGATATCATCCAGAACCACAGGAAGGCTGGCTGAGTGGAAATTCTACAACTAGAAGGAAAGAGAAAAGGACACTGAGACTCAGAGGAGCTGCGGAAGTAAAGGGTAGAGGTACGGAGGCGCGCACGTGCCGAAAGGGCTGGCAACTGAGTACGTGGCTGTCTTTTTCAATCGGGAGAAAGACACTAGCTCCCGACTGCTCTGAACTCCAGTTCAGGGCGAGACTCTGGGGACCCAGACTCATTTGGGGAGAAACTGGACTGTCTGGCATTGGGCGGAACTCGAGGGCGGCTTTCTCTCAGAGGTGCTTGCAGCAATTACCGAGGGACACTGAGACCCGGGAGCCTCTTAGGGCAGGGCTGATGGGAAGCCATTGCTGTTTGCTCCGCCCTGAGACTTCGCCCCATCCAAGCTGTGTGTAGAGGCTTTTGCATATCAATAGCCTGGCCCTTTGCAACCTAAAATTACCTAACAAACTGCAGCTGAGTCAGAGAGCCCCAGAGCCGCCAAAAGAAGGCCGAAGGCCCCACAGCAGCTTGCACTGCTTCACAGCTTGGCCTCATCTGGGCACCTCCAAAACCCAAACAAAGAAGAGGAATCTGCAGATCTCTCCGTAGCTCCTGCTGGGTGGCCTCAGGCAGAGGCTAAATTTGCACCTCCTTGGATCTCCCAGTGGTCAGAGTGGGACCATCCAGATTACAACTCCTCAGATCCATAAGGGACACACTCAAGGGGCAGACTCAGTGAGCACCAAAGCCCAACTGAAGCAAGTCTTGCCCCATAAGGGTGTCTCCAGCACAGAAGTTCTCCCACCGTAGACACAGCTGATCCTCACAGCCAACTGGCCTGCAGGTCAATTCCTCCCAGTGATACCAACAACAATCAAGGCTTAACTACAACAAGACTGTGCACACAGCCCACAAAGGGGTGCACCAAGATTACCCACCTCAGGTAATTAGGGAGGCTGAGCCACTGGGCCCTATAGGACACCTACCACACAAAGCCACTCTATCAACACTGGGAAGCAGCCAAAATGCAGAGACAAAGAAACATGTCACAAATGACAGAAATGGAAGAAAGCAAATGACTGGATATAGAGTTCAAAACCACGGCTATAAGGTTTTTCAAAAAGTTTCTAGAAACCGTCTTATCAATTGATGCAGAAAAAGCATTTGACAAAATCCAACACCCTTTCTTGATAAAAACTCTCAGCAAGGTGAGAATAGAAGGATCATACCTCAACATAATAAAATCCATATATGACAAACCCACAGCCAACATCATACTCTGGGCAAAAACTAAAACCATTTCCCCTAAGAACAGGAACAACACTGGGATGCCCACTCTCACCACTCCTGTTTGACATAGTGCTGGAAGTACTAGCCATTGCAATCAGACAAGAAGAAGAAATAAAAGACATCCAAATGGGAAAAGAAGAAGTAAAACTGTCCTTATTTGCAAATGACATGATACTGAACATAGAAAACCCTAAAGACTCCATCAAAAAATTATTAGACTTAATAAATGAATTCGGCAATGTAGCAGGATACAAAATTAACGCCAAGAAATCTATGGCATTTCTATACACCAATAGTGAACTTACAGAGAGACTAAAAAAGCAATCCCATTTACCATCACACCAAAAAAATTAAGATACCTAGGAATAAACTTAACTAAGGAGGCAAAAGACCTATACGCGGAAAACTACAGGACACTGAAAAAAGAGTTAGAGGAAGACATAAACAGATGGAAGGACATACCGTGTTCATGGATTAGTAGAATGAACATCATCAAAATGTCCATACTACCCAAAGCAATCTATAAATTCAATGCACTTCCCATTAAAATACCAATGGCATATTTCACAGATCTAGAAAGAACTCTCCAAAAATTCATCTGGAATAAAAAAAGACCCCGAATAGCTATAGCAATCCTGATAAAGAAGAACAAAGTAGGTGGGATCTCAATACCAGATATCAAGCTGTAGTACAAGGACACTGTTCTCAAAACTGCCTGGTACTGGCACAAGAAGAGACATATAGATCAATGGAATAGAATAGAGAACCTAGAAATCGACCCAAACCACTATGCTCAATTAATATTTGACAAAGGAGGCATGAACATACAATGGAGTCAAGACTGTCTCTTCAATACATGTTGTTGGGGAAATTGGACAGATACATGCAAAAAAATGAAACTAGACCACCAACTTACACCATACACAAAAATAAACTCAAAATGGATCAAGGACTTAAACATAAGATGAGAAACCATAAAAATACTAGAGGAATCCACAGGCAGCAAAATCTCAGACATATGCCAAAGCAATTTCTTCACTGATACTGCTCCTAGGGCAATGGAAACTAAAGAGAAAATAAACAAATGGGACTACATCAAAATAAAAAGCTTTTGCACAGCAAAGGAAAGCATCAATAAAACAATAAGAAAGCCCACTGCATGGGAGAACATATTTGCCAATGATATCAACGATAAGGGTTTAATATCCAACATTTACAGGGAACTCATACAACTTAACAAAAGGAAGATAAACAATCCAATCAAAAAATGGGCAAGACCTAAATAGATACTTTTCGAAAGAAGACAGAAGGAAGGCCAAGAGAAATATGAAAACCTGCTCAAAGTCACTAGTCATCCGAGAGATGCAAATCAAAACAACAATGTGATACCATCTCACACCTGTCAGAATGGCTATCATCAACAAATCAACAAATGACAAGTGCTAGTGAGGATGTGGAGAAAAAGGAACCCTCGTGCACTGCTGGTGGGAATGCAGACTGGTGCAGCCACTGTGGAGAACAGCATGGAGTTTCCTCAAAAAACTAAAAATGGAACTCCCAAAGAATATATCCCAAGAAACCTGAAAAACGAATCAGAAAGGATATATGCACCCCTATGTTCATAGCAGCACAATTTACCATAGCTAAGATTTGGAAACAGCCTAAGTGCACATCAACAGATGAGTGTATTAAAAAACTGTGGTACATCTACACAATGGAATACTAAGCTGCGGTAAAAAAGAAGGAGTTCTTACCATTTGCAACAACATGGATGGAGCTGGAGAGCATTATGCTAAGTGAAATAAGTCAGGCAGAGAAAGATAAATATCACATGATCTCACTCATTTATGGAATATAATGAACACCATAAACTGATGAACAAAAACAGATCCAGAGGCAGAGAAACATCTATCAGAACGTCAAACCTCAGGGAAGGTAGGAGACGGTGGGGGTAAGGGAGAGAGATCAACCAAAGGACTTATATGCATGCATATAAGCCTAATCAATGGACACAGACAACAGGGGGGTAAGGGCATGAATGGGGGGGGGGGTAGGGGTAATAGGGGAACAAGGACACATATGTAATACCTTAATCAATAAAGAAATTTAAAAAAATGTTTCTAGAAAAGGCCAATAAATTTAGTGAGACCCTCAAGGATATGAAAAAGGACCAACTAGAAATTAAGCGTATACTGAATGAAATAAAGAATAATATACAGAGATCCAACAGCAGACTAGAGGATCCCAAGAATCAAGTGAAAGATTTGAAATACAAAGAAGCAGAAAACACCCAACCAGAAAAGCAAAAAGAATCCAAAAATATGAAGATAGTGTAAGGAGCCTCTGGGACAACTTCAAGCATACCAACATCTGAATTATAGGGGTTCCAGAAGAAGAGAGAGAGCAAGATATTGAAAACCTATTTGAAGAAATAATGGCAGAAAACTTCCGCTACCGAGTGAAAGAAGTCCAGGAATCACAGAGAACCCCAAACAAAAGGAATCCAAAGAGGACTACACCAAGACACATCATAATTAAAATGCCAAGAGCAAAAGACAAAGAGAGAATATTAAAAGCAGCAAGAGAAAAACAGTTAGTTACCTACAAGGGAGTAACCATAGGATTGTCAGCTGATTTCTCAACAGAAACTATGCAGGCCAGAAGGGAGTGGGAAGAAATATTCAAAGTGATGAATAGCAAGAACCTACAACCAAGATTACTCTACCCAGCAAACCTATCATTTAGAATTGAAGGTCAGATAAAGAGCTTCACCGATAAGAAATAGCTAAATGGGTTCATCACCGCCAAACCAGTATTATATGAAATGCTGAAAGGTATTCTTTAAGAAGAGGAAGAAGAAGAAAAAGGTAAAGACAAAAAACTATGAATAACAAAGGGACAACAAATATGTATCTACCAACAAGTGAATCTAAAAATCAAGTGAATAAAAAGTCTGATGAACAGAATAAACTGGTGAATATAATAGGATCAGGGGCATAGAAAGGGAGTGGACTGACAATTCTTGGGGGAAAGTGGTGTGGGGGGGTGCGGGAAGAGACTGGACAAAAATTGTACACCTATGGATGAAGACAGTTGGGGGGGAGGGTAAGGGCAGAGGGTGGGGTGGGAACCGGGTGGAGGGGAGCTATGGGGGGGAAGGAACAATTGTAATAATCTGAACAATAAAGATTTATTTTTAAAAAGAAAATAGTATTTTTGCTAAAAAAAAAAAAAGAAATCTTATGAACAAAATAAACTGGTGAATAAAACAGAATCAGAGGCATGGAAATGGAACAGACGATTCTCAGAGGGAAGGGGGCTGGAGGTGGCAGGAGGAAATTAAACAAAGATCTTATATGCATGTATGCATCACCTATGGACTCAAGACAATAGGGTGGCATGAAGGCCTGGGGCAGGGTCTGAACCAGGTAGAAGGGGGCAATGGGAGAAAAAGAGGGACATCTATAATACTCTCAACAATAAAGATTTTAATTAATTAATTAATTATGGGGGCGGGGGGAGGGTACAACATAGTTCTGGAAGTCCTAGCCAGAGCAATCAGAAAAGAGAAAGAAATAAAAGGCATCCAAATTGGGAAGGGAAAGTAATAGGGTCACTTTTTGCAGAAGATATGATTCTTTTTTTATTAAATATATTCTTATTGATTTTAGAGAGGAAGGGAGAGGGAAAGAGAGATAGAAACATCAATTATGAGAGAGAATCATTGATCAGCTGCCTCCTGCATGCTCCCCACTGGGGTTTGAGCCCACAGCCCAGGCATGTGTCCTTGGTCAGAATCGAACCCGGGACCCTCCAGTCTACAGGCCGATGCTCTATCCACTGAGCCAAACTGGCTAGGGCAAGATATGATTCCTTATACACTGAGTGGCCAGATTATTATGATCTCTGAATGCATAATAATTTCGCCACTAAGTATATATATTAGAGGCCCAGTGCATGAATTCATGCATGGGTGGGGTCTGGTCAGCCTGGCCAGGAAGAGGGGACATGGGCGGTTGGCCGGCCTGCCTGCTGGTCGAACTCCTGGTCGAAGGGACAATTTGCATATTACCCTTTTATTATATAGGATATACACTGATTGGCCAGATTATTATGCGTTCAGAGATCATAATAATCTGGCTACTCAGTGTATAGAAAACTAAAGCCTCCACCAAAAAACTAATAGAAACAATAAATAAATGCAGTAAAATTGCAGAATACAAAATCAATGTACAAAAATCCTCTGCTTTCCTATATACTAATAAACTTCAGAAAAAGAAATTTTAAAAAATTCCTTTTGCAATTGCAACCAAAAGAATAAAATACCTAAGAATAAGCAAAGCATGTGAAGGACTTATACACTGAAAACTACAGGGCATTATTTAAAAAGATTGAAAAAGAACAAAATAGAAAGATATTCTGTGTACATGGATTGGAAGAATCAACATAGTTAAAATGGCCATATTACCCAAAGCAATATACAGATTTAATACAATCCCCATCAAAATTCCATTTTTTAAAGAAATAGAACATAAAATCATCAGATTTATATGGAACCACAAAAGACCCCGAGTAACCAAAACAATCCTGAGAAAAAAGAATGAAGCCAGAGGTATCACACTTCTTGACTTCAAATTATACTACAGAACAATGATATTGGCAGAAAAATAGACACACAGACCAATGGAACAGAACTGAGAGCCCAGAAATAAAAACCACATGTACATAAGCAAATAATTTTTGACAAAAGGAGCCAAAAACACTCAATGGAGAAAAGAAAGCCTCTCCAATAAATGATGCTGGGGAAACTGGAAAGCCACATGCAGACAAATGAAACTAGATTATAGTTTGTCCCCAGGTACAAAAATTGATTCAAATTAGATCAAAGACCTAAATATAAGAACTGAAACAATAAATTACATAGAAGAAAACATAAGTACTAAACTTCTAGACATTGATCATAGATAAAATATTATGAATTTGACTCCAAAGGCAAGGGAAGTAAAGGCAAAAATAAATGAATGGAATTATATAAAACTAAAAAGTTTCTGCATAGCTAAAGAAACCAGCAACAAAACAAAAAGGCAACTGACCAAATGGGATATATTTGAAAATAACAGCTCCAGCAAGGGGTTAATATCCAAAATACATAAAGAACTGATAAAACTCAACACCAAACAATCCAATTAAAAAATGGGCAGAAGACCTGAGCAGACACCTCTCCCAAGAAGACATACAATGGCCAACAGATATAGGAAAAGATGTTCAACTTCACTAGCTATCAGGGAAATGCAAAACAAAAGTGTAATGAAATACCACCTCATACCTGTTAAAATGGCTTTTATCAACAAGACAAGCAGTAACAAGTGTTGGAGAGATTGTGAAGAAAAGGGAACCCTCATTCACTGCTGGTGGGAATGTAGACTGGTTTAACCACTAAAGAAAACAGCCTGAAGGTTCCTACAAAAATTAAGAATAGAGTTACTATATGACCCAGCAACCCTTCTCCTGGGTATCCATCCGAAAAACTTGAAAACATTTATTTGCAAAGATATATGCAACTCTATGTTCATTGCAGCATCTATATATATATAAAAGGCTAATACGTCACTATGATGCACACTGACCACCAGGCGGCAGATGCTCAATGCAGGAGCTGCCGTGACGCGCACTAGCCATTTACAGAGAAACGGCACTGCGGACTTGGCGCCCACAAAGCAACACTCGGCTTCTCCCAAGTGGGACACAGGCCCAGCCCCACCCCGGAGAAACACCTCACCAAATCGCAGCTGACGCCGCTAAGACCCCATGGCGCAGCCCAGCCCGGAAACAGTCGCCATGGGTGCTGGGTAATGATGTCACGTAGCAATGCCCGGCTTCCTCTCCCTAGTGACTAGCCTCCTTTTAGTTTCTTCAGCCCAGGAACACGACTTGCTTTATAGCAAGGTGCAAACATTTTACACTTTAACCAAATGTCTGTGAAGCGTTTTCCCACGCCTCATCTCATTTGATCCTCACAGAAGTCCTGGAGTAGGTAGATAGGAGACTCAGTAGAATCCTATTTTCTTTTCATCAGCCAGAAAACAGAGATTTATGAAGTTTAGAAACTTGACCCGACTGAAAAGAAGAAATGGTGGACCTTGAAAATGACTTCAGGTTTTCTCACTGCACAGAATATAGTCAAACACTGCTGCAGTTAAATATTTTAACCTTTGTTCTCCCTGTGTGATCTACAATAATAATCTGCTTCATGTTGATATTTACTGCTGTGTTGCTGACAATTACCTGAAAGAGAAGTTGGGGTGCTTCACTGGGCTGGAAAAAGTTTAGCTAAATCAGAAAGCAGGTCTAATTAAGCAAGTTCATTCTATATCTATAAAAGGCTAAGTTGATTCGTGCATGCATGATATATATAAATCTCTCATTGGCACCAATTGCACACATGTGTTTCGATCTATCATTGTCAATTATGAATTTGTTTGACAATTCTATTATAGAGAAAGGGCAAACAGTGATATTAAAATATTTCTTCTAATTAATTTCTTTTCAATGTGCATGAATTCATGCACTGGACCACTAGTTATTTATAGTGGCCAAGACAGGGATACAACCAAAGTGTTCTGCAATAGAGGATTCTATAAAAAAGATATGGTACATATATACAATGGAATACTACTCAGTCATAAGAAAAGATAATATAATGCCATTTGCAATAACATGGATGGACCTTGAGAATATGATGCTAAGCTCAATAAGTCAGTCTGAAAAAGCTAAGAACCATACATTTCACTCATATGTGGGATATAAAACTGAAACTCATAGACACAGACAACAGTATGGTGGTTACCAGAGGGAAGGAGGTGGGGGTGGGAATGGGGGGGCGAAAATGGGGCCTAGTATATGGTCATGGAAGATGGCTTGACTTTGAATGGTGGACACACAATGCAATATACAGATCTTATATCATAGACATGTGCACTTGAAACTTATATGATCCTATTAATTAATGCCACCCCAATAAATTTAATTAAAAAAGAAAAAGAATTATACTTCTTTCCATCTACGTAATTGTTAGCAATACCAAGGGAATTGCATCTTTGAGGTTGCTTTATTTGTTGTAATAGTTTATTATAACCTAAACAAGTATAATTACATGCAAAATTTCATGAATACCTTGATTTCCTGCAAAGCTCAGAATGCTAAACAGAGGAAATTTGTCACCATTCCTCAAAACATCTCTACAACCCCAAACAAGCTTCAACTTACTTGATCTTGGTGAGCCTATGATCTCAGTCAAGTTACCTAAAGTTTCTAAGTCTTCAATTCTTCATCTAAAAGTATAAATGAGCTAGTGCATGTAAATTGCTTTACCCAGTACCTAGTTTAACATTCAATAAAATTATCCATTGCAAAGCTGATAATGAACACAAATATATTTATTCCCTTCTGCAAATGGGGAGATTGAGGCATAAAGTAATTTTTTTTTCCTAAATATATTTTATTGATTTTTTACAGAGAGGAAAGGAGAGGGATCACCAAGATCAAGTAAGTTGAAGCTTGTTTGGGGTTGTAGAGATGTTTTGAGGAATGATGACCAATCAATGAGAGAGAAACATCGATCAGCTGGCTCTTGCACACTCCCTACTGGGGATGTGCCCGAAACCAAGGTACATGCCCTTGACCGGAGCCGACACTCTATCCACTGAGCCAAACCGGTTAGGGCTAAAGTAATTATTAGTATCCAACTTTCTCAAATAAAGGACCAAATCAAAGGAGGTAAGAACCCAGGAGTTACCAATAACTTCATATTAAAATAAAGTAGCTACCCTAATCAAGATGGGAAAAGACAGGAAGATCCCTTCTCCAGATATTTTTCATAAATAATTTCCTTTATACTTTCAGAGCAGGCATACAAGCAGAAACCATTATTTAGCTGCCTACAACCTGTATGATTTGCATAATCAATCCAAAGTTGAGGCTGGTGGAAATTGGAGGATTTTGAAGGGAGTAAGAATAAAGTAAGGCCAAGCCTATGCCACTAATAATTCACTTATTCTAATCAGAGATGAAGTGGCTACAGGAGATAAGACACCCAACAGAAGGGCACCCCCTCTCACTTGTACAACTTGATGCCTTTTCGTTATTCACAGTAGTTATCTCTATATATAAAAGCCTAAGTGACCAAATGACCAGTCGATTGGTCGCTATGACACACACTGACCACCAGGAGGCAGACGCTCAACTCAGGAGCTGCCCCCTGGTGGTCAGTGTGCTCCCACAGCCAACCTCCTGTGGCCACTCCCCCTGGCTAGCCAACTTCCTGCGGCCCTGACTGGCCCTGACCCCGATCACCAGCCAGGCCAAGGGACCCACCTGTGCCCGAATTCGTGCACTGGGCCTCTAGTATTCTATAAAGTTACCATGAATCCTGAATTAGTGAACACTGAACAACTACTTCTAGGGGAAATGCAGGGTTAGGTTCTGTGAACCTCTGGTCACAGTGTTTTTGGCAACCAAGCAATACATTGCTTTGCTTTATGTGTGATTCTATTTAAAGATACCTTATTTGCCCAGCTGGAGTGGCTCTGTGATTGAGGGTCAACCTATGAACCAGGAGATCACAGTTTGATTCCTGGTCAGGGCACATGGCTGGGGTGAGGGCTCGATCCCCAGTGTGGGGTGTGCAGGAGGCAGCCAATCGATGATTCTCTCTCATCATTTTTGTTTCTCTCTCCCTCTCCCGTCCTCTCTGAAATCAATAAAAAATAATTTTTTTTAAATAAAGATACCTTACTTAATTGACATTGAATTGATGGCCAACAGCAGCACTATAGCTCATGCCTGAATGAATGAGGCTTATTAAATACATGTATTTTTTCCGTTAGGTACATGCCAGCTTCTTACACTTAGGAACACTAGACAGCACTTTAAACGGTGAAATAACCAGCAAAAGGCACAGAAACATGACAAATGCAGCATTAAATAGACCGCAAAAAGAATAACTGCTCACACTCTGAGATGGCAGAACGCCGCTCGTGCAACCTTGTCTCTGAGAGTGACTGCAATTTTTCACCACTCTGCTATGCATATCTGCAAATGACCACAAAGCACTTAGTGTATTGATTTGGGACTTACAAATTTTCATGAGTAGGCAAATTTACAAATAAGGAATCCATGAACAAAGATCAATTGTATTTAGAAAAAACTGACAGGAAATTATATTTAAACCTACTATTTACATTTTTAAATATAGTTCATTTTCTATATATAGGATATAGGCATATTAAACCAATTTTCAGGAAAGCCAGTCTCTCATCAAATACTATGAAAGAAGAAGACTAAGCAGAGCTCAGAGTAGTCCCACTATGTGCTTGATAACTGGCTCTGATCTAAGGAGAATGGGAAGAGAGGAAATGGGTCAACCATCTCTACTCAAGTCGCAGAGAAATACATCCTTAATGGGAGGTAATTTTATAAAGTCCCATGAAGGTTTATGCTTCCCAACGTGGCTACTAACTATAGTGAAGAAGAGAAATAAGACAGAAGTCGATCTGATTGAAAAAGTAAGACCTACCTTGTCCTTTCCCCCTGATTAGATGCCCTCCCTGTGGCTGACATAGAACGGATACTTTGTCAATCAAGAGGAAGGGACTCTGATGCTGAGTGAGATGCTACACCAAGGACAAATAATCAGGAAGGGACTTTGACAACAACCTAAGATTCAGAAGAAATTGATGAAGAAAACAAATTATATACCACCAAAAGGAATTATTTCCAAGCTACTCTCAGATAACCTATTTGTACCTGGAAGTTAAGGTCAGTTATTTAATAGAGGTGTCATTGTGATATTTTGATAACATGAAGAATTATTTATAATATGGCTGACTTGATAAGAATGCCACTACCTGGAGTCCTGGAAGAATCCACCTGTTCAAATCATTAACACGTCCGCGGCTCACTGTTGCAGAGCTGTATCCATGTATCCCAAACACAAAAACAACAGTTATCAGGGAAATGGATTTTTAAGTTCAGAAATGGTAAAATTAAAATTATATATGACTTAAAGTGTCATAAAAAGCCTGCTTTTATATTGCTTTTCTCCAACACATGAAATTACTGAATCTCTTGCTATATGCTAGCTAGCATTTACTTTGGCAGTGCATGAGGATTTTGCAAATAAATTACATATATCAAGTTCCCATTCTAGCTGGTCAACTTTCTATGTAAAAAATGCCATAACTAAACCATTTTACACCCTCTTAAAACTGGGTAGTTGTAGTATACTACATCCTTCTTAAAGACAAGGTCTATAGCTCAATCATTTTTGTTCTTCCACACTGCTGAATATTCAAGGAGTATTTTTAAGTGGATTTTTATACAATCAAATTTTGGAAGAGCCCAAGAATCTGGACATTAAGGCTGCCTATAATGAGGTTTTATCTGTAGTACTCCTTCAAATAATGTTTACGATTTTTTTATGACAGATGAACAATACAACTGAAGTGGGGAAGTTAAATTACATTTAGGAAGCAAGTCGGGAAGAAAACCTTAATCATATATATAGTCTTCAATGTTTAGGCTGAAAACAGGTAATAACAGCAATTTCATTTGTACTTAGTTAACATACTCATTTACTGAAATATTTTCCCTGCATTTCTTCAGGAAAAGCCACACCAAGTCTTCAAGGAGACTTGCTCACAACCATGAAGGCTGCTGAGCAGTCGGCAACAGGGTTATGGGTATATGGGATCCTCTTACCTCACTGTAGGAGGAGTGAAAAGAAAAACAAGCTCTGTATGAACTCTCTCCAGTCCTAAAGGGAAATAAAAACACAGAATTAAAAGGACACTTACCAAAACTAAGCTAAGTTCTTAATTTCAAGCCTTTCCATTAGGTTATTCCAGCAAAAATAAGTTACAATTAAGAATTTATTCTGGAACACGAAGGGACTCTTTCCAGAAATATATATATCTGTAGACATTCTGAACAGCTAATATTAAGGAAATGTTGCCCCAAAAATGATGATCATTATGGTACTCCTATATTTCACTAAGGGCTCTGTTACCTCCGACATCAATCCATTACCACCTCCTTGCCAAGCAAGATACTCACAGTTTCCAACCATCTTATCTACCAACTAGCTGGGCCTCAGGAATACTGGCTGATGGTATTAACTATGAGACAAGTTTGAATCAGCTTCTCTTTAGTTTAAATTTCAGAAGTTATTTTCCACAATTATAATATACTAGAGGCCCAGTGCATGAAAATTCATGCACTCGGGGCAGGGGGGGGGGGGGCGCGTTGGGGGGGGGGGGAGTCCCTCAGCCCGGCCTGCACCCTCTCGCAGTCCAGGACCGCTCGGGAGACGTCCACCTGCAGGCTTAGGCCCACTCCCCAGGGTATCGGGCCTAAGCTGGCATTCAGACATCCCTCTGGCAGCCCAGGGGCCTTTGGGGGATATTCACCTGCCAGCTTAGGCCTGCTCCCCGGGAGAAGAGGCCTAAGCCATCAGTCGGACATCCTTAGCGCTGCTGCACAAGTGGAAGAGGTTCCCGCCACCACCGCTGCGCTCACAGCCATTAGCCCGGCTTGTGGCTGAGCGTAACTCCCCCTCTGGGAGCACACTGACCTCCAGGGGGCAGCTCCTGTGTTAAGCATCTGCCCCCTGGTGGTCAGTGCACATCATAGCGACTGGTTGTTCTGCTGTTAGGGTCAATTTGCATATTACTCTTTTATTATAATACTAGGGGCCCGGTGCATGAAATTCGTGCACTGGGGGTGGGGGGGCCCCTCAGCCCAACCTGCCCCTCTCACATACTGGGAGCGCTCAGGGGATGTCCTATTGATAGCTTAGGCCCGCTCCCCATGGGGAGCGGGCCTAAGCCGCAATCTGTCCTCCCTTTGTGGGAGGCAACCGGGCTGATCAGGGGAAGGCACCAGCCCCATCACCCCGCTGCTGCAGCCACTGCCAGTCACCACAGCCACCAAGGTGTTTTCATCAACACGGACTTCAGTCCCTTCACCAAGAAAAAATGACAACTTTCTTTAGGCATTTTCAAGATGTGTCTTTCATAGGATATGTATTTCTTTCTTTCTTTTTTTTTTTTTTATCCTCACCTGAGGATATGTTTCCATTGACTTTTAGAGAATGTGGAAGAGAAAGGGAAAGACAGAGAAAAACATCAAAGTGAGAGGAACACTTTGATTGGTTGCCTCCTGCATGAGCCCTGATCTAGGCCCCGGCCAGGGAGGAGCCTGCAACCTAGGTACATGCCCTTGATCAGAATCGAACCCAGACCCTGCTGTCGGCAGGCCAAGGCATTATCCACTGAGTCAAACCGGCAAGGGCAGGATATGACATTTCTTTTCTTTGTTTTTTTTTTAAATATATTTTATTGATTTTTTACAGAGAGGAAAGGAGAGGGATAGAGAGTTAGAAACATCGATGAGAGAGAAACATCAATCAGCTGCCTCCTGCACACCCCCCACTGGGGATGTGCCTGCAACCAAGGTACATGCCCTTGACCGGAATCGAACCTGGGACCCTTGAGTCCGCAGGCCAATGCTCTATCCACTGAGCCAAACTGGCTAGGGCAGGATATGACATTTCTTAGCCCTCCAACAGCGGACCTTCGTTTTTTTCTCCAGAAGTGTGGTGGAAAAACCCTAGATCACCTTTTTGGATTCTTATTACCCAAGTTACTAAGAATATTACCAGTGGCATACAGGAAGCTTAGCCAATGTGCAGTCAGAAAAGGTGTTTCCTCTATAGTTCACACCAATCGCAGGCTAGGCCCTGCCCAGACCTAAAGCCTCTGGATGAAGCTTTAGGCCTGGGCAGGGACCCTCCAGCTCCCTCTGATCGCTGGCTTCGCCCCTGCCCAGGCCTGCCCAGGCCGAAAGCTCCTGTGATCGCAGGCTCCGCCCCTTGGGCAGGGGACCCCCAGCTCCCTGCGATCGATCGCAGGCTCCACTCCTGCCCAGGCTGAAAGCCTCCGGCGGAGGCTTTCGGACTTGGGCAGGAGCGGACCTCCAGCTCCCTGCAATTGGACCCCCAGCTCCTTGCATCCGATCGCAGGCTCCGCTCCTGCCTTTGGCCTTGGGCAGGAGCGGACCCCCAGCTCCCTACGATTGATCGCAAGCTTCACTCCGGCGGAGGCTTTCAGCCTTGGGCAGGAGCAGACCCACAGCTCCCTGATTGATCCCATGCTCTGCTCCTGCCCCCTCGTTCTGTTTGCAGGCTTGGCACTGCCCAGGAGCCCCCTGGCTCAGGCCCTTCCCAGGCTTCTCTGGGCCCATGCGGCCTTACCTCACAGTGACCTGGGTGCCAGGATGTTCCTGGAACACATGCACTGGGCGCCTATGTATGCAAATTAACGGCCATCTTTTTTTGGGGTTAATTTGCATACTCACTCTGATTGGCTATGGGTGTAGCGAAGGTACGGTCAATTTACATGTTTGTCTATTATTAGGTAAGACTAGAGGCCCGATGCACAAATATTCGTGCAAGAATGGGTCTGGTCTTCCTTCCCCTGGCTGCTGGCACCGCCTTCACTCCAGCCAGAGCCACCTTTTCGCTCCGGCCCAGAGCCAACTTTCCACCTTCCCACGCTGCCCAGAGGCCCGGAGCGGCTGGGGTGGTGCGGAACGCCTACATCATCGCCATGGTGACCATGCAAGTGTCCCGCCCCACCCCTCGGCTGCTCGGCGCCTGCGTATGCAAATTAACTACCATCTTGGTTGGGGTAATTTGCATACTCCTGATTGGCATCGCAAAGGTACGGTCCATTTGCATCTTACTCTTTTATTAGTGTAGATATCCTCTTCTTAGGCTTATGCTAGATTGCATTTAAACTAAAATATATCAGACAATTTACCTCAAAGCAGGATTTCTCTCAGAAGACCTATAACAGTGCTTTCTTACCTCACAATTACATTTGTTTTTCTGGTTCTTTCTCCAAACCACATCGTGGATGGCTTAATGCTGATTGTGTGGAGTGGAATTCTATTTTTGGAAGTAATTCCACAGGGTAACTTATTCCATTGAAAATATTCCTCTGCCTAAAAAAAAAAAAATTAAAAATATAGGAAAGCAGTTTTTTTTCAACAAATATGTTTACAGGCAGGGTCTCAATAACAAAAGAAGTAGATAAGTTTTCAGACATGAAAAAAAGTAAGTGGAGACATGAGGAAACAATCAGCTAATTACAAAGTGAGAAACTTCCTACAAAACAACTGGCTTGGAATTTCCAAAATATCAATGTGATGGAAGAAAAGCAAAATCTTGGCGATGTGACCTCCATTAAATGACACTAAAGAGGCATCTTTAATGATTCTTCATTAAATCCTAGATGCCCTATTTCCACTCTACAAGCTATAAAGGATACTAATGGACAATTGAGGAAAATTGAATACTATATGAACCATAAAATACCCAATCATATCATAACTGTGTTAAATTTCGTGAGTGTGGGAAGCGTATTGTAGTTGTATAGGAAAATCTTTTCTCCAGTGATACGTGCTGAAGGTTTAGGGTGAGGTATCATGAAGTCTGTGACTGACTCTCAAATGGGTTGGAGGTGGAGTGAGGCAGTTCTGGTTACAGAGAGAAAGAGAGAGAGAGAGAGAGAGAAGGGGGGGCGGCGAGAGTGCAAATGTGGCAAAATGTTAACAAACTGGGGAATCCAGTCTCATAACTTCATAGTTTTTAAATTTTTCAAAATAAAGTTGGAGGAAAAGCATAAAATTGTTTTTAAAAGGTTGAAAAACAATGGGACTATTGTCCCAAAAACATTATGTTTAGATCAGGATCCTTCAAAACCACATGCACTCCATTCGTCACACATCATCCAGAGCAGTGGTTCTCAACCTTTCTAATGCCGCGACCCTTTAATACAGTTCCTCATGTCGTGGTGACCCCCAACCATAAAATTATTTTCGTTGCTACTTCATAACTGCAATTTTGCTACTGTTATGAATCGTAATGTAAATATCTGTGTCTTCCGATGGTCTTAGGCTCTACAGCAGCGGTTCTCAACCTGTGGGTCGCGGATTAGGAAGGTTGAGAACCGCTGATCCAGAGCCTTTAGTGCTGCTTCCTCTGAGGCTTCGTATTGGCTGTCACAGGGCTCTGTGAGCTGTGATCTCTTAAGCTGCTAGAAGTTGTTCAAAGCAAGTAGCCGTGTGGGAAATTACAGGTGTAGGTTACAAATTAAGCTACTTTGTGGGATGTGAGAAAACTCAGAGTGAAAAAAGAAATTGGCCAATTATAAGATTTATGGGATATTAGGGAATCAAAGACTAAGTCCAACAGAAAAAGGAGTTTCATTTTGTATCTACATTTTTTTATCCATCCACGAATTCTCTGGCTGTGTATATGTATGTGCATATATACACAAACAAAATGATGAAATAAACTGCCCTGGCCAGTTAGCTCAGTTGGTTAGAGCACTGTCCTGAGTTTGATCTCCAGTCAGGGAATATATAAGAATCAACCAATGAATGCATAAATAAGTGGGACAACAAATTGATGTTTTTTTCCCTCTCTCTCTCTCCCTCCCTCCCTCCTTTTAATAAATCAATAAATAAAAATTTAAAGAAAGAAAAACTCATGAATGCAAAGTATAACCTGCAGCTTACCTATCATCAAAGTAATTTCTTGTAGCTCTCCTATAGTAGTCTGAAGTAGAATATTCCATTCTGTGGATAAGCTTTTTTTTTTTAATCCCCAACTGGTGTGGCTCAGTGGTTAAATGTCGACCCAGGAACCAAGAGGTAACTGGTTAGATTCCCAGTCAGGGCACAAGCCGGGGTTATGGGCTCAATCCCCAGTAGGGGATGTGCACGAGGCAGCTGATTGATTGATGCTGTCTCTCATCGATGTTTCTATCTGTCCTTCTCCCTTCCTCTCTCTCTAAAAATCAATAATATCATACTTTTTAAAAGAATTTTAAAAATTCAATTATGCTTTATTTTAGGGCAGAGCAACTTCACATTAGGTTTTTTTTGCCAATGAAGCCAATACTACTACCACGATGATTATCTAAGTATATAAAGGCAGCTTTTACTAAAATAAAAAGTACTCAGCATTTGAATGCTAAGATACTTTAAAATTTAGAGGAAATTTTAAATCATGAATAATACCACTGCATTTGAAGATCACTAATTAGTATTAGTGATGCAGAATGACTATATAAATTAAAATTTTAAAAACTGTTAAAGACAAATTCAAAACTTAATAGCTGGTATTTACTAACAGAAGGGCATTTAATAAGAGGGAGTTTTATGGCGGCATTAAAAACAAAATACAAGTTGAGTTGCAAAGATACTAGAAGCATTCATTTAAAATTAGACCAGCAAAACATGTAACTATTTCAAAATTCAACGCAAAGTTATATCTAGATATTTATCTCAAATGAGAAGAAAAATATTTATAAATGTGCACGTCATGAGGTTCAAAAATATCAATGGATTGTAAATGTTTTCTTAAATCATAAGCTCTTATATTTCACTAATTTCATCATAAATTATTCATTACATAATTCATTACAGATTAACATGTATGTCACTAAAAAACCATAAATATTTGTGTATATTTTCTAATTATGAAGTTTATGGGAAATAGAACCCAATAATAGACAGTTACTTGAACCTGGGCTAATAACGTAGGATCTCAGCCTCAGTTTTTAGATGTGTAAATTGAAGAGCCTCAAAAATGGAATTTCTGAGGTTCTTTCAAGACCTAAAATTCTGTTTTTATTGGATCCCACACACAATATAAAAAGTGAGATTAAGAATGGCAGCAGAGTAAGTGGATGCTGCACAGACACGCTCCCAGGAACAAACTGGAATTACAACTAAAATACAGGAAAACTTCCTGAATAATCAACATTAGACTCACTGGAGAGAACCCTGATAACCGAGGACTGAAAGTGGATACTGCACAGAGACTGATAGGAGGAGTGGAGGCAGGAAAGGGTTGATGGGCGCCCACAGACAGCAACTGAAGATCTGGAGAGGTATCTCAACTGTGGGGGGTTACCACTGAGAACTCTGGGGTCTAATACCCACCCAGGACCCCACAGCAGAGAGCACCAGAACTGAGAAGGGTACCCACATAACATTTAGCTGTGAAAAGCAGCAGGGTTGCTGCCAGGGAGAAATGGCTGGAAACTCAGGCACACGCTTAAAGGGCCAACGCACAAAATTCCTTGTGGAGCCACCCATCTTGTGCACTGACAAAGGTAGAGCAGAGTGTAATGCAGCTGGGTGAGCAGAAGCCAGGATCGGGGGTTAGAGCTCAGAAGGCAGACAACACCCCGGTTTCCTGTGCTAAGTCATTCCCTCACGCTCTGGAAGTCATCTTTCTCATGCAGACATTTGCTATACAGGTGACCTTGCCTGGGGAAAGACAGTTGATCCACCCTATTGGAAAACACCTTGCCCTACAGTGGAGAGTTGCTTAGGCCCATTAACCCATTGCGGACCAGTAGTTGTATTGCTTGCTTTACCCAGTTGCCAGATAAGTTTCTATTGAATGAGTACAAAAAACGTTTTACATAAATGTTAAAGGCACGCTGTAAAATTAAATACCCATTGCATTTTGAAGTTATTACATGTTCTTACAAGCTAATATCTTTTTAAAGTATGATACTTTGTAAAACACTGTGTAATATGAAGCGAGAATTCTCGTGATCCGTCCGAAATGTGTTAAGAGACTGAGAATAACAGCCTCTAGGCAGAAGCAATTGCCCTACCCTGTTGAAAAAAACTCTTGCCGCACCTGTGGACGATTGCCTGAGGGCAATTCAAGACAAAATTCTATCAGTCTAGACCAGTGATGGCGAACCTATGACACACGTGTCAGCACTGACACGTGCAGCCATTTCTGATGACACGCGGCCACTGAGGCGGATGCATGCCGAGGATGAAACATTTGCGAAATAATGTTTTTTCCTCAAAGTGACACACTATCCGAGTTATGCTCAGTTTATTGGCGAAGTTTGACACACCAAGCTCAAAAGGTTGCCCATCACTGGTCTAGACAGAGCATGCTCCTGAGGCTTTGAATCTTTGCCTGATCTAATTAGTCATAAGCAGTGTTTGACACTGTCCCACACTAGAGAATTATACGTGTAGCAGATCTACCTAATACACAGTCACAAACCCAAACAGGCAGCCAAAATGAGGAGACAATGAAACAACCACCAAATAAAAGAACAAGAGAATTCTCCAGAAGCAGAGATAAATGAAGTGGAGATAAGAAATTTATCTGATACAAAGTTCAGAATAATGATGTTCAAGATGCTCAACAGCATGAGAAAAGATGTAGTAACTATGAAAACAGAAATAAACAATGACATAGCATAAATAAAGAACACATTGGAAGGAATACAAAACAGATAAGGGGAAGCTGAGGATCGAATCAGTGAATTAGAAGACTGTCTTAAAAAAAAATCACTCAGTCGGAGAACCAAAAAGAAAAAAACAATTAAAAAACAGGAGGACAGCTTAAGGGAGCAGTGAGACAATGTGAAACATAATAATATTCGAATAGCATGTGTGCCAGAAGAGTCAGAAAGAGAGAAAGAGATAGAGAACGTGTTTGAAGAAATAATGGCAGAAAACTTCCCTAACCTGGTAAAGGAAAAAGTCACACAAGTCCAGGAGGCACAGAGAACCCCAAAGCAAGAAGAACCCAAACAGGCCCACACCCAGACACATCACAATTAAAATTCCAAAAATTAAAAACAAAGAGAGAATCTTAAAGGCAGCAAGAGAAAAGCAAACTGTTACCTACAAAGGAGCTTCAATAAGGCTGACACCTGATTTCTCATCAGAAACTCTACAGGCCAGAAGGGAATGGCAAGAAATACTCAAGGTAATAGAAAACAAGGATCTCAAACCAAGATTACTATATCCAGCAAAGCTATCATTAAAAATAAGAAGATCAAATAAAGAGCTTCCCAGACCAAAAAAAAAAGGCTAAAGCAGTATATCACCAAGCCAGCATTACAAGAAATGCTAAAGGGACTGCTGTAATGAGAAGAAGAAATAGAGAAACCTAGGCATACAG
The DNA here is from genome assembly GCF_951640355.1 of Cnephaeus nilssonii. Taxonomy (NCBI): domain Eukaryota; kingdom Metazoa; phylum Chordata; class Mammalia; order Chiroptera; family Vespertilionidae; genus Cnephaeus; species Cnephaeus nilssonii. The sequence goes on along the minus strand of NC_137072.1, from coordinate 27,693,604 downwards.
AATTAAAATGGCAACAAATAAGTACCTATCAATAATAACCTTAAATGTAAATAGATTAAATGTTCCAATCAAAAGGCATAGGGTAGCTGAATGGATATAAAAACATGACCCAATTATATGCTGTCTACAAGAAACCTACCTCAAAACAAAAGACATACACAGGATGGGAGTGAAGGGATGGAAAAATTTTTTCCATGCAAATGGAAAAGAAAAAATAATTGGAGTAGCAATACTCACATCAGACAAAATAGACTTCAAACTGAAGGCAATCACAAGAGACAACAAAGGTCACTACATAATACTAAAAGGATCAATTTAACAAGAGGACATAACCCTGGTAAACATATATTCACGCAATATAGGGGCACCTAAATATACAAGAAAAACCTTTAGAGGACCTTAACGGAGAGATCGACAACAATACAGTCATAGTAAGGGACTTTAACACCCCCCTGACTTCACTGGGTAGATCTTCCAGACAAAAACTTAACAAGGGAACAGTGACTCTAAAGGACACACTGGATCAGATGGATTTAATTGACATTTATAGAACAGTTCACCCCAAAGCTGCAGAATATACATTGTTCTCAAGTGCACAAGGATAATTCACAAAGATAGACCACATGTTAGGACACAAAACAAGTCTCTACAAGTTCAAGAAGATTGAAATCACCTAGCCAGTTTGGCTCAGTGGATAGAGTATTGGACTGTGGACTGAAGGGTCCTGGGTTCAATTCTGATCCAGGGCACATGCCCAGGTTGCAGGCTTAAACCCCAGTAGGGGTGTGCAGGAGGCAGCTGATCAATGATCTCTCTCATCATTGATGTTTCTATCTTTCTCTCCCTCTCCATTTCTCTCTGAAATCAATAAAAATATTTTTTTAAAAAAGAAGATTGAAATCATATCAAGCATCTTCTCAGATCACAGTGGACTGAAATTAGAAATTAACTACAGTACTAATACCCCAAAACATTCAAACACATGGAGACTAAATACCATGTTATTAAACAATGAATGGGTTAGCAATAAGAACAAGAAAGAAATAAAAAAATTCCTGGAAACAAATGAAAATGAACACACAACAACCCAAAAATCTCTGGGACACAGCAAAAGCAGTCCCAAGAGGGAAGTTTATAGCACTACCAGCCTACCTCAAAAAAATAAGAAAAATAACAATAAACTAACCCTACAACTTGAAGAACTAGAAAGAGAATAACAAGGAAAGCCCAGAGTAAGTAGAAGGAAGGAAATAATCAAGATTAGAGCTGAAATAAATGACATAGAGACTAAAAAAAAAAAAAAACAATACAAAAAAATCAATGAAACCAAGAGCTGGTTCTTTGAAAAAATAAACAAAATTGATGAACCGTTAGCCAGACTCACCAAGAAACAAAGATAGAGGGCCCAAATAAATAAAATCAGAAACGAAAGTGGAGAAGTAACCATTTGACACCACAGAAATACAAAGGATTGTAAGGAAATATTATGAACTACTATATGCCAACAAGCTGGACAATGTGGATAAAATGGACAAATTCCTAGAAAACTACAATCTCCCAAAACTGAATCAGAAAACCTGAACAGGCCAATAACAACAGATGAAATAGAAGAGGTAATAAAAAAACTCCCAGCAAACAAAAGCCTGGGTTTGTACCGTTTGGGGAGTTTTACCAAACATTCAAAGAAGAACTAACACCTATCCTCCTCAAACTATTCCAAAAAATCCAAGAGGAAGGAACATTTCGAAGCACTTTATATGAGGCCAGAATTACCCTAATTCCACAACCAGATAAACACTACAAAGAAAGAGAATTACAAGCCAATATCCCTGATGAACATAGATACTGAAATCCTCAACAAAATATTAGCAAATCAGATCCAGCAATATATTAAAAAGATCATACGCCATCCATGATCAAGTGGGATTTATTCCAGGGGTGCAAGGTTGGTACAATATTTGCAAATCAATAAACATGATATATCACATAAACAAATGGAAAGAAAAAAAGCAATGACCATATCAATAGATGCAGAAAAAAGCATTTGACAAAATCCAACACTCATTTTTGATAAAAACTCTCAGTAAAGTAGGAATAGAGGGAGCATATCTCAACATGATAAAGGCCATATATGATATACCTACAGTGAACATCATAGTCAATGGGCAAAAACTAAAAAACCATTTCCCTTAAGAACAGGAACAAGACAGGGATGTCCGCTTTCACCACTCTTATTCAACACAGTACTGGAAGTCCTAGCCACAGCGATCAGACAAAAGAAGAAATAAAAGGCATCCAACTTGGGAAGGAAGAAGTAAAACACTCATTATTCACAGATGACATGATATTGTACACAGAAACCCTAAAGCCTCCACCAAAAAGCTACCAGATTTAATAAATGAATTTGGCAATGTAGCAGGATACAAAATCAACATCCAAAAATTGATGACTTTTTTATACCCCAATAATGACTTCTCAGAAAGAGAAACTAAACAAGCAATCCCTTTTACCATTGCAACAAAAAATTTAAAATACTTAGGAATAAACTTAACCAAGGAGGCAAAAGACCTGTATTTGGAAAACTACAGGACATTGGAAAAAAGAGACAGAAGATATAAACAAGTGGAAGAATATACTTTGTTCATGGATTAGTAGAATCAACATCATTAAAATGTCCATTCTACCCAAGGCAATCTACGCAATGCAATCCCTATTAAAATACCAACAGCATATCTCACAGAACCAGAACAAATATTCCAAAAATTTATATGGAACCAAAAAAGACCTCAAATAGCCACAGCAATCTTGAGAAAGAAGAACAAAGTTGGAGGAATCACAATACCAGATTTCAAGTTATACTACAAAGCCACTGTAATCAAAACAGCCTGGTACTGGCACAAGAACAGGCATATAAATCAATGGAACAGAACTAATTGACTCAAGCCATTATGCTCAATTAATTTTTGACAAAGGAGGCAAGAACATACAATGGAGTCAAGACAGTCTCTTCAATACACAGTTTTGGGAAAATTGGACAGATACATGTAAAAAAGTGAAACTAGACCACCAACTTAGACCGTACACAAGAATAAATTCAAAATGGTTATAAAAGACTTAAATATATGTCATGAAACCATAAAAATCCTAGAAGAAACCATAGGCAGCAAAATCTTAGATATCTCTCGTAGCAATATATTTACGGATACAACTCCTAGGGCAAAGAAAACTAAGGAGAAAATAAACAAATGGGATACATCAAAATAAAAAGCTTCTGTACAGCAAAAGAAACCATCAAGAAAACGAAAGGGGAGCCCACTGTATGGGAGAACATATTTGACAATGATACATCTGATAAAGAGTTAATATCCAAAATATATAAGGAACTCTTACAACTTAACAGAAGGAAGACAAACAATCCAATTAAAAAATGGGCAAAGGATCTAAATAGATACACTTCTCCAAAGAGAACATACAATGACCAAGAGACATATAAAAAATGCTCAAAGTCATTGATCATCAGAGAGATGCAAATTAAAACCATGAGGTATCACCTCACACCTATCAGAATGGCTACCATCAACAAATCAACAAATGACAAATGCTGGCGAGGATGTGGAAAAAAGGGAACCCTTGTACACTGCTGGTGGGAATGCAGACTAGTGTAGCCATTATGGAAAACAGTATGAAGTTTCCTCAAAAAATTAAATATGGAACTGCCATTTGACCCAGTGATCCCATTTCTAGCAATATATCCTAAGAAACCCGAAATACCAATCAGAAAGAATGTATGCACCCCTATGTTCATAGCAGCACAATTTACAATAGCTAAGATCTGGAAATAGCCCAAGTCCCCATCAGTAGATTAGTGGATAAAAAAGCCATGGTACATTTATACCATGGAATACTATGCAGCAGTAAAAAAGAAGAATCTTTTACCCTTTGAGACAGCATGGAGGGACTTGAAGAGTATAATGCTAAGTAAAATAAGTCAGTCAAAGAAAGACAAATATCACATGATTTCACTCATATGTGGAATATAAGTAAAAAAATAAACTAATGAACGGAGTGGTTCCAGAGACATGTAAGCATGGAACAGAGTGTGGAATCTCGGATGGAAGGCAGGGGAGGGTGTGTGGGTGGGAGGTAATCAACCAAGGACCTTATATGCGTATATGCATGGCCCATGGACACAGACAATGCAGAGGTGAGGGTCTGGGGCAGGGGGCTGGGACAGGCTGAAGGGCATCAATGGGGGCGGGGAAGAGGACATATGTAATACTTTCAACAATAAAGAATTATTTAAAAATATATAAGTAAATAAAAACACTATAAAAGGCAATTTACTCTGTACCTTTGGATGGCGACAAGCATGGATCTGAGTGCTGCGGTCTGTGGTAAGATGATGAAGAATGTCAGGCATGTTTCGAAACATGTCTAATTTATCCACATGAACCTGAGGAAAATTAGATAAGAAATAATTACATTATTTGGACTGTAATTCCTACAAATAAATTATTCAAGAGTAATTATGCAGGGATAAATCATCCAGTTAGGGAACTCTTCTTTCTTGAAACCTAGTTTTTGGCATTTCAGTGCACATTAGTATTCTGTCAGGATGTCAAAAGGCAAAGGACAAAGGTCATATTCCACCAGTCAGTGTTACCACCTATTGTTGGTGGTAAGAAAAAATTCTGGAGATTCAATTGGTGGATTTCAGTCCTTTGGTCCACTGAGTCATTCAATTAATATCTATTGTACACCTACTATAATATCAAGCTTTATTCTAAATACTAAAAGCCCGATGCATGAAATTCATGCAAGAGTAGGCCTTACTTCCCCCCACTGCCAGCACCGGCATCCCTCTGGCACCCAGGACCCGGCTTCCCTTGCAGCCCCAGCTTCGTCTGGAAGGTAGTCCGGAAGGACGTCTGGTCTAATTAGCATATTACGCTTTTATTATTATAGACTAGAGGCCCGGGGCATGAAATTCGTGCATGGGGGGTCCCTCAGCCCGGCCTGCACCCTCTCCAACCTGGGACCCCTCGGGAGATGTCCGACTGCCAGTTTAGGCTAACTGCCTCTGCCTGCCAGCCTGATTACTCCTACCTTGCCCCCCTGCCAGCCTGATTGCCCCTAACTTGCACCCCTGCTGGCCTGATCACCCCTAACTGCCTCTGCCTCGGCCCCCGTCCTAAGCCACAGTCTGACCTCCCTCTGCAGGAGGTGACCTGGCGGATGCCACTTCGGGCCTGAGCCTGGGCCCTTTGCAGCCACCCATGTATGCCTGAGCCCTGGCCCTTCGCAGCCGCACCTCAGCCCTCGCAGCTGCTGCAGCTTTGTCCGGAAGGACGTCCGGAAGGTTGTCCGGAAGACATCCGCCCTAATTAGCATGTTACCCTTTTGTTAGTATAGATTGGGTATACAGCAGTGAATGCAGCAAATAAAAGCAATAAAAAATCTGCCCTAGCCAGTTTTGCTCTGTGGATAGAGCATTGGCCCTTGGACTAAAGGGTCAGGTTTGATTCTGGTCAAGGGCACGTACGTTGGTTGCAGGCCCAATCTCCGGCCCAGTTGGGGCACGTGTGGGAGGCAACCAATTGATGTGTCTCAATCAATGTTTCTCTCTTTGTCTCTCACCCTCCCTTCCACTCTTTCACTCTCTCTAAATATCAATGGGGGAAAATGTATCCTCGGGTGAGGATTAACAAAACAAAAAAAAGAATCACTCATGAACATAGGCACACAACATACATGGCAGGGGGAAGAGAGCGGGACTAGGAAGCAGAGACACATCCTCCCTTACCACACACCTCTTTACTGGACGAAAACGGGGAGGGCAGAAGCAGAGAAAACAAAAAAACCTTGGTCCCCTTTAGAATTTTAAGGCTAATACATTTTAAAGTACTAAAGCCGATGTATCAGTTTTACCTAAAGCTTCTAGCTAGTTCTTAACATCATCAATAGGTTCTTGGAACTGAGCAAAATGACATATAACAAAACCAATTTTTTACCACAGATTAGCTGATATAAACAAAAGTTAAGTTCCTAAGGCATCTCATTGACATAATGAAACATTGAAAGAAACATTATTCAAGAACCTACTTACCTAAGTTGATATAAAGATTATGAAATGGCACCAAAAAAAGTATTCTCAGTTTGAACAAAACAGAATAACGCCAAATGCTGTGGCAATTAATACCAAGACAGGTATAAAAAGAATCCAAGCATAAACACTTATCCTGTGGCCTATTCCGCTCCCTATCTATCTATTAAGGACTAAGAAGTAACAATGAATTTGCTTTTCTGGCCTCTCCAAAAAGGAGATTTTAAAAAAGGGGGGTTAGGGGGATGATATAGAAACTTTCATCCTCACATAATAAAGAAGCCTGAAAAAATTGCCATAGATCATCGCTGAGGTTCCTTAGTGGAAAGCCTCACTGGTCTCCCTTTTTAAAATCCTGATCTGAAATTGTTTCTATTCCCCCAAAAGAGATTAAGAGAGGACTCCCTGCAGGTTGACTGAGGTTCAGTGAAGGGGTGCTCTCCCCCATCCCCAACCCCTTCTCAGCCCATGGTTTCTTCCTGCAAGGCATGCAGAGCAGGAGCTGCCAGCCTGCCCCATTTCACACACCGCTAAAATTTACAAAACAAATTTGGGGCTGGTAAATAGTTATTACCGGTATATTCTGCCAAGAAAGGACATGAGGGGGAAAATAGTGGATAATACATGTGTGTGTACACACAACCTATTATCACTGTGATTCTGATTTAAAAGGCCATTTTAAGGAGGGGGGGGGCGGGTCAAGAAGAGATTAACCAAAGAAGATACATGCATATAAGCACAGCCCATGGACACAGACAACAGTGCAGTGAAGGCCTGGAGTGGGGCAGAAGCCGGAGGGAGAGGGGCCAAGGGAGGAAACTGGGGGACAGCTGTAATACTCTCACCTGTAACAATAAATTTAAAAAAAACTGCATTTCTCACTTGAGGATTACAACAAGAATTATTTTTGTCTGCAGTATCTTAATTCCATTCAGACACACATTTCTAACAGTTTTTTTAAATTATCGATCATGTCTGTTATAAGATTGAAGTATATTACAACATCTGAATGGTGCTGCTACCCTTCATGGATGCAAAATATTTACTTGACTAGAGGCCCAGTACACGAAATTCGTGCATGGGGGGGGGGTGTCCCTCAGCCCAGCCTGCACCCTCTCCAATCTTCTCCCCTGCCAGCCTGTTTACCCCTAACTGCCCTCCCCTGCAGGCCTGGTCACCCCTAACTGCCCTCCCCTGCAGGCCTGGTCACCCCCAACTGTTCTCCACTGCAGGCCTGGGTCCCCCCCCAACTTCCCTCCTCAGCCGGCCTGGTCACCCCTAACTGCCCTCCCCTGCAGCTTGATCGCCCCCAACTGCCCTTCCTTGCAGGCCTGGTCCCTCTCAACTGTCCTCCCCTGCTGGCCATCTTGTGGTGGCCATCTTGTGTCCACATGGGGGCTGGATCTTTGACCACATGGGGACAGCCAACTTTGTGTGTTGGAGTGATGGTCAATCTGCATATTACTCTTTTATTAGATAGGATGGCCTCACTGAAAGGCTCAGCTTGTTGTAAAAAAAACAAATAAAAGAAAATAGTTATGAAGGGGAAAAAAAGGCAATTTTAAGACCAAAAATCTCAGAATGAATGCAAATCCTTCCTAAAATGGAGAACTGGCAACTTTACACCAATATATTTGGACAGAAGGATTTAAGGAAGGAACAAATTAAGGAAAGAAGAACTTAGGAAGTCAAAGACTTAGGAAGGCAGGAAGGGATGGAAGAATTTTAAAATTTCAAATGCAAAAAAAACTGGATCTTTTTATTTTAGTAAATTACATTGTATATAATCCTTAAGTTCTTTGCACAAGTTAGCTGGGGGGGGGTCTAAGCAAGGTAGAACTTAAATGCCCAAGTAATCCGGCACTTCGTTTATTCAGCACTGTTACCAAAAATCCATCTTGTCTTAGGGGACAAGAGCAGAAGCCACAGGCTCCATGTGGCACAGCAGGAAGGGGCTCCCTGCTCAGCAGCACTCACAACACACACACTGGGTTCTAGGCCCAGAGTCCTGAAAGCCCAGCACTGGACCATCTGGAAGGGAAAGGAAAACTCCCTCCCAGCCTGATCAGATACAGATCCATAGAGACTCAGTGTTCTACTACAGGTTGTTTTAGACATTTTTTTACCATGACCCACAGTAAGAAATATGTTTTCCACAGTAACCCAGTACACATATACGTGTACTATGTCCAATTCCCTCCATAAATGTTCATAAAATAGTAATTACTCAGGCTGCAAGCAATATACCCAAATATACTCTAGTTCAAATTTATTCACAATGCTGGTCATAATCACTAAATTTATTTCATGGGCCATGGACTTTGAAAAAAATACTTTTTCTATGGGACATTTCAGCAAAGGGTGCTTCCCAGCTATTCGGGTCACTGCCAAGTCCTCCCATGTGGACATGAACAAACAAAGATGAAGTTACTTCAGAGGGGCTGCCAACCTGGGCCACACACACATTTTGACAGGCTGTTTCCATCTTTGTTTTCAGTTTTGGTGGGTTGGGCAGGGGAGGAAAGGTGTAGTGGGGAGGATGAAAAGGAGCAGCAGAAAAGAGAGAGCTGCCACCATACCTGGAGTCCAAATTCTTCACTGAGGTTGGTGAACAGATACTCATACCCGTACGCTGCTTTGCAGTTCAGCCACACGACATGGTATGGACTCCGAGTGATCCAGCTCCGAACCAGCTCCAAAATTCCACTCAGACACTCTCCCTGGCAGGATGTTTTATTAAAAGGCATTTAACAATTTTAAGAATATCACTTACCCAGTGAAATAAGCCATTCAGAGAAAAACAAGTACCACATGATTTCACTTCTATGTGGAATCTAATGAAAAAAATAAACTAACGAAGTGGAGACAAACTCATGGTTACAGAGAACAGACAGACAGCTGTCAGAGGAGCAGGGGTTGGGAGCTGGGCGAGAAGAGTGAAGAGATTAAGCAAAGAAAAAAAAAGACTCATGAACACAGACAAAAGTATGGTTATTGAATGGGGGGAGGTACAAGAGGGTAAAGAGGGGTTACATGGTGATGGAAGGAGACTTGACTTGGGGTGGTAAACACACAATACAATATACAGATAATGTATTGTAGAACTGTATACCCAAATCATGTACAATTTTATTAACCAATGTTAGCCCAATAAATTCAACAAATAAATAAATAAATCTGAGATTATTAAAGTATTAAAAAAAGAATATCACACTTATACTTTCTTTCCATTCCCAGCATTCCACAAATATTAATGCCAGTGGGGACAATTAGGACCTGATTTGTTATCCCACAAACTTTCTGCTAGAAATATGCCATGCCCAGGTTCTCACCCCACTTCTCCAGAGAGACTTACTCGACTAGGAATTTGATAAAATTTGGGATCGCAGAAAGTAGTATCTAAGTACACACTTTGGATGTCTTTCACCCTGGGGGGGGAAAAAAAACTGATGTTAAGCTAATGTGAAATAAGCATCTAGAAAGTTTAAACCCTCAATTATTTTATAGGATGTTCCATTCAATTTGGAGTATTTTGTTAAAACAACTTTGCTGAGAAGTGATTTCCATACAATAAAATATACAGATTTTGCACATATGGGTGATATGATTCAGTGAACCTAGACAAATTCACTTATCTACTACGCCAATCAACACACAGAATGTTGTTGAAGAAAAATGTTTCAAGAATAAAAATTAGCTTTACTATTACAATCAAGTTTGATTTCTAAGAGAAGCAAAGGCTTGTATTTGGGGAAAACGGGGCAATAAAACTTTTTCAATGGGGCAGCCTTCCACAAAGCCCAGTACCTGCCCCCACAATGCAGAAGCTCCATTCTGGCAGCTTCTCCTTTGGCCAATCTGAAGTCTCCTGTGTACAAGACAGTTCCATTATCACCCTGAAATAAAAACCTGTAAAGGAAATATATATTAGTGACTTCTCAGTCTCATACAAAACCCTAATAAAGCAAATACTAATTCCACAGCAAATGTTTCCTGCCAAACACAGCCACTATGACCTAGTATTAATGGAATTTTAATAAGCTCTAAACCACACCAGGCACTCAGCTGCCACATGTTCCATGGGGTAGAAAAAAATGGCACATGAAAAGTCCATTGAGTTTGCAATAGATGTCCCCAGAAATATGTCAGCACTCTCAACTATATTATATGTAGTTGAGATCATTCCTTTTCATGGAGAGAAAAATCCATGTGATAGGAAAATGTAAAACCAATAATGGAGAAATAGCTAGTGAAGACTTCCATGATAAAGAAACACACGTTTCAAACTTGATATTCACCTCAGTCCCCCAAGTTCAATTTGGAAACAAAGATTAAAGAAAGTGCCATAAAAATAATCAAATCTCCCTATACATATTAGTTGCTAGACCTTAAAAACGTATTTCTACAAATATTAGACAATTCTACATATAATAAAATGACTAAATAGATGAGTTCCCTTACATAACTGATCCTGGGCAATGACCAGCTGGTAAGAGAGTCACAACAATCTCTTCCTTCTAAAAAGAAAAATAAAGAAAAAATAATAAGTTATCATTAGGACCCAGCTAAATAAATCCCTCCTTAGTAGAACATATTCAAGTACTTCTCAAGAATGTGCCTTTTCTCCTCATTTCCTCTCTCTCTCCAAACTCTGAAAACAAGTGGAATCCTTGCCACAAAATAGTTAAACGTTGAGTTACAATATGATGCAGCAAATGAACACTCGTGTACATACACAAGAGAAATGAACACTTAGGTCCACACAGAAACCTGGACATGAATGTTCAAAGCAGCATTATTCATACTAGCCAAAGAGAAGAAACAGTCCACAGGTCTAGCAGATGATGAATGAATAAACAAAATGTGGTCTATCCATACAATGAGATAGTATCTGGCCATAAAAAGAAATGAAATACTGATATATACTACAACATGAATAAAACTTGAAAGCATTAGGTAAAGTGAAAGAAGTCACATTTGTCTAATGCAATTTATATGAAATTTCCAGAATAGGCAATCTATAGAGACTTCAAGTAAAATAGTGGTTGCCAGGGGCAGAGGGGAGGAAGGATTAGGGAGTAACTGCTAATGGGTACAGGGTTTCTTTTTGAGCGATGAAAATATTCTAAATTGATTATGGTGATGGATATATGTCTGTAAATATACTAAAAACCATTGAAATGTACACCTTAAGTGGGGTGAATTGTAAGGTATGTGAATTATATGTCATAAAGCTGTTATTTATAAATAAATAAATAAATAAATAAATAAATAAATAAATAAATAAATAAAGCAAGCTTGGTGTAGCCTGGTCCCAAGTCACCATACTGCACACCATCCTGTTGGGGCTGAGCCTGATGGGCAATACTGCCTCTCAGTCCTCAGGGCAGAGTAGGGACGGAGTAGGGGACGGAGTGGGCAGAGCTCTGGACACACCAGCTTCTCCCATAAGTCTAACTTCATTCATTCCGAAGGCCCCTTTAAAACAGGGTCTCCTACTGGTTAGAGCTGCAAACACAACACACACAAGCCACAGAGCACGAAAAGAAACATAAAGGGCCCGAGTGGGACAGAAGAGTCTGCTCAACGAGAGCTATCTGCTGCCTAGGGCCCAATTTTAAGAAAGCCTTTCACCAACATATGTCACAAGGTAGCAAGGCAATGAGATTAAGTCTCCAAAACATGTCAGCTAACTGATTTCAGGCTGGCACCGAGAAAGGTTCAGGCCATCCTTTTAACCCACCCTAATCTGGCCGTGCAGTCCTCCCTCAACAATGATTTGATGAAGAGTACTTCAAATGCCTGATCCTCTCCAAAGAGGAAATGTGAAAAGTCAGGGCCTGTCTGATCACAGTCTCACAACAAAGGACACCCCTCAGAGTTCACCATGGCAACAAAGCAGGTTATAATCAGACTGTGGAACAAATATTCACTAGATTTGCCAAAAATTAGGAAAATACCTCCTAGCTCTAGGTATAATTTGAGATAAAAACAGCAAATAAGCCCAGGCAGTGTGGCTCAGTGATTGAACGACAACCTATGAACCACGAGGTCATGGTTCAATTCCCGATCAGGGCACATGCCCGGGTTGCAGGCTCGATCCCCAGTGTGGGGTGTGCAGGAGGCAGCTAATCAATGACTCTCTCTCATCATGGATGTTTCTATCTCTCTCTCCCGCTCCCTTCCTCTCTAAAGTCAATAAAAATATATTTTTAAAAGAAACAGCAAATAAAAGGTAGGTCCACAGTCCTATTTATTATTAAAATAATACACTCACAAGACAAAAGCACCTGCTTCTAAATTTAAGGACAAAAAATAAATAGATCCACCTGGACCAAGTTTTTTTCTTGAATAGAAAAATGATTCAGGGGTCGGGGGAAGAAAAGAGAAAAAGATGAAAAAGAAAATGCAATGATTCAGGGGAAAAATCATACATAAATTTGCTGCAAAAATATTAAGCACCATTTTATATCCTGAACATTTATAATAAGCATATTAAATGTGACAACGACATCTCATAGTAATATCAACAACTGGCATTCCCATCATTAACATGTAATATTAGAAAGGACCCGTTCTGACAGAAGTTATATCCAGCCCTTGGGAAGTAAAAAATAAGTATGTTATATATGGTGTATTTTCCCACAACTCACTCAATTACTATAATTTTTATTTATGGTTAAATGAACATTCAAAATCAAGACGAAAGGTAAATAATCATTTTAGCACTAAGTATTAATTTTCAAAAACATGACATTTAATATTTAGTTACCTCGCCTGATGCTTCATCGACTAAGGATATCTGGGTAGGAGTTTCAATTTCAATTGATATCTATTAAAATAAAATAAGAGGTCATGTATACATCATATTATATATTTCCACAGTTTTTCATTGCTTTATAGGCCTTTGCCATCTCAAACATAGAAAGAGGACTAAGAGAAGAAGTTATAGGCTCTCTATAACATTCACTAAAATAAATATTTTAAACAGCCTGAAAATATGATAAAGCTAAAATAATACCTTTCTTGAGCTTAATGTGGTAACATATATTAAGTGCCTTATAAACTCATATCTCCTTTGACAGCAATTGTATTTCCACGAATTCAATCTTCTTCCCTTCACCTCCCCATCTCTTGAACCTGAATTTTTGTAAAACACACAGTTATGTGTTCTATGTGTTTAGGTTTTGTGCCACAGAACAGTGTGAATCCATTCCTGATATGTTGGCCTAATTCACATATCTGAGCTGCTACAGAGTGCTCCAAGGTATACTTGCACATTTTACCAAAACAATAGCTGACACAGAGAGGCATTCAATAAGTAGATGATGAATGAATGAACATAATTATTCACCTTTTTATGTTTACACTAGAGGCCCAGAGCACAAAATTCATGCACGGGGGTGGGGGGTCCCCTCAGCCCAGCCCACACCCTCTCCAATCTGGGACCCTTCGAGGGATGTCCGACTGCCGGTTTAGGCCCGATCCCTAAACCAGCAGTCAGACATCCCTCTCACAATCCTGGACCACTAGCAACTAACTGCTCACCTGCCTGACTGCCTGGTTGCCCCTTACTGCCCCCCCCCCCCCGCCAGCCTGGTTGCCCCTAACTGCCCCCCTGCTGGCCTGGTCGCCTCCAACTGCCCCCCCCTGCTGGCCTGGTTGCCCCTCACTGCACCCCCTGCCAACCTGGTCACCCTAACTTCCCCCCCTGCCAGCCTGGTCGCCCCCAACTTCCCCCCACCTGGTCACCCCTAACTGCCACTCCCCCCCGCCAGTCTGGTCGCCCCTTACTGCCCTCCCTGCCAGCCTGGTCACCCCAACTGCCCCTCCACTAACCCCCCCACACACACACCAGCCTGGTTGCCCCCAACTGCCCCCCCCACTGGCCTGGTCGTCCCTCACTGCCCCCCCCCCCCCCCCCCGCCGGCCCAGTCATCCCACACAGCCTGCTGTTCGGTCATCTGGTCGTTTAGGTCGTCACGGCCCCTGGCTTTTTATATATTAGGATATGCAATGGCCTTACCCTCCCATGTACTATTATTATCTAATAGAGGCCCAGTGCATGAAATTCATGCACTTGTAGGGTACCTAGTGGCTGCCAGCTGCCGGCCGGGTTTTCCCTCCCTTCCCCCAGCCGCCTGCCAGCGCTGGGGCCTCCCTCCTTTCCCCCTGCTGGCCCACCCTCTGGTCAAACTCCTGGAAGAACTCTGGCAGAACGGGCAATTTGCATACTACACTTTTATTATATAGGATTTTGGCAGCAGGGTTGAGTGGCTTATCTTTTTATTATCTCCTACAACAATTCATCTAGTACAGGGATTATTTGTTCTCTAATATTTGGCAAATGCACCTATAAAATTATCTGGGCCTGGGGCTTTATTTAAGAAATCTTTAAAAATTGTTTTAATTTCTTAGATGGTTACTGATTTATTCAAGTTTTCCATTTTTCTTGCCTCGATTTTGTATTTTCCTACTTTTCCAGATATCTATCCACTTTGTCTAAATTATCAAATACCTTATAGCAACTATCAAAAAATGAATTGCTGTTATTAATTTCCTTTTATCATTCTGTATTTTTATATGCATCTTTTTTGTTGTTGCAAATCCTCTCCCAAGGATATTTTTCCCATTGTTTTTCAGAGAGAGTGTGGAGGGGGAAATTGAAAGCTGTCAGAAGTCCAACAACAAACAGATTACAAACTTGTTCAGACTTATCTGCCAGTTCCCATAATTACTTAGGGTTTAACCCACATAATGAGCCCTAATTCTATTCACTTACTGTGGTTCTTTTTCTCTAATCAAGTATGGAGGATCAGTTATTACTTTATCTGGTTTGATGTTACCTTGTCAATTGCATGTATCTTCATATCTTCTTGATCCATTGTTCCTTTTAATAGTATATAACATCCTCTTTGAAACTTAGAAATTTTTTTTTTTTGCTTTCAATTCTACTTGGTATGATATAAAAATTGCCACTCTAGCATTTTTAGAGTCTAATTGTTTACTACAAGTTTTCCCTTTTTATTCCCAGTTTAACCTGCATTTATCCTTTTTGTTTTAACTATATCTCTTGTAGACTAAGGCTAGTGGCTCTTTCTTAATTTTTAACCTCAACTGAGAATTTGTCTTTTGATCAATAACTAAGTTAAATCCATTGATATTTATAGTAATTACTGTTATAACAAAACTTTTCCTGGCATCTTCACATTTTCTAAGTAGCATACTTCTGTTTTTCTCCCCATTACTGTATCTCCCTTCCATTAATTAGATCCATTTTATTCTGCCAGATTCAAAATTACTCATTCTATTTTTATTCTGGTTCTTAACCATTTCTTATTATAACCCATAAGTTTTATTTATTTTTCCTAAACTATCCCATGGTCTAAATAAATGATTTATTAATTATGTTAATGACCATTTTACACTTTAGAGTACTAAAATGCAACATAGCCAGAGATTCAAAGAGATAAAACTAAGAACCAAGATTAAACTATTGAGGGACAAGAAAAGCAAACTCAAATATAAAATGTTGCCCTCTTTTAAACTTAATTATAAAGGCTAAATATCAATATTATAATGAACGTAGTGTGCAAGGAATTGGGCTTTGAATAATTCCAATGTTTTGTTCAATCTACCTCAAAAAGTATTTCCCAGTAAAAAAAAGTGGCATCATTCAAAAAATAAAACTTACAATTCTTTTCTCCCAAAACCTGTATTTCGGGCTAGTTAACAACAACTCTTTAGTAACAGGAGAACAGTATAAGTAAACCTTCAAGCTGAAAGAGAAAGGAAAAAAAAAAGCTACTTCAGTAGGATCCAAAATGAGACATTTTGGTGACTAGAAAATACATTTCATCATATATCAGTTCATCTCGAATAATACAAAATGTGAGCTGGCACACGAAGTGTTAGTGTAGTTCCCAACGTGCCAACACCCCAGTAACTATCTCAGTCCCATCGAGAGTGTAAAGGGATGGGGAAGAAGCAGAAAGAAAAAAACAGTGTCCTCTGATCTCCTTAAAAGGTTGGCCCTCACCAATGTTATGTTAAAGATGCATTATTGTACATGATCGGGTGTGTCTAGAAAGATACCACCAAATGGGAAATGGAAAGGGGGTGTGGTGGGAGGGACAGAAGACTTCTGAATTTTGCTTCATATACGTCTATTCTGTTTTGTTTGAGGGTTTTTTTGTTTGTTTGGTTTTTAAGTGAGCAGAGGTCAATTTCATGATAAATTTTAAAAATTCAACAATATAACTTAAAGGTTAGGAAAATAATCTGTGGCAGACTGTATTTTCTAAAGATGCCCACACTAATATATAGCCCCATCCATACAGTCTTCTTACAAAATGGACATGAAAGCCTAACCCGTTTGGCTCAGTGGATAGAGGGTCGGCCTGTGGACTGAAAGGTCCCAGGTTCGATTCCAGTCAAGGGCATGTACCTTGGTTGTGGGCACATTCCCAGTAGGGGGTGTGCAGGAGGCAGCTGATAGATGTTTCGCTCTCATCGATGTTTCTAACTCTCTATCCCTCTCCCTTCCTCTCTGTAAAAAATCAATAATATATATATTTTTAAATGGACATGAAATTTCCTCCAATGACAGGAGGTCTTTATATTAATCTCTCCCTGAACCTGGGTAGGACTTTGTAACTGTCTTAAGCAACAGAACATGATGGAAGTAATATTGCAGGACTTTTGAGGATAGATCTTTGGGCGATATAGCTGCCTGTTACTCTCTCCTGGGACATACACTTTTTTTTTTTTTAGTTTCCATTTAAGAAGCACTGGCCAAAATGGCTCAGTTGGTGGGAGTGTCACCCTGTACACGGAAAGGTGGCAGGTTCGATTCCCAGTCAGGGCACATACACAGGCTGAAGGTTCAAGCCCCCATTGGGGTGCATAGGAGAGGCAACCAATAGAGGTTTCTCTCACACATCAATGTTTGTCTCTCTCTTTCCCTTCCTTCCCCTCTCTCTAAAAATCAATAAACATGTCCTTGAGTGAGCATTAAAAAAAAAAAAAAAGAGCCTGGCCGGTTTGGCTCAGTGGATAGAGCGTCAGCCTGAGGACTCAAGGGTCCCGGGTTTTAACTATATCTGATTCCAGTCAAGGGCATATACCTTGGTTGCGGGCACATACCCAGTAGGGAGTATGCAGGAGGCAGCTGATCGATATTTCTCTCTCATCGTTGTTTCTAACTCTCTATCTGTCTCCCTTCCTCTCTGTAAAAAATCAATAAAATATATTTTTTTTAAAAAAGGAGGAGGAGAAAGAGGAAGAAGAGAAAGAAGAGGAAGGAGGAAGAGGGGAAGGAGGAGGAGGAGGGCAAGGAGGAGGAAAGGAAGGAGGAGGGGAAGGGAAGGGGAAGAGAGAAGAGGAGAAAAGGGAGGGGGAGGAGACGGAGGGGGAGGAGGAGAAAAAGAAAGGGGGAGGAGGAGAAGGAGGAGCTGGAGGAGGAAGAGGAGGAGGAGGAGGAGGAGGAAGAGGAGGAGTCTTCGTTGTCGTACAGCTATCATGAAACACCATGTTGAAGAGATTTTTTTTGGACATAGGAATGCCCAAGAAGCCCCAGGCATTTGAGTCTTCTCAGCCCAGGTGTCACATATGGAAAGAATAAGCCTTCAGGTCAGCCCCTAGATGATGCCCCAGTCAGGCAGAAAACCAGCCATCCTCACTGTGCACCATGAATTCCTAACCCACAGAAACTGAGAGAATGCATTATTAGTTGTTTTAAGTAACTATGTTTTAGGGTAATTTGTTATGCAGCAATAGTTAACTAATACACAGGTTCTAAAATCAGACAGACCTGGTTGAAATCCTGGTCCTGCCACCTACTGGCTGTGTGACCTTGGGCAACTAATTTAACCTCTCTGGTTCCTCAATTTCCTCATCTGTAAAATAGAAATAATATCTATAGTAATAATAACAATAAAAATATCTAAATAGTAGGAGTATCTATTCAAAAGGTTATCAAAAGGCTCTAATGAGGATGTCTGCCCCAAAAAGACAGGGATTTTCAAATGGTTGCTCACTATTGTGTCCTCAACATCCAGCACAGTGCCCGACTCATCACCGGCACTCAAAGAAACTGATGAACTAATAAACATGCAGTGCCTTGAATATATATAAATATTCAATAAATATAACATTCATTATCAAGAACACAGACTATCAATATCCCTTAGCAGATAGCACTTAGCCTGACATCCACTGGTTGGTTCAAAAGTCAAAAAGTCAACGGGGCCCTTCCCAAATAGGCATCTTGGGAATCTGGAATTTAGATTTAGATAATGGCTGATGAAAAGAATACAATAGTTCAGCTTTAAGAAAAAAATCCAACAATATTATATGATTCTTTATAGTGGGACAACCACTTACACATACACTCTCTTATAAAAATGAAAATGAACAGATTGCTGCTGTACCCAAAAGCAAGAGAAACTATGCAGGGAGTGGCAAGAAATATTCAAAGTGATGAATAGCAAGAACCTACAACCAAGATTACTCTACCCAGCAAAGCTATCATTCAGAATTGAAGGTCAGATAAAGAGCTTCACAGATAAGAAAAAGCTAAAGGAGTTCATCACCACCAAACCAGGATTATATGAAATGCTGAAGGGTATTCTTTAAGAAGAGGAAGAAGAAGAAAAAGGTAAAGATAAAGATTATGAACAACAAAGTGACAACAAATAGGTATCTATCAACAAGTGAATCTAAAAATCAAGTGAATAAAAAAATCTGATGAACAGAATGGACTGATGAATATAATAGAATCAGGGGCATAGAAAGGGAGTGGACTGACAATTCTTGGGGGGAAGAAGGTGTGGGTGGTGCGGGAAGAGACTGGACAAAAATTGTACACCGATGGACGAGGACAGTGGACGGGTAAGAGCAGGGGGTAGGGTGTGAACCTGGTGGGGGGGAACAATGGGGGGAAAAAAGAGGAACAACTATAATAATCTGAACAATAAAGATTTATTTTTTAAAAAAACAACAAAACTGAGGTGACCTTAGGGAGAAGGCACTGACTAGGAGGAGGTACGGGGATACTGGTTCTGCTCTATTTCTTGATTTGGGTGGAAGCTTCACTTGTAAAAGTTCTTCAGATTGTACCCTTTTAATGTATGTACTCTTCAGTAGAGATTTTATGGCTCAATTAAAATGGTTAAAGATATATACATACACAAATAAGTAGCAAAAAAATTTACCTGCACTCCAACCTTCTTTTCAGGGCAGGGGCTCTTAATCCTTTCATATGATCTAAAAACAAAAAAAATCATAAACACATTACATTTTCAAAGGCTTACTTAGCCCAAGGAAACTCAGTTGTCTGCTCTTTTTTACTTCCTTTTAAGAGAAAACACATGACAGGTTCACTTTTATCAGAGAATTGATTCATATAGGCTATTGACTCTTTCTTCTGCAGGTGAAGAATCGATCTGAAAATAAGACAGGAACCACTAAAAGTTGACCATCTCTTCCTCTGAGCCATCAGAAGCCATTTAAAAGAAGAATGGTTCCCTGAATCTTAGGGCAGAGTATAAATCACTCCGAACAGCCACAGAAAAAGAGTGATCAGGGTCTCATTCAGAACTGCTTCCAGCAACTTCTTTTACCCCCTTCTTTCATTTCAATCCAATCACCCTTCAGTCCTTGCTCTCTGTGACCCATTCAATTTATCACTTAAGTTAGTCCATCTTGAAATTCAAGCTTGCTTCCACGGAATTCTCTAGGAAATCCTTCAGGCTTAGCCCAGAATAAGAAGAGTTTGTGTTATCCTCGAGCCTACTGTGACTGCTGGGTTGAAAAGTGGGATATTTCTATCTACACAGGCTTGTTCCACAGTCTTCCAAATTAACAAGACACAGAAAGATGACATTTAAACACAGGTAATATTTACACGAAATAGCACATTAAATATAGCAGTGATGGGCAACCTTTTGAGCTTGGTGTGTCAAACTTCGCCAAAAAACTGAGCATAACTTGGGTAGTGTGTCACTTTGAGGAAAAAACATTATTTCGTGATATTTATAGTTTAAATAACATAAATGTATAATTGTTATATATAATTGTATTTAATAAACCAAAAACTAAATATTTAGTGCTGACACGCGTGTCATAGGTTCGCCATCACTGAAATATAGAGTGCATTCTAATACACTCTGACCTTGAGCATGCAAAGGGCCTCGATAACAATGACCAAATACTTCTAAATTGTTTAGTTAGATCAAACAAATTCTAATTATCCTAATTACCACCTATACACGTGACTTGGTTTATATGTGGCGATCCTTGACTCCAGTGAACACAAGGCAGTCACCACACCTCACGTGGCAGGCCTTCGCTAGACAGATGCCTCCAAAGGACAATCCACCTGCAGGTGAATCTTCTCAGATCACTTGGAAGGTGAATCTTCTCAGATCACTCCTGGCACAGGTGTTTAGGGCCAAAAGGTGCACCGGAGGGCAGGAATCTCAGTAATTGGGGTTTCCAGAGAGTTTATGTCATGGCAAAAAGGAGGCAGATTCAGAACTCTGCTCCTGCTCTGGAACTAAGTCAGTAGGCAGCACTCTAGAGCTGTTTAAGCAAGACCCCCACCCACTCTCCAGGTCCCTTCCTGACTAGTGGCCAGCAGAGCCAGAGTGAATTTGCTTTGTGCTGTTAGAAGTGCACCCAGAGACTCCATTCTGGGGCCTTTTCTTTCTTCCTTGACCAGAATAAATCATCATAAGTTGTCCCCTGAAGGGGTCCTCCCCAGCACTGGGTGACTATCTCAGGCCATGGGTCCCCTCTCTTCCTCCAGGCCTCACTGATGGTTCGTAAAGTCTACCCCACTCCAAGCACAGCACTGGGTTCCAGATGTTCCATAAACTAGCATCAAGCGGATCCATGGCCTACCCCAAATTGTATCAAAATGTGATATTAACATGTTTATGTGCAACTTTTCTAGCAAAGTAGTTCATAGATTTTACCAGATATTATGTATTCGTCTGCCAAATTAACAGACACAGAAAGATGACATTTAAACACAGGTAACATTTGCACCAAAGGGTGGTTGTTTAGACCCCAGGCTGTGGTATTCTGTTATGACAGCCCTGGCTTTGTGCTGTTAGAAGTGCACCCTGACTCCTTTCTGGGGCCTTTTCTTTCTTCCTTGACCAGAATAAATCATAAGTTGTCCCCAGAGGGGTTCTCCCCAACAGTGGGTGACTAGCCCTGGCTGTCATAACAGAATACAATAGACTGGGGGTTTAAACAACAGAAATTTATTTGTCTGAGTTCTAGAGGCTGAAGTCCAAGGTTGGATTCTAATAAGACCTCTCTTCCTGGCTTGCAGACCTTCTTGTTGTCTGCTCACAGGACTTTTCCTAGGGGTAGGGGAGTGTGGGAGTGTGGGAGTGTGGGAGTGTGTGTGTGTGTGTGTGTGTGTGTGTGTGTGTGTAGAGGGATTTCTTCCTCTTCAAATTAGGACCCCACCCTTAGGACCCCATTTAACCTTATTACTTCCTAAATGCCCTATCTCCAAATACAATCACATTGGGGTTAAAGGCTTCAACATATGAATTGGGGGAGGGGGATCCACAGAACATCCAAAAACGTCTCTGTCCCAAAACGGTTATAAACCACCAGGAGTCAACATAGGAAAACACCAAAAGCAGAAGTTGAGTGCTTGCCCTTGATGAGTTTACACCCCTGGTTGAGTAAACAGACCCACTCATAATTCGAGAACAGGGAACATTATAAATTTCTCGAGAAGCAATTTCTGGCTTCAACATACAAACTAAGATGATTTCACAAATTCTTTTAGATGAATTCTTTCTCCAAACTCATTGCTCCTAAACCCGAAGGCAACCCCCTTTGCCATACTTTAATCACAGCTAACACATTCAAAAACTGCAGTGAGACTTAACACAAAAGGTAAAAAACAGGGGCATCTGCATCCAGCAGCAGATTCTCAATGAAAAAAAAAAAAAGACCCCCAAAAAGTTATTCTCAAGAATAAGGAGAAAGACCCTTAAAGAGGCTCGCAGGGCTATTTAGCAAATGGAAGAGGAGCTTCAGATTTTCCTCATTAAAGATAGATAATTGGTGGCTTTGAGCAAGAAAGAAGTGTTTCCCCAAAGCAGTTAATGTCAACAATTTACACCAGATTAAAGTGATTGATTCCACACATAAGACAAGTTGGTCTTCACACCAATCATTGAGGAAGGACAATGCTCAATATCTGTAATTTACCTTAAAATTACACCGTATGATATGCATGTGTATCTGTTTGTTATGCTCTAATTCAATCTTCAAGAGTGGATGGGATATCCTTCTCAAGCTACTCTGGAAGCCCACCCTCCTACCAGCAGCTACTAGAGTGCTGTAGCTTATCTTCACCTCTCATCGGCGCCAAAGGCTGTGCTAGTTAGCATAATGAATGTTAAAAACTGTTTTCCTTGGTGAAGTTAGTGACTCGTTAATCAGCATAACAGATACTAAAGACGGACAATGGCTGTGAAATTAGCGGTATGCCATCTCTGGAGATTGGCTAAATGTTTTAGGGACACTCTGCCCTGCCTGGAGCACCTAGTCTGGAGGCCATATCTTTAGGGGTGGAAGCTTCAGGCTTCATCCCTAACCGCATCCAGCTGTGAAATCTTAGCATTCTGGTTGCCTGACCGGGCCATCTACAAGGTAAATGAAAATGAACCTTTTCTATTGGATGTGAACAAATTATCTAAGACAGGGGGTGGGTTTTTTTTTTTGGGGGGGGGGGGGGGGGAAGGGACGGGGGGAATGGCTTGCAGTTGGCGAGTTTGCTGACGGATGCTTGATTTCAGAGAGAGTGTGCCTACCTGTTAATGTTTGGGGAGTGTGGCAGAATTCCATCACATTCTCCTTCATAACACAGTAGCGAGGATGTGTGAGAAGTAAGTAATCCTCGCCTACCTCTGCCTATTGGCCGCTAGGAGCGCCTCCAGAACGTAATAGTTGTGCCTGATCAAACTGCCTGGGTTCGGTGCGCAGCTGGCACTGGTACAGATGAGGAAATAAGCCTCAGAGACTGGAGAGCCAGACTGGGACAAGGTGCAGTTGCTAGTCTCCCTCCTGGCCCGCCAGAGCCCGCAGTCCCTCGCTCCAGGCCCCGGACCCCCGACCTCCCTCCTCTCCAGCCCCCGGAGGGGAGGGGCCCGAACCCGCGCAGCCCGGGTCCCCAGGGAGTGGGCGGCACGCCGCGCTCACTCACCCTTGTGGCAGTGCGACAGGAAGTAGGCGCGGGCCCTCAGATTCTCCCTGTCGAAGCGATCTATGGAGATGTTTGGGTACTCGGCCATCTGTCCCTGGAAGGAACTCATAGCGCCAGCCAACCCCGGAGCATTAGCTCCGCCAGGAAGCCCGCCGCGGAGGTCGAGGAATGCCGGGCCGCGCCGCCACTTCCGGGAAGCTGCTTCCGCCTCACCATTGGCCAGCTGGGCTCAGCCTCGCCCAATCATAGGAGCCCTGCGAAGGGGGGGCGGTGCCTAGGAGCGTTTCCGCGGGTCCGGAACCTGAGGATTTAAATGTCAGCAGTGCGTTGCGCTCCTGCGAGGCCGCTGCAGAGCCTAGGGCTGGGGCGGCTGGGTTAGACCGAGGGTGTAGCTAGGCGTGTGGCTTCTGCCGGAAACCATTGACACAGCACGATGTAGTTTTGGTGAAGCGTTGTCGGTGCCTATGCAGGGAGACTAGCGCGAAGAGAAAGAGCACTGTAGCAGGCGGCTCCACCCAATGATGCAAAGGGTGGATGCATGGGGTGGTGTGGGGGGGCGGGGGGGGGGGGCGGGGGGGATGCAGAGCTTCTCTTGAAATCAGACTGTGTTCCTCTTCCTGCTTACCCACTGACAGCCTGAAACCGAGCTCAGTTTCCCTTCTTCTCTTCCCAGCATCAATGAAATAACCATGAGGATGGTATGAGAAAAAAACTGTATCTGACTCATGGTAGATTCAATAACTATTAATTCCCGCTTCCATTTATAACTCCAAACTGAGTAAATAAATACACGATCTCTGAGGATCACAACTCAGATGCATGTTCCTAGGGCAGATAGTAAAGATCCCAAGGATAGATTAGCTGCCAACCTCCCTCCCCTCTCCACCGCCCTTCTTATTTTTTGAAAGTTGTATTGTTGCAGAAGACCAGAGAAAAACCAAGCAACACTTTTAGAGAAAAGGAGTTACACTGTTTATTTACGCTGGCGGAGTCAGTGGAATAACTTCCCAAATCTGAGTAAAGTAACCTGCAGAGGGCTTCTCTTTTATATCTTTCTGGTGTCTTTGTCCCTCAAATATAGTTTATGCTTCCGGTCCTTTTCGCGGGGTTTGCAAGAAGACCACAGGTGTTGGGGGTCTCCAGGCCATATCTAATGGTCTGGCCTGGTGCCAGCACTAATAACACCCCCTCCCCGGGGCTGTGCACTGTTCACACTTTATGGCCTCTGTGAAATGTGAGCATTTAGATAACAGGTTCTGCAAGACCAGTTTCTGGGAAAGAGGCAGTGACTTACTTATAGGTTATCAAGAATGTACACTGGGCTTGCTGGCACAGATTCAGATTGCTAGCCCCCCAAATATCAGGGTTACATTGGAATTAGCCTTTTTAGCCTTCTCAGTATAAAAGAAAAAGAAATGGTAAGGTGAGGGGGGGTGGTTTGGAAATTTTTAAGCTTCAAAACCACTTTATAAAAAGATTTGTTAAAGTATTGATTCACCAAATTGTCACAACAGCATGTATGTGCCCTTCCCAGCATATCTCACACACCACAATACTAATAATCACAACTCAAACACTTTAGACGCTCTGTTCATAGCACAGTGACAAGCCTTGCAGTGATTATATAGGTAACTAAGATGTGCCTTCAAGTAGTTACCAATCTATTTAGAGACAACAAGTTTGCAGAACATGCTAAAGGAATGTTTCCACAGAGACAAAAAATGATATAGAAATAAATCCAGGAACAATTGAATTCTAACCAGGGGAATCAGGAATCAAAATGCCACCCTCAGAGACTATCAACATGTTCCTGAAGCCATGCTACCCAGAGCTCTATTTAAATACAGATTCTCATTAAATGGTGTTTTGTTTTGTTTTTAAGGAGGAGATGGTGAAGGCGGAGAGAAAGAAGAAGAAAAAGAATGGTGGTGGTGATAAAGAGGTATAGACACCATAATCACTAATTTGACTAAAGCACTCTGCTAGTATACTATCACCAACACCTTTGATTCAGTATAAGATGGTTTGTCTTAAATAAAAGAGGGCTATCCCTTTGGCTAGGTTGTCTACACCTAAATACAAATTCTGCAGTGAGCCTGGTAGCTGGAGACTCTAGTGTGTCTACCTCTGACAGAATTTGGAGCTCCTGGCAAGGCAGGTGAAGAAAATGCTCATATTCTTATTTGTCCACTTGATACTGAACTCAGGTTTGGCTGCCCACCACTTCAAAAGCCAATACTTGAGAGACGGGTGCTGGTGCAAGGTAAGACAGTTTATTCCAGTGCCATCAGCCTGAGAAGATAGTGGACTCCTGTCCTAAAGACCATCTTAACATCAGTGCAGGCAGCTGTTTTTGTAAGAGAGAGGGAAAGCAGGACAAAGAAATCAGGGGGTGGGGAGGAGTTCTCTGTGAGTGAATCAGCACAGTCCATTCTGATGATTATCTCAACTGGACAAAAGGAAGAAAGAAAGGGAGGGAGGGAGGAAGGGAGGGAGGGAGGGAGGGAGGGAGGGAGGGAGGGAGGGAGGGAGGGAGGGAGGGAAGGAGGAAGGCGAGCTACCCCAAAGTCCTGGAAAATAGTAAGTGTCCAATAAATATTAACTATTATTATTTATTGGGCATCCACTAAGTGCCAGGCACTGTACTTGAACCTGGAAGTACATACAACAATCACCCGTGGCATCCCAAGAGCTCACAGTCTGGCAGGAAAAGAACCTCATGGGAAAAAGTTTTGCAGTACTTGAATGGAAGTGCGCTCAAGGTGTGGTATGGAGACCAAG
This sequence comes from Cnephaeus nilssonii, assembly GCF_951640355.1. Taxonomy (NCBI): domain Eukaryota; kingdom Metazoa; phylum Chordata; class Mammalia; order Chiroptera; family Vespertilionidae; genus Cnephaeus; species Cnephaeus nilssonii. The sequence continues at coordinate 27,667,481 of NC_137072.1, read as the reverse complement.
GAGAAAACTCAGTTCTGCAAGAAGGAAGGGGCCATCAGAAAACCTGAGCAGAGAAAGTGAGTTAGCGTTCAGCATCCAGGCCCTAGAACAGTGGAAGTCCCTGGAATGAGCTTTCATTCAGACTGGGCACTGAAAATAGTTCTTTTTAACCAAAGTGTTGGGCTCAAAAGAGGTGAAATAAGAGAAACTTAACAAGGGTAGTCAAGGCTAAACCAGATAAGAAGAGAATAGACCAGGAGGGCCTGTACACAAGCCAAAGACTTTAAACTTTAATTTGAGTGGCAGTTGGAAGCCTGGGTAGTTAGAAACCAGGGAGTGACATGTTAGATTAGAGCAGTATTCCCCAACGTGTGGACCCTACAAGAGCATCACCAACAGTATTTGGGAAACTGATGGAAATAAAAAGTCTCTACCCCAGCCCAGACCTACTAAATCAGAAAGTCTGGGTATGGGGCCCAGCAATCTGTTTTAACACACCCTCCAGGAGATTCTGATAGACCCTAAAATTTAAGAACCACTGGAGTTGAGTTAGAAAGAACAATGTGGGGCAGGGAGTCTGGGTGGGAAGCTATCACAATACTCCAGGTGCGGGAAGCCACCGCTTTCCCAATACTGTCTTACGAGTGCACCAAGGAACGTGGGAGGCCGTTGGGCCTTGGGCGTGGGAGGCCGTTGGGCCTTGGGCGTTGGCAGGCTAACGCTAAGCACCATTGTTCTGTTGAGATAGTGGTGGCTGGAAGCAATTTCCTGACCTACTAGCCTCAAAGTAAATGTTTACTGAACCTTACTGATCTTTACTGATTTTTATTGACCTTAGAGACTCTGTCTGTTACCTGTTTGCTGTGCTTTACTGAGGGCAAGATGTGTATCTAAAATTGAATAAAAAGCAGACAAGGCCAGGTTTCGGTATGTCTCTCCAAGAGAGAGGTCTCCACCTGGCCGCCCAGGCCTTCTAAATCCATATTTCTTGTATAGTATTTTCATTTGTGCATCGGCTCCTCCTTCAGATCCTGAACCCTAGTCGTGCAGGTTGCGGCATCCTGGAAATGTAATGGTGTGGATTCACTGATTCACTCCCTGACCATCTACTATGTGACAGGTACTGTTCTAGACACTAAAGATATAGCAGTGAACAAAGCAGAGAAATACCTATGTGGTAATGAGTGCATATTCTAACGGAAATAAAACACCTATCATTTATGTAGTTCCACATGCTGTCCGAAATGCTTTATATTTATTATTTCATCCTTATAACAACTCCATTAGATAGGTACAGTTTTTGTCTTCACTTTACAGGTAAGAAAACTGCAGTTAAGTAACTTGCAGGAAGTTATGTTGCTAGTGTTAGGACTCAGATTCAAATCGAAGGTCATGCCTTAGACACCATACTACTGGCCACCATGGTATACTGCTTCCACAGTGTCATAGTGGCATTGGTGGGGATAGTAGTGGTGGTGGTAAAAAAGATTCATTTAATATGTATTGCTTTAGTTCCTACTGTGTAATAACTCCTGGCACTGTTCTAGGAGTTTCATTAATAAAATCTCTGTCCTTTGATTTCAGAGAGGAAGGGAGAGGAAGAGAGAGATAGAAACATCAATGATGAGAGGAAATCATTGATCGGTTGCCTCTGCATGCCCTCTACTGGGAATTGAGCCCGCAACCCAGGCATGTGCCCTGACAGGGAATTGAACCTTGACCTCCTGATTCATAGGTTTGACACTCAACCACTGAGGCACACAGGCTGGGCTAAGATCTCTGTCATTATAAAATCACATGCTAGTAGAAAATAAACAATAAAATTAGAAAACAAGCAATTTAAATAGTATATTAGATGACAATTGCTATGGAAAAAAGAAACACTAGAATATAGTAAGGAGGATAGAGAGCATGATGGAAGAGCAAAATAGAGAGACAGGGAAGGGCAAGTTGAAACATTAGCAAAGACTTGAAGATGAGGAAGTTAGCCAAAGGGATAATAGGAGGACGACCCTTCCAGGCAGAGGGAGCAGCTGCAAATAAGGCCCCAATGTGGGAACTACTCTAAGCGCAGCCAGGAGGCCATGGTGGCTAGAGAGGAGTGATCCAGGACTACCGAGCAAGGAAGGCGGGATTGTGTGCCAGTCTTGGTACAGGGCTTTGCTGGCCATGTAAAGACTCTGGTTTTTACTCCATAAAATGGAGACCATTACAGGATTGTGAGCAGAGGAGTGACCTAACCTGACTTATATTTTATTTGTTTGTTTGTTTTTGTTAATCCTCACCTGAGGTTATTTTTCCCATTGATTTTTAGAGCAAGTAGAAGGGAGGAAAGGAGGAGGAGGGAGGGAGAGAGAGAGCGAGAGAGAGAGAAACACTGATGTGAGAGACACATCGATTGGTTGTCTCCCTCACAAATCCTGACCGGGCCAGGGTTTGGACCTGCAATCCAATATGTGCCCTGGACTGGGAATCGAACCTGAGGTACTCAGGCCTATGTTCTAACCACTGTGCACACTGGCCAGGGCCTGACTTACGTTTCAAACAAATCTCACTGATGGTTGTATCGAGAATAGACTATGGGGATCAAGAGAGAACTACTGAGGATTATTGCAATAACCAGAGGGGATAAAATGACGGTGGCTTGGACTTGGGTGGCAGCAGTAAAGCCAATATGTTTTTGCCCTGGCTGGGTGTCTCAGTTGGTTGGAGCCTCATCCAGTACACCCAAAGTCTATGCATTCAATTCCCAGTCAGGGCACATACCTAGGTTTTGGTTCCATCACCAGGTGCATACAAGAGGCAATCAAGTGATGTTTCTCTCTCACATCATGTTTCTTCTCTTTTCTTCTTCTTCTTCTTCTTCTTCTTCTTCTTCTTCTTCTTCTTCTTCTTCTCTCTCTCTCTCTCTCTCTTTCTCTCTCTCTCTCTCAAATAAATAAACATATTCTCTGGTAAGGATAAAAAAACAAAAGGGTCAGCAGGCTTTGCTGATGGATGGATATGGAGGGTAAGAGAAAGAGTGAACTCTGGGAGGCATCTACTGAAAGGGGAAGACTGGGCAAGGAGCTGGTGTGGGGGCGTTTAGAGGGGGTTGTTTTGGACAACTAAGTGTTTTGGGATATACAAATCTAGAGTTCAGAGAGAGAGATCTGGAAATCTGAGGAAATAAATTTGGAAGATGTGAGTAAACGGATTATTTTACATGTAATAATGAAGGTAATGTCAGGAAAAAATAAAGCTGTAGGTGTCTTTTATTGTGGGTTTACTAATTGTCAAGAATTATGCAGGATCCTGTGGATTTGGTTCATTTAATCCCAATACAATGAGAAGGGAGGTAGGACAGACGGGAGACATTTACCATCAGGGACAGAATCACCAACAGTCTCTGCTCTCCGAGCCAGTTTTACAAGGAATTCTGTCTGGGTTTGAAGACCAGCACATAACACTTTTCACCCTCCATCCCTTCTTGGGGTGCAGCCCTTTCAAGGGTCCCTCGCACGCTGGGATCCACCTCAGTGCTTCCTCTCAAGGACTGCAGCCCCCGCCCAAGCCGTGCGCTTGCGCGCTGAGACTCGCTTGCGGGGGGGGCGGGACTTGGGTGGCCGCGCTCCGCTCGTTGCTAGGAGACGCGGGGGCCTCCTAAACCAAGGCGGTCGGCTGCCCAGCCCACGGATCCCGAGTGGGGACCACAGGCACCTCCGCGCTCTCCTGCGAGCTCCAGGTGGGGCGCCCAGCCTCTCCAGGTGGGCCCAGGAAGGGTAACCGCGGAGGGCTGGGCCGGGGCGGGTGAAGGCGGGGCTGAGGGACCGTCTCGCCGGCCCCGCCTCTGCGCTCCGCGGGGACCCTCCCGCACCGCCTCCCCGCCCCAAGCCCGGCTCCGCCCCTTCCGTTTCTTCGCTCCGCGTCCGTTTGGGGACTCGTCCTGGTGGCTTCTGTGTGGATGTTACCTCGCTTTGGTCTCCTGAGTTTCGGATTCTGATTCTCCATAGTTTCCCAGCTGCCCTCACGCCCTTCACTTTAGGGGCCGTGATTCTGGGGCCTCCGTTCAGGACGCCTCCCCAGGGCCAGTCCCTGGATCCCCAGTGTTTAGAGAGCCTCCTCCATCCCCGTGGGCAGTCTGAAGCGCTCCCCGCCCTATTCTACTGCTATTCTACTTCCTTCTCTTTTCCCATTCACAGGTGTTAGGGGGTGCATCGTGGTGTAAAAGCTTTTCCTGTAGACTCCTGATCACTTTCCTTATGTTTCATAAACGTTACCCCTGATAAATTTCTTTTCAGAGGACCGGAACAGATACAGACACACAAAATACAGTAGTCCTCCCCCCCCACCCCACCCACCCCCCCCCCCCCGTCCCCTTATCCGCAGTTTTGCTTTCCGTGGTTTCAGTTACCTACAGTTAACCATGGTCTGCAAATATTGCGTGGAAAATTCCAGAACAAACAATTCATAAGTTTTAAATTGCATGCCAATCTGAGAAGCGTGATAAAATCTCTTGCCTGCCTGCTCCATCCCAGCCAGAACATAAATCATCCCTTTGTCCAGTGTCTCCACGCTATGTGCTCCCTGCCCCTTAGTCATTTACTAGCCCTCTGGGTTATCAGGTCGGTAATGCGAGAGAACCAGAGAGAGAAAGAGCGATCACATTCACATAACTTTGATTATAGTAGATTGTTATAACTTTTCCATTTTATTATTAGTTGTTAATCTTTTACTATGCCTAATTTATAAATTAAACTTTATCATAGGTAGCTATGTATAGGAAAAAACATCTATATATATAAAAGGCTAATATGCAAAGTGTACCCTTGGGAGTTCCACCCGAGACTCAGAGTTCGACACCAGGGGGCAGTGCGGAATGAAGGAAGACCCCGGCCGGCCTGGTCATTGGGACCCTACCTGTGCACGAATTTCATGCACCAGGCCTCTAGTAGTATATATAGGTTTTAGTACTATCTAGTTTTCAGGCAGCCACTGGGGGTCTGGGAAGTATCCCCCATGGATAATGGGGGACAACTGCATACAAAATGTGGTAACTATTTTTTTTCTGGTGGTATTCATATTTATTTATTTTTCTTTTTACTTTTTGACCCCCTTCACCCATTACATAAAAATGTAGCATTTTTATATGTATAGTTGACATGATTGTTTTGTTTGAAAGTGACAAAAGGTTACATAGGTGAATAGACAATTACGTGAACTAGAGGTTAATATTTGAATTTCCCATATTAGAAATTTGAGTGAATATGAGTAAAGCAAACATGACTTGGGTAAAGCAAAAATTAAGATTGTACCACTACTCTTAGAAAAAGTGTTTCATCTATAAAAGAAATATAAGTAATACAGCCACTAAATTCATATAAAAACATGATTAGTTTTGAAAATGTATTTAACATAGTGAATTAGCACCTTTTTTCCTTTCATGTTTCTTAGTGCCCTTTTTCCTATGGCATTATGGCATATATGTTAATGGTTTATTGGGCTGTGCCATGTGTCCAACTCACTTGTTGGTCTTATCTGTCTAGTATGTTGTGCAGCAATGACACAGTGAACCTCACATTCAAATAAATAGAATTGAAGGACAAGAGTTTCACTGAAATATGGTTTATATATTATTTTGTAGGTATTCCAAATTTTATATAAATTTATACAGCAACATAACATTGTATTGCCTTAAAGTGCAACATGAGCCTGAACCTAATTAATACAGATCAAATATTTTAAAAATATCAAATTTATCATTACCTTAATTTTCTTTGGTCTAGTCAATATATATGTTGGTATGCACATTGCAAAAAATGGAAAAAACAACACTAATGATATATCCACTTAGGTAGTTGCTACCTTGATCAGAGTAAGAACTGTATGACTCCGATGACTTCATTTCAATTCATTTTAATCTGGAGCTAAGTCCAAACAACTTTAAAATGTTAAATAAGTAATATAACAAAAATCGACAGGAGGTAGGAGGAAACATAAGACCAGTTTCCTTATTGTTGATAGACAAAAGTGGATCAGTATTTGTGTGTGATTTATACATGGAGTTCAAACAAATTACTCAGCCTTCATTATGTTTTTTATTAACCATTGAGGGAATTTTAGGCTCTATCTATTATATCAAAGAAACATTTATCTGAAATTTAGCAATTCTGTCAATTTTATTTCCATGTCCTATCCCCCTCTCCCCATTAATTCCAGATAAAGCTAAATTTATTACACATGTAAAAGCATTTATTATAAGACTCCTTTTAATAAAGTTAAAAAATGTAATCTTTACTGTTGAGAGTATTACAGATGCCTCCCTTCCCCGCCCCCCCATAGTCCCCTTTCACTGGTTCCTGCCCCACCCCAAGCCCTTACCACCCTATTGTCTGTGTCCATAGGTAAAACATATATGCATATAAGATCTTTGGTTAATCTCCTTTCGCACCCCCTCACCCCTTCCCTCTGAGATTTGTCAGTCTGTTCCATATTTCCCTGCCTCTGGTTCTGTTTTATTTCTCAGTTTATTTTGTTCATTAGATTTCTGGTATGCTTATTTTGAGTTTTAGATTCAATTCTTGATAGATATGTATTTATTGCCATTTTTTGTTCATATTTCTTCTTCTTCATCTTCCTCTTTCTCTTCTAAAAGAATACCCTTCAACATTTCATGTAATACTAGTTTGGTGGTGATGAACTCCTTTAGCTTTTTCTTATCTGGGAAGCTCTTTATCTGGCCTTCAATTCTAAATGATAGCTTTGCTGGGTAGAGTAATCTTGGTTGTAGGTCCTTCCTATTCGTCACTTTGAATATTTCTTGCCAATCCTTTCTGGCCTGCAAAGTTTCTGTTATGAAATTAGCTGAGAGTCATATGGGCATTCCCTTGTAGGTAACTACTGCTTTTCTCTTGCAGCTTTTAAGATTCTCTCTTTGTCTTTAACCTTTGGCATTTTAATTATGATGTGTTTTGGTGTGGGCCTCTTTGGATTCCTCTTGTTTGGGACTCTCTGACTCTGTGCTTCCTGGACTTATAAGACTATTTTTTTTCACAGGTAGGGGAAATTTTCTGTCATTATTTCTTCAAATAGGTTTTCAATATTGTGCTCTCTCTCTTCTCCTCCTGGCACCCCCATAATTCTGATGTTGGTACGCTTGAAGTTGTCCCAGAGGCTTCTTACACTGTCTTCATATTTTTGGATTCTTTTTTCTTTTTGCTCTTCTGATTGGATGTTTTTTGCTTCCTCATATTCCAAATCACTGATTTTATTCTTAGAATCCTCTACTGTTTAATCCCTGTAAATTGTTCTTTATTTCAGTTAGTGTATGCTTAATTTCTTACTGGACCTTCTTCATGTCTTTGACATTCACTCTAAGATCCTTGAAAGTCTCATTAAGTCCCTTGAAACGCTTTAAGATCCTTGAGCAACCTTATAACCATTGTTTTGAACTCTGTATCCAGTAGTCTGCTTACTTCCATTTCTTTCATTTGTGACATGTTTCTTTGTCTTCGCATTTTGGCTGCTTCCCTGTGTTTAATTCTATGTATTAGGTAGAGCTGTTATGTCTCCTGAAATTGGTAGAGTGGTCTTCTATATTAGGTGTCTTTAGGGCAGTGGCTCAGCCTCCCCAGTCACTTGAGATGGGCACTCTTGGTGTGCCCCTGTGTGGGCTCTGTGCCCAGTCTTTATTGTAGTTGAGCCTTGATTGCTGTTGGCATCACTCGGAGAAATTGACCTCCAGGCCAATTGGCTGTGAGGACCAGCTGTGACTATAGTGGAAGAGCTGTTGTGGTGACATTGGTTAATAAATTATTGTGGTGACGTTGGTTAATAAATTATACAGGTTTCAAGTGTACAATTCTATAATATACTAGAGGCCCAGTGCATGATTGAATCATGCACGTGTAGGGTCCCCTACACGCTTTCGCTTTTCGCGGTGGAGCTGGGTGCCTGGTGCCAGAGCAGACAGGCACCCAGCTCCCCCACTTTTGATGGTCCGCGGCCGCTGAGGGGGGCTACCTTGCTGTTGAGAGGCGCTGAGGGGGGCTGCCACGGACACCTGGCTACCCTGCCATTGAGAGGCGCAGCTGGGTGTCTGCGGCAGGCCCCCTCAGTGGCAGCAGATCCGTGCCTCTCAATGGCTGGATAGGCCACCCCGAGTCCCGCCCCTCAGCCTCCCGCCGTCCAATCGTGGGCGTAGCGGAGTGATGGTAATTTACATGTTACTCTATTATTAGATAGGATTATATTGCATCATGAGTTCACCACCCAAAGTCAAGTCTTCTTCTATTACCTTTTATCTCCCTTTTACCTTCTCCTACCTTCCCCCACTCCTCTTCCAACTCTGGCAATCACCATATTGTTGTCTGTGGGATTCTGGACTCTTAATTATTTTTAAATGCTAACTTTGTTCATTCTTAAAGGGACTTTCAAATTGTCACTATTACATCATCAATTAATTTTGTCTTAACATCTTTCAGAATTAATTGGCAATAAGATCTCTGTAGCCATGGCTAGTTCTGAAATGAAACCCAAATCAATAAGTCGTGCCAAAAAATGGTCAGAAGAGATTGAAAATCTGTACAGATTTCAACAAGCAGGATATCGGGATGAAATTGAATATAAACAAGTAAAACAAGTTTCTGTGGTAAGTTTTATTCCTCTATAAATCTGAACTCAAAATGAGTTTGTTCAATGGTGAAAGTTTTAAAATAAAACAAAAAACTAGAGGATAACTGAAAGGAAATTCTTCTCCAGCTCTCTCATTTTATTGAAGAGTAGACTAAGGCCCCAAAAAGTGATTTTTAGGCAGAAAGAGGAAAGAGGTGGTCCATCAGCATGGAAATATTAAGAAATTTCTAGCTTTTATTGAAAAACTATACTCTGCTAAATGCCAGTTTCATTTTAATTTTGAACACGAATTGTAAAGGGGTTAAATTCTGTTTTTTATGAGGATTATAGGTGACAAAAAACCATTAGAGAACAAGTCCTGACTTTGGTAGTGCTTTCTAGGTTCTCTTGAGGGATTAGAGACATGACTTTGCTTTTCATAGACTAGGTTAAAATCTAGACATGGCACCAGTTTATAATGGGGTTTTAAAAAATTCATTCATTCTACCGGATACTAGAAGACAGAGTTTTAAAGAATATGATATATAGTATTCATAAATGTGTTTTAATGCTCAGACTTGGGTTTACAACAAAGTATTTATTATTTAATTTTTTTATTATTTATTAATTTATTATTTAATTTATTATCTATTTTTTTTTTAGTATCAACTCTCCATTTTTTAGAGACTAATTCACATGTGTGTTTTTCAGCTCTCTATATTTTCTTTTTCTTTTGATCTTTGCTTAATACTTCCTTGAAAAGTAGATAGGAAAAGAAATCAGAGGCATTACAGAGCTAACATATACTAGACCCATTAATTTAATGCACATTAATTTGAGAGGTATTAGTAGGGCTGGTAAGAAACGAAGTTATAAACACTGATCAAATTAATATTTGATGACTGTGATTTTCATATACAGTCATCCCTCAGTGTCCCAAGGTATTGGTTTCAGGATCCCTGTGGATACCAAAATCCATGGGTGCTCAAGTCCCTTATGTAAAACTAGAGGCCCGGTACATGGGATTCATGCACTGGTGGGGGGCATGGCCTGAGGGGATTGGCCCGCTGTGGGAGCACTGTTCATCCCGGTCAGCTGAGCAGTGCTCCCACTGTGGGAGCGCACTGACCATCAGGGGACAGCTCCTGCATTGAGCATCTGCCCTCTGGTGGTCAGTGCGTGTCATAGCGACTGGTCAACTGGTTGTTCTGGTCATTCCACCGGTCGGTCGCTGGGCTTTTATTATATAGAATGGAATAGTATTGCATATTATCTATATTTTCAGATAGGCTATAGCAGGGTATACCTATACATTACTTCATTTGTGTGGATTCAGTGTAGTGCCTGGCGTATGGCAAATTCAAGTTTTGCTTTTGGGAACTTTCTGAGATCATTTTTTCCAACATTTTCAATGAGCAATGAGTTGAAACTGCAGATCCAAAACCCACAGATACAGAGGGCTAACTGTATCAGTATTCTGACATCTGTTACCAAAAGGTATTCTTTATTACTGTATTATCTATGGATTTTAGACAGATAAAACACAAGCATGAATATTTTAATGCTGTCCAAAAATAAGCTTCATACCTTGCCTTAAGATTGGGATGCCCCTTAAAGGTATATAAGACCCAGGATCATAGAGATGATGTGATCATATAGGCACAGCTGCACCTATTACCCCCCCACCCCCCGCCACACACACAATACTGTTGTAATTGAGGTAAAATCAGATTTAAGAGGACAATAAGAACATCCTTAAAGTGGAAGTCCCCAAAAGCACCTGAGAAGGGTGTGTGTGTGTGTGTGTGTGTGTGTGTGTGTGTGTGTTATGAAGGAAAGAACAACCCTATTCACTGTATGACTTTACAGTTATGGAGCGGTTTTGCATTTCATTTCAGCAGTATATGTTTATTGGGTACCTACCACGTGCAAATTTCTGTGCCAAGTGCTTTAGGAAATAAAAAATATAAGCACTTGCCTTGCCTGTCCTAAATAAATTCGGTGGGCCAGTGGGAAGAGTACAGGATTTGCAATCGGTCTGTTCAAGGGTTGCAGCCTGGCTCTCCCCGTCACTAGCTGGGCAATCCCACACAAGGCTTTTAACTTCACTGAGCTCAACTGCAAAATGGTGATGGCAGGGCCTCCAACAGAAAATTGTCACAGGAATGAAATGAAGGCATGTGTTTGAAGTGCCTGACATTGCAGTGCTCAATGATAATTTGTTGAGTGAATGAATAGTGTTTAATGAATGATAACCTTTATTATTCTTATATCTTGAAAAAGATTGAGAATGACAAAAACAATAAAACCTTATATGTCAAAATATATAGGGTATTCCAAAAAATGTATACACACACTGCAAATAATTATAAAGGCAGTGTCTATTAAATACATTTCATTTTCAAAATTGAGCTATCAGCTGTTAAAAGTGTGTATACATTTTTTGTGACACCCTGTATGCCTTAAAAGAAGCAGCACAGGAATCCAGAGGATGATAAATATCACTTCCTTTGGGGACTTTCTTCCCCAAAGGCTTTATGCCCCCAGAGGCATTTGCTGTGGGCCTTAAAGGATGGATAGGGTGGTGACTGAAGACTTGCCTGGGTTGGCATGTACCAGCAGTCTAAAGGGGATGAGTGAAGTTCCTTGTCCTGACATCAGGCACTCACCCTTATGGGCAATATCAGTGCTACTGCTCTCCTGGCCCCGGCCAAAGGGGAGTTGGGCTTGAGGACCTTATCTCTCCACTCCATATACTCTCAGGATGAAGATTTCCTAGATTGAATGGGAGTGATTACGTGAAAAGCTAAGAAGAACAAATGATGAAATAGCAAAGATGTTGCTAAGTGCAGAACCAATATAGTTGTTTGGAGGCCTTTTGTTCCATAGGAAGTAGCTGTGGATGTTCTGTAGAAGCAGCAGTTGTACGTACTGTTTCTTCACTACATAAGGTGATTTTCAAGACCCTAGTAAATGAACAAGAACCTGCCACTGGTCCCACGAGGAAGAGGGCTGTATGTGGTGACTTGAGAACACCTTCCTTTCACTGCTGAGGACAATAGGAGATACAAAACACAGGCCTGACCTAAGTGATAGAATTTATGACTTTTTTTCTATAGTGTATATGTCAGAGAGCCTGCTGAGGTTTTTCAGATATGCTGCCTCCTATTTTTGCTACTTCACAAATAAATGAGACAACAGAAGAAAATGAAAATGCACTGTTCAACATAAACGATGTGTATTCCTTTATATTCATATTCCCATTCAAAATGATGATTTATAAGAGGGGACTATGAGAAGTGAAGCTGCCTGTACAGATGGTGTTGAAGGACAGGGTTTTGTTTTCTAAACCATGAAACCTGAATAACAGACTTTTGGCAATGAGAGCACATCTCTCAAAATCCAGAAAAAACAAACATACCTAACACACACAGAAACACACTGACCTGATTAAGGGGGGCATAACATGAATTTGCAGAGGAAAGGGAGAAAAATGTCCATACTGGATCAGGCCAAACCATACAGTAAGCCAAGCAATAGGACATACTTGAAAGAATAGTGGGGGGAGGTAAGAAAGACTGTTGAGGACTATATTCATAGTCCAATTTCTATTAAAAATTGAGTTTCAAGGTAAACTCAATTGAGCTTCAAGTAAACTTGAAATATAGATGTGAGGAAATACACCCGGCCCTTTAAATATATGAAGTCTAGCTGTTTCCTTTAGTCACTCGCACCATCAACAGTCAGCTCTAGGTGCTTTCAGAATGGGGTCTGGGCTTAGCCCTAATCCCTCCTGGCGTGTTACTTTTAGAAATTAAGAAGTAATAATGTTTGAAATCATTTTTAAACATATGAATAAAGTTTAGAGTATTTAAAATGTTGGTTTTTTTTCCTATCTTGGCAACTGAGTAGAAATTTAAATCTAGAAATTGGAATCTAGAGAGCACCAAATTAGTTATTTTGCTGTAAAATAATATTACTTAAGATGTGTTTTGGGGTGTGTGTGACACTGTCTAAGAGGTCAAGTATTTTAAAACTTAATTCTATACTTTAACTTTTTATGTGAGTTATACTTTTAACTATTTGGTAGTAAAATATTATATAAAATAAACCTGGCATGACAATATTTGTATTCTGGTTTTTGATGTGTAGGTAGATCGTTGGCCAGAGACAGGATATGTGAAGAAACTTCAGAGAAGGGACAATACTTTCTATTACTACAACAAACAGAGGGAATGTGAGGACAAGGAAGTCCACAAAGTGAAAATTTATGCTTACTAGGCATCTGTTCTTTGTGTTACTTATCATCATCTTTTAATATTTCATTGTTTCATTCTGCATCGTGTAAATGTCAATTTACAAAAGAATCAAGATGCAGACTTCAACCGAATGTTCTGAAGCACAGAATCCATGAAACTTGGTATCTGTTAATCATCCTATTCTGTTCTAAAATATAACTGCAGAAGCATTAAAATTGTGCCTGTCTTGGTTCTGTTGTTTTGATTATTTTAACTGTGGCAAAATAGCCATCATGCACAGGAAAAATAGCCCCATTGGAAACAATTCCACTGGTTGGGCTTATTATGTATAGGTTACTGCTCTACCCTCACATCCTTCAGCCTTTACCACTTTATAAGACCATCACTTTAAATGGCCAGATCTGCATTTTGCAGGCTGAGGAATCCTTTCTCTTGCCTCAGGAATCCTTTACCTCTTGCTGAGTAGACCAAAAATGTCAAGAGATGATGGCCTCTGGGAGCAACCTTCAGCAATGACTGATGGGGAGGAGATGGCTAAATGCCCAGCAACCTAACACCTCGGCAGGAATCCATCTCAAGTGTTTGTTTTATACTGGCACCCCATTTCCCCAGCAGAAATAAGCTTCAGTCACCTGCAGCTGTATCTGACTTGGTCAAGTGGGATTTATTTTTAAGATGCAAGGCTGGTTCAATATTTACAAGTCAATTAACATGATACAACACATAAACAAAATGAAGGGTAAAAATTATATCAATACATGCAGAAAAAGCATTTGAAAAAAATCAATTTATGATAAAATACCTTCAGCAAAGAGGGATATGGGAACATACCTCAACATAATAAAGGCCATATATGACTAACTCACAGCTATCACCATTCTCAATGATGAAAAGCTGAAAGTTTTTTCTTTAAGATTAGGAACAGGACAATGATTTCCACTTTCACCCCTCTTATTCAACATAGTACTCAAAGTCCTAGCCATAGCAATCATATATATATGGCATCCAAATTAGAAAGAAAGATGTAAAAATTGTCAGTTTTTGTAGATGACATGATACCATAGAGGGTGGTGCAAAAGTAGGAAGACATCAGGTTCAGGCTGGTGACTCTAAGAGCCCCTACCCAACTCGAGCAAGAGTAAAAACATCTCATACACTCCCCAAATCTGGGAATTTCTTCTGGCTCCACTTCCTACTTTTTGCTTTGAATTATCTCCCTCTCCCCTGGACTTTTGTTGTTGTTGTTGTTGTTGTTAAGAGAGAGAGGGGGAAAAATCATCGATGTGAAAGAGAAACATCGATAGGTTGCCTCCCATATGCACCCTGACTGGGGATTGAACCTGCAACCTAGGTATGTGCCCTGACTGGGAATCGAACCCGAAACCCTTTTGGTGTACAGCGACAACACTCTAATCAATGAAGACACTGGCCAGGGCTCTCCTGGATTTGAACCCACATTCTTCATCTCTGCATTGATAACTTTTTTGGATTGTGAGTCTGACTCTTTAATTCAGAGCATCATTTCTCCCCCAAGACACTGCTTTTTAGATTGGCCCATGGCTCCATGCACTGCAGCCTAAGAGCTGAGACTGCCCCAAACTGTGAATGTTACCAGGTTCTCTGATACCATGACTGAGCCCAGGCCTTACATGTCCAGGGGGAGGAAAGGGGACTAAACATTAAGCCCATGGCATGTAAGTTCATGCTGTTTAAGAGATGGGAAACACTGGTAGACCCTGTCATGCTAATTTTATGCTCAGCTATGGAGTTCCCAGATATTTGGTCAAACTTTATTCTGGTGTGTCTGAGAGGGCGTTTTTGGATGAGATTAACATGTGACATGGTAGACTGAGTAAAGCAGATTGCCCTCCCTAAAGTGGGTGAGCCTGGCCCAATCACTTGAAGGCCTAACTGGAACAAAAAGGCTTCCCTCCTGTGAGGAAGGGGGAACTCCTGCCTGATTTCTTGAGCTGGCCCATCAGTTTTCTCCTGTCTTCAGAGTGGAACTCCCTCAGCTTTGCTGACTGCAGATCTTGGGGCCTGTCAGCCTCCATCAATGCTTGAGCCAATTCCTTATAGGAAATTCCTTATCTCCGGTTCTCCTTTTTCTGGAGAACACCAAATAATACAACCCTCCTGGATACCACAACCAGTTAAGATAAAGTAAATTCATGATGAAATGAGTAACAGGGCCCAGTAGCATGAAGAGAAAAAACATGAATTTTATAGACTAGAGAAATTAGGGAAAGCTTTTTGGAAAGTTTGGGACATGGGCTGAATTTTGAACAGATCAGAACTAGCCATAGGTGCAGAACTCCCTAGGACTTACCAAGTAAATCTTAAATTGGGTTGGGTGGTCCCTTGGAGGGCAGAATAATGGCTCGTTCATGTTGGTCCCAGTCTTCCTTCTTTGCTTAACTTGGCATCACTTCAGAGGAAGCCTTTCCTCATTTTCTCCAACTCCTTCCCTTGGCATGTTCTCACAGCACTTATTTTACTTCAGCACTTTATCACACTCTGTTTTAAAAGTCTGTTTTCTTATGTTCCCTGCCTTCCTACAGGACTGAGTTCATGGACGTAGAAGCCTACAGCGTTTATCTGTCATTGCATCTCTTAGCACCATAGTTCTAGTATGGATGGGTAGGTAGATAAATAAATGAGTAATAGAAATAATAACAAACTAGTAATAATATTACCTATTATTAATGAGTAACAAAATATAATTCTACTAGAGGTCTGGTGCATGAATTCATGCACGGGTGGGGGCTGGCCGGCTGGCCCTGATCGGGGCCAATCAGGCTGCACGGACCAGGGGGAGGGGCCATGGGCAGTTGGCTGTCCCCATCCCCTGGTTAAACTCTGGGTTGAGGGGATAATTTGCTTATTAGCCTTTTATTATATAGGATTATTAAGACTTTGATAGGACCCTATGAAATAAAGGTAGAAATAATTTATTACCAGAACAAATTGGATACATTGGCAAATAGAATCCAAGTGAATTCCAAAATGGAAATATTGGATAAATATCTTTTCTTTCTCTTCTTTTCATTTGAAAGTGATACATACTTATTAAAGAACATTTAAGAAAATACCCTGAGTAGAAAAATTAAAAATCACTTACGGTTCAATGCCCCAAATAAAATATATTACAATTTTGTTATATTTCTTTCTGATCAAAAGGACTATAGTGCCCTAGCCAGTTTGGCTCCGTGGATAGAGCGTAGGCCTGCGGACCAAAGGGTCCCTGATTAGATTCCGGTCAAGGGCACATATCTTGGTTGCAGGCCCCTCCCTGGCCGGAGCCCTGGTCAGGGCTCATGCATGAGGCAACCAATTGATGTGTTTCTCTGACATTAATGTTTCTCTCTGTCTTTCCCTCTCTCTTCCGCTCTCCCTAAAAATCAATGGAAAAATATCCTTAGGTGAGGCTTAACAAACAAACAAAAAAGGACTATAGCTAACATTTAAGACTCACAAATTCTCACAATAACTCACAATGGGTTCATCAACCGGCTCCAGGTCACAGAACTGGCTAAATGTTAGAGCCAAGCTATGGACCCAAACATCTTGGGTTCAAAGCCCTCATTATACCATTTATATTCCTTTTATTATTGCACATAATCTATAAAACAAGGATGAAAGCTGTTTCTGCTCATGAAAATCCACCATGAGAGCCATCTAGAGACCCATTGCTGACAACTGCTGAGCATCTTCATTCTACGGTCTTATTCCCCTGAAGGTAATAGGCAGTTTATGGGTGTCTTAGCATGATACTTCTTGACCAGGCACAAATAAAACACACAAAATGAAAAACAACCCACAGAGAATTTTGTGACTTCTGTTCAAAGTGTTAGATGTACAAGGTTTCTCAAAATTGCAATTTCTGGCACAGGAAGTGATTTCTGAAGTAGTTCTCAGAAGTCATGGAAATTAGCATGTTCTTAAATTCAGAGAAGTGGCAATTAAATCGGGCCCTATGTTTCTATCTCTTATGAAAAACAGCTTCCTTCATTCTTACATCTATCAAGGAAGTTACATATTGAACTCATTTAACAATTTTACTGACTGTGATATTATATATGTAGCAGGAATATTTTTAGAAATTAGTGGTTCCCTAATTTTTAAGGTTTATAAATTTGGATTTCTGGGCATATTTAATCAAAATAATAGGTGATTGTACAGGTCAGATCCTTTTATGAGTTTAAATCTAGGCATCTAAGCATGACTGATTCCTTTCCTTATCATTATTAGCATAAGTATAGGAACAAAGAGGTAGGGAAGAAGGAAGGAAAGGAGGGAGAGAGGGAGAAAGAGAGAAGAAAGAGAAGGAGGAGGAGATATAGAAAAGGAGAAAGAGAGGGAGAAATATAGAGAGGGAAAGACGAGAGAGGGGGAGAAAGAGGGAGAGAGGCAGAGAGGGAAAAAGGGAGAGAGGGAGAGAGGGAGGGAGAGGGAGAAGAAGAGGGAGAGGGAGAGGGGGGGGGAGAGAGAGAGAGAGAGAAAGAGAGAGAGAGAGAGAGAGAGAGAGAGAGAGAGAGAGAGAGATTGGTTGCCTCTTGTACATGCCCTGACCGGGGATGGAACCTACAACCTAGATATATGCCCTGACAGAGAATCAAGCCTACGACTTTTCGGTGCACATGATGACACTCCAGCCAACTGAGCCACACCAGCTAGGCCCTAGCTGCTAGGGTGAAGCATTGATTGTTAAAAAAAAAGCTGGAGTCATTCACTGAACCTCCTAGAGGTAGGAGGTGAGTAGGAGCTAGGAGAGAATGCAGTGGGGAGGGGGACTTCTAGGAACACAGAGAAGCAAAATTAGAGAAAAGGAAGCCGCAGAGCAGAGAAAGTTGGTCTGTTAGAGTGGTGGCGTTCCAAGTCCTGGGAACGGTGCAAATGCCACCATCTCTGTGCTCACCGGTCAAAAGCATCTTACTTTCTTTCTGTGGTGCAGCATTGAGACCCCAGGAGGAAGTGCAGTGGTAGAATTGAGCCCTTGGTGAGAGGAGGGAACCACAGGCACATAACCTACCATCTTCCAACTTGAAAAGTCACAAAAATCAAAGGGTGTTGTGTGTCAGGGTAGTAGGAAGCTGGGGAAATTCCTGGGCAAGTGGAATGGGGAAACTGAGATAAAATTAAACAAGGCCAAATAGTTTGGGCAGCTTGCAGCTAGCTTGTGAATTGCAAGACCTTATCTTCCCCCAACTAAGGACACTTTAGAGGAAATGATGTATACCTCTCTTCCCTAACCAGAGGATATGTAGCTTCAATCATGCTGGCCTAGGAAATATTGAATAAAGACACTGATCCAGCACCCTCCTACAGTGATCGTGTTTGTGCAGCTGCTGCAAAAGGGCCTCTTCCTGAGGGGCCCCCTTGGCCACTCTTCCTCCTACTGTCCTGACCTTCCCATCCAAGTCTCCATGGCAGCTTTGTTCCTGCCTACGATTTAGATACTCGTGATGCCCAAGGCTCTGTCCTAGTCCATTTTCTTGTCACTCTTTTTTTTAAAAATATATTTTATTGATTTTTTACAGAGAGGAAGAGAGAGGGATAGAGAGTTAGAAGCATCGATGAGAGAGAAACATCGATCAGCTGCCTCTTGCACACCCCCTACTGGGGATGTGCCCGCAACCAAGGTACATGCTCTTGACCGGAATCGAACCTAGGACCCTTGAGTCCGAAGGCCGACGCTCTATCCACTGAGCCAAACCGGTTTCGGCTTCTTGTCACTCTTAACCTGATATCCACCGGCTGTCAGTGAGTCCACAGGTGAGTTTGGTGAAGAGAGCTCAGAACCTCCACCCCCAAAATGGCACTGGGCACCAACACAAATAGGCATGGCCATTTCTTCCAGGAAGAAGGTCTACGTTGATTTTTGGTGCTCTCTGACCCACTCCCCAGTTAAGAACCTGCTTTCTGTTCTCTCCCAGGCCTTCTCCGTCTTTCCCTTAGCTCCAACCTCCCCTTGATGAAGACCATCCCCCAAATCTCCTCCCAGATATGCTCCTCAGATCCAGATCCTATACCAGTGATGGGAAACCTTTTGAGCTTGGTGTGTCAAACTTCGCCAAAAAACTGAGCATAACTCGGGTAGTGTGTCACTTTGAGGAAAAAACATTATTTCGCAAATGTTTCATCCTCAGGAGCAGCAAATGTTTCATCCTCGGCATGCGGCCGCCTCAGCGGCCGCGTGTCATCAGAAATGGCTACGCGTGTCAGTGCTGACACGCGTGTCATAGGTTCACCATCACTGTCCTATACCAAACACTTTCTGATAATCTCCCCTTGAAGGCCTTCAAACTAAACACATTCCAAACTAAACACTTCACCTTTTCCCCAAATCCACTCCTCCTCTTGTGCTTTTTATTTCAGTAAATATGTATCCAGCTGCTCAAGCCAGAAAGCTGGGAGTCAACCAGATTCCTCCCTCCCCCATCTCTAATAAATTGCCAAATCCTATCAACTCCCAGGCCTGAAGGACCTGGGGAATCCAGCCCCCTCTTCAGTCCCTTAGCACATAGATGGAATGTGTTTGTGCTTAAGAGGACAGACAGTTTCTGGAGCCAGACCGCTTGGGTCTGCTCCCTGTCTGTCCACATGTGTCTTTTTAAAAAAAAAAAAAAAAAAAAATATATATATATATATATATATATATATATATATATATATATATTATTGATTTTTTACAGAAAGGAAGGGAAAAGGATAGAGAGTTAGAAACATTGATGAGAGAGAAACATCAATCAGCTGCCTCCTGCACACCTCCCACTGGGGATGTGCCCGCAAGCAAGGTACATGCCCCCGACCGGAATCAAACCTGGGACCTTTCAGTCCGCAGGCTGACGCTCTATCCACTGAGCCAAACCGGTTGGGGCAACATGTGTCTTTTAGTCAGTCAATTAACCTCTCTGTGCCTGTTTTGTTCATCTGCAAGATGCAAATAATAACACCTCCATCATTTTTGTGCAGAATACTTACTTAATTGTGAAAAATAAAAAGCTGAATACGTATTAAAAGCATAGAGCAATGTCTGGCCCTTAGTAAGTATTCAATAAGTGTTTGCACCTTCTAGGATTCAGCCAGATCGCCATCCTTTCTGTCCTAGATCATTACGACAGACTCCTAACTTACCCTTTCCCTCACTTAACCTTGTAGGCCAAGCCATCATTCTGAAAAGCAACTCTGGTCATTGTATCTTTCAATGGGTTCTTATCATTCTTAGGGTCAAGTCCAAGATCTTAAGATGAATTCACTGTTCAGATCAAGTTTAAATCTCTTGCTTACAAGGCCATTCACAACGCTTCTCCTACTTACTGCCTTGCTTTTTCTCTCACCACCTGCTCATCCATACTCTACCTGCCGGTCATAGAGAAATCCTTTTGTTTCCCCTGGGAGATGGAACATGCTGCTCTTTCTGCCTCTTTCTCAGGTCGCCATGCCCGTATTTCCCATTGCTGTCAGATAGCTACTCCTCTCTTAGAGATTGTTTTCTCTCTGCCCACTGAATGACTAAATATTCCTCTCTTCTAGTTTGGATGACTTATGATGTGTTTCTATTCTTTTAAGGACTTGCCTTACAAATTAAAGCGTGCATATTTATTAAAGTCTGCATTTCATAAAACCTCTAAGATAATAATATAAGGATCTTCCTTTACTCACTTCTGACATACATTATTTTTGTCTGGTATTTTAATTCCATATATATTTTAAGGCCCATTAGATACTACTATTTTATACAATCAACGTCCTTTACACTTGCTCAAATATTTACCACTATTTACCATGCTTTGTTTTTCATTCCTTCTTCCATCTCAAATCTTCCATCTGCTATCATTCACTTTCTGCCCAAGTATTTTCTTAAAATTTTTATTTAGAGAGTGTCTTCTAGCAACAAACTTTGTTTTTACTTGTCTGAAAATGTCTTTAGTTTACCCTGTTCCTTAAAAGTTGTTTTGAGAATTCTAATTTGGCAATTTTCTTTTTAGCACTTAAAGATATCATTATACTCTCTTCTACCTTTTTATATTTCTGTCTGTCTAATTGCTCTTCCTTCCAATAGTCCATCCTCACTTCCTATTGCCTGGCTGCTTTCAATATATGTTCTTTGTCTTCATTTCTTTTTTGTTTTGCAGTTTTATTATAATGCCTCTGTATATAGATTTCTTTCTTTTTAAATTATTCTTCTTGAATTCACTGGGCATCTTTTACCTTTGGACTGGTATCATGCTTCAGTTCTCGAAAAATCTAAGCCATTGTTAATCCTCACCGGAGGATATTTCTTCCATTGATTTTGAGAGAGAGAGAGAGAGAGAGAGAGAGAGAGAGAGAGAGAGAGAGAGAAAACATGCCCTTGACTGGGAATCAAACCTGTGACCCTCCAGTGCACAGGCCAGTGCTCTAACCACTGAGTCATACTGGTCAAAGTTAAGCCATTGCCTCTTGAAAATTGCCTCTCCTTTGTTCCCTTTCTTCTCTCCTCTGGGACTCCAGTGGTTTTCTCTTGAGAAGAGTCAATATTATATCTACGTAAAGATACCTCCAGTGTTAAGAAATGACCTGGGACCTTGATCATGAGCCCTCAGGAAACAAACGTCTGTTAAATAAATTTGAACATTGGGTTACATTTTAATTCAAGTCCAACTGATCCTGAGATGTGCCAGTCAAAAATAAACGGACACCAGAAAGACGGGTTTTACGGGTTTTACCTATTTTAATTGGAAAGTGTGGGATAACTTTAGCCTAATTTTATTGAAGATTTATAGATCAATAACAGCCCTCAGTTGTAAACACTGAAAATGTATATATATCACTCTTGATTGCCTATTTTCCTTGCTAGAAATAGCCATCTTTTTCTGTATTTTACACGGTTGTCTGAGAAGAAATCCTAACGAGTCATCCAGGTTATTCTTCTGAGGGTTTTACTGGCTCTCGGTCATCATTACATAAAGAAGGTTCTGGAGACAGATTCCCGTCTCTGTGAACTCGCTGCCTCTGTTGAAGCAAGGCTTCCTGGCACTCCCGGCCCGCACGCCACGGTAAGGGCTCTGTAGGTTGAGGGACTGCCTGGGCTCCCAGGACTGTTCTGAGATTCGCAGCCGAGGACTGAGACATGCTTACTTCTTGGGATTCGAGGAGTCCCTATGGCGTAAAGAGGTAAAAGCTTTTACAAATGGCAGACCTTTTGCTAATTATTTTTCTCTTCTTTTCTGAGTATTTGCTGCTCACAAAATTGGAAATCTGGCACAGTAGTGAAGTCTTTTTTTGGACTTCCTATCTCTTCCTTAAGATTTTAGAGAAAATATAACTATTTAGGAAACCAAAACATTTATATTTTAAAAACAAACATTCCCTTCCTATGCCAGTTTTCTGGTAGGCACTATTTTCTGCTTGATTCCCCTGCAGGGTTGTTCAGTTGCTAGAGTTTAGAAATGTTGCACCTTTTCTCTCTGCATTAACTGGAGGCTCAGTTGTGCTTGGAGTACATCAGTTATGTTGCTTCTAACCCACTTCTTTTTTAAATAGGGGTTGAAACAGTAAACACAGTCAACAGATTTAAAAAGAAATCTGGTCATTCTTCTGTGTGTACAAGAGGTACAGAATTTGCCATTGACCCGCAAGCTGCCAAGATCAGCAATTGGGCGCCATCTCCTCACAACATGGAAAAAGAAAACAAAGCTGGGGCAGCCAGGTACGCACTGGGTGCAGCCTGGTCCTTGCCCCACCGCAGGTGCTCCAACGCTCTGCCTCTGTAAGGCCACCTTGTTAGACTGAGAATGTCACTACCCACTCACTTGGTACAACGGTATTGAACTGGTAGTGATTTAAAGTGAACGTGTACATCCATGACTTGGCTGAAGCACTTGTGTGGATGAGGAGAGGTGAAGGTGAGGTGCGCTTTTCACACCAAAGTGGAGAGGAAGTTCTTGTCCCGGACTCTCTAATCCAGTGGTTTTCAACCTTCCTGATGCCGCGACCCTTTAACACAGTTCCTCATGTTGTGGTGACCCCCAACCATAAAATTATTTTCGTGGCTACTTCATAACTGTCATTTTGCTACTGTTAATGAATCGTAATGTAAATATCTGTGTTTTCCGATGGTCTTAGGCTCTACAGCAGCGGTTCACAACCCGTGGGTCGCGACCCACAGGTTGAGAACCGCTAGCAGGGTTCTTGTTGCTGAGCATGTGGGAAAGGGTTAAGTCAGGACACTGCGATCACAGCTGCCCACAAACTGTTTAGATAAAACTATTCCCTAAATTGTGAAAAAGGCAATTTCTGAATTAACATTTTTATCATTTTAAATGTGCATATTAAATGTACCTGCTAAATGTTATATAGAAATACTTGACTATTTTACCTCTGCTCTAAAAGTTTACATATTCAAGTTCTCAAGAACAAACCGTAAAACCTTTTTGCGGGGGGGGGGGGGGGGGGGCGTTCTTATTGGAAAAATTGACACTCACTTTATAGTTGAACATATTCTCTTTATAACTAATAATGATTTCCATTAAAACACACCTCGTTCCGTTTGGGTGAATTAATTGATATGTGTAACGTTAACTATATTTTTATTTCCCCCCAGGAATGAAAAGGCTGTGAGCTGCTTATACCGAAAGCCTAATGCAGTTTTTAGGCTGATTTGCTTTCCCTGGGCAGGAAGTGGCTCCCTTTATTTTGCCAAATGGGGCAAAAAGATGAATGACTTACTGGAAGGTATGTTAACTTTCAACACCATCTAGGCAATTTATAAGGTCAGATGACCACACACTTATAGGAATTTGAAGCACAGTAAAGATTTTCCATATTGGGAGATACATAATAATAAGTTATTCAAGATTACATTCTAATAACATAAATTTTATATTTCTAAATAAGAAATCCTGTTACCTTTATTTTGTTTTTATTGGAGCTAGAAGGACTTTTTAGGAAATGGTATTCTAACCTTGCACTTGTTTTTAATGTAATTATTGATATGGTAAAATGGAATCTACTATTTTACAATTGTTTTCAATTTGTTCTGAGTTATTCCACTTTCCCTGTTTTGTCCTTTTCTTTTGAATGAACATAATATTAAAAAACCATTTTTCTTTGTACTTCCTCTATTGCCTTATAAGCCATATTTCTCTTTTTAGTGGTTGTTCTAGAATTTACAATATATATCTTTCACTTATCACTGTCTATCTTCAAAAAGCATTATTCTTGGTTAAACTTATTCCTAAGCATTTTATTGTTTTTGATGCTATTGTAAATGGAATTGTTTTCTTAATATCTTTTTTGGATGTACATTGTTGGTCTACAGAAATACAACTGATTTGTATGTTAATTTTGTATCCTGCAACTTTACTAAATTTGTTGATTAGTTCTAACCATTTTTTGGTGGCGTCTTCCTAGGGTTTTCTCTATATAAAGTCATGTCATCTGCAAACAAAAACTTTTTTACTTCTTTCTTTTATATCTTTATTCTTCCTAATTGCTCTGGCTAGCACTCCAGTATTATGTTGAATAGAAGTCTTGAGAGCAGGCATTCTTGTCTTAATCCTGATCTTAAAGGAAGAGTTTTCAGCTTTTCACCATTGAGTTTTATGCTACTTGTGGCCTTGTCATATATGACCTTTGTTATGTTGAAGTACATTTCTTCTAGGTACATCTCATTTGTTGAGATTCTTTATCATGAAAGGAAGTCACATTCTTTTTATTCACCTATTGAGGTGACTGTATTGTCAGGGCCAGCCTGATGGTTGAACCGGGCTGAGGTAGGGAGGTGGGAATTAAGAAAAGAAAGAAAGACAGGAAAGTGGGATCAGGAGGACTACGAGTCATTGACTGACTGCAGCAACTTTATTAACTGCGTAATGCTTTTTATACACAAAACACTGAATAGGAGGTCTGTCAAGAGGAATGTATTCTTTGTTCCTCTTAATCTCTAAGGGAGAGACAAAGCAGAAGGACAAATTCTCAGTACAGCAAATCTCAGTAAATAGTTACAGACTTCTTGGTAAGCCATGAAAGGTTGCTCTCATTGTACTGATAACCGCCATCCAAACAAGCCTGGGAAAACTGTGTGGGTAGGGGACCGAGCCTTGCTAGTCCCTTCGGGTGCAAGGACCGTGTCAGCTTACACCCGGTCTCCAACACCGTATGAACTTTATTCTTCATTCTGCTAATGTGATGTATGAAATTTACTGATTTGCATATGTGTAACTATCATGGCACCCCAGGGATAAACCCCCCTTGGTCTGGTGTATGATCCTTTTAACATGCTGTTTTATTTCATGTAACGTATAAGAACTTTAAAACTGCATGCTTCCATTTCCCCTCCTGTCCTTTTGCTATTGTTGTCCTACGTTTTATTTCTACAGTAAATTTTTATTATTTTTGCTTTGAATAGTTATAATTTTTAAATATTTAAATGAGAAAAACAGCTTTTATATTTGCCCACATTTCTATAATTTTTAGCATTTTCTTTCTGTATAGTCTGAATTTCTATCTAGAATAATTTTCCTTCAGCCTGAAAGAAATATTTTTGTAGTGCATGTTGGCTGGCAACAATTTTTCTAAGGAGACTGCAGTTTTCTGTATTTTTGCCTTGACTTCTGAAAGCTATATAATCCTATATAATAAAAGCCTAATATGCTAAGTGTCCGGTCGTTCAGTTGTCCATTCAACCAATCATCCACTCCCTATGACGTACACTGACCACCAGGGGGCAGACAGTGGATTGGTCAACCAGTCACTATGACATGCACTGACCACCAGGGGGCAGACACTCCAACTGATAGATTAGTTTGCTGCTGGGATCCGGCTGATCAGGACTGAGCGAGATGGGCCGGACATGTCCTGGAGCCCTCCCGTGGTCCCTCCCTGGCTGGCCAACCCCTCATGTCCCTCCCCAGCCTTAATCAGGCACTGGTGGGGTCCCTCGGCCTGGCCTGCACCCTCTCGGAGGGGATGTTGGAGAGCCGGTTTTGGCCCAATCCTGCTCAATGCAGGAGCTGCCCCCTGATGGTCAGTGCACTCTCACTGGGGGAGTGCCGCTCAGCCAGAAGCCGGGCTCACGGCTGGTGAGCGCAGCGGTGATGGCGAGAGCCTCTTCCACCTCCGTGGCAGTGCTAAGGATGTCCGACTGCCAGCTTACAACATCCCCTGAGGGCTCCCAGACTGCAAGAGGGCACAGGCTGGGCTGAGAGACCCCCCTGCAAGTGCACAAATTTCATGCACTGGGTCTCTAGTCTGGATATAAAATTCTAGGTTGGCATTTTTTCCTTTATTATTCTAAAAATGACATAACGTTGTTCTCTGACCTGTGTTGTTTTCTATGAGAAGTCAGCAATACTTATTATTTTTATATGCAATGGCCTTTTCTGTATTGATTTTAAGACTGTCTCTTTATTAATTTTAAGAAAAAGGTTATGATGTGCCTTGTTGAGTTTTTTGGGGGGGATCTGTGGATTTACAATTGTTATTAAATTTGGAAAATGTTCTAGCCATTGTATCTTTGAAAATTATTTTCTACATCTCTCCTTTCTCGATTTGTTGGATTCTGATTAAATATATGTTATACTACTTGATGCTATCCAACAGTACACTGGAGCACTTCATTTTTTTAATCCAAACCCACAGATATGTTTATTTTTTTGACAGAAAGAGAAAAAGAGAGAGAGAGGCGGGGGAGGGGGGGAGTGAGAGAAAGACAGGTAAGAGAGAAACATCAACTGGTTGCCTCCCAGACCCATCCCTAGCAGGGATTGAACCTGCAACCTAGGTATGTGCCCTGACCAAGAATCAAACCCTCAGCCTTTTGGTGTACGGGATGATGCTCCAATCAACTGAGCCACCTATCCAGTGCGAACTCTGTTCATTTTTTGTTTTTTTGTTTTGTTTTGTTTTATTTTGTTTTTGAGTCTCATCTTCACTTTTTTTTATTTATTTGTTTGTTTATTTATTTATTTTAAATTTAATAAATCTTTATTGTTCAGATTATTACAATTGTTCCTCTTTTTCCCCCAATACCTCCCCTCCACTCGGTTCCCACCCCACCCTCTCCCCTTACCACCCCCCCCATTATCCTCATCCATAGGTGTACGATTTTTGTCCAGTCTCTTCCCACACCCCCTACACCCCTTTCCCCCTGAGAATTGTCAGTCCACTCCCTTTCTATGTCCCTGATTCTATTATATTCACCAGTTTATTCTGTTCATTAGATTTTTAATTCACTTGATTTTTAGATTCACTTGTTGATAGATATGTATTTGTTGTTCATAAGTTTTATCTTTACCTTTTTCTTCTTCCTCCTCTTCTTAAAGAATACCTTTCAGCATTTCATATAATACTGGTTTGGTGTTAATGAACTACTTTAGCTTTTTCTCATTTGTGAAGCTCTTTATCTGACCTTCAATTCTGAATGATAGCTTTGCTGGGTAGAGTAATCTTGGTTGTAGGTTCTTGCTATTCATCACTTTGAATAATACTTGCCATTCCCATCTGGCCTGCATAGTTTCTGTTGAGAAATCCACTGACAGTCGTATGGGTGCTCCCTTGTAGGTAATTAACTGTTTTTCTCTTGCTGCCTTTAATATTCTCTCTTTGTCTTTTGCTCTTGGCATTTTAATTATGATGTGTCTTGGTGTGGTCTTCTTTGGATTCCTTTTGTTTGGGGTTCTGTGCGCTTCCTGGATTTGTAAGTCTATTTCTTTCACCAGGTGGGGGAAGTTTTCTGTCATTATTTCTTCAAATAGGTTTTCAGTATCTTGTTCTCTGTCTTCTTCTGGCACCCCCATAATTCTGATGTTGGTACGCTTGAAGTTGTCCCAGAGGCTCCTTACACTATCTTCATATTTTTGGATTCTTTTTTCTTTTCCAGTTGGGTGTTTTTTGCTTCTTTGTATTTCAAATCTTTGACTTGATTCTTGCGGTCCTGTAGTTTGCTGTTAGGTCTCTGTATAATATTTTTTATTTCAGTCAGTGTATGTTTAATTTCTAGTCAGTCCTTTTTCATATCCTCGAGGGTCTTGTTAAATTTATTGGCCTTTTCTAGGAAATTCTTGAAAAACCTTATAACCATGATTTTGAACTCTATATCCAGTCATTTGCTTTCCTCCATTTCTTTCATTTGTGATCTGTTTGTCTCCATATTTTTGCTGCTTCCCTGAGTTGGTAGAGTAGCTTTGTGTGCTAGGTTTCCTATATGGCCCAGTGGCTCAGCCTCCCCAGTTACCTGAGGTGGACACTCTTGGTACACCCCTTTGTGGGCTGTGTGTACAGCCTTGTTGTAGTTAAGTCTTGATTGTTGTTGGTATCACTGGGAGGAATTGACCTCCAGGCC
Organism: Cnephaeus nilssonii; assembly: GCF_951640355.1. Lineage (NCBI taxonomy): Eukaryota > Metazoa > Chordata > Mammalia > Chiroptera > Vespertilionidae > Cnephaeus > Cnephaeus nilssonii. Next base: position 27,639,323 of record NC_137072.1, on the reverse strand, counting down.
AATTGGCTGTGAGGATCAGCTGTGTCTACGCTGGGAGAACTTCTGTGCTGGAGACACCCTTATGAGACAAGACTTGAAAAATTGCAAAAGCCTCTGTGCTCAGCTTGGATGGGGCAGAGTCTCAGGGTGGAGCAGACAGCCTTGGCTTCCCGTCAGCCCTGCCCTATGAGGTCTCTGTGTCTCAGTGTCCCTCAGTAATCGTTGCAAGCACCTCTGAGAGAAAGCCGCCCTCGAGTTTCGCCCGCTGCCAGACAGTCCAGTTTCTCCCCAAATGGGTCTGGGTTCCAAGATTCTTGCCCGGAACTGGAGTTCAGCACAGTCGGGAGCTTCCGTCTCCCTCCTGCTAGAGAAAGCTAGCGGCACACTCAGCAGTCAGTACTCTCTGCTCACGCTCGCGTGCGTGCCTCTGGACCTCTGCCTTTCGCAGCTCCCCTGATTCTCCGTGTGCTTTTCTCTTTTCCTGGCAGTCCAGATTCCCCCCGTATGAGTCTGGGTCCCCAGGGTCTTGCCCAGAACTGGGGTTCAGTGCAGTTGGGAGCTTCCGTGTTCCTCCCGCTTGGGATAGCCAGCCAAGCACTCAGCCCCCGTCCTCTCTGAGCATGCGCGTCTCCATACCTCAGCCTTTTGCAGCTCCTCTGAGTCTTTGTGTGCTTTTCTCTTTCCTTCTAGTTGTAGAATTTCCACTCAGCCAGCTTTCCTGTGGTTCTGGATGATGTCCGTTTTGTCTTTTAGTTGCAGTTTTGAAATTGTTGTGCGATGCAGCAGTTTATGTGTTTACCTATGCCGTCATCTTGGTTTCTCTCTCTGTTCATTTTTTTAAGCCACTTTTCTCTGTGCTTCAGTTTGAATCTATTGTTCTGTCCTTCCCAAGATCTTTCTTGCTGGTGGGTTGTTATCTTGATTTTTTTTTTCTCACAGCATTGTGAAACTCAAACGCCATTCTTTTTTTCAATAATTTTCTGTTTATATTTTCTTAATCTCTTAACATGCCTAATTTAAGAATAAACCAAATGCTTTAAGGGAGAAAGCACTGTACTTGTCTCTCTGAGATCATTGGCTTTTAAATTCTAGCTGCTTCTACAGCCACTGTATTTCAATTTTTGTCTCTCTAGCTCAGTAGGAATGCAGAAACTCTGCTGGTATCTTGGTCTGTTAGAGGTAGCCCTCAGCCTGGAGTACAGAACTCTTGACCTGTGCCGAATAATTGACATATTTCCATAATGGAAAAAAGGCTGGAATGCCAAAACCGGTTTGGCTCAGTGGATGGAGCGTCGGCCTGTGGACTCAAGGGTCCCAGGTTCGATTCCGGTCAAGGGCATGTACCTTGGTTGCGGGCACATCCCCAGTGGGGGGTGTGCAAGAGGCAGCGGATCGATGTTTCTCTCTCATCGATGTTTCTGGCTCTCTATCCCTCTCTCTTCCTCTCTGTAAAAAATGAATAAAATATATTTTTTTTTTAAAAAAGAAAAAAGGCTAGAAGAATCTCAGTTCACTTTTCTAGCATTCTCTTCTCTCCAGGCAAGTCCCGATGGCCTCAGCAGCTTACAGATGCTTTCAAACAGTGCGTGCGTGCGTGCACGCGTGTATTTGTGTGTGTGTGATTCTGTTTTTTATTAGTTCAATGAGTGTGTTGGTCTAATGTGAGCTACTTCTGAATAACCAAAAGTGAAAAGATGGTTATATAAAGTAATATAACAAACCATAGTGTACCAACTACCTGCCTTTCAATATTACCTTCTTTTTAATCCTCACCTGAGGATGTGTTTATTGATTTTAGAGAGGAAGTGAGAGAGAAACAACAGTTGGTTGCCTCCTGTACACACCCAAACCAGGGATTGAACCTGCAACCTTCTTGATGTACAAGCCAATCCTCCAACCAACTGAGCCACCTAGACAGAGCTCAATATTACCATTTCAACATATTTGCTTCAAATTCTTTTGCTCCTGATTAAATAAGGTCTCTATTTAATTTTTATTTTAAATACAATTAATTATTTTTTTGTGTTTTCTCCATTTGCTTTTTTTCAATTATAATTGACATTCAATATTATTTTATATTAGTGACAGGTGCACAGCATAATGGTTAGGCAATTATATCCTTTAGGAAGGGCTCCCCCTGGTAATTCTAGGACCCACCTGGCATCATACGTAGTTATTACAGTGTTACTGACTATATTCCCTATGGTGAACGTTACATCCCTGTGACTATTTTATGAATACCAATTTTGTACTTTTAATAAGTACAATTTTAGGAAATGGTTTTAGATTTACAGAAAAGTTGCAAATACAGTACAGAGTTCTCATGTACCCCTCACCCAGTTTCCTTTCTCATTCACATGCTATATTCCTATGGTACATTTGTCACAACTAAAGAACCAACATTGGCACATTGTTGGAAGGAAGTCTAACTAAACTCCACAGCTGATTCACATTTCACTACTATTTCCCTACTGTCCTTTATCTGTCCACTTAGGATACCACATTATTCAATCATCCTATCTCCTTCGCCTTCTCTTGTGCTTGGCAGTTTCTCAGACTTTCCTGTTTTTGATGCCTTGACAATTTTGAGTAGTACAGATCAGGTATTTCGTAGCACATCTCTCCATTTGGATTTTTTCTGATGTTTTTCTCATGGTTAGACTGAGATTATGGGTTTGGGGGAAGGAAGGCCACAGAGGTGAAGTACCATCCTCATGATGTTATGTCAGTGTAGGTACTATGAACCCGATTTATCACAGATGATGAAAAGTTTGATCATCTGGCTAAAGTTACATTTGCTAGGTTTCTCCACTGTTAGGTTACTTTTTCCTTCCTCCATCTTCTGCTGTTTGGAAGCAAGTCACTCAAGGGATAAGGAGTTAAGCTCCATCATTCTGAGGATGGAGTACCAACATAAATTATCTGGAGTTATATTTCAGATATTTTTAGGAAAAATGTTTATGTATACTTTCTACTCCCATTCCTTTTTCCCCCCAGTTAGATTATTTGTATAATATAATGTATTTCTTTGCTTACATTTTGCAGGTTAAATGTATCCAAAGCCACATTTACTAGCTCTTAGAAGCTAGGAAGTCTTATAAAATTGCATATTGACTTTTAGGCTTAGTAATTAAAATTTTCTCAATTGTAAAGGGAGATGTTTGGACTGAGCTCATTTCCTAACCTTTCTCCAACTCTAATATTCTCCAGTTTTCAAGAGCCAATGGCCTTCCTGTTTGATTTATTTGAAAGTCAGCTCTAGAAATTTCACCTACAGTGATATTTCCCAAAGTATGTGAACATATACGAACAGGGCTCTTGACTATATAGTTTTTAGTGACAAAACAAATAAACTATAACTTCCCTCCAGAAGCCCTAGGATAACATCAACATCCATGAATAAAACATTAGTTAAATGATAGAACATAGCTACTACTGGATATGCTGCCACTAAAATAAAATAAAATAAAATAAAATGAGTAAAGCCTGCATGTGTAGATATGGATAACAGTTTGTTGTATACGGTAATTGATGAAAAAAAGCTAGTTGCAGAACAGTGTTATGGTATGCTCCCATTTTTGTAAATCCCTAAAAATATACACACACACACATATACACAGATTAATACAATGGAAGCATACCCAAAGAAAGGTATGGACGCTACACGAAAACATGGCAGAACACACAAAACTGATAACAGTGGTTTCCTTTGAGGTGATGAGGTAGGATTGAGGAAGTGGAAACATTTTGCCTTGTAGTTAATGCATTTTTATATTTGTGGGGGGGTTTTCTTGTTACATGCCTGTTTTACTTGGAAATGGAAACATTGTTTTCTATGCTTCCACTCTGAAGAGGTAAGGAAGGGAGAGTTTTCTCCAGGTCCCAGCATTAGGCAGGGCTGTTTGAAAGTATTTTGGAAAATGTAAGCCATTTTATAAATGGGAACCATTACTGCTGTTTGCAAAGAGGCTGTCCTTGGTGAGAGCCTGCCCACCAGTGCACACGGTCACACAGGCACTCCCGGAAGGTTCTTTTTCTCGTGTCACTTTTACACCAGTCCCTACATCCATTTTCATGCATAAGAAAGGTTTGTCTAGAGTTCTTCTCATGGTTTTTTTTTTTTTTCAGTCATTTCATATTTGGGTATAATTGTTATGGCTATTTCAGAAAAAGAATTTGAACACTTTCCTTCTTTTTCTAAGTTCTGGAGAGTTTAAGTAGCATTGATATTATGTCCTGTGAACATTTAGAAGAATTTCCCTAAGACAGTCATTTAGGCCTAGTGCGGTTTTTTTTACATGAATACATCAACAACTCTTTCTATTTCTTCTATAAAAATTATCTGTTTAAATTTCCTATTTTTACTGGGATCAATTTTGGTAAATTGAATTTTTAAAGATACACAAATTACATGTAAATTTCCAAATTAATTGCATAGAGAACTGCCAAAAGTCTCTTGTGATTTTCAAAAGTTTCCTTGAGTTTGAGTTGTTTCCCCTTATTGTGTGTATTTTCATGTTCTCTTTTTTTTCTTAATTAAATTGTTACAATGATTTTCCTAAGGAAAAAATACTGAATTGGAGCTAATTAATATTTTAGGAGAGTAGTGAAAGGAGAAAATAAAAATAAATTAACCTTGTTAGAATAAATTCAGATGGGTGATCTGAAGATTTTACGGTTCACTGCCAATCATGGACTATTACTACTTACGAAGAAAAAAAGTCCTCACATAATAAAGAGTGCCCCTTTATTTATAAGAGCTTGACTGAGTGTTTCAGTTGTGTCTAAGAGACTGGCATGAGAGCCCAGGGGGAATGGAAGAATTGGAAGTTTTAATTTTGATATGGTCACCTCTTGAACCTTTCATAAGTGACAGCAGGAGTCTCATTCTCTTCTTTTCAAAGTACATTGATGGTTTGGACAAGTGGACCATCTCATAGTCAAATAAGTCTGTAGTGGGGGAAAAGTCTGCTCCTTTAAACCAATTTTTCAGTAGTTCATATGTAAAAAATGTATAAAGAATAATACCTCAAACTTAACCATGCCACTGCTCCCCTTGAATAATAAAACATTACAACTGAATAACATTTACGTCTCCATGTACTCCCTGCCCAACTGTATTCACTCTCCCTTTCTGACCTCCTCAAATACCTAAATAAGATATAGGATTATTTCACATATTTCTAACTTTATATAATTGTATCATACTGTAAACATTCCTCTGATACTTGCTGTTTTCTCCTAAATTTATTTTTTAGGTTTATCATTGACTTTTTTTTCTTGTTTAAAGTATTACATATAGTAGTACATATATCTGCTTTCCCCCCCCCCCATTTACCTTCCCCCAGCCTCCCCGACCCCCTGTCGCATGCCCTCATCCCACCCCCCCAGTGTCTTGTGTCCATTGGTTGTGCTTATATGCATGCATACAAGTCCTTTGGTTAATCTCTTTCCCACCCTCCCCAACACTCCCCAGTCTTCCCAATTTAATTTGACAGTCTGTTCGATGCTTCTCTGCCTCTGTATCTATCTTTTTGTTCATCAGGTTATAATGTTCTTTATTTTCCATAAATGAGTGAGATCATGTGATATTTTTCTTTCATTGCCTGGCTTATTTCCTTTACATAATGCTCTCCAGATCCATCCATGATGCTGCAAATGGTAAGAATTCCTTCTTTTTTATAACAGCATAGTATTCCATTGTGTAGATGTACCATGGTTTTCTAATCCACTCATCTGCTGATGTGCATTTAGGCTGTTTCCAAATCTTAGCTATGGTGAATTGTGCTGCTATGAACAAAGGGGTGCATATATCCTTTCTGATTCGTGTTTCTAGTTTCTTGGGATATATTCCTAAAAGTGGGATTACTGGGTGTAGATGGGAGTTCCATTTTTAGTTTTTTGAGGAAACTCCATACTGTTCTCCACAGTGGCTACACCAGTCTGCATTCCCACCAGCAGGGCACGAGGGTTCCTTTTTCTCCGCATCCTCGCCAACATTTGTCGTTTATTGATTTGTTGATGATAGCCATTCTGACAGGTGTGAGATGGTACCGCATTGTCGTTTTGATTTGCATCTCTCGGATAATTAGTGACTTTGAGCATGTTTTCATATGTCTCTTGGCCTTCCTTCTGTCTTCTTTAGAAAAGTTTCTATTTAGGTTTGTTGCCCATTTTTTAATTGTGTTATCTTCCTTTTATTAAGTTGTATGAGTTCCCTGTAAATGTTGGAGATTAAACCTTTATTGGTGATAACATTTGCAAATATGTTCTTTCATACAGTGGGCTTTTTTGTTGTTTTGTTGATGGTTTCTTTTGCTGTGCAAAAGCTTTTTATTTTGATGTAGTCCCATTTGTTTATTTTCTCTTTAGTTTCCATTGCCCTAGGAGCAGTAACTGTGAAGAAATTGCTTCGGCATATGTCTGAGATTTTGCTGCCTGTGGATTCCTCTAGTATTTTTATGGTTTCTCATCTTATGTTTAAGTCCTTTATCTATTTTGAGTTTATTTTTGTGTATGGTGTAAGTTGGTGGTCTAGTTTCATTTTTTTGCATGTATCTGTCCAGTTTTCCCAACACCATTTATTGAAGAGACTGCCTTGATTCCATTGTATGTTCTGCCTCCTTTGTCAAATATTAATTGAGCATAGTGGTTTGGGTCGAAACCTGGGTTCTCTATTCTATTCCATTGGTCTATATGTCTGTTCTTGTGCCAGTACCAGGCTGTTTTGAGAACAGTGGCTTTGTAATACAGCTTGAAATCTGGTATTGAGATCCCACCTACTTTGTTCTTCTTTCTCAGGATTGCTGTGGCTATTCGGGGTCTTTTTTTATCCCAGATGAATTTTTGGAGAGTTCTTTCTAGGTCTGTGAAATATGCCGTTGGTATTTTAATGGGAAGTGCATTGAATCTATAGATTGCTTTGGGTCGTATGGACATTTTAATGATGTTGATTCTACCAATCCATGAACATGGTATGTTCTTCCATCTGTTTATGTCTTCCTCTATCTCTTTTTTCAGAGTCCTGTAGTTTTCTGCGTGTAGGTCTTTTACCACCTTAGTTAAGTTTATTCCTAGGTATCTCAATTTTTTTGGTGTGATGGTAAATGGGATTGATTTTTTAGTCTCTCTTTCTGTAAGTTCACTATTGGTATACAAAAATGCCATAGATTTCTTGGCATTAATTTTGTGTCCTGCTACATTGCTGAATTCATTTATTAAGTCTAATAGTTTTTTGATAGAGTCTTTAGGGTTTTTTATGTACAGTATCATGTCATCTGCAAATAAGGACAGTATTACTTCTTCTTTTCAATTTGGATACATTTTATTTTTTCTTCTTATCTAATTGCAATGGCTAATATTTCCAGTACTATGTTGAACAGGAATGGTGAGAGTAAGCATTCCTGTCTTGTTCCTGTTCTTAGGGGAAATGGTTTTAGTTTTTGCCCATTGAGTATGATGTTGGCTTTGGGTTTGTAATATATGGCTTTTATTATGTTGAGGTATGATCCTTCTATTCCCACCTTGCTGAGAGTTTTTATTAAGAAAGGGTGTTGGGCCCTAACCGGATTGGCTCAGTGGATAGAGCATCGGTCTGCAGACTGAAAGGTCCCAGGTTCAATTCCGGTCAAGGGCATGTACCTTGATTGCGGGCACATCCCCAGTAGGAGGTGTGCAGGAGGCAGCTGATCAATGTTTCTCTCTCATCGATGTTTCTAACTCTCTATTCCTCTCCCTTCCTCTGTAAAAAATCAATAAAAAATATTAAAAAAAAGAAAAAAAGAAAGGGTGTTGGATTTTGTTAAATGCTTTTCCTGCATCAATTGATATGACTATGTGGTTTTTATCTCTCAATTTGTTTATGTGATGTATCACGTTTATTGATTTGTGGATATTGTACCATCCTTGCATCCCTGGGATAAATCCTATTTGGTCATTGTGTATGATCTTCCTGATGTACTGCTGGATCCGAGTTGTTAGAATTTTGTTGAGGATGTTGGCATCTATGTTCATGAGGGATATAGGCCTGTAATTCTCTTTCATTGTGTTGTCTTTATTTGGTTTTGGTATTAGGGTGATGCTGGCTTCATGGAATGAGCTTGGAAGTGTTCCTTCCTCTTGAATTTTTTGGAATAGTCTGAGGAGGATAGGTTTTAGTTCTTCCTTGAATGTTTGGTAAAACTCCCCTGTGAAGCCATCTGGCCCCAGGCTTTTGTTTGCTGGAAGCTTTTTGATTACTGCTTCAATTTCTTCCAGAGCTATTGGCCTATTGAGATTTTTAGAGTTTTTCTGATTGAGTTTTGGAAGGTTGTATTTTTCTAGGAATAAGTCCATTTCCTCCAGGTTGTCCAATTTGTTGGAATAGAGTTGTTTATAGTATTTTTAACAATCCTTTGTATTTCTGTGGGGTCTGTTGTTATTTCTCCTCTTTCATTTCTGATTTTGTTTATATGGGTTCTCTCTCTTTGCTTCTTAGTTAGCCTGGCTAGAGGTTCATCAATTTTTTTTTATCCTTTTAAAGAACCAGCTCTTGGTTTTGTTGATCTTTTGTATTGTTTTATTTATTTATTTATTTATTTATTTATTTATTTATTTATTTATTTATTTTGGTCTCTATGCCATTTATCTCCGCTCTGATCTTTATTATTTCCTTCCTTCTGCTTATACCGGGCTTTTCTTGTTGATCTCTTTCTAACTCTTTGAGTTGTAGGGTTAGGTAATTTATTTCCATTGTTTCTTGTTTTTTGCAGTAGGCTTGTAAGAGCTATGAACTTCCTTCTCATGACTGCTTTCATTGTGTCCCATAGATTTTGGATTGTTGTGCTTTCATTGTTGTTTGTTTCCATGATGTTTTTTATTTCTTCTTTGATCTCTCTGGTAACCCATTCATTGTTTAATAGCATGCTATTTAGTCTCCATGTGTTTGATTTTTTTGGATTGTTTTTATTGTAGTTGATTTCCAGTTTTATGCCATTGTGATCTGAGAAGATGCTTGATATGATTTCTATCTACTTGAATTTGAAGAGACTTTGCCTGTGACCCAATATATTGTCTATCTTTGAAAATGACCCATGTGCACTTGAGAAGAATGTATATTCTGTGGCTTTGGGGTGAAATGTTCTGAAGATGTCAATTAATTCCATCTGGTCTAGTGAGTCATTTAGGATTGATGTTTCCTTGCTGATTTTTTGTTTAGAGGATTTGTCCAATGGTGATAGTGGGGTATTAAAGTCCCCTACTATGATTATATTGCTGTCAATCTCTCCCTTGAGATCCTCCAGGAGTTATTTTTATGTATTTGGGTGCTCCTGTATTGGGTGCATATATGTTTACCAGAGTTATTTATTCTTGTTGGATTTAAAAAGAATGAATAGGGAAAATCTAAAGCAGGAATAGGGTAAGAGAAACAGGACAAAAAAAGGGGAAAAGTGAGGAAGAGAGTGTTGGCATGAAGGTAAAGTTGAGATAGAGTAAAATGATGCTAAAGAAAGATGAAAATACAATGTAGAACACTGATCCCAAAGTAAAATAAAGAGAAAATAAAATGACACTTAAAAAAAAAAAAAGGTAAAATAGTAGTAGTAATAATACTGATTGAAAATAAAAATGTAATAGTTAAAAAGGTAACATCAAGTGAGGAAAAAAGAAAAAAAATTTAGTTTCTTAAGTAAAAGATGATAAAAATAAAAATGTGCAGTAGTGAAGGTCATTCACTTCCTCTACTATTCTTTTTGGCACGCCTGTTTCCTAGTCAGGACAGTATTCAAGTTCCCTGCGTTTCACTCACTGCTCCTCAGTGTTGTAGGCCACAGTCATGATTTTCAAGCAGGCAGTACATCTTTATTTCTTATACTCCTTTATTTGTGTTTACACAAGAGTCGATTTGTGATTCAACCCATGGGTGGCAGTATTTCTGGATTGACCTCCGGGTCTATAGGTCCTCTCTAGCTAGTGTTTAGATTTTGTTTTCCCCGTGGCACTTAATACTGATTTGGGGGAAAGGGCTGCCCCAGAGCTGGTTCTCTGATCGTTATTCCCCGCTCTGATCCCCAGGTTCCAGAAAAACAACTTTCCCCTGCAGTCTCTTAGAGTGTCCCCAATTGGGTGATCCTATGTATTGGGCTTAGTAATCAAAAGCAAGGATTTAAACAGGAGAGAGAGAGAGAGAGAGAGAGAGAGAGAGAGAGAGAGAGAGAGAGAAAGCCAGAGTAAGTGCACGAACTTCGGCACTGCACGCAAGTCTGTGCAGTCTTCTTTCCCTTGGGTCTAAGCAGCCGGCACACTCTTAAAATTCTTAGGCTGTCCTTTTGCGCCTAGTTCAGCTATGGGTTGCTTTTTAGAGTTCCCTTCTGTTAGCAGCCCTGTGGACCCCTTTCCATATTCGCGGATCACGCCAGCCCCAATGGCCTTGGACTTTTCTGGGGGGAGACTTCCCCGGGTCCTCCAGCTCCCGCATTATGCGTTTCTCTCTCCTGCTTGGACCACAGACCTCACCTTATCCCAGGCAAAATCTGACTTTTCCGTGAGGAGGTGTAGAGCTCCTCCGAATCCGCATGCTCGTGCCACTTGGGAACTGGTGTTCTCGGGTTTGCTGGGTGCCGTAGTTGTAGATTCCCCGGGCTTTTCAGGCGTCTGATAACATCCACTTTCCCCTTCAAGATGGCGCGGTCTCCGTGTCCGAGCCGGTTGCTCAGGGAGGGATCCCAGCAGCAGTGGGGGCTGCCCAGTCAGGGGAACCCCGTCCGGCGGTCCCCCTCAGTCTCCTGGAGTATAGCTGTCCCTCAACTCACCAACAAACACTCCCCGTGCGACCACACACTCTCCCTTTGTTCTCTCACTCACACACTATCTTGCAGTCTGCCTCCCGTCGTTAGCCATCTTCCGGATGTCTTCATTGACTTTTAACTATTGTATATTATTCCATTGTTTGACTATAACACAATTTATATATGTATCCTTCTCTTTATAGACATAAAGGTCATTTTATTGTTTTTATGTTATAATAATGCTTCTATGAGCAGTCTTTTATATATCTTCTTGCATACATGTGTAAGAAAGTCTGTATCTAGGAATGGAATTTCTGGGTGTTAACGTATGAATGTCTTCAACTATATGAAATATTGCCAAATAGTTCTCCAAAGGAATTGCAGTTACTTACACTGCCAAAGAAGTATATAAAAATAAAATTCTTATTGCTCTATATCCTTGACAATACTCTTAATGCTAAATTTTACAATTTTTTTGTAAATCTGTGCATGAAATTACTCTGATTTTATTTTTTCCAGTTTTACTGAGATATAAGTAATATTTAACATTATATAACATTTTAGGTGAACAACATTATGGTTGTATATATAAATACATCAAAATGATTACCACAAAAAGTTAACATCTATTGCCTCACATAGTTACAATTTTTTTCCTCTTCTTTTTTTCTCAATTTTTAAGAGCTACACTCTAAGCAACTTTCAGATATATAGTATAGCACTGTTTACTATAGTTACCATGCTGTACATTACATAGTGACTATAGTTAACTATAATAATCAAAGCAGAATGCTATTGGCATAAAAACAGACACATAAATCAATGGAACAGAATCAAGAGCTCAGAAATAAACCCATGCATATCTGGTCAACTATTATCTGACAAGAGAGACAGGAATATTCAATGGAGAAAAGACAGTCTCTTCAATAAATGGTGCTGGGAAAATGGGATATTCACATCCAAAAAAATCAAACAAGACCCTTATCTTATACTCACAAAATTAACTCAAAATGAATTAAAAACTTAAATGTAAGAACTGAAATCATGAAACTCCTGGAAGAAAAGAGAAAAAGCTCCTTGGCATTGGTCTTGGTGATGATTATTTTTATATGATACCTAAAGCACAAGTAACAAAAACAAAATAAACAAGTGGGACTACATCAAACTAAAAAGCTTTTTCACAACAAGTGAAACCATCAACAAAATGAAAGGGTAATCCACTGAATGTGACAAATATTTGCAAACCACATATTTGATAAGAGTTTATATCCAAACTATATAAGGAACTCATACAACTAAATAACAACAACAAAAAAAAACAACAAATCCAATTGAAAAATAGGCAAAGGACCTGAGTAGACATTTTCTAAAGAAGACATACAGATGGCCAACAGGTACATGAAAAGATGTTCAACATCACTAAACATCAGGGAGATACAAATTAAAACCACAATGAGATATCACCTCACACCTGTTAGAATGGCCATCATAAAAAAGAAATAACAAGTGTTGATGAAAGTGGGACAAAAGGAAACCTTTTTGCAGTATTGGTGGGATTATAAATTGGTGTAGTAACTATGGAAAACAGTATGGAGGTTCCTTAAAAATTAAAACTATAACTACCATATATGATCCAACAAGCCCACTTCTGGGTATATATCCAAAGGAAACGAAATGGTGACCTCAAAGAGAGGTGCACTCCAGTGTTTACTGCGACAACATGGATGGATCTTGAGAGCGTTATGCTAAGTGAAATAAGTCAAAGACAAATACCATTATGATCTCACTCATATGTGGAGTCTAATGAACTGAATAAACTGATGATCAAAAATAGACCCAGAGTCATAGAAGCATAAACACATTGTTGAACCTCAGAGGAAAGGCAGGGGAGGGTGGGTGGGAAGAGATCAACCAATGAACTTGTATGCATATATGCATAACCTGTGGACACAGACAATGGGGTGGTGGGGGCCTGGGGGGGGGTTAGAGGGACAGGAGCAGGCTGGAAGAGGTTAATGGGGGCAAAAGGAGGATCTACTAGTATGTAATATTCTCAACAATAAAGATTAAAAAATAAATAAATAAAAGTCATACTCCAGTGCCACCGAGTTATTTTTCAACTTCATTTTCACCAGATTACCAAGATAATATCAATTTAAACTTCAAATTTGCATAAATGCAAGGCTTCAGTTAAAAAAATATATAAGGGCACTTTTCCCATTCAGAGCCAAGGTAAACACAGAAAGTTATTATCACCCTTTGGCATTAGGAAGATTTTTTTTTCTCTAGTCTACTTTTCACTGAGAGTTTAGAACTTAGAGTCCCTGGCTTTATGTCAAGGGCCCTGTTATAGGTCACCCTTGAAACCTGATAGTTTATTTTCCTGATGTAGGCAATAGGCGGCAGTGAGCATGTATTAGTACATGCTCACTACTTTTACTATGAGCTAACCTATTATATGGATGCTTCATTTAGTATTTCTAGGTATTTTGTAGTTGGAGAGTGTTTTTCAGATAGTCTGCTATATCTTATGCTACTGCTTTTTCTCAGCAAATCCTAAATCCTTTATATCACTGGATTTGACATTATTCATTTCTTTGAAATTATTCACGTCATCCTATCTAATAAAGAGGGAATATGCTAATTGACCCTCATGTTGTCGCAAAGATGGCGGCACCCACAGCCAAAAAGGAGGGAATATACTAATTGACTGCCCCACCCTCAAAGATGGTGGCGCCCACAGCCAATAAGGAGGGAATATGCTAATTGACTGCCCCGCCCTCGAAGATGGCGGTGCCCACAGCCAATAAGGAAGAAGTATGCTAATTGACTGCCACATCCTCAAAGATGGTGGTGCCCACAGCCACAAGATGGCAGCGCCCAGTCCCCTCAGCCCTGCCGGGGTAGCAGGCACGCAGCAAGGCTGGGTCCACCCCCAGGCAGGCCCGGCCGCTCAGTGCGCCTGCCTCCAGAGTCCCCCAGTCCCCTCAACCCCCTAGCTGTCCAGGGCCAGCCCGAGGCGCAGGCAAGCCTCGGATGGCAGCTGCCCAGCCGCCCAGGGCCACCCGAGGCTCAGGTAACCAGGGCTGACCGAGGCTTGCACTGCCGGCAGGCAGCAGCAGAGGTGTAATGGGGCGTCACCTTCCCCTGGTTGCCAGGTCACCTCCCACCCCTGAGGGCTCCTGGACTGTGAGACGAGGCAGGCCGGGCTGAGGGACCCCTCCTCCTGTGCATGAATTTTCATGCACCAGGCCTCTAGTGTTAACTTAAGCTCCTTTACAACATCACAGTATCTCACTCACTTTCTGTATGCATTCACTTGTGTTTTCTGATCTCCAGTGCACTCCATAAGGCTTGCTGGGAGAGAAAGCAGATTTGAAGAGCCTTTTACCAGTGACATCTACCAGATAGTTGATGAAATTATTTGTGTTCTGCTGCCAGTCCTCCAGGATAAACCATTTGCATTTTTTGGCCACAGGTATTTAAAATCTGTTTTAAAAGCCATTTCTTCAATCACGAATCCTTGGCAAATGTTGTTCTTTGTGTCCTGTGAGATGCATACCTTTTGTATTGGTTACACTGCTTCATTGCTGCTTAAAGGAGTGAGTGATTAAATATGGCTATAGCTGTTCTCAGACAAGAAAGTTAGACTGGAAGGAACTGTGCAATAGGGGCCATAAAGATATAAATGCCAGGTTGTGTGATGAATTGTGAAAATCCTGGGCTCCTGGCATCTTCTCGGTGGAAAATAGTCCTAGAATGTTGAATAATTATGACCAGTCACAACTCTTACAATTGGCTATTTGTATAGTAATTATATCTTTAGGCAAATAATAATAATAATAATAATAATAATAATAATAATAATAAAATCAGGACTTGTAAAATCAAGATTATAGCAGTAACTTACATTGCACTTATTTTTAATTTTAACAATTATATAAATAGTATGTGCTAGATGTATAATTTTAAGGTTATAATGTGAAACCTGCAGTTTTGACTGCCTCTTAGTCAGTTTGACCTGGGAGAAATTCCTATGGTTTTTCAATTAGTTTCCTTCTCTGTAAAGCTGGAAAAATAATAGTTTCTTCTTATGAGGATTAAATGAATAATGATCATAAATTATTTGGTATGTGATAAGGACTCACTAAATTTTGGCTACCATGTTAATATTTATAGATATGGTCAGGCAAAAAATAAAAAGTGTCATCCTAGAAAGTATTTTAAAATTTTGATGTGGTTCCATCGTATGTTACATATATGGTCCTGCTTTGTATCTCTTCCTTTCTTTCACTTACTATTGTTGTGAAGGTCACATTGTTTCATGACCTGTTTTATCATTTTATCAATCTCCCTTTGTGGACATAGTTACTTTTATCTTTTGCTGTTAGCCAAAGAACATATATGCATGGCCCATGGACACAGACAAGAGTGTGGTGATGCGGGGGAAGGGGGAGAAGGGCGGGAGCTGGGTAGAGGTGGGTAAAGGCGGGGAAGGGGGACATCTATAATGGTGTCAACAATAAATAAAATTTTTAAAAATAAAAAGCAATGTCTCTAAAATTTTTTCAATGAACATTTTTGTAGAAAAATTTGCATATATCCCATAAGTTTCTTGATATAAATTTCAGAATTTCAGTTAAATGATATGCCCATTGTTAGAGCTCTTAATATACATTTCCAAATTACCTGCAATTTACGCTTCATCAGCAATGAACATGGGACTGAGTTTCCCTTTTCCTCCCCTAAGATATTTACCAAAGTAATCTCTGGCAGTATTGTTTACAAAACATATTTACATAATGTGTACAGTAGCTCGCAAATTTTTTGGTCCCAACACTGTTTTAATACTTTTAAAAAACATTGAGGACCTCAGAGAGCTTTTGCTTATGTGTGATATTATGTCAATATTTACTATATTAGAAATTAAAACTAAGAAATTTAAATATACATATGTTAAAATAATATTAATAAACCCATTGCATGTTGTCATAAATAATAGTTTTAAGTAAAAGACTGTATTTCCTCTCAAAATTAGTGAGAGGCAAGGCATTGTTTTACACTTTTGCAAATCTGTTTATTGTCTGGCTGAATAGAAGGCAGCTGGATTCTCATTTCTGCTTCTGCATTCAAACTGTTGCAGTATCCCAAGTCACATAGCCTCAGGAAAACTCAACTATGCACTCAGGAGACAATGAGAGTAGGAATATAACATTTTGGCATTGTCATGAAAATAGCTTTAACCTCATAGACCACGTGAAAAGATCTCAGGAATTCCCAGGGGAAACCAGGCCGTACTTTGAGAACTGCTGATACATACTATCACAGGCCTAGTGATAGAGAGCTGAAGGGACAAAAGGAAACTGAAATAAATTTCAAGGCATTGTGGAAGTAAGTACTAAATTTTAGCCTGAACTATCTAGGATGTCTTAAAACACTTTTGATGCTGATATAAGTTGTTGGAAGTATACCCTCCATAAACACTTTTATTATTTAAGTAACTTATACTTTCTTTGCATATGTCATGATCATTGCTGTTTTACGATCCTTGTCTTTATATACTTTCAGTGGATTACCATGACTTTGTTGAACAGTTATTATCATGTTTTTCTTTCCCAAATTTAGTATGGGGGCCTACATTGCTTTTATGACTGCACTACACCTAAAAGAAAAACATAAGCTAGAACCGATGCATTTATTTGTGTCAAGTGCAACTCCTCTTCATGTAAGTAATTTCATTTTCCTTAGGGTGAGTGGTGAGGAGGGAAATGAGGGGGAAATCACGACGCTATTTCCCTATATGGTGAATTCTGGTCCAGCATGGGGATGATGGTGAGACCCTATTGGCTCATGAAAACACCCTCAAATTTCTTCCATTATCATTTCCCCTTTTCTCTGAAATGTACTTTAACCATTTCCTGGTCAGTCCCTGGTATCTCTAAGCCATGATTGACCCAAAGTGCTTGTTCTTTCATTCTGGGTCGGGTGGGAACTTAATCAACTTTCAGCTAAGTACCTGGGTCAGAGCCAGGAAGGAATACGTGAACTTGCCAAAGGGGAAAGTGACCTCGACGTTTCCTACCACCCTGGCTCTTCAAGTCAGTGCTGCTGTGCTGCCCACACTCCGGCCTGGCTCTCGCTTCCCCCTCGGAAGGAAGGCCCCATGGCCCACACAGCGGCGTTATGACACTGGGTCCTAGTGGAGGGGAACTTGCTTCTCCCTGCTTTTTTTAAAAAAAGAGGTCAGCCCCGAAACCTGTAGATAAAGAAGTCCACTTCTGACCCGGACTTGCTGGCATTTCCCTGGAGAGGGAGCTTTCAGTTTATGAACGAGTATGTTTTATGAAATGTTAGACTTACGTTGTTCACGTTTCAAGTCAAAGGCCAGGTATCGCGTTCCTGAAGATGAAGAATTGTCAGAAGAGCACATTCGCTCTTTCATTTTGAATTTGGGAGGCACTCCCACGGATTTCATTAATGACAAGGAAGTTTCTCAACAATATCTGTCCAGACTGATGGCAGATGCGCGCATTCTTCACAATATCACGTAAGTAACTGAGACACATGCTTTTAACAAAAATAATAAAATAAATAATTATCTGTAGAAAAATACAGGTTGGCAGTTCCCTGAGACTGCTTATTCAGGAAGATAACATCCTAAGAGTTTGATTTTATTTCCTTTGGAGCCACTGTGATATTTTTACTGGCTTAGAATGGAGCGTGGGCACAGAAATGATATAAATGAAAGATAAATAGAGCATATCTTTGTTTTACGTGTGTGTGTATTTGTGTGTGGTTCAACATACACGTTTTATCATATAACATGTACGTGTTGAATAAACCAACACCAAGGCACCCCCATCTTCTCCAAGGGCCGGAGCAGAGCCCTCCTTTCTGAGTTGTGTGGAGGTGAACCGGGGAGGAAGGAGTGGTTGGCTTTTTTGTGAATTCTGTTCCAGAACTCGTTTAACCCCATGGCATCTGACCATTGCTTGGGGTGTATGAATTGAGGCTGGCTCTTCTGGAGGCCTGGAGACCTAACATTCTGTAAAGCCTCCCCAATCACCTAAACCTGCCCCTGGCTCTAACTTCCCCATCGCAGTGAGTAGGGGCCAGCCTTCGGCCCTTCGTCACCATTAGATTCTGTCACGCACCCCTCCAATTTTGCCTGGGCTTTGTCTCCTCCACGTAGGTCCCTAGAAGGCAGATGCTTGGGCCCGTGTTTCTTTTATTTCCCCCACAAAGGCTACAACTAGGCATAGGGCCGCCACGGCAGTGTTTGTGACGAGAAGTTTATACAAATATCTTCAAAAAGTGGAACGTACCTGAAGCGCCTTGAGAACAGACAATCCCACTCACCTATGACACATCCCTCCGTGCACTGCCATCTCCATTCTAGCACTAAGTTCACCAGCTGCGCCCTGGTGACCGAAGTCTATTCCTCTTGCCATTTCTGTCCCAGCCATCTTTGCCCAAGTGTGAGTCTCACAGGGATAAGCTGCCTGTGCCGCTGGCTGAGCACAAAGAAACCAGTCTGACATCACGTCCTTCCCTGCCCCCAAACAGAAAAGTAATCCAAGTCACTGTGGACATCCAATGAAAGGCTGTAGGCAAAAGCTGGTTTAATCAGTAAGCCTCGCACAATGCTTAAACATGCTGTCTGTCCAGTCGGCCTCCCAAGATCAAAACCCTCTGCCCGTGGCTTACCAACTGTGAGATTCAGAGCAAGTTGCTTTCACAGTTTGTGTCCCACCTGTCAGAGAATAAAAACTCTCTCCAGGTGTTGCGGTGAGGACTAAATGAGGTCAGATTGGCAACGTAACTAACTACTACAGTTAAAAAAAAAAAAACCACAAAAATTCACTACCGAAGGCTGTTGTGGCTTTAACATCTTAGCAGAGCCTCAGGGTGTCGGTGGTGGGCCACGGTCAACCACAGCCTCCCAGAGGAAGTGAAATCGGGTTATTACCCACGGGCCCTGGAGGAGGGCCGCGGCACGCCTGGAGGGCCCAGGGGGGGGCAGGTAGGTGTAGGCAGACAGTGTGGCAGGACGGGGACACACACCTTTATTATAGCATCTGTGGCAAAGTGCTTTGGGGTTCCTGGGCCAAGGCCAGATTGGTCAATTCAAACAAAAAAAGTGGGGTTTTGGTAAGCTTCACGGGGGTCTTGTCTAAGGGATGCATGAGGGGAAGGCTCTGGGAGGCAGGAGAGACTGTTTATCACAAAGGCTGTTGGGGGACTCACCCTTACTTGCGACTCTGCAGCTGTCATCTAGGCCAGTGTCACTCAAGACTGCTGCAGGCGGCTTATCCAAGGCAGCAACATTAGCCACACTCTCAACAGCTCTCCGGAGAAACCTCCCAACACCAAAGTGAAAGAGAAATCACTCACAGGGATATTGCACTCATACAACAGAGAAAACCTTCTCAGCACTCTCTTCCTCCCCCCAGTAAATCCGAGTGTAATAGCTACTCACAACATATGCCCCCTCTCTCCAAACTCCGAAAATTCTCTCCGAACCCTGCTTTCTGGGTTCTTCTTCCCTCTTCACTCCCACTCCTTCAATCTCTCCTTCAACCTCCTCAGTCTGTTCTCTCTTCTGGTCTCTGCAGCTCTCAGCTGCTTCCAGAAATAAAAATAAAATAAAATCAGGCCTATAGCGCCCCTCTCTGTCTTCTCTGCTTCCATGACCACAGGGTTGAGAGCCTGGTGGCCAGAATGGAAATCTGTGGCAGCTCCCGACTCACTCAAGCTCCTCGTCTCCTGCCTGAGCGTTGGTGCTGTTCTCTTGTCTCCTCCTGGAACCTGATTGTACACTAGTACATGCGAGGCTGCTGGGTTTTGTCCCTTGGCTCTGGAATAGTCTGCCTTTTTAAACCGCCTTTGCCTTTCAGTTTGGATAATTCCTGTTGATCATCTTCAGGTTCAGTGATTCTTTCCTCAGCTGTATCCAGTCCACTGATGGGCCTGTCAAAGGAATTTATTTGGGTTACAGTTTGTTCCTACAATTTCCACTTGACTTTCTTCTAGTTCTCACCTCTCTAACAAATTTCCCATTTGCCCTACACATGTGGTCCACTTTTTCCACGAAACCCTTTGACATCTCACACACAGGTGTTTTAAGTCCCTGTCAGATAGTTCCAACATCCGGGTCTTATTGAGTCTGATTCTTTTCGTTGCTTTGCCTCTTGACGATGGAGTTATTTCTCGCTTTCTTATGTCGGATGATTTTTGTTTATTGAGAGCCAGCTACCATGCGTCAAACAGAGACTGCAGGACATATTTTTACACCTGGACCTGAGCACATCTCATCAGGCTATAAGTACGGGGATTTGAGTCGATCTAGACTGGAGATGACCTGCTTGGCTTTTGTTGTTACTATTGTTCCTCAGGGAAATGCCAGCTTCCAAGTCCCCTAGTGTTACTGTGTGCTCAGCGTGGGGACTGGGCTGCTGGAGAGTTTTCCTCAATGCACCAGTCTTTCCTGTGCCTCACAGAGCAGTCCGTCCCCACTGACAGACAGTTGTTACCCGACGTGTGGTGTCAGCCTCTGGGGTAAGATGGGAAGTTGTTGGACGTCCTAGAGTCTTGAGCTCCCATCTTAGGCAGGTCCCCTGTGCTTGGGCCTTGTGAGTGGGACTCAGCATGCCTGCCTGTGTCTGTGGTTGGTATAGATGTGGGCCCTCACCTGCAGGGGAGTGAGAGTGTCTGATGCCCCGCTTCCAGCAGCTGGAGGCTTTTGCTTAGTAAGAAAGAAGGGCCTGGGTAGGTGCTGGGATTTAGTGCCCATTTTATGGCCTATCTGCCCACCTGCCCCACCCAGGGGGCTCTTTCTGGCCTCCTGCCTTGTTCCCAGTCTTCCTTCCTTCCTTCCTTCCTTCCTTCCTTCCTTCCTTCCTTCCTTCCTTCTTTCTTTCTTTCTTTCTTTCTTTCTTTCTTTCTTTCTTTCTTTCTTTCTTTCTTTCTTTCTTTCATGTATTTTTACTGATTTCAGAGAGGAAGGGAGAGGGAGATAGAAACATCAATGATTGACTGGCCGCCTCCTGCACGCCCCCTACTGGGGGATCGAGCCCCTAATCTTGGCATGTGCCCTGACCTTTGAACCTCACCCTGAGCCACACCGGCCTGGCGAGTCTCTGTTGTCTTAAGCCCCGTGGTTGGTGGTCACTGCTACAGAAGCCCCAGCAACAGGCAAGAGAAGGTCAGCGGGAAACCTAGTCAGGACGTCCCGTGTCTCACCGCCAAGGGCCCCTGCAGGCCTCTGAGGGGGGTACTTGGAGGCCCCCAGTGGACCACAAACACTGCCCGCTGAGTGGGCAGCGACGGCCACGGAGAGGCATCAGTCTGCGGGTCCCCGTGCGTCCCCCTCCTCCCTGCGTCCTTCTTACCAGACAACCAGCAGCGCCCCCCACCCCCCGAGAGTGTGGAACTCCAGGCAGCACTTGGCCGTGGCCGGAGCCCAGGCCAAGCAAAGGGGGAGGTTTGCTAAAATAAGGCCAGGCCACGGGTGACCTGTGCGTTTCCATCAGCCAGGAGAGCAGGTTGCTCAGCTACCATGAATAATCAAGACGGGTGTCCATTCCCAGGTACATGACACACACACACGCCTTGGGGCGAGGGGTCATCTCCGGGAGGATGACCCCCCCCCCCCGCACTGTGGCTCTGGGCCTGCCCGCGCGGGGGGCCACGCCTGCAGAGAAAAACACCGGGTGGTACTCCCGTCCGTGGGCAGCACTCAGGCGCCTTCCGAGGTCCGGGGGCCTGGGGGCCAATGAGCACCAAGAGCCCGTGGGACGGGCAGTGCCCACCCGTCACTCACAAGCACCTCGGAGAGAGGGGGCGGTGCTTCTGCCGCTGGCCCTGCTGGCCCGGAGCCCCGCGGGGGACGGACGGGAACCCCCGGTTCTCTGGGCCGGTCTCGGTCCTCAGGCTGTTCCCCCCCATTTCTTCTCGCCGGCCCGCACGTGCCGCCCCTCGCGCACCTTGGCGAGGGGCCCTCCCCGCTGGCGGCTGCCCACCCGGTAGCTGCCCGCGCGCCGGTGGCGCTGGAAGTGGCGAAGCCGCTCGCGGGGCAGGAAGCTTCCCTCGCGGGCCGCCCCCGCCGGTTCCTCCTCCGGCTCCGGTGCGGGCTCTTCCCGCCGCCGCCGGCCCGGCCCCGCCGAACGCGCGCCGGCAATAGCCGCCGCCCCAGGCGCCCGGGCCGGGCCCGCCCCCCACAAGTCCTTCCTCGGAGGGTCGCCCGGCCCCTTTCATGGGTCGGGGGAGCGGCGGGGGGCGGTCCGGCCCACGGGTCCCCGGTCCCGGATCCCGCCGCCGCCGGTCCGCGCGGGCTCGGTGCGCTCCGATCTGTGTGGCCGCGGAGGAAAGCCCCGTTCAGTCTGGGTTTGCAGAACCTCAATGCGGCCGCGGGCGGCGGGAACAGCCTTCCCAGTCTTTCTCGTGCACCCGCAGTGAGGCCCGCGGGAAAAGGCCGGCGAGCAGTGTGGATTCTGACAACACCCCTCCCCCCAACCCCCACCCTCCCTGCTTGATCTCCAGCACTCTGGTAACATTTTAGCTGATTTCTTCTTCCTTGGATGGCCAGCAGACACCCCTTCCTCCGTGCTTTGTGCCTGTGAGCCAGTCTGCACGCCTCACATCTCCTTAAAGGCGCCTGGCCCTCCTAGGAATTTCTTTTCTAGTTTGCCTTGCAGACCCAGCTCTCTGATGAGTTCAAGGAGTTGTGATCTTGTAGTTTGTTGGGCTTTTTCTCATCATCAGGTTGAGAGAGGCACTTCTAGTTTTCTACTTTCTAGGCAAGAGTGGGGATTTTTTTTTTTTTTTTTTTTAGGAGTGGGAATTCTTGCCTGGATTATTGAAAGAGCCAGTGAGCTGATCCTAGACCCTGTGTCCCACATTATACCCAGATGTATGAAGTCAACTTTTTTCACAGCACACTTGCCTTAAACCCTTTGGGTGGCTTCCTGTCATTCTAAGGGTGACCAAAATCCTTTATGAGGCCTAGACTTGGCCCTTACCCACCTCTTTTACCTTAATTTGTCCCAATCCCCCCTTTACTCTCTGTAAGTCATTGTGCTCATTCTCTTCCCTCTTCCCCTGCTGCCTCTCTCCCCTTTGCCAAGTTTTGTCCTATTAATTCAGATCTCAGATTCAACTCTTTTTCCTTGAGACCTTGCTTAATGCCACCTCACCCCCAACTGTCAAGTGTTCGCAGGTCCTCCTTGGCAGCACTTACACATTGCAGGAGGAAAGAGACCCTGTTTATCCACAGGTTCTTAGTGGCCAACACAGCAGACAGCACCACACTCAATAAGCTGTTGTGATTGAACTAAGAATGTGTGGAACCAACTCAGGGAACCTGCTTTTGTTCTGCTGGTTGCAACTCTCTCTGGACCATGGAGAGCTGGTTGTCTCTGGAGAATGGCAGTTAAAGGGCCTAGTTGTAACCAGCCTCACCTGAGTTGGACTGGGGGCCCAGGTGCCATCCAGCTGCCATCTGTACTGTTCTAGAAGTTAGATGATCTTAGAAAATGGCTGGGACCACAGTCTGACATGTGGAAATATGGCTGGTAAAATTTTTTTTGAATTGCTAGAAACAGCAAAAGAGAAAGAAGTGAGGACACACCCTGTTTCATTCAAGTGACACTGGTAATACTTCAGGAAAGATCCTGGGAAAAGTTACTAACTGGTTCTTTTCTGTTTACAGCTTTAATGCACCATCTGAGGCCATTCTATCTTGTGACTTGACATGCTTTGTTGGATCTGAAGATATAGTAAAGGATATAGAAGGTGAAATAATTTTGAGTATTTTATTGAAATAAAGTTCAACCAGCAGTTACTGCAATGAGTAGAAAACGGGCCCAAGTTTTATTTAATATAAATGGAGAGATGTCAGTCGTGTGTAAAATGAGAGAATGCAGGTACTACTGCTGTATACTGATAGGTCTTAGAGAAATTAAAAATTCAGGACTTATAGAACATGAGACCTTGAAACCAACTTGCCATTGGGGTCAGGTCTTTGAAAGGTAATATCTGGAAGTATGTGTTTTGTTGTTTTTGGTGTCATTTGTTACTAAATTTATAATTCTGTTTATTTCTAGCCTGGAAAGATGTCATCAGTGGGAGTTTTCATATTCATGTGCGTCCAGGAAATCACTTTTATCTCATGGAAACTTCCAATGAGACCTTCATCATGAACTACATAACCAAGTGTCTAGAAATATCGATGCTTGCCTGACTAGACATTTTTCCGGTCTTAAAAAGTCAAAGTGATTATATGATACTTAAAATTTTATTTTCAGAAGTAGTTCATTGTTTTCATTCAGAAATTGGAAAGCTATACATTTGCTACTGTCGGGGGATTTGTTATATATACACACCTGTATCTGGGGACAAAAGACAGATGGGTCAAGCATACTTCTGATAGTATGTATTTGTATTAGAATCTCATTTGAGTCTCATCTGTGGGAAGTTTGTCAACAAAATTCCTGCTTAGTAAATGATCCATTTTTACATTCAATTATTTTAACAGTGAAAATGGCAGACAGGGCACCTGCTTGAAATTAAATTATTGTTTCATCTGCACACGGGCTCAAAGCTTGATCTAATCTTTTGAATTATAGGCTCATTCCAATTAATTAGAAAATGTAACCTACTGCTTGGTTAAAACAAGATGGTCCTAAGCAATCATTGCCGGCTGCTCTGTTGGTACTCAGAGTGCCGGGGAGCCCTTGCCCTCTTCTGGTGGGTTCCTCCTACATCGATTGCCCTTTGGCTCTGGGTGGCCCTGCTGCTGCCCTGGCAGTGACTGACTTTGACCCAGGGGGAGTATGGAGTGGCCAAGTACAAACGCCACGTCCCATAGGCACCTCAGCCTCACTCTGTGACTATTTGATGTTGATGTGAGGAGGAAGCAGAACAGCTGGAAGCAAACAGGAGCAAAAAGGGGAAAAAGCAGGGATGGGAAAATGAGCTGGGTCAAAACAATGAAGACTACAGGTGGGATCTGCAGATGCTCCCAATGAGAATGAAGAGGCCCTGTGTCTCTGAGCCGTGTGGATCCTGCAGGCTCCGGCAATTCCCAAACTGTTTGTCCTTGGAATCCTGGCTATTCTCTCAGACATCCTGATTTCCTTATTTCCTGTGGATCTTCACTATAAACTCTAGTACTTGATTGATGTAACCGATGTCTCTTGCTTATGGCTAAAACTGCTTAACCCAGCATCATATATGAAAATGTTAACTTTTAAAGCATTGGTATGTTTAGGATCACATAATATGGGTTCATGTTTTTTAGCAATTTTAAAATCATATATAAAGTCTTAGTAAATAAGATCAAAGAAAATGCATACAGGAGATATTTTTCAGAATTTACCAGTACTTTTTAAGAAAGTACAAATAACATAAAATGCGTTATGGAAAAAGGGCTTTGAGCTAGAATTCACATAATAATAAATTTGGGCTAAAAATAGCCTCAAGCAAATGATGTTAAATGTTTAGTACATGCTGTGCTGTGCTTTACTCTCTGGTATATGACTTCCAGGGTTCCCTTACAGACGAATTGTTACTAAAGTAATTTAGATTCTTGATTATTAGTTTAAATAATTTTTAGTTATTATAGTCCACAAATGGAAATCCCACCAAGGAGCCAATGCCAGCTTTTGGGGTGAGCTTTCTCACCTGCCTCTCCACCTGGGGAGGTGGGGTCCACATGGGAATAGCTCTGAGAGTTTTCAAGGCCTCGATTGGAAGGACCAGGCCTCCGCTGCTGATGTCTTCTCATTGTTGGATTTGGATGTTGACTCATTGTGTAAGACTTCATCTTGAGGCAAAACTTAATAGAAATGAGAATCATTGTTAAACCCACAAATTTTCCAAATTAGAAATCAAGTAGATTTATTGTTAATTAAACTTTTTATTTTGAGACAATTGTAGATTCACATGTGGTTGAAAGAAATAATATAGAAACAGTTTCTCCTCATACTAACATCCCACAAACATCTAGTGTAACATCACAACCAGGAAATTGTCATTCATATCATCAAGATACAGAACATTCCTAGACCACAGGATTCCTCCCACTGCCCTTTTAACAACACCTGTGTCCCTCCTCCCTGGCAGTCCCTGTTTGGCCTTTTAGGTCTGTTTCAAGAATATTACAGAAATGGGGCAGTATGTAACCTTTAGGGATTGGCTTTTTTCCGTTCAGCATAACCCCCTAGAAATTCAACTACTGAATCTAGATTTTTTTTTTAAAGTCATATGAAATCAATCTATCCCTCTGGTCATACCATACCAAACCTGAACCCTCATGCAGGCAATAAAGGTACACTGTTTTGGGTAGATTTGTAGCCTATGAAACCTCAAACATATTTTAGAACTATTAAAATGAGACTATCTTCATCCTGGCTGGGGTGGCTACAGTTGGTTGGAGTCGTGTCCTGTAGACCAAAAGGTTGTGGATTCCATTCCCGGTCAGCGCACATACCTAGATTGTGGGTTCGATCCCTGATCAGAGTGTGTACGGGAGGCAACAAATCTATATTTCTCTCACACTGATATTTCTCTCTCTCTCTAAAAATCAATAAACACATATCCTCAGGTAAGGATTAAAAAAGAGAGAGAAACTATCTTTTTTCAGAGAGTCTGTGTACCAGCAAGAAAAACTGAGTATTGGGCCGATATATTTCAGACTCTACACTTTCACTCTGATAAAACTCAACATAAGAGGTATATTACCACTAGATAGTATATTTCAGGACTAGAATCAGGCCCATGCCAGTGTCGATCCCAAAGCTGCATGGTGCAACAAAGGAATAGCTTTGTTATTGGTTCTTTAAAAACTGTTGATTACAGCACTGTAGAAAAACAGATAAGCCAAAAAACAAACAATTGTGCCCAGCCAGCATGGCTCAGTGGTTGAGCGTCAACCTGTGAACCAGGAGGTCACGGTTGGATTCCCAGTCAGAGCACATGCCCAGGTTGTGGGCTCGATCCCCAGTGTGGGGAGTACAGGAGGCAGCCAATCAGTGATTCTCTCTCATCATTGATGTTTCTATCTCTCTCTCCCTCTCTCTTCCTCTCTGAAATCAATAAAAATATACTTATTTTTTAAAAAGAACAAACAATTGTTAATGTTTTGTGCACACACTACCAGAGCAATAATTTTTAAAAACAGTGTTTAGAATCATCTCTTTATATTGATTAGTCTCTGACAGGTGATGAATCAGAAACCTAAATAAATTATTTTAAATGTAAAAAAAACAAAAACACAAAAAACCACCTGGTTTTTAGCAAGCAAAATTTCCTTAAATATATAGTTTAATCATACCTCTAATTAAAGATTATAATTCATGTTACTAGCAAAAATTTTCATGAATGTAATGAGTTAACAGTGCATTTCTCCTCTAAATGTTAGGTCATGATACCATTACGAAGGCTTCAAAAGAAAAGTTTTCTCATACGCTGAATTCTAAATTCCATATTTTTCTATCAGCTCTTTTGCTTTAGAAATATAGGCATTCATGGCATCTTCCTTCGATAATCCTAGAAAGATACAAACAGATCATCTCACTAACAGATGCATTGGGAAGTTAAGGAAGTTCACTGAATTTAAGAATTAACAACCTTTTTGGAGGTTCCATGCTTCCCACTTAGCCTTGCCCTTTAAATCTAGCATTCCTGGACACTCTGCCAAAAGAAGAATGACATATTTTCAGGTTTACTTTTTACTCTGTGCTTCTATAAACATTGATGAAAGCATATCACTATTTTAAAGATGACAATAAATACCAATATTGATGTCTCCAATTACAGATTGTTTGTAGAGCCCGTAAAGTTCTTTCAGTTCTTCATCATCTGGCCTTGCTTTCAGCTTCCTCACATCTTCCGCCGCTCTATCAAAATCAGCCTAAAGCGAAGGAGAGAAGGCACATAGTGCATTTGCTAAGTGTACGCAGGCCCATCTGTTTGGGGGCTTTTACCACCAAGCAGTGGGAACGCAGGGGAGCAGGGGGAGGGAGATGCAAACTGAAATACTACTATTGCTCTGGCTCAACCAAAATTATCATAACTTATTCATGGACCCCACTCCAGGTACTTATGTGTTACATAGGCAAGATATGGTGAACAAAATAGAATTCTGAATACTGAAAATGTTCAACTTATCAGTGTTTAAGAATTGAAGATGACACAAGTAAATGGAAAAAATATCCTGTGTTCTTGGATTGGAAGAATTAATATTGTTAAAATGTCCATACTACCCCAAGCAACCAAGCAACCTACAGATTCAATTCAATTCCTATCAAAAGTCCAGTAGCATTTTTCACAGAAATAGAAAAAACAATCCTAAAATTTGTATGGAACCACAAAAACTCCAAATACCCAAAGCAATCTTGAGAAAGAAAATATACAGAGGCATCATGCTTTCTGATTTTAAACTATAATACAAAACTATATTATTCAGAGCAGTAGGGTACTGGCATAAAAACAGGCACCTAGGTCAATGGAATGGAATAGAGAGCCCAGAAAGAAACTCATGCATATATGGTCAATCTAATTTACAACAAATAAGCCAGTCTCTTCAACAAATGGTGTTGGGAAAACTGGACAACCACATGCAAACGAATGAAACTGGACCATATCTAACACTGTACACAAAAATCAACTCAAAATGGATCAAAGACTTGAATGTAAAACTTGAAAGCATAAGACTCCAAGAAGAAAACATAGGTGGCAAGCTCATTGAAACTTGTCTTAGAGATAATTTTTTTGGATTTGACACCCACAGCAGAAGCAACAAAAGCAAATGTAAACAAGTAGCATTAGATCAAACTAAAAAGCTTCTGCACAGCAAAAAAACCCCATCAATATGAAAAGACAAACCTACCAAATGGAAGAAAATATTTGAAAATCATATAGCTGATCGGAGTTAATATCTAAAATATCTATTAAAAAGTCATACAATTCAATAACAAAAAACATGCAATCCAATTAAAAATGAGAGGTAGATCTGAATAGACATTTTTTCCAAAGAAGACATACCGATGCCAACAGACATATGAAAATGTGCTCATCTTCACCAATCATCCAGGAAATGCGAAGTCCATCAGTAGATGAGTGGATAAAAAAGCAGTGTTACAGCCCTAACCAGTTTGGCTCAGTGGATAGAGCGTGGACGGAAGGGTCCCAGGTTGGATTCTGGTCAAGGGCATGTACCTTGGTTGCGGGCACATCCCCAGCTCAGTGGGGAGTGTGCAGGAGGCAGCTGATTGATGTTTCTAACTCTCTATCCCTCTCCCTTCCTCTCTGTAAAAAATCAATAAAATACATATTTTTTTAAAAGTAGTGTTACATCTACTAGTATTCCATGGAATTCTATGCAGAAGTAAAAAAGAAGGCTCTCTTACCCTTTGAGACAGCATGGAGGGGCCTGGAGAGTATTATGCTAAATGAAATAAACCAGTCAGAGAAGGATAAGTATCACATGATCTCACTCATATGTGGAATCTAAAGAACAAAGTAAACTGATGAACAAAATAGATCCAGAGACACAGAAGCATGGAACATACTGTGGAATCTCAGAGGAAAGGCAGGGGTAGTGGGTGGGTGGGAAGAGATTAACCAAAGAACTTGTACGCATATATGCATAATGCATGGACACAGACAATAGTGTGGTGAAGGCCTGGGGTGAGGAGCAGAGCAGGCTAGGAGGGGTCAATGGGAAAAAAGGGACATCTGTTATACTTTCAATAAATATGAATTTAAAAAAAACCACAATGAGATATCACTTCACACCTGTCACAATGGCTTTTGTCAAAAAGATCTCTATATATAAAGAGCCTGGGTTGTAATGACCGAAGGCTCAAAAGAACATCAGACTGCGCATGCAGCAGGTGAGTGGGCTGAACTGCTGACCTCTGGGAGAGAGAGAGAGGCGGGGCTGATCAGCAGCAACCGGCTGCTGGTGAGGCCTGGAGAGAGAAGCCAAGCCTCTCTCTCTCTCCCAAAGGTTAGCAGTTCAGCCCGCTTGCCAGCAGCCTGGGGTGGCTGCTGATCAGCCCACCTCTGTAATCAGGCCCAGAGATGCTGACTGGCATAGAAACTGACCACTCAGAACCAAATCTGGGTTAACTGTGAGGAGCCAATGGCTGCCTAGGAGGTGGAGCTTTTGGTGCTGACTGGCATAGAAACCAACCAATCAAAACCAAATCTGGGTTAACTGTGAGGAGCCAATGGCTGCCTAGGAGGCAGAGCTTTTGATGCTGACTGGCATAGAAACCAACCAATCAGAACCAAATCTGGGTGAACTGGGAAGGCAGAACCTAAGGGGCTGAGGAGGGTTTTTGTTTTTTGTTTTATTTTTTTTTATGAGGAGGGGTTTTAAGGGCAACAGCTGATTGGTGTAAGGTGTAAGAAAGCGGTTCAATTTTTAATGACTGGTTTGGCAGTATACTGCATATGGCTGGCTATCAGTCCAGATATAGGGATTATGTGTTTTTGTCTGCCAAGAGCCTCTCCTCCTGCTGAAAAAGGCTCCCCCCTCCCCCATTTAAGCAATCCTATACTATATAATCTATATTATTTGTACCTGTTTAATGGACTAGGTAGTTTCTGAGGGCAATATTTCTGCTTTCATTATCTTTTTGCTGTTCTGATTGGGTGTGTTTTACTTCCTTATATTCCAAATCACTAATTTGATTCTTGGCTTCAACTTTACTGTTGATTCCCTGTAAATTATTCTTCATTTCAGTTAGTGTAGCCTTAATTTCTGACTGGTCATTTTTATGCTGTTGAGGTTCTCACTAAGTTCATTGAGCATCCTTATAAGCAATGTTTTGAACTCTGCTTCTAGTAGATTAGTTGTCTCCATTTTGTTTAGTTCTTTTTCTGGAGTTTTGTACTGTTCTTTCATTTGGGACATGTTTCTTTATCTCCTCATTTTGGCAGCCTCCCTGTGTTTGTTTCTACATATTAGGTAGAGCTGCTATGTCTTCCAGGATTGGTAGAGTGTCCTAATATAGTAGGTGTTCTAGGTGTTCTATAGGTTCCAGTGACACAGCCTCTCTGATCACCCAAGTTGTGCATTCGAGGTTCCCCCTCCCCCCTGGTGTGGTCTGTTATAGTTGAGACTTGATTACTGTTGGCATGTCAATGGGATGGATTTACCCCCATGCCAATCAACTGCAAGGACTGACTGCAACCACCAACCACTGAGCTCTGACCACCAATCTCCAATCACTGTTGAAGATCAACTGTGCAGGGTCCCACTCAACAGAGCCGAACTTACTTCAATGGGGCTCTAGTGCCTGCTGAGTCTGCCCCTTGAGTGTGTTTCTTGTGGAGGTGGTTGGGTGGTGATGCTTTGACATGGTCTAAAGCTGTTTACTGGGTGCACTGGCCCTGGCGCCTCCCAGGAGGTGCAGGCCAAGATCAGCTGCCACCTGTATTCTGCTCTGGACCACCTGGCATGAGCTACAAAGTGATCTGCAGATGGCTGCTACTTGTGCTGGGCTTGGAGGTGCTCAGGTAAGGCCACACTGTGAACCAAGGCTGGCTGCTGCTAGTGCTGGGCTTGGGGCCACTTAATGAGAGGTATTGGGCATACTGATGCTAGATGCTGCTTGTTCGATAGATTTTTTTTCAGAAAATCTGAAGCATGAGTTGCAACAAGCCATTCCTATGGAAAGCCACTGGACAAACAGCTTGGGTAGGCCTGAAAGTTGGGTGGAGCAGAGCCTCAGGAAATCATCAGGGCAAACTATATGAGCCAGGTTGATGGAGTCTCAGATATGGTGCCTACCTGCAGGCTCTGTAGGGTGAAAGCTCATCAAAGGAACAATGGGCTCTACTAGCACTTATGTCTGGGAGAAAGTGAGGGCCCATTAAGAGGAATTGCCTGGGATTCCAGCATCTCTCTGTTTCCCTCAGCCTCAATATCTCCTGGTTTTTGCAGTCAGAAGTTATAAGGACTTCTCTTCCTGGCACTGGAACCCTGAGCTGGGAGCTTGGAGTGGGATTGAGCCCCTTGCTCCTCAAGGGGACCTCTGCAGCAGAGATATCCCTCCCAATTTTTATCTGCCATATGTGGGTGTGGGACCAGCCCTCACATCTCTGCCCCTCCTACCAGTCTCTATGTGCTTCTTCTTTAATTCCCTAGTTCTAGGACTTCCATTCAGCCAGATTTCAGGCAGTTCTGAATAATGACTGTTGTGTAGTTTAGTTTTAATTCTGATGTGGCTGTGGAAGGAGGCAAGTGTTTACCTAAGCCACCATCTTTTATTTTATTTTTTTTAGTTGATTTCAGAGAGGCAAGGAGAGGGAGAGAAAGATAGAAACATCAATGATGAGAGAGAATCATTGATTGGCTGCCTCCTGCATGCCCCCTACTGGGGATCAAGCCCACAACCCAGTCATGTGCCCCGACTGGGAATCGAACCATGACCTCCTGGTTCATAGCTCGATGCTCAACCACTGAGCCACACTGGCTGGGCTAAGCCACCATCTTGACTGGAAGTTTCCCATTCTATTTTTTAATAGACTATATTTTACCTAATGTTATTTGTTTTAAACCAGGGATAAGTAGTAATTGTCGAGTATCAAAAAAGACAGTCTCAGTGAGGCATTCTACCCCCACCCTGCATTTTCTTTCTCCAAACCCAGAGCTCCCTTTTGATACAAAGAACCAAATGCCTGGTAGAGAAAGAAGATAGCCCCACTGTAATTTCAGAACTCCGGTGATCTCAGCAAGGCTGCTAGATAAAATTTCTATCCAGCACCAAAGACAGGACAGTAGCACAACTGAATAGTTGTTTTGTAATGAACAAAAATCCCTTGCAAATGGAAGACCAGAGTCTCCAACCTAAATAACCTTGAAAATGACCCCATTTATTCCAGGAATCTGAGAACCAAGGGTGCGTGTGACAAGGGACAAACCCCTGCCTCATCTTCCTGAATGCTTTTAAGAAATTGTCAGCTCCATTATACATAACATCATGGTTAAGAACACAGATTCGAACTCGAGTGGTTTGAATCTAAGCTTCACCACTTCAGAGCTGTGTGACCTTGGGCAAGTTACTTAACCTCTCTGTTTCTTCATCTGGAATATGGGCCAATAACACCACCTATCTACAAAGTTGTTAGGCAGATTTAAATAAGTTAACACATGTAAAACATTTAAAATAGTGCCTGGCACATAGTGAGTGGTCAGTAAAATTTAACTAGTATTATTTTTATTACAAGACTCTTTGAGGAAAAATAAACTAGTCCTAGAAAAAAAAAAACTGAAAAAAAAGTATTCACAATGAAGCAAGACAAGAAAAATACTTTTAAAAAATAATTTAACAAAGAATACAAAATTGTTTTCATACACTCAGCTTTGTAAGTAATATGGAAAAAATAAAGACTAGAAAGAAATATAAAAAAATATGTAAAAATTACCTTTGATTATTGGTAAGTTTTCTGTGTTTGTTTTTTTTAATACTTTCTATACCTTCCAAATCTTCTACAATGTGCATGTATTGTGTCTATAATTAGGACAAAATAAAAACGCTACATTAATGGTGGGGCTTCCTAAGGGCAAGGCAGGGCAGGGCTATTCAGAGAGACGTGGGGTTCTTCCTCTTCGGGTTTACCAGGAGTCTCCGGTGTCCTGTTTTGAAGTTTCATGCCCTTTTCCAGTAACAGCAACTCAATTGCTTTTGGCAAGCCAAGCCTTGATTAGAATTCTGAGGCTCGGTACCTGCCTTCTAGGGAGAAGTTTCTAGAAAATTGTTCTTCATATTATGGACAGGCTAATGCATGTCTCAGACCCTCTCCCAGAGGAGTGCAGCCCCTGACACAGTTTCATAGTCAGTGTCAGGGGTCCTTTTCCCTCCTTCCTCCCCAGGTAGAGACACCCATCCCAGAGCAGGGCCCGGGATCATTCTCTTTCCAGCACGCCCTTCCCTGGCACCCTGACTTGGTACAGTCCTGCTCTACGGTGTGGCTCCCCTGTGCCCTCCTCTCTGAGGACTTTCCCATCCAGCCATGATGAGCTCTAGTGCAAGGGACACTGTGAGAGACACACTGCTATGGGATTCTGCACAAGTACCGAGGCTCCTCTGAGACTCAGCTTTTGCTGAAAAAAAAAAAAAAAAAAAAAAAAAGATCCTATCAATCTCAAGCAGGGAGGTGTTAGGATTAAATACAATTAAGAATGTAAATATTTTTATTTTATTCTGTTGATTCTGCCTGCCAGACTCATCACATGTAACATACTATTTAACACACGTATTGGCTAGGCAGCCAGGGATGAACAGGGCAGCCAGCTCTCAAGGAGCTCAGGGACGCCTGGGATATGAGCAGGTCAATAATGATCTCTACATATAAAGAGGTAATATGCTAATTTGTCCATTAAGGTGTCCCAGTCACGACCAGTCTGTGGGTGGGGATGGGGACAGGGACTTCTGCCCCCAGCGCTAATGTCAGGCTGCCTGTGCGTGTCCTCGCCCAGTGCTGAGGTGAAGCTGCCTGCCTGCATCCCCGGCTAGGGACATGACACTGCTTGTGTGAGTCCTTGTTCAGCGCTGACCTGACGCTGGGGGGGAGAGAGGGAGGGGCTGCCCCTCACCCAACGGGGCTTGATGGGAGACCTCAGGCCACACCCCCACACCCCCACACCCCGCGGGGCTTGACAGAGGACCTCAGGCCGTGACCCCCGCCCTGCGTGGCTTGATGGGGGACCTCAGGCCGTGCCCCCACCCTGGCACCAGGCCGGGAGACCTCAGGTTGCATCCCCTGCCCAGCAGGGCTTGACAGGGGACCTCAGGCTGTGCCCCCTGCCCCAGTGCTGGGCCGGGTGACCTGAGGCTGCATCCCCCCACCCGGAGGGGCTTGTAGCGGTGGGGCCGGCCGGGCCTGGGTCTCACCCAATGGGGGTGGTGCCGGCTGGGTCTGGGTCTCCTGCATTTTCGAAGTGCGTGCAGGTGATGGGCGGGGACTTGACTCTAGGTCCCGCGGAATGCCCCAGACTCTGACAGGAGGGAGATTTCATATACATTTTACTAATTTTCTTTCATCTCTGATACTTCTATTATAGAGAAAGGGCAAATAGCAATATTAAAATATTTCTTCTAATTAATTCCCTTTTAATGTGCACGAATTTCGTGCACCAGGCCATTAGTCATATGATATTTGGGTGCTCTGGGAACAAAGAGGAGGGAATAGCAGTAGGGGTAGGAGAATCCTTCCCAGAGGAGATAGAGCTGAACTGAGCTGGAGGTCAGTGCTTGTGGGATGGCCTGGAACAGGGAGGGGTTCCAGGCAGCATGGACAGCAATTATTAGGGCTCAACATAAAGGCTGGGTGGGACTGTATATGTTTGTTCCCTCATAGATCCACAATAGAGGGCAGACATAAGTATTCATCCTGGTAGCAAGAGCCGGGCCTTTCAGAGTGTTGGCAAGTGGTACAGCCTGTGTGCTCCTTATTGAGTAAATCACTTCGTGAGTGGATATGAGGGGGGTCTGAAAGTTACCATAGGTGAGAAGCAGCTTTAAATATACAGCTGTTTACATTTAATTCCAAAGTATTCTGGGCATAAGGGAATGTTTAGTAATATTCCTGTGCTTCTGTGGAGCTGGGCTTGCTGCTGTCAGTGAGAATTTCTGCCTCATTGGAGCTGAGTGCCTGGATGAGCCCAGTCCTTAACATCCTGGATGAATGCACATGTGCCTCATTCCCTGGCAACTGTGGTGGAGGGTCTTCGAAACAACTGCATTCAGGCCTCTCCCCAAACCCTTTCCTGCTCTTGTGTTCACCACAAGGACCCCTGGCCACACCCCCGTGTAGCAGTGAGCCCAGTGTCCCTACTGTCTCTCACAGTGGGTGCATCCTGCCTTCCTGGAGATGGACACAGTCTTTTACTACCTAGGAGCACTGGCCACCCTGGCCTCTGTGTAAATCTCCTTTCAGATGAAGACAGCCCCCGAGGGTGACTCTCACCTACTCTAACTTTACTTTCTGCAGCCAAAGAACATGGTCATTGCACATGGTGCTGATAATGCCTTTGTGAGCAATCCGTTCCCACTGAGAAACTGAATTAGGAAAATCAAACTGCACAAAGGTGTGTGTGGAGGGAAAGGGGTTAGACATGTGCCAACTGTGAAATAATGAATTCCCTAGCTCAAAAAGATGTGTTTTCTTGAAGAAGCAGTCTGCCTTTTATTTTCATCATCAAAGAAATATGTCCACGTTTACACCACTGTCAGCTTGCCTAAAAACTTTGCTGCAGAAGTAAACATACTGTAATTCTAAAATACAAATTTGAGGTTATAGCTGAATCAGAAATACCATTTGTTTTGCCAAACAAAACTAAGCAAAGTACTAAGCTAAAAAGGAAGAAAGTTTTGACATTGAAAGATTTGATTATTTGGGGTAAAGTTCAATATGCATTATGCCACACATAAGAGAAAAATATCGAAAGGTTCAAGGACATGCTTATTCTTATTGGACACTTAGCACATGCCAGGCACTTTTAAATGCTCTATACATACAGTAAATTTAACCTTAACAATCCCTCTCCTCCATTTTCAGATGAGGAAACTGAGGCACAGAAGGGTTAAGTATGTCACAGGCTAAGAAGGCGAGAGGTTTGGATTTGAAATGGGCTGGCTCTGGAGCATGTGCCTTTGCCCACCATAACATATTCCTTAAGGAATCGTTAATGAAGTGAGACATACTCATTTCAAGAAATTGTGTGCAGATATTTTTAAATTATATTTTAGAAAAATATTTAATAATGAGAAAATGCTGATAACATAGTGCTACATAAAGGAACAAATGTATATACATAATAGCATAATCAGTGTCTATATATACCCACATATTTGCACATAGGTACATACACATGGACATGCCTGGGTGCACACATACATGTGCACATACATATTTCTGGCATACATGTGTAGGTAACCTGTTAAGTCAGCAGTGATCACCTCAGTGAGGTTTTTTAATTTACTTTATATCTGTTCTCTTTCCCAAAAATTTCCATCCTGAACATATATATTTCACATATCAGAAAAATAGTATTTTTAAATTGAAATTTTACAGATATTTGCCCTTGCCCAAGAGAGTCCTAGTTTGTACTAAAAGCAAAGGGGCGCGAGTGAGACCCCAAACGTCCTCGCCTCCACCTCCAGGAAGGAGGCAGGGCAGGGCAGGGCAGGGCCACGCCGTCCTCCCCGATACCCCCCGCCCCCGCGTCCACCCTCCCCGGGCTGGTGCCTACTTTGCGCTTAACCAGTCCCTGGGGTTCACAGGAGTTGCCATAAGGAGCCCCAGCTCGCCATCAAAGAACGGCGCCGGGGTGGTCTCCACTGCAGGAAGCGGGCGCTGGCGAAGGGGCGGGAGCGCCCTCGGGATCAGCGCCGACCGCTCTCGGGTGGCGAGGACGCCGGCGAGGACCCAAAGCGCCGGGTCCGAGATGCACCGCCGCCACGGGGCGTCCCGCCCGCCCCACGCGCCCCAGAGCACTACCCTCTGGGGAGCTGTCCTCCCGCGCGGCCTGCCCACCCTCTGGCTCACCTGCAGGGACATGGCAGTGCACTCCCCCGCTGCTGCACCCCGATGCTCGTTTCCCGGGAACCCGCTCCCTCCGATCTTTAAAGGGCAGCGCGGCCCCGCCCGCCGGCTCCCGTGGGCCGTCGGTCCGGGAGGGCGGGGCTGGGCGGTGAGTGGCACTCGCCCTGCCCGGGGCGCCCCGCTGTGGTCCTCCCGCCTCCTGGATGCGCTGGTCTCCGGAGGATGGTCAGCTTGCAAGTGCCTGCAACTGGAAAAGCGAAAGGAAGGGAATTTAAATTTCTTCTCCACTCTGGGCTCGCTGCCCGGTTCCTCCTCACGAGGCTGTGGGCAGGAAATCCAACGAGGTCTCCCTGGGCCCGGACCTCACTTACCTCCATCCTCCCCATGATGCCCAGAAACCTGGACGGTAGACAGCGTTTGTTCAGACCGTTCACGGCTCCCCAGCCGCCTCTAGACACCCTTCATCAGGAGTGAAAAACCCTGGTAGTTTGGGTCTTTTCTTCGTAAAGCAAAAACACATTCTGAACACGTGCTGCAACCACGCTAACAACTTTCACAGGCACAAGACTACAGACGGACGGCATTTTCGGGGGGCGGGCGGGGGGAACAGTGTCACTCCGTCTGCAGACACACAGAATGGGATTGTGATCCGCATTGATTAAATTTTCAAAGAACTGGGACCGCATTTCTCGGTCATATGCGGAGTTCATTTACAGCTCTTCCTTTAAACAGGAACATTGTGCAGCGAGGTGACAGGAAGAATCCACAAAGGCAGGGTCAAGAAGGTTACTAATTTGAAACGTCTAAGGATACAACGACGTCTAACAATGCAAGGGACAGAGAAGAAAAGTCTCAACAGATTTTTAGCTTGTTTTTGCACAAAATGACATTCTAAAAATATTTGCTACTTTTTCATGTAAATCCCTTGGTTTGTAATTTTCTCCTTGAAAGTATTTTCATAGTGATATCGGTTGAATTTCCAAGTAAAGAACAAAAAGCAAATGTCAGAAAAACTTAGTGGACACGATTTTTGTATTTTTATTTTCTAAATTCCTGGGCGATGGGCAATACATGCTTGGTTCAAAGGCAAACTTCCTCTGTGGGGAGAGCCCTGTGGGCGCACCAACAGGGAGATCCTGCAATGAGGGCCAATGTTTGTGTCTGTGCGAAGGAGGCATTTGGGCATTATAGCCATTTTAAGAAACCAGGAGAAGGGGAGAGAGGAAAGGTACTGCTGCTCTGTTTTATTCTCTAATCTAGAATGTTCTTTTAAGAACTCTTTTCAAAGCACATTCTTCTCTTGAGTTGCCATTCCTGAACAGAATGCCAGAGCCATGCGTGTCTTGTCTCCAGGAGCACAAAGGAAGAAAAGAAAATGGAAATATTGATGCCCTCTGTCCAGTGATAACAGTATACTAGGTACAGTAGAAACAGCTTTCTGGAACCCTTAGGGGGTGAGTCAATTTGGACAGAAAATAAGCTATTTTTTTCTTTACTATTTTATTAAACTTTATTTATAAATCAATTATAATTATAAATCAATATATACATCCTATATAATAAAACCATAAATCAATTATAAATCAATATATACATCCTATATAATAAAATCATAATATGCTAAGTGTCTGGTCATCTATTCAACCAATCGAAGTGTAATATGCTAATGATATGCTAAGGCAGCTCAACCGCTCGCGATGATATGCACTGACCACCAGGGGGCAGACAGTCGACCAGTTGCTATGATGTGCACTGACCACCAGGGGACAGATGCTCTGACTGGTATGTTAGCTTGCTGCTGGGGTCTGGCCAATCTGGACTGAGCGAGACAGGCCGAACATTCCCTGGAGCCCCACCCCCCATGGTCCCTCCCCAGCTGGCCAACCTCCCACATCCCTCCCCGGCACCAATCGTACACTGGTGGGGTCCCTTGGCCTGGCCTGTGCCCTTTCGCAATCCAGGACCCCTCAGGGGGTGTCAGAGAGCCAGTTTCGGCACAATCCCGCAGGCCAGGCCTAGGGACCCCACTGGTGCATGAATTCGTGCACCGGGCCTCTAGTATATAATAAAAATTTTAAAATAAAAAGGCACCTTTATAAACCACCAGTTTAAGAAATAGTACCTTTGTGACTCTTCCATCCCATCCTATCCTCCTATTTGTTCATTAATTAAATTAATTTCACTCATTGCTTCAAATAGTTAGCAAGTGCCTAATATAAGCCTGGCACTGTTCTAGGTTATTAAGAAACATCAGTCAGTAAAATTGAAGCAATCCTTATTCTTGTGTTACATTCTTGTAGGAAGTTACAGATAATCAATGCTATAGCAAGCAAACTATATAGTTTATTAAAAGATGTTTGGTGATAAGTGTTATTTTTAAAAGAGCAGATGAGTGGATTAGAAAACTGGTACATTTACACAATGGAATACTATGCTGCTGTAAAAACGAAGGAATTCTTACCATTTGACAACAGCATGGATGGAACTGGAGAGCATTATGCTAAGCAAAATAAGCCAGTCAGAGAAAGATAAATATCATATGACCTCACTCATTTATGGAATATAATGAACAACATAAACTGATGAACAAAAACAGATCCAGAGACAGAGAAGCATCGATCAGATCGTCAAACTTCAGAGGGAAGGCAGGGGAGGGTGAAGGGGAGGGGGAGAGATCAACCAAAGGACTTGTATGTATGCATATAAGTGTAACCAATGGACACAGACACTAGGGGGGTGAGGGCATAAGTGGGGAGGTGGGGAGGCAATGGAGGGATAAGGACACATATGGAATACCTTAATCAATAAAGAAAAAATACATTTTAAAAAAAGGACAAAAAATTGTGCTATCCTAACTGTAATTGAAAAATAAATAAATAAAAGATTCTATCTTGTTCAAAGAGGAGTAGATGAGGTAAAAAGAATAATCTCTTTAGGAAGTAGCTCAGGTGTTTCACAATATTCAGATGCTATATCCAGCCATGCTTGTCTTGCCTGTGTGCTGGAAACCCGCCCTGCTTCGTGCCTGTTGTTGGAACTACATAATTTTTACTGAGATGGCTCTTTTCTGGCCTTGACACTAAACCTCTCTAACCTGCTCAGGAAGCACTGTCAGCGTTGGGCCACTGTCCAGAGCAAGCTGAGGCTCCCCGCTAAAATTTTCAGGTCCTTCTAATCATGTAACATTTCCTGACTACCCTCACAGTCCATCCTATTCAGAGCAGCAGCAGCAGACAGAATTTCAGGCAAAAATGTTTCTAAATAAAATACCAGACTTTAGGAAGCAGTCCTTGAAAATTCAATGTATTTCAATGACAGCAAATGCTACAACCTGTTTAGCTCGTGGTGAAAAAAAGCATGGTTTGGTAAACAGCAGGCACTTATATTTGTACCTCAATTGTACCCTTCCAAATAATACTGTACTGTTGATGCCTAGGATAGGACATTTAATTTAGCAGGTATTTATGATGTTTCCCTGAAAATCTTTCTTCCACCCTCCCCCACTGCCACGTTGTAGAAGGTACTAAAGTTGGATGAGGCTATATATAAAACTAACTTGTTCATTGATGGCCAATTGAAGGACATCCTGTGTACGTTAAACTAGGATTGAGCTATGGAACAATACTTATTTATTTGTTCACTAGAGGCCCGGTGCACGAAATTCGTGCACGGAGGGGGGTTGTCCCTCAGCCCAGCCTGTACCCTCTCCAATATGGGACATCCCTCTCACAATCCAGGACTGCTGGCTCCCAACTGCTTGCCTGCCTGCCTTCCTGATTGCCCCTAACCGCTTCTGCCTGCCAGCCTGATCACCCCCTAACCACTCTGCTGCCAGCCTGTTTGCCCCCAACTTCCCTCCTCTGCTGGCCTGGTCACCCCTAACTGCCCTCTCCTGCAGGGTTGATCACCTCCAACTGCCCTCCCTTGCAGACCTGGTCCTTCTCAACTGCCCTCCCTTGCAGGCCGGGTGCCTCCCAACTGCCCTCTCCTGCTGGCCATCTTATGGTGGCCATCTTGTGTCCACATGGGGGCAGGATCTTTGACCACATGGGGGCAGCTATATTGTGTATTGCAGTGATGATCAATCTGCATATTACTCTTTTTTTTAAAATATATTTTATTGATTTTTTACAGAGAGGAAGGGAGAGGGATAGAAAGCTAGAAACATCGATGAGAGAGAAACATCGACCAGCTGCCTCCTGCACACCCCCTACCGGGGATGTGCCCGCAACCAAGGTACATGCCCTTGACTGGAATCGAACCTGGGACCCTTCAGTCTGCAGGCTGATACTCTATCCACTGAGCCAAACCGGTTTTGGCTGCATATTACTCTTTTATTAGATAGGATAGAGGCCTGGTACAGGGGTGGGGGCCAGCTGGTTTGCCCTGAAGGGTGTCCCGGATCAGGTGGGGGTTCCCTTGGGGTGTGGGGCGGCCTGAGCGAGGGGCCTGTGGTGGTTTGCAGGCCAGCCACGCCCCCTGGCAACCCAAGTGGAGGCCCTGGTATCTGGAATTTATTTTCCTTCTACAATTGAAACTTTGTAGCCTGGAGTGGAGCCAAGCCTGGGGCTCCCTCCGAGGCCGGCAGCCATTTCTGTTGGGGTTATAATTGAAACTTTGTTGCTTTAAGCAGGTGGGCCCCGCCAGGGTGTGTGGAAAGCTTTGCTTCCCCTGTTGCTGGCGGCAACCCTGGCCTGCTCTCTCAAGCTCCATTCTGCCGCCATTTGTTTGAATTTGTTTACCTTCTATAATTGAAACTTTGTAGCTTGAGTGGAGGCTTAGGCCTGGCAAGGGCAGGCAGAAAGCTTGGCTTCCTCTGTTACCTAGGAAACCTTGCTCTCTGTGGCTGTAGCCATCTTGGTTTGGGTTAATTTGCATGCTCACTCTGATTGGATGGTGGGCGTGGCTTGTGGGTGTGTCGGAGGTATGGTCAATTTGCATAATTGTCTATTATTAGGTAGGATTCATTCATTGCTCATCTACATAATTAAAATTTACAAAATCCCTGTTAAAAGAAAAAAAAAAGGATCACTCTTGCTCTGGCTGGTGTGGCTCAGTTGGTTGAAGTGTCATCCCATACATGGGAAGGTCTCGGGTTCGATTCCTGGTCAGGGCACATACCCAGGTTGCAGGTTCCAATGGAGGCAACCGATGTTTCTCTCTCTTCCTCTCTCTCCCTTCCTTTCTCTCTAAGATCAATAAAAGTATGTCCTTGGGTAAATAAATAAATAATCA
Source organism: Cnephaeus nilssonii (assembly GCF_951640355.1). Taxonomy (NCBI): domain Eukaryota; kingdom Metazoa; phylum Chordata; class Mammalia; order Chiroptera; family Vespertilionidae; genus Cnephaeus; species Cnephaeus nilssonii. Next base: position 27,596,781 of record NC_137072.1, on the reverse strand, counting down.
CTCTTGTGGAAAATAGATTACAACAGAACAAGGTTGGAAGCAAGATCCTTAATGTCATAATAATTCTGGGAAGAACTTAAGGGTGCTTCAAACTCAGGTGGTAGCAATGGAAATAGTAAGAAGTAGTAGTTCAGATTCTGGGTATATTTTGAAGGTAGTCAACAGGAGTCCCTGATAGATTCTACATGGGGTGTGAAAGAAAAAGAGGAGTCGGGATAACTACAACATTTTTTACCTTATTGGTTTGGTTGGTGGCAAAGATCAGAAATTCAGTTTTGGACCTGCTACTTTTGAAATATCAGACATCCAAGTGGAGATGTCAAGTAGGCAGTTTGATATCCAAGTCTAGTCTGGGTTGGGTATATGAATCTGTGACTCATGGACATAGAGATGGTATTTACTAGTAGACCTTGAGACTGGATGGCCCAAGAAACTGAATGTATATAGAGGAGAAAAGGGAAGAGGACTGAAGATTGAGCCATGGCAAATTCCAGCATTAAAAGTTCAGGGAGGAGCAAAGATGACAAAAAAGGGACCGAGAGAGAGAGAGAGAGAGAGAGAGAGAGAGAGAGAGAGAGAGAGAATGTGGTGTCCCAGAAATCAAGTCAAGAGAGAATAGCAAGTGAGAAAATATATTAAATTAGATGAGGACTGAGAGTTAATGATTGGATCTAGGTTATTGTCAAGATCATTGATGACCCGTAGAGAAGTGTTAATGCAGTGGTGGGGGGCAAAGCCTAATTACAGTGGTTTTAAGAGAAAGTATCAATAGCAATTATAGAATAGTTTTAGGGTGCCGTTTGTTTATCCCTCCACCTATATCACTCTGTCTTAATTATTAAATCCCCCCAATTGTGTTCTTCTTCAGGAAGAGTTGTTTTTGGCACTTTGCTCTTGTATGTAAACTTTAACATCCATGAGTCAAGTTCCACAAAAGAAAATTCTTGAATTTTTCTTGGAATTGCATTAAAACTCCACAGCAGTTGGGTGGGGGTAGGGAGGCAGATATCTTTTTAAAAATTCATCTTTATTGTTAAAAGTATTACAGATGATGTCCCTTTTATCCCCAATTGACCCCCTCCTCCCCATTCCTGCCCCCTTCCCAGGTCTTCACCACCCTATTGTCTGTGTCTATGGGTTATGCATATATGCATATAAATTCTTTGGTTAATCTCTTCCTGCCCTCTCCTTCCTCCCCCCCGCCCCCCCCCCCCCCCCCCGCAAAGAATCCTCAGTTTGTTGGTTCTTCCTTATTTCTGGCTCTATTTTGTTTGTCAGGTTTATTTTTTGTTCATTACATTCCACATATAAGTGAGATCATGAGATATTTGTCTTTCTCTGATTGGCTTATTTCACTGAGCATAATCATCTCCAGGTCCCTTTATGCTGTCTCATTGTATCAATGAAAATTCTATGTTTTCTTCTAGGATGTTTATGGTTTCACAACTAAACACTTAATTCTTTTTCCATTTTGACTTTATTTTTGTGTATGATGTAAGTTGGCAGTCTCATTTAATTTAACTTTTTTTTTGCATGTTCCTGTCCAATTATCCTAATACCATTTATTGAAGAGACTGTCTTTACTCCATGGTATGCTCTTGCCTCCTTTGTCAAATATTAATTGAGCATAATGGCTTGGGTCGATTTCTGGGTTCTCTGTTCTGTTCCATTGATCACTATGCCTGTTCCTGTGCCAGTACAGAGCTGTTTTGATTACAGTGGCTTTGTAATATAGCTTGATATCCAGTATTGTGATCCCTTCCATTTTGCTCTTCTTTCTCAAGATTGCTGCAGTTATTTGGCTATTTGGGGTCTTTTTGGTTCTACATAAATTTTTGGAGTACTTGTTCTAGATCTGTGAAATATACAATTGGTATTTGAACCGGGATTGCACTGAATCTGTAGATTGCTTTGGATACATTTTAATGATGTTAACTCTACCAATCCATGAACATGATACATTCTTCCACTTTTTATATCTTCTTTTTTTTTTTTTTTCAACTTTCTGTAATTTTCTGAATACAGGTCTTTTATCTCCTTGGTTAAGTTTATTCTTAAGTATCTTAATTTTTTTGTTGTAATGGTAAATTAGATTGTTTTGTTAGTTTCTCTTTCTGAGAGTTCATTATTGGTGTATAAAAATGCCATAAATTTCTGGGTGTTAATGTTGTATTCTGCTACATTACCAAAATAATTTATTAAATCTAGAAGTTTTTTGGAAGACTCATTAGGGTTTTCTACATATAATATCATGTCATCTGTGTATAATGAGAGTTTTACATTCTCCTTTCCAATTTGGATGCCTTTTATTTTTTCTTCTTGTCTGATCACTGTGGCTAGGATTTCCAGCACTATGTTGAATAAAAGTGGTAAAAGTGGACAACCCTGTCTTGTTCCTGTTCTTAGAGGAATCGTTTGTTTTTGCCTATTGATGATGTTGACTGTAGGTTTGTCATATTTGGCCCTTATTATTTTGAGGTATGATCCCTTTATTCCCACTTTGCTGAGAGTTTTTACAAAAAACTAGTAGCCCTGTGCATGAATCCATGCACCAGTAGCTCACCAGTAGCTCACTGCCACCCTCTAGTAACTCTCCGCCCACTGCCCTGCCCTCCTGTAGCTTCCCCCTCCCCTCGTACACCCCTCACAGCTTGCTGCCCTGCCCCCTCCTATAGCTCTCCACCCCCTGCTTGTAGCCACCCTCCTGTAGCTCCCTCCTCGCCCCCGCCCCCCTTCATAGCTTGCTGCCCTGCCCCCTCCTATAGCTCTTCGATTCCCGCTGGTAGCTCACTGCCCCACCCTCCTGCTGATCCGTGATCCCGTCGTTATTTGGTTGGTCGTTACGCTTCGTGGCGTAACAACCATTTGCATATTCCATCTTTATTATATAGGATGGGTGTTGAATTTTGTTGAATGTTTTTTCTGAATCAATTGATATGATCATGTAATTTTTGTCTTTCAATTTGTTTATGTGATGTATCACATTTATTGATTTACAAATATTGTACCAGCCTTATATCCCTGGAATAAGTCCCACTTGGTCATGGTGTATGATATTTTCTTATTTATTGCTGGATCCTATTTGCTAATATTTTGTTGATTTTAGCATCTATATTCATCAGGGACACTGGCCTATAATTTCCTTTCTTTGTAGTGTCTTTATTTGGTTTTGGAATTAGGATAATGCTGGCCTCATGAAAAGAGCTTGGAAGTGTTCCTTCCTCTTGTATTTTTTGGAATAGTTTGAGGAGGATAGGTGTTAGTTCTTCTTTGAATATTTGGTAAAACTCCCCTGTGAATCCATCCAGGCCAGAGCTTTTATTTGCTGGGAGGTTTTTTTATTTTTTATTACTGCTTCAATTTAATCACTGTTATTGGCCTATTCAAATTTTCTGATTCTTCCTGACTCAGTTTTAGAAGGTTATATTTCTCTAGGAATTTGTCCATTTTGTCCTAATGGACAGCTTGTTTGCATACGGTTGTTCATAGTATTTTCTTACAATCCTTTATATTTCTGTGGTGTCAGTTGCTACTTCACCTCTTTCATCTCTTATTTTATTTATTTGAGTCCTCTCTATTTGTTTGTTGATGAGTCTGGCTAGAGGTTCATCAATCTCATTTATTTTTTTTAAAAGAACCAGCTCTTAATTTCATTGATCTTTTGTATTGTTTTTTGTTTTGTTTTGTTTTTGTTTTAGTCTCTGTGTCATTTATTTCCACTCTGATCTTTATTATTATTTCCTTTTACTTACTCTGGGCTTTTCTAATTCTTTAAGTTGTAGGGTCAGATAGTTTATTAGAAGTTTTTCTTGTTTCTTGAGGTACGCCTGTAGTGCTATGAATTCAGGACTGCTTTCATTGTGTCACATAGATTTTGGTTTGTTGTGTGTTGCCTTTTAATTTGTTTCCAGAAAGTTTTTTAATCACATTGGTAACCCATTCATTGTTTAATAACATGCTATTTAGCCTCCATGTTTTGTGTGTTTTTATTGTAGTTGATCTCTAGTTTCATAGCATTATGATCCAAGAAGATGCTGGCTATCATTTCAATATTCTTGAGCTTGTAGAGATTTAATTTTTGTTCTAATTTGTGGTCTATCTTTGAGAATGTCCCATGTGCACTTTAGAAGAATGTATATTCTGCAGCTTTGGGGTGAAATGTCCTATAAATGTCAATTAAATGCATTTGATCTAGTGTGTCATTTAGGGACACTATTTCCTTGTAGATTCTTTTGTCTAGAAGATCTATCCAGTGATGTCAGTGGGGTATTAAAGTCCCCTACTATGATTGTATTGCTGCTCATCTCTCCCTTTAAGTCCTTCAGAAGATTTAAAAAAATATATATTTGGGTGCTCCTGTATTGGTGCATATACGTTTACCAGGGATATACCTCTTGTTGTATCCATCCCTTTAGTATTATGAAGTGGCCTTTATTATCTCTTGTTATGGCCTTCATTTTGAAATGTATTTTGTCAGATATAAGTATTGCTACCCCAGCTTTTCTTTCAATTCCATTTGTATATAAAATTTTTTTCCATCCCTTCACTCTCATCCTGTGTGAGTCTTTTGTTCTGAGGTGGGTCTCTTGTAGACAGCATATATATGGGTTATGTTTTTTCTAATCCATTAAGCCACCCTATGTCTTTTGATTGGAGCATTTAAGCCATTTACATTTAAGGTTATTATTGATAGGTACTTATTTGTTGCCATTTTTATTCTTTATGCCTGTGTTTCCCCCCCCCCCCTCTCATTTCTTCTTACAATAGTCCCTTTAATATTTCTTGCAGTGCTGGTTTGAGAAATCATCTTCCCACTTCTGTATTCTGGAAAAAATTGTGTAGATTGGAGAAAACTACAAATGGGAGAAGGTCATACAGCAGCTAATGGCACTTGTGATTTTCCTCTTGTGGCCTCCCTCACTTCCAACCCCTGAGGTTAAAACCCAATTTCAAAGTACAAGGTAAACGTAACTACTTATCCCATCAATTCTCCATCTTGAAGCTAAAGTGCCCTACAATACAAATGGCATTGTGCACTCTTGGTTGGGTCCACAGATCAGTGGTACCCAGCTCTCTTATGATAAACCCAACTCTTTTTAGCATTAGAGTTGGCTCTAATGCTGATGAGGCCCTATGTAAAAGTTACCTATGAGATTTTCCCTGGAAGAACCTGTTAAGTGTTCTAAAATGTCAACAAATTGCCAGCTAGAAATATCAATGCCCCTCCCCACAAGCACAGAGCAGCAGGCATGGCACAGCAGAGCCCAGGTGGCCCCAGCACAAACACAGTCAAGGGGCTTTTGCAGTTTCACCCAGGTGTGGGCGCAGTGGCCGCCCTCCTCTTCTCTCCCTGGAGGCTCTAGCAGCCTTTTAAAGGTTAATCTGTGGTGATTTTGGAGGCGATGCTTTGAAGACAGGAGCAGTGCAGGCTTCCGCGTATATGGAACTCTGTTGAGAGATGGCTGTGACCTTTTGGACCCCTCCATCCTCCTGTCAGCGAGGCCAGGGTGCCCTATGTACATAGCAGCACAGGTTTTTTGCTCAGTTCATGATTTTCATACTCCAGGTCAAGTGTAATGAGTATAACTTGACATCCCCACATTTTTTATCATTGACTCAGCTCCCATTCAGTGAGGTTTGAGTGTCTCCCATCAGTCTCTACTTTCAGATTTCTTCTGGCAAACCTGAAACACAGATGTGTTCGTATAAACTTGAACCTGAACCTTCTGAAGAAGCTTCCAGTGCCCCCTGGCCAGCCCTGGCTGTTATCAGAGGGAGAGGCTGGGATGGCTCATCTGTCAGAGATTGCCCAGGTGGATGGAGTTTCCTCTGGATGAACCCCAGGGAAAGGGGGATTGGTTTCCTATATGGCTCTGCTACTGCTTCTGATGTGTGGGCTAAAGAAGAGACCAAAGGGACACAATTTGGAGGCTGCGCTGGGGGTGGGGAGTACCTCACAGGTCCCCTCTGTGGGGCACAGCCCTGAGGCCTGGTTGGATCCCTGGTGCAGGTGGGGCCTTGTGGGAAGACTGGGGGTGGGGTGTGGTGTGGAGGGGAGCAGAGGCTGTGCTATGGAGACCCCAGCTCTGGCATGATTAGGCTGTCTTTGTTCTTCTGTATGGAGGTCTGGCCAAGGCTGGGCCACTCCAAAAGGCAGGAATTCCTGCACTGATTTTTGCTGGTGGAGAGGTGGGTGTTCCTGGAGGGGAGGTGGGCTCTTCCTCTCTAGGGGGCTAAGGGATTGGCAGGCTCCGCTGCTGCCTTTCTACCCTGAGGCCTGGCCCTGCTCAGGTGACTTATGGTCTGCATTACTCCTTTGAATATTCTTAGAATATGGATGAGAGGTGAGAAGAGCCAGCTTGTGGAAACTCCAGTGCTGAAGGTTGGCAGGGACTCCATGTACCTTATGAGGTATGGAAAGTGTGCTGCTATTGATTAGAACCGCTGAAGCCTGGGTTTCAGGGCAATGATGTGGCCCACCAGCTCAGCTCTCTTGTAACTCAAGTGCAAACAGATGGCCATCACTTTGTGGTGCTTCTAGGCCATCAACACCTTTTGGATTTCTCCCTTGTGTGACATATGGACACCATCAGTGCAGTTAGTTGGCTCAGGTTCTTTGTAGTCAGGGAGTGGTTCCATATAAGGCTTTCGCTTATCTTCATGACCTATACTCATCCATGGATCTTTCTTAATGGGCCCTAAAGTGCCTCTCTTGCTGGGATTGAAAATGAGAAATTTATTGAGGAGTTTTTCGCATTTCCTGGACTTGTTGAACGTGGATTTCCTGAAGTGTGTTGGATTTACTGCTGACCTTAGAGTTAAGGTGTCCCAAGGTGAACTTAAAATTAGAAAAAGCTGGTGAGAAGCTTGGCCCAAATCATTTCAAAAGAAAGTCACTTCCTGAATTCACCTGATGAACTGATCTTTATAATGGAATCAAAACACAGTGCCAATCAAAGTCTATCTACAAAAAGAGTAATATGCAAATTAATCATCACTTCATGATAAAGATGGTGGTGCCCACAGCCAATAAGAAGGGAATATGCAAACTGATGTGACAAAGATGGACGCACTGGCCACAGCCATGGAGCTGGCCAGAGAGCGGGCGGGTCCGCTGGGGTGACCCAGGATGCCAAGCCTGGCCGGAGAGCAGAGTGGGAGAGTGGGCTGGAGTTCCCAGTCCTTTTGGTTTCTGCAGCCCCTGGACCAGAAGCGGAAACCAAGAGCGAGGGAAGCACCAGGAATTCTTGGAATCATAGTTGTGGTGGCAGCCCCTGGACCGGAAGCAGAAGCCCAGAGCGTGGGGAGCACCAGGAATGCTGGGAATCATAGCTCTGGTGGCAGACGCGTTGTGTGATCTCCTAGACCAGTGATGGGCAACCTTTTGAGCTTGGTGTGTCAAACTTCGCCAAAACACTGAGCATAACTCGGGTAGTGTGTCACTTTGAGGAAAAAACATTATTTCGCAAATGTTTCATCCTCAGGAGCAGCGAATGTTTCATCCTCAGCATGCGGCCGCCTCAGCGGCCATGTGTCATCAGAAATGGCTACGCGTGTCAGTGCTGACACACATGTCATAGGTTCGCCATCACTGTCCTAGACACTGAAGCAAAGTGAGCCTGGAGCAAGTTACTGTTGCAAGTGGGGGATGGAGGGAAAGCAAAGATGAGAGACATAAGTAAAGTCAGAGTGTCGAGGAAAAATTAAAAGGAAGATATCCTGCAACTTCTAGGAAATCTCCACCAATGGAGCAAAGAAAATAAAAAAAGACCTCTATTATTCTGTGAGCACCAAACCAGACTCATATGATTGCAAAGACAGACAGAAACTTCACTCTTTTATGTAGCCAGGCAGATACAATGCACAACATGCACGTTTTCGTGGAAGAGGACTTAACAGCACCGTTTGCTATACACCCTTTGGTAAGTCACCTTTTTAGTGGCCATCTGTGTTAGTTAATTGCCATAATCAAGAGTAAAAATTAAAACTTTTCTATCTCTATGACAAGCAGGTCCTTACAGCTTGGAGCAAGGCAACTATCTATAACTAGAGGCCCGGTGCACGATATTCGTGCACAGGGGTGTGTGTCCCTCAGCCCAGCCTGCATCCTCTCCAATCTGGGAACCCTCGAGGGATGTCCGGCTGCCTGTTTAGGCCCCATTCCAGTATGATCGGGCCTAAACGGGCAGTCAGACATCCCTCTCACAATCCAGGACTGCTGGCTCCCAACTGCTCGCCTGCCTGCCTGCCTGATTGCCCCTAACTGCTTCTGCCTGCCAGCCTGATCACCTCCCAACCACTCCCCTGCCAGCCTGATTGATGCCTAACTGCTCCCCTGCCAGCCTGATTGCTCCTAACTGCCCTCCCCTGCAGGCCTGGTCACCCCTAACTGCCCTCCCCTGCAGGCTTGATTGCCCCCAACTGCCCTCCCTTGCAGGCTTGGTCCCTCACAACTGCCCTCCCCTGCTGGCCTGATCACCCACAACTGCCCTCCCTTGTAGGCCTGGTCCCTTACAACTGCCCTCCCCTGCTGGCCATCTTGTGGCAGCCAGCATGTGTCCACATGGGGGCAGCCATCTTGTGTGTTAGAGTGATGGTCAATTTGCATATTGCTCTTTTATTTGATAGGATAATAAAAGTGTAATGTGCTAATTAGACCAGATAGCCGAACGATCTTCTGGACATCATTCCAGACGTCCTTCCGGACGAAGCTGTGGTGGTGGGGCCAAGGCAGAGGCAGTTAGGGGCAATCAGGCAGGTAGGCAAGCAGTTAGGGGTGATCAGGCAGACAGGCAGAGTGGTTAGGGGCAATCAGGAAGGCTGGCAGGCAAGCGTCCCAGGTTGTGAGAGGGTGCAAGCAGGGCTGAAGGACCGCCCCCCTGCCCCGTGCACAAATTTTGTGCACTGGGCCTCTAATATATAAATAACAAAAAATACTAACAAACCAAATAAAATAAAAATGATAAAAAGAAGTTTAAAAAAGAAAAAAATGAGAAAAAAGAAAAAGAGTAAAGGAAAATGGGGAAAACGAAAAATAAATAACAAAATAGACAAAAACCTCATCATGTCAAGGAAAAACTTGAGTCAGATTTCTTCCTGTCATTGAAAACCAGCTTCTTGAGATATAAAAACAAAATGATGTGGGCTCAGCCAGGGACTTAAAAAGAGGCTTGAAATTTCGTAACAATGGCTCTTTATGAGGCCAGTCCAAGAAATGGACCTTTCAAAGCTGGATTGTCTATTATAGTTTACTTTCTGGACTCTAGAATACTTTACTCTTTTAATCAAATTATTGAGGATCCCAAAGAGCTTTTTGGTTAGATGGGTTATGGCTATCAATATTTACCTTATTAGAAATGAAAATCCGATGTTATAGTTGCCTTTTCATTTCCAGTTTGAAAAGCTATAATAATTTTTGGTATTGAAGAGCTCATAATGTCTACACACACAAGAAGTTATATATGAAGTAAACTGCATTTTTCAAAGAATTTTTTAAAAAAGAGATTAAATTTTCCTGCCTGTTTGATATTCCTTCCTGCTTTGTGACATTTTCTGTGATGAGTTTAACATTACTTTGTCACTAATCAGAGATGTTAGCTTTTTTCCATAAATCTAAGTGGTTTAAATGCTAGATTAAATACTACAATATGGTTATCCATTTCTGATATATGGTTTCATGTGATTGGTTGAATTTGTTTATGGTCTGATTGGTCTAAACCAGGGGTCCTCAAACTTTTTAAACAGGGGGCCAGTTCACTGTCCCTCAGACCATTGGAGGGCCGGAATATAGTTTTAAAAAAAACATGAACAAATTCCTATGCACACTGCACATATCTTATTTTGAAGTAAAAAAACAAAACAGCAAAAACACCCGCATGTGGCCCACGGGCCGTAGTTTGATGATGCCTGGTCTAAACATCTGTCAATGATGAAGTTTCACAAAATGCAAGGATGGTAATCAGGGTCAGCAAAACACGCATATTTGTGTTGTTTATAAGAAACGAATCTATTAGTGCTATCAGATTCATTACAAACAGGTCGGTAGGCTGAAAATCAAAACAGGAGTCTTAATACTCTCTGACTAAACAATACTAGTAAAATGAAGCCATCTCTATAATAGTAAAGTTATAAAGTCAGTGATGTCAAAATATTGAATTGGTGATTACAATGCTTGTGATTATATTACAACTTTAGATAAGTAAATAATTTTCTACAACATTCTAATAGATGTCATTTTCTGAAACAAACAGCTAATATAATACCCCCAAAACAAACAAGTAAGTAAGCATAGCCTAGACATGAAAGGTCCCATTTCATATCATTTTAAAGTTAGAATATTCTAAGAGAACTCCTTGCAACAAAACTATCCAGGACCGCCCGGCCAGTGTGGCTCAGTGATTGAGCATCAACCTATGAACCAGGAGGTCACGTTTTGATTTCCAGTCAGGACGCATGCCTGGGTTGTGAGCTTGATCCCCAGTGTGGGGTGAGCAGGAGTCACCTGACCAATGAATCTCTCATCATCATCATCATCATCATCATCATCATCATCATATTCTCTCTCTCTCTCTCTCTCTCTCTCTCTCTCTCTCTCTCCCTCCCTCCTTCCCTCCCTCTTCCTGCCTCTCTGAAATCAATAAAAATACATATGTTTTAAAAACACTATCCAGGACCATTTTACTGTCAACAAGTTTCAGAAAAAGACTATACCTGACAGGAGGCACTTTTACCTTAATTTGGTTGAATATTTACACTTTTAGAATATTCAGAGTAAAGGTCCATAAATGTCTTGCAGCTTCACCCAAACTAACAAGATATAACGACTAGTTCAGGGCTTCGACTTCTCAAAGCACCACTGGCAACAATCTCTCATTTGCTTTAATATTCCTCAGTAAACTTGTGAAATTTTTAGCCTTTAGTTTCAATAATAATGTGTAACCAGGACTGAATTTAAGTATATAGGGCTTATAATTTTGTCTCCACTCTGCTCTTTTGGTTATAATATTGCATGTGTCTTACCTATTAATATCCAGTTAATGTATTCTGCAACTGAGCTCCAGAAAACAATTACGTCTTCCTCCTGGGGAAGCCGCTGCTCCCCACCTAGAATCCATCTCATCCTATTTTGTCAACAACCCTACTTTTTAGTTATGGAGCCAAAAGATGCTCTGGGAAGGTGGGTCCATCTTCAGGAGAAAAATCATCGTTGGCCTAAGCCGGTCTTGCCTGACTCCTTCACCTCTGCAGTGACTGGTTTAGGCATGGGCTGTCCAATAAGCCACTAAGGGAAGTATATTGGGGCTTCTTCGATTTTTCTTTCTGGTAAAAAGAAAGAAATTCATGAGGCAAAACTTACTGCCTTATACAAGGTGATTGTGTAGGATGTGATGATTGGAATTGTGACCTTGAGAGGACAAGCTTGAGGGCAAATGCCAACATTCTGAGGATGGCAAATGGAAATAGAGAAAGCCCTTGGGATTTTGATGAACTGCTGTGTAGCCAAATGAGCCAGCTCTGGAAAACCTCCAGACTTCTGTGACAGATAATAACCCCTATTGAATAACCACTTTCAGTAGGATGCTTTCCTTCAACTGGATGGAAATACATGCACCTCTAGACTATATTTAACACAGGTGGCACATGTGGGTATGAAGAAGCACAGTCTATGCAACAAAGTGTTCCCCACTTTCCTTTTTGGCAAGTAGGATCTTTACTGTGCTCCAGCCCAAGGCTTCGTGTCAAGTGAGGGACTGACCATGTCTGGGACCACAGACAAGTACTGTTAGTGTATATGGTAAAATATACATACCATAAAGTTTATTATTTTAACCATTATTAAATGTGCAATCCAGTGGACTTAAATACATTCACAATACTGTTTCACCACCACATCTATCTACTTCCAAAACGTTTTCATCTTCCCCCACAGAATCTCTATATCCATTAAATAATAGTTTCCCATCCCCTCTTCCTCTCAGTCCTGGTAACCTCTATTCTACTTTCTGTCAGTATGAATTTGCCTATTCTTGGTAGCTCATATAAGTTTAATCATACAATATTTGTCATTTTGTGACTTATTTCTCTTTGCGTAATGTTTTTCAAGATTCATCCATGTTATAGCATGTGTCAGTACTTCATTCTTTCTTTTATGGCTGAATAATGTTCCGCTGTGTGTATATATCACACTTTGTTCATCCATTCATCTGTTGATAGGTGCTTTGAATTGTTTCCACCTTTTAGCTATTGTGGATAATGTTACTATGAGCATTGGCCTATAAGTATCTGTCCAGTGCCAGCTTTCAATTCTTTCGGATATACAGGAGTGAGCGAAAGTAGGCATGTTTTTCCCCTCAAATCACCCTCATCTTACATTTATCTTTCTTTTTAAAAAAATATATATTTTATTGATTTTTTACAGAGAGGAAGGGAGAGGGATAGAGAGTTAGAAACATCGATGAGAGAGAATCATGGATCAGCTGCCTCTTGCACACCCCCCCGCTGAGGATGTGCCCGCAACCAAGGTACATGCCCTTGACCGGAATTGAACCTGGGACCCTTGAGTCCGCAGGCTGACGCTCCATCCACTGAGCGAAACCGGTTTCGGCCCATTTATCTTTCTTTGTGTGTGTGCCACTCCCTTCTGGATCCTCTATTTATCTTGATTTTTATGGAGCTGGGGATTCCCACAGGGATTCCGTGAAGATGAGGACACTGGGCCGGGGTTAGGTGTGGCGGCCCTTAGGCAAGCCAAATACAGAAAAGCGGGAAGAGAGCGAGGGCTGCAACTGCCAGGCGCTGAAAAGTAGAAATTGGGTCAGAGTGGAGAGGGTGGCAGGTGAGAGGACCAACCTTCAGGAGGCTATTGGCGCCGGACTGGCTCCCAGATCCGGGAGTGGAGCCAGGAGCAGCAGGTTACCGTGGCAACCGTGAGATCTCGCGAGACAGACATCGCGCCTGCGCAGTGCTGCTGCAGGGCCCTCTCCGGAGCAGCCCACCCCCACCAGACTCCCAAACTCCAGGTTTTTACAGCCGGGTCCTCCCTCTGTACCCCTTCGGCCGCGGGTGGCAGTGAGCCGACATTTCCTGTCGTAAGTGAGACAACGCAGGATGATGAAGTGTGGAGTTCAGTGAGCATTTGGAAGGCGGAACCGGGAGGGCGAGGGTCGTGCGCACGCGCACGGCGGCTCACGCGGAGCCGGCGCCGCCGCGATCGGGAGAGGGAGCTGGGACCGCGGAGGGGCGGGAGGGGGCTCACCCGGCTGGAGTCGTGGCTGGGACTCGCGGGGTGCGGGCTTGACGGCACGCAGGGTCTCCAGGGCTTGCCCTTGACCCCGCCTCCCCCGCCTGGCGGCCCTGCCCACTGTCCCGGCCTCGGGCCTTGGCTCACGCTCCGTGCTCGGCCTGGAGTTGAGCGTCTTGGGTACGAGAACTACTAAGATAAAGCCTCACTCTGGCCTTACTGTACTCCACAGCCTGGAAGTGGAGTCGGACAACAAAGTAACTACAATGGTGTATGCTAAATAGTAAAGTACTGAAGGCTCCAGGTATCAGGGGAGGGATTAACCCTGGGCCTGGCCTTCCCTCCTCCGCAGGATCCAGAAGCCGGGAGGCATCCCCGAGGCCATTCTCTGCTTCACTCCAGGTTGATCACTATGTTTGGTAGATTTCACCTCTTAGCTCTTTTAATTAGCATGTATTTCTGTTCATCCCCTCTGCAGCTACTCATCTGCAGGACACCATCATTTATTTTAAATATATTTTTATTGTTTTCAGAGAGGAAGAGAGAGAGAAACATCAATGATGAGAGAGAATCCCTGATCCACTGCCTCCTGCACACCCCTCACTGGGGAAGGAGCCCACATCCCGGGGAATGAGCCCTTCATTCCGCTGGCCCGCACTCTATCCACTGGGCCAGCCAGGTAGGGCCCACCATCATTTTTTACTTCTCCGGGAGCCTCTTTACTGCTTCCAGCCTTGGCAAATGACCCTTCTGCACCCCAGTCCACAAAGGTCTTTCTGCAGTGCTTGTCTAGTCCGCCACTCCTCTGCTTTAAGGTGATAGAGCGGCTTCCCACTGTAAGGCCTTCGAGGACCTTCACCATCTGGTCCTTACCCACCTTTCCTAGTATCTCACTACTCTCTCTAGCATCTGCCCCAGTGACATTGACTTATCTCCTTTAATGCTGTTCCTTGGGCATGCTACTTGGTACTCCCTTTGGTAGGCCTTCTTCAGGTATGTAGTCAAAGGGTCACTTCCTCCAGGAGGCCCTTCCTGACCCCCTCAACTAAGTCAGGCTTCTGCTATGTTTCCTTAGTATCCTGTTGTTCCCTGATCTGAATGTCTTACTGTAGTATCTGCTGATACGTCTTCCTCATAGATTCTAAGCTCAGTGAGGCCAGTGACTGTTTTTCTGTACTATTACTGTGGGTAATCCAGAATTATTGAAGAAAGGGGGCTGTCAGGCAGAGGGAATGATGTGCATAAAGACATCGAGAGGAGAAGCTGATGACCTCATTAAGTAGCATGTGGTCCAGTAGCGGGATATAATGTGTGATGGGGCACAAAGAGAAAGGTTGGTGGGGAGATGGGGCCAGTGTGTGGGGGGCCTTAAAGAGTTTGCACTTGATCCTATATTGGCAGTAGAAGCCTCCAGTCAGCTCCAAAGGCACCTCAGCAAGGGCTTCTTGTTTTTCTCCTCCAAAGCTGTTACTTCTCTTTACCAGTGAGTAGTTCTGCATTATAGGGCATTAAGATTCTGCTCATCTGAACTCGGTTCTCATCTCCCCCACCAGATTCTGAAGACAGAAGGAGTTAATGCAAATCTTGCTGTCTCTCCAGAGCACATAACTGTAAGTATTTATTCTGTGTTTGAATGTTGATACATTAACTGACTTGCAGTTTGGCAGGAGCTCTGTTAGATCATTTTTGTCTTGTCTTCCTGACCACCTTCAACCTGCTACCAGCATTGGATTTGAATGAGCTACTTCCCAGTTCCCTGAGCTTGAGTGGAGCATGTAGGGAATGGGGGTAGAGGCGGGCTGTGCAATGTGGTTGGTTTGAAGACTGCAGCTAAGTCTCTAGCAGTGGACATGATACTGATATGAATGAGATCTGACCACTCTCCCCATGGAACTGTGGAGACCAGGAAGAGGTCAGTAGACCATTTTTAGAGCTATCCAGTGTGGATAGGCCTCCTGTCCTACACCTGTGGTTCCTAATTCCAGTTCTGCATCACGTTCACCCAGCCAACTTTTTACAAGTCCAAATGCACCAGCCTTACTCTCAAACTCCAATTGAGTAGATCGATTGTAAGGACCAACTATCTCTGTTTTAAAGGCCACAGATTATTTTTGAAGTGCAGCCAGGATAGGGAGAGCATGAAATTTAGATTTGGAAACCAGCTGTGACTTCAAGCAAGGTGTTTGACCCGAGTCTGTTTCCTCATCCACATGCTGGGTAATTAATTATACAGGAAATTTGTGAGACTCAAGTTAACACATGGAGAAAGTATCTTATAAATTCTGACATTCCATAGAGACACTTGCTTGTCAACATCAGTAGACAGCCCAGTAAGTGGGAGTTCAATTGGAGAGGACTTAATTCCTAATCCTGCCTGGAGTGTTTCAGGGAGGGCAGGCCTCAGTGGTATAAATGAGGGAATATCTGGAATGAGAAAATCTGGTTACCTGAAAGTAGGGATAGTTCCAAACTCCAGCTGTCTCCACTTCCTTGAGTTTTGCCACGTGGGTCCCTATGGTTGTTACCTGAGCTCCAGAAAGAATGTGAGGAAGAAAACTGAGTGAAGAGAAAGGAATATGCAGTTGTCTCTGGGAAGGAGAAACATGATATACTCCCTAGTGGGTTTTTTTGTTTGTTTTGTTTATTGATTTCAGAGAGATAGAAACCTTGATGAGAGAGAAAAATTAATATTGACCGCTGCCTCTTACAGGACCCCTGCTGGGGATTGAACAGGAGACCTCTTGGTGTATGGGTCGATGCTCAACCACTGGGCCACACCGGCTGGGCTAGACTAGTGTTTTATAACATTTTCCCAATTAGGCTCCTGGTTATTTTCCCCTAATGGATTAGTATCTTTAAATTTCAGTACAAAATCTTGCTAGTTTTCATCAAATTGCCAGCTGGAGGAGCAGTTGGCTTGGAATAACTGTAGGAAGGGGGACTGTCCACCTGCATGTGTATCAAATGTTTTAGGGAGAATGTACAAGACGCTCAAGAGTCCAGGGAGGAAGACTTACAAGAGGCATAAAATGAAAGTATCATTTGAATTTTTAATCATGTGCACATGTTACTATTGCAGTTCTTTAAAAAAATCACATGTAAAAAACCTCACAGATTGTGAGCTCCATGCAAGTGAACCAGGGGACTTAAGTGGGTGGATGTGGGGACTTGTTCACGCTGAACCCCAGGGCCTAGAACACTGCCTGCACATTTGGAGGTGCTCAGTGAATATTTGTTGAATGGATGAATGGAAGCCTAACTAGAGAGGAATTTACAAAATGATAACAAATCTATGAGATTAATATCATACAGCCATTAAGAGGATAACCGCTAATTCTGAACAAGTAGATTTTTATTGATTTTTAAATAATACTTTTATTGATTTTTACTGAGAAGAAGGGAGAGAGAGAGAGAAAAACATCCATGTGAAAGCGAAACATTGATTGGCTGCCTCCTGCACACCCCCTACTGGGGATTGAGCCCGCAACCCTTGGTGCATGGCACAATACCCAAGCAATTGAGCCACTCGGGTCAGGGCAACATGAAACATTTTTAATAAACTAAATAAATAAATAGAATTTCACTGTGATTGCAATAATGCAAAACATTCATATATGGCCTACATATGAATAAAAACAAAGCCATGAAAAAAATGGGGAAAATAAATTACTGAATCTTAAAAGAGAGGTCAAGTGTATGGTCACATAATTGGTCCTCTATGATTAGTCCTGCTGTAGCCTGTAAAGAATCGGAACAAGTATAACCAGGATACTCTTAAGACCTGCACTGCTAGTTAACAATTTTCCTTTGTTGTTTTGCTTCTCAGTGAAAGATTTTTATAATGGCTGCAGCTCCTCAGGCACCAGGGAGGGGCTCGGTTCGGAAGACAAGACCTTTAACTGTAAAGACATCATTGAACAACCCGTATACTATCTGCTGGAGTGCTCTGGATAGAGAGGATTTGCACTTCATCTTACAGACACTTGAAGACAGATTTAAATCAATTGGACTTGAGAAAATTGAGAATAAGAAAAGAAGTAAAAAGCAGTTTTTTAAAAAACAAGGCAGAGACAAATGTAGCATAGATGTTCATATGAGTGAAGATCTGAAGGAGAAAAAAACAGAAGATAATGAACAAGTATCAGGGTGGACTTCTGTCCATGTGAGGAAGCAGCTTGCCATTGGCGTTAATGAAGTCACCAGGGCTCTGGAAAGAAACGAACTGCTTTTGGTTCTAGTGTGTAAGTCAGTCAAGCCTGCGATCATCACCTCACACCTGATTCAGTTAAGTTTAAGCAGAACGGTTCCTGCTTGTCAGGTTCCCCGTCTCAGTGAGAGAATTGCGCCTGTCATTGGCTTAAAATGTGTCCTGGCTTTGGGATTCAAAAAGAACACCACTGACTTTGTCAATGAAGTGGAAGCTATAATCCCCAGAGTACCCACTTTAAATGTACCATGGCTCCAGGACAGACTTGAAGACTCCCGGGAAAATTCAGAGTCCGAATCTTTGGAAAGCCAAGGCAAAGAGATCTGGGACACGTCCTTTGAAGACCTCTCTAAACATAAGAGAAAGTTCACTGAAGGTCAGCAGGCTGCAGTGCTACAACCCCTTAAAATAAAGAAACTGATTCCAAACCCTAATAAAAAAAGGAAACCACCCAAAAGTAAAAAAATTACTTCGAAGTAATCATGTATAAACTTGTCACTTCATGCAATTGGAAAATGACACCTTGTAAAAGAAACCTTGAAGCTAATAAACTGAATTACTTTTACATAGATTTGTGGGAGATTGTTTGGTAAATGTTCCTTTCAAATGCGTAAGACTTTTTAGACAGCACAGATATGCTGAAGCTTAAAAACACTAAATGCAGGAAATATTCAGAAGTATGCATATCAAAAGTTTATTGACACTAATGTCCATGCTTGTATAGATTCACTTTTTTAAAGGTTGGTACAATGCTTGTGAGCAAAAACATCTGTATTCTACAGCACTTAACATCTTTCTCTCAAACTTGGAAAATGTACCACAGTAAACATGGTTCAAATTAGTAGAGTAGATGAAAGTGGATTGCAGATACACCATCAGTTTTAAAGGAAAGATACTAAATGCTAAGCAATACATTGTCTTCAGAAACAATACATCAGATTTTTATTTCCTTCTATTTTACTTTCTTTGGGTAGGTCTAAGCATTGGCTTGGGAAAAAGGCTTGACACCTATAGGAAAAGCCAGATAAGGTCTTTTGACTAGTTAGAATTCACCCCTTTACATGGTTAACATTTCCTTGAAAATTTAACATGTATAAAAGTGTGATGGTAATTAGGTGAAATGAGGCAGGAATAAAATAAAAAAATGGAACTTGGATTCTCAGAGGCAGGTCTGTACTATGATGGGCATCCTTCATGTAGGAAATGGAGCATAATCAGTACTCTATGGTTATGACAGTGTCTGCTACCTACAGTGTGTGTTTGGAAAAGTAACTTTTTCTAATTTAAGGGGAAGAGTGGCCAGAGTTTATTTTCAGCTTTAAATCGGTTTGATGCATGAATTATGCCATTTCCACTCATTTAAGTTTTACTGAATACTATCGTGGCAAAAAAAAAAAAATCCCTTAAGAAATTGAGTATTTTTATTATTGACAAAGGGTGCAGGACAAATGTACGTTTCTTGAATATGTAAAACACTATACTACACTGAAATTTAGTTCTAATAGCTACTTAAACAGCAGTTTTACTGATTATTTTAAAATATTCATTGATAATCTGCTTAAATTATAGAGGCAAATGTGCTAGTTATTTTTAAATGAGAAAAAGATTTCTATAAAATTGGAATTGTAGCCCGTGACAAAATTTCTGACTGGCAATTCTGCAATTATTTGAAAACCTCCCTTTGTATGACTTTGCTATAAAAACGAATGGAACATAATTCCCAACTGTGCCTTGGCTTCAGATTAAGTTAAAATCTCATTTAATTCTGGTATCTCAAAAAAGTTTCAGTGAATTGGTTGTTTTGCTTCTTGAAGTTTTCATCTTCTGTTAAGGAAGAATAGTAATACCACTGGGTTGAATCATCCTAAGAATTCTTCCCTTCTGTCTTCAAGAAAGTACACAAGAGTTATCGAAGTACAATACTGTGGGGCCCATGCGCGCCCTCTACCGGTAGTCTCAAAGATACCACAAGCCCTGGGTTGGCCTGTTGGTTAATGGCAAACTGCAGAAAAGTAGCTTTCAGCTCCTTAATGTAAATCAGGATCAACAATTTTTCTTTAAGGGCCAGATAGCAAATATGTTAGGCTTTTTGGTTCATACAATCTCTATTGAAACAAATCAACTCTGTCTTTTCTAGCATGAAGCAGCCACAGGCAGTATATAAGTGAATGAGTGTGGCTGTGTTCCAATGTTATGGATGCTGAAATTTGAAATTCATACAATTTTCATGTGTCCCAAAAATGTTACTATTTTCCTCTAACCACTCAAAAATGTAAATACCATCCTTAGCTTAGGGTGTACAGAAACATGTGATGGGCTGGATTAGGGTGATGGGCCACAGTTGCTACCCCTGCCTGGTATAAGATAGGACTGGTTTCATTTGACTACTTATAACATGGAGAAAAAGCCATCATGTTGTTGAAAATAATTAAAATTTTCTGGACAGAACAGCCTAGGCACTGGAAGAGGGAAGGCAGAAAAAAGTAACTACTTCGTGGAATGAGTTAAGGCCAGTTTATACGGCCTCACTTAGCATCTTTTTTCTCCTTGGACTATTGGCAATATATATATATATATATATAATACACTGTGAAACTTGCTTTTTAAAATTCTAGATAAAAACACCATCAGTAACAAAAGTATGAATACTTATTTACAAATAAGACATTTTCTATTAGCATGACAGCTTTCATGATAAATTAAAGTCAGCATTAAGGAATATGTGCAATTTTGCATAAGTAATAAAAACATTCAAACTATCAATATCCTGATAGCACTAATAAATTCCACTGGGCAGTTCCTTTGACTTTACCACTTATATTTTCTTTTCCTCACATATCCTTGCTGTTCCTGAAAAGAAACGAGTTTGTGCAGCAGCAGCAAAGTCTAGTTAGTCATGGGTGCATATTTCAGAGAGCACATTTCATGTTTGCACAAAACTTTGCTTTTGAACCCATCCACCAACCTGTTGAACATTAAAGTACAAATTTGTGTTGTTTATTGATTTGGCAACTTTGCTTCTGGAGAAATAAATGTACTAGTCACCCGTACATTTTTATCTTGCTCTACACACAAACACCCACCACTCATCGAGTTGTGGAAGTGCTGATTCCAGAAATGTCTCCAATGATAGCATGGAAGGTGATAGGAGGAAAAATTTCCCAACTGGATCCTTTATTCTGTTACACGGACAAAAAGACCATCACTTGATAAACAGAAATGCAGCAGTTTATCTCCACACATTAGCAAAGATTTTCTTACCCACTCTGTGACTTCAGTTCCGTCCATAAAAAAAAGTCCCTTTCTAGAGAATGGAAAAATACCTTCAAGAGATGGTCAAAAGTTTGAAAATTAGAGGAATGTGCTCTTTGTACCCTTTCATCCCTCCTTCAAATGGGTAAACAGTGAAAAAAAGGAAGAATGTTAACATTCTAGCTAGACATATGTAGTATTGGTCACATATGGATGTTTTTCATCTTTTCCAATTATTACTGACTGCATCGATTTCACTTAGGTTGTGCTTTTATTCTTTGGAATGACAGTTCCAGGAATCATTAAATAGAATATTAACAAATGATGGATGATATCAGAGTTCTAGGAATGGAAACATCCATCTATTGTAATACAAGTCCAACCTAAAGGAAGGGAAGAAATGGAATAGTAAGAACAGGTAAGCAAAAGAGAAATCTATAATAATCTATAATAATAAAAGCATAATATGCTAATTAGACAGAACGTCCTTCCGGACAAACTTTCAGACGAAGCCGGGGCTGTGAGGGAAGCCCAGGTCTCAGGTGCCTGCCGGTGGCCAGAGGGAAGCCAGTCCCAGGTGCCAGAGGGAAGCCGGTGCTGGCAGCCAGGGAAAGGGAGGCCTACTCTTGCACGAATTTCGTGCATCGGGCCTCTAGTTAAGTTATACTGTAGTACAATAGAACTGTATTTTTTTAAAGCTACTAAAAAAATTAATAATCCTAAGGGAAGTATGGAATTTCCTAGATAAATATATTAAGTTTATAAAGCATATATCAACTTTTCTTACCTTTTCAGAATCTGTTCCTGGACACCTCCAATTGTACAAGTAATACTGTAAATTGCCATCTCCTATTCCAAACTTGAGTTTTTCCAAGAATGTCTTATTTTCCATCAAATCTAGTGCATTGAAAACATCAAATCCTTTCTGCCAATGTAAAAAGGATTGAAAATTTCAAAAGACTAGAGTGTTTTCTGTATTATTTCAGCATAACATTGAATTCCTATAATAACCTGAATATGCACTTATAATAAGATTCAATGTCTGTAATATATATAATATAGGTTAAGAATTCAGTTATATATAACTAGCAGTGAATCTGATGAAGTCAGCTATCCAGCAATGCTGAATTAAAAACAGTATACCGGCTAACAGTGACATAACAAAATCTATTAAAAGTTCAGAAAATATTTGTTCCTGTTTTAGAAGGAACAGTCACCTAGATGGCTCCATCTCCAGAACTGTTACTTACTGGTCTAAGTTCTGACTTAGCTCAAGTTACAGCCAAGAAACCAAAGTTGTAAAAACTTTAAATAGTATATCTTGGGCTGATAATGGAAAATAAATTCTGTAAAATTTAATAGTAAAGATCTAATGTCTTTAAAATGTTAGATAATACTATGCAAAATGTGATATAGATGAAGCACCTAAATTTCTATGACTTAGGGCTTTTACATTAAATAACTTATTACTGGCCTTTTGGGGGAAGTAGTTGAAAATAAGCAATAGGATGAAATAATCAGGATAATGTTGATTTGGGGATCCACTAGTAATGGTTGTTTTATGTGTTAAAAAATAATCAAATACTAGTAAATGCAAGGAAGACATTTTGAGGTGTTCCCAAATTCTCATGAATATTTTCTCATATTCAATAATTACTTTAAAATGTATCTGTCTACTGATTTTAATTTATTTTTAAAGGAAAATGTTTGCAGCAAGAATTTAAATTGTCCTAACTATGACACTGAAGAAATAAAAAATATGTATATATAATAAGGCATATTTTTAATTTAATTCCTTTCATTTTAAAGTCCTTTCATTTTGCCCTAACGGGTTTGGCTCAGTGGATAGAGCGTCAGCCTGCGGACTGAAGGGTTCCAGGTTCGATTCTGGTCAAGGGCATATACCCCGGTTGTGGGCACATCCCCAGTGGGGGTGTGTGCAGGAGGCAGTTGATCGATGTTTCTAACTCTCTATCCCTCTCCCTTCCTCTCTGTTAAAAAAAAAAAATCAATAAAATATATTAAAAAAATAATAAAGTCCTCTCATTTTAACAATAATCCCCTTTAAAAATAAAGTCCCTTTAACTTTAAAATTCAGAGACCATTTATTTAAATAAAAAAACTGATTGATGCTAATTATTCACTACAAAACAAACATGTATTTTCCTTATATCATGGGATCATGTATTAATTTTATATTTCTTATAGGTTTTATGTACTCTTATGTAAATGTTTAAAGTATCTACTTTATACAAAATGACTTTTTGGTTAGGTTGCAATAGAATTAATGATGAAAATAGCCACCGAAGTTTTACAAGAAACTTATCAAAATTCTTCCTTTGACCGATGGTCAAAAGTAATAAACAAACAAAGACTCAAATTAATTCCTCCTGTGTGAAAGAAAATACAATAAGATGCTTTATGTACTTTGACACACATATTTGGAAAAACACAGGATAAAAAGGAATGAATTGCTTACCAATTTAGCTATAATGAGCGCATCATTCATGAGGTCTAACAGGGGCGTCTCTGTGTGAATGTTGTAGAAGGAGTAGGCAGCCTTGAGGCTCTTATGAGCAGGGTGGTGCATGACTGTGGAGGGGAGTGTGTAGAAGCTCAGGAAGTCAGTAAGTTTACCACTGGAGTTCTAAAGAACAAAGGTAGCATCAAGTAAATACCTTCTATTATCCATGCATTTAAGCTAACTTTCTTATCTTTGACTTACTTTCTGTTAGAATAAAAGCAACAAGTCATACTTCTCCCTCAGCAGTCTGATATGGAGCCTTGTAAAATATGTTCTGTAGAGGTCGAGAAGAGTTTGGGGTTGTAACTTTAGGCTAAATGCTAATTAATGATTTGCATAAAGATCTTAATCAGTAGAAAGTTTTAAAAGGAAAGCTTTCCTTGGGATGATTAATGAGTCTCTCCAGACTTATGGAAAAGTAATCAAAATAAAATAATTGCTTTTACAGAAATAAGAGTGTTAAGGATTAGATGCTGCCTTTTCCAGCTAACAGACACTATATAATTTAACATCTTCTTGGCACAAGGGGAGAATTTTATTTTATTAGCTTAAAGCAAAGTTGAAAAAAACAAAAAACAAAAACAAAGTTGGATAGAGTTTGGAAGCTGTTTTTAGAAGCTTATGGAAGGTACTGGTATTACACCAAAATATACATATGTGAGTAACAGAAAATCTGAAGCTATCAAAAATTAAAAGGGATATAATAGTGATATTTATTTCATTATCATTGGTATACTCTTCAACACAAGAAATTAGCTGGTGTCATTTGGGTTGTTTTAAGAGCTGTGGTAACCTATGCAGTTTGCATATAATTCAAACGAAATGTTTTAATTACACAGCTGAGGAGGCTAGTCCACATGCATGCTATTGCTAGTATTTCTTTCAGCAGAAAAGACAATTCTATAGTGATGGATGATCTGGTCTTTGAGTTTTTCTGATTTATTAAACCATGTTTTAGAATTTAAGAAGTTAGAGACATTAAGCTATTCTCTATTGTGTTGTATTAGCAGCTCAGTATTAGAGATGAATTAGAGACCTAAACTATCAGCGTTAATAAATACAGGCAGTCCTCTGGTTACATCAGACTCGATGTACGTAGTTTCATGGTTACTTCACCATCTCCCATTTATTTATTTAAAAAAAAAAAAGTTCCGTCATTTCAACACATGTACATACGTATGTGCTTTATGTTTTTTATTATTTATTTACCACAAGTAAAGGTCAGGAATTGTTATCTTTCTTTTACATTTTTTTTACTGTTTCACTCCATTACTGCTGTGTATATGCTCCATGTGAGTGACGTAGGTGCTTATGTAGGTGGGTTCTGACTTACGGCGAAAATCGCCTTACGTCGCACCTAGGAATGGATCTCCAAAGTAACCCGAGGACCTACTGTATTTTCAACTTAAAAAGTAATATAACAGAAAAAAATTTAAAAACCTTAATAGATGGGCTTAATAGTAGAGTGGAGATGACAGAGGACAGAATCACTGAACTTGAAGAATTCAGTAGAATAAACCCAATCTGAACAAAAAAAGAGAAAACAGACTAAAAAAACACACCATGAATTAAGTCTCAGGGATCTGTGGGACAGTAACAAAAGATTCAACATTCATATCATTGAAGTCCCAGAAGGAAAGGAGAAAGAGTGGAGCTGAAAAAGTATTTGAAGAAATAATGGCTAAAAACTCCAAATTTGGTAAAATGCATACAACAGATTCAAGAAACTGAGTGAGCCTTAATAGGATAGACCAAAAAAAAAAAAAAAAAAAAAGAAAATCCACTCCAAGATGCACCATAGTTGAAGTTCCAAAAACTAAAGACAAAGGAAAATATTGAAAGTAGCCATAGAAACCAATGCATTACCTATATATAACCAATTAGACTGACAGAAGATTTTGCATCTGAAATCATATAGGCCAGAAGGAACAACTTTTTTTTTTAAGTGCTGAAAGAAAAGAACCATCAAGTATGAATTCTATATCTGGTGAAACTATCTTTCAGGAATGAAGGGGAAATGACATTCTCAGACAAATGAAAACTAGAAGAATTTGTTGCTAGTAGACATACCTTTAGGACTAGCCAAAAGAAATTCTTCAAGTAGAAAGGAAATAATAAGGAATCTTGGTGCACCAAGAAGGAAGAACAAACAACAGAAACAGCAGAAATTCTGGTATACAGTTAACCCTTGAACAAGATGGGAGTCCTTAACACTCTTATTTCTGTAAAAGCCAACCCCCTGGACAGTTGAAAACCTGCATATAACTTTTAACTCCCCCGAAACTTAACTAATAGCCTACTGGACATCTTACTAATAACATAAATAGTCAATTAACACATATTTTGTATGTTATATGTATTATATACTATATTCTTATGATAAAATCAGCTAGAAAAATGTTATTAAAATTAAAATCATAAGGAAGGGAAAGTGCATTTATATTACTGTACATATTTACTGAAAAAAGTCTGTATATAAGTGGATCTACACAGTTCACACTTGAGTTGTTCAAGGGTCAACTGTATACTATAAATTATGCTTCAACTCTTAAGTTTTATAAATTTACTTGGTGATTGAAACAAAAGTTAAAATGCCATCTGATACTCAAGACATTGATAATTAAAAGTCAAGAATGTAAAGGGACCTAAATGAAAGTGAAGTCACTTGAAGTGGTAAAATGTTGATACCAATAGACTATGATCAGTCACACATGTATATTGTAATAGCCAGTGCAACCATCATGAAAACCATATACAAATACACTCAAATGTACTGAAAATAAGTCAAGACAGAATCCTAAAAAATTCTTCAAGCAATGCACAGGAAAGCAAAGAAAAAGAAAGAGTAACAACACCAGAGGAAACAAACAGAAAACATAATAAAAATGGTATAGTTAAGCTCTAATCCTACCTAATAAAGTAGGAATATGCTAATTGACCCTCACGCCATCATAAAATGGCGGCAGCCGCAGCCAATAAGGAGGGAATATGCTAATTGACTGCCACATCCTCAAAGATGGCGGCACCCACAGTACAAGATGGCAGCGCCCAGTCCCCTCAGCCCTGCGGGGGTGGCAGGTGCAGCAAGGCCAGGCCCGCTCCCAGGTGGGCCCAGCCGCTCCGCACACCTGCCTCCAGAGACCCCCAGTCCCCTCAGTACCCTAGCCGCCCAGGGCCGGCCCGAGGCGCAGGCAAGCCTTGGATGGCGGCTGCCCAGCCTACGCCTGAGGCACAGGCAAGCCTTGGATGGTGGCTGCCCGGCCTACGCCTGAGGCACAGGCAAGCCTTGGATGGTGGCTGCCAGCTGATGCCCGAGGCGCAGGCAAGCCTTGGATGGCGGCTGCCCAGCCTACGCCTGAGGCACAAGCAAGCCTCGGATGGCAGCTGCCCAGCTGCCCAGGGCCGCCTGAGGCTTGTGCTGCCAGCAGTGGCAGCAGCAGAGGTGTGATGGGGCGTCGCCTTTCCCTGATCACCAGGTCACCTCCTGCCCCTGAGGGCTCCCAGACTGTGAGAGGGGGCAGGCCGGGCTGAGGGACACCCCCTCCAGTGCATGAATTTTCATGCACCGGGCCTCTAGTGTATCAATAATTGTCAAATGTAAATGGCCTAATATACCAATTCAAAAGAAAAGATTGGCAGTGTGGACAAACATGGCCCCAACTACATGCTGTTTACAAGAAATTCACTGCAAATTCAATGACATAGATAGACTGAAAGTAAAAGGACTATAAAAGATATACCATGCAAACATTAATTTTTAAAAAGTAAGAGTGGCGTCCAGCTGGTGTGGCTCAGTGGTTGAGTATTGGTCCATGAAACAGGAGGTCACAGTTCAATTCCCAGTAAGGTACATGCCCTGGTTGCAGGCTCAATCCCCAGTAGGGGGCATGCAGAAAGCAGCTGATTGATGTTTCTCTCTCATCAATGTTTCTCTCTCTCTACCTTCCTCTCTCTAAAATCAATAAAAATGTATTTTAAAAAAATTAAAAGTGACTATATTAATATCAAATAAAGTTACTTGAGAGCAAAGAAAATTACTAGAGACAAAGAGGGGTATTACATGATGATAGAAAGATTGATTCTCTAAACACAAAGGTCCTAAATGTATAGGTACCAACAAGACCTTCTAAAACATCAAGAAAAACTGATAGAGCTGCAAGGAGAAATAGACAAATAAACACAATTATAGTTGGGGACTTCACAGCCCCTCTCATCAACTAACAAAACTATTAGAAAGAAAATCAGCAAGAATACAAAAAATCTGAATACAATCAACAGGATTTAATCGGTATATATATAGTACATGCCACCTAAAAGCAAGAGAATATACATTTCATAAGCACATAGGACATTCACCAAGATAGATCACATGGGCCTAAAACAAACCTCAAGAACCCTACCAGAGTTGAAATAATAAAGCGTGTTCTCCAATCATAATAGAATGAAACTAGGAATCAATTGGACTTCTCAAACACATAAAAACTGAACAACAGAATTTAAGTATACGGGTCAAAGACAAAGTCTCAAAGGAAATTAAAAAAAAAACCCTGAATGAAAATGAAAATAGAATATACTAAAATATGTAGAATTAAGCTAAAGCAGTACAGAGAGGGACATTTATAGAAGTAAATATTTACATTGTAGCAGAGAAAGATCTCGATAATCTAAATCTGTCCCTTGAGGTATGAGAAAAAGAGCAAAATAAACTCAAAGCAAGCAAAAGGAAAGAAATAATCATAAAATCAGAAATCAATGACATTGAAAATAGGATAACAATAGAGAAAATCAATGAAACAAAAATCTGGTTCTCTGGAAAAAATAAAATTGATGCAATGCTAGCAGGACTGATAAAAATAAAGAGAAAGTATGAATCATGAATAAAAGGAATGAAATAAGGGTTATCATTATAAATCTGGCAGTCATTAAAAGAATAACAAGGGCCTGGCCAGTGTGGCTCAGGGTATGTGCCCTGACCAGGAATCGAACCAGAGGGTCACGGTTCGATTCCTGGTCAGGGCACATACCCAGTTTCAGGCTCTATCCTCAGTGAGGGGCATGGAGGAAGCAGCTGATCAATGCTTCTCTCTCATTCTTAATGTTTTTATTTCTCTCTCTTCCTTCTTCCCTCCGAAATCAATAAAATATATATATGTATATATATTTTAAAAATAATATATCCTTTTAAAAAAAAGAATAACAAGGAAGTGATTATGAACAACTTTACTCTTATAAATTTGACAATTTAGCCCTGACCAGTGTGCTCTATTGGTTGGGCATCATCCAACTGTACCAAAAGGTTGCAGTTGTTGGTTCGACTCCTGGTCAGGACACATGCCTGGTTTGTGGGCTTAATCCCAGGCAGGAGGTGTGCAGGAGGCAGCAAATCAATGTTCTGCTCTCATATCCATGTTTCTCTCTCTCTCCTCTCCTCCCTCTCTTAAAAAAATCAATAAAAAATATAACTACATTTGACAATTTAGAATGGACCAATGCTTCAAAAACCACAATCCACTAAAACTCAATCAAGATGAAATAGATTATCTGAATAGTCCATTATTTTAGCAAAAATAGTTCTCTAAGGTCAGATGGTTTTAACTGAAGAATTGTAGCAAACATTTAAAGAATTATCACCAATTCTATGCAATCTCTTCTAGAAAATAGAAGTAACACTTCTCAACTCATTTTATTAAGCCAGTATTATCCTGATGTCTAAACCAGACAGCATGGTACCAAGGAACAAAACAAACAAAAATCACAAAACATACCCCAAACCCTCCAGACCAAATATTTCTCATGAACTCAAAAAACTCAACAAAATATCAGTACTCCAAATTTTAAAATGTATAGAAAGAATGATATGCACCATAAACAATTAGGTATTTTTCTAGGAATGCAAGAGTGGTCAAACATTTAAAAATCAATCAATGTAATATATCAAAACAACAGACTAAAGGAGAAAACTCATATGATCACATCAATTGAAGCAGAAACACTGGACAAAATTCAACACCCACTCATGGTAACAACTTGCAGCAAGTTAGGAGTAGAGGGACTTATCTCAAATTGATAAGGTGCATCTACAGAGAAATTCTACAGCTAACACACCTCATGATGAAAAACTGAATGCTTTCCCCCTAATTTGAAGAATGAGACAAGGATGTCAACCTTCACCACTCTTATTCGAAAGAGTACTGGAAGATGTAGCTCCTGTAATAAGTCAAGAAAAATAAATAAAAGAGATACAGATAGGTCCTAGCCAGTTTAGCTCAGTGGATTGGGCATCAGCCTGCAGAGTGAAGGGTCATGGGTTCGATTCCGAGCAAGGGCATATACCTCGGTTGCAGGCTCGATCCCCAGCCCTGGTCAGGGTGCGTTCGGGAGGCAACCAACTGATGCGTCTCTTTCACATTTATGCACCTAAGCAAATCCTGATGGACATAAAGAGAGAGATTAACAGTAATAGAGTCATAGGGGATTTTTTTTTAACACCCCATTGACATTAATGGATAGATCTCGCAGACAGAAAATCAACAAGGAAATGGTGGCCTTAAATGACATACTAGATCAGGTGGATTTAATTAATATCTTCAGAGCATTTCACCCCAAAGCAGCAGAATACACATATTTCTCATGTGCATTTTCTAGGATAGACCACATGTTAGGACACAAAACAAATCTCAATAAATATAGGATTGAAATTATATCAAGCATCTTCTCTGACCATAATGGTATGAAACTAGAAATCAATCATAAGAAAAAAAATTAAGAACACACAAAAACATGAAGGCTAAACAATGAATGGGTTAACAAATAAGATCAAGGAAGAAATTAAAAGATACCTTGAAACAAATGAAAATGAGAACACAACAACCCCAAATCTATGGGACACAGTGAAAGCAGTCCTCAGAGGGAAATTAATAGCATTACAGGCCTACCTCAAGAAATAAGAAAATTCTCAAATAAACAACCTAACTTTACACTTAAAGAAATTTCAAAAGATCAATGAAACCACGAGTTGGTTCTTTGCAAAAATAAACAAGATTGACAAACCTTTCATCAGATTCATCAAGAAAAAAAGAGAGAACCCAAATAAATAAAATCAGAAATGAAAGAGAAGTAACAAGTGACTCTACAGAAATAAAAAGGATTGTAAGAAACATTATGAACACCTATATGCCAACAAATTGGACAATGTGGACAAAGTGGATAAATTCCTAGAAATATATAATCTTAAACTGAATAAGGAAGAATCAGAGAATCTGAATAGGCATATTACAACTCGTGAAATTGAAGCAATAATCAAAAAACTCCCAACAAACAAAAGTCCTGGACTGGATGGCCTCACAGGTAAGTTTTTCCAAACATTCAAAGAACTAAGTCCTATTCTTCTCAAACAATTCCAAAAAATTCAAGAGGAGGGAAGACTCCCAAGCTAACTTTATGAGGCCAGCATTAAACTAATTCCAAAACCAGATATACACTACAAAGAAAGAACATACATGAACATAGATGCGTAAATCCTCAACAAAATATTAGCAAACCATATCCAGCAGTACATTAAAAAGATCATACACCATGATCAAGTGGGATTTATTCCGGGGATGCAAAATTGGTACAATATCCACAAATCAATTAACCTGACACACACCACATAAACAAAATGAATGATTAAAATGACATGATCATATCAATAGATGTAGAAAAATCATTTGATAAAATCCAGCACCCATTTGTGATAAAAACTCAGCAAAGTGGGAACAGAGGCAACATACCTCAACATATTAAAGGCGATATATGACAAACCCACAGACAGTACCATGGTAAAAAATTAAAAGTGTTTTCCTTTCGATGAGGAACAAGACAGGGATGTCTGCTTTTACCACTCTATTCAACACTAGTGGCCCGGTGCATGAAATTCGTGCATGGGGGGGGGGGAGAACTTCCCTCAGCCCAGCCTGCACCCTCTCCAATCGGGGACCCCTTGGGGGATGTCCGACTGCCCTCTCCTGCTGGCCTGGTTGCCCCTAACTGCCTTTGCCTGCCTGATTGCCCTTAACTGCCTCTGCCTGCCTGATTGCCCCCAACTGCCCTCCTCTGCCAACCTGATCGCCCCTAACTCCCTCTGACTTGGCCCCCACCACCATGGCTTTGTCCAGAAGGAAGTCAGATGTCTGGAAGATGGCTAGTCGACCTGGTCTAACTAGCATATTACCCTTTTATTAGTATAGATAGATTATATAGGAGTGCTTAAATGGAGTGGGGAGAGAAAGCCTTTTTCAGCAGGAGGAGATGCTCTTGGCAGACAAAAACACATAATCCCTATATCAGGACTGATAGCCAGCCATATGCAGTAAGTATACTGCCAAACCGGACATTAAAAAATTGAGCCGCTTTCTTACACCATACACTAAACAGCTGTTGCCCTTAAAACCCCTCCTCAGCCCCTACCTTAGGTTCTGCCTTCACAGTTCACCCAGATTTGCTTCTGATTGGTCGGTTTCTATGCCAGTCAGTGTCAGAAGCTCCGCCTCCTAGGCAGCCATTGGCTCCTCACAGTTCACCCAGATTTGGTTCTGATTGGTCAGTTTCTATGCCAGCTAGTATCTCCAGGCCTGATCAGAGAGTCAGGGCTGATCAGCAGCCCCCGCAGAGGCCCGGAGAGAAAGAGAGGCATGCTGCTAGCCAGGCCCAGAGAGAAAGAGAGAGGCAAGGGCTGATCAACAGCTTCCATGGAGGCTACAGATCAGACCCTGCTTCTCTCTCCAGGCCTTTCTCTGGGCCTGATCCACAGCCCCCTCGGCAGTCAGTGCTGGGTCACCGTCGGCAGCGGCGGCAGTCAGTCCTGGGTCGCCACGGCAACCCAGCACTGACTGCAGGACTGACTTCCGGTTGGTCAAGCCTTCGGTCGTTTTGGACGTTACGGACCCTGAGTTTTTATATATTAGTATAGTACTGGAAGTCCTAGCCCCAACAATCAGACAGGAAGAAGAAATAAAAGGTATCCAAATAGAAAAGGAAGAAGTAAAACTGTCATTATCTGCACATGACATATACTGTATATAGAGAACCCTACAGATTCCACCAAAAAACTACTAGAACTGCCCTAACCATCATGGATCAGTGGTTAGAGCGCTGGCCCGTGCACTGAAGGGTTGAGGGTTCAATTCCAGTTCAAGGGCATGTACCTGGGTTGCAGATTAGATCTCCAGCGAGTGGGGGAACATGCAGGAGGCAACCAATTGATATATCTTTCTCATATCGATGTTTCTCTCTTTCTCGCTCTCTCTCTCTCTCTCTCTCTCTCCCTCCCTTCTACTCTAGCTAAAAAAAAAAAAAAAAAATTCAATAGAAAAATATCCTCAGGTGAAGATTAACAACAACAAAAAAAAACCAATGGATTTTAATCTAACAGTATCAAAAGTTCATTAATATGATTTGAGTTATATAATATCCACAATTACCTGAAAAGGCTATTAAAATACTCATTCTTTTTCATATCTACAATACTCTGTGTGAAGGATTTTTTTCATATACTTCAATCAAAATAATATATCACAATAGACTGAATGCAGAAGATGTGAGAACCCAGTTGTCTTCTATTAAGTCAGACATTTAAGAAGAGACTTGCAATAATATAATACATATCATTCTTTTCACTAATTTTGTTACTTCGGAAAAGTTATTTGTCATACAAAATATGTCATTTAGGTAAAATGTAATGGGTTTACTATTGTTATACGGTCATTAAATAATAGATTTTTTCCAATTATTTCTTGTTTTTCTTTTTTTACTGAGATATAATTGATGTATAACATTACATTAATTTCATATGAACAATATGATTTGATATATGTGTATATTATGCAATGATCACTACAATAAGTCTACTTAATATCCATCACCTCACATAGTTACAAGTTTTTTTTTCTTGTGATGAGAACTTTTAAGATCTATTCTCTTAGCAACTTTCAAATATACAATGCAGTATCATTAACTATAGTTACTATGCTGTACATTATATCCCCAGGACTCACTTATTTTATAACTGGAAGTTTATACCTTTAACCATTCCCCTCTCCCCACCTCTGACAACCAATAATCTGTTATCTGTGCCTATGAGATTGTTTTGTTTTTAAAGATTCTCTATATAAGTGACATTATATATGGTATTTGGCTTTGTCTGACTTACAAAATAATATTTAAAATTTGTTTTAATTTTGAATACAGTATATATTTGTAGAGATAATACACAAAAATAAAAAGCTCACTAATTCTTAAAAGAGTAAACGAGTCCTGGGATAAAAAAAAAAAAAAAAAAACTTTGAGAACTGCTGCTCTGGAGAAACTTATGCAAGTGCATAAAGATCTGTACACAAATATATCTACTCCAGCACTGTTTCAGAAATAAAAGTTTAAAAACAAAGACTGCTCAATTGTTTTTCAGAAATGTCCTCTAATTCACTGTCTACTCCTACCATTACTGCCCTAACTTGGCCGTAATTTTACATTCAGACAATGCCTGACAATGCTGAAAATACACTGCCAGCTCAATTCTCACAACGAATAGTGAATGGACTGCTACAGTACCTCTTCGCTCCTTTCTCTCCTCCAGGTACTTTCCAGTTTAAATCCCAACTTCTCAACTTCACCTTACTTCAACCAAAAGAGCTTCTAAGCGAAGTAGCATTTGCACAACAAATTCTAAGCTTCTGAAAACATGGTTTAAAAATCACTATGTTAAACTCATCTAACCAATAATCAGAAAATCTAAACTGTTACTTTTCCTTCATTCACTTGAACAAGGAGGGTTGAATTAAGTGACTTAATCTCAACCAAATGCAGTTCAGTTCCACTTTTGCAAAACCAAAGGAATATTAAACTTTGGAATGTATCTATCACAAAGGAGGTCATCCAAATTGGCTTTTTTGCAAAATGAGAAAAGCAATTAATAACATCGGTAGCAACAGAAAAGTATAGTGATTTCCCATTCATAAGTAGTAAAAGTGTGCTTTTATCTAGTAATGGAAACTAAGAAGAAAACCTGGTTCTAGCAGGGTGAGCAGAAATCTGGTAAAGAAGCGGCAAGTCATGGAGGAAGAGGAAAGATGGCACTGTGTGATCTTTCTGGAAAACGGACTCAGTGGCATAGAGTATCTTCATCTTTCTCTGAACCATCGTATCATCTTATCTTTACCTCCACTACAAACGTGTCAATAATATGCTCCTGGGGGAGAAACCAGTGGGCTACTTCCTCTTCATCCATCACCGGCGCAAGGTGAAACTGCTTCAGGTAACTGTTGGTTAATTCTCGAATTGCTTTGACATCTCTCGGTTCCATTGGTCTCAAGCCTGAAGTCTTTGTCACCTTGTTAGAGTGAAAACAAAACCAATTGAGAAGTTTAAATACAGAGAAGTAAAAAGCACTTTGTGCTAACCTGTGATCTGCAGACCAGCTGTATCAGCATCACAGAGAAGCCTGTTAGAACTGCAGACTCTTGGCCTTGCCCCAGACTTATCAGGTTAGAATCTGCACGTTAGCAAGATTCCCTGGTAATTTGTATACACATTAAAGTTTGAGAAGCACTAAGATAGAATATATGCTAGAACAGTGGTCGGCAAACTGCGGCTCGTGAGCCACATGCGGCTCTTTGGCCCCTTGAGTGTGGCTCTTCCACAAAATACCACGTGTGGGCGCGCACGTACAGTGCGATCGAAACTTCGTGGCCCATGCGCAGAAGTCGGTTTTCGGCTCTCAAAAGAAATTTCAATCGTTGTACTGTTGATATTTGGCTCTGTTGACTAATGAGTTTGCTGACCACTGTGCGAGACCATGTGTTGTACCTTATCTCTGTGTGCCAGGTCTTTAGTCAATATTGCCGAGGACACAAACAAAATCAAAGGAACACTCCAAGTTGATGTGTATACCAATGCCAAGAATTTTAGCAGCCTACACGGTAGGGCAGAGCAAGCTCAGCATGTGTTCTGGAGTATTGGGCTTTAACACTGCCTTGTCTGACAGCCTGAAAACACAGCTGAAAAGTGGTG
This sequence comes from Cnephaeus nilssonii, assembly GCF_951640355.1. Taxonomy (NCBI): domain Eukaryota; kingdom Metazoa; phylum Chordata; class Mammalia; order Chiroptera; family Vespertilionidae; genus Cnephaeus; species Cnephaeus nilssonii. The sequence continues at coordinate 27,561,513 of NC_137072.1, read as the reverse complement.
AGAAACTTATTTTATTCAAAGGCCTGTGAAAAGGATGTAGCTATTTTATCCTCGTGAGCAACAAAAATGAAATAATATTGATCAGAATGGGAAGGAAAGTGTTTTAATAGCCAAGATTTTTCTGAAGGCAAATGGCTGGCTGCCAAGGACTGTTTGGTCCTCTCATGCAATCTTTTGATTAAGGGTGATCAGAATATGCATTTGAGTCCTTTCTTCCAAAGCGTCACAATTTTCCCATTAGGTCACAGGAATAAACCTAAAGGTCAGGACACTGGGATTTGTTCAACTTCCTATCCTGACAAGAGCTCCAGACATCACTTAGCTCTCTAGGAACTGTCTAGACACCAGGACACTTAACACTGGAGGTGGAAAACCCATTCCATTTGCTAGTTTGTACAAACAAAACACTGAAAACTTAGAAATGCAATTTCATTTTCCCAGTTCATTTGATTTTTTTTTCTTGAAGAAATAGTGGATACATTTAAGCGATAACTTGTATTGCTACTCTACCCTTTCCATCTTAATTATTTCTAAATATATGAAAATTAAAAGCTGCCTCTACTGGTAAAATTAGATCGGTAGTATGGCAGAAGCCCAAGGTGGAAAATAGGTTTTCATCTGCATGCGGCTCTGTTTGATGCTAGTTGTGCTGATGTTTCTAAGGCCCTGTGACAAAGAATGCTGATTGATTATTGATTGGGGGGGAGGAGATGACAGGTGCGTTCTTTGTAGTTACAGACCCGATAGTTCTTCGCTGAGTATTTACTATGTACAACTCAGTTGTGATTTATGCAATCCATAAAAACATAGTAATGCAGCTAAAACAGTTTAATAGTCAAAACTGAAAGAATTTAAGTCCTTAACATTTAATAGAGAACTTGTACTTCTAGCTTTTTGTGGATCTCAAAGCCAAAGGACAAGAAATCTCCAGGTCCCGGTTTCCATCCTAGGCCAGTGGTCGGCAAACTGCGGCTCTTTGGCCCCTTGAGTGTGGCTTTTCCACAAAATACCACGGCCTGGGCGAGTCAATTTAAAGAAGTGGCGTTAGAAGAAGTTTAAGTTTAAAAAATTTGGCTCTCAAAAGAAATTTCAATCGTTGTACTGTTGATATTTAGCTCTGTTGACTAATGAGTTTGCCGACCACTGTCCTAGGCTAATCCTTCAGGTAAGCAGGGCAATAACAGCTTGGATATGTGTTGAATGAATTCCTATGTTTTGTATCACAATCATTTACAAAGTGAGGTGAAGGCTACAAACATGAAAAAAAAGTCACCATTGGCTAAGTAAAGATGACACTTCTGTGGTGTGGCATTTATATGCAAACCAGGTGTGAAATTACATTTTTCTTTTGTTTCCCCCTAAGCCAATTTTAGTATTGGTAGCATTTTTAGACTGCACTTCATGGGAAGAGGGAACCTATGTGTTTCCAAATACTGTTAAATGTAATAAATATATATTTCTAAATGCTAGTCAGAAGAGCAAAACCTTATAGGATACATGCTGCAGTCATTAATAAAAAAGATGATTTTCTGCTATGAGGATGACTTTGGAAATTTTCAATAGCCTTTCTCAATATTAGACATTTTTCTTTTGTTATTGGTTCAGTAACAACAATACCAAGCACTTAGCTTTATCAATGAAAGCAACAGGACACATGATATGTTAATAGAGAACATTCAGAAATGAAGAAAAGGCTTGCCAGCTTCTCTCTAAAGCAAAACATTCTTCTGCAGCATAGTTGTCAAGCATTCAATATTCACACAGCGAAACCACCAAAGTCCACATCCTGAAAGCAACTGTTAGCCTCCCCTTCATACTATGAAAGGTTATTGCGTACTTCCATAGAGCTCTACTAATGTGGTTATATCCACACATATTTGTCATACTAGAAGTTAAATTAGAAATTTTAAAACAAAAGAATATATAAGGCTCTCATGTTGAGTGATGTGAGAGGAATGGCGGCATGAGAGCGCACCTTGTTCTTTCCCCCTGAAATTTCAACAAGTTAATCAACTATAATTCAACCAAGAAATCCCTACTTAACACAGACACACACCTGAGAGACCTGCACATTGAAACATCAAAAGATGGGCATCTGGGAGTAATGGGGGAGATGAGAAGGGAGGAAAGTGCACCCGGTACGCAGATGCAGCCCTGCAGCTGGGAACTCTCGGCTCAGCTGATAGATTCAAAGTAAAAGGGTGGAAAACGATTCTCCAAGCAAATAACATCCACAGAAAAGCACATGTAGCCATACTTATATCTGACAAAATAGATTTAAAGATAATAAGAGACAAAGATGGACACTTTATAATGATAAAGGGGACACTACATCAAGAAAACATAAGACTTCTTAATATATATGCATCCAACCAGGGAGCACTGAAATATATAAAACAACTACTCACAGAAGTAAAGGGAGAAACAGATCAAAGCACAATCATAGTTGGGGATCTTAATACTCCTTTACAGCTCTAGAAAGATCAAATAAAGAAATATTGGCCTTAAATAAAACACTAGACCAAATGGACATTAATTGACATTTACAGAACCTTTCATCCCAAGTGCATATAGAGCATTCTTAATAGACCATATATTAGGTCACAAAACTAGCATCAATAAATTCAAGAAGATTGAAATTATACCAAGCATATTCTCTGACAACAATGCCTTGAAATTAGAAATCAACTGCAAAATGGAAGTAAAGAAACCCACAAATACATGGAGCTTAAACAACATACTACTAAAAATGACTGGGTCAAATAAGAAATAAAAGATGAGATCAAAAGATACAGAGACAAATGAGAATGACAATACAACATGTCAAAAAATCTGGGATGCAGGGAAAGTAGTAATAAGAGGGAAGTGTATATCATTATAGGCCTATCTCAAGAAACAAGAGAAATCCTAAGTAAACAACCTAACATTACACCTTATAGAACTAGAAAAGGAAGAACAAAAGCAACCCAAAGTCAGCAGAAGAAAGGATATAATAAAAATTAGAGCAGAAATGAATGAAATAGACAACAAAAAGACTATATAAAAAAATAATACAACAAAGAGCTGGCTCTTTGAAAAGATTAATGAAATTGACAAACCCCTAACTAGACTCACTAAGGAAAAAAGAAAGAAGAACCATATAAACAAAATCAGAAATGAGAGAGGAGAAATTACCACAGACATCACAGATATACAAAGGATACTAGAATATTATGAAAGATTATATGCCACCAAATTCAATAACCTAGAAGAAATGTGTAAGTTTCTAGAAATATATAACTATCCTAGACTGAATTATGGAGAATTGGAAAAATTAAATAGAACAGTCAGCAGTGAGGAAATTAAAACAACCATAAAAAAAAAAAAAAGTCCAGGATCAGATGGTTTCACCAGTGAATTCTACCAAACGTTCAAAGAAGATTTAAAACCTATCCTTCTCAAACTCTTCCAAAAAATTGAAGACTCTACCAAAAAACTATTAGAAACAATAAACAAATACAGTCAAGTTGCAGGATACAAAATCAATGTGCAAAAATCCATTGTCTACCTGTATACTAACAACAAAACTTCAGAAAAAGAAATGGGAAAAAAAATTCCATTTGCAATTCCAACCAAAAGAATAAAATACCTAGGAATAAACTTAACAAAGACCGTGAAAGACTTACATACTGAAAACTATAAAGCATTATTAAAAGAGATTGAAAAAGACACAATAAAATGGAAAAAATATCCTGTGTTCATGGATTGGAAGAATTAACATAGTTAAAATGGCCATATTACCCAAAGCAATATACAGATTTAATGCAATCCCCATCAAAATTCCAATGTCATTTTTTAAAGAAATAGAATGAGAAACCACAAAAGACCCCAAATAGCCAAAGCAATCCTAAGAAAAAAGAACTGGAGGTAACATGCTACCGGACTTCAAATCATACTACAGAGCTACAATAATCAAAACGGCATGTTATTGGCAGAGAAACAGACACACATCTCAGTGGGACAGAAGAGAGAGCTCAGCTATAAAACCACATGTATATGGACAGATAATTTTTGACAAAGGAGCTAGAAATACACAATGGAGTAAAGACAGTCTCTTCAATAAATGGTGCTAGGAAAACTGGAAAGCCACATGCAAATGGATAAAACTGAATTACAGTTTGTCTTTATGTACAAAAATTAATTCAAAATGAATCAAAGACCTAAATATAAGACCCGAAACAATAAGTTACATAGAAAAAAATATAGGTACCAAACTTATGGAACTTGGTCATAGAGAACATTTTATGAACTTGACCCAAAGGCAAGGGAAGTAAACGTAAAAATAAATGAATGGGACTATATCAAACTAAAAAGCTTCTGCACAGCAAAAGAAACTGACAACAACACAAAGAGACAGCCAACCAGATGGGACATGACATTTACAAACAGTAGCTCTGACAAAGGTTTAATTTCCACAATATATAAAGAACTCATAAAACTCAACATCAAACAAATAAACAAACAACCCAATCAAAAAGTGGGCAGAGGACTTGAAAATACACCTCTCCCAAGAAGACATACAAAAAGCCAATAGATATATGAAAAGATGTTCAACCTCACTGGCAATTAGGAAAATATAAATTAAAACTACAATGAGATACCACCTCACACCTGTTAGAGTGGCCATTACCAATAAGACAAACAACAAGTGTTGGAGAGGTTGTGGAGAAAAGGGAGCCCTCATTCACTGCTGGTGGGAATGTAGACTGGTACAACCACTATGGGGAGATTCCTAAAAATATTAAGAATAGAGCTACCATACAAGCCAGCAATCCCTCTCCTGGGTTTATACCCGAAAAACTCTAAATCATGTATTTGCAAAGATACATGCACCCTGTGTTCATTGCAGCATTATTCACGGTGGCCAAGACATGAAGACAACCAAAGTGTCCTGCAATAGAGGACTGGATAAAGAAGATGTGGTACATACACACAATACTACTCAGCCATAAGGAAGGGTGAAACGCGCCACGTGTAACAACATGGATGGACCTTGAGAACATTATGCTGAGTGAGATAAGTTGGTCAGGAAAAGCTAAGAACCATATGATTTCACTCATATGTGGGATATAAGACTGAAACTCGTGAACACAAACAGCAGTGGGTGACCAGAGGGAAGGGGGTGGGGGAGATAAGGGGTCTTAATATATTGTGACAGGAGTAGATTTGACTTTGGGTGGTGGACACACGGTGCAATATACAGATCTTGTAACATAGAAGCCCACACCTGAAACCTATATATTCATATCAACCACTTTCAGAACTGCTACCTCAAGTCTCTGAAGGTTGGAAAATTGGGTAGTAGGATGTAGATGAGAAACACAGTGAAACAGTAAGCCTGGGCAAATAGTCAGGAGAAAGTATATAAACTTAGCAATTTATAAGCACTTCCAAGTTTTCACACAAGCAGTAAAGCAGAAGAGAATAGACTAGTCAGCTATAAAAGGTCCTAAGAAACAGGGGGAGAATATTTACTTTTGCTGACCAACAATGGCTTATGGATCGCAGGGCCTAAACTTGCTTCTTTCTGACATTGTGAAGTTACATACTCTTCAAAAAAAAAAAAAATCTAGAGAAGCATGAAATAAAATTTAAAATGTAAAGCAGAAACACTCAAATTATAGCTGTTGTCTTCAGGAAGAGATGAGGAGAACACAAAACTTAGATAAAAATGGTAACTTTGGCATAATCTGAAAGAGTGAAGTGGTAATGTTTTCTGAGTGTTCAATAAAACACAAAAACTATTTTCCAGTAACTGAGAAAATCTTAAATTTCATCAGCAAATTCTATATCTCAATCAGACTTACTTTTCCACAGTCCAACTAATATGCATTACTCATTGGACTCTGTATATGAAATGTGTGTAACATCTGCTTATATGGGCATAAGGAAATAAAGCTCAGAGTCTATCAAAAAACAGAAGCAGTGTTGTATGTCAAACTATGAGGCATGTCTGTTTTAGAGGCAAGATTCCAGAGTGGAGATGTAAGCAGTGATTATGGCTATTTATTTGATTAAAAAAAGGAGCAGTAGAACACTAAACACTAAAAAAAAAAAAATCGTCTACTGCTACTAAATCTAGAACATCTTGCGTGTCTTCACATGTCTTCACAAGCGTGTCCTTGCAACATAGCAGAAAGCTGGGAGATTAATCTGAATCCTATTCTTTATCTGTTTTTAAAAAATCTGACAAAAAGAATCCAACTTTGTTTGGAAATGCTCAACACCAAATTAAAAACAAACCAGCATTGAAAGGGTAGAGAAATGCATTACTCTTGGAAAAACCTTAGTATTTGAGTTAGCAGTAGTTAATGGCATGGGCTCCTGGATAGTTCTGTCCTAACTTTAAACTGGGCAAATGAGTCTAGTGTTTCCATGTCCTCTTTTACAAAACAGGGAAAGGGACCTGCCCGCCTATGATTGTTCTAAATAAATAAATGAGACTACAGATGCACAATGTCTAGCATGATGCTGGCCACAATGAATGTTAACTTGTATTCAGAAGTCTACGAAAAAGACATAAAGCAGAAACAGTAATAATGAATCAGAGAATAAGACATCCACAGAGCAAAAGTTGCATTCAACAAAGTTGTTCTCTTCAGGCTTAATAATACAAACCTATTCTTAAATGACGCGATTGCTAGCGGTGGCAGCATCCATCTGGGCCCGTGAGGGAGGAGGTCTGGTGTATGCTGCATTGTCCAGCTTCTAACTCAAGAGACTGCAGTTGGCACCTTCCAATTTTCCAAATTCTGTACTTTCATCTCTTCTACCCCCCTCTTTTTTTCTCATTTATTTACTCTTTATCTTTCTTCCCTTCCCTATGACTGGAACGTGCCAATGAGAGCTGTTTGGACCTGGACAATCGTCCTTTCCTGTCTTAACCTACACTCTAATGTCTATACGGAGCGACACTTGGTAGGACTGAGCAATGATGCCCCGCCAAGAGGTGTGTTAGAGTTGATGGCAGAAGCAAAGAGATCTAACAGGCAAAAAGTGGAAGTCTGGGGCCTGCATCCCAAGACCACCACTTATTAATGACACGCCCTAAGTGTCAAACTTCACAAGCCTCAGTCTTTTCATCTGTAAAATGGGGATAAGAAGTACCAACTTCAAAAGGTTATTGTAAGAATCCTATCCTATATAATAAAACCCTAATATGCAAATCGACCGAACAGTGGAACACTGTGACACGCACTGACCACTGGGGGCAGATGCTCAATGTAAAAGCTGCCCCCTGGTGGTCAGTGCACTCCCACAACGGGAGCACCGCTCAGCCAGAAGCCTGGCTCACAGCTGGCGAGAGCCTCTCCCGCCTCCACTGCAGGCGGGCGGTAAGGAGTGAGGGGTCCCGGACTGCGAGAGCCCTGGACTGCGAGAGGGATGTCTGACTGCAGGCCTAAGCTGGCAGGTGGACATCCCCCGAGGGGTCCTGGGCTGCCAGAGGGCGCAGGCAGGGCTGAGGGACCCCCCCCCTGCAGTGCACGAATTTCGTGCACAGGGCCTCTAGTATACTGAATAACATATGTGAGAACCCTTTATAAACTTTAGTTTATTGGGGAAATAAAAACCAATTCCTGACAGTGACTTTTACCAACTGTTATTTGTGTTGACTGATTCTTGTTCAAAAACATAAAGGCTAATGGACAAAGTCAAGTCAAAATACTGTTAGCAGCTCAAATTCTAATCATCCTGAATAATCCCATGATAGGTACTAAAACTCGTTATTCTTCATTCCATTTTGGGCAACCTACATGTATGTGGGCGCTTTCCTTAGATACAAACTAGAGTGCCTTAGTCAACAAGCTGAAATCTGGGGAGACCAAAGTAGAAGAGCATTAGCCTCTAGTGAAAAAAGCAGGCATGCTTCAAGTTTTAAATTCAACTCACAGGTAGCAAAGCAGTTAACAACTGGCAAGGGGGATGTTGAGAATGAACAGTGACTACAGAGGGCGTGTTTCATCTCAGCTGGGTGTGGTGCCCTTTTTTCTCACTGCCATCTGTGCCCCTGTGACTGTGCCTCTCAGTTGCTCTGGGTCTTGGCCATTTCCATAAACTGTTTCTAGTTTCAAAAGAATCAGTAAATATTGATTGTCATGACAACAGTGTGACCTCTCTGAACATCTTCCTATTTCTTCATTTCCTTTTTGCCCCATAGCTTAAGAGGCCTGCTCCTTCCTCCCCAGGTTGTGTGCACCCTCCTTCTTCATGTCACTGCGTTTTTTATTTCCATCTGCTCTGATCTACACTGCCCCTCCCTGCTAGGCCTCACAGAGAGGCAGTGAGCTCATTAGTTCAAGCCCCACTTGTAACAACAGCTAAGACAGAGAGAAGAACATGCTTCTGATCCTGCTGCCAGGTCATGAAACCCAAGAATGATGACCCTGACACTTCCAACACCTGCTTTCCTTCACCTCCACTTCTCTCCTTATTAAATTCTGCCCAAGATCAGACATTAGGTGATCCTAGTCTATTATCAGAAAAAAGACATCAATTCTGCAGCCACTGATGACCTGCATTTGGCACACACACAACTGGCCAAAAGGCAAAAAGAACTGGAGTGTGCTATACCCAGAATGGCCACAGTTCGAGAGGAACATGGCTATATTCTACATGACTCCCTCAACCAAGTTAAAATATCAACTAACCTGCTTTGTAAATACCCCCAAAATAGAATAGCTCTGAAGAAATCAAACTTCAAACAAAAGACCCCCTCTGTGGCAGAGAGATTCTAGATGGCCTCCTGGTACTCACACCCTTGGGATCCACTCCTCTCAAGTGTGGGTGGACCTGTGACTGGTGTCTAACCAATGGAATGTGGCGATGGTGACTGGATGTCACTTTTGTGAATTGGGAGTAAGGTTCTAACGTCCATCTGATAGGAGTCTCTATGGACGCTCTCCTCACTGGTTTTGATGAACAAGCTGCCACGTGGTAAGCCCCCGGGGGGAGAATCCCATGCGGCAAAGAGGAACGGATGGCGGCTAGGGTGGACAGTCAGCAAGGAACTGAGCCCTCGTCCAGCTGCCTGCAAGGAACTCAAGCCTGACAACAGCCATGTGAGTGTGCACGTGGATCCATCCCTGCAGGTTTCCAGGTGAGACCTGGCTGACACCTTGGTGGCAGCTTCATGAGAGACCCTGAAGCAGGGGCCTCAGCTAGCTGTGCCTTCATTCCTGACCCACAGAACTGGGAGACAGTAAGTGTATTGTTTTAAGCTGCTACATTTATAGTCATTTGTTACACAGCAATAGATAACTAATACACTATCCAAGCCAAGATGGCAAACATTTAAATTTTTACAATAGAATATTACTCAGCAATAAAAAAGAATGAAATGTTGCCATTTGCAACAACATGGATGGACCTAGAAAGTATTATGATAAGTGGAATAGTCAGAGAAAGACAAATACCGTATGATTTCACTTATATGTGGAATCTAAAAAGAAAGCCAATAACAAATGAATAAATTAAACAAAACAGCTTAGATATAGAAATAAGCTGATGTTTGCCAAAGGGGAGAGTGTTGAGGGGATGGATGAAATTAAAACAAAAAGTTTAAATAAGAACAAATACATTTTCCCCTATTAAAATACAGACAATTTTTCATTTTGGGAATTTGCTAGTTTAAAAAGATGATAATTTATTTATAAGACATTATTTCCTCTCCCAGATCTCTCCTTTTAACCTTATACCTTAGTTCTATTGCGTTAAGATTTCATCAGAAGCCTGAAACTTTTCTTCCCTTTTACTTAAAAAACCATAAATACTCAAAATTTCAAAACGTACGTCTTGAGTTTAATCCCATCCAACCAAAAACTGAAGAACTTAAGACTTAAAAAAACAAATTGGTATTTCCAAGTGAACTCCCTTATTTTTCCTCTCCCCTGAATTCTATGCAGACCTTTTAGCTACCTATTCATATCTTCAGATACATAAGTCAGTTTTTTAGACCCCTGCAAATAATTCTTTTCTACATTGAAAGTTTCAGTCGTTACAGTCTTGAAAAACTGCAAATTGTTTTTACTTACATCTGGAAGTCTGTACAGCTTCATTGTTCTCTGTAAAGTCATATTTCTACTCAAGTGAGAAAATTTCACTTCTACCAATTTTCTGGGGTTTAGTGATCGATGCCAGTATCTGGAATACAATAAAGTTTGAAAGTCGGACTGATTTCTGACTCTCCAAATTTTTACTCTTGTCTAGCTCAGCTGTGGTAGAACATTTAATGAATACTTATGTTATGCCTGGCACAATGCTGGATGCAGTCCCTCTTCCAATGCAATTATTTTATCAGTCTTTTTTTTACTTCTACAGTATGTCCTGCATCCCTAGTTATGTTCCTCTGTAGTTTGTGATCTTTCATCTCTTTCAGTATAGAGGTATCTTAAAATTATAAGTCTTATTAATAATGACCAGTTTGGCCCTGACCGGTTTGGCTCAGTGGATAGAGCATCAGCCTGCGGACTGAAGGGTCCCAGGTTCGATTCCGGTCAAGGGCATGTACCTTGGTTGCGGGCACATACCCAGTAGGGAGTGTGCAAGAGGCAGCTGATAGATGTTTCTCTCTCATCGATGTTTCTAACTCTCTATACCTCTCCCTTCCTCTCTGTAAAAAATCAATAAAATACATTTAAAAAAAATAATAATGACCAGTTTGCAAGTATTTCATAACCATCCCCGATTCTATAGAAAGCAACCCAAAGGTTTAAAAACTTGAAAATATTCCTCCTAAATTAGTAGAGCCTTCATATTTATCTAACAAACAACCAATAAAACAACTTTTTTTCCTCTCTCTCTCTCTTTTTTTTTTTAAGTTGGTTTCAGAGAGGGAAGAAGAGGGAAGGAGAGAGAGAGAGAGAAGCATTGATGTCTCCCAGACACACCCTGACGGGGGACCAAACCTGCAACCTGGGCATGTGCTCCAACTGGGAATCAAACTGGCGACCTTTGGTGCACAGGACAACACCCAACCAATTGAGCCACACCAACCAGGGCAAGAAAACAACTTTTCGAGAAACTAGCTTGAATTTCTTAAGTGATCCCAGTCTAGGTATTGGGCTAAATGATTTGTATTAACATGTACCTACAAGTACCAAGCGCTACCCGATTGCGCCACAAGAGCTCCAATATGCACCTGTGAAGTCTTATTTATCCTATTTATTTATGAATAATTTCATAGGACATAGTAATTTTATGGCTTAATTTTTTTGTACTATGTTTACCTGAAGTTTCATTTTATTTGAATAAATGAAAATAGTGGAGGGAGAGAAACTGATTCTTCAGAAACAGGTTAGTCAAGTGACAATCCGACACTCAATTTTCTCCCTGGATTAACCTCTGAAAGCTTGGTAAGAGCAGACTGAGTCATAGGCTTTTTTACCAGACATTTGGAAGAGCACTGCAGAGCATGGTATAAGACTGAGTGTTAGAGGAGAAAAGGAAGTGGTACCACCCTGGATATTTCCACATCATGATGCCCGGGGTTTCTCTACGTGTTTTTCCTGTAATGTATACAATTATGGCATAACTGGGTCACCCACACGCAGAATCTGATAAGATGTTGCTCTGTATATAATGCAATCCCCAGGACACCCGAGAGGTGCCTCAACCAGACCAGACCTTCCAGTCTTTCAAATGGAAGAGACACTGAAATACAGCTCCAGATCACTGGCATGCAAGTAGCTGTATGGTAACTGGAAAGAAGACTGGATTAAGTGGTTCTTGCTTCCAGTCTCCATCTCTGCTATCAACCAACTACATAATCACGGGTCAGCCAAAATCCCTCTGAGCTATATAACTCACAACAAGTGAGAATAACACTTCTAGCAACAGAGTGGGAAGGCTCAATGCTTAGGTACAGGTGAGATGCAAGGGAAGGGTGTTGCTATTACCTGCAAGTGGCCACTGGCTTCGGGAGAACCACACCAGCAGTATAAACGGCCTGGAAAATTCCTTCCAGATTCACCCTCCTAGTTATTTCTCGAATTAACACTGGGGCTACCCGTTTTGATCTCAATTTTTTATGAACACAAAGAAAGTTGATTTCGACCATCTTCTTCACACTAAGAAATAAAGAAAATCAGAGCAAACATAAGATGAACATGCTTTTTAAAATAAGACAACACCCATAAAATTTCAAAGAATAAAAACTGAAAGACCTCCTTATATATAATATTAAAGAAATATATTCTTTCCTCTAGACATTTCACAAATTCAGATCGATATACTATTTCCCTTATACCCCTACTTTATAACTCTAGACTACAGAGATGCAAACCTCTTATTCTAAATAAATTTTAGAACTTTAGTCTTTTATAAATTTTTGGTTTAGAAATTGGACCTGAGGTGCCTCAAAATTTCTCTATGTGTTTTTCCTGTAATGTATACAATTATGGCATCACTGGTCACCCACACGCAGAATCTGATAAGATGCTCTGGATATAATGCAATCCCCGGGACCCTGAAAGGTGCCTCGACCAGACCAGACCTGGGGCTATTCTGGGCTACACTAAACCTTCTAGAGCTTCAAAGCCCGTTCCCGGGTATGCAAGTATGCAGGCATTTCATTCAGCAAACAGTATTCCTTGGGAGCAAATGTTTTTTAGTAATAAACAACCCATTGTATTAAAAGGTAAAACGATCTATTATGCACTAGATCTTTGACTTTCAAGAGCTGGGTCTTTGACTTTCTACACTGAAGACCCAGAGAAAAAATGCAACACACACTTATCCTATGAAAGAGAATGACTTTTAAAAAAAACCTCTCCTAAAACTTTCTAAAGTAATTTCCCCAGAAATAAATCTAAAATACCTATTTATAGCTTTATTTATTCCGCTACGTAAATATACACATGGACATGTATGTTTATATATGTACACAAAACATTTCTGTGTGTGTGCATGTATGAGACTGAGAGGCAGAGGGAGAAAAAGAGAGTTGTCCATTTTGTTGTTCACAGACCAATGTTTAAAAAAATTAATAGACTTTATTTTTTAGAGCAGTTTTAAGTTCAAAACTGAGCAGAGTGTGTAAAGTTCCCACATACTCCTGCCTCCCCCCACCCCCACCCCCCACCAAACACACACACACACAACCTCCCCATCTATCAATAGCCTGGATTAAGTCACTTTTAAAAGTCTCTTATAATTTCAATCCTTGAAAAAGCAACACATCAAAACTGACATGGGCAAGCTTTCATATGTACCTGTCATAAATCCGAATGTTTGCTGGGATGGCACTTATGAACCCTACCAGCTTTTTGTTCGAAGACACTCTGACTCCACAGTGCCACTGAAGAAGCCAGCCAGGGGGACGCAGAGCCCTGAAGTCAACGTAGGCAAGGAAAACAGGCGCCAGTTAGTGTCCAAGAATACAGGGACAGACAAGAGACGCGCCAGCCCACCGCCCCACCACAGCCAGTGAGACCAGCAAGACTCACCACAGCAGGAACTCAGGCGAATAGTCAAACCGGAACATGTTGTCATCGTCCTCTACGTAATTCTCATTTAACAAGGTGTACAACTCCTTGAGCTGCAAGACCAAACAGGTGTGGGTTCATGGTGCTCAGAACCCACCCAGAAGCAATCTGCATGAAAGCAAGTGTTGAGTTTAAGAGTTTTACTCACCACTTCAGCATTACCCAAATCTAAAGTGTCCCACATAAAGCCCTGTGGCAAGGAGTACGGTTCTTGACGCACATTGTCTTTATCTGCTTCGATTGCACCATGAGATGTTATCACTTCATCTGAAGAGGAGAGAACAGAAGACAAAAAGAGAGAATATTCAGGTACAAAGCATTCTGATGATCCAAAATGGTCCGTTAGATAAAATAAAATCATATTTAGGGCCCTTGGGCTAATATAATCATTAATGTACTATTATTTCAGCTACTTCTAGAGTGAAAAAGGGTGGCTAGGTAGTGGGGGAGAATAACAGCTATTTCACCACTAAAAGGAAAAATCCTCTGTCATACAATGACAAAGTGTACAATGAAATGATGGCGATTTCTCAATCTTAACCCGAGATTACAGATTAATTGTACAGCACGATGGGAGGTAACAGAGGTTTGATGAAAGACTTTTATTCTGCACTTCAAGTAACTGGGGGAGGGGGGAGGGGGACGGAGTGAGGGGAGAAGGCTGCAGAGACTTCTGACCACTTCCAGCAAAATCTAAAATTAATTTAATGTCTCTCCACCTGGACTGCTGGCAGCGCAGGTCAAGTCATCAACGTCTTAGCCATTTCCAAAGCTGCCCTTTTCCAACTTCTTCCCTGCAGCTCCCAGTGTGGCTGGGATAAAACCCAGACTCCGACCATGTCGCTGCCTGCCTGGCCACCCTGGGACCCCCACCCGGCCCAGCTCCCAGGCTTGGCCACACTGCCTGCCCTCACGCTGGCCCCAGCTCAGAGCCCTCACAAGGCCCTCGCCGTGCTCTTCACTCGGCTGGCCACTTAAACTTTTTCAGATATAAGTTTACACATAGCTTTCTCACAGCATCCTTCCCTGACTAAAGCTTTTTCCTACCTGGAGCATATCCTCCCCCCAACCCCTACCTGGGCACCACTTACCCTACTCTCATGCCACTATGTACCCAGTGCCTGGCATTTAATAACAAACACACAACAAATATCTGCTAAATATAATTCAGCCATAAAAAAGAGAAGGAAATCATGCTATTTGGACAACATGGATGGACCTTGAAGGTGTTATGCTAAGTGAAAAAAGTCAGACAGAGAAAGACAAATTACCATATGATCTCTTATATGTGGAATCTAAAAAAATAGGAAAACCGAAGGACTTTTATGCATGCATATAAGCACAATCAATGGACACAAGACACTGTGGGTGGGGGTGGGATGACAGGGGATAGGGGAGGCTGGGGGAAGGTCAATGGGGGGGGGAAAGGAGATATATGTACTACTATATGTAATACTTTAAACAATAAAATAAAAATTTAAAAAATATAGGAAAACCAAAACGAACTCATGGATACAGAAAACAGATTGGTGGTTGTCAGAGGCAGGAGATGGAGGGTGGAGAAGTGGGTAAAGGGGGTCAAAAGGTACAAACTTTCAGTTATAAGATAAATAAGTCCTTTAATGTATAGCATGGTGACTATAATTCATAATATATTACATATTTGAAAGTTTGCTAAGAGAATAAATCTTAAAAGTTCTCATTACAAAAACAATTCTGTAACCGTGTGTGGTAATGGATATTAACTTTTAAGAAAAAAAGTATTACTTTTGTATAAATTTCTAACCTGTGGTATGAAACAAGTTATATAAGTGAAATAAAGCCTCTCTTGTGTTTTTTGATTGTTGTTAACCCAGCTTTGTTCTGGGGAGGGCGGAGGAGAAAGGCAGAAAGCTTACTTAGTTTGGGTACCGGCTGTGTGTCCCAAAACTGGTATCTGTGTTTGGCAGCCTCACCGATGTTCCTGGTGGGGCCCTGGCACGCCGACAACAGCTCCATTGCTCTCTGGATGTCCTGCAACTTCTGCATTGGGATGGCAGGATTCTGCAACAGCAAAGACACACAGACACAGACTGTGAGGAAGCTGCCACCGCTCCAATCCCTGGGGCAGAGACACGTGCATCTGCCTTGGAGACTACACCACCGAAAAATGAGTAGTCTTCCTCTAAACCTGGTCAGGGCCTTGGGCTCATGTATGCTAACACATTAAAATTTAAGCAATATTACGTTAAAGATAACCACTATAGTTTTACTGGGGCTCTGACAGTTTGGGAAATCTACAGTAAATAGAACTACCCTTCACTCTAGTTCCCCACCATCTGCAGATGGTCTGGACCATTACTCATCGGAGCGCAGCAGCAAAAAGGGGTGACATGCAACGCATGCATTACTGTCATTCGGCAGCCAGCCAGCCACTAGCCTTGCTTTCATTGTCAGGGTTAATGCGCTGCAATAGCAATGTGGGCACAAAGGAAGTAACTTCCAGGATGGAAACTAGGCAGACAAGTTCATTAAGAAGAAGAAAGAACAAAATCTGAACTTAGTACGAGCTGGGAAGAAAGTGAATCAGGAAAGGAAACCTCTAGGGATGCCTTCCTCCTGGACCACACCCCCCTCTCCTCACCGGGACACCCCTCCAGAAACAAACCTCCCAACAAGGACCAGCCGCGTCCTCTGGGAATTCAAATCAGGGGCCATCCTAGCCTGTTCGAAACTAAACTCCTTTTTATAAGGTAAAACGTATTTTCAGACTATAAAGTTGACAATACCTTCAAATTCTAAAGTTCCTTCCTCAAAGCCAATATTTCTGTCATCTGAAGATTCCCCAGCTCTTTTTTTTGGAAAATCCCTCAACTAATGTCATACTACCTGCAAAATGAAACTATTCTCGAAATTAGAGAATGAATAGTCTGTAGGACTGAATATGGATATCGGGTTTGCCATGTGCTTTTGAGGCCATCCACAGAATGTAGCTCTTCACTGCAGTTCAGAAGTGGCTATGAGTTTCAGAGCCCTGAGGCTGCCTGTATGTCAACACACCATGGACACCAAGGAAAGGGACCACTGACCCTCATGTGTGTGGTCTGAAGCAAATCTTCTAACCGGGACGCTTACTTGTTTGACCAGGTACAAAACGGGGTTTATTTAATACAGACTGTCCTGTGTTGCTTTACTCACTGGATTCCCTTAAGATTCTTGCCACTAAAATGATTCAAGGAAACAAAGTGCTGGAGTCTAACCAGAGGTAGGTTATAGTCTTAACATCTTCCCTTACAAGTCTAACAGCATCAGCCAGGACTGCCATGAGTTTTATAAGTTGTTTATCTTATATTTTGATTAAAGTCTAAATCATAAGGGACATATCTCAATTACACGTACTAATTTAACAAAATACTTTTGCTGTTGTAAAAAGGCAAGGGACATATCTCAATTATACATACTAATTTAACAAAATACTTTTGCTGTTGTAAAAAGGCTAGTGCATGTCTTAATTTCTCATTTGCATCTCTTTGGAACCTCCAACATAAAGTAACTGGTTTCTAGCAAAGTGAAATCTATAGTCAAGTGGACCCCCAGCAGCACGGCCCGTTAGGAGACCTATGCCTCAAACAGGAACTAAGAGCACAGCACGTGAGCTAATAGTGCTTGAACATGCACCCATTTATCTTTAAAAAGGCAGAGTAGAACCCACTCTTTCAGAATAGACCTCTAGTGTCTTCCCTGAACTTGTCATGGTAGTTCTTCCTCCCTGGTGCGAGTTAAATCCCCTAACACTAACATAGCAAACTGCAACTATTTTATAACAAACATGAGTCAGCATCTTTGTGCCAAAGGAGCCAATGATATCCCAACTCCATTAAGAGGCACTCCGAGTGCTTTCTACTCCACCTAATTAGCCTCAACGGGTTGACCGGTAGTGTTTACATGAAATCACCATTTATGAATTTACATCCCATTGGGATTAATTTATATCCCAATAGCATATGATTTATTTAAATGCTTTCTGAAAGTAGATTAAAGTAAGCACAATTTTCAAATCCATGGTGACAAAACAGTAAGGAAAACTCAGCTATGATAAATTCTTAAACCTATCCATCCACCTTCAGTAGTACCACCACCTGGGGAGGAATGAATTAGTGTTAGGAAACGTGAGAATGTGTACCAACCCGCATTAGCTTCCCACTAAATATTCCCAAGAAAGAGTCAGGCAGGCCTCTTTTCCTCCTTATCTGCTCCTGTGATATAAGCACATCAACTGTTCTCTTCATCTGTTATTTTCCAAATTTAATCCTTTGAAAATCTACAAGAACCCAGACAAATATTTCATTCTGGTTCTTGAGTGTACACCAGAATATTCTCTAAGCAGGGTCCACTGCAATTTACGGTGTTATCTAGAGCTGGCATCAGCTTAAAAGAAACGAGCCTAACTTCTAAAAAATGCTATGGAGAATAGCCCACTTTTAAACCATTTTAACTTATTCTTAATTTTAAAGAGAAAAGAATTTCTCTACCATATAATGCTAACAGTTCCTCCAGCCTTGGCTGGCTCTAGTTTCTTATAAGTGACCAGAAACAGGAGGAGGGCTCAAAATCACTAGGATTCAGAGATGAGAAGCTGATGGTGATGACAGAAGCAATAAGGAAATGGTCACAACTGCATATATGTGACACCATGTTTATCTGATGAAGCAACGTTTAGAAATGTGAAAAAAAATCTTGCAAGCTTATGGTGTACCTTACATGAGTTACCTTGGAAATTATGTCCGGTGGATAGAATATTTATTACCTGAGAACCAAGGTGAAAAGCTAGGGAGGAAGACTCCATTTTCTTCTCACCCCACAAAGGCAATCAGGGGAAAATTGGGGAAAGTAATTTTCCTTCTCAGTGATTCCTGGTCCTTAAGTGTAAAACAGGCAACAACAAAACTACCTGCAAGATTCACTTCACACGATACAATGCAAACAAACTTTGTACAAGAATAAAAATTTTAACCCCACAAAACTTGCATAGTGGTTTATAACTGCCAGGTAGACAGAGTGCTTTATAATATAAACACCATTTAATAAAAATGATCCTATCTAATAGTGATATGCAAATTGACCATCACTCCAACACAAAAGATGGCTGCCCCCATGTGGACACAAGATGGCCACCACAAGATGGCCAGCAGGGGAGGGCAGTTAGGGGTGATCAGGCCAGCAGGAGAGGGCAGATGGGGGCGACCAGGCTGGCAGAGGAGGGCAGCTGGAGGCGACCGGGCTGGCAGGGGAGGGCAATTAGGGGTGACCAGGCTGGCAAGGGAGGGCAGTTAGGGGTTACCGGGCCAGCAGGGGAGGGTAGTTAGGGGCGACCAGGTTGGCAAGGGAGGGCAGTTAGGGGTGACCAGGCTGGCAGGGGAGGGCAGTTAGGGGCGACCGGGCTGGCAGGGGAGGGCAGTTGGGGGCAACCAGGCCTGCAGGGGAGGGCAGCTGGGGGGAACCAGACTGGCAGGGGAGGGCAATTAGGGATGACCAGGCTGGCAAGGGAGGGCAGTTAGGGGTTACCGGGCCGGCAGGGGAGCAGTTAGGCGTCAATCAGGCTGGCAGGGGAGTGGTTAGGGGGTGATCAGGCTGGCAGGCAGAAGCAGTTAGGGGCAATCAGGCAGGCAGGCAGGGGAGCGGTTGGGAGCCAGCAGTCCTGGATTGTGAGAGGGATGTCTGACTCCCCGAGATCGGGCCTAAAGGGGAGTCGGATATACCTTGAGGGGTCCCAGATTGGAGAGGGTGCAGGCTGGGCTGAGGGCCACACACCCCCGTGCACGAATTTCGTGCACCGGTCCTCTAGTCTAATTAGAACTTCATAACAACCCTGTGAGTTGGGGAGAAGGCATCATTCCCATTTTGCAGATGAGGAAATGGGCTTAAGGAGGGGCAGAACCCTATGCAAAGGCCAACCTTGAGCGCCATGGGTCAGGGCAGAGCCCGGGTTCCCCATGGCACCTCCTGAGTCCCTCCGATGACACACACTACACGCATCAAAATAACTCTATTTCGCCGAAACCGGTTTGGCTCAGTGGATAGAGCGTCGGCCTGTGGACTCAAGGGTCCCAGGTTCGATTCCGGCCAAGGGCATGTACCTTGGTTGCGGGCACATCCTCAGTAGGGGGTGTGCAAGAGGCAGCTGATTGATGTTTCTAACTCTCTATCCCTCTCTCTTCCTCTCTGTAAAAAATCAATAAAAATATATTTTAAAAAAATAACTCTATTTCATTATACTTCTAATTCTACCCCTTTTTGCTGAGAATTTCTTGCATCAAGAAGGCTCTGTGCTTTGCTGGGCCCAGCACACAAGGCCTGTGTTCACAGCTAAGATGACTGGGGTTGGCCCTCCAGAAAGGGTGCCTGCCATCTGTACCACCAGATGTACCAATCTGCCGGCACAGTGCCCAGGCAGATAACTTCTGGTTTGGTTTAAATGGGTGCTTCTTCAGGGAAAACATTAGGCACTATTTCCCACCCGTGGCAATGAAATTAAGAATGGCCACTGAAGACTGTTCTGATTCAAAGTCAACATAAGACTTACCCGTGGCTGCTCCCGCTGAAATCTGCTGCCAGATGATGTTGTGCTATTCAGATAATTAGACAGACACCCAGAAAAATTAAAATGTGAATATCTTCTGAACTAATAGTTATCAAATATTAAGTGTAACTTTAAAAAAACACAGCCTAATAGCTCACACTGAGACTTTGTTCCATGATTATAATCTATATACTAATTTGCTGAGAAATATGCAGGCCGTATCCTAGTACACACAAAAGCACAAAATGTCCCTCTCTGTTACCGGGCTGCAGACATCAGATTTAAGAAGGCTATAAGTACCCTTTGGTTACTGTCACAGTACAGTCACAACAAAACCCTCACTACATCTCTGATCCAAAAGGGGGCTGAGCTGCACAGACCTGTTCTCAAATGCATGAGGAACCACACAGATTAAAATAAAACAGGGCTCTCACTTTTGAAGGCTGTTGAATCTTAATCTCCTGGGAATCAGATGCAGAGTCTGACTTGGTGCCTCCAGAATTTGGTTTCTCCTTTTTTCTCTTCTGTTTCTTCTTTTTCTTTTTGGCCCCCAAGTCCCCTCTGGAACTTCTGTTCGGAAATTCACAGAGGGTAAAACAATAGCAAATCATTATATAAAATCAATGATTTAGAACAATATATGTCATAATAGGGAAAAACTATGTTAGGATGTATGACATTGTGATTTATAATAAATAAATGTACACACATACACACTTTAACAGCAGATAACTCACTTAATTTTCACTCCTTTTCAGTTAATAAACACTAACTTTATAATCATTTGAAGTGCATATTCATTTTTTGAGACACCCTGTATATATATATTTGGTCATATATATTTGGTTTTCGTTGATGGTTCCTGGCCTACAGTCCTAAAACCCTTGGAATTTCCTAGGTGATGAGCGCTTAAAGATGCCTCTTATGTTAAAGAGGTGACTTTTGGAAAGCACCTAAGTAAGGGCTGGTTGCTAGTAGAGTCAATCATGTGATTGGAACTTTCAGCGCCAACCCCCAACCTCCAGGGATGAGAGAGGGGCAAGAGAATAGCCGATGATTTAATGGTCATGCCTATGTAATGAAACCTTCATAAAAACCCTTAGGAACGGGGTTTAGAGAGCTTCCAGGTTGGTGGAGGTGCTGGGAGAGTGGTGTGCCTGGAGAGAAAATGGAAGCTCTGTACCTTTCCCCAGGCCTTACTCTATGCATCTCTTCCATCTGGATGTTCCTGAGTTATATCTATAATAATAAAAGTATAATATGCTAATTAGACCGGATGTCCTTTCAGATGACTTTCCGGACGAAGCCGGGGCTGTGAGGGAAGCCCGGGTCCCGGGTGCCAGAGGGAAGCCGGTGCCAGCAGCCAGGGGAAGGAAGGCCTACTCTTAGACAAATTTCGTGCATCGGGCCTCTAGTTCTTTTATAAAACCAGTGATCTGGTAAGTAAAATATTTCAAAGTTGTGTGAGCCACTCTAGAAAATTTATCAAACTCAAGGACGGGGTCTTGGGAACCTCTGATTTATAGCTGGTCAAAAGTACATGTAAAAATCTGGACATGTTACTTGTGCCTGAAAGTGGGGACTTGTGGGGGGCAGTCTTGTAGGACTGAGCCCTTAACCTGTGGGATCTGAGGCTGCCTCTGAGTAGACAGCGTCAGAATTGAGCTGAATTCTTGGATACTCTGCTGGTGTCTGAGAATTGATTGTTGTATAAGAATCTCCCCAACTACACACATGTTGGGATTGGGTCCAGGAACCCAAAATAGGATGTAAGCCGGAAATGAAATTTAGTCAGACTAGGAAGTTAACAGGATAAGGAACTCAGAAGTCTACACTCATTCATCCTGCAGAACGCTCAGATGTCATTACAGCGGGAAAACTGTAGACATAAACCATCCTATCTAATAAAGGGGGAATATGCTGATTGACCGTCACGCCCTCACAAAAATGGCAGCACCCACAGCCAATAAGGAGGGAATATGCTAATTGACTGCCACGCCCTCAAAGATGGCGGTGCCCACAGCCACAAGATTGCAGCGCCCAGTCCCTCAGCCCCACCGGGGCTCCTGCCTCCCAAGTTCCCCAGTCCCCTCATCCCCCAGCTGCCCAGGGCTGGCCCGAGGCGCAGGCAAGCCTCGGATGGTGGCTGCCTAGCCACCCAGGGCTGGCCCAAGGCGCAGGCAAGCCTTGGATGGCGGCTGCCCAGCTGCCCAGGGCCACCCAAGGCTCAGGTAACCAGGGCCGGCCGAGGCTTGCACTGCCAGCAGTGGCAGCAGCAGAGGAGTGATGGGGGCATCGCCTTCCCCTGATCACTGGGTTGCCTCCCGCCCCTGAGGGCTCCCAGACTGTGAGAGGGGGCAGGCCAGGCTGAGGGACCCCCCTCCAGTGCATGAATTTTCATGCACCAGGCCTCTAGTACTTTATAACAGAAGTCAAACAGTTTTCACAATTATCACTGCTCCACTAATCTAATTCTTAGTCAGCTTTTTAAATTGATCTTTTAAAAATATTTTTGTATTGATTTTTAGAGAGAGCAAGGGAGAGGGAGAGAGAAAAACTTTGATGTGAGAGAGAAACATCAATCCCAGCTGCCTCCTGCACGTCCCCCACTGGAAGTTGAACATGTAACCCGGGCATGTGCCCCAACTGGGAATTGAACCAACAGCCCTTTGGTGCACAGGACAACACCCAACCAACTGAGCCACACTGGCCAGGACACTGCAGCTTTTTAAAGGGAGAGATACATGTTGTCAAAATTCCATTATAAACATCTCTTGGGTACAACAAACCACTAATCTTGACACACAGAACCAAAGAAACTGCTTCTCAGCAGAGGGGGAAATTTTTCTTGATAAAAATTTTTACTAAAAGGATTAACAATAAAAAACGACAACTCTACATGAAAACATTCACTGGTAAAACACGTCTGTTTGGAACCCTTGTCATCTATGGCTGCTTCTGAAGAACAAAAGAAACACAAGGAGATTTAAAATTTCTATTTATTTGGGCCTATCCTTACCTATTCTCAGAAGGTAAATTAAAATTTAGAGTCAGAGATTATTATTGCACTTTTGCCTTGATGTAGGAAAAAGTGATGGAAATAATTAGTTCTGTTCCATTGTTCTCAATTATCTCTATCGGTCCCCAACCATTTTCTTTCTTGAATTTTTACCTAATTTTAAAATACATATTCACCATGGAAAACACAAACGTCATTAATTTGTTAACATCCTTCTTATAACATTTGTTCCTAAAGACAACCAATAGTTTTTCTGATATGTATTCTTCCAAAATTTTCTTTTCTAAGCATGCCTTCATTTTTACTTTGACTAAGTTTTAAACAAAAATTGAATCTAAACATAACGTTATGAAACTTCCTTTTTTTTCTCCTTTCACTTCATAATATGTCTTGGACTTCTTTCCATGTCAGGATATACTGAGCTACATTATTTCTTTTTAGTTACTGGATAGCATTCTATTGTGTAAATACACTAGTATCATATTTCATTCCTATATCAAAAATACTGCTGCCAAAAAATATTCTGGTACTTACATTTTTGTTCCTCATACTAGTATGTCCGAAGGTGGAAATGCTAGGACAAGGGGCATGCACAGCTGCATTTTTAGTAGATAATTAAGACTGCTTTAATAAATACTATACCAATAAATACTCCACCAAATTTAATAAATACTCCACCAATAGCAAATCGGTCAGTTTCTGGTTCTGCATGTAAGGAGCTTAGAAGTCATTACTGCATTCTAACAAACTGAAAAATCAACAATTCTTCTTAAATCCACTGGGATTGACCAAGTGCTGGAGGCTACATGTGGACAAGCCTGAGAGTTAGAAACTCCAGGGGACCCAGTTGTAGGGGTCTCTCACATTTTTGTGTTTTACCTCCAGAAGCCCAAGCAGGTTCCCACAATAAATATCAGAGAGAAGTCCCCTTGTGCTTCCACCAGCGGGGAGAGAAAATCTTGAAAAACCCAGAGCCCTCTGCTCTTCCTAACAAGGTCTGCCCTGAGGAGAGGCTAGTCAGCCACAGCCTAACCTGCTGGGAGATGACCAGAGCCTAACTGACCTGGGGAAGGGAGATACCCAACTCTGACCCACACTAGCCATTCTGTGCCACCTACCGGGGATGGATAAAACCGAAATACTTGTGAGTTCACAGTCCAGAGGCACAGGCTCACTAAGACTGGGACCTGATTATAGGGCTATAGAGCACTTCCCCTCCCCCCACACCTCACCACCACTAAAAACCTCTTTATAGCAGTTCCTTTTATCCAGTGTATCATGTCCAGCTAACAAGAAAAAATTACAAGGCATACTAAAAGACCAAAAACACAATTGGAAAAGACAGAGCAAGCATAAGAACTTAGACGAAGCAAAGATGTTGCAATGATCAGGCTAGGAATTTAAAACATCTATGATTAATATGCTAACGGCTCACACGGACAAAGTAAAAAGCATAAAAGAAGAGGTGGGCAATATTAACACAGAGATGGAAATTCCAAAAAAGAACCAAAGAGAAATGCTAGAGATCAAACACACTGTAACCAAAATGAAGAATGCCTTTAATGAGCTTGTTAGCAGACTAGGCACAGCTGAGGAAAGAATTTCTGAGTTAAAGGATATAGCAATGGAGACCTTCATAGAAACCTCCCAAACTGAAAAAATCCTGAAATAAGCCGGAGGGATACCAGAGAAGGTTAAAAAAAACACCTTGTCTATAAAGGAACAAAGAACAGTAAATAAGAATGTCAAATTTTTCCCCTTAAAGGATGGCAATATTTCAGTGATGGCCAAGAAGTAGGGAAATTGACATTCTTATTTACTGTTCTTTGTTCCTTCCCCCACAAGTCTTGTAGGTAGAAAGAAAAACCATTGTAGATTTAATTTTCTTTGTTTAAACAGGAGTGAAGCTACATGTTTATTGACCATTTATATTTTTTCACAAATTGCTCATTCATATGCTTTTTTGTTAGTCATATTTTTAAAAATTGATTTGTAGGTGTTCTTTATCGAAAGTGTGGATAGAAACAATAATTAGGTATTTTTACTTTGGGCACTCTAAGCTCATCTAATCCTCTCAACAGCCCTATGAGATACTACTTTTTGCCTATATTACATGGCCTAGTTTGTTGTCTATTATGTACATTACAAATACTTTAACCAGTTTATTTTTTTGCTTTCAGTTTTAGTTATGGTATCTTTTCCTGTAGACATTCAAATTTTTATGGAGTCTAATCTTTAAATATTTTCCCTTGTGGGTTCTTGGCTTTTAAATCTTGCTGAGAAAGGTCTTCCCCATTACCGAAATTACATAGACATCCTTCTATACTTTCCTTTCTATATAACTTTCAGAAAAAAAAATTAGCTTCATAATTCATTTGGAATAAAGGCATATAATGTGAAGTATAGTGTTCTTATTTTTTAAAATATGTTTTTATTGATTTTAGAGAGAAAGAAAGAGAGAGGGAGAGGGAGAAACATTGATGAGAGACAGAAACATTGACTGGCTACCTCCTGCATGCCCCCCCTCCCCCCTTACTGGGGATTGAGCCTGCAACCCAGGCATGTGGCCTGACAAGGAATAGAACCAATGACCTCTTGGTGCATTGAACAACGCCTAACCAACGAAGCCACCCCGTCCAGGGCATTGTGTCCTTATTTTTAAAAAATACATTATAAATACAAGAAGCCCCATTATAACATAACTCGCTATTAATGGGGTAACATTGTATTGCCCAAAGACTAACAAGCATATATACTAAGAGGCAAACATGCCTACTTCTTGGATGCAATTTCATAGTGAGTTCTCTTTTTGCCAGACAGTGCTCCAGGTGCAAGCAGTTTCAAAACAAGCCCAAAAATTCTATGATACTTATCCCATTAAGAGGTGGGTTCTCTTCCCCTCCCGTAAATATAGACAGGCTTGTCACTTTGCTCTTAACACAGAAATGACATTATGTGATTCTAAGGCTAGGTCACAAAACACACAGTTTCTACCCGGCTCCTTTGGGATGAGGCAGCCAGGAGTGATATAAGAAGTCTGACTGCCCTAACCACCAGGCTGATGACAGTGCAGCTGAACTTCCAGGCAGCAGCTGGCACCAACTAGCAACCGTGGGAGGGAGCACTCTTGGACGATCAGCTTGGTCAGTCTGCGGAAGATTCCTTAAGGCAACATCTGACTGCACCTGTGCAAGATGCCCCAAGTGAGAAGTTGCCTTTTCCAACTTCCTTACCCATAGAACCTACAAGCATGATAAAATAATTGTTCTTTTAAGTGACTAGATTGGTAATAAAAACCAGAACAAAAATTTGAAACCTGAAAATGGAGGGCTGCTCCAACAAAAACCTAAAACACAAGGCGCACTGGCACCAAGACCAGGTGGAAAGACCCTGAGAAGACTGTTAGCAGAAGTCTATGGCTTCAAGGAGGCTGTTGGGGAGGGTTCCAAGAAAATATTTCATGTAATGATTATTTCAATAATTTCTTCATATTCAAATAGAAGACTGAGGAAAAGAGACCCTTGTTATGTAGTAGAGGAGCATTTATAAAACTGTTGCCAGCAATAATGTGGAAAGTAGAAAATGTTCCTCCTTATGAACTTGATTATCTAATTAAAAAGATTTCTGGGCAGAGGGCTGAAAGTGCTGGCTTCTCCCGGCTGTTTATAACAAAACGAGAGAGGAGAGATTAAAGGATGAGCTACTCGGTTTTTGACTGGAAGTTAGAGAATATATAAACCCAGTCATACTTTCTAGATTAAAAAATAAAACTGTTCTTCATCTCTAGCATCTCCTGAAGCGAAATAATTTGCATATTAAGAAATGGCCTTGGGGGAGAAACCAAGATGGCGGCATAGGTAAACACCTGAACTTGCTGCCTCGCACAACCACTTCAAAACTACAACTGAAAGACAAAACAGACATCATCCAGAACCACAGGAAGGCTGGCTGAGTGGAAATTCTACAACTAGAAGGAAAGAGAAAAGCACACTGAGACTCAGAGGAGCTGTGGAAGTAAAGTGCAGAGGTACGGAGGCGCACATGAGGAAAGGGCTGGCAACTGAGTACATGGCTGGCTTTTTCAATCCGCAGGGAGACACAAGCTCCCGACTGCTCTGAACTCCAGTTCCGGGCGAGACTCTGGGGACCCAGACTCATACGGGGAGAAACTGGACTGTCTGGCATCGGGCAGAACTTGAGGGCGGCTTTCTCTCAGAGGTGCTTGCAGTGATTACCGAGGGACACTAAGACCCGGGGGCCTCTTAGGCCAGGGCTGAGGATCAGCCATTGCTGTTTGCTCGACCCTGAGACCCTGCCCCACCCAAGCTGTGCACAGAGGCTTTTGCATATGAATGGCCTGGTCCTTTGAAATCTAAAATTACCTAACAAACTGCAGCTGAGTCAGAGAGATGCAGAACATCCAAAAGAAGGCCCAAGACTCTACAGCAGCTTGCATTGCTTCACAGCTGGGCCTCATCTGGGCACCTCCAAACCCCAAACAAAGAAGAGGAATCTGCAGATCTCTCCATAACTCCTGCTGGGTGGCCTCAGGCAGAGGCTAAATTAGCACCTCCTTGGAGATCCAAGAGCCAGTGTACCCAGGGATCAGAGTAGGACCAGCCAGATTACAACTCCTCAGATCCATAAGGGACACACTCAGGGGGCAGACTCAGTGAGCACCAAAGCCCCACTGAAGCAAGTCTTGCCTCATAAGGGTGTCTCTAGCACAGAAGTTTTCCCAGCGTAGACACAGCAGATCCTCACAGCCAACTGGCCTGGAGCTCAATTCCTCCCAGTGATACCAACAACAATCAAGGCTTAACTACAACAAGACTGTGCACACAGCCCACAAAGGGGTGCACCAAGAGTGTCCACCTCAGGTAACTGGGGAGGCTGAGCCACTAGGCCTTATAGGACACCTAGCATACAAAGCCACTCTATCAACACAGGGAAGCAGCCAAAATGCAGAGACAAAGAAACAGGTCACAAATGAAAGAAATGAAAGATATAGAGTTCAATACCACGGGTTATAAGGTTTTTTAAGAATTTTCTAGAAACCACTGATAAATTTAGTGAGACCCTCAAGGATATGAAAAAGGACCAACTAGAAATTAAGCATACACTGACTGAAATAAAGAATAATATACAGAGATCCAACAGCAGACTAGATGATCGCAAGAATCAAGTCAAAGAATTGAAATACAAAGAAGCAAAAAACACCCAACCAGAAAAAAAAAGGAATAAAGAATCCAAAACTATGAAGATAGTGTAAGGAGCCTCTGGGACAACTTCAAGAGTACCAACATCCGAATTATGAGGGTGCCAGAAGAAGAGAGAGAGCAAGATACTGGAAACCTATTTGAAGAAATGACAGAAAACTTCCCCCACCTGGTGAAAGAAATAGACTTACAAGTCCAGGAAGTGCAGAGAACCCCAAACAAAAGGAATCCAAAGAGGACCACACCAAGACACATCATAATTAAAATGCCAAGAGCAGAAGACAAAGAGAGAATATTAAAAGCAGCAAGAGAAAAACAGCTAGTTACCTACAAGGGAGCACCCATACGATGGTCAGCTGATTTCTCAACAGAAACTATGCAGGCCAGACAGGAGTGGCAAGAAATATTCAAAGTGATGAATAGCAAGAACCTACACCTAAGATTACTCTACACAGCAAAGCTATCATTCAGAATTGAAGGTCAGATAAAGAGCTTCACAGACAAGAAAAAGCTAAAGGAGTTCATCACCACCAAACCAGTATTATATGAAATGCTGAAAGGTATTCTTTAAGAAGAGGAAGAAGAAAAAGGTAAAGATAAAACTTATGAACAACAAATACGTATCTATCAACAAGTGAATCTAAAAATCAAGTGAATAAAAAAATCTGATGAACAGAATAAACTGGTGAATATAATAGAATCAGGGGCATAGAAAGGGAGTGGACTGACAATCCTTGGGGGGGAAGGGGGGTGGGGGGAACGAGAAGAGACTGGACAAAAAGCGTACACCTATGGATGAGGACGGGGGGTGGGGTGGGGTAAGGGCATGGGGTGGGGTGGGAACCGGGTAGAGGGGAGCTATGGGGGGACAAAAGAACAACTGTAATAATCTGAACAATAAAGATTTATTAAAAATAAAAATAAAGAAAAAAGAAAAAAGAAATGGCCTCAGGATAGACAAACAAATCCAGGGTGGCCCTTTTATACCCTTCCTTAGGACCTTGGAAAGGTATAAGGTGCTACCTTGTTGACCATTCCAGACAAAAGGCCTTGTATGTTTCTGAAGGATATGCCTTGTATATCCTCTCTAAACACTATGGTTTCTAAGAATCTTTGCCCCACAGTAGCCTCATCAGGAGTCCAAGGAAGAAAGAAGCTTATCTGGAAGAGATCTATGGCTAACTTTTGTCTAATGGAGTGGATTAAAAATTGAAAGGCAGGAATCCCATGATATTTTAATTTTTTTAAATATATTTTTATTGATTTCAAAGAGGAAGGGAGAGGGAAAGATAGAAACATCAACGATGAGAGAGAATCACTGATTCGATGCCTCCTGCACACCCCCACAGGCATGTGCCCTGACCAGGAATGGACCTCTGAGCTACACCAGCCGGGCATCCATGATATATATTTTTTTATTATATCAACTTGAAAGAGGCAGAGCAGAACAAAATGAAAAAAAGGCCTTTTAAAAGCAGGAAGCAGACAGAGAAGGTGATTCACTCAGATGCAAAGTCAGTGTTCTTTGGAAGAATGTCTTAAAGGGCACGACCAAGAGCCCAAAGGGCAGAGGCCAGAGTCAAGAACAGCTCTCAAAGAACAGGGCTGAACTCAAGTTAAGGAACTGGCAACACAATACTCAATAGATTTCAGAACTGTTATGAACAAGACTGGGGTATGCTCTCTATTTTCCCCTTTTTGAATGAAAACATCTACATTGGCTCTCCTACTTCTGCCCACCATTTCACGAGGGATATGTGGACAGCAGACAATGTATCTGCTCAGTTCATGGGTATTCAGATTGACGGGGGGGGGGGGGGGGGGGGGTCATCCACACCTGGACTTGGTTTAGATGATGAGATCCTGGACTTCAAGCCTGACCCTAATAGATAAGTTAAAACACAATAGGATTTTGGAGAGGAAATTAGGGAGGGTAAATATATTTACATATGGGAGAATGTAAATAATTTTGGCCAGAAGATAGACTGTGGTAGTTTTCAATATGTCCTCAAAATATTTTAAGACTCCTCCCAATGAAAGATGGAATCTAGTTCCCTTCCCCTTGAATGTGCACAGGCTTATGACTCACAGTCAGTCATTTACAACAAATGTGTCAACATATAATTTTCCTGTCTAGGTGAGAAAAGTCCATGCAGCTGCAACCCACTTCTCATAAAATGTCCTTTCCATCAGACAACCCTGAGATCCGCCATGCTGATGAGACCACAGGTAGCCACACTGGGGTGAGAAACAAGCTGATCTCTGGCCAACAGCCAACACTGACAGCAAGCCATGTGAGTGAGCCACCTGGGATGTCCAGTCCAGTGCAGCCTTCAGCTGACTGCAGCCCAGCCAAAATCTAACTGCCACCACATGAGAAACCCCTTCTAACTGTGCCCTTTCAAAATTCCTAACCCACAGGATCTGTAAGTGTGATAAACTAGTTGTTGGTTTGCTATACAGCAATAGTTACTGGAACATAAAGATACAACAATGAACAAAACAAAGTCCTATTCTATGAAACATATATTCTTAGGCAACAGACAATACACAAATGGGAGGCCTGGGGGAAATTAATGAGATAGGGCCTATAAGTGTATAGCCTAATGGCTGGCATGGAGTAAGTAATTCAATAAATAATAGGGACTGTTATTATTACACATTTAAACATGTTGCTGCCCCGGCTAGGACACCGTTCTCCCCCTCATTTCCTGGCAAATTGCTTGTCATTCAAGATGCAGGCCAAAAATCCCCTTTTCTGAGAAAGATCCCTCCTTCCCTAATCTGAATCAGGCACCCCTAACTCAATGACCCCCCTGCCATCTGAGCATCCTCTAGTCTAGCACTCTAAACCTGGTGTTCTTATCTGCTTTTCTCACTAGAATATAAGCTCCTTCAGAACACAATGTCTCTTATTTCTCTATAGAAAAAATGCATATTGGTCTTTCCCCCAGTTCTTGGCACAGACTCCTAAAACCCTTATAATTTTCTGGGTGAATGGTCTTTTGTTTTACTGAGGTGACCTGATAGCTTTCTGGACGGGAGCTGGTCACCAGAAAGACCAAGCACCACGGTTAGAAGCTTGTTATTTTCAGCCCTCCCCTCCCATTCTCCATAGAGGGGAGAGGGACTGGAAATGGAGTTAATGATGGATCATGCCTATTCATGAAGCCTCCATAAAAATCCCAAAAGTACAGGGTTCAGAGAACTTCCAGTTGATGAACATGTGGAGGTCTTGGGATGGTGGCATGGCTGCAGAGGGCACAGAAGCTCTGCACCTCTTCCCACATACCTTGCCCTATGCATCTCTTCCATCTAGGTGTCCATCTGTATCCTTTATCACAGCTTTTTATTTTATTTTTAAATATGTTTTTATTTACTTTAGAGAGGAAGGGAGAGGGAGAGAGAGAAAGGTTGACTGGCTGCCTCCTGCATTCGCCCTACTCTGGGGAACGAGACCACAACCCAGGTATGTGCCCTGAGAATCGAACCAGCGACCTTTGGGTGCATGGGATAATACTCAGCCAAGTGAGCCACACCAGCCAGGGCTATCATATACTTTTTTTTTTTAATTCTTGATTGTTGAAAGTATTACATATATTCCCTCCCCCCCCCCCCCCGCCCCCATTATCCTCTTCCAGCCTTCCCCACCCCCCAGCACTGGCCTTCACCACCACCCTCCATTTTCTGTGTCCATTGGTTATGCTTATATGCATACAAGTTCTTTGGTTGATCTCTTATCACCACCTCCCCACCCACTGACCCTCCCCTGCCTTTCCTCTGAGGTTTGATGGTCTGTTCAATGATTCTGTGTCTCTGGATGTATTTTTGTTCATTAGTTTATGTTGTTCATTATATTCCACAAATGAATGAGATATGTGATACTTATCTTTCTCTGACTGGCTTATTTTGCTTAGCATAATGCTCTCCAGGTCCATCCATGCTGTTTCAAATGGTAAAAGTTGTTTCTTTTTTACAGCAGTGTAGTATTCCATTGTGTAGATGTGCCACCGTTTTTTAATCCACTCATCTGCTGATGGGCATTTAGGCTGTTTCCAAATCTTGGCTATTGTAAATTGTGCTGCTATGAACACAGGGATGCATATGTTCTTTCTGATTGGTGTTTCTGATTTTTTGGGATGTATTCCTAAGAGTGGGATTACTAGTAGGGTCAAATGGGAGTTCCATTTTTAATTTTTTGAGGACACTCAATTCTGTTTTCCACAGTAGCTGCACCAGTCTGCATTTCCACCAGCAGTACACAAGGGTTCCTTTTCTCCACATCCTCGCCAGCACTTGTTGTTTGCTGATGATAGCCATTCTGACAGGTGTGAGATGGTACCTTATTTTTGTTTTGATTTGCATCTCTCAGATGATTAGTGACTTTGAGCACTTTTTCATATGTCTTTTGGCCTTCTGTATGTCCACTTTTGAAAAGTGTCTATTTAGGTCCTTTGCCCATTTTTTTGATTGGATTGTTTATCTTCCTTTTATTAAGCTGTATGAGTTCCCTGTAAATTTTGGAGATTAAACCCTTATCTGAAATAGCATTGGCAAATATGTTCTCCCATGCAGTGGGCTTTCTTGTTGTTTTGTTGATGGTTTCTTTTGCTGTGCAGAAGCTTTTCATTTTGATGTAGTCCCATTTGTTTATTTTCTCCTTCGTTTCCATTGTCCTAGAAAATGTCAGTAAACATATTGCTATGACCTATATCTGATATTTTGCTACCTATGGATTCTTCTAAGATTTTTATAATTTCCCATCTTATGTTTAAGTCTTTTATCCATTTTGAGTTTATTTTTGTGTGGGGGGTAAGTTGGTGGTCAAATTTCATTTTTTTGCAAAATGCCTGTCCAATTTTCCCAACACCATTTATTGAAGAGACTGTCTTGACTCCATTGTATGCTCTTGTCTTCTTTGTCAAATATTAATTGAGCATAATGATTTGGATCAATTTCCAGGTTCTCTGTTCTGTCCCATTGGTCTATGTGTCTGTTCTTGTGCCAGTACCATGCTGTTTTGAGAACAGGGGCTTTGTAATATAACTTCAATGTCTGGTATTGTGATCCCTCCAACTTTGTTCTTTTATATTAGGATTGCTACAGCTATTTGGGATCTTTTTTTATTCCATATAAATTTTTGGAGAGTTTGTTCCAGGTCTGTGAAATATGCCATTGGTATTTTAATGGGAATTGCATTGAATCTATAGATTGCTTTGGGTAGTATGGACATTTTAATGATGTTGATTCTACCAATCCATGAACATGGTATATTCTTCCACATGTTTTCTAGGTGTACCGGTTAATAATGAGGATTTTTTTCAATAGATGGAGTTACACATATGTTGATATATATGCGATTTGATATGTATGCTATTTTGTTGTATTGACAACAGCTTCAAAACTTCATATGTCAAATTTTGTTGAAGGTGTTAACATCATATTTTTACACTTAAAAATGTTGAATTTCGTGCCAAAAAAAGAGCATTGCAGGAAGTTATAATTCATTACTTTATTTTGAAGAAAAGTGCTGCTGAATATATCAGGAAGCTTATGTTGAATATGCTCCATCTCAAGATACTTGTGAACGCTGGTTTAAACACTTTAAAAGTGATGATTTCAATGTAAAAGCCAAAGAACGTCCAGGTCAACCGAAAAAGTTTGAAGACCAACAATGACAAACATTATTGAATGAAGATGAGTGTCAAACTCAAAAACAACTTGCAGAAAGATTAAATATTGCTCAGCAAACAATTTCCAATCATTTACAAGCAATGGGGAAGATTTTAAAGGAAGGAAAATACATGCCACATCAACTGAACAAAAGACAAATGGAAAACCGAAAAGTCATCAGTAAAATGTTGCTTCAACAGCATGAAAGAAAGTCTTTTTTTTTTTTTTTTTTTTTTTGCGTGGAATTGTGACTGGTGATGAAAAGTGGATTTATTTTGAGAATCCCAAATGCACAAAATCATGAGTTGATCCAGGTCAACCATCAACATCAACTGCAAGGCCAAATCACTTCGGAAAGAAGACAATGCTCTGCGTTTGGTGTGATCAGGAAGGTGTGGTGTATTATGAGCTTCTAAAACCAGGTGAAACCATTATTACTGATGCTACCAACAACAAATAATCAATTTGAACCACACTTTGATCGTGAAACTACCAGAATGTTCCAGAAGACACAGCAAAGTAATTTTGCTTCATGATGACGCACCATCACACACTTCAAAACCAGTTAAAGACACGTTAAAAGATATTGCCTGGGAAGCATTAACCCACCCGCTGTATTCACCAGACCTGCTCCTTCAGATTACCACTTGTTCCAATCAATGGCACACACACTTTCTGAGCAGCACTTCAAAACATACGAAGAAGTGGAAAATTTGGTCTCTGAATGGTTTGCCTCAAAACAAGACAAGTTCTATTGGGACAGTATCCACAAATTACCTGAAAGATGGGGAAATGTGTAGCTAGCGATGGACATTACTTTGAATAAAGCACTTTTGATGTTTCTCTTGAAATTATCATGTTTTCTTTGATTACAAAATCCGCAATATTAACAGGTACAGCTGGTATATCTTCCTCTATCTCTTTTTTTCAGCATACTGTAGTTTTCTGAGTACAGGTCTTTTATCTCCTTAGTTAAGTTTATTCCTAGGTATCTTAATTTTTTTGTTGTAATGGTAAATGGGATTTTTTTTTTTTAGTTTCTCTTTCTGTAAGTTCATTATCGGTGTATAAAAATGCCATAGATTTCTGGGTGTTAATTTTGTATCCTGCTACGTTGCCAAATTCATTTATTAAATCAAGTATTTTTTGATGGAGTCTTTAGGGTTTCCTATGTACAGTATCATGTCAGCTGTGAATAATGACAGTTTTACTTCTTTTCCAATTCGGATGCCTTTTATTTCTTCTTCTTGTCTGATCACTATGGCTAGCACTTCCAGTACTATGTTGAATAGGATTGGTAAAAGTTTTGGAAGATTGTATTTTTCTAGAATATGTCCATTTCATCTAGGTTGTCCAGTTTGTTGGAATAGAATTGTTCGTAATAATTTTTTACAATCCTTTGTATTTCTGTGTTGTCAGTTGTTACTTCACCTCTTTCATTTCTGATTTTGCTTATTTGGAGAGCCTGGCTAGAGGTTCATCAAACTTGTTTATCCTTTCAAAGAACTAGCTCTTGGTTCTATTGATATTTTGTATTGTGTTTTTTTCCCTCTATGTCATTTATTTCCGCTCTGATCTTTACTATTTCCTTCATTCTGCTTACACTGGGCTTTTCTTATTACACTCTTTCTAATTCTTTAAGTTGTAGGGTTAGATAATTTATTACCAATTTTTCTTGGTTTTTTTTGTTTGTTTGTTTGTTTTTTAGGTAGGCCTATTACTGCTATGAACTTCCCTCTCAGGACTGCTTTCATTGTGTCCCATAAACTTTGGATTGTTGTGTTTTCATTGTCATTTGTTTCCAGGATGTTTTTTATTTCTTCTTTGATCTCTTTGATAACCCAATCATTATTTAATAGTGTTCTATTTAGTCTCCAAGTATTTGACTTTTTAAATTGTTTTTATTTGTAGTTGATTTCTAATATTATGCCATTGTAATCTGAGAAGATGCCTGATATATTTCAATCTTCTTGAATCTGAAGAGACTTTGCCTGTGTCCTAATATGTGCTCTATCTTTGTAAATGTCCCAGGTGCACTTGAGAAGAATATATATTCCATAGCTTTGGAATGTAATGTTCTGAATATGTCAATTAGCTCCATCTGACCTAGTGAGTCATTTAGGATTGCTGTTTCTTTGTTGATTTTTTTTTGTCTAGAAGATTTATCCAGTGATGTCAATAGGGTATTAAAGTCCCCTACTATGATTGTATTGCTGTCTATCTTACCCTTGATATTTTCCAGAAGTTTTTTTATTTATTTGGATACTCCTGTATTGGGTGCATATATGTTTACCAGAGTTATATCCTCTTGTTGTATCAATCCCTTTAGTATTATGAAGTGGCCTTCCTTGTCTCTTGTTATGGCCTTCACTTTGAGATCTATTTTGTCAGCTATAAATATTGCTACCCCAGCTTTTTTAAAATTTCCGTTTGCCTAAAAAAAATTTTCCCATCTTTTCACTTTCAGTCTGTGTGAGTCTCTTGTTCTGAGGTGGGTCTCTTGTATGGGTCATGTTTTCTTATCCTGACAGCCACTTGATGTCTTTTGATTGAAGCATTTAATCCATTCATTTAAGGTTATTATTGATAGGTACTTATTTGTAGCCATTTTTATTCTTTATGCCTGTGTTCCTTGTTCCCTTTCTATTTCTTCTTTTTACAACAGTCTCTTTAGCATTTCTTGCATTGCTGGCTTGGTGGTAATAAACTCCCTTAGCCTTTTTCTGTCTGCGAAGCTCCTGATTTCTCCTTCAATTGTGAATGATAGCCTTGCTTGATAGAGTAGTCTTGGATTCAGTTCCTTGCTTTGTATATTTCATTCCATTCCCTTCTGGCCTGATATGTTTCTGTTGAGAAATCATTTGATAGTCTAATGGGAGATCCCTTGTAGGTAACTTTCTGTCTCTCTCTTGCAGCCCTTAAGATTCTCTCTTTACCATTAACGTTCACCACTGTAATTACGACGTGTCTTCGTGTGGGTCTTTTGGGTTCATCTTGTTTGGGATTCTCTGTGCTTGGGAGACTTTTTCTTTCCCAAGTCAGGGAAGCTGTCTGTCATTTTTTCTTCAAATAGGTTTTCTAATATTTGCTCCTCTTCTTGTCCTTCTGACACCGCATATCATATGGATGTTGCTTTGTTTCATGTTGTCCCAAAGCTCCCTTAAACTCTCCTCCTGCTTTCTAATTTTTTTTCTCCAATTGCTGTTGAAATTGGGTGTTTTTTCTACCCTGTCTTCTAACTTGCTGAATCAGTATCCTGCTTCTTCTAGTCTACTGCTGAAACCTTCAATTGTGTTCTTTATGGCAGCTATATTATTCTTCATTTCCTCTTGATTCTTACGTATGTTGGTGAGTTTCTCATCCAGATGGTTTAGCATCTTGATGACCAATACTCTGAATTCTGTCTCTGACATATTGTTTGCCTCCATTTTAGTTAGTCCCTTTTCTGGTGATTCCTCCTTTTCTTTCCTTTGGGAATTGTTTCTTTGACTCCCCATTTTTGCTGTCTCTTTCTGGCCCTGGGTACCCTGCTTGGGGTCCAAGAGGTTGAAGACCCTAGCGGTCCAATGGTCCGGGACTCACTAGCCAGGAGGCTGGGTCTGCCTTGAGTTTCACACCTTTACTGTCTCTGCTCTGAGTTGTACCCCCTTCTCCCATGGCTCTGGTCCCTCAGTTGTTCGCTTTAGATACTTGGGGTCGGGAGGGGCATGTGCACAGTTGCTCTGGTGTGCGACTCCCTGTGAGGGTCCAGAGCCCTCTGGCTTGCAATTCACTGTGCGGCTACAGCACCCAACGCAAGATGGTGCTCTAGGTCCCTCTGGCAGCACACTTGCAGCATAGTCCTGTAACCTGTGGCTGGGCACACCAGGTCACACCGGCAGCTCTGAACTGGGGCTAGGGATGAAGCACACACCTGGTGGCCACTCTGTCCTGTGCCAGGGGTGGAGCACATGCCTGCCAACAGTCTGTCCTGGGCCAGGGGTGGAACATGCACCTCATATCATTTTATAATGAACCTATAAACAATAAGTAAACCATTTTCCTAAATTCTGTGGATTTAAATTGATCAAACCTGAGGATCTGGTCAATTAGTCAGAAGCACAAGTGAAAACCTAGACTTGCAATTGTCATTTGAATTAGGAAGGAGGCAATCATGCAGGACTGAGCCATCAACCTCTGGGATTTAAAGCTGTCTCCAAGTAAGTAGTGTCAGAATTGAGTTGAACTGTGAGACACCGGCTGGTGTAGGAAAACCTGCCTCATATCTGTGTGTGTGATAGTAGAGAAACACAGGAGAACTGGGGTTTTCCTACTCACATGTGTGGTAAACATCATTATTGCTCACCACTATTTTTCCTGCAAGTAGTTGAAAGTATGTCACATATGCTTCCAGCCTCTTGAATTGAGGCACTGATGGGCAGTTTGTTTAGCCAATGGAAGAAGAGTAGAAGTGAAATTCCTTCCCCTGGGGGTGGTTACGATGTTGCTAAGGCTTCAGGAAAATACCTACTTGAGAAGATTCTTCTCAGAAATCCTGTAAAGAAAAACTGATTCAGAACTCCAGTACTTAAGGTTGATTACTGCATCACAGAAGTCTATCCATGGATATTATGCAGCCCTTTTATAGATTTCTCTCGGATCTTCAAACACAAAAGTTCCATTTCCTGCTTCCCCAAGAATTCATATGAATGATCCACAATGAAAGCCTCTCAATTTTGCTATCCTAGGAAAAACAACAGATACTTTGGTCTATGTCTAGAGAGAATCTTTGGCATATTCAAATTTCAAGTGTAAACCAATAAAATCCTTCTTACCCACGCAGATGTCAAATATTTAATAAGCACATCCAGCAAATCCCTTGAAAGTAGTCAAGGATTCTACAGAGATAGCTTAATGGAATGAGCAAAGGAACACATCTACACTAATAAAAGAGTAACATGCAAATTGACTGTACCTTTGTGACACCCACCAGCCGATCAGAAGTGAGTATGCAAATTAACCCAACAAAGATGGTGGGTCAATTTGCATACGCAGGCACCACACTAGCCGCTCCGGGCCTCTGGGCAGCGTGGGAAGGTGGAAAGGCAGCTCTGCTGGAGCAAAGGCAGTGCCAGCAGCC
Source organism: Cnephaeus nilssonii (assembly GCF_951640355.1). NCBI lineage: Eukaryota > Metazoa > Chordata > Mammalia > Chiroptera > Vespertilionidae > Cnephaeus > Cnephaeus nilssonii. Next base: position 27,522,404 of record NC_137072.1, on the reverse strand, counting down.
AGGGGAAGGAAAGCCCATTCTTGCACGAATCTTCGTGCATCAGGCCTCTAGTTTTATAGTAAAGTGTTAAACATGTTACAGTTGCTCCAGAAGAAATAAGAGAGACAGAGATTGCTAGCTGCCCCAAATAATCCATCTCACCCTCTCTCCCTGAGCTCATATCAAGACATTTCCCAGCTCCTTGCAGTGAGGTATGGCAATGCGAGTGAGTTCTGGGCAGTGGGAAAGGAGTGGAAGTAGTATCTGTCTCTTCTCTGGCCCAGAGACCCTCTTGGGAGTGCTCCTCCACACTCCTCCTTTCCTGTGCTGACTGGATGCAGGTGAAGGATGAGACACTAGAGGGTGGCACAGCCATCTGATGGAGGAAGGCTCGCCTCTGACTGACAGAACAAAGGGAAGTAAGTCCCTTGGCCATCCATCTGAACACCTTGACCTGTGAATGAGAAGAAAACCTCCACTGTATATAAACTTCCAAATACACGTTAGGGTCTACTTGTTATAGCCAATTAGTCTATCATAACTAATACATTAATTGTTTTTATTGTTTTTAATCCTTATCCAGGGATATTTTTGCCATTGATTTTTAGAGAGAGTGGAAGGGAAGAATGAGTGAGGAAAGAAAAAGAGAGAAACATCGGACTGGGGATCAAAACTGCAACCGAGGTACATGCCCTTGACCAGGAATCGAACCTGAGACCCTTCAGTCCTCGGGTCAATGCTCTAACCACTGAACAAAACAGGCCAGGGCCCTAATTCATCAATTTTAAGGATGACATCAAAGGAGCTCAATTTATGGCATGTGAATCTCAAAGATAAGAAACAATTTTGGATTTCATAGGATTCCAGCAGGGAAATCAATGAGCTTCCCCCACCCCCAAGAACCATTAATAGTTTGATATAACTATTTTACAATTTTCCCCCTTGGTTTCCAATTTCCTGCATCGAAAATGGTGGGATTTTGAAATCAACTTGTGTAAGATGGGTGCCTCATGCTGGGTCAGGGGCACCCATCTTACACAAGTTGATTTCAATCTTCATTGTATTTTAAAGCATGTTCTAAATTATCTATAATAATCACAACACCTCTAATCGCAACTAAAATATTATTAAAAATACAACAGAGCCCAAGAAGAGATAAATAGATCAGCAAAACAGAACAGATTTCCTATATGGAGAAAATTTTAATTATTTTGCCTCTTCCCACAAATGACAAAAACAAATTTCAAATGAGTTATAAACCCAAACTTGGAAAACAAAACCTTAAAACTTTAGTTGGCTCAGTTAATATTTATCCAGTGCCTACAACAATGTCTGGCCTATAGCAGATGCTGAAGTAAATATCTATTGAATGGGTAACTGAAAGAATAAGACAATAACTTCACAATGTCAGTGAAGGAAAGAATTCCTTAAACAAGGACCCAGAAGTACAAACCATAAGCTAAAAGAGAATAACCTGACTACATCAAAGTTAAACATTTTGTAGCAAACTGATTATAAACCAAATTTTAAAATGACAAAATGAGGCAAGATTTTTATTAAGCACATTAGAGGCCTGGTGCATGAAATTCGTGCATGAGAGGGGGGAGAATCCCTCAGCCCGGCCTGCACCCTCTCCAATCCGGGACCCCTCAGGAGATGTCTGACTGCCAATTTGGACTGCTGGCTCCTAAGCACTCACCTGCCTGCCTGCCCCCATCACCTCACTGCTGCTGCTGCCACTGCCGGACACCACGGCTGCCTTGCCCTCAGCCCTCGCAGCCGCTGCGGCTGCTTTGCCCTCGGCTCTCACGGCCACCGCGGCTTTGTCCGGAAGGACATCCAGAAGACATCTGGTCTATTTAGTATAATTAGCATATTACCCTTTTATTAGTATAGATGTTAAAGTTTTAATAGTCAGAATATATAACAAGCTCTTTGCCCTTCACATTTTACCTCCAGTACAGTAGAGAGAGGAACATGATATCCTGACCAAGACTGTAGGCATTAGCTAGAGTCTGACCACCTGGTTTTGAATCCTGGCTCCCCTACTTCCTAGCTGTGTGACTTACAGCATATTACTTAACCTCTCTGGGCCTCTGTTTCCATATCTGTAAAAAGATGAAGTTTTCAATAAATAGTGTTATAAACATTGTGAGGATAAAATGAATTAATATATTAGTATTAATAGCTGGCTCACAGAAATCACTGAGTTAGATATTATTATGAATAATCTACTTTACTTTTCTTCATGTTGTATAGTTTATTGCTAGCTAAAAATGTATTATTTATTCATTTGTCTTCTCTAACTAGAACAGCATTTTCCATTGTATTCTCAGCACCTAAAATAGGTTTCGACATATAAAAGGTCCTCACTAGATATTTGCTGGATGAATGAGAAATCAATGTAAAAATCAATAAGAAGACAAAAGACTGACAGAAGAATGTGCTGAGGATATGAATAAGCAACTCACAAAAGAGGAAACCCTAACAGCCAATAAACTTACAGATGCTCAATCTCACCAGCAGTAAGGAAAAGAAAACAATCTCAGATTCTACTTTTTATCCACTGATTTGCCAAACATTTTGAAGTCTCTAATACTATCAGGAAAATGTGAGGAAAGGGAACATTCATATACTGCTGGTGAAATGTAAATTGATGTAACCACTTTGGAGAACAATTTGGCATTGCCACAATCACCATCATCACTGTCATCATCACAGCAGCTAACATTAAACACACTTACTATTGTAAGGCACTGTTCTAAGCACCTTACAGACAACAATCTTGTAAACTGTCACAAGTTTGTGGGCTAAGTCCCTTATTATTATTTCCATTTTATAGAAGAGGAAACTGAAATATAGAGAGATGAAGTAACTTATAGAAGTCCCATGGCTAATAATGGCAGAGCCAGGACTTGAATCCAGCCAGCCTGGTTTCAGAATCCATGTAATTGCTACATTATACTCTTGTTTATGCATTTCTACTGGCTGAACATTGTTTTAGATATTTATTGGCAATTTTTAGGTCTTCTTTTGTAAACTGACTGTTTAGGATCTTTGAACACTTTTTATTAGCCTGTCTTTTATTAACTTGCGGCAGATCTTTAGCCTAGCCCTGGCCAGTGTGGTTCAGTTGGTTGGGTGTCATCCCGTGCACCAAAGGGTTGCCGATTTGATTCCCAGTCAGGGCACATGCCCAGATTGTGGGCTCGATCCCCGGTGGCGGGTGTGCAGGAGGCAGCCAATCAATATTGTGCTCTCACATTGATGCTTCTCTCCCTTCCCTCTCTCTCTAAAAATCAATAAACTATTGTTTAAAAATGATTTAAAACAGCAGAGGTAACTCAAAGGTGCACCACAGAAGAGAATTCACATACATACAGCTGTGGGGATCTGGCCAAGGCACAGTCAATTTCTCCCATGTACCGGCCACAAGCCTGCCCTCATGCTGGGTCAGGGGCACCCATCTTACACAAGTTGATCATGTAGTCACCCAATTCAATAATGGATTCTACCTGCAGTTCAGGTTCTTGAAGAAATTGTGAGTTTCTGTCACTGGCTCATCTTTGCAATTCCAGTAATGACTTCTTCAACCTTCTTCTCCCCAAATGTAATGCACAATCCAGAGTAAGGAGCAAAGCTGCCAGCTGCCAGCATCTGGCTTCAGTATGGCCTGACCTAAAGTAAGATTTCCACTGTTTCATAGGTTGGGTAGCTTCATCCCTTTCTCAGCATCTCCCTTCTCCTTCTGATGTTGATATAGAAAACATATGTCAGAGTCTCTTAGAAGCCACATCATCTCTGGTCAACACAGAAAGTCCTAGAAAAGCCCTTGGAAGGCTCAGAGCTCAAAGATGCCCTATAGTTTAAGGCCAGTGAGGGGTGGAACCTGATAATAACCTTTATCATTATAAAGATCAGCAAGGAGGCAGGTGCAGCTACTGAGGCTGAAGCATTGGGCAGAGGTCATGCCAACAACTTCAATATTTACATGGATGTCAGGAGCAGAGGGTGGATGCCTCAGGGCAGCGGCTGAACCAGAAGAAGCCCTGGATTCAATCCAGGCCTGGCTGGAGTGGAACCTGGATGACTCCATTGGCTGGCTTCTGATCTACACTTTGTTAACTAATCCCCCTCTGAGATACTGAGCTGTTTCCAAATTTTCAATTCTTTCCACTCTTATCATAATCTAAATATGGGAAATGTTCTATCTCATTAGACTGCTCCTTCCATGATTATTACATTACCAACAAACAAACTGATGCATCCTAAAAGCCCAATTCTAGTGAGTTAATGTTAAATCATAATAAAATTATATCAAGACTCGTTGGCCAGAAACTAATCTAGTGTGAAGTTTAGTTTGTGAAGACCTGTCTTTGCAGATTGTCCTCGATCAAAATAAAGGAGGACATATTTTAAATGCCAGAGATTTGTTATGAATCTTTAAAATCAGCATATATAATTGAAAGACTAAATACGAATTGTTCAGCTATTTAACAAACAAATTTCTTAAAGCCTTACTCATTTGCCTCTTCGGTAAAACTGCTTCCTAAAGATGAAATGATGAACAAAACAATTAGAAAAATCAATTAAAAAATAAAAGCTTGAGGGAATTGGCAGAGTACATCCTTCATGATAGTCCAAATTAGTAAAAAATTACCCTATTTCCTACAACCTTTAATCACTCATGCTCACAAATGTTTTTCTAAATTCCTTGTATATCTAATTTTCATTTCATCGATTGGGAGGCAACGAATCGATGTGTCTCTTCCCTCCCTTCCTCCTCCCTCTTTTGTATATCCCAATGCTGATCATGGACCTAGTCAATTCTTTCATTAAAGGAATGTTCCACATTTAAATAAAAATCCTTGTAGTTACAGAATGTAGTGTAGCAAAAACAAAAAATGCTTCCTCCCTCACCCCCGAAAAATCCTGTGAAGGAGTAAGGGGCAAGCTATGAATGGTATGGAAGGAAAAATGCCATCTCAGGCAGTTAATCTTTGAGGGGGAACAGTGAGGCTGCGATAGCAATAAGATAATGGTCAATTCCTAACTCCAAACAGATCCACAGCATATGCAGGCTAAGGGATTCCAGGGACAGATGGCTCAGAAGAAGTAGAGAATAACAAGAATAGAGAAAACAGGACAGTGCATGAGAGGGGCTGAGAGGTATGTCTATAACATGTGACCAAGAACAAAGGTCAGAAGAAAGATAGAAAACAGGCAAAGTAAAGGGTCACAGGCAAAGGTGAGGCTGTGCAGAGGGCACTTTTCAACGGCAATCTCAAAGGTGAACCTGGAGTTTTCCAAAATAAAAGGATATGACCCTGCAAATCCAGAAGGGAGTTAAAGGTCATTGTCTACTTTGGGATGGTAAAGAGACAATGACAGAAACATACCAGAACTCAGAGAAATGGGCTGATGGTGCCTACAAGGGATAGCTTAAACTTGGGACAAGCCGAGAGAAGGCAGGACTGGGATCTCTCTTGCCAACATTTATCTTTTCCCTCTTACCCCTGGGCTGTGACAGCAGAAAATTAGTCCAAGAAAAGCAATGGGGTATGATAGGCACCTGAGGCACAAGGTGTATGGCCCACCCATGGGCTTGTGTACTGACTGTTCAACCCAGTTTCTTCCCAGCCTCTGTTATCCCTGAGGATAGGGATCAGGCCCAGGACAAAGTATGTACTTATCTATATATGTAAAAAGCCAGCAACCGTAATGGCCATAACGACCATAAAACCAGTCGCTATGACGCCCACTGAACCGGCCGATCAGGGGGTGGGGCTGGCTGGCCAACCTCGCAGCCCCTCCCCACTGCCGGCCTGCCCCTGATCGGACTCTCCCACCCAGATCAAGAGCAGGGCAGCCAGCCAAACGCCCCCTTCCTTCCTCCCCCACCCCCGCCAGCCCCACCTCCATCAACCAGCACCACCTCCATCAGCCAGCCCCACCACGACAGGCCCACAGGCCCTCCCCCTGGCCGCCCGCCCCTAATCGCACCCCCCACCCCAATAGAGGGTGGGGGTGGCCAGCCAACCTCCTGCAGCCCCTTCCCCCACCCAGCCCCACCCCAGATCGGCCCCCCCACCCTGATCGGGGGCAGGGCCAGGTGGCCAACCACCCATAGCACCTCCCCCAGGCTGCTGGCCCCCGGTCGGCAACCCCCACCCCATTTGGGGGCGGGAGTGGCCGGCCCACCACCCACGGCCCCTCCCCATGGCCAGCCCCTCCCCCAATTGGCCCCCCAACCCTAATCAGGGGTGGGGCCCACCATCCAATCGCCCCTTCCCCAAGCCGGCCCCTTCCCCCAGCCAGCCTAGCTCTGATTGGGCTCCGATCGGGGTGGGCCAGCTGGCCAACCTCCTGCCATCTCCTCCTCCTGACAGGCCCAGCCCCGATCTGCCCTGATTGGTGCCGGGTCGGCCAGACCCCACCCATGCACAAATCCATGCACTGGGCCTCTAGTCTATAATAATAAAAGGGTAATATGCTAATTAGACCAGACGTCATTCCGGATGTCCTTCCTGATGAAGCCAGGGCCAGAGGGAAGCCATCCTGGGTCCTGGGTGCCTGCGGGCGGTCAGAGGAGGAAAGCAGCCTGGTTCCCGGGTGCCTGCGGCAGCCGGAGGAGAGAAGGAGCCCGGGTCCCAGGTGTCTGCGGGCAGCTGGAGGAGGGAAGCCCGGGTGCCAGAGGGAAGCTGGTGCCAGCAACCGGGGGAAGGAAGGCCTACTCTTGCATGAATTTTCGTGCATCGGGCCTCTAGTTAAATCGTAAGACTTTGAGAGACAAACTCTTCAATTCACTAATGAAGACATGTATAAAGAGAGGTTAAGTGACTATTCTAACATCAGACTGAAGGTTAGTGGCAGAGGTTCCTGCCTCCAGCCTTACTACTCATTTCAACATATCACACTGCCTCCCTAAAACTTGTGAGCTGGAAAATATTTTAAAATATTAAGAAATAGGCCTTGGCCAGTTGTGCTCAGTGGTTAGAGCGTACAACCTCGGATCAAAGGGTCTTGGGTTCAATTCCCAGTCAAGGACACATACTTTGGTTGCAGATTCGATCCCCAGCCACAATCAGGGTGCATGCGGGAGGCAATCAATGGATGTCTCTCTCTCCCTCCCTCTCTCCCTCTTTCCCTTCTCCCTCCACTCTCTAAAAATCAATGGAAAAAATCCTCGGTGAGGATTAAAAATAAATAAATAAATAAAATATTAATAAATATTCTGAAATTTAAAAAGAAATATTCTGGAGACGTGATATACACTCAAGGATATTAATTTCAGCACTGTTTTATTAGCACAAAGGATTGGAAGTAACCTCATGATGTATTAACAGGGGCAGATTAAAAATAATGGTACAACTATTCAACACTATAACATGCAGCTTTAAAAAATGAGGTCTGTCTATATGGTTCGATATATAGATAGTGACTTCTCATATACAAGTGTGCTTGCACACATGACCCTGGGTATGTAGAGAACACCACCAGAAGACAAGCCAAAAACTGGCAAGAGTAGCTGCTTATGGGAGGGAAACTCAGTGGTGAGAGAATGAGAGTTACTTTATACTGGACTAGTAGCCCGTTTGCACGAAGATTCGTGCAATAGACCTTCATTCACCTGGCTGCCTGCACCAGTTTTCTGCCGGCACCAGGGACCCAGGCCTTCGCTGTGGCCACCGCCTTCTGCCTTTTTCAGGGTCGGGGCTTGGCCCCGGGCGGTGGCCTTGGGCTCGGCGGCACCCAACATCCTTGCTAAGGATCGCAGGAGCCGACCCCCAGTGGTTTCCTGCGATCCCTGCAGGCTGCCCACTGGTGCCCAAGGCCGGGAAAGCCTCCGCCCCAGGCTTTCCTGGCCTTGGGCTCGCCGCACCCAGCGTCCCTGCTACCGATCACAGGAGCCGACCCCCAGTGGTTTCCTGCGATCGGTGCAGGCTCCCCGCTGGTGCCCAAGGCCCGGAAAGCCTCGGCCCCTGGGACCCCCGGGAGCGGCAGCATGGGCCCGGCCACGCCCCCAGGGGTGCCGATGGGCCCGGCCACGCCCCCCGGGGTGCCAATCGCCCCAGGCACCCCGGGGAGTGGCGGCATGGGCCCGGCCACGCCCCCCAGGGTGCCGATGGCCCCAGGCACCCCGGGAGCGGTGGCATGGGTCCGGCCACGCCCCCCGGGGTGCCGATCGCCCCAGGCACCCCCGGGAGCGGCGGCATGGGCCCGGCCACTGGGCACCGCCATCTTGATCTTCTCAACGGCGGATATGCCACCCGGAGTCCCGCCCCCAGCCTCCTGCCGGCCCAATCGTGGGCATAGCGGAGGTGCAGTCAATTTGCATGTTTCTCTATTATAAGGTAAGATACCCTTTTGTGCCTTTTGAATTTTGTACCATATGCTCATACTACCTATTCAAAAATAATTTAAAAATTAAGGTGTCGATAAAGCCAAAGCTAATATACAGATGTAATATTATTTAGCATACAGGATGGGCTGTGAGTAGTAGAGTCCCAAAATAACAGCAACATCTGACACAGGAGCTCAATTTTAATTGTTTCATGGAAAAGTTTCAGCTTCCCTCACGGGGGATTCTGCAAAAAGAAGATGAGCCAGGCTCTCTCTACCTTGCTCTTGGCCATCCCCAGGATGTGGCTGGGCTCACTGGGTCCACAGTGACTTCCCACTGCATGCACACTCTAGCCGGTGGGAAGGAGGAAAAGGCACTCCATGTTCCAGGGAAAAACGGGGTTGCTTTGGAGAAGGGGTCCAACAATAGCTACCTAAGCAAATGATGATACTCTCTGTAGAGCCACAGATGGACTGGCCAGCAATTTCACATGATCAGAAGAGGGCTTTGCAATGCCTTGGGAAATTGTTCAAGGTATACCAAATGACAAACAGGAACTTCCAAGACAATAGGAATGGTATATCTGCGATTCTGTAAATATGTGAAAAGGAAAATGTACATATGAATAGACCATGGCATTGCCTTTTTCCTTGAGGATACAGTCTAACACTCTATATTAAAAATGATGTGCTTTTGCAAAAAGATTTAAAAAAAACAACTTCATTTGGGAAAACAAATCTTTCTTCATTTTCCATAAAATGTTAATAAATTCCCAGAGGGTAGTGAAACACAAGTATTACTCCACCGCACCCCATCATAAAAAAAAAAAAAAAAGAGAGAGAGAGAGAGAGAGAGAAGAAACAATGGGAAATTATCATATTAAATAAATCACCACCTTTATATCAGAAAGTACTACATGAACTTGAACACTGAGTGAACACAGCTGTGGGAATAAAGGAGCCCATATTTCCCTGATGTGTGTATATGAAGCCAGTAACAGAGCCCAATGTGCTAACAAAACAGAAACTATAAAATTAAATCCCAAGTCAGTAAGGGACCCCCACTGAGTGCCCTGCATTTTCTTCTGCAGCTGGAAGAGCATGACAGGCCACTAACTTACAGGGACTCAAAAGCACTCAATAATACTGTAATAACTATGTATGGTACTAGCTGGGTACTTAAAATATTGGGGGGAATCACTTTGTAAATTATATAATTGTCTAACCACCATGGTGTACACCTGAAACTAATATAAAATAATACTGAATGTTAACTGTAATTGAAAAATAAAATTTTAAAAAGAAAAGCATTCCCCACCCATCTCGAGTGCTAAACAGGCTGGGCATGAGAGCTGGGTACCTGCTTGCTGCACAGGTTTCCTCTAGAAGCGCTGTCATCCAGAGATGCTCAATACCACATCCCCACGCCCATTTGCTTCTTACAGGAAACTGGCACTGTAGAGGCCTACATGACTGCAGTGCTGGGGGGAGGGGACACCAGGAAAACAATGCTGAGATGTATGAGGCTACACTTGGGCAGCTACTGAACCTGATCCAAAAAGGAGATGAGACACCCGAGAAAGAAAGGAGATCTCACTGCAAACTGTATTGACGCTATAATTAAAAGTAGTCCTTTAAGAGACCCGAAGAGACACTTAAAACGGTTCTCTAATCAAGCTGCAATATTTTTTAAAACAAGAAAATGTATTCATTTATTTTAAATTCATTGACATTAGTGTACCCATTACACTGATGAATTCTGCTCCAGAGGCACTCAAGTTGGCAATCTAGGACTTATGGGGAGATAACCTTGAAACATTATCAAACAAATTACTCTATTTTACTTATTTATGGTCTATGAGACCATGTAGTTTATTACAAAGGCAAGAATTTACGGTCAGTGAAAGGCCCAAGATCTAAGTTTGAATCTGAGATGTGGTCTGCATAAATTATTTAAACTTGAATAAGCCTCAGTCTCCCCATCTGTTGTAATCCTATATAATAAAAGGCTAATATGCAAACTGTCCCTTCGTCCGGGAGTTCGACCAGGAGGTTGACCAGGGGGCAGGGCTGGCCAGCCAACCACCTGTGGCCCCTCCCCCCGGCCGGGCCTGTGCACGAATTCATGCACTGGGCCTCTAGTGACTCAATAAGAAAAACTGCATACACAAAGTAGGAAGCACAAACCAGGAGTTCATAAATTAACTATTATTTTACCATGCTGAGTCCTATACACCATAGGATATATACAACCCAAAACTCTACAGTCCAAGTAATTTCAATTAGAAAAAGAAAATCCTTCATATATTCCTAATGCTCCCAGGGAGAAATTTTTTAAAATTAGAAATCAATTTGTCAACAAGGACAAAGAAACCCTGGAATACATTCAACAAATCTTTATTAAGCCACCAATGTGTGCAAAGTACAAGATGCTGCTAGGATGGGAGACTGCAATGTACCAGCTACTGCAAAGAGAGGAGTCTCCATGCCCACAGCCTACCTGTAAGTACACAGGTGGACAACACTCATGTTCTGAGATCCAGCCTTGTTCACTACCTCCTTCTGTGATAACTACTTTGACCACAGACCTCACTACAGGTGTGGCCTAAGTGGCCTTGTTGTACCACATGATAGTCCCCTCCCTCCACCTTCCCACCCTCTACCACAGCTGACTGGACCATGCCTTGCTGTCCAGAAACCAATGAGATCCTTTCTGCAGAATGTGAACCAAGGAACAGTCTTCAGGCAATCAGTAGTTAACTGAAGAAGGCTAGAGAGATAGGTAGACCCTGAATTTGTGAACTGCTGGTCCCCAATTCGAAGTCGAATACAGTTCTACCATACTTTATTTTGAGGTAAACGACTTATCCTATACTAAAGGCCCAGTGCACGAAAATCGTGCACTTGGAGGCGGGGGGCGGGGGGGGGATCCCTCAGCCCGGACTTCACCTTCTCGCAGTCCGGGAGCCCTCAGGGGATGTCAGTGGGCCTAAGCCATCAGTCGGACATCTTTAGCGCTGCCGCAGAGGTGGGAGAGGCTCCCACCACTGCTGCTGCGCTAGCCAGCCATGAGTCTGGCTTCTGGCTGAGCGGAGCTCCCCCGTGATCAGTTTCCTGCATTGTTTCCTCCTGCATTGAGCATCTGCCCCCTCGTGGTCAGTGCGTGTCATAGCGACTGGTCGTTCCGCTGTTCGGTTGATTTGCATATTAGCCTTTTATTATATAGGATAATGTGTTATTATGGGCAAGGCCTCTAATTCAATTTTTTTTAGGTAAAGGGAGGGGCAGAATTTTCACTTGAGCCTGAAGCTAAAATTGCCCTTAGCTCAAAAATCTGCATACCACTGAGACACATCTTGGTGAGCCTCATTCTGAACCCCCACACTGTTCTATTATGTGTATAAGTATTGGGACCCATCTTATCTCTTTAGTGAAAGGAACCTTTTGTTATATTATAATTACTAACTTTATCTCATGTGTTTTAGGTTCAAGCCTGTATCTAGTATTCATGCAGCAACTTCAGCTCTTCTGTTCAATATTTACCTGGTATATCTTTTATTTTATTTTCTCTAAATCTTTCTAGATTTTTATGTATTAGATAGGAATAGCCCATGGACACAGACAATAGTCTGGCAAAGGCCTGGAAGGGGCGGGTGCAGAGTGGAAGAGATCAATGGGAAGGAAAAAAAAACACAACTAAAACAAAGGGACATCTGTACTACTTTCAACAATAAAGGTACATTTTAAATAAAGAAAATTGTCTTAGTTGAAGAGTTTTATGTGAAATAATATAAGTAACTGCTCTACACTGTACTTTATATTCTCAATTCATCTCAAAGAGATATTAATTGACCTTATGTTCACTTAATATTAATTGACCCTATGTTCACTGACTGCAGGACTGACTTCTGCCACGCCGACCCAGCACTGACTGCCATGGGGGCTGCGATCAGACCCTGCTTTTCTCTCCCGGCCTGCTCCAGGCCGAGGGTTCGGTCTCCCTGAAACCCGGGTCAGTCTTTGCATCAGGCAAGTGGAATCGCTGAGGCCTATTTGAGAGTCACCAAGGCTGGGAGCGTGATCTCAGAACAGTTAAAAACACGTTCGTGGAGGGATGTTAAGGGTTCTCATAAAAAACTCCACACCAACAGGGCTGCTTTAACATGGAAGCCTCCATCCCCAGCCCACCCGCCTCCAGGAGCTGGGGGGAGGTTGAAAGTAGCCGTCGGTAGATAAGGCCGGTGCCAGGCGACCTGGCAGGTGTCAGCGGCTCCGCTGTCTGAGCCCCAAGCGTGGGGAGACAGGCTCTGACATCACCACCGCGGAGGATTTGACGGCAGCGGTGCGGCTTCAGAGCTTGTTGCTGTTTTGTTTTATTTTTGTCTCCTTTTCCCTTTAAACCTCTCCAGGTGGCGTGTGTTCGAGAGAGGAGCAGCCTCTGCAGCCTCCTGGGCGGAGAGCAGGCCTTCGATCTGGGTTCACACGCAGCCAGACAGAGTCCTGTTTAGAAACACATGTGGGTCTTGCACTATTTGCTCTATTACCGATAAAGAGGGTTTCAGATTCCGGCTCGTTAATATGTTTCCTGCTTATCCACCAGGGCAGGAGGCTGAGCGCAGACATAGTTCTTCACTCACTCACAGCCCTCCATCCAAGGGCAGCGATGCAGGCGCTTCGCACACGGAGGGGCCGGGAGCAGCGTGGGGCAGCCCCGCTCTTCCCAGACCTTCTGTCTCAGTCCCTCTTCCCGCTCCGGGTCTGTAGCGCCTCCTTTTGAGGCAGATTCAGGCCTCTGGGGGAACATGATGTTTGTCACACGCTGTTTTCTGTGTGGGTGGTCAGCATGGGGGTGTTCCTGAATCAGGCTTCCTTCAGCATTGTGGTGGGGGAAGGGGAGGACAGCATGACGGTGCAAACACAACCTGTGGGGACTCCTCGCTGAGCGCCTTCTGTATACTTGGTGGGCATCTCCCCTCAGAAGGGGTGCTCCCTGTGTCTGCAACCAGCAGGTTGGGGGAGGGGGGAGCAGATCAGGCTGGTTGGCTGCTGCAGAGCCCTCATAGCCGCAGTGTCAGCCGGTGGAGCAGAGTACCTGGGACCCTGGGTTCCCTCTGGGGTTTGCAGACCCGCCCCCTCCCTTTGGTCTCCCATTCTCCGAGGAGGCGGCTGTTGGCAGATGGCAGGACGGATGGATCCCCGATCAGACTACTGCCCGACCTCCAGGGAGGTTTCCTGACCCTCTGCATCCCCCACTCACCTGAAGCCCCTAAAATAGTCGGGGTGCCCAGTGCTCAGAGGCTCCCATGAGCTTGTGGAGTGGGCCCTTGGTCATCGGTTTTTAATTTTTTACTACATTTTTTTCTATGTGCACTTGGTCTGGAGCGGCGCAGGCTCAAGTGACCTTGTGGAGCATCTAGGGAGGGGAAGCGGCCACAGTGCCCAAGGCCAAGTTCCAGGAGCCGGCGGCGCTGTCGGGATCATGCTGGCAGCGCTGGTCCATTGGTGCCTGGCCTGTCCTCATGAGATTGAACCTGAAGGACTGCTAAGAAGGTCCCCAGTTCTGCCCCGCCTCCACCACCGATTGATTGGAGTCTGAGGGCCGGGAGGAGGGACCAAGAGGTCCGCCTTTCAGCCGCCTGCCAGTCACTGCTACCACTGATTGATCAGCTCACACTCCCTCGGCTCCCTAGCCTGGCATGGTCGAGCCTTCAGTCGTTGTGGATGTTACAACCCTGGCTCTTTATTTTATATAGATAATAAAAGCCTAATATGCTAAGCGTCCGATCATCTGGTTGGCCATTCAACCAATCAAAGCGTAATAAGCTAATGATATGCTAAGGCCACTCAACTGCTCTCTATGATGTTCACTGACCACCAGGGGGCAGATGCTCCGACTGGTAGCTTAGCTTGCTGCTGGGGTCCGGCCAATCAGGACTGAGCGAGATGAGCCGGACATGCCCTGGAGCCTTCCCGTGGTCCCTCCCCGGCCCCAATCGTGCACCAGTGGGGTACTTCGGCTTGGCCTGCACCCTCTTGCAATCCATGACCCCTTGGGAGATGTCGGAGAGCCGGTTTCAGCCTAATCCCGCAGGCCAGGCCGAGGGACCCTGCTGGTGCACGAATTCGTGCACCGGGCCTCTAGTATCTATATATATATAATCTATACACATAACAGAAATATGCTAATTAACCAGGACGCCATAACCAGTCCACCGGACAGGAGAAGGCTGCACACGCAGCGTCGGGGGCAGGATGGCAGGGGCCTCCTGTGCTGGGGGAGGGCCTGGTCAGCAGCCGCCGAGGCTGCTTCAAGGGCCGGAGAAGGAAGCAGGGCCATGCCCGCAGCGGCCGCAGCTGCTGCGGGGCCCAGGGAGCCAGGCAGGGCCGGGCAGGCGACTCCAGGGTGGGCCTGGGAGTGGGTCCAGAGGCACAGCTTGACAGCAGACAGCAGGGCCTGCTTGGCCGTAGCTGTGGCGACCCACAACAGGCAAGCGGGCCAGCAGGCAGCACCCAGCAGGGCCTCCTTGGCTGTTGCCGTGGCGACCTAGAAGCAGGCAGGCCCCGCAGAGAGCAGAGAACCACAGGGAGCAGGCCTAAGCCGTCAGCAGGACATCCCCTGAGGGCTCCTGGATTGGAGAGGGTACAGGTCGGGCTGAGGGACCCCCTGTGCATGAATTTCATGCACCGGACCTCTAGTTTAAAATAAAACTTCTTGCCCTGGTTGATGTGACTCAGTGGTTCAAGAGTCGGCCCAAGCACTAAAGGGTCTAGGGTTCAATTCTTGGGAGCATGTACCTGGGTTTCTCTCTTCCCCCCTTTCTTCCTCTATCTCTGAAAATCAATGGGGGAAAAATCCTCGAGTGAGGATTAACTCCCCCCCAAAATATAAAAAAATAAAATAAAACCTTCTTTAATTTGAGTCCATTTGCATATGATGTTACACACACGCATTAAATAACAGTCACAAAAAAACTCTGTTGCCCACTTACCAGCCATGTGACCCTGGACAAATCACTTATCTCTATGAGCCACAGATTTTTTTGCAGTAAGACAATGATCTGCCTTAGAAGATGACTGGGGAGATGGGGCAGGGGGACGTGACTGGTGGAAAGGTGCCACGTGAAGGATACATTCAGTAAAGGAGAGAGGACCTTGGGTTATAATCACCATGGAAGTTTTCATAAAAGAAAGGACAGTGGAGCTGGACCCTGAATTTGGAAAAGAGGTGGAGAAGAATTTCTCACAGTCAATCTCAACAATGCACAGAAGTAACAATGTACTGGCCAAAACCGGTTTGGCTCAGTGGACAGAGCGTCGGTCTGCGGACTGAAACGTCGGTCTGCGGACTGAAAGGTCCCACCAGGTTCGTTTCAGGTCAAGAGCATGTACATTAGCTGCGGGCACATCCCCCACCGGGGATGTGCAGGAGGCAGCTGGTCGATGTTCCTCTCTCATCGATGTTTCTAGCTCTCTATCCCTCTCCCTTCCTCTCTGTAAAAAATCAATAAAAATATATTTTTTAAAAAAAAGAAGTAACAATGTACTGTACAGGAAATCACTTCAAGTTTTGTTATTTGGTGTTTTTTTTTGAGAAAAGAGCAGTGGAGGTAGACAATTAATTTTGGACAATTAAGAGACTGCTCTCAGAGGGAGAGAGGACTTCCCAGAACACTGCAGGAAAAGATGGCCCACAGGGGGCAGTAATAAATTCCCTTTGGTGGACGATGATGTCTGACGTTGAATTTGAAGTTGTTTTCTGCCTATGCTATAATCAAACCTTCCCCCTCATTTACAAAACCATCAGTAAATGATGTGCAAAAGCAAGTGGCTTATATTAGTAATTCTTGGGGTGGGGTAGGAATGAAAGAGAGCTAACTGTATTTAGACAGGGTAATGTCTAAGGAGAAATACTAAAAGGGCCCAAAACATGGAGCTAGTGATGGGGGAGCTGGCAGTAGCAGGGATGTGCTAGAGGACCAAGAAAACCTCAGTCCCCAAGAAATCCCCACCAATATGTATGACCCCGAGCCATTTTGCTAACTTATTAAGGAAAAGAGCGATGCTAGAAGGTAAAAGGATGTGGAAACCCTTGGGTTATAGAAAGAGAGAAAATCCTAGAGGCTTCTAGACTTAAACACAAATCAAAACAAAGAAAAAAAAATAAGGTTTCCTATATAAGAAAGAGAAGCAGATTGGCAGAGAAACAACATCTGTGCCACTAAAGGCTAGAAAAATAACAGAACAATGTTTATGGAGATTGAAGGAAAATTATTATCACAGAATGACATACACACCATGTAATTCGTGAGAGCAAAAGAAAGGCATCTTCAAACATACAAGAATTCAGAAAATAAATCATCTGCACATTCTAATAAAAAAAAATGAGAAAAAGTCCTCAAAAAAGAGGGTGTGGTTTACAAGGAATAGAGGTAAGCAATAAAAACAGTAAAGCTGCCCTGGCCCATTTGGCTCAGTGGATAGAGTGTCCCTCAGCTTTCGGACCGAAGGGTCCCAGGTTTGATTCTGGTCAGGGCACGTACCTTGACCCTGAATTTGCTTTACTGTTTTTTGTTTTAATCCTCACTCGAGGATGTTTTTTCCATTGCTTTTTAGAGAGAATGGAAGAGAGAGGGAAAGACAGAAACA
The DNA here is from genome assembly GCF_951640355.1 of Cnephaeus nilssonii. Lineage (NCBI taxonomy): Eukaryota > Metazoa > Chordata > Mammalia > Chiroptera > Vespertilionidae > Cnephaeus > Cnephaeus nilssonii. The sequence continues at coordinate 27,505,436 of NC_137072.1, read as the reverse complement.
CTGATGTGAGAGAAACACATCGATTGGTTGCCTCCTGCATCATGAATATTAAGGGAGAAGCTAAGCTCTGTGCTTGGAAAGAAGATGAAAAACATCAATGTGTCTGGAAATGTACATTCTGAAAGTCAGTGTTGGTAAAGCAAGGAGAGTTATGGTTTTGTTGCCAACTTAAATGCTAATTTTTATTTGGGGCCAACTGTGTGACCCTGTCCCAACACTGGGCAATAAGTATGTTTAATGTGGGATGGTAGGCTGAATAAGACCATGGCCCAATGTATTTGACAAATGGAGAAGATGCATATCAATGGTGCAAGGACAAGGAAGATAACTGAAGTTAATTTTTACCTATAGAAAGTCCTTGCTAAGGAAATAACAGTATTTTAAACAAGATTACCTTAGAACTTTTAATTTGCTTGAAAGTTTTCAAGTTCCCTCATGACCTTTACAAAGACCTATTTACTTCCCCTAGTTGTAAATTATTTGTTAAAGCAAGTTACTTAAAGAATCTTTCTAGGTACCCTTCTGTTAGTCTAGTTTTAATTGCTGCATATTATTTGAAAATAATAAAACTACATTTCTTCAGCTATAGATAGTCTATTTAAAATGAACAATCCCTTCCCTTCCCCATGATTTTTAGAATTTCATGGAATTTTTATAGTGATATGCCACTTTTGTACTTGGATGGGCCAAAAAACTAATCAAAGAACACATTTTTCATGAAAAGTAAGATATAAAGAGTGAGATGCAAGTATATAATAATACACAAGCCATTGCTTTTAATTGAACATAAATCATATTTCATTCCTGAACTTCCACCATTACCCACAAAATGAAATAATCTTTTTAATTCATAAAGAAAATCCTATGAAAATGAAAGGAAAAGCATATACAGTAATATGTATATTGGGAACAAAATAATCTAATGTGATAATTTCCTTTTTATCTGAGGCTCTAGTTTTAACTTTATATGTCTGAAACAACTAATAAATACATTATATTCAATTGTGGGGGTAAATTAATTGTTTCAGGCCGCAAGAGTACTAATTAGTAAATCACCGCTTTGTGTACTGACCTATACCTAGCGGTAAAACCTATTCATTTCTCCAAAGGCTCTTTATTTGTCACTTAATTTAAATTGGTGGAGAATAAAGAAACCAAAAATAGAAAAAGAGAGTCTCAAATTTTTATATTTATAAACGTGAGCTACTTTAAAAAAAAATCTAAGTTTCTATTGAGCCATATCATCAATGCACAAGCCAAAAAAACCATAATTACTCCCCCAAACTTGGCAGATATTATCTAAATTAAAAAAACAGCCCAACAAGCACAGCAACTTGGATTTTTATTAATCTCCTTATAATCTTAATAAACTATAAACCCATGATATCAATCTCTCCCGCTAGGAGTTATGTTATCTGCTCTGGGTTAAAACATTTCAGTCCACTGGGCGTTCCTAAATTCTGAGTCAGCATGCTAACATATATTTAATGAGCTAATGTACAAAACTAAAAACTGAAGAGGGCATGGAGATGATTTTGGGTGCTAACTTGGGAACTTCACAGAGCCTACAGCAAGGCTGTTAGGGACAGGCCCCAATCAACAGGCACAGAGATGAATAATTCTTTGTACTGTGGATATTTTTGTGTAATAAACAACGAAGTAGTAACCAAACTTTCAAAGAAAAAGAACAATAAGCATAAATTATAGGGGAGAAGGGAAAGTCCTAGGTTTACTCCAGAAAGATAATGGACAGGTGCTGAAGTTTGGGGGTAATCTACCATATTTGCATCTGGGCCCATTTCTGGCCATTGCTGTTGTTTCAAAAACATGTCTACACTTAGATAGCTATCATAGGCAAATTTCTATCACTGTGTAAACAAAACTCAGTCTCAGATGTCTGTAGAATTTCCTTTCCTCTCTTTTAAAAAAGCATTCTAGACTTGAATTATAGCATAGGGTACTTGCAGCTGCCACTGAAGTATTCACTGCAGATATAATAAGTAAAAAAAAAAAAAAAGCAACTTGCAAATGGGATATATAGCTAGTCAGCTTTTCTTTTTCTTGATCTCTTTTAATATTTTATAACACATTAAAGCTCAGTAAAAATTCCTGTCTCAAATAAATCTTCAAACAGACGTTAAATAGAATGCAAATGCTTTACACTTTAAATCACCAATCATTTAAAGCATCCTCTGCATGAACTGAATCAATAAGCCATCTGTGACGACGGGCTCCCACATCATGGTTTTAAGCTGACCCACTTCTTCATCCGTCACCAGTTTACAAAATCTTACAAGGGGGGGCGGCATGGAGTGTTGTGTGCCTGCGCACAGTTTGAATCCAACAGGCAAAGGGTAGTGCAAACACCACCTTTAAGGACGCCGGTCTTTCTTTAAAACGATCCCCCGCCGCTAAAAAGGGAACTTCAATACCACCCTTAACCGGAAGCAATCTTTTCTCCAACCGAGAGCAGATCGAGTCGGCGGGGGGAGAAAAGGGGCCCAGTGCAAAGGCAGGAGAAACCCGGCCAGGTGTGAAAACGCACCGTGCATTTGGCCTTGCAGATCCAGAGCTGTCCCTACAGGCTGGGTCTGACGAGGGCTGCGGGAACTGACCCCAAGGCCGGCAATCACTCAGGGGGCAGACCTGCCCTAGAGAGCTCAGCCGACAGGGTCTGCGGACGCGCTCGGCGAGGCCACCCTGCGGGTCGCCAGGGGCGGCCAGGCCGGGACCCCGCGGGTGTCCCCTGCCCGGCTGGGCGCGAGGCGGGAGCCTCGGGGGGAAACACAAGTTTCTGCAGCCCCGGCCAGGGCAGCAGGGGCTAATCCACACCACTCGCTGGCCAGCAGCTCCTCTTTCATTTCTGGCGGCGGCGGCGGCGGCTGGAGGAGGGGTGGGAGGGTCTGGGGGGACCTCGGGAGAGGATACGGAACGGAGAGAGGACGACGACGACTCCCAGCAACCGGACCACCAGAAAGGGAAGGGGGCCGCGCCTCCCTCGGTCCCATCGAGACACACACGGGTCGGGCCGGCGGCGGGGATGCGCGAGGGCCGGTGGGCCGCGTGGCAGGTGACAGCGGCGTCGCCGGCCCCCGCACCGGGCCCCGGCCTCCCCGCCCACCACGGGGCCTCGCTTCCCCCGCGCCACTGCGCCGCCAGCCGCGCGACCCGCCCTCACCCCGGTCTCGGCCCGGGCGCACCCACGCGGGGACCCCCGCCCCCTCGGAGCGGCGGCGGGCGTCGCCCGCCCGCGCCCCAAGACCCGCGTCCGAGCGGAGCCCGAGGCTCCCGCGCGCCTACCCTTTGGCGTGCTCGGTCTCCTCCTCATTGTCCCCGTCTATCCCGCAAGTGTCCTGGTCGTCCAGCTCCAGGCTCTGCTGGCTGGCTGCAGACTCGCTGTCCTCCGCCATCGCGGCGGCGCGGGCTGCGGAGGCGGCGCCAGGGGCCGCGAGCGTGGGGGCCAGCGCGGCGGCCGCGGCGGCGCGAGCAGCTCCCTCTAGTGCCGCCCGCCGTCCGCTCGGAGCCCGAGCCCGGGCGCGCGCCCGCCCCGCCCCGCCCCGCCCGGCCTGGGCCCGCCCACCGCGCCGGGGGCGGGACTGGGGTTCGCGCGCAGCTCCCGGCCCACACGGGGCGGGGGGCGGAGAGGGCGGGAGTCTGGGAGATCGGCGGGCTGTGGGATGCGAATCGGAGGCGGGGCGCCAGGGGCGAGCCCTGGAACCCACGCCAGTCCCGCACCTCAGCCCCGTGTGGGTCTTTGAAAGCCGCCACCTGCAGATGTCAAATCCTGCGAGTCTTCATTTTTTTTTGGATCACAGGCCACGCGATTTTACATGTTGGCGAGCGCTTTTAGCCACGGCAGAGATTTCTGACTCGGGAGCAGGCGCGCCAAGAGATTTGCAGAAGCATTCCCCGCACCACCCACCATGCACACTTTTTAAAAATTCCATATATCTATAGCTGAATTTCCAATACAGTAGCAAATCAAAGTCAAAGTCAAAACAGGGCTTCCAGCCTTTCCACTTGTTCCAATCAGGCTCGAAACCCTTAAACTCTTGACAGAAAAACTCTGGAGCGGCCCCTGTTTTCGCTGGACGCACACAGTTGGCTCAGACCACAACAACCCTGTTGGGGGGAAATGGGGATGTTGTCCAGACGCTTGGGGAGTTATGCTAAGGGATTGGGCAGTTTCAAGCAGACCACTGGGGCTTCCCCAAGTGAAGGTCATGACCTAGACCTCCAAGCAAAAGTCGGTGGCATTTTAGGTTAAAACGATCTCTTCCCGTAAATGGAGGAGGGGAAACAGGTGCTCCATGGATTGCCACATAAAAGGCAAGTGAAGTTCAGATTCCTATTTGTTGTTGCCATCTGTACACAGCAGCCCTTCCTTTGCTTTCCTGTACTGAGTGGTGGTCAAGGTCTCGCCAGGCCACAGAATGTTTTACAGAGGCAATGGAAAGATAATTATCAGAAACTACTCCAGGAGGGAAATAAGACTTTTAAAAACCACCTGACATTTTTTTGCAGAAGGTATTCGGAACATTTTGTGATGTTTTCCCCGACAAGGGAGGCTATGCCCTTAAAATGCAATGCAATAGAAGTAGCTAAAGACAAAAATTACAGAGCGATTTCAAAGTCTATCAGCCTTTATGACTGACCGATGTTAAGCCAGTTGAGGTTCTGAACATAAGAAGTGCAAAATGGGGCCAAAACCTGAAGGAATACAATACTGCTTTTCACAATTGCAACTATTTCTGGGGTAGAAAGTTGCATGTGGCCTCTGGCTTCAAACTTTAGGATAAAGGCAATTATAGATCACTGAATTTCCTGCAGCTTATTCCTGTAAACATGAAGACTTGGGTTAACAGTAACCTGGTTGCGTAGCCAGTAGGGTCCTGACTGAGTCTATTAGATCAGTCACTATAGCCTACCTGAAGGGGTCTCTGAAAGATATCTAAAATGCAACCCTGGCTGGTGTGGCTCAGTTGGTTGGGCATTGTCCTGTGCACCCAAACGTTGCCCATTCGATTTCTGGTCAGGGCACATGCCTGGGTTTTAGGCTCAATTCCCAGTAGGGGAGTGCAGGAGGTAGTAGATAGGTGTTTTGCTAACATCAATACTTTTCTTTCTCTCTTCCTCTTCCTCTCTCTTTAAATATAAGTAAAAATATTTTTTAAATAAAAGATTTCTAAAATACAAAGCAAAGGAAACATAGCAGACACATATTTATTTGAATTTTTAAGAAACATTGACTAAGGATATCTCAAAAACAATAAGAAAAATAATCTCAGAGAAATAAAATGAGAGCATCAAAAACCAATTAAACACTAGAAAACAACGAGAGAGGACATCTGTTCCCTGGAGTGGAAAAGAGTTGGTCCAGATGTCTGTTCAATACTGGATTGAGCTATTATCTATATCTACACTAATAAAAGAGAAACATGCAAATTAACCATCACTCTGCTACGTCCACCAGCCAATCAGGAGAGAATATGCAAATTAAAAGGAGAAAGGTGGCAGCTGCCCAGCTGCTCCAGGCTCGGAGTGGCTGGGCGGGATAGGACGCCTGCTATGAGAGGGAGGGCGGGGGTGAAGGGATCTACAGGAGCAGCACTCCGGCCACAGTGAAGACGAAGACTGCAGGAGTCTGCAGCGAAGACGAAGATGGCAGACTCCAGCTGGAGTCTGCAGCAAAGACAAAGGCAGCAGACTCTGGCCAGAGTCTTCAGCGAAGCAGTGAAGACAAAGATGGCAGACTCCAGCCGGAGTCTGCAGCGAAGACGAAGGTGGCAAACTCTGGCTGGAGTCTGCAGCAAAGGTGGCAGACTCTGGCCGGAGCAAAGGCCTGGGTCCCAGGTGCTGGAGGAAAACCGGTGCTGGAAGCCAAGGGAAGGAAGGCCTATTGCACGAATCTCTTCGTGCAACGGGTCTCTAGTATATATATATAAAAGCCTAAGAAACCAACTGACTAAATGACTGAACGACCAGTTGACCGGTCGCTATGATGAGCACTGACCACCAGGGGACAGGATCAGCTCCCTCCTGTCTGGATCAGGCCTGTGGGGATCAGGCCAAAACCGGCTATCTGACATCCCCCAAGGGGTCCCGGATTACGAGAAGGTGCAGGCCAGGCTGAGGGACCCCACTGGTGCACGAATCCATGCACCAGGCCTCTAGTCTATATATATGAAAGCCAAGCGACCAGAATGACCAATTGAGGTATTATCTATATCTACACTAATAAAAGAGAAATGACTAGAACAACCCATTGCTATGAGGTGCACTGTGGCTGGCCAACTAGCCCGATCAGGGGCAGGGCCGGCCAGCCAACCTCCCGCAGCCCCTTCCCCTGGCTGGCCAACCTCCCGCGTCCCATCCCCCCTGCCAGCTCCAATCAGCCCTGATCAGGGTGGGCTGGCTGGATCCCACCCATGCATGAATTTGTGCACCGGGCCTCTAGTATAATATACTAGTAAATGTTTGTCATTATTAATAGTTTGAAGGAGGACAAAGTTTGCAGGTGACCTGGAGATAACCCTAAATCCTATTGTCATGTAGAGAAACTCACTATGCTTCTAAAATATTTGCTTCTTTCCCTGGTTTACTTCCAAAGTTTGGGGATTGGAACCAAGTGGCATCTTCCAGACTCTTAGACCCAAGATTTATTTAGGGAAAGAGAGTACTGTAGAGTGGCTATCAGTGTGCTAAAAGAGCCCCTTGGGAATTTCTTATCTGCCTGACTCATCTGCTGTTACAGGTATAGTACCATAGTTGTATAATTGATCTTGTTTTATTTAGACTATTATAATTTTTGTTTTCTAAAATGTGATGGTAAAATACACATAAAATTTACCATCTTAACCATTTCTAAGTCTGTAATTCAGTAGTGTTAAGTATATTCACGTTGTCATGTAACCAATCTTTACAGTTTTTTCATCTTGAAAAACTGAAACTAGCCCGGCCAGCATGGCTCAGGGGATAGAGCTTCAGCCTGCAGACTGAAGGGTCCCAGGTTCAATTCCGTTCATGGGCACATGCCTGGGTTGCGGGCTCGATCCCCAATGTGGGGTGTGCAGGAGGTGGCCAATCAGTGATTCTCTCTCATCATTGATGTTTCTATCTCTCTCTCCCTTCCCCTTCCTCTCTGAAATAAGTAAAAATATATTTAAAAATAAAAAGATTTTTTAAAAAAGAAAAACTGAAACTATATGGATAAACAACTCCTATTTTTCCTTCCCCCCAGCCCCAGGAAACCACCATTCTACTTTCTGTCGCTATTAATTTTGACTACTCTAAGTACTTTAAATAAATTTAATCATATAATATTTGTCCTTCTGTGACTGACATATTTCACCTAGCAGAGTGCCCTCAAGGTTCATGTATTTTGTAGCATGTGTCAGAATTTTCTTCCTTTTTTAAGGCTGAATAATATGATTCTATTGTATGTAAATACTGCATTTTGTTTATCAATTCATCCATCAATGGACACTTGGGTTGCTTCTACCTCTTGGCAATTATGAATAACTAGTAGCCCTGGGCACAAATCTGTGCACCAGTAGCTCACCAGTAGCTCACTGCCACCCTCCAGTAGCTCTCAGCCCACTGCCCCGCCCTCCTGTAGCTCCCCCCTCCGCCCCCGTCCCCCTCCTCCCCACTCCCACCTCATAGCTTGCTGCCCTGCCCCCTCCTGTAGCTCTCTGCCGCCTGCTTGTAGCTCGCTGCCCCACCCTCCTACTGATCCGTGATCAGTCTTTACGTGGTCCGTCATTACACTTCATGGTGTAACGACCATTTGCATATTATGGTCGTTATATTCTTTATTATATAGGATATAGGATTTGCATATTATGCATTTGCATATTATGGTCGTTATATTCTTTATTATATAGGATTCTACCATGAACATAGTTGTATAAATACCTGTCCATAACCCTGCTTTCAGTTATTTTGGGTATATAGACAGAAGTGGCATTGCTGGTCATGTGGTAATTATATTTTTAATATTTTTAGGAACTGCCATAGTGTTTTCCATAGCAGCTGCACCATTTACATTCCCATCAACAGTGCTCAAGGCGGGGGTGAACCAAATTTTTAATAATGGGAAGTAAATGTGTCTGAAGAGGGACACCATCTCTCTCTTCCAAGGCTGTTCGCTATATGATTATCCTTGTAAAGATAACAAAGAACGGTCAGTGCCTTGCTTTCAAGACATGGAGAAATGTAAGTGACCCCCATAGAATTGTCTCTGAACAGTGTGCCTTATCTCCTCAACCCCATCACGATCTTCTTGAAGCCAGCAACCATGTCGTACCATTTCCATAATTCACATCTGAGGGGAGTTGACAGTGGTCTCCAAAAGATATGTCTATGTTCTATCTCCTTGTAAATGTGCCCTTATTTGGAAAAAAAATCTCTGCAGATGCAATTAACTTCAGGATCTCAAGATGAGATCATCCTGGATTACTCAGGTGAGCCGTAAATCCAATGACAGGTCCTTCTAAGCGTGAAGCAGAGGGAGATTAGAGAGACAGAAGAGGAGGACAGTAAGTATTTGGGAGTGCTACTCACGCCCAGTGGGAGGTCAAAGGCATTCAAGACTCAGCCCCTACTAGCTATGTGGCCTTTGCAAGTCTCTTAACCCTATGGAGTGTCAGTTATCTTAGCTATAAAATGGGACAATATTAGCTACCCTATCCATACCATGTGGTTGCTATAAGGCTGCCCAGCTCATACGGGAAGTGGTGCCAAAGAAGCACTTCAGAGATTGTCAAGCACAACACAGATGTATAGACAACACCGGCTAGGAATGATATCTAGCATGGCCGCGCTTATCTTCCAGTCAAAGACTGTCGCTTTGTCACAGTCCATTGGTTTTTTTTGTTTTGTTTTTAGCCCTGTTGAAGACTAAACGTTCAAGTGGTCTTGTTTAGTGGGACAGATATGATGTAACAGCATTGCTGGTATGAGTTTCCTGGAGGAGGTGGGCTTTGAGATGAATTTGGCATAAAAGAAAGACTTCTTGGATCCTGGGTGAGAGAGCAGGTGTCTCTGATGGCATGTCAGAGGAGAAAGAAGGAAACCTAATATTTCTTGCATAATTGGCAGGGAACAGATCCATGAGTGCAACCGGGAGGGGATGTAATGAGGATAATTTGATAAAGAGTCTCAAAATCAAATGTGACGAAATTGGATCCACTGAAGAAATACCCACCAATTATGCTGTCAAGAATGCAGGTGGGAGAAATGAATTTAACTACAGTGTTTGAACCTCTCATAAGAAACAGTCTGGATGCAAAACTGCCATTTAGTGTAATCTAGTTCATGTGAGAAATGGCTTCAGGCTGTCCCAGAGACTTAACAGTAGAGGAAAAAAACAACACACACACACACACATACACATACACACACACACACACACATACACACACAAATTTATAAACAACAAAAATCCCTTAACATTTAGCAATGAGCCAGTTTAGAGGAAGGAATGGGAGATATTCAGAGGTTCTGTGCCTGAGGGAGAGTGATAATTGTTAATCAGATGATCTGGGGACATGTGTTGGATGCGTAAATGTAGTTACTGAGCTTTCTTGTCAATACAATAAGGCTTGATTGCATTTTAAGCTAATTCCTAGCATGCCAGCCTTTCAGTTTTTAATGTTTACTTTTATGTTCCATGTCAAATGGATTTTTAAAAATACATATATAATAAAATTCAAGAGGATGTGTTCAAGGTAAGCACTATTTTATTAACAAGTATGTATTTTCTCTGTAGGTGATGGGGAAGATGAAACAAATGTGTATGGCAGGTATCAAAATAGAGACTTCTAAATATATTATTTCATATTAATCTCTACAACAGCTCTGTGATGTAGGTATTATTCTTATTTTCCATTTTGGAATCTGAGCCTCAAAGAGGTTATGTAATTTATCCAAAATAGTGTCTTAGGAAATTCTTGCAGCACCGCAGCACAATATGGCAGTTGCCTGCTTTCTTGTTAGAGCAGACACTTGTCTACGCAATGTGCCACCTGCATCAGAACCCACTGGCTCCTGTGGACATGGCAAATGCCAACTACTCACTCTTGTCACCTCTCTCCCACTCCCAGGTGGCACTTAGATTCAGTTTTTCTTTTTCTTTCTTTTCTTTTTTTTTTTTTTTTAGATCCTGTTTTGTTAGTGACACTAAAGGCGCCCCCTGGGGGCTGTCAGGGGAATTTTAAGATGTTCCTCATTGACCTGGGGCAATACAGTCCAGACACCTGACAGAGGGGACCTATGTGAACAGCCTGGTCCTCAGGGGTCACAGAGCCTCTGAGCTATAGAACTGCCACCTGTTGGCTTCTTTTGTGGGAGAAAGAGAATCTCCTAGTGTTTTGGTTCCTTGTGTTTGGATACTGTCTTACTTGCAGCTGAGAGCATTTCCCCCACAGAGGCAGGGAGGCTTGCCTGGGAGCCTGAATTCTCACCACCGGCTTGGAGGCAGGAGTCTCTGCCAGGGAGACCAAGGGCAGCCTGCCTACAGCTGCAGGGCCATCAAGCCACCCTGCATGAGAGCATCTCCCAAAAGAAGGTTTGAAGACCAAATTAGGTTCTCTTTTGGGGGAATTTGAATTGGAGTTATAAGGAGATGGTTGTTCACTCAGCGGAGGAGGGAGTAATAAAAACAAAAGAAAAATAAAAAACAGAGGCTAAGCGAAAAGCTGAATCATGTCAAGGCAGAGCAGTCCACTCCAGTGAATTCCAGTCATAAACCCCTGATGCTCAGGGGAGGACGGATAACCAGAGGGGAGGGATCACAGTGGGCCAGTTACCCCGGTTCACTCCATGTTCTGTGATGTTCAGGCCAGTACTCCCCCAGGTCAGGGACTCCTAGGTCTTCCTCTCCACCATCAGCACCTTGTTGTTTCCTTGCCAAATCTCTAAACAGACCAGCACATTCTTTTCTTTTCTTTTTTAATACAGTTTATTGATTTTATTTTATTTTTTTACAGAGAGGAAGGGAGAGGGATAGAGAGTTAGAAACATCGATAGAGAGAAACATCGATCAGCTGCCTCCTGCACACCTCCTACTGGGGATGTGCCCACAACCAAAGTACATGCCCTTGACTGGAATCGAACCTGGGACCCTTCAGTCCGCAGGCCGACGCTCTATCCACCGAGCCAAACCAATCAGGGCCAGACCAGCACATTCTTAATTAGCTTCACACTTCCATGTCATGCATCATCCCAATCAGCCCCTCAACCTGTACACAGATGCTACCAGGGTCCTGGACCCAGAACAGTGGCCCAGTTCCTCAGCTGTCTCTGTGAGGCCTGGAGGTAAGGCTTATTCTTTCTGGCTTCTTGCTTGCTTCTCTGTCACCAGGAGCTATAAGGGAAGCCCACCAACCTGATGTAGGCTGGGATGCGTCCTGCACACAAACAGCCTGCCTAACAACTCATCTTCCCTTTCTACTAAACCCCGATCTCCTTATATATTAGTCTGCCCGGGCTGCCATAACAGGAGAAGTGGCTCAAACAACTGAAATGTATTTTTCCATGGTTGTGGAGGCTGGAAATCCGAGATCAAAGTGCCATCAGGGTTAATTTCTGGTGAGAGCTCTTTTCCTGACTTGTAGGTGGTCCCCTTCTTGCTTTGACCTCACATGGCCTTGCTTCGGTGGGCAGGAGCGTGAGTGAGCTCCCGAATCTCTGCTGGATCAGGGTCCCACCTTTATGATCTCATTTAACCTTAATTTCTTTCTTAGAGCCACCATCTCCAAACAGTCATATTGGATGTTAGGGCTTCGATATATGAATTGATGGGGGACACGATTTAGTCTGTAGTGCCTTGAAAGTGGTAGCCATACCTGATTCATCTTTTAGCTTCCCATCAGAGCATAGTCCTGACATACATCGGTGCCCAATAAATGCTAGTTCAGGGAAGTCATGAATGAAATGACAGAGCTTGGATTTTAACTCAGGTCTTCCAACCAAGTCAAATGCTGGAGTTGCAGAAAGAATAAAACATGGTTTTCCCTCTGGGAGCTTCATCTTGTTATGGTGACAGGCCAAATAATTGAGATAAATTATATTACGAAGTATCATGCCATGGTGGGCAGGCCCATTGGGAAGCACAGAAGGAAGTTCTGGAAGGGGTAGGACAGGAGCTGGCCCTAAGAGACTGGTATGCTTTGGGACTTTGGGGAGGAGAAGGAAGGGCAATCGAGCCAGAAAACCTTGGGATTTGAGATCTGAGATGGAGGTCTGAGATTTAGCATGTGGTCCCAGATGCAGTGAGGAGACCAGGTGGGCTGGACAGCAGTGCAACATGGGGTGAGAGTTCAAGAATAAATGGGGCAGCCCTGGCTGGAGTATCCTCCCAATATGCCAAGGTTACCAGTTGGATCCCCAGTCAGGGCACATATAAGAATCAACCAATGAATGCATGAATAAGTGGAACAACATCTCTCATTCTCTCTCTCTCTCTCTCTCTCTCTCTCTCTCTCTCTCTCTCTCTTCTCTCACTAAGTAAATAAATAAAAAATTAAAAATAATAATAATAATGGAGGCAGGACCAGACAGCAGGTCAAAGATCTAGAGTGTTTGGGAAGATTCTGAACGTGAAGATGACATCTTAAAGTCTAAAGTAACCTTTTCAGTCAGACCAATTGTTCCGACATTTTAACCAACCATTTAAAAGTTGCTTGAAAGTGTAGTCCTTTTTTCAGTAAAAGGAATTATTTCATGGCTATAATAATCAACGGTGAATAGCTTAGGAAAGATTTTTTAATCATATGGATTATTGATGTGGTAGTGCAGAAGGTGCTATGTTTTTTTGTTATTGTTTTAATTTTAGAGAGGGAGGAAGGGTGAGAGAGAGAAACGTCAATGTGAGAGAGACACATCGATCGGTTGCCTTTATCTGTGCCCTGACCAGGGATCAAACCTGCAACTAGATATGTACCCTGATCAGGAATCGAACCCGGACCTTGCAGTGCATGGGATGGTGCTCCAACCAACCGATCCACTCCTGCTAGGGCATTAGTGCTATGATTTTAAAGTTGTAAGTGCATTCAATATTCATGATGAAATTTTAAGTAAATTCTTTATACAACTACGCGTAACTTTACACACATATTTTTCAACTGGTATAATGGATTGTATAATACCCATGCCATGCCTTATTGATTTTTTATTCTTTTTTTAAAGAATATTTTTATTGATTTCAGAGAAGGGAGAAAAGGTAGAGAGAGATATAAACATAAATGATAAGAGAGAATCATTGATCGGCTGCCTCCTGCACATCCCACACTGCAGATCGAGCCTGCAACCCAGGCATGTGCCCTGACCTGGAATCGAACCATGACTTCCTGGTTCATAGGTCGACGCTCAACCACTGAGCCATGCTGGCCAGGAGCTTTTTTGTTTGTGTAAAATTATTTATTATTTGTAAAAAGTGAACTCACAAAAGTATATTTCAGAAAGCAAGCCTGACTCCAGAATTTTCATATATATATATATTTCAGGAGAAAACTCTAAGAACATTATGTTTTCCAAAAGAGAATAACATGAAAGGCTGCGTGTTTAGCTACACACAATTCCTTAGGAAAACTATTGAAACCCACACCTACTCTTGGGGAAACATTCAGGTAGCGTGATCAAATAAACTGCTCGATCAATGTGAAGAAATCCAAAGGTTGAAGGGCACTCCACTCCACTCTCTGCTGACTACAGTGTGTCATCATATCGTCCCCGAACACCCACCAAGGATCTGTCCATAGAGCCAGTGATGTTTGAAAATTATTGTGAGGTATTTTGAGTTTTTAATACAAATTTAAGTAAGTTAGAGCTTTTAGGAAGTGTAGGTATTTAAGAGAGTTCCTTCCTGTGTAGGTATGTGTATGTCTGTGACTCTTAATGGCGTAGCATTAAAAGAAGTTAGCTTTTTAATTCTTACATTGCTTTAAGAGAGGATCTTTTTTGATGATGTCACACAACTTTCTATATTTAGTTGGTACATTGGTTCTATTTATTCTTTCAACATCTGAATGCATACCATTACCCTACCCTTGTGCATATTTGGGGCTTAGGAGAATAGCTAATTGGGGCTATAAGAATCAAGCTAAATGCCCCCTCAGTGTTAAGCTTAACAATCAATTTTGGATCGAATGGTCTACACCCCATTATTTCACATAAAGCCCTTTCTTACTTTCACTTTTTCCTCATTCAAATCAGCATGTAGTTGCCCTGCCAGTTTCTGCTCATAGCCTTCTCCCTTCTCTCCCTCCCTTTGAATAATGTAAAAAGAAAAGATGACAGGTGTCATTCTACTTTTTGGAATTCTTCAGGAACCAGACCTACCATACAGTATACTAGACAGTGAAGGTCAAGTTGACTATGTGAAGCTCGGGCTTTTGTCTGGCTATCCTATGGGTCCTTCTACTGTAGCCCAGAGCCTTGATTGCAGCAGCTTTAGCAGAGGAAGAACAGCCTGGTACTGACAAGTCCTTCTGGTGCTTTCAGCCCAGATCAGCCTGAAGGAAGGGACAAAGGGAGCGTGTGTGGGTTTCGGGGAAGCTGAATGTCCAGTTCTCTTTCAAACTTCTGGTGAGCCATCCTTCATTCTGGGATAAGTATAAGTAAGGACACTGAGCAGCTTGGGGTAGACAAAAATGCTGGTTCCTGCACTAGCTGGTTTGGCTCAATGGATAGAGCGTCGGCCAGTGGACTAAAGTGTCCTGGGTTCCATTCTGGTCAGGGGCACATGCCCAAGTTGCGGGCTTGTTCCACAGTGGGGGGCATGCAGTAGGAGATAGCCAATCGATGATTCTTATCATTGATGTTTCTATCTCTCTCCCTCTCCCTTCCTCTCGGAAATCAATAAAAATATATTTGTTTGAAATGCTGGTTCCCACTTACCACCTGTCTCCCGCCTGAGCATCCACAGTTCCTAACCAGGCCCTGGCTCTGACTTGACACCTTGAATTTGGATTGTTCAGTCAGGGTCATTTAATCCTGGCTCTGAACTGCCTGCTTCTTAGCTTACCCTTGTCTGGCATCTTAATGCTGGCTTTGATCCTGGATTTCAGAACCTGATACTGCTTCCTTCCTGCTGATCTTCTAGCCTAGATTTATTTCCCTGCTGTGCTGGATTCTCAACCTTGGTTTCTGACAGGACGGGACTGGGAATCACAACCAGGTCTTTGGTGAGCATGTGGGTCCTTGGCTCACTGTGCAATCGGCCATTGGACACAACCATGCAGATGCATTTTGGCTCTTCAGCTCCAGTCTCCTCAGATCCTTCAGTCCAGTCACCCCACATGTGGCTGCAGTTGGTCCCAGCAGTACAAGGTCTCAAATGAGGCCCTGGTGGGGATTTGAAGGGCCAACATTATTGGCAAAAGCCTGGTCAGACAGACAGTGTCATGGAGGCAGCAGAATGCCTGCCGCGAGCCTGTTGGCATCAGCTGTGAAGGCCACCTTTCTGCTTCCAGACTGTGGCTGGGAGCTGTAAACAATGGCGCCCCAAGTAGGGTCCCTGGCCTCAGGCCTGCGCAAACAAAGAAGGGAAGGCTTGAGCCTGCATTGGCCCCTTCCTACTCCTGGCATTTGAATTTTCATCTTTGAATTCGATCAAGACAGCATGCCATCCCACTCCCTTTGTTACTAGAGTCCCGTAAGACTTTTATTTCAACTCAGCTTTACAAAATAATGCCAGAGCCCCCGAGTGTCCCCATGCTCCGTGTCCACCCCACACGACATGATAAACAGGAAAAGGTCTAACCTGTCCCTCTCTCTAAGCCCTTCTGTTCCCCACTATGGCTAGGAATCTCGGGCCCCGGACTCGCCAGCCCCACCCCATCTTGCTGAAAGGGTGTTCAGACATGGAGCTGGAGAAGGTTTCAACAACACCTAGAACAGTGGTCGGCAAACTCATTAATCAACAGAGCCAAATATCAACAGTACAACGATTGAAATTTCTTTTGAAAGCCAAATTTTTAAAACTTAAACTTCTTCTAATGCCACTTCTTCAAAATAGACTCGCCCAGGCCGTGGTATTTTGTGGAAGAGCCACACTCAAGGGGCCAAAGAGCCGCATGTGGCTCGCGAGCCGCAGTTTGCCGACCATGGACCTAGAAGGTGGTTACTTCAGAACAGTCCTCTCTGCTCCCACAGGTGCATTGAGGGAATTCTGTTCTCCACCGCTGGTATTGACAGGAATGGTCTACATTTCAGGCTCTCCTGGACAACCCCATTCCCTGGGTTGTCAGCCTGCCCCTAGGAAAGGTTCTGCCACTTCATGGACAGAACCACTCCTGCCTTGATTTCCCCTTCTGACCCAGAGCAGTGGCCTACTCACTGGTCTCATTTCTTTCAATTCTCATGGTCATTTTATTCAGAGATCTTTCAGACCTTTATTGCTTTGTGGGATCTTTCCTCCCATAAACCCCAGGCCCCTCCACAGGTCTCCTGAACTTGAACTTCTGCAGAAAAGGAAAGTTATGAGTCAGCCAAATGTCGCTAAGCACCGTCAGTAGGTAGGGCCACTCCCCAGGAAGACCATTTTGCCAAGACAAAGACAAAAGGTCCTACTAGACCTTCCTCCCAGGCCAGTGGCTGCTACTTGCCTTATCTTTATACAACTTGAATGATTCTTCCAAGAATTAAAAAGGTCTAGCCAGGTCTCTACCTCTAGTCATTGTGAGGAAGTAGGAAATTTAAATAGCAGCTTCTGCCTGTATAAAAATGTGGGTATAATACCTTTCTTTCTTCTGAAAGGAAAGGATATCAGAGTCTTACCTCCAGCATCCATGAGCCATATATGCCTGTCTTATTTTTGATTCCTTTCTCTTTTACAAGGTAGAGAGTGTTCTCTATGTCTGCCTGTGAGTAGAGTAAATCCTTTGTGTGGTGGGTAATTAGAGATGAGGAAAGAAGGTTTACTTTCATCAAATATTCTAAATTACCTGTTGTACTGATAGCTCCAATCACACTTTGCTTTTTTTAAAATAACTGTGACAGCACGAGCTATCACATAGCACATTCTGCAATCTTCTATTGTGGCATTTCGCAGAGTTGTAATGCATTAGAGGTGACTTCTGGGAACTTGTGTGAATAATCCACAGACATTCCACTTCACTTCTCTCTTGTACACCAAGTGGCTGACTCAAATGCAGTATTCTTTAACACCAAGCTCTAGGAAAATAAAAAGCCTATTATGAGGATGTGAACAAAAGGAAAAGAAAAGTATTGCAAATGAAAAGCATTGGCCCAACTCTAATTTCATAACCCTGGCTCCACAGGTGAAGGTTCTCAGAGGCTAGACATTTCTCCTCGGGAAAGATTTGGTGGGAGAAGAAAGCAATAATGGCAATGACTTTCTTACGCCAGCGTTGGCTGCCCTTGGCTTCCACTCCCTGATACTTTTTCTGTTCTTATGGAAGGTTGAGAAGGGCCAAGTAGGCTCTCAAGATATCATCTGAATAAGCAAGATGTTGCTGCAACAACCCCTACATGGGCTCAGCCCTCTCATCGCTCTCTTCTCCCAGCCTGGGATCTTCAGAGCATCCTCCTGGCCCTTCCTCCCTAAGGCAATTACAGCGCATGGGAATAGCTTGTCCTTTGTCATCCCATTTATTTTTACATAGAGGTACAATATCTATTAATACCAGAGCTCAATACATCTCTGTACATCTTGTGCTAACCACTATGTTCCACGGAGTGTCTTGAAACCTTTCCAGATGAACCATGAACATCAGTGTGGCCATACCAGCTTACAACATGAACAGCCCACACACAGGAACACTGCTTTCCCTTTCATGGTTCTAACAGGGTGAGAGAATCACAAACAGAACTCGAGAAGCATCCCTTACACTTGATGCTATGACTGCTTGCATGTGTGAGCTTTGCAGACAGAAACCTGTCACATTTGTCTCTGATTCCCAGGACTTTGTTCAGTACTTATCACATAATTGGAACTTGAGAAATAACTTCCAAATATTGAATGACACTGCATGAACTAAAACAACATACACTGTTATTAAGAATTTATTCTCTAGTACTTCAGCCATTAAGGATGTAGATATGTGCAAGAGGAACCTTTAGAGAAACTGGAAAGAGCCCTGGCCAGTATTGCTCAGTTGGTTGGACCAAAAGGTTGCCAGTTTGATTCTCCAGTTGGGGCACATGCCTGGGTTTCAGGCTCAATCCCCAGTGGGAGGCATGCAAGAGGCAACCAATCCATGTTCTGCTCTTGCATTGATGTTTCTCTTTCTCTCCCCGACTCCCTTCCTCTCTCTCTCTCTCGAAAAATCAATAAAAAATATTTAAAAAACTGGAAAGATAAAGATGGATCAAATCTAACTCTTATCCAACAGAAAATTATTGCTTAGTAGAATTCATCCACCTTCTCCAATGAAGAAGAGAATAGGGACTAGTTAATGCAAATTCAGATTAAAAAATAGCAACATAGATATACGTATTTTTTCAGTGCTCACAGCTCCCCAAATAC
Source organism: Cnephaeus nilssonii (assembly GCF_951640355.1). Taxonomy (NCBI): domain Eukaryota; kingdom Metazoa; phylum Chordata; class Mammalia; order Chiroptera; family Vespertilionidae; genus Cnephaeus; species Cnephaeus nilssonii. Next base: position 27,486,943 of record NC_137072.1, on the reverse strand, counting down.
ATTTGGTAGTGAATGCTTTAGATAGATTATGCCAAGGAATCCATATGTGGGGCAAATAGCATGGGAAAGATTTCACCAGCTATCTCAAGTTTCTGATGTATTGTTTTTGAAGGTCCTCAAATAATTCTATCTTTAGAGTAGAAAATCTGTTTTTAAAGGGCTCGAACTTGGGCTGGTTGCCCACTACTGTTGTTCGCAGCTGTATATATGGAAAGTAAAACCAGACTCTGTCTAACCTTTCATTAAATCTGCAACTGAGGAAGTTGGACCAGGTGATGTCATCGTTCCATGATGACAGGATACCATCAGACTAGATATGACAGCAGTGTGCATGTGCGTGTGCGTGTGTCTGTGCGTGCGTGCATGCGTGCGTGTGTTTGTGTGCTTGTGTGTGTCTTTCTTTGCATGTTTTTTCCCCCATTTCTCAGTCACAGCTTTGAGGACAGTTGCTGAGGTTAATTTTAAAATCCCTTAAGTGGCTCAATTTTAGTAACTCCTGCTCTCCCTAATCCTTACCTGGGAGCCAATGTGCAGATCTTGCTACTACCCCAGAAGACAGTGAGTGGATGCAGGCTCCCACATCTTTCCTCCTTCTGGATGTGAGCCCCATTCTACGTGCAGCAAAATACCCTCCTCTACGGTCACCCTCCACTTCCCCTCTCTACCCAGTTCTCTCCTTTTTTTTAAAAAAAAAAAAAAATTAATTGATTTTTAGAGATAGAGGAGGGGAGAGGGGGAGGGAGAGAGAGAGAGAGAGAGAGAGAGAGAGAGAGAGAGAGAGAGAGAGAGAGAGAAACATCAATGTGAGAGTGAAACATAGATCGCTGCCTCCTGCATGCCCCCTCACGGGGATCTAGCCCACAACCTTGGCATGTGCCCTGATGGGGAATCGAACAGGCAACCTCTCAGTGCATGGGATGACACCCAACCAACTGAGCCACACCAGCCAGGGCCCCAGTTCTCCCTTCTGATACTTTTTTTTAAAAGCATAACAGTACAATCGCTAGCTAAGAACAAATCCTATTGCTCCTGACTAGGACAATTGTCTTCAAACATTTTTTTTAAAATGGAAGTAATTTTAGAAAAAGCCATCCCACAAGGCCTCTATATAAGTCAGTAATGATTGTAAGATCCTGTCCTGGTTTCCTATCTCACAGAACCCCAGAATACTTCGGAATAATTTCAACACCAATTGCTTAGGATACTGAAGAAACAGAAATGATGGAAAAATTAAGCATCGGGGAAGAAACTCTTCTTGCTCCCTTAGCTCTTACAAATGTATGGTAAAGGAAATAAGACTAATTTAGGCCTACTTTTAAGAGAGTTTTCTTTGAGTTCTTTCATTTACCCATTTATATTTATGGAAGCATCATGACCTGGGTCAACCAAATAAAGAACAAAAAAGGAGTAGAAGCCAAAAACTGTGAGTCATATAGAACTAGATCCAATTTAAAAGAATGATGAACAGGAAATGTCCAACATCACAGCATGAGGTTGAAGTTAAAGAAACAAACTCTACTGGAGCGTAACAAGAATAGAGTCAATGTCATGGGCTTGTAACCCAAGCCAGAGAAAATGTCTAGCACAGTCTTTCAATCTGGAACTTTCTCTCAGCTAGCTTCCTTTATCCATTCCTAGATCTAAGTTAATGGTCATGCTTCCATCTCGGCTTCTGCCACAGGGGAATTCAAAATAATGACTTGGGATGGGAAGGCCAGGTGCTCTGTCCCTTCCTCCCACCATTCCTGCAACCAGACCCACTATCTCTGCGTTTAGCAGGTGAATCATGCCTCCCTCAAATCCTGCCTCTCTCTCCCGCAAGATTTCCTCTGCTGATCTGAAGTAAAAATTTGGCTTTTCCAACCATATCAGATCCCAGATTTTGATACTCTCAGATATATATTTTTTGATGTGCAATGACCTCTGACAATTTTATTGGCCTCCTGCCCCGCCGAGGGGTGCCCCACGTCTGCTGCCTTTAACGCCTCAGAACTTTGGTGTCATTGACCTCAGACACCATTTTGCTGTTCACCATCCTGCGGGTGGTGGTCTTTTGGATGGATTGTATGGAGTGGTTCTTGTCCAAGGAGGCACCAAGATAGAAGTCCTCCCCTTCTTCTAACAGGTGGAGGTAGGAGGCAATCAACCTTGATGTTCAGCAGGGCCTGGAGCTGCTCCTCTGCCCAGCTCTGACTCCAGCCGTAGCAGGCTCTCACTGAGCTGTTCAATCTGCATGGCAATCCATAGATTCCATGCACATCTCCACCTCCCTCAGGCTGTTCTACAAATTGGCCTTCAGATTTCTCATCGAGTCCAGGTCAATCTCCAAGGACTGGACCGTATGTCACAGCTCTGTATCATCTCAGCAGCTTCTATTTCAGCAGTCTGCGTGGTGACCCCTGTGGTGCTCTCCGTAAACTACTGGGACCAGTACTTGTCTAGATCTTCTCAGTTCTTCAGAGCCAGCTCCTTTTAGTGGGCCTGGATATCCACCAGGATCTTGCTGAGGTCCTGAGATTTGGGGGCATCCCACTCCATGGTCAAATGGTAAGAGTTCTTTCTTTTTATAGCTGTGTAGTATTCTGTTGTGTAAATGTACCACAGCTTTATTATCCACTCATCTGCTAATGGGCACGTAGGCTGTTTCCAGATCTTAGCTATTGTAAATTGTGCTGCTATTACATAGGGTGCATACATTCTTTCTGACTGGTGTTTCTGATTTCTTAGGATATATTCATAGAAATGGGATTACTGGTCAAATGGCAATTCCAGTTTAAATTTTTTAGGAAACTCCATACTGTTTTCCATAATGGCTGCATGAGTCTGCATTCCCATCAGTAGTGTACTAAGATTCCTTTTTCTTCACCTCCTTGCCACACCTGTCATTTGTTGATTTTCTGATGATGGCCATTCTGATAGGTGTGAGGTGATACTTCACTGTCGTTTGAATTTGCATGTCTCCATTTTTAGTGACTTTGAGCATTTTTTCATATGTCTTTTGGTCTTCTGTCCACTTTGGAGAAGTGTTTATTTAGGCTCTTTGTCCATTTTTTAAATAGGATTGTTTTTCTCCCTTTTGTTAAGTTGTATGAGTTCCTTAAATATTTTGGAAATTAACCCCCTATCAAATGTATCATTGGCAAAGATGTTCTCCCATGCAGTGGGCTCTCTTTTCATTTTGTTGATGGTTTCTTTTGCTAGACAGAGCTTTTTATTTTGATGTAGTCCCATTTGTTTATTTTCTCCTTAGTTTCCTTTGCCCTAGAAGATGTATCTGCAAATATATGGCTATAAGAGATATCTGAGATTTTGCTGCCTATGGTTTCTTCTAAGATTTTTATGGTTTTACAACTTACATTTGAGTCTTTTATCTATATCGAGTTTATTCTTGTGTGTGTTGTAAGTTAGTGGTCTAGTTTCTTTTTCTTTCTTACTTTTTTTTTTCATGTACCTGTAAAATGTTCCCAATACCATTTATTGAAGAGGCTGTCTTGACTCCATTATATGCTCTTGCCTCCTTTGTCAAATATTAATTAAACATAATGGCTTGCGTAGATTTCTGGGTTCTCTGTTCTGTTCCATTGATCTATATGCCTGCTCTTGTGCCAGTACCCTGCAGTTTTGAGTACAGTGGCTTTGTAGTATAACTTCATGTCTGGTATTGTGATTCCTTCAACTTTGTTCTTCTTTCTCAAGATTGCTACAGCAATTTGGGGTCTTTTTTGGTTCCATATAAATTTTTGGAGTGTTTGTTCTAGGTCTGTGAAATATGCCATTGGTATTTTATTTTTCTGATTTCCTTAGTTTTTTAAAAATAAATCTTTATTGTTCAGATTATTACAATTGTTCCTCTTTTTTCCCCCCATAACTCCCCTCCACCCAGTTACCACCCCACCCCATGCCCTTACCCCCCCCGCACTGTCCTCATCCATAGGTGTACGATTTTTGTCCGGTCTCTTCCCACATCCCCCACACCCCTTTCACCCTGAGAATTGTCAGTCCAGTCCCTTTCTATACCCTGATTCTATTATATTCACCAGTTTATTCTGTTCATCAGATTTTTTATTCACTTGATTTTTAGAATCACTTGTTGGTAGATATGTATTTGTTGTTCATAATTTTAATCTTTACCTTTTCCTTCTTCTTCCTCTTCTTAAAGAATACCTTTCAGCATTTCATATAATACTGGTTTGGTGGTGATGAACTCCTTTAGCTTTTTCTTATTTGTGAAGTCTTTATCTGACCTTCAATTCTGAATGATAGCTTTGCTGGGTAGAGTAATCTTGGTTGTAGGTTCTTGCTATTCATCACTTTGAATATTTCTTGCCACTCCTGTCTGGCCTGCATAGTTTCTGTTGAGAAATCCGCTGACAGTCGTATGGGTGCTCCCTTGTAGGTAACTAGCTGTTTTTCTCTTGCTGCTTTTAAGATTCTCTCTTTGTCTTTTGCCCTTGGCATTTTAATTATGATATGTCTTGGTGTGGTCCTCTTTGGATTCCTTTGTTTGGGGTTCTCTGTGCTTCCTGGACTTGTAAGTCTATTTCTTTCACCAGGTGGGGGAAGTTTTCTGTCATTATTTCATCAAATAAGTTTCCAGTATCTTGCTCTCTTCTTCTGGCAACCCCATAATTCGTATGTTGGTACACTTGAAGTTGTCCCAGAGGCTCCTTACACTATCTTCATATTTTTGGATTCTTTTTTCTTTTTGCTTCTTTGTACTTCAATTCTTTGACTTGATTCTTGCGATCCTCTAGTCTGCTGTTGGATCTCTGTATATTATTTTTTATTTCAGTAAGTGTATGCTTAATTTCTAGTTGGTCCTTTTTTTTATCCTTGAAGGTCTCGCTAAATTTATCAGCCTTTTCTAGAAAATTCTTGAAAAACCTTATAACCGTGGTTTTGAACTCTATATCCCGTAGTTTCCTTTCCTCCATTTCTTTCATTTGTGACCTGTTTCTTTGTCTCCACATTTTGGCTGCTTCCCTGAGTTGATAGAGTGGCTTTGTGTGCTAGGTGTCCTATAAGGCCCTGTGGCTCAGCCTCCCCAGTTACCTGAGGTGGACACTCTTGGTGTACCCATTTGTGGGCTGTGTGCACAGTCTTGTTGTAGTTAAGCCTTGATTGTTGTTGGTATCACTGGGAGGAACTGACCTCCAGGCCAATTGGCTGTGAGGATCAGCTGTGTCTACAATGGGAGAACTTCTGTGCTGGAGACACCATTATGAGGCAAGACTTGCTTCAGTTGGGCTTTGGTGCTCACTGAGTCTGCCCCCTGAGTGTGTCCCTTATGGATCTGAGGAGTTGTAATCTGGATGGTCCCACTCTGACCCCTGGGTACACTGGCTCTTGGATCTCCAAGGAGGTGCTAATTTAGCCTCTGCCTGAGGCCACCCAGCAGGAGCTACAGAGTGATCTGCAGATTCCTCTTCTTTGTTTGGAGTTTGGAGGTGCCCAGATGAGGCCCAGGTGTGAAGCAATGCAAGCTGCTGTGGGGCCTTGGGCATTCTTTTGGATGTTCTGGGTCTCTCTGACTCAGCTGCAGTTTGTTAGGTAAGTTTAGATTTCAAAGGACCAGGCCATTCATATGCAAAAGCCTCTGCGCACAGCTTGAATGGGCAGAGTCTCAGGGCGGAGGAAACAGCAATGGCTTCCCGTCAGCTCTGCCCTAAGAGGCCCCGGGTCTCAGTGTCCCTCAGTAATCGCTGCAAGCATCTCTGAGAGAAAGCCTTCCTCGAATTCCACCTGCTGCCAGACAGTCCAGTTTCTCCTTGTATGAGTCTGGGTCCCCAGCGTCTCACCCGGAACTGGAGTTAAGAGCAGTTGGGAGCTTGTGTCTCCCTTGGGATTGAAAAAAGCCAGCCGCGTACTTAGTTGCCAGCCCTCTCCCCACGCCAGTAGCTCTGCCTTTACTTCTGCAGCTCCTCTGAGTCTCAGTGTGCTTTTCTCTTCCCTTCTAGTTGTAGAATTTCCACTCAGCCAGCCTTCCTGTGGTTCTGGATGATGTCCATTGTGTCTTTTAGTTGTAGTTTTGAAGTTGTTGTGCAAGGCAGCAAGTTCAGGTGTTTACCTATACCGCCATCTTGGTTTCTCCTGCCATTGGTATTTTAATAGAGATTGCAATGAATCTATAGATTGCTTTGGGTATTATGGACATTTTAATGATGTTGATTCTACCAATCCATGAACATGGTATATTCTTCCACTTGTTTATATCTTCTTCTATCTCTTTTTTCAATGTCCTGTAGTTTTCTAAGTACAGGTCTTTTATCTCCTAGGTTAAGTTTATTCCTAAGTATCTGATTTTTTTGTTGTAATAGTAAATAGGATTGGTGTTTTGTTTTGTTTTCATTTCTCTTTCTGAGAGTTTATTAATGGTGGGTAAAAATGTCATAGGTTTCTGGGTGTTAATTTTGTAACCTGTTATGTTGCTGAATTCATTTATTAAATCTAGTGTTTGATGGGGTCTCTAGGGTTTCCTAGATACAATAGCATGTCATCTTAGAATAATGACAGTTTTTCTTCCTCCTTTCCAATTTGGATTCTTTATTTCTTCTTCTTGTCTGATCGCTATGGGTAGGACTTCCAGTACTATGTTGAACAAGAGTGGTGAAAGCAGACATCCCTGTCTTATTCCTGTTCTTAGGGGAAATGGTTTTTATTTTTGCCCATTGAGTATGATGTGGGCTATATTTTTGTGATATATGGCCTTTATTATATTAAGGTATGATCCCTCTATTCCCATTATCTTTTGTTATGGCCTTCACTTTGAAGTCTATTTTGTTAAATATGAGTATTGCTACTCCAGCTTTTTTTTTTTTTCCCATTTCCATTTGCCTTAAAATTTTTTTTCTATCCCTTCACTTTCATTCTGTGTGAGTCTTTTGTTCTGGGGTGGTTCTCTTGTAGACAGCATATATATGGGTCATGTTTTCTTACCCATTCAGCTACCCTTTTTTCTTTTGATTGGAGCATTTAAGCCATTTACATTTATGGTTATTATTGATAGGTACTTATTTATTGCCATTCTTATTCTTTATGACTATATTCTTCTCTTTCTCTCTATTTCTTCTTCTTACAACAGTCCCTTTATCTTTTCTTGCAGTGCTGGTTTGGTAGTGATAAACTCTTTTATCCTTTTTTTTATGTGTGTGTGTGTGTGAAGCTCTTTATTTCACCTTCAATTTTGAATGATAGCCTTGCTGGATGTAGTCTTGGGTTCAGTCCTTTGGTTTTCATTACTCTGTATACTATATGCCATTCCCTTCTGGCCTGAAGTGTTTTTATTGAGAAGTCAACTAACAGTCTAATGGGAGCTTCCTTGTAGGTAACTTTCTGTCTCTCTCTTGCAGCCTTTAAGATTCTTTCTTTGTCTTTAATGTTTGCCATTTTAATTATTATGTGCCTAGGTGTGGGTTTTTTGGAGTTCATCTTGATTAGGACTCTCTGTGTTTCCCTAACTTGAATTACTTTTGAACAAAAGAGTGTTTAATTTCATTCTGATTAGACCAACTTAGACCACATGTGCATTCCTCAACTAATCATTGGGCAAGGAAGGTGAACTAATGTTTATTTCTTTGGCCAAATCAGGGCCCACGTCTCCAGTCAACCCTACCCGAGCTTCACAGCTGCTATGTGATGGGGTTGGGAAGAATGGAAGCAAGAAATCCATCTATCATGTACACCTACCCACACACTAAAGAATCTGTGGACTAATCACCTGCAGGGGATAGTGCTGTGTTCTACATATGTGGCTGCCAGTAGCCCACTCCCTTGACCTTTCGATATGATGCTATGGGAGAGCAATTTCCAAGAGGGTGGCCAGGCAGGCAACCCCAGAGGTGTCCAGGACACCAAGAGAAATACACATTCCCCTGCTTCATCCACTAGTAAAGGACATCTTAAAATACCATGACTGTCAACACAATGTTCTGGGGAAAAAAATAATTTTTAAATAGTACAAAAAAATGAAATCTTGGTACTTAAAAATCATAATTTGGTGAATATCTCAGTCTGTTGCCTGTCTCTTGGTCATTTCCTTGATTGCCCATCAAGTCTTAAGATTTCCTAGATGGGTATGGATCTCAGCTTACAAAGTTATAGAAAGGACATCCACTTCTTTATTTTCAAAGGCACCTAGGTATGACTCTGCGACCCAGGCCCTTGGATTAATCTGTGCCTGACCTTCCCGACATCTCTGGGCTCTGCCCCATATGGCTGCAGAATTATTTAGCAAGAGGTGTCCCTCGTCTGTCCCTTCCACACACAAGCAGCTGGCGTTCCAGGGTAAGTAATCCCATGGCATCCTTTTCTCTGACAGTCAGAATTTGTCTTTCAAAGATGCTCATTCTGTAAGATGCACAGCTGCAAGCTCTTGGAAAACTCTAATAAAGAAGCACTCCCACAGTCTTCCAGGGGTCAGGGCTTCCGTCCTAAGTGAAACCTGCACTGCTCTTTCCCTTTAGTTTTTCCATGGGAATTAACCTAAATTCAGTCACCCTTCAGTATGGGACAGTTCCATAGGTAGACATCAAAGTCATACACCCTGTCTACTTGCACTGTTAATATCTCAAATATGTACATTTGTGTCCTCAGCGAACTTGTAAATTATTAGGAGAACGGAGGGTGAGAGCTCTGCCTTCTGGAGGCCACAGCAGTTTTATGGGTAAAGTGATGGGAGCACCTTCCCCAGAATCAAATGCTGTGGCTACAGGATTTGGGGGACCTTGGACTACTCAGCCTGAAGTAAGAATGTGAATTTCCTGTTCATAATCATTTAAGCAACTTAAACACTACCTCGGGGCTGATTATGCTTGGACCAGGGGAGCCAGATGGAGTCAGCACTCTGTCACCATCTCAGTCATCAGCGCAGGAGCATCTGAAGAGACAACAGAGGGCACTGGCAGGATTTTCATCTGCAGATCCACACACTGAAGCAATCAGGAGTGACTCCATCAAAGGAAACTGATAACGAATAATCATGCTCTGAGTAATCTCATTGAGAATGTGGTGACCTAATCCACCAAGGGTTTCTGGAATCCTGAATTCCTAGGGAAGGTCAATGTTACAGGCCTCAATGGACAGGGAGAAAAAATATTAAGTCATACTGAGGCATTTTTCTAATTATACCAGTTATTCTCAAATGAAAAAAATATATAGTTACTATGGTGTTCCTGAAAACCAAGAGGTCCCAACTCTTCACAGATGCATTGTCCAACAGTTAATGTCTCCAAGAACAAATTTAGAACTCTTTTTGGTGAAAGGATTCCTACCATTTACTTAATTAACACATCCATCACCTTGCCTTTCTTTTTTTTTTTTTTGGTGAGAACAGGTAAGTTCCACTCTCTTAGGAAATTTCAATTACATAATACAGTATTATCAACTATAGTCATCATGCTATACATTAGATCCTCAGACCTTATTCATCATATAGCTAAAAAGTTTATACTTTTTACTAACCTCTCCCTATTCCCCAGCCACTGGCAACTACTTTTATTTCTATGAGTTTGTGGTTTTGTTTTGTTTTTCTTATAGATTCCACATATAAGTGATACTATGAAGTATTTGTCTTTGTCTGGCTTACTTCACTTAGCGTAATACCCTCAAGGTCCATTTGTGTTATCATAAATATAAGGATTTATGTTTTTATTCATTTAAAATAAATAAGGTACAGTTGAAAAATTCTAAATGTTATGTGGTAGTCAGTTCTGCTCTACATCTTCCAAACTCTATCTAGAGTCTTAGGCATGAAGGAAAAATATCCAAAGTGTAATCGGACAATTAAGGGGTCGGGGCTGCCTGTCACTACTTGAGCCAATTAAGCAGAGACAGGGTTGAATCATATATGAGTGTTTATTCCAATTATGCTGGCAGTATGGGAGAGCAGCAGGCCATCCACAAAAATCTACTCTGCAACCCCCCATAAACCACCTGCTTATATTGGGTAGGACAAAGATTCCATGGGGAAGTAGGGATTACAGGCATGGGAAGTAGGCAATGCAGGCTGGGGTGGGACTCCATTGTTTGGCAACAAGGCTGTTAATCTTTCCATGATAATAGGCAGTTCTTAAATGAGAATGGACCCCATTCCAAGGTTGACTCCCAGGTGGGGGGTTGGGAGGCAAACAACTCCCAGCCAGGATAGAATGTCCTTTCTTTAACCAGAATGAGGCAATCACTGTTAACAGAGCATGATTAATACTTCCCATAACCATAACTAGTCCCCAATATTCTGTTTTTGCCCCTAACAAAAGAAATGCAATTTGGGAATTGAAGCTAAGACCTAGCAAATACATTGAAAGCCAACCTCATCCTAGCCTTGGTTCCTATCTTCCTTTCCTCTGTTCTCCTGGAATGTCCCCCAGGCTCTCCTTACCACCTTAGCCCTTATCTATTTTGCCTTTCTCTATTCTTAAAATGACAGCTGTGATTACATTGACATAGAAGTTTGGGTCAAGTATATTGGTCGTAGGTTTATTTTCTGTCCTTTGGGCTTATTATATGGTGCATGTTAAGGCAACATGCAATCATAAAACCAGTTACAAATGGATTTAGCCCTAGGCAAGGTGCATAGAAGGTTTTTAAAATATATATATTTTTATTGATTGTACCTGCCAAGGTGCATAGAAGGTTTTTAAAATATATATATTTTTATTGATTTCAGAGAGGAAGGGAGAAGGAGAGATAGAAACATCAATGATGAGAGAGAATCACTGATTGGCTGCCTCCTGCACTCCCCTTACTGGGGATCGAGCCCACAACCTAGGCATGTGCCCTTGACCGGAATCAAACCGGGACCCTTCAATCTACAGGCTGACACTCTATCCACTGAGCCAAACCAGCTAGGGCGCATAGAAGATTTAATGTAGGGCTTAAAAGAAACAAAGAAACTGAGTTTAAAAAAAAAAAAAAAGGCGGGGGAAGGGAAGAGAAAAAAATTGATACTAATAGACAATCCTATATAATAAAACCCTAATATGCAAATCGACTGAACTGCAAAACAACCAGTCGCTATGATGCGCACTGACCACCAGGGGGCAGACGCTCAATGCAGGGGGCAGCTCTTTTGTTGAGCATCTGCCCCCGGAGAGGGAGGCAACCAGCGGCGGCGATCGGGGGGTGGGGCCGGCAAGTGGGCAGCACCAGGCCACCAGCCAAGGAGGGTGCCAGCGGCCCCCCCTTACCCCCCCCCATCGGTCCACCTGCCAGTCACCCCACAGATTGGCCCTGATCACTGGCCAGGCCTAGAGACCCTACCCTATATATTGGGAACAGTCTCTTAGATTTAAAAATTAAAACCTGGCAAGGCTACTCTAACACTGAAAAGACAGGTGGATGCAGTGATGACATGCATGGACTCTGGCTTGCACATTTTGTGGTCAGCCCTGATTCTGACACTTATAACTGTGTGACAAAGCCAATTACTTAACTTCTCTCTGCTTCAGTTTTTCCACCTATAAGATGGGGAGAATGGTACTACTGCCTCAGAAGGATCATGTTATGTACTACTTTTTATAATTAGGGCAAAAAAATGTAGCTGCCCATACAACAGCAAGATGCCTTTCACCTGTATGAAAAGTATGGTCCCTGGTGCATGCAGCGTCCCAGATTGTGAGAGGGATGTCCGACTGCCAGTTTAAATTGGCAGTGGGACATCCCCCGAAGACGCAGGCTGGGCTGAGGGACACCCCCTCCCCCCCCCCCGCATGAATTTCGTGCACTGGGCCTCTAGTTACTAGTAAATCAATAAAAACATGAGATTTAAAAGACAAGAAAATTAATTTAAAAACTCACTTTCTGTTAATCAGATAATTTATGTGTCTTAGCTTTGATGGAAATCTTTGTTCTCTCTCCTTCCCTCCTTAATATCAAGAGCAGAGACTATGTTTTTGTGAAGCAAATAAGAGAATGATTTTGATTACCACTCACAAAATTCCTTTTCTGTATCCATCCTGGGAAAATACTATAATTCCATGGCAGAGGAAGTCAAGAATGCTCTTTAGTTCTCATTTATAGAATGGAGAGCATCTACAACCCAGTAAAATGAGAACTGTTGTTCTGTGGTGGAGACTGATTGCTATTATGGTGACTTATGAGTGTAATCATGGGGTAGCATGAGTGACTTAGAGTTTTATGATGGGAATTTCCATATACTTCCATAGAAGTCAAGTTAAAAACTTCTAGAAGTACATATTCCAGTGTATTTACCTTAAGCACAAAAATGCCTTAAAATGTCTACGATGTGATGCATTTGCATAATTTAATGCAAACAGACATCCCATTTTCACTGACTAGGAAGAGCTGAGCTGCCAGGTATGGAGGCACTCAATTAAGACCACAAGCCAAACTGAAAATAAGTCGTCTTTAATCACTTACTGCCATGGTATAAGCAAGAGGCTGGACAGGGAAAGTGCCAGCTCCCCGTGTTTTCCCCATGGAATGGCACGAGGGGAAAGTTGAGCTGTCAGCACTGACACGGGGATGATCTTACTATAGAGGGTCCTGCCATTTCATGGGCTCAGGGGCACAGGGCAGAGCAGGGCACCAAGCCTGGGGTGGGGAGAACAGCTGCCCCCATGAGGTGAGGCCTGTCGGGGAAAGCTTTGTAAATTGCCTATGGTTGGACCTGACGGATCACACAGTGGTTTTTAACTAGTGAAATGGGATTTTGGGACTGGAACACGTGGTATTCCCCTGGGCAGACTGGTTCCCAGGCTCTTTGTCCGTGGGAATCAAAGAATGAATCCACGGACGGAAGGTGGAATAGCAAAGGTGGAAATTTCATTGAAGAACAAGTACAGACTCCCACATGGGGAAAGGGAAAGATTCTCACAGCACAGACTCCCACGTGGGGAGAGGGAAAGAGTCCCACTGAGTTCCTTTTCCCTAAGGCTTATAAAGGCTGCAGATCTTGGTACCTTGATATCCCCTCTGATTGGTCACTATTTCCTAGGACTGGTTACTATAGTAACTCCTGGGCTCAAAGGTTGAACCTCACATGGGACATGTGAAGTTCTCCCCCACTCCTTCCTTATTGTTTTCCTATTCCCTTTGGGCTTTCTTCTTCTCCTTCTGGATGAAGGGCTTCCTTCTCTTTGTTTTGTAAATATAGACCTTTTGCTGTTCCCAGCTCCCTCATTCTATGGAAATGTACCTGTTGCAGCTTTTCAGCTTCCCTATTCTATGGAAATGTACCTTCTGCTGCTCTGCAGCCCTGTGCTTCCTCCATGGTCCCCTTAATTTCCAAAATTTCTCAAATTTCCTAAATCTGTCTTTTTCACCCTTAAAAATTCCTGTTTCACTAGGAGGAGGACTTCTCAGTTTGTTGGGCTACTTCTGGCCTGTAGGATGTTTTATTTCTAGGTTCTATTAAATACTAGTGACAGAGAAGGTTGAATTACCTGAAAACAAAGGGAAATATTTTAGAAGGGTTTTGGGACATTCTAAATAATGGAAGGAAGGGGCTGAATAATAAAATGATGGGAATGACCGTGATACAGTTGAGCTTTGGAATCAATCAGAACTTGAGTCTTGAACCTCTCCAGGACTCTCCTCTCAGCTCTTCTCTGTGTGTTAGTTTATTTTTTCTTATTGTGGCCTAATGGCCTTAGGCAAATGAAAACTTCAGTGAAAAGTTGCTGGGTTGGTTCAAATAATGAAAGGAATATGACTAATAATAACAACATTCGAGTTTCATATATTGTACATTTAGCCCTATCTTTCCCAGTTCTAGTTAAAGAATAAAAACAACAGCTCTGATTGGCCCCTATCTGGATCAATCACTGTGGATGTGGACCAATCACTCTGCTCCCAGAGCAGAGACCTGGCCAAAGGACCCTACCCTGACTACTGGGCATCAACCCTAGAGAAGAAGGGATTATTAGCCAGAAAGAGGTATGTGTCTTTAAACACATGAGAAGAAATGTCATTTTGGTACTGTATCTAAAATTGTAAAGGAAGAAGGATTATTGAGAACATTAGGCAAATAGTTTTTCATCTACCAAAATACTTATTTTATAAATAGAGGAAACACCAAAAATCACTACATGGTTCACTAACTTTTTAAAAAAATATATATATTTTATTGATTTTTTACAGAGAGGAAGGGAGAGAGATAGAGAGCTAGAAACATCGATGAGAGAGAAACATTGATGAGAGAGAAACATCGATCAGCTGCCTCCTGCACACCTCCCACTGGGGATGTGCCCGCAACCAAGGTACATGCCCTTGACCGGAATCGAACCTGGGACCTTTCAGTCCACAGGCTGACGCTCTATCCACTGAGCCAAACCGGTTTCGGCCTAACTTTGTTTTTATAATTCTTAGTAAATTCATTTACCAGCCAGTTTTTTTTTGTTTTTTTTTTAGCTCTTACAATATCTCTTTTCCCCTTCACACACACACACACACACACACACACACACACACACACACACACACACGTACCACTCTGCAAGTCTCAGGATACAAAATAAAAGGTGAGCCCTAGCCGGTTTGGTTCAGTGGATAAAGCGCCAGTCTGTGGATCAGGGGTCCTGGGTTCGATTCCAGTCAAGGGTATGTACTTCCTTGTAGGCTCCTCCCTGGCCTGGGTCCTGGTTGGGGCTCATGAAGGAGGCAATTAATTGATGTGTTTCTCTCACATTGATGTTTCTGTCTTTCCCTCTTTCTTCCACTCTCCCAAAAAATCAATGGAAAATATCCTCAGGTGAGGATTTAAAAAAAGGGTGAGGTTTCTGTTCTTAGAAGTATGGATAAAAGGGAGCCACATGTGAGAAGGCTAACCCCTATTTTGTAAAACTACTGTTTGGAATTCTCTGCTATTTTTTAGATGGCCTCTCATTCTAAAAAAAATAATAACTTTGCTTTCCAGCCTGCTTTAGCCTGCTTGAATAATGAGGAAGATAAACTTAGCTGTCTGCCCTTGTAGGCCAGAGACTAGATACGCCCATACTCTCAATGCCATGCCGGGTATATTTTTTAATTGGATAGAACTGTGTTGTTTTCAAGGCCAGCAGCGAGATAACCACTAAGCGCACACAGGGCTGGCTCTTTAATAAAAAGGGAAGTTCTGCTTGTAACTTTGCTTAGAATTTGAATTCATTTTCTCTGAGCCCACCGCGGTGAATAAAGTGTGACTCCAAACTCTCCGAGCATTGCTTGATTTATTCCGGTTTCCTGTAACACATGCAAACCTAACAAGCCTGTGTGGCAGCCTTGCAAACTCAGAGACCTAAAGCACAAAGGATAGTCGGAAATTAAAACTTTAACTAAAAGCAGTTTATCGTGTATAGTCATGTCTTAGGTGGGTATCTTCCCTGACAAAGATAAACTTTGAGCTTAACTGAGCCTATAGTCTTTTTGCATCTATGATAACATTCCTGTGGAGTGTCAGGGTAACTTGTAATTTCCATTTTTCTGGACCCCTCAGGGCACAACAAATGCACCAGGGAGGAGAGCACAAATTTCCTCATTGTTATTGTTAGCGTGTTAATTGTTGACTGTTAACTATCCTGTACCCACCTGTGTAAAAGAAGCATGTGTCAGAACTAAGATGGCCATGTAGGTAAACACCAGTACTCGCCACCTCCCATAACTACATCAAAATTACAACTAAAATACAGAACAACCATCATTCAGACCATCGGAAGTCTGGCTGAATGGAAGTCCTTCAACTAGAGAAGTACAGAAGAAAGTACATCGAGACTGGTAGGAGGGGCAGAGGCACAGAACAGGCTGGTCTGACACCCACGTGTGGGGTGTTTTTCAATCCGGAGGGATATCGTTATGGAATTGGCGCAGAAGAAGAGACAGTTGAACACTCGGAGGTTCAGGGAAGGAAGCCTTTATTCAAAGCAGCGCTGCTGTTTCAGGGGACTCGAAGATCCAGATCCTGAACAACTTAGACAATGAGATTTTTCTCCTTATATATTTCTGAGTTTCTTTGTTACCTAACTTCCAAGCTTCTGTGGTGGATTTTCACAGCCCCTCCTGAGTCAGTTAGAATGGGGAATTTAGATTGTATCTAATGTCTATCCTGGATGGCGCCAGTGACCTCCCTCCAGTTAAGCTGTTACATCCGTGATTTATGGTCCCTTGTAGATTTGGGAGTATTTAGGTAAATAGGTCTTGCGAGACCAGATAATTAAGGAAGGGGCAGTGACTTGATTATGGGCTAACAGGAATGTGCATTAGGGATACTGATTAACTAGGTACAGAGTCAGGCTGCTAGCCTCCTACAGTCTTTCACAAATGGAGTTAATTATTGGCTAGCAAGAGTGTGCGTTAGAAGGCAGGTTACTGGCACAGATTCAGATTGCTACCCCCCAAAAATATGTCTTATGTTCCCCATCAATATCTCCGCTGCTTCATGTGAGGAGCAAGGGGTCCCAGTCCCGTATCTTCGGGCTGTAAAAACCAGCAGGGACAGACAGTGGCTGAGTGACACGGAGGCTGCTGGAGTCCCAGGCAGTTCCTCTTTAAAAGGCCAGCACACAAACTTACACAGTCCTGCTCCCTCTGAGCTCTAGCAATGGGAGGCAGCTCTTGGGGAACCAGGGACATACAAGGAGGAACTGGATTGTCTAGCATCAGGGCAGGAACTCAGGTGTGGCTTTCTCCCAGACGAAGCTGCTCTCAGGGGTCATGGTTCCTATGCTAGGACCTCCCCCAGTTGCAGAGCTGACTGGCAGCTATATCTGAGTTTCCATCACATTATTCACTCAGTCCTGGTGATTCCCTGAGATCATGCCCCACCCAACTTGCAGCCCCACCCAAGCTGTTTGCAGCAGTTTTTCCATATAAATGGCCTGTCCTGGCTTGGTCCAGGGAGTCCCAAAGCTATCAATAAGAGGTCCAAAACCTGGCACTAGCACCAGCCTGCCTTGCTTCACAGCTTGACCTCACCTGGGCACCTCCAAGCCCAATTCTAAAAAGGAGCCGTCTGCAAATCTCTCTGTAGCTCCTGCCAGGGGGCCCCAGGCAGTGACTGACTTTGTACCTCCCAGGAGGTAGACAGCTTCAGACCATACCAGATTACAACTCTACACATCCACAAGTGACACCCCCAAGGGGCAGACTCAGTGAGTACCAAAGCCCCACAGAAGCAAGTCTTGCTCCATAGGGGTGTTTCCTGCACAGCAAGTCTTGCACTGTAGTCACAGATGGTCCTTACAGACAATTGGCGCCAACTTCTCTCAGTTACACCAATAGCAATCAAGGCTCAATTACAACAAGACTGGGCACACAGCCCACACAGGGATGCATTTAGAGTGCCCAACTCAGGTGACTAGGGAAGCTAAACTACTGGGTCCTACAGGACACCTACTACACAAGGCCATTCTACCAGTTCCAGGAGACATAGCAGCTCTACCTAGTGTGTAGAAACAAACACAGGGAAGCATCCAAAATGCAGAGACAAAGAAACATGTCAAATGAAAGAATGGAAGAAATCTCCAGAAAGAGAAATCAATGAAATGAAATAGAGCAAACTGCTGGATACAGAGTTCAAAACAATGGTTATAAGGTTGCTCAAAGATCTTAATGAAAGCTCCAAGGGACTCAAAGAGAGCTTAAAGGACTTAGTAAGACTTTCAAAGATCTTAGTGAGAATGTCAAAGACATGGAAAAAGACCAGTTAGAAATTAAGCATACATTAACTGAAATAAAGAATAACTTACAGGGATTTAACAGTAGAGTAGAGGATTCCAAGAATCAAATCAACAATTTGGAATATGAGAAAGCAACTCCCCCAACTCCCCCACCCCCCCCCCCAAAAAAAAACCCCCCCACAAAAACACAAAACACCCAATCAGAAGAGCAAAAAGAGCAAAAACATGAAGATAGTGTAAAGACCCTCTGGGACAACTTCAAGCGTACCAACATTTGCATTATGGAGGTGCCAGAAGGAGAGAGAGAGAGCAAGATATTAAAAACCTATTTGAAGAAATAGTGACAGAAAACTTCTACCTGGAGAAAGAAATAGATTTACAAGTCCAGGAAGCCCAGAGAGTCCTAAAGAAGAGGAACCCAAAGAGGCCCACACCAAGACACATAATAATTAAAATGCCAAGGGTTAGACAAAGAGAGAATCTTAAAAGCACCACGAGAAAAGCAGTTAGTACTACAAAGGAGCACCCATATGACTGTCAGCTGATTTCTCAACAGAAACTATGCAGGCCAGAAAGGAGTGGCAAGAAATATTCAAAGTGATGAATAGTAAGGACCTACAACCAAGATTACTTTATCCAGCAAAGCTGTCATTTAGTTGTTATTTGCCCAATGACAACGTTAAGTTTACTAGTAAAGAAGAAATGATTGTAGTTCTGGTTCATATTAAAGGACAGCTGATGCTCACATTACTTAAAACTTGGTTGCAGTTTACAATGCCATTCTTGACTATTGATATTCTGTCTCATTCCAGTAATGACTTGAGAGGGGCAAGCTTTGGTTTTATAGAATAACTAGAGGCCCGGTGCACGAATTCATGCACCAGTGGGGTCCCTCAGCCTGGTCTGCGGGATCAGGCCGAAACCAGCTCTCCGACATCCCCTGAGGAGTCCCGGATTGTGAGAAGGCACAGGCCAGGCCGAGGGACCCCACTGGTGCACGATTGGGGCCAGGGAGAGATGCGGGAGGTTGGCCAGCTGGGGAGGGACCATGGGAGTGCTCCAGGGAATGTCCAGCCCATCTAGCTCAGTCCCAATCTGCTGGACCCCAGCAGCAAGCTAACCTACAAGTTGGAGCATCTGCCCCCTGGTGATCAGTACACGTCATAGTGAGCGGTTGAGCGGCCTTAGCATATCATTAGCATATTATGCTTTGATTGGTTGAATGGCCAACTAGACGACTGTACATGTAGCATATTAGGCTTTTATTATATAGGATAATTTTTTTAAAAACAACAATCTTTCATATGAGCCTGTCTAAGTGTTACGTGGCCATGAATCATTTCTGCTGTGTTGTCCCCTTTCTGAAGATACTGCTCTCCAGCTTTCTTTTACTCTCCAATCCAGAAAAAGGCAAACCTCCTCCCTGAGAAATACTCTTCCTCTTCTCTCACACAAGGAAATGAAAACCTGTCTTTCTGGCCTTTTTCAATGTAAAATGTAGTTGATCTCCAATGCAATTTGAGCTATTCTCTGTTTCCAAGTAGTTCTTTTATATTCGTCATCATTTATTCCCCTTTTGTGTGTCTCCTGATATCAAATGTGAAAATTTCCACTACTGGACATTTGAGCTCACATTAACCTACTTTCCTGCCTTCTCTGGCCCTTAAAGTCTGACTAACATCATAGGACTTGAAAATATCCCACCTTGGGGAGTAGGTATCGAGTTATCTTTCTAAGGCTCACAGGATCACTTAGGACCTCAGTTACTACCTCCAGTTTTCTTGAAGGAATTTCTAATTTTGTTATACTATTTATCAAATTGTTAGCATTCTGGGAAATACAGTTTTAGCTGTCCATATGAAAATACCACTATTTCATATGGATTTCAGAGTGGTAGAGAGCATAGGAAAGTTATACTGCCTCTAGTTTCCTTGTCTGTGAAATGACAGAAGGACTGATCTCGCAGGTTATGGTGAGGATTAAATGAGTTGATCCATGGGAAATGCTTAGAAACCGGCTAGAAATCCATCGGAAGTGCTCACTGCTAGCTGTTGTTATCCTGACTGGAAATAATCTCTGTGAGGCAGGGTGCAGTGGGGACAATACCAAACTTCTGGGCAAAGCATCTGGGTTTTTGTTTAAATCCGGGTCTTTAGCACTGTTTGGGCAAATACACTCAATTTTAGTGTCTTTGGATGCAAAAGTAGAATAACAGCACCTGCTTTAGTATATGATAGAGAAGTTGTGAGACTCAAAATAACATAACACATATGAAAAGTCTGTAAACAAAACCCTTCGTGGGGTTATTATTACACTCTGCCTTTTGCAGTTCTGTTCTCTTACCCAATTCTTACCCAACACACGAGCTGTGGGTTTTCCAATATCACCAAGCAATTCTCCAACACCAGCTGGGCCCTATGGTTTAACTCAATTCCAACACTATCTACCTGGAAATAGTATCAGATCTCACAGGTTAAGGGCTGGGTTCCATAAGACTGCCCCCACTACAGATGCCAATCGCAAGTCCAGGTTGTTACCTGTGCTTCTGAGCAACTGGCTATAAATCTGAGGCTTTATACCACCTCCTTGGGTTCCGTTAATTTGCTAAATGACTCACTGAGCTCAGAGGAACATTTTACTTACTAGATCATTGGTTTATTATAAAAGGATATAACTCAAAAACTGCCAGATGGAAGAGCGGGGTAAGGCATGGCATAGGAAAAAGGGTGAGGGCCCTCCGTGCTTGCCCCAGAACACAACTCTCCCCAAATCTCCACGTGTTCATCAACCCAGAAGTTCTCCGAACCCCATCCTTTTGGGTTTCTATGGAGCCTTCATTCATAGATATGATTAAATCATTGGCCAATGGCCACCGATTCAACCCCCATTACCTCTGCTGTCTCCTGAGGTCAGAGGAGTGGAATTGAAAGTTCCAATCTCCAATCTCATGGTTGGCTCCCCTGGCAACCAGCCCCACCCACCCTCAGTTGCTTTCCAAAAGTCACCTCATTAACATAAACTCTGGTGTGGCTTAAAGGGGTTTGTTGTGAATACCAAGAGACCTTAATCACAATCCCTCATTGATGACGAAAATAAGACCTTTGGGGGTGGGGGGCGTGGGGGTGGGGTGGGGCAGAGACCAGCAGCCTGACTCTGTACCTAGTTAATCAATATTAACATTCCTGTTAGCCTATAGTCTAGTCACTGCCCCTTCCTTAATTATCTGGTCTTGCAAGACCTGTTTACCTAAATACTCACATTTTACAGAGGCCATAAACCATGAACCATACACAACCCCCGGAGGGGGTTATCAGTGCTGGTGCCAGGACAGACCTTTAGGTGTGGTCTCACAGCCCTCATCCCAACACACGGGGCTTTCTGCTAAGCCAGAGAAAGGTCCAGAAGTCTGAGCCTTATTTGGGGACAAAGAAACCAAAGGGTATAAAGAGAAAGCTTCCTCCATATTGGTTTGCTCAGGATTTGGAAACAGGCTCCCGAGTCACGGTACTAGTACATCTGGAAATAAATGGGTTTTTCCTGTATCTCCGGGTACTCCTGTGTATTTTTCGGTCACCTGGTAAATTCTGTAACATCATCACTTAGGAAATTCCAAGGGCTTAGGAGCTCTGTACCAGGAACAGGGATGAAGACCAAATATATTTCTTATTATAAATCACAATATCACATCTTGTTTCACCTGCCTCCCAAATCTCCCTTAGTGATTAAGTCCCTCTTTTAATTCATGCTAGTTCGAGTTTGGTTTCTGTCATTTGCAACCACAAGAACATTGTCAAATGCAAATAGTGATATGATTGGTTGGAACATCATACTTGTGCGTGGGTTTGGATGATGAGACTGAGGTGGGAGACAGTGAGGGGCTATTACAGCAGTGCCTCTTAGAAATGGGGTAGGGACAGGAGGAACAGATCCAGGAGGTAGTTAGCATTTGGTAAGTCTTTATGTGAGTATTTATTTAATATATTTTTATTTATTTCCGAGAGGAAAGGAGAGGGATAGAGAGATAGAAACATCAAACGATGAGAGAGCATCATTGATCGGCTGCCTCCTGAGCACCCCACACTGGGAACCGAGACCACAATCCAGGCATGTGCCCTGACCAGGAATCGAACCGTGAGTTCCTGGTTCATAAACCGACACTCAACCACTGAGCCACGCCCACCGGGCTTGTCAGTACTTATTTTACCCTACAGCAACCATAAGTTTCTAGATCCGAAGCAGACTGATATTTACTTACAAACTGTCTTTACGCTATTATCCCAACCCCACTTCGCCCCTTGCAAATGCAAGGTCATGTAATGAAGGTAGCTGTTATTTCGCACATATAACGGCCATACTCGCTACAGGACAGGAACCCCCACTTTATGAAACTTGGAGCCAGCATAGGAGCTACTGCACAGCTGTCCTTCCCAAGCTGAGGGAGAGAAACTAACTTTCTAAAGGAAACAAACGCTCTAGGGCCGTGGTCGGCAAACTCATTAGTCAACAGAGCCAAATATCAACAGTACAACGATTGACATTTCTTGGGATAGCCAAACTTTTTAAACTTAAACTTCTTCTAACGCCACTTCTTCAAAATAGACTCGCCCAGGCCGTGGTATTTTGTGGAAGAGCCACACTCAAGGGGCCAAAGAGCCGCATGTGGCTCTTGAGCCGCAGTTTGCCGAGCACGGCCCTAGGGGATGGTGGTTCCTGTTCATTACAATGACTGTAAACAAGGATAAAGGAATGGCAAGTGAGTGGCTCCAGGGCAGGTAAACCTGCGAATCTCCCTGGAGTAGTCACTGTCTGTCTTTCAAGAAATGGTTCCCCTGAACTCTTAAACCTAGGCTGCCAGTAAACTTTGCTCAGACAGCCCTGGCCAGCCAGACACAGGAAACATTCACCATGTTTCCTGACAGCAGGTGGGACTGGTAGGACTTGGTGGTGAGGTTGACATTGGTTTGTAGGGTGACCTGAGGCTCCTGGCCAGGGAAAATGTGCCGAGGGAACTTGTGTATGGTGAGGCTGTTTACTGGGGTAGCAGATGTGGGAGAAAACTAGGAGAACTGGGCTCGGAGGGGCAGGGAGGCCCACAGGATGATGTGCGTCGACTCCATCGTGGGACAAACTGAGTCAGAGGTACTGGGTGGTTATGTGGGTGGAGATGCAGTCAGCAGCTGGAAACACGAGTCTGAATTTCAACAGCAGATCTGGGCTGCAGACACGGCCCCGGGAGTCCTTCACAGGCTATGGGTGTGATACGAGGGGAATGCGTGGCACGTTCAGAACACAGGACAGCATGCCTAACAGGTGGTGTGAACAGAGCAGAGAGCGCTGGCCACATCTGTCAGGCATATGCCGCCCGGCTTGGGGGGGGGGGGTGTGTGTGTGCTACTGAACACTCGTGCTCTCCCCAACTGCAAATCTAGGGCAGTGCAACCCACCCTGGAAACAAAGGGGAAATCCACCGTCAGTTGGGGAGTGTTTCCTAAAACATTCCCAGTGACAGGTTCCACTTGCAAAAATTTGGATTCTGATGGGTCTGTGGGGGTGCCCAATGAGTTGGGTATTTTTGGAGTTCTAATGTGCATCTGGGGCTGAGCACCGAGGTTCTAAAGGTACAAGCCTGTCATGGTGATCTTCCTCCAAGAGCAACCCAATAAGCAATGAAGAGGCCACTGATGTGTTTTACAAACATATGTATCTTGGTGGTTAGTAGCAAGTAGATTATGATTACTGGGCTCCTGCCCTAACGTTACAGCTTTTGTAAGCAGTGTCCTTATACAGGTTTCTAGACCAGTATATAAGGCTGCACCTTCCCCGAGCCTCCTGCTTAATGCTTTACTCTTGGCAAACATCCTGCCTGCACAAAGGAAGAGAAACTGTTAGAAGGAAATAAGCATGGGAAATAGAGATCCTGGTGTTTTGTCTACCATTTTCCAGAGAAGCTGCCGAGAAGCAGCTGGTATAACGAAAGATGATCATTGTTACACTGTGGCAACAGGATTAGGGAACAACAAGACACAAGAATGATTAAGAGGCCCTAGCCAGTTTGGCTCAGTGGATAGAGCGTCGGCGTGCAGACTGAAGGGTTCTGGGTTCGATTCCAGTCAAGGGCACATGCCCGGGTTGCGGGGAGGTCATCTCAACACCTTGGACTTCAGGACCCTCCTGTGTGAGATCAAGGCTCTTTCATGGTCCAGGTTCTCAGGCTCTCGGATTAATGGTTGTGCTGGATGATGAGCCACTTCACAGGCACCAGAACACCAGCATGGCATGGGCCACAATCACTGTGAAGAATAACACAAAGCTTACCAGGGACTTTGGTGTGTATTTATATCCACAGCTTTGAAAATGCAGTGTGTGTGTGTGTGTGTGTGTGTGTGTGTGTTTGGTGGGGGAAAGGCTTGCAATTTCTACTTCCCCTAACAAGCCTATTGGAGCTCTCCCACACCTGTCATGTCCTTCTCCATCGCCTGCCTTCTCTTACTCCATGAGCATGACCACATCGTGCCCACTTCAACAGGCTCCATGATGCTGAAGGCTGTCACAAAGGTCCCAAAACATTACTGCAACTTGCTTTAATTATGGTGTCAAAATAGCAAACAAGAAGTCATGGAATACAAGATAGCTGAAAAGTTCCCACGCATTTCTGTCACTGCACTCATTTTTATCTTCCCGTCCTCCAATTACAGAGGTCTGCAAAAAGTAAAATCTAAAAAGGATGAACACAGAAAGCACATGGAATTTATCATACTTGTGGCCTGATTATTTTTAGCTTTCATGGTCTATTTCCTTTTTGGTTTTGGTCTCATTTTCTTGAGTGCTTTGCTTCACTGTTTTAGCATTGACTTTGTTACTTTATAGTAAGTAAAATCCCCAAAACACAAGGTCTTTATCATCTAAATGATGTTGCTTACCTCCTATCGTGGTTTATGGCACACTCTCCCATAAGTTCTTCCCAATCCTGCAGCCAGACCAGAACCACAAGAAGGTAGGTGGTTCTTTTCCCCATGAATGGTGCCACCTTGCACCCTGAACTACACTAATGCCTGGTGAGCAATTTCTCCTAGACTTTTCTGTTTTAATTAGGTGTCTCCATGCGTAGCTTCAGAAAACAAGAGACCAGGCTTTGGAGTCAGGCAGACCTTTGCTCACATGCTGCTACCTTGTTGCTAGTGGTGTGCCGGAGCAGACTTAGGAAAGATGGCTGGAATGTCAGGAATTGTGCAAGTCAGTTGTTAAAAAAATAGGTTATTAAAAATTAAATTTTACAAGCCTATGACCAAATAACTATATTAAAAACAAAGGCAATTATTGCTTAAAACTCATCAGTTCCTAATTAGTTACTATATCTGATTCTTCTTATTTATGTTGGATATATATATATATATATATATATATATATATATATATATATATATGAGGTAATATGCAAATTAGGCTGGGAGGCCATAACGGGTCACGACCGGACAGGAGGTGGTTGTGCGCACAGGTGAGGCCCTGAGCGGACATGGACAGGGACAGGGGGGCTGGCCCACAGCCTCCTGGGCCGATCGCGGGCACAGAGTAAAACCCTGACAGCAAGTCCTTTCGGTATAATTGGGGCATTAGAGGCCACAGAACGATCATTTCCTTTTCTATGAAACACATAACTCTGACACACTATTTACAATTAAATAAGTTCCATATAGTTTGACATTTTACAGCCCTGGAAGGTTACATTTAATGATCAGCAAAGTGAGACGATGAAAAGAATTTTTAGGCTTTTAAAGATGTAACTAATTTCTGTCTAGAAGACACACCAATTCAAAAAGTGATGGTTTTATTGTCCCTTAGGACATTAGCCAGATTGTATCTAATTTAGCAGTTTTACTTCAGGCTTTCATCTTTGGCAATCTCCTTTGAACAGCATTATCATCCTGCCAGTCCCTTCACTGAGTTAAACAGAACTTTTGCATCTGCTATTATGTATTTGAATAAGAATTATGTATTTAACACAGGCAAAATTTTGTTTTGACACAATAAAACAAAAGATCATTTGATTCTTCCCTGGAACACAGAAAAGCAAACTTGAATAATTGGTGTGGCTTAGGCTAATTTTCCAAATATTGTTAATAAAATTCATGTAGGGATCTTCACAGCGCCAAGAATTCTCTCTTTCAGGCCTACATATTCAGAATCTCCGAGGAGGAGGCCTGTTATTCTGTGTTTTGTTTTGTTTTGTTTTGTTTAATACTCACCAGAGGATATTTTTTCACTGCTTTTTAGAGAGAGCGGACCGGGGGGGAGAGGGAGAGGGAGAAGGAGAGGGAGAGGGCCTGCTCGCGGCTGAGGGTAGGCACTTGCCAGCAGTCCCGCCTCTGTGCGTGAGCTGCAGAGGAAACACCTTTTCTGACTGCTCATTGGCTAAGCTCCCTGTATGCCACTCGCAGTGTTGTTGGTAACTTGCCTAATAAGCATCCAAGAAGGTGATCTAGAGTTTTTCCACCTCACTCCAGGAGTAAAAAGTGAAGGTCCGCTGCTGGAGGGCTAAGAAATGTCATATCCTGCCCTAGTTGGTTTTGCTCAGTGGATAGAGCCTCGGCCTGCTGACCGCAGGGTCTGGGTTCGATTCTGGTCAAGGGCATGTACCTAGGTTGCAGGCTCCTCCCTGACCAGGGCCCGGGTCAGGGCTCATGCAGGAGGCAACCAATTGCAGTGTCCCTCTCACATTGATGTTTCTCTCTGTCTTTCCCTCTCTCTAAAAATCAATGGAAAAATATCCTCAGGTGAGGAAAAAAAAAAAAAAAAGAAAGAAATGTCTTATCCTATGAAAGAGACATCCTGAAAATGCCTAAAGAAAGTTGTCATTTTTTCATGGTGAAGGGACTGGAGTCCGTGTTGATGAAAACACCTTGGCGGCTGCGGCGGCCAGCAGTGGCAGCCACAGCAGGGTGATGGGGGTGGCACCTTCCCCTGATCAGTCAGATTGCCTCTTGCAGAGGGAGGCCTACTGATGGCTTAGACCCCCAGGGAGTGGGCCTAAGCCATCAGTAGGACATCCCCTGAGGGCTCCAGGACTGTGAGAGGGGGCAGGGTGGGCTGAGCCCCCCCCAGTGCACAAATTTTGTGCACCAGGCCTCTAGTGTTCTATAAATTGCTATGAATACTGAATTAGGTAATACAATGCTAAAATCACTGTTCCTGGGGGAAATATAGGGTTAGGAGTTGGCAAGCCTCTGTTCATATTTTAATCAACTGATCAATATATAATCTTATTTCGTGTGTTGATGCAGTAACGCTGAACTCATGGCCAATGGCACTATAACTCATGCCTGAATGAAGCTTATCTAACACATGTATTTTCTCCACCAGGTGCATCACAAGCCCTCTTGACCTTAGGAGTACTTTAAGCAGTGAAATCACCAACAAAAGCATAAAAATGCAGAAAGTGCAGCAATAAACAGACTTCGAAAAAGGGACATTTGTTCACAGTGAGAGCTATAACAAGAAGGCAGAGCATTGCTGGTTAACCTTAGCTGGGAAAATGGGCATGGGGCAGCTCACA
Source organism: Cnephaeus nilssonii (assembly GCF_951640355.1). Lineage (NCBI taxonomy): Eukaryota > Metazoa > Chordata > Mammalia > Chiroptera > Vespertilionidae > Cnephaeus > Cnephaeus nilssonii. Next base: position 27,459,784 of record NC_137072.1, on the reverse strand, counting down.
TTTTTCATTGCTCCACACACATCCATGAATGACTAAAAAAATGGCAATGATTGATCTTGCAGTTACAAATAAATTTTAGCAAGTAGACAGATTCATAAACAATGGAATCTGCAAACAATGAGGATCAACTATATATCTGACTATGCTCTTGGGGTTATTTACCTCTATTGTATCTGGTGGAAATATAACTGTGTGCTACAGGACATGTCTTCCCAACTTTTGAGTGTAGTGCTCTCACTCTAGTTGCTTGAATCTGGCCACATGGGAGTATTGACACCATGGAAATGGGCAATGCCACAAATCAATGCTTGATTTGTTGACTGTCTAGATTTAAGAAAGCGATGAAGAAAATGTTAATAACGCAGATTAAACTTAAAACTGTATTATATCTAGCCCAGCCAACATGGCTCAGTGATTAAGCATCGATCTATGAACCAGGAGGTCATGGTTTGATTCCTGGTCAGGGCATATGCCCAGGTTGCAGGCTTGATCCCCAGTATGGGACATGCAGGAGGCAGCCGATCAATGATTCTCTCTCATCATTGATGTTTCTCTCTCTCTCCCCCTTCCCTTTCCTCTCTGAAATCAATAAAAATATACTTAAAAAACAAAAACAAAAACGGTATCATGTCTAGACCCATTACATTGCGACTAGCACAGGAAGTTGAGGAAATAGTCTTCCAGTATTAAAAAACCAAATATTCTCCCAGGATTCAGCAACCATGACCTGACTCAGCTAAGAAGACATGCTATGCTGGATAAACGAGTGACGTTCTGACATGTGTCTTTGTTGTTTGTTTCATCTTAATCATTCATGTAAAAAAAAAAAATCTGTTAATGTTCATGTCAGAGCTATATCCTTTTGTCAACTGCCACAACAGATGTGACAAAAATTGATGAAAGTATTCTGTGAGAGTACCTGTCAAATGGAATTTACAATTATGTATTTTGCTAGGATTTGTCCTACACATCCTTTAATCAGCAACATGTATAACCTAAATGCATTTGTTTCCAGAGAGCTGGTTGTTTACACAGCTTCTAGACAAGTGGCCTCAATTACTTCACCCCCAAGCCTCAATTTAGTTAGGTGCAAAACGGATAAATAAAAATATCTTCCTAATATAGTTTTGAGAATGGAATGCATTGTTAGAATAGAATGCATTATTGTTCTCAGCATATCGTTTCCAAGTCAGAAACTCAACAGATGTCAGTCCCAACTCATTACCTGGAGCACAGAAGAAGGTCCAAGTCACCCCTGGGCACTCCCACCCTTGTCTTCCCAGAGCGGGCCCTGGACCCATTTATTCAGATTGAAGTCTCCTTAATAGGCCGGTGAACACTCACCACTAGGTGGCATAAGCATGATGCCTTTGATGGGTTTGGTCCTTCAGGCAATATAATTGACTGGGAACACTGACATTTTACCCTAACAGGCTAGAGAGAAGATAAATGTTTACAGTTCCCAGTCACAGTGCTCGGTGCAGACAATGAGTCTTCTGACCAGTGTTGACACCCTGAGCAAAAATGTTAACTTGTAAGTGAAGATGAGTTAAGCTCCATCTTTGGCAAACAGTGTCTTCTCACCACTGCTGGCTGCTCCACACTTTCTATACTCACGGCAGACCCAGGTTATGTCTAGCCTAAAGCGAAGTCAGAAACCCGTGCCCCACCCCCTCCGTGCCCCCAGTCTTCCTGCCAGATCTCCCATAATTCTTCTGAAATGCTTTAAGGTGACTGCGCTGGCAGCAACCTTAGGAAGAGCTACAAAGGGCTGGGATCTCCCAGCATTCCCCAGTCACCTAGGTCTGACCCTGGGTATTTTTGTTTTAATGTGTTTTTTAAACTGATTTAAAAAATATATTTTATTGATTTTTTACAGAGAGGAAGAGAGTGGGACAGAGAGTTAGAAACATCGATCAGCTACCTCCTGCACACCTCCCACTGGGGATGTGCCTGCAACCAAGGTACATGCCCTTGGCAGGAATCGAACCGGGGACCCTTCAGTCCGCAGGCCAATGCTCTATCCACTGAGCCAAACCGGCTAGGGCTTAATTGATTTTTTAGTGTGTGTGTTTGGTTCATCCTCACCCAAGGGTATTTTTCCATTGATTTTAAGGAGAGTGGAAGGGAAGGGGGAGAGACAGAGAGAGAAGCATCGATGTGAGAGACACACATCGAGCCCTCAACAGAGGTACGTGCCCCTGACCGGAATCGAAACCTGGATTCTTTGGTCCACGAGCTGATGCTCTATCCACTGAGCCAAATCAGCCAGGGCAACAGTGGTATTTTTATTTTTAAAGAGAGAGAGAGGGAGAGGGAGAGAGAAACATGGATATGAGAGAGACATCAACCAGTTGCCTCCAGCAAGCACCGCCAACCAACCAGGGATCGAACCCGAAACCTGGGTAATACCCTGACTGGGAATCAAACTAGCGACCTTTTGGTGTACAAGACATGGGACAACGCTCAACCAACCGAACCACACTGGCCAGGGCACCCTAGGAATTCTTGCGAGAGGCCACTTACCTTGTCTCTGGAGGGTAGTTGACAAAGGGCTTCTCCCTGGAGTGTCAGTGGAGTCTGCAAGGACTCACCTGCCACCTATCGGTGAGCATGTTCACTCCCAAAGGTCTGCTCACTTGTGACACCATAGACTCCCACTTAGATGGCCTTCACTGTGGGGGATCTCTCAACAGGTTTCCCTCTTAAAAGCAAAATACTAAACATTTACTCTTTAGAATTAAAATAATAAAAATCAGCCTGATTAGTTTTCTGCCTGCCTGGAATTCACCAATAAAGATTTTGTAAGGAAGCTGTTCCTATAAACACAGTTGGCTTAATTTACTTCCGCCAATCTCTTCTATGTTCCAATGTTTCCATTAATGATTCCGAGGAACAGTCTTACACATCTGGGATGGTTCTGGTCATTTTAATAAGGTCTTTTGGAAGTGAAGTGAATCAATACTGAACATAAAACCTCAGGTTCTTGGAAAGTGCAGATCTCTCTCCCCATATGAAACACCACACAATGTTACTTTGTATTCTTGGATGAAACCAAATTCAAAGGTGGATTTTAAGGACTTTAACTATAATCTAAATTCATGGTGGTCTTTGAATATAAGTCCAACAAACTGGCATTTAGACTGCCAAGAAATGAACCGCAATTTCTTCATAACGACTTTGAAGCAAATAATGGCTCAGAATGAATGAAAATGACTATAAGATAGTTTTTTATTTTTTCCTTCAGAGTTTATTTTGAATTTTCATTTTTGGATAACCAAGCAGCTCTTTAAGGAGAATGCACAGAAGAGTCATTCTGGCACTTTTGGATAGCACATAAGATTTTTTTTTTTTTTTAATAGTCACATTCAGTTCACTTGCTCAGTCCATACTGATGTTGGGAGAGCAAGATCAGCCCATAGAATTCCAGCGCTAATATGTAACCATATATACAAACAGCCAATAAAACCATAATGGTGGCTAGTGGCCAAAGGGATGGAGTGGTGGGTGGGGGTGGGGGGAGTCTTTAGGGTGTCCTCTAGTTTATCTTAGCTAAACAGAATCCACATCACACAGGAGAACTGGAGAGTACACTGCGCGGAAATCGGAATTCTGTGCACAAACGGGCACTTGGCAGCATGCAGTCCAAAGGAAAGGGGTATCGTTTAATAACTTTATAAAATCCAGGCAGTTCCATTACAGGAGTTAAGAAAAACAAAGAGGATAAGTGAGGGACTGTCTGTTGTCACTGTAAAAAAGGCACTTGGAGTTAATGGGACCAGGATTGAAGGATTCTCAGCCGATAAAAAATTTCAGCACGATTTCATTAAAAGGCTTGGATGTTAAGAGACGACAGGAGTTCCTGAATGGAGACGTGGAAATAAACCAGCAAGAACCAGAACAGACCAAAACGAAGGAATAAAATCTTGACAACCAAACTGGGCTTATAAAAAAAAAGCAAACCCGAAACAAAACCCACGCAAAGCAAAAACCGAGGCAGAGTAAGAGCACGAAGCAGCAATGCATAGCTTTCCTCTGAGGTAATGAATACCTCGAGGCACTAAGTGCCAAGCTAATTTCTCAGTCATAACGTCACAGGAGCATTGTCGTGATAAAACTGACTCAGGCGATGCAACAAAGAGCTTCATCTGTTCCCGGAATCTGAGGGAGAACTGAGGTTATCATCAGAACCAGCAACATCACTGTGGTTTCTCAGTGTCCTCGGGGGACACGGCAAGCACGTGGAAGGACACTCAGACGCGGCGTTCGGCCACCTCCCTGGCGGCGAGGCATCCCTCACCGCCCTCCTTCCTTCCGAGTCATCACTGTAATGCCTTCCGAACATTTACACAACCGGAAATGGAAATGTCCCCGGGCCACGGTTGCCGTGGTTCAACTTCCTCCACAAGCGTGTGAGCACTTCCGTAAGTAAGGATTTTTTGGCAATTCTGTTAGATTGGGTGACTCTGCAGTCGCTCATTTAATGTTAAACGCCATCAGGGGTCTCTCTTCCCGCTTCTGCCACGGGCTCTTCTTGTCCTCTCCTTGGTCATCCTCGTCGTCGTCTTCATCGTCCTCGTGAGCAGACCCTCTCTGATCGGGGCTGGCCAGGGGCTCGGGGGGGACGTCCGCAGTCCGTTTGGTCGTCTCCTCCTGCAGGCTGGGCAGCTGGCTGCCGCTTCTCCGGCTGGAGCCGTCCAGCAAGCACCGCAGGGCACTGTCCTCGGGGGTGCAGACGGTGGTGCCGCACTCGCTGCCGCTTTGGTCCATGTCATCCAGGTACACGAGCTGCGTGTAGGCAGTGCTGTCCGCCACCCTCGGCTCCTTCTGAGGGTGCTCCTGGACAGGCGGGTGGTTCTGTGGGAGAGACAAAGGGTCTCCTCTTCCCTTCCGGGCAGATTTGGGTTCATTCATATCCACGCCGGAGTCCAGGCTGGCATCATTACTTCCGTTCCTCCCAGCTCTTTGGAGATCGATGTAAGAATGTCTAACGTGTGCGTTGGACCTGCCATCCAGGGAGACGAACCAGGCCCGGGGGTGCGGGAGTGGCTTCCCGCCGCCAAGTTCCATCAGAGCCTTTTCGGTCAGGAGCTGGACCTCGCTGTTCATCTGGGCCAAGGCCGCGTCGTTCAGGGATGCTGGGATGGACAGAGACTCCGACATGGACGCGTTCTGCGGGCTCCACTCCCGGCCGCCTGCATCCTGCAAGTGCTGCTGGGAGATGGCCTGGCACGACAAGGGCTGGGCCTGGATCTGCGAGGAGGGGTGTGGGAAGATCCCCGCGTGGGGGCTGGAGAGCTCGGCCTGCAGTCTTTCGATCTCCAGCTGCTGGTCCGCTGGAACGACCAGCGGCTGGCCCACGTAGGAGTGGTCGCCAGGCAGTTTCATATAGTGAGCGGGGATGACCAAGGCAGGCAGCACTTTCCTGTAAATGCTGTCATTGACCTGGTCCACGGAGCTGCAGCAGATCAACTGGCCGGGCCGCGAGAAAGACGTGGGTCTTTCCAGGTGGTCTACGGATCGTGACATCATACATTCAGTAGGTCTGCGGTCCAGCAGCTGCTCTTTTTCGGGAGAGGAAGGCGCGGGGTACATGTGTTCCTGAATGGTGAGCTTACTTCCTGTGGAAATATGGTTGATGGAGGCCTGACTGTCTCGGTCTTGCTTCTCAAATAAAGGCTGTGACAGCATGGCATTGTAGCTCCTCCTGTAATCACTGCGGCCAGGGGACTCGTAGCCTTCTCTCTCCATAGACTTCCTGGACTTTAAGGGGAAAATCTCCACGGATTTATGGTAGTCCTTTCCCAATGTCCCACTTGGTGTTAGGTTATCAAAGGAGATTTGGCTTTTTTCCTCTTCCTTATGAGACAGGAGTTCCTCCCGAGAGCTGAACTCTTGGGAGGTGCTGTAGGACAGCTTCAGCATGGGGGTGTGCAGGTCCACTTCTCCGCTGGAAGACATCATTTCTAAACGCACCCCACTCATCAGCTCCTTGGTGCCCGGGGCGTCCGGGCGGGTGTGGCTGGTGACAGAGAGTGGGCCTGGGAATTCCGACTCCCGATGGGCAAACAGCAGGTTGATGTGAGACATGGAGGTGGACTGGTCTCTTTTGGAACTCTCCAGGGCGGCAGGGAGCTGCAGTTTCCTATGGTGCTGACGAGGTTTCAAGCACTTCCGCCTACGATCAAGAGACAACAATCCAAACCCAAAGATTAAAGATTCTCGTCATGGTTGCGTTTCAAGTAAAATCCTAACTCGCAATTTCCACAGAAAGAAACAAGCCAGAAGCCTGCTCACCACACACACACCCTCAGCCTTATTTTGATTCAGAGCAGCACAGGCCACACATTTCACCCGCAGGCTCTTATAAGTGCATCGGAGTCATTCATTCAAAAGCGGTTACCCCAAGAATCGACAATCAGCATTTTCGCAAACAGAACAGACGAGGCATTGCAATAAAAATAGTTCTGCTTTGTCCTTGAGAATATCACACCTTAATCAGCGTTTAGGGATATTCTAAACCAATCACAGGACAACGGTAAATGGGTTCTATAACTGCCCTTCTAAGTAATGTTATATATTATACACAGTGTGCCTCTTATGTTCTTCATTCGTTTGCAAGTCAGATGACAAATATTCAGTGTGTAGGCATTTTTTCTACCTATAAAAAAAGAGACCTCGATTCAGAAGAAAAAAAAAAAAAAAGACCTCCATATCATGCTTGCACAAGCCATTCCAAATGAAAAAAAGATATTGCCAAAATGGTAAAACATTACCTGCAATAATATAAAAGGAGACACAGCAAAACCAAAAGTATGAAAGCCATTCCTCCTAAAATGGCCAAAAGAAACACCGTGTGATACGTGGTAATGTCCTGTGTGACAACGGGACCTAGAAGGTCAGAAAAGGACACTTTAGATTTGTGGAAACCTTTAAATACACAGAGGAATAAAGAACACAAATGTCATGTGTTTTCTGATTTTGTTAATCCTCATCCAAGGATATTTTTCCAATGATTTTTAGAGAGAGTGGAAGGAAGGGGGAGAAACAGGAAGAGAGAAACGTCGATGTGAGAGAGACACATCGATTGGTTGCCTTCTGCACACACCCCAATGGGGGTGGGGGATCGAGTCTACAACCCAGGTACATGCCCTTGACCAGAATCGAACCTGGGACCCTTCAATCTGAGGGCTGATGCTCTATCCACTGAGCCAAACCGGCTAGAGCAAATGTCATGTTTTTATTACTCTTACTGGCTGGGGCCCGGAGCAGGGCAGATGCAAACACCCTTCAGCTGATACCAGGATGTCATCAATGAGGAGGGATGACCAGCCCCATTACTGAAGCAGCTGTGGCCAGCAGCTCTGAATATGCACCTACTACATGCAGTGCGTCAGGGTCCCTCCTTAGCTGAGAGCCACATGCGTTCAGCATTCTAAACACATGATTTTTAATAAAAGCAAATGGATGCATAATAATACAATGAGTGGGACTCTTACGCTCAGAGAGATGGCCTGAATAACAGGAGATTTTATACTGCAGGAGAAAAAAAATCACAAGATTTTATTCTCACTTCCACTTGGCAGTCATTGTGACTGTGAAGAGCCCTTTGCCTAAATCAATTAGTTGAGATGTATGAAGGAAATGTACTATGACTTAAAAAACATCCATATAAGGGGTTTGGGGGGGCAATGGGGGGATAAGGACACATCTGTAACACCTTAATCAATAAATAAAGAAAAAAACCCATCCATATAGGGTGTCAAGTGTTTCTAAAATGCCTTCCATTCTTTAAAATTAAATGTTCCTCTACAATAACTTTTCCAAATGATTAACCTGATGTGGCCACAGTCCTCTCCAGAACTCATAGACCAGGTCATCAGAGGTAAACAGACTCTCGTTTACATTGTAAAGAATCTCAAGAAGTACTTAACTTAGACTCTTCATGCTCAGCATCTATAAGATTGTATCTTAATGTCACTGACAACAGGTGGTCGGCAACAACAAAAACCTCCCCAAATTGCGATCTTTGTCCAGGTATCCTGGCAGTGCAGCAAAGGTGGGAAGGAAGAAATGTGGTTTTATATTGTTTCACCCATTTACCTACTGATTTTTTATATTCTAAGGGATAGATTTATTAAAAAACCTTCTGAAGGAGACAAATCTCTTCAGAGCTTGATAAGCCCAAGGAGTTTTAATAGCTCTTGAGAAAATAGTGACATTACTTATGTTCAAAAGACAACATTATTCACTTCAATGGGGTGGAGTTAATATTTACAAAAGTTGGAAAAGTACCTGACAACCATATCCTGCCTTAATCATTGAGAGAAACAATTTTTTTTACACAAAGACAGCCTCCCCGGGCACCGCGGCACAGCAGTGCCTTGGCAGGCGTCACCAACATATTGGGTGTACGTAGAAGTCATTTCCAAGCAACCGAAGTTCAATTCCTTTAAGTACTTAAAATGTTATTACTTTAACTTCTGCCAATGTAAACCTTTATAAAACTCACAGGCACACTTCATTTCCTTCTTAACCAGTGAATTAAAGAGGAAAACCCTAATTATTTTCTTGTTGGTTTTGGGCTCAGGAAGACACAGCATCGCGGTAATTTGTTTTCATAACAGTGATGGCTGTGAGGTTACCAACACATGTTTCTACATTAAATGCCACCAGGGACTGTGCTATGTATGCTTTTTGTGGCTGTTTTTCCTCTTCCTTTACTACTAGGAAGCTTCAGAGGACCTACATCCAGGAGTTCTTTCTCCCCTCTGTACGGAAGTATCTATTCATCTGTTCATGATGGGAAAACTGATTGCCAAGGTTGTTTGAAACAGGTCTACAATGAAAGTCAACTTCAACGCCTGGGATTTGTGGCCTCTGCTTTGGTACCTAAGGAATTTCTTTCCTTACTCTTCATCATCTCCTAGATATTTCAGACTTGGAGACTGGTTCATGCCTATATTGCTACAGGAGCAATATCATAAAGGGAAACACGTACTCTGCAAACACAGATGCGAAGTGTGCACATTTTCTGAGGATGGAAATATAAAGTAAACGGTGACAGACTATACCCACCTAGGAATGGCCCCTATAAATTAGTTACTTTGGGAGTCTCAGTGTTCCTTCCAGTGATAATTACACTGCCGAAACACGGTGGACTCCCATTTTGGAACTGCCTTCATGGCTAATTTACAAGAGACACTCTTCAATCACAGCGCCTTCTGACCTCGGCTCAGTCACCTACTGTACTCACCAGACTGGGACACGCACGGCTTTCAGCTGTACCTCTGAGCATCAAGATTTGCCGCCAGGCAGCGTCTCACTAATGGAGGCAGTCCACGCGACACATTCAAAAGGTGCTTTGTGCATCATTGGAAATAATTCTCCTAACGTGACTATTTTGAAAAAACAAGTCTGGAATACTCACTGGGATAAATTGGGGCACATAGGTTTAAAAAAATAAATAAACTTTTAGTCACACTTGAAAAAAATACAAGTTCATTCACATTTCCTAAATGGAAATGACTATTCTTCTGGGTACAAAGCCACTGGTTGGCTTTGAGAACCTTTTGGAAATGCCGCATAGAGCTTTCTGCCCCAAGAAGTCACCCGTGATGACTTTCTGTGAGTCCCTCCGTGGAATGCCTTTCCCTACATCTCTCACACCGGCCACAGCTGTTTCAGGAATTAGGGAGGAGGTCTGAGCTGCCTCTGCGGGCTTTAGATTAAGAATTTCCTATGGCAGCTGTCTACGAGAAACAGAGACACGAGACAAGATGATTTCCCATGCATTATTCTTATCCTAGATGGGAGAGTTCCAACTAGAACTCCCCATCCCATGAAGTACCTTCGTTTCATCATTTGATTTTTCAGACTCTCAACCATTTTTAAGATGGGATGTCCCTGTTGAAGTTATTTTCAAAAGTGTACTCAACCTGACCCCTCAGGACATCATTCCCCATGCCTGCGGGCGCTGCCTCCGTGTTACCTGGGTTGGGGGGAGACATGGCTGCCACCCAGTACCCCAGCTGAGGGGCAATGTACGTCCACGTCAGCTGGCTGCCCTCCTGGTGCACGAGGCCGAGGCCGCTCTTCAGCCACGTTCCTGTGGGTGCAGAAAACAACTTCAGCTCTAGGCATGCTACACTCCTATTCAAGGCTCCGGCACCTGGTACAAGTCACCTTAAATGTCACGTTTATAACCATTCGGGAGCCAAAATGGGTAGCTAGGGGCTGCACACAGCTTTCCTGGAGATGCTTTTCAACTCGCTTCACTTTAGTTTTTCTTTGCCTTCCTTATTAAATTCCCTCCAGCCACTTCACCAAACATCCCTGCTTCCAAACACAGGTGACTTTAGCAGAAACCGCTGGAGTTGAGAAGGAAAATAAAAGCAGCATGACAGGGTCGGCAGGAGTGGGACGTCGGAGAAATCCAGCGGTGCTACACTCTACCCTCAAACAAGTGAGTGAATTTCCTACCTGGAGTCACAGGCTGGCTCCATCGAAATGACCCTGGGAAGGTTTTTGTTTTGTTTTTTAATATATAGATTCCTTGGTCCCACCTTTGCAAATACTGACCCAGAAAGCCTGAGGTAGGTATTTCTAAAAATTTCCAGTTGGCCCTGATGCCGGGAAACATGGAATAAGTCCAGGTCTGTGTTCTGTCTTTCAGTTGCTACTCTGACCAGTATTTAACATTAACGAGCTCCTACTATGGACTGGCTAGTCACAGCAGATGTGCTTTCTATACAGTCATCCCTCAGTATACGCAGGGGACTGGTTCTAGGACCCCCACAGATACCAAAATCCGAGGATGCACAAGTCTCTTATATAAAATGTCACAGAACAATGCATATGGTTGGCCCTCGGCATCTGCAGACTCCCAACCGTGAAATAAAAATACGTATACTGTTTTCGATCGGTGGTTGGTTGAACCCGCAGACACAAAACCCATGGAGACGAAGGGCTGACAGTACATTATCTATAATTCTCACTACAACCCTACAAAGTTGGACTTATTCTCCTTTTTTGAATGAGGACACTGAAGACGGGTGAGCTACGTAAGGCTTCGAGGACTCCCAGGGTCGGGAGCAGAGCAGGGGCACCTAGGTCGGTCTGTCCATCCAAGGCCAGTGCTCTTTCTCCCGCTCTCCCGTGCTGCCATCTCCCATAAACCTTCCCCGAATTTGATGACTTTTTCACTTTGTAGGGTTTCTAGCAGCAGACTCATTGCCCAAGGTCATTTAGCTGTCACCTGTCTCACCTGCAGAGAGCCTTAACTTTGAGGACCTTGATGGAAGCTGGCAGCAAGGGCAAGGGAGTGTGCTGGCCAGGCCCCCAAGGGCATGCAAACACTCACCCCACCCATCAGCAAAGACGAGGTCACTTATCACTGACGCAGGGCTCCTGCTTTGCTTCAGTGCCCAGTGCTCCTGCCCAGCTCAGCTCACTCCTGCAATCAGCCACCACCTCAAATGGCCACACGCATAGCCCTGTCCACTCTAGAACTACACGCACCAACTGTGCACCAAATATTCTACCCTCTGGGCTCCAAATCCTTGCCTTGTCTGGGTACACATATCACTGAGGTGGCAATCGGGGATGTTTTCTTCCCCTTGAAGAAAGAAACAATAGTTGGGGCTGCTTCTAGGGCTTATCAGTTGCCATAGCAACATTCAAATGCAGCAGGCGGAAAGGTGCCTTGGTAATGCCTCCCAGCTAACACACCTCCTCTGCTGACTGCAGCTGAACAAAGAAGGCTGGAGAGGCCAGGCATCAAGCATCAGCAAGCGCCTCCAGCCTGCACCGTCTGACCCGCCCATGCAACAGGCTGAATCATGGCTCCAGAGAAAATACAAGCTGGAAGGTTCCTAAAATGATTATGAGAACAAGGATGCCTAATTCCAATACGTTCGCTAAACATCAACCGAGAGATGATTACGCCACACACAGCATCACGTACTTCTTTTTTTTTTCCTTTTAAATATATTATTATTGATTTCAGGGAGGAAGGGAGAGGAAGAGAGAGATGGAAACATCAATGATGAGAGAGAATCATTGACTGGCTGCCTCCTGCACACTCCCCACTGGGGATTGAGCCCACAACCCAGGCATGTGCCCTTGACTGGAATCGAACCCGGGACCTTTCAGTCCACAGGCCGACGCTCTAGCCACTGAGCCAAACCAGCCAGGGCAGCATCACTTACTTCTCCAGGGCTACTAAGGAAACAGAGAGAACATTTGACACAGGGAGCAAAAGGGTTTCTATGTTTGGTACAAACGTTTCCCTGAAGGTAGGTAAGCGATTGCTTGCCAGTGTTCGCCCTGCCCTCCAGGACCCTGTACTGTTAAGCTCATGACACATACCTCACCCCTCTCTCCCCCACACTCTCCCACAATAGCAAGCCTGCCAGGATCTCTGTATCAGCAGGAAGTGGCTGCACATTCTTTGGTTTACAGTTTTCCTCAGATTAGAGTCTTGAGTCACTGCTTTTCGAATGGAGCGGATGCTGGAATAGGCTCAAGGACCCAGAGGGAAAGAGCTGGAAGATCAGAGTCATAACTCCTGTTCGCTCAAGGGCAAACCACCTAACTGGATCGCTAAATTGCCTCTGCCTTCTACTAGTAAACACAATGCAGAAACTGGAAACACCTAAAAATACCTCCCAGTTACACTGGGGGCAAGCCAAGCAGGTGGACGCCCACACTCTACCCAGCTCAAAGGTCCCCACAGGCAGCCTGGAGGGCCTCTGTCCAGTGGTGGTGGTGGTGATGCTGGTGGGAGCCAGAAAGGCCAGTGACTGAGGACACGCAGCTGCTTTGGGAGCACAAGGAGGAAAGAATGCCACCTGGTGTGGGCAGAGAGAAAGAGGAGGGGGTTGCATGCAATAGGGCTTGCATGATGCAGGGGGTGGGATGGAGGTGCAGGGTGGGTGGGAGGGAGGGGGCTGTCGGACGGCGGCTGGAAAGGAGGTTAGTGCCTGTCTGCCAATGGCTGGGCAGGGCTTCCAATGCCATCAGCAACAGGAGGTCACTGGGACCTGTAAGTGGAGGCCCAGCTGGTCACAGCTTTTCTTACCCCCCCCCCCCCCCTCCTAAATCCCCTCAGTTCTTCCAGGTCCCTCCTCATCATGCCAAGTCTGCGACTTGGCAAACAACTGTTGCTTCAACCTCAGAGTCTCTCTCCCAAAAATTTACCTATCTTTCAAGACTCAAGTCATGCCATGCGTTTTCCCGAGTTCCTCCAGCACCCAGGAACTCCCACATGTGGGCACTCCTAGGGCATGTGTCCCAGCACCACTGATTTTCCAGAAACATGTCACCCGTTGTCCACTCTGCCAGAGTGGGCGGGTCTTCTCCTCAGCACACAGACATGCCCTTGGTGTAGGAGCTCAGCAGTACTTAACAGTGAGCGGAAGCCAGCCTTGCAACCTCAAAGTAACACCAGGCGACCTTCCGAGAAAAGCTGGGGGTGGCCAGCAGGAAAGATCTCCTGACGAAATTGGGGTTCAGGTCGAGACGCTGCCCTTTCCAACAAAAGGGAGCAGAGTCAGCTGAGAAAAAGGCATTGCTCCGGGCCCACGTTTTCTGGAAAATGTACCCATCCCCAGGAAATAGAGGGTAACACTGTTTCGGGATTCAACGATCATGCTTTATTGGCAAAAGCCATTCCCAAGCGTTCTGTTTGTAGGAAGAGATAAGCTACAGGGAAATGAGCGAATGAACTGCCAACTAGAAACACGCTTTTCCTGACGCTGCAGGAAGCGGGCGCTTTCCCCGCACCAGAGGAGCTCCCTGTACTCAGGCTGGGGACTCCTGCTGGAGCCTTCCCTGCTGCTACGGACAGCAGGGCACAGGCCTCTGCACAGCCTCTTTGGTTCGATGACGTTATGTGACTGCTGGACCTTTGGCCAGGGTGCTAAGTGGGGACCCTCTCATCCCCGGGGGGTGGGGTGGGGGGGGCCCAGGCACAGCTCAGAGCAGGAGAGGGACCAAGGAAAGCTCCAGCTGCGAGGCCTCCGCTGTTCTTGTCTGCCCGCCCCGTCGGCTGGAGGGGGCGGCCACGGGATGCTCCTTGGTCTGAACAACTGCCCAAGGGCTGTCCTGAGCGAGTGTCTCCTCGGTGGGCCAGACACAACAGCCCAGCAGCGGCTTCCTCCGTTCACTTCGCTCCTGTGCTTCTCCTTCTCCCTGCTCCGAGCGAGTCCCTCCCAGCCTCTTCCCACCGCTCCCTTCTGAGGGCTCGCTACCGACTCACCCAGGGTCCTCTTCCTGGGCACAAGCTGAGTGTCCAGGCGGGTCACCTGGTGAAGATGTGCAGGCAGGACCCTGTGCCTCCTCGTGCTCTGTCCCACAGGCCCGGCTGCCACCTTCTTCATGCACAGCTGCTCCTGCAGAGCGGGGCTGGCCAACTGTTAAGGGGGTCAGTTGGGAGCAGGCTGGTGGCCACAACAAGCGCCTCTCTGCTCTGTGCAAAGCTGGTGGCATGTCTATTACTGGGACTGCATGTGTGAAGGTTATATAGCAATCTCTCGGCATCATCAAGGAATGAAACTCTGCATTACAGAAATTTCTAGAATGGTGGCTTTCAAACAGTTTAAAAAGCATCTGATCTTTCTAATGCTACTGCTTTTAAGTGTGTCCCTAAGCAGAAATTTCCCCCCCCAAAATATATTTTTATTGATTTCAGAGAGGAAAGGAGAGGGAGAGAGAGATGGAAACATCAATGATGAGAGAGAATCATTGATTGGCTGTCTCCTTCATGTCCCCTACTGGGGATTGAGCCTGCAACCCAGGCATGTGCCCTTGACCGGAATTGAATCGGGGACCCTGCAGTCTGCAGGCCGACGCTCTATCCACTGAGCCAAGCTGGCTAGGGCTGGCAGAGATTTATATAAAACAAACCAAAGATAAGCTTCTCTGCATGAAGGCAGAGACATCTCCCGAGCGTGATTGGAGAGTTACTCTTCTGTACAACTTGGGTCTTATTGGCCAAAATTTGAAAAAGCAGTTTTACATAATTCTAGAACGTATCATTCACTCCTGCTTTATAGGATAGAATATAATTTTGATTTTTCATGATAACTCAGGGTCATGATTATGATGAACTACAATGCTAGGCTCTAAAATACTGCTCTCCTCAGGTCCCTGCTGAGGAACATAGACTTGTTTGCTTCTACACCTAATACCCCCACCCACTCCCACGTTTGTTTTCCCTCCCTCCCTCCCTCCCTCCCTCCCTCTCTCCTTTTTCCCTTTCTTCTTCCCTCCCCTCTCTGTGCTGTCATCAGTGTGTCTATTATCAGCTCTGCTCCCTCATCACCGACAACCCGGAGTCCCACCCAGCACGGTCTGCTACTGAGAACTAGCAGTAAACCACCTCACTGAACCACCTCTAGAAGAATGTCTGCAGGCAGTGTGTGTGTGTGTGGGACTGGGGGACAAAACCAGATATGGAAAAGTGGTATTCTGAATCCAAGTTTGGTGTTTTCCCTCAACACCACACCCACAGATCAGTTTTGTACAAATTATCATTCTCTAGAGTGAAACCTTACACAACGGAAAGATTTAGAGATATTTTCGAGAATAAATACTTGGTTGAAAAATTGTCCGCATCTTTTGAAATTGAGTTAGGTATGTACGTATTTGGCAAAGATCATTGTGTGTAAAACACCATGAGTTCTTCACTTGGAAGCTACACTGAACTACAATGATTACTGCACATCATAACTGGCAGGCAGAAAAAATACAGCATATGCTGGTCTGTAAGACCTGAGGAGCCATCTCCAGGGGTGCTGCTGTCTTGCTTGGTTCCCAAGCAATAATGAAATCAGTTTTTATTTGCAAAATATAAAGATGAATTAAAAATGGCCATCAAAAGGGAAAAAACTCTAAAATATGAAAAAGGGCCCCAAATGTGATGTCTAATGTGAATACCACCGATAGGGCTGATTCCCTGGCTTCCCCTGCCTGGAAGCCCTGCTAGCATACAGCCAGGCTACCTCCTCTCCGCGCTTGGTAACAAGCAGAGACACCTGATATCAGGAGCACGACTGACTCTGAGAAGGAAACTGCAAGTGCAAATCCACACTCTGCCAGGTCACAATGGAAGCTGGCACCTTGCACAATAGCCAATGCACAGGGACCAAGTTACTGCTTACATTGAGACTTGTGACCATGTCGGACCTCAGAACAGTTGGAAGGTTAAAAAAAAAAAATAGTCCAGCATAAAACTGGCCACATGGCTGACGTCCCCAACATAAGATAATCCTGCATGTGAATTCCAGCTTTGCCATTTTCTGGCTGTGTGACCTGAGGAGCTGCCCAGGATGGCACAGCAGAGGAACTGAAGGTCCTTGGTGATGGAAGGGAGCAGTCCGGGCGCCTTTGGCTTCACATCCCTTTTGCCAGGCAGAAAATGAACATGCTCATGGTCTAAGCGCTGCAGCTGGTGTTCTGCTTCCTGCAGCCAACAATCTCCAACTGATATGCTTTTCCTGAAAGAGGCTGCAGTGAGTTCTACTAGATCTGTAAGCTGGGACCCATGAAAAAATTCCACACCCACTCAGAAAACCCACCTCAAAGAAGTTACATGGATCAAAAGGTGAGTATTCACACTGAAATATAGCCATTTTTACTCCTTCATGTAAATATCACTGCGAACTATTTGGCAACATTTATGGAGAGAGGTGAGACATACATGCGTGACACAGGCATGAACTCGGACAGTAGAACCTATGGTTGCCTTGCCTCTCAGCTGCTGATGATGGCCAGTAACCCTTGGGCTGTGGAGATTACTGCTGAGTAATCAGCATGACGTGGGCATTAGCTGGTTTGAGGAATACTCTTAAGAGGTATGCACCTCTCAGATCCATATTATTATTGTTACTAGAGGTCCAGTGCACAAATTCGTGCATGGGTAGGGGCTGATCCGGCCAGGCCAGCTGGGGGAAGGGGCCACGGGCAGTTGGCTGGCTGGCCCACCCCGACTGGGGTGGGAGAGAGATCAAGGGTGGGGCCAGCCAGGGCGAGGGGCTGTGGGCAGTTGGCCGGCTGGCCCTGCCTCCTGGTCGAACTCCCAGTTGAACTCCTGGTCGAGGGGACAATTTGCATATTAGCCTTTTATTATATAGGACTAGAGGCTGGTGCAGGAAATTCATGCATGGGGGGGGGGGTGTCCCTCAACCTGCCTGCACCATCTCCAATCTGGGATCCCTCTTGTAATCTGGGGACACTAGCTCCTAACTGCTCATTTGCCTGCCTGCCTGATCGCCCCTAACTGCTCTCCTCTGCTGGCCTGATTGCCCCTAACCACCTCTGCCTCAGCACCTGCCACCGTGACTTTGTCCGGAAGGACATCTGATCTAATTAGCATATTACCCTTTTATTAGTATTATTATTATCATTATTGCTAATTTTAGTCATAGGGCCGCTCCAGATCCCCAAATATGCAGAATTCCTCTAGAAACCAGATGCCTTACTTTTCTGGCTTTCATCTGTATTATCTTAAGCTATAACCTCTATCATACTTTTCTACCAGATGTACATATAGACTATCAAGGTCTAAGTCTATTTTATGTTGCCTTAACAAAACTGGGACAAGATCACTCACTAAAATCAGAATATAAGAATCCATCCCCTTCATCAGCGTAGCAGAAATGGTGTCACTTTCTACATTTATGATATTGTGGAGTAGCCTTCTTTTTTTCCAAATTAAAGTCTATGTTTTTGAGTGGCTATATTTCCTTCTTTAGAATTATTTTCCCATGAAATCTGTGAGGAAGAAACATTCCTTGTTAATTACATAGCAAAGCATTTACCTGGTGGTCCATTATCTAATCTTTCTTGTTGAAAGCAATCAAACTGAAGAGTAAAAGTTATATACAGATAGCTGGATTCTTATAGCTTCGGGCAGGTACATTTTGGGACTGGTTTAAACAAGAATAACATTAAGGGCAACTTGCTATATAACCAACATCCTTCTGTTCAAAGCATAAAAATCACAGATATGTTGAATTCTTAGACATTAAAACAAGAAAGGAATCTGTATTCAGCTACAACATGTCCCCTGGTATTTTTAGGATAATTTTTTAAAACAGATTCTTACAAAATAAATGTAATCTAAGCAACTGATTCTTCCCTTTGCCCCCCCCCACCCCCCTTTAAGCTTTAGCTGAGTTATCAGAAGACTTACTGAAACAAGTTTTAGAAGAGAGCAGTAATGAGAAACCATAAAGATTCTGGCAGAGTTATAGAAAGCTTGTGCCTTAAATAGGTAGCCAGAAGTAGTAGAATACATAATAGCATTAATAAAATTTAATGAGAGAATTTTGAATTTACAGTAGGTATATATAAATTTTCAGGCTAATAGACCCATATGGAGAGAAATTTTGTTCATTACCCAGTAAATCCAATATTCATCTTGTAATTCAACCTCAGGAAGTATCAGATGGGTTAACAGAACAGGATTCCAGGAGGCACAGCCACTGATCCCCAGCATTTAAAAACGTGCTCAAAATGAGGGAGAGTGTGCCCTAGCCAGTTGCTCCATAGTTAGAGCATTGGCCCTCGGACCAAAGGTTGCAGGTTCGATTCCATGTCAAGGGCAGGTATCTCAGTTGCAGGCTTGATCCCCACCCCCATTAGGCGTGTGCAGGAGGCAACCAATTCATGTGTCTTTCTCACATCAATGATTCTTTCTCTCTCTCTTTCTATCCCCCCCTTCCACTCTCTCTAAAAAAATCAATTGAAAATATATCTCCAGGTGAGGATTGAAAAAGGCAACAGGGCTAGTGCAAAAGAGAAATTTACAGACATCTGAACAAATGTGATAAGATGCTCTAAACCAGTGCTTTGGTTACAACGGCAATCTGGTTAAAATGCAGATTGTCACTCTGGCCAGTGTGGCTCAGTTGGTTGGAGTGTCGTCCAGTACACCAAAAGGTTTGGGGTTTGATTGCGGGTTCAGGGCACATACCTAGGTTGCCATTCGATCCCTGGTCAGGGTGCATATGGGAGGCAACTAATCGATGTTTCTCTCTCCCTCCCTCCGTCCTTCCCCCTCTCTCTGTCCCACTTTCTCTCTCTAAAAAACCCCCAAAAAACCCAAAAAACCAAAAACAAAAAAAACCCCCAAACCAACAACAATTTTAAAAAACACCAAAAAAAGAAAAAGAAAGCATTCATGGGGTCTGGAGTAGAGCAGGAGATTCTGCAGTTCTAAGAGACTCCCCATCGGCAGACCACACTTTGAGCAGCAAAGCTTTCATTTATTTGCACTTTTGTGGGTGTGGTGATTCTTCCAGAAAACCCTAAGGCCATTTCTCACCATGTTGCCCTGGTGTATCAACTGGGCAACCAGTGCTTGAAGCAACTTCAGAAATATTTCTAATATATTTAGGAAACAATCCAGTCACTTGTCAGACAACAGGCCAGGAGTTGGCAGACCAGATATATCAGGTCCTCAAATAATGTCATTTTGCTATAACGTTGATGATGAGATAGATGTGTTGGGAACTTAACTCTTGTTCATGTCAACAGGCCGATGGTACAACTGGTTGTTATCCGTCCATTCGCTTCAAGTTGCAGTTTCCAAGAACCTACTGAGGACGATGTTAAGTGAGGACTTCCTGCACCTCCAGATGCTGTTGTGCCCTAAGGGGCAGGCTGCTTAGTGAACTGGCTGTGTGGTGTGTGGCCAGACTGGTTCTAACCTTAACACCTTTGTGTTGACAGGTGTCCCCCCCCGCCCCCCCCCGAACATTCTGCTCCCAAGACATTTCTGTGTTAGGCTCCTACTTTAGGATCTCAGCTCCAACGTCACCTCTCCCAAGGGTCTGCCCACCCAGGTGTTCCCTCTGACATCACTCTGCTTCATTGCCTCACAGCACTCATGCATCTAAAGTAAACTGTTCCCCTGTCTCCATTGAGAACAAAAGCTTCATAATTTACAGGGACCTTCCCTGACTCAAAGCTTCATAATTTACAGGGACCTTCCCTGACTCAAAGCTTCATAATTTACAGGGACCTTCCCTGACTCAATGACTTTTGTCATTGCTTGATCCCAAGAGCCTAGAACAGAGACATGTCGGACACAGAGAGGATATTCAGTAAATATTTGCTGAATTGCTCGATTTTATTAAAAAAGAGAAGCCAAGAAGCCCATGGCAAATCTTTCAACTTTTAAATGTTGGCAGGAAATTAAAATACAACAAACAAAAATGCGCCCAAATCAACCACGTGGGCCAAATGGAACACATCTGGGAATGGGTTGTTGTTTAGTGCTCCCAGATTTAGTCCATTATTCTAGTAAGTCACCTTAACTCTTGGCACAGAGGCAGGAATGCACAAACACCTGACCTACTAGAGAAGGAAGGGGAGTTGAATTCTGAAGGAAAAAACCCTTCTCCACTCCCCACATTCCGATCCGTGTGTGCAAACCAGCCCCTCACTGGGCTGAGCTTCAGCTGCTTTCTCATTCACAAAGACTGTGTCCCCTACTTCCCGGGCTGTGTTGCAAACAGTGATGAAAACTGTTGTTTGATAGTAACACCTGTTTTGCTAATGGATAAGCTCAGCTGCGAATGAGTCGACAAAAGAAAAGAAAAAAGGTCCCCCCCGCCCCGCAAATGATCCCATCCATATTTCCTTCAATTCAGACACACCTACTACATATCCATGTGATGTATTACAGAGCAAGCAAGGATGCTTGTGCGGGGACCTAGCATGAAGCTCTCTGTGCAGGCTGGGTGTTTAATGTGTGTGCTCTGTGCATACATGTGCCTGTGTGTGATCCATGGGAAGGGGTGATTCAAGGGAGGAGGCAAAAAGAAGCAAGATATTAAGAACTTAAACATGCCTGGCAATGTGCTGAGTGCAGTCTTACACATCCTTGAAAGGTAAGTATTCTATGTCTTGTTTCTGAGGCTAGAAACATGAGGGGCAGAGAAGTCACTGATTTGCCCAAGGATAGACCCTCCCCTAATATTGGCAGAACTCAAGGCAAGAGTACACACGAAGGGCCACATACAATATATAAATATTTAAGTTATAAACCAAGGGATCACATTGCTAAGAAAATGTGTCGCCTCCTCCCACCATAAACTTATAGTAACCTAAAGGCCAGGGCCCAGTGTAGAATTCTTAGATTCCTTGAGTGCATGCGAAAGGGGAGTTAGCTTGTGACCTACCCCCTTCTCACGCGTCCAAGCTAACTTCCCAGCCAGTAGCCACCCCTTCCCAATGTCTCTGGCCTGGGGTGTGCACACGGCATGTGTATATGAGCAGACAAGCCCGCCCTTGGGAGACGGACCTGGGAGAGAGCCTGTAAGCCAGGGAATTCTGGTGTCCTGGGTGCCAGGAGGGTGCTCTGGAAAGGGAAGCTCAGCTTCCAGGCGGCCACATCCCTTCGGCTCAGTGGACATTGTATCCCACGGGGAAAGGGTGCAGCTAGGTGAGGACCAGCACGAGGCCCTCTAAAGTGGGGGGCTTAGATGGGCGTCTCCTTGTTCTGTTCAGAAAGCAGAGCTACTAAGAGGTAAAATTTTATTCCAAAATACTTCCGTAAAAGGTTTTCCAGGTGATGTATATTTTTGCAAGATTAAATCTTAAGTGTTGATGAAACTTGACCTAAAGGAGGTATCAGGCCAGGACTACCTTTCATACCAATGATTTCTAGACCTGATTAACATACAAGACTGGTTTTAAAAGAAAAAAAATATTGCCATACAATGTGTTGACCTTATTTAAAAAACCATAATGTGCCAGGGCTGGCGTGGCTCAGTGGTTGAGCGCTGGCCTATGAACCAGGAGGTCACAGTTCAATCTCCAGTCAGGTGCATGAAAGAGAGCTTCTATCACTCTCTCCCTCTCAGAAATCAATAAAAAAAATATTTAAAAAATCATAATGTGTTAAATATGTCCTAATATAAAAGAGCTTATAGCTCATACAAAAGTATAAAACCAAAACATATTTGTAAAAAAACAGAAACAGCCTGTAAAGTTGCAAAATAAAATTCAAATTAGAAACATCCATATTCTGTAGTACCTGATGACATGTTACTGAAGGGAACTTGTCGTCAGTAACATAAACATGGACATGGATGGCCAGGTGAGGTTTCTTTTGAGCCTGGTGTACCCATGATTCCATTTTCTTACCACTTTTCTATAGGTGAACTTACCATGACATTTTCCTTTTAACGTGCTTTGATTTTGTTTTTTGTTAATATGGTGGGGCTCTGTCTGTCCTTCATGTATGACCTATCTCTGTTCAGTTCTCATTAGTCTTATTCCATCAAATAGTCTATTCGTAAGTGCAAATAAGGCAATACAAGTATCTGATGGTTTTAAATTCTGTATTGAGAGGGTGGGGAGAACGGGAATGGAGCAAAGTGGTCAAAAGAAACAAACTTCCAGTTATAAGGTAAGTAAGTACTAGGATGTAATGTACAGCATGATGACTCTAGTTAACACTGCTGCACGGTATATGAACGTTGTTAAGTCCTTAGCCAAAGAACACATACGCATAGCCCATAGACACAGACAACAGTGTGGTTTATGTCCAGAGGGAAGCGGGGGACTGGGGGGAGGTGGGCAAAAGGGGTGTGGGGGGGAAATGGGGTATCTGTAGTAGTGTCAACAATAAAAATAAAGAAGAAAAAAAAGAGAAGGTCCTAAGTATTTTTATCATAAGAAAAATTTTTTTCTTCCCTTTTTTGTATCTATATGAGAAGATGGATGTTAAGTAAAGCCACTGTGTTAATCATTTCACCATACATGTAAGTCCAATCATTATGCTGTACACCTTGAACTTACACAGTGCTATCTGTCAAATAGGGTTTCAAAACAACTATAATATAGCAAATGTGATGGTTTATTCTCTAAAAATTCTCATGTGGTGGTGGTGGTGGGGTGCAGCTACAAACACAAAAGGCTTGACAATTCTTAGGAATGGACTGACATTACAAGATTATTTTTTGAGTTGCTAAGCAACATCGAAAAACAAATGTCCATGTTCTGAGATCACTCTGCATTCATCCTCCCCACGGGCAGCTCAGCTCGTGTGTTCCCCGCCTCCCTCCACTCTCCTTGGACAACAGGGGCGAACGCCGCAACTGTGATGCTAATGGTCCATTGTTGTGGCAAAAAGATACAATCTGTGTCTCAAAAATAAATCACAATCTGTGGCCACCTGACAGCCAAGATCTCAGGCAAGCTGATGTTTTCCCTGGATTGTCATCATTTACACCCAAATTAAGTCCTATGCCTTCTGTGTTCTTTTCTGTTCTATCACTTCAATCAGTTTTCTCTGAATGTCAATTACCTTTCCCCTCCTACATATCTATTAGGAGCCTGAACCGCTTTTATGGGCAATTTTCACATCTGGGAAAAAGTAGAGACTTTTCATGCGAGTGATTTCTTTGTTTCTAAGACATAGCCTTCACGGCAAGAAGACCTACTTCAGACCACCCTCCTTAAGGCTGCACTGACATTACACTTAGGCAAGTCTGCTTCCTTCTTTGTTAATACCCTTACCTGTCAAGTCTCTTCTTTTTGAAAAAATTAAAGATGATGCATCTGGTTCTAAAATTAATATCACACATGTAAACACATACTTAATATTACAGAAATGAACTCCCTTCTTTTGTTCTAACTTTTGCCCACCCAATATAACATAGTTCATCCTTGTAACTCAATCACTGCACCTCAGTATTGCAGTATGTCTGTCCCCTTCCACCTGGACACATGGCCCATGATATACAGAGAAAAAGATAAGCCAGCAATAATTTTCTTAAAGTTAAAAACATAATTTAGTGCTTTAAGAACTTCCACCCCTTTCTCTCCCCAAAACACAACAAAGTGGAACAAAATCTTAGATCTATAGTTTAACTCAAGCTCCACCTCCAAGGGCAGGCTGGCCAATACTTACCTAAAAGGACTAGTTCAATGAGCCCAGCATCAACAGTAATATCCACCATCTGAAGCAGAGACAAATCCACGACAGGCCAATTATGAGTGGGTATCCCTAGTGCCCGATACATATGCGCCATATGTGATAAGACGCTGGTTCAGTAACCACCATTTCTATAGCAACCCACACACACTCTGCAGGCTGTGTTTCAGGAAGGCAGTTAAAACTGGATTCTACAGTGCAACTTCACCTAGAACACGCTTTGATTTCTGTCATCTCATTAGAATTATAGTATTCAAATACGTTAGCGTTAAATGGCAGAAACTTGTCACATACATAATTGTAATTCTTGATATCTCTGCCACTCAATGTCTGCTGGTCACTTTAAATTCGAACCACTGACCTGATTTGCTTGTACATAAGGGACCATTCCCCAGGGCAACAAGTCAGATCACAGTCTGACAACTCAGACAGCCATCTGCTGTCCCAGTTGCAGGCGAGAGAGTAAATGCTTAGGAAAGCAAGCTGAAACATCACCTCTTACTGCCCAGAACGCCTCAGCTAAGATGCGTTCCCCATGACCAACAGAACTTCATTTGGGCCAATCTGGTCCTCTGCACAGTAGTGGTTAGAAGGTGTGTATGTCCCAGCCCCTCAGACACATCTGGACACCATGGACACAGGCACTGGCCTTGTACCACTTTCCAAAGGAGAGAGTACCGGTAGAAGATGATGAATTAAACACATCGGCTAATGCCTCAAAGGAAAAGACTTAGACCCTTGCACTATAAATCAAGTGGCATTTTAACACGATTGTTTCAGTACTGCATGTAAATGCAGCAAAAGTTTCCATTCTAGTGTAAGCAAGTTGCGCTTAAAAAAAAATCGTTTTTCCTAGCGGTACACATAACAATTAGCTAATTCATATTGTTGTACTATACTAGACAGAACCCAGCTTTATGTTCTAAGATAGTGTTAATCTAATAGGTAACCCTCCTATAAACATGGGGGTTGAAATATGGAGATGCTAAATTTTATAATGGGAAATTCTCTGCTTTTTGCAATAGAAAAAATTAAAAGACAATTGTAGTCATTAAAAAAAAAAAAAAGACAACCACATCAACGGTAATGTCAAATATTGACTCTATGCTAAAGGGTGCCTGGAATGGAGCACCCCTCAGCTTCTCTCCTAAGAGTAAGTGTTCAGCCCTGGCTGGTGTTTCTCAGTGGTTACAGCG
The DNA here is from genome assembly GCF_951640355.1 of Cnephaeus nilssonii. NCBI lineage: Eukaryota > Metazoa > Chordata > Mammalia > Chiroptera > Vespertilionidae > Cnephaeus > Cnephaeus nilssonii. Next base: position 27,434,635 of record NC_137072.1, on the reverse strand, counting down.
TTGCCCCAAGCACCAAACAAAACTAAGGGTCTCAGGTTTGATTCCAGTCAAGGGCATGTGCCTGGGTTTCAGGTTTGATCCCTGGCCCTGGTCGAGGCAGCCAATCAACGTGCGTTTTTCACATTGATGGTTTCCCTCTCCCTCTCCCTCTCTCTCTCTCTCTCTCTCTCTCTCTCTCTCTCTCTCTCTCTCTCACTCTCTCTTCCCCTCCCTTCCACTCTTTCTAAAAATCAATGGAAAAAATATCCTCAAGTGAGGATTAAAAAAAAAAAAAAGGAGTAAATGTTCATTTATCTAGCAATCATGAATTGAAGTATTTGAGTTAGTGTTTAAATATGAATTTATTTTTCAAACAGAAGTCTCAGGGAACTAAAAACGAATTTCATCTTTCTTTATAGAGTTTGAAATCTTGCCCTATAAAGAAGGTGTTACCACTCTAAGCATCATTAATCACTCCCAGCAAAATGCTGGAGGGTTACCTGGATAATAAAGTAGGAACTATGACTGAATCAAGGACCCAGTTTAACCCTACAGAGTGGAGTATATTTGCATTTGTATACTAGAATGGTAAGAGTTTCCCTGTTGAATGTATTTTAGATCAGGGATCACAAAATTTTCTGTAATAGGCCAGATAGTAAATATTTTCAATTTGTGGGGACATACAGTCTGTCACAACCACTCAACTCCATGGATGTAGTGAGAAAGCACGCATATAGCCCATACACAAACAAATGGGCATGGTTGTGTTCCAATGTCTTAGTCTGCTCAGGCTGCTATAAAAAAGTACCATCGACTGGCTTATAAACAACAGAAATTCATTTCTCACAGTTCTGGAGGCTATCAGATTTCTTGTCTGGAGAGGACCTACTCCTTGGTTCATGGATGACAGACAGAAACCTTCTCCCTGAGTCCTCATGGCGAAAGGGGCCAGGAATCTCTCTGGGGACCCTTTCATGAGGGCACTAATCCCATTCATGGGAGCAGTAACCTCACGACTTAATCAACCCCAAAGGTCCCACATTGGGAGTTAGGCTTCAACATATGAATTTGGGGAGGGGGGATACAAAATTCAGTCCATAGCACCCAATAAAACTTTATTTAGGTAAGCTTACATTGGAATTTTATATAATTTTCATGTGTCATGAGATACTATTTTTCTTTGGATTCTTTCTTTCACCATTTAAAAATGTAAAAACCACTCTTAGCTCTTGGGCCACAGTTTGCTGATACTTATTTTTTTAAAATATATTTTTATTGATTTCAGAGAGGAAGGGAGAGGGGAGAGAGAGATAGAAACATCAATGATGAAAGAGAATCATTGATTGGCTTCCTTCTGCACACCCCCTACTGGGGATCGAGCTGGCAACCCTGGGCATGTGCCCTTGGCCAGAATCGAACCTGGGACCCTTTAGTCTATAGGCTGATGCTCTATCCACTGAGCCAAACCAGCTAGGGAGCTGATATTTATTTAGGTGAAAAAATTTTAATGGATTCACAAATTGCTATATCTGGCTGTTAAGCACTTTGGAATTGTAATGACTTACACTTACCTCAAAAGTAGATAATTTAAAGTGTTAAATTGGTTTGAAGTGATTAGCATACTTGAATGAATCATAAGTAGCAGTTAATCATTAAATAGTGTTATATGCAGAAGATGTATTCCTATTTTTTTTCTAATCTGATAATATCACCTTGGAACTTTTTATTTAACTGAAATAATTTAATTATTATACTTAAAAGATATTATTGATTAAATGTAATAATAGTAAAAAAAAAAGCCTTATGAAATATGTAGGCTTCTACTGAATTTAGTAAGTTAATGAACATATGGTTTCTTTGAAATGTCCATCCAATCTTAAAGTTTTCAGAAAACACATTTAAATGCATTTGATTATTTTTGAATGACTATCCAAACGTTGGCTTTTTCTTTCCATACAATCTGTTATAGCCAGAAATTTGGCAGTTATAATTTTTGAAGTAGATGCTAAGTCAAAAAGACCATTTAAATGGAAACAGATAAACTACACAATGAAGATTCCCAATGAAAAAAGGCTCAATGCCATGGGGATTCCTTCCAGAGAGGAAATGCTAAATCAGGTCACTTCAGAGGCTTCGCTGATTTTTACTTTGTGTTAGTTTCCTGTTGTTGCTGTACTAAATTACCACCAATTAATTCTCTTATAGGGCCGGAGGTCGGAAGGCCAGCGCCTTCCAGAGGCTGTGAGGGAGTCCCTGCTTCCTTGCCTTTTTCAGCGTCTCGTGGCTGCCTATTCCCTGAAATTGTGGCCACTTTCTCCGTTTTCAAAGTGCACCACTCCCGTTTCTGCGTCACTGCCATGTCATCGTCACATCACAATGCCATCTCCCGATTCTGACCCCCCCAGCCCCGCGTCCATCCGAAGGACCGCTGTGATCACACTGGGCCCACCTGCATAATCCAGGAGAATGTCCTCACCCCAAGCCTGCTCACTTAACCACACCGCACAGTCCCTTTTCCGTGTAAAGTAATGTTCACAGGGTCCCAAGGACGATGGTGCAGAGATACCGGAGAGGCCATTATTCAGCCTGACACACATATAACATTTTTTTAAAATAAACTTCCGTTGTGAGCTGTATACAAAACTAATGTGAGCAAGGATGGTGCTTCTATTGACCTGGGCCATATTGTTATTTATACATGTATGTGTATAAATCCCTAGAGAAAACTTCATTGTATAGTTGACCCTGGAACAATGCAGGGGTAAGGGACCCTGATCCCTTGTGCAGTAAAAAATGCTTGTATAACCTTTAAAAATATGCTTTATTGATTTTTTTAAAGAGAGAGGAAGGGGTGGGAGAAAGAGATAGAGATAAACATCGATGTGAGAGAGACATCCATAGGCTGCCTCCCGTATGCATCCCGACTAGGAACTGAACCCGCAACCTGGTCATGTGCTCCGACCGGGAATCAAACCAGCACCCCGTCGGTGCACGGGACGATGCTCAACCAACCGAGCCACACCAACCAGGGCACTTGTATAGCTTTGGTCTCTCCTGCAACTTAGTTGTCCTTTGGATCTGCAGGGGGATTGGTTCCACGATGCCCCCATGGTTACAAAAGTCCTCAGACACTCACGTCCCTTATATAAAATGGTGCAGAACAATGCCTACAGGAGCCCTCTGCATTCGTAGATTCCCAGCCATAGACTGAAAATACTGTTTTCGACCTGTGGTTGGTTGAGTCTGTGGTGGGCCAATGGTATATTTACGGGGGGGAAATCAGGGTATAAGGGGACCCATGCAGTTCAAACCCATGTTGTTGAAAGGCCAACTGTATTAGGCACATAACCTTTTATACTCCCAGTCCTACTCATCCATATTCAAACATAGTCTTTCAAAAAAGGACTATGGTGGTAGGAAGAAACAGAATAACAGCTCTCTAAATAAGAGCTCAAAGCATCATCCTTTGGTTAAACATATACGCACATAAACAAGGTAAATTTTATCAATATAGTTATTTAAGTACACACACACACACACACACACACACACACACACACACACGTTACATAAATGTTAGTGTCATATCTTAAACTATCCTGACTTTAAAAACATCTAAATGATCCTCATCTGATTCAATCATTCAGCATTTTAGTTGGGTACCTAGAATGTGCCAGGAATAGTTTTTGATTATAAGGGTTCAAAGATAAGACTCAGTGAGGACCCAGACATTACCTAAGAAACTGCAAGGCTTATATGCTCCCAGTATCACCACAATATGTACAATGCGCCTACATTACTATTTAAGGGATGGAGAACGGGATTTGAGAGGAGAGATCCTGCTCACACAGAGTGACAAGCTATGAGGGAGACCTTAGCATCCCCGGGAAGGGTTAGCGTCTGGCGAGGCAGCAACAGGGCGTGTGCAGAAGACAGTGGCTGGAAATGAGGTGGAGACACAGGCAGGGCCGGCTCCGAAGAGCGAGGTGCCGGGCGAGGGGGTGCGGACTGCCTCACAAAGAGTTGCTCTAAGACATTCTCACGCGGGAGGTGGTCTGTGGTTTTGAATGACAGCTCAAGCTGCAACGCAGAAGACCTACAGAGTTAAGGAGAAGCAGAAGGCAGTCCGAGAGCTGCCGGAATTGGCCAGAAAAGAGGGGAGCATCTGAACTGGGGCAGAGGCACCACAGAGGAGAGGAGAGGAGAGGAGAGGGTACCTGGGAGAAACACTGATCCGACCTCAACGTGACTCTGTGGGGAAGTGAAGCAAAAGAACACTCGGGGGATGGCCCGAGGTTTCTGTTACGCTTAACCAAGAGAGGAAGCACAGAGACGAACAGAATGAGAGGCTGGAGTGCGGGGAGTTGACAAGTCTCGGTTTTAGACGTGTAGAATTTGCGTTTCCTCTAGGACAGTGTTCGGCAAACTCATTAGTCAACAGAGCCAAATATCAACAGTACAACGATTGAAATTTCTTTTGAGAGCCAAATTTTTTAAACTTAAAACTTCTTCTAATGCCACTTCTTCAAAATAGACTCGCCCCGGCCGTGGTATTTTGTGGAAGAGCCACACTCAAGGGGCCCAAGAGCCGCATGTGGCTCGCGAGCCGCGGTTTGCCGACCATGGCCCTAGGACATCCAGAAAGAGATGTCTAATAGTCAGTAAGACACCCAGAGCAGAGAATCAAACGTGGGTGCACGGGTAGCTGTGGGAGTGTGAGAAGCGGTCCGATGCCCCAGCAACTGCAGAGAAAGTAGGTAGGAGCTGGGTGCAGGGCAGAGCCCAGGGCCTGGCAGGTGAGGAGGATCCAGGGGGATGTGAGACCGAGAGCCAAGGGAGGAGGGCCCTCTGCGGGGACGGAAAACCATCCAATGCCGCGGAGACAACCGCGAGGAGGAGGAGGTCACCGGATTTCCCAATCACGCAGCTGCTGTGAACGCAGTGACATTGTTTCAGGAGAGCGGGACGGTGGAAGCAGGCCTGAAGTGTGTAGAGAAATGGAGGCAGCACATGGGAGCAATCCTCGAGACACCTGGGCCCAGGGTAAGCCGGGAAGGCGGTGTGGATGGCACGGTACAGGACACGCTCTACAGCACGGGGAGACCTTCGTTTACTTAATAAACTCTCACGGCATACGTGTTATGTACACCAGGCGCTATCCTAAGCTTCTTACAAATATTAACTTGTTTACTCCTTGGCGTGGTTGGTTTTATGTGTCCACTGGGCTAGGCCAGTTCCCAGATAGCTGTTCAAATATGTCTGCATGTTGCTGTGAAGGTATTTAAAATGAGAATAACTTTTAAATCAGTAGACTCGGGGCCCAGCCAGAGTGGCTCAGTTGGTTGAGCATCGTCCATGCACCAAAGGGTTGCCGGTTCAATTCCCAGTCAGGGTACATACCTGGGTTGCAGGTTTGATCCTAGTGGGGGAGCAAATGAAAGGCAGCTGATTGGTGTCTTCTCGCCCCCTCTCCCTCCCTCCCTCGCTCTAAGCATGTCCTTGGGTGAAGATTGGGGAAAAAAAAAAAAAGACTGAAAACATTTGGATTATTTTCTAATGAACTTAAAAAAACACACCACACCTTAAAACATAATAAATAAATCAGTGCACTGGGTAAAGCATGTAACTCTTCATAATGTAGGTGGGCCTCATCTAATCAGTTGAAGGCCTTAAAAAAAAAGACTTGACTTTCCACAGGGAGGAGGAAATTTTGCCAGCAGACTACCTTTGGGCTCAAACTGCAACACCAGCTGTTCTCTGAATCCCCAGCCTGCTGGCTCACCCTGCAGATTTTGGACTTGGCAGCTTCTACAACTGCATTAGCCAATTCCTTAAAATTCCTCTCTCTACACACACACACACACACACACACACACACACACACACACACTCACTACTGTTTCTGTGGGGAATTCTGACTAATGCATTCTTTGTAACAGCATTAGGTACTATCATGATCCCCATTTTACCGCTGAGGAAACTATGGCAGAGACAGGTTAAATAACTTGGCCAGGGCAACACAGCAAGCAGGTAGCAGAGCTGGATTCCAATACAGTGTGCCCCCAGGGACCCTGCTCTTAACCACATGCTGTGCTGCTGTCCAGAGCACTGACCCAGCGGTGTTGGGAAGGCCAGTGGGGAGAGACAGATCATACAAGGAATGAGAATCTACAAATGCAGTCTTGTACAAATGAGAAAACAGGCACAAGGGATCTGCCCAAAGTGGGACCCAGTGGTTCAAGTAGTAGAACCCAGGTTTTCAGGTTACAACACGCAGCTTTCCCCTTTCTCCTTCCTACTTGCACTCCATTCTTCTATCCACATCCTTTCCTCCGGCCAGGATTGCCCTGCTCTTCAGAGACTCTCTCAGTCACATTCCCCTCACGCTGCTTTCTCCTGGGGGCCCAGGAATCTTTATGTTCTGACCGTGACCACATGCCTCAAATAACCACTAAGCTGTAGACAACACGCCAGCCAGTGACAAAGTGCCCTTCTTACTGAGTGCAGCCCAAAAACCCAATGTCAAGTTCAGTATACCTAGTAAAACAGTGCATCTCACACGAATTATTATGGAGTCCGTTAGCAATTATTTGGAAAGTAAAACAAAACAAAACCCCTCCCCCGCAAAACCCAGGAAGCCCAATGGGCATTTGGTTCCAAATATACATTTCTATGAATTAACTACTCAAGGAATTAGGTGTCTTTGAAAATACATTCGATATAAAAAAATCTCCCAATTATCTGAATTGGGTTATTTGAAAACTAGTCTTTTCAAGCGTGACTTTTTGGGACTGGGAACCACAGGGGTATAGGAACCAACGTGCCATCAGAACCTCAAGCACAAGCACCTACTCCCACCTCATTATTATGAGTGTCAGTTATTAAACTTCCTGAAGAAAAGTTTGAAAATACGTATTAAAGCTTTAGAATTTGTACATTTTAACCTAGCAGTTCCGCTTCTTCTAAAACTTTATCCTAAGGAAATAATCATGACTGTGCATAAAGATTTCCAATGATATACTATAAAGATACATATATCACAGCATTGGTGAGAATAGTAATGTATTTCCGGGTTGCATGGGATTGAGCAACCAAATCATGACATTTCCATGTGATGAAAAACTATGCATTCATTAATATTAACCCTGCAGCGTAATAGCTAATGCTATGGAAAGATGTTTCTGACATAAAAATGATTTTTAAAAGCACATTATAGAACAGCACATGACACAAAACCTCATTTCTGTTAAATATGTATTGTGTGGAAGGCAGCCTCTTAAGAGGGCCCCAATAATGCCTACCAGTCAGTATTCACCCGCCTGTGCTGTCCACCCCACACTGCACCAGTGTCGGGCTCTGTGACCAAACGCATAGAGAAAGAAGTGATGGCATGCCACTTTGACATGAGGTTGTAAAAGACTGTGACTTCCATTTTGCCCACGTGTGCTTTGTTTATCTTTGTTTATTATTTTTTTCTCTTGGATCACTTGGTCTGGCAGAAGCAAGCTGCTGTGCTGTGAAAAGCCCTATGCAGTCGCCCCTGAGAAAGAATTGAAGCTCCTGCCCAACAGCCTGTGAGTGAGATTGGAAGGTGCTGGCTGGCTGGCCCAACTGAGCCTTGTGATGAGCAGAGCCTGGCTGACAGCCTGCTTGCAACCTTGCCGGACCCTGAGCTAGAACCACACTCCAAAACTGTGAGGTGACAGGTGTTTACTGTAGTCTACAGCTGCTGGTTTGGGGCCAATTTGTTACGTGGCAATAGTTAACTAATACCTATGTGCATAGTGAAATGACTGAAAGAATAGAATCCAAAATACTAGTAGTGGTTCTCTCTAGGTGGTGGAATAATAGTTTTTATTTTCTCTTTTTGTACAATGTTGGCAATGTTTTCCCTTTTTCAGAAAACAGGAAAAGAAAACCACATATGACCAAGAAAGATCATATGACCTTCTAAAGAATCCAAGCATAAAGATTAAGAGAGACAAGTTTAGCTCTAATAACTTTTAAAGATTCTTAAAGATTCTTTTCATGTAAATTAGCTTAAATGTGCAAAAAAGGAAAGAAAAAGAAAAAAAATACTCCAAAGAACACGCCTGAACATCACGGTGGAGTAGGTGCTACCCACCAGAAACCACACAACACACTGTGAGCAGCAGCATGCAACACGTGCACGGAAAAGAGACTCGCACAAGCCTCCTAAAGGGAACACCAAACAGTAATGATGAAGTCATCTGTTAGCAGATCATCAGCACAGGTGTCTTGCTTACCCAGCTTCTGGTCAAACCGCCATGCCGCGACATAGGCATTGTGCCTCAGACTGCTCTGTGTGGCCAGGGGCACGGTGACATAGATGGGGCCATCCACCAGCACCGGCGTTCCATCACTGCTGAGCAAGTGCACGCTGACAGCTGTGACTGGGCTCAGGTCGTACCTGGTGCCGTTTCCTGGAAGCAAGAGGCATTCTCCATCACATGCACACAGAGACCTTCGTGGGGCTGTGGAAACCGTTTCCAAAAAGATAGTAATCGCTACCAATTGCCAAGTACCATGCCTCCTATCTGCCAGGGACTGCGCTAAGCACTTTGCACACATAATCCTCACCTCGACTTTCTAAGGTAGGAAAAATCCCCATTTTACACATAGAGAAACTGAGACTCAGAGAGGGTCCTACTGGGAGCTGGCCTAAGGGCATTGAACAGTGGGTGGTAAGGCTGGGATCTAAACTCGGGTTGCCTAATCTAATTACTGCGCTTTACTTTTAAAAATCGACCTCCAAAGGGAAAGGACTTTTTGTCTGTAACATGACAGGGAGGTGTGTGTGGAAATTGCCGAAACCGACTCAGTCACAGAGGGAGCCCTGTGCACACGTTAATTACTTGGCAGATCACCAAAAGGAAATCAGTATTTTCAATTAGAGACTACTTAAAAAAAAAAAAAAGGTAAATTTCTTCAAGGAGTTCTTCAAAATATTAATTTACTTCCACTAAAAGTACACTATTGAAAACTTGGGCTTGAAATATTTATGAGTTATTTTAGTTGCCACTGCTATTTTGATCTGTTTAAAAGGAATTTAAAATACCAGTTATTCTGTATTAGAGGCCTTTTATCCAAGCCAATGCTTTAATGACTATCTACTTTACAGATAAATTAGGCAATGCTTGTAGAGTGGCATTATATTTATACACGTAAGCAATCCATTTTAGAAAACCTTTTCTCAAGTGAAATATGATATCACACAAAATGTATTCTGTCATAACTTTAAATCTTTCATTAAACACAGTGACAAAAACACAATGGTAAAACAATTTTAAGCTACATCAGAACACAATCAATAGGATTTCTTTTTAAGCTATTTATATATTTACATACCCATCAATTATCTGAGCGAATTCAAACTTCCAATTAGGACTAAATTTAAATATTTAAAGCTTACTAAACTTGACAAGGGAGGCCTGCAAGGCAGGCTTTACAAACTCAGAGACCCAAAGGAACCACACAGAGTGGTCTGAAAGTAAAACTACTTAACTCAAGCATGTCAAACTCGCGGCCACAGGCCGAATGCAGCCCACAACGAATATTTTTGCAGCCCAGCCAATATAACGGTATGTAAGAAACATTTTAATAAAAACTTCGTAACTTAATTTTTATAATATCCTGTTATACATAATTATTAATAACAACTACAACATTTGCTAATGACTGATTACTATAATTGTGTTGCATTCATTTCCCTTACACGCCTTTACGTGCAGGCGCACCATTTCTCTCCACTAATACTAGCAGTGAATATGTTAGCAGCCGATTGCCACATCATTAGTCTTGGACTGACTTGTTTGGTGTGCGCAACAGGAAATATTTTGCTTTTGGAGAACAAGAAAAATAGGTTTATTTCCGTTACGCCTATGCAGTTATTATTCAGTGTCTGATAAGTTAATGTTCAAGAAAAAATATTAATTTTTATTAAAATGGTCTATTATTTTATGTTAACGATTACTCATTTATTTTAGCCCTTTGTATTCAGCATGTCTCTATTGAAATAAACCTGTTTCTATGAAAATTGAAGCTTTTGTTTTTTTGTGGCCCACATAAACTGAAACCTTGTTTATTTGGCCCCTGTTAGCCTTTGAGTTTGAAATGCTTGACTTAACTAAAAGTGAGTCATGGTAGGTAGTCATTCCTAGACAAAAGTCCATCTTTACCGTAACTGAGCCTGTCCATTGTCCTTTGCATTTAAAATAGCACACCTTTGGAATGTCTGAGTAATCTTCCTTTTTCCAGACCCCTCAGGGCAAAATCTCCCACCAGAGGGCAATGAAACTCCTCATTGTTTTCTTGTTCCCCTGCACACCTTCTCTATGTACTATTAATGTAAACTGTTAACTATTCTACATGCACCAATATAAAAGGAGTATTTGTCTCTTCATTTTACTCTTTATCCTACCTCAGAGACTTCCCCGTTTTGCTTTCTCCCACCTCCCTAGTCTGCCACCAATGAATTTCATGTAACCTCCCCTATGCCTCCTCCTTTGATTGTAATGTATAAAATGAACCACAATGCTGCCCTTCTCTGGAGCATTTTCTGTTGAGATTTTGTTTCCTGGCAAATGTCATCTGTTTGGCTCAAGTAAACTCATAAAAATTTGGATGTTTCTTAGTGAATTTTAGAGTTTCAACAAACCACAGCTAAACCCTTTATGGAGCAATTTCTATACAGCTACTGACAGCAGTATCCTTTATAATATATACCTGTATCTGTTTTCCAATGTAGGGAAAGCATGGAAATGGGGACTTGATCGAAGGTCCATGTTGGAGTCATATATTCAGGTTCTGAAATCTTTTAGTCTGGCCATTTCATTTTAGGATAAGAAAACCAAAACCCAGAATTTGCCAGATTTATGGTCAAAATAGCTTGTGGACAGAGGCTAAATGTGGGCATTGCCCAAAGGTAACACAGAAGCAAAGCCAGGTCTACAATGTGCACCTCTCCATTAGGTTCTGCTAGATTCTCTGATGAGATAAAACTGAAAGAGAAATTCAGTAACTTACTATCCGCTGTATTAAACAACTCAGAGATAATGTTTTCAGTTAGGTAGTGCTGCCTCCTTCATCAAACCTGGGGCAGGAAGTCTGAAGAGGGAAGCGGTAGGTAGAGTCAGACAGCACTCCAGACAGCATCATCCTTCCTTTCCTCCCGCTCCACTCAGCCTCGGTTCCCAGATGTGGCAACCGTGCCCTTTGGATTTTCCCTTCCCGGTATCTTGCACCTCTCAGGCACAGGAAGCAGGGTTCCGGTAGCAACTGCTTATGTGGCCTCAGGCAAGTGACTTCACTCCTCGGGTTTGTTTTACTTATCTGCAAAACTAAGGAGGTTGGGCCCAGCTGGTGTGGCTCACTGAGCATCGACCCAGGAACCAAGAGGTCACCGGTTCGATTCTGGTCAGGGCACATCCCTGGGTTGCAGGCTAAGAGGTACCTGGTTCAATTCCAGGTCCGGGCACATGCCCGGGTTGTGGGTTTGATCTCCCGTGGGGGTGTGCAGGAGGCAGCTGATCGATGATGTTCCTCTCTCACTGATGTTTCTATCTCTCTCCTTTCCCCTCCCTCTAAAAAAAAAATCAATAAAAACATATCTGAAAAAGAAAAAACAACTAGGAGGTCAGGCTAGATGATTTCCTGTGAGTCTATGGAAAGAAACGGATTCAGCTATAACCATTCAGAAGTAAGTACAGCACTACAGAAAAGGGCACATTAATTTAATGCAATACACATAAAGTTCATGTGATTCGATGTTCTTTTAAAAGTCCTGCTTGCCCTAGCAGTGTTGCTCAATGGTTAGAGTGTCCAATTCCTAGACAAGGGTACATACCGGGGTTGCTGGTTCAATCCCCAGCACCTGGTTGGGGTGTGTTGGGAAGCAACCAATTGGTGTCTCTCTCTCTCTGTTTCTCTCTCTCTCACATCAATATTTCTCTCTCTCTCTCTCTCTTCGCCTTCCTCCATCCCTCCCTTTCATTCTCTCTAAAAACAAAACAAAACAAAACAAAAAACCCAAAAAAACAAAATACAATCAATGGGAAAAATATCCTCAGGTGAGGATTAACAACAAAAAGTCCTCTGTTTGAAGACACTGCAGGAATTCCATCTGCTTGCCGAGGCCTCCTTTCTCAGGGCCTCACTAAATGCCTTTCACAGGGTCCTCCTTCGGTCCTCCCTCTGCCCTCCCACTTGCTTTATTCTGGAAAGATTCATACTTTGAAAGGCTAAATTGTTCCTCCTCCAGTCCTTGTTATGAGACTGTAACACTATATGGTCTGTGGTTCTATGTGATGTCAGGACACTAAGGGAGCAGATGGGAGGGGATGAGCAATCGAGGACATGGCCGAAGTCTCCACGTGGCTGCGTTTCTCTATTTACAATTCCAGAAGCTTCTTCTAAACTGGACACAACTCCCCTTAGGATGCTCCAAGGAAACCAGCCTTCAGAGCACTTTCTCCACATCCGTGGCGTCCGTTCACCTTCACTGAACTCTAGTTAGGACCTGTCACCTCACACAGGTACACGTGGTCCGGGCTCTCACGCTAAGCTGAATCTCTTAGACGTGGTTTATAAAACAGGAGGCAAACAACTCTGGGGCCGAGGAGCCGCTATGCGCACCCCCTGGGGATGGTGCCCAGCTGATGAGCTGTTGGGGCGCCTCACGGAGTCCATGCTCCCACACCCTCACAGGTGCCAGTGAACACACTCAAAGAATTTTCCCTGAGTCACCTTAGTTATTTCAGTGGAAAAGAAGCTGAATGTAACCTTTCACAGACCTCTCTTTCCTCTAAAACAACTGTGATTTTTAAATAAAACGAACTACTGAAGTAGTCTATGTCTCTGCGTTCTTCCCCCTTCATCTCGGATTTCATAATTTATTCAAGAGAGGTCATTTCTCCAACTTGGGGTTTATGACTGCGCACCATTTTGTCAGGGAGACTGGGTGGAGATTTCATGATGGTCTCAGATTGCACTTTATCACGTTCTCCACGAAACATGAATTTTCTCCTAGGGCTGTACATTTAAAGTGAAAGTTAACGCTTACCCCAATAATGTTTACGTAAGATGGCTACCAGGCATCTTTCCGGTTACTGACTATTAATTGCATTATCATCACATAAAAATTAAAGGGAAAAGAAAGATTTCTGAAAACAAGTGCTGCAGAGGGAAGGAAAGCAAATGACCAATCACTAGGTCACCTTGATCTGTAACCAGTAATTTATTAATATTCTACAAAATGGATTAGATGTTGCAGGTTTAGAAGCTTTTTCAGAACAATCAGTTATGTAATCATTCTGAGGTGATACTCAGTGAAAGTGTCCCTGGGAAATGCAGTAACTTACTAACCAAGCAGGATTTATTTAACCCAGAACAGCCCCTTATTTTTCTGAGTTTATGTTGTGACTAAAGTGTCCAGGAAAAGAAGAGGGGAGACAAGAAAACTATTCAGGAGTTCAGAATCCCCACCCCCACCCCAGTCACCAGAAGGACGAGGGCCCACGACGGCAGCACCAAGCACCTGACGAATTATGCTGCTGGCCGTGAGCAGGGGTGGAAGGCACCAGTCTTTACTGATGAGGATTTATTACAAATGTTTGGGCTAGTGGCTTTTACTTTCTCTGATCTATTGGGGGTGGAGGGCACTGGTTTGCTCATCTCGGAGCAGCCCCGGAACCACCTCCCCCCCGAGCTGTGACACGGGGTTTGGCGGATGGGGCTGTGCATCTCTGCAAGGCCAGCGAGCCCCACCAAACACACGGTCTGAGGGCAAGTGGGACAAGGCCGAGGACAGAGGGCCAGAAAACCTCTAGCCTGATTTTATACTTAAAAAACATTTTCAATTTAAAAAACTTCTCTGAATTAAATATATTCATTCCACCAAAGGAGAGCTCAGAGAAGGTGCTGAAGGCTCAAGGAGAAAGGCTCAAGGAGACAGTCGCTGAAACTGCGGTGGTGCAGACGAAATTCCTTAGGGAACAGCTTTGAACACACTTGGACTTGGAGAAGGCGCCCTCCCCTCTGCAACTTCAGTTCTCCCACTCAGTACCAACCCTTCAAGCCACACGCCAAGACTCAAACACGGAAGCCAGGATGCACGAAGAAGAGACTCAAATTACCTGTTCTGTTCCCATCTAATCCTCGCAGGTATGGGAAACTGTCGGCCTCGGCGGGGGAGCCGGCGGCCGTCAGGAAAGCGGTCAGGTCACTGTAGCTGGTGTTCTCCGGCAGCCGCAGCGCTCTCCTCTGGAAATGAACGCGAGGCTGCGGCCGGGCACCTGCGGGAATTCACCTCTGAGTTACAATCCCGAGGGAGCAATTTCTGCGTTTAGACCATGCAAAACGAGGAGTGCTTCGGTAAGGTTCCAGCAGGCTTCCCCTGCCCTCAGCTCTCCCCACATCTCCTCCACCCCATTCCCTTCACGCAGGACACTGAGACGTGACAACGTGCTATTATGGGCAGAGAAATAATAGCCCATTGTCGCATTTGTTTTGACACAGGATGTTTTTTAGGTTTTTCAACAAAAAGCTTTCCAAGTGCTATCTGTGAGCAGTCTTTGCACCGCACAGCATTTGCCTATGGATGGGGTAACATCTTGGGAAACAAAGTCCGTGTGAGTGAAACAAGTAGATGACAATCTCTTTACACAAACAAGGCAAGCGATACCCTTTGATTTGGCTGCAAACACATCCTTCTGTCTGGTAAAATCTGGTTGAACGCCACAAACCCCATTAAAGCAGAGGCAGGAATTGAATGTGCAGCGCCTGCCTGGACAAGAACTGCAAACAAGAGCCCAAGAGTAAGGAGCCGGTTTCCTTCTGGGGAGCTGCCACCTGGCACCCAGCCTGGCTGGTGGGGTGCATCCTATTGGTGACTGATTATGTTGCAGGTTTTATGACGAGGCTCTTGGAGAAATGTGATGCTCCCCTTACCAACGCCAACTCTTCTGTGCAGAAGGACGGTTGAGGTGACAGGCCCTTCAGACAGTTGCCGTGTGACATCATCCGCTGATTGACTTTGCTCTAGATGTGCTGACTGTAAACCTGAACCTGTTTTTACCTAATGCTGAGGCGGCAGTCACAAGACGTAAAGGTGTGAAGCCGTTTTGCACAAACCCAGCAAAAACTTCAAGACAAAAGTGAAAGAAATGGGAGTTGTAGCATTTACCAACATCTCTCCTCATTAAATAAAGTGGTTCCTTAAAGACAATATTCTGTCCTGACACTCTGGTCATCATCTATCCTACCCCAGCTTGAGGTGGACCATGTGGTTGGCTGGGGGCGCCCTCTCCCCACCATGGTGGTCTGGCCCAATAGCCCTGCCCAGAGTTGATGGTCTAATGCTGACTCCAGGGTTCCTTTTGCCTCCAGATCACACACTTTTAAGGGGATACACCTATCTAGAAGTGCTCTAGAATAAGGGAGTTTTAGAGCTCGAAGGATCAACTAGCCTACGTCTCTCTTCCTACAGGCGAGGCCATGGAAGCCAATGGATTGACTGCCCACATAGACGTGTGGGGTAGGCGAAGGTGGTCACAATGCTCCCCAAACTCCTAAAAATCATTGATTAGATTTCTCAAATGGCTGGTTCTCCGCTCCGTAAAACAGACCAGCCTCGGGGCCCAAGAGGGCCAGGTGCCCAAAGTCATGAGAGCCCCATAAGTCCGGTCACACTGAAACTGAGCGGCACAAGCACCAGTCCTGCTGCAGACCCTCGGTGCCCTTTCTCGTCCCGAAAACAAGCCTTCGGTCACGTAGGAGCATCCACGTGCCTTGGGTTGTTTATTTGTGTATCTTTCCACTTCAATTTCTTCTTAGTCTGGTCTTCTTTCCCTCTGATTTCACAGAATAGTGCTGTCTTCCTGCTGTCATCGCCTCGGTCTGCATAGTTCCAATGCCACATGGACCTGCTGCCCAGGCTGGGAGCTGCTAGCTTCTCCTGCTCCCCTCCCTCCACTCCCCACATGTGCTGCTTGCCTCCTCGGACCTCTCCCTGCTGCCCTCAGAGATGAAAAGTCAAAGTCAGCCCTTTCTTTTTCACCTCCTCACCCCCAACCATACAACAGTCATTGCTTCCAATATTGTTTTCAATGATAGTGAACTTTTTGAGACTTAATTTCCCTTTCTCTATTGTTCTTCAGTCTAAAAATGGTGCTAAAGCCTGGGTTTCACGCAGTAGGGAGACAAAGGACTCACTAAGATAAACAGTGACGTGTCTAACGTGTGACAGGCTGGTCACCCCGGAGCAGGGCAGGATATGTGCGCCCTTCCAGGCCTAGGACTAGCCCCTGTGAGATGGGTGGGATGAGATCTTCATGAGGCCCCCTGGCTGTAAGGAACAGAAACCTACTTACACTAGACCAGGGACAAGGGAATCACACTGAACCCACGGGTAACCCCCCAGCCAGGCCTGACAGGGATGGTCTAGGACCTGGAACCACAACCAAGGCTGCTCCCAGCTCTCAGGGGCCCCTGGGATCTCATTCCAATTCTGTGCCTGCCTGCCTGCCTGTCTCCCTCGTACCTCCTCTTATTCTCTAACATGTTATGTATTTTAGTGGGAGATGTGTTTCTCCCCTCCCCATCCCTGTTCCCTCTCTCCCTCTGCTGCCTCCCTTCCCATTCTGTTCAGGAGAAGTTGGTCCTTGGCCCAACATTTGGGTCTATCTGCTGTGGCTGGGGTGGGGGCCACAGAGGGGCCACGCTGGGGCTGGTGTACTACAAGGGGATGTGGCCCGGCTGATTTGACACACGCTGTGACCAGCAAGACCTGGATACCTGTCTGCTGAGGGACCAAACATGCACCCCACGGAGCACAGGCAAGACCTGTGCCTGGTGAGTGACCCAGGAAACATCTGAGGAGTGTAAGGCTCCAGGCTATCCTAAGCCCGGGTGTAAGTAAACTTTACAGCGGGTATGGGTGGGGCTGAGGGAGCGTTATGTCCTTAAGCCTATCTTCACGTATTAGGGCTGCTAAGTTCCCCACCGTTCGGGAAGGGAGGTAATTGGGTGGGGATGGGAGATGGAGAGTGGACAGTCTGTCTGTCTCCCACCTTCCCCACAGCAACTGTTTCAAACTTCGGGCTCCAACCACCATTCCCCAAATGCTCAGACTCTCCTCTAGGGAAAATACTGGGGCCATCGCATCCTCTCTCTGCACTTTAAAATCTTTCTTCCGTCTTCTCTCTCTCCCAGCTCTCTTCCAAGGTCAACCCAAGTATCCTGACTTTTGCTTGTTTTATTGAGCACGACGTGGCTCAACCAACTCTTTTTTGCCTTCGTCAATAATCTGCTCTACAGGCTTTTCCTCCCCAACCAACATATATACCCATTTCTTCCTATTGTTAGAAAAATAACAATAAAACATGACTTCAACTGTTATTCCCATAAGCCAATGGCTTCTCTCCTTCCACCCAACCCCCAGTGATGTGGCTTCTGCCCCCAGCACTCGCTGCCCTTGGTAATGTTAACTGATGACTACATAATGTGCAAACCCTGGGACCGCTTCTCAGCCTTCACCCCCCCTGACCTCTTCACAATGGTCGACACTGTTCACCGCCCCCGCCTTCTTGGCGTTCATGGTCCTGAACTCTGGCCTCTCCAGAGTCAGCCCGCTTTTCCTTCTGCAAATACTTTCTTCCTCCTCCTACCTCCGATGAAACAGTTCCTGCCACAGTCACCTCTGCTGTTTCTGGGCTCTTGGTGCCGACTCCGCTCCGCTGCCACAACCTCAGCTATGACCCTCCTCTCCAGCCCGGGCCTCTCGGCCAGCCTCCATGTCTGCATTTCCTCTGCCTTCTAGATTCTAGACACTGCAACCTGGAAGCCCATTGAGCACTCGAAAATCACCCTCAACCTCTCTCCCATGTAACAACACCCATTTTTCCCAACCTCAGGTTTGATTCCAGGTTGTCACCATCATTTTCCCTTTCTGTTATTCTGCACATTTGCTCAAGTGCCAGGCTTGGCCAATCTCCCCATAGCAACATTATTAGCATCATCTTTTCTTCCCTTTCTGCCTCCACCCTACAAAACCCTATGTTACTCCTTGCCTTAACTACTGCATAAGTCTCTTCACTGGCCCCTTGCTTCAGACTTATTCCTTTTCATCTACTCACACACTGACTTTTCTAAAATGGCACTCTGATTAAATCCATTCCCTTCCCAGAAACCTTCAATGGATCTACACCATTTACCAAATTCACAATGGCAGCGACAATTTAGAGACCAACTGGACCCAAACTACTACTCCACCTGTCCCGTGAGAGCTATAGTTCAGTGCTTTAAGAATTTAAAAAGTTATTGCATGCATATTATTTTATTTAATATTTACAACAATCCTGGGAAGAAGGAACTCTCCTCTCTTTATGGGTGAGAAAACTGAGGCTCAAAGAAGTTAAGTGACTTGTTCAAAGTCATTCTGTTTATAGGAGGCAGAAATGAATTCTTTTCATTCTCACCTCCTTATCCCTCCCTAGTACACCAAGCCTACATCAGAAGAGATGCTCTGGCCAAGTGGGACCGCACAGCTCTCTGCTTCTACACGCGTGCCCATGCTCTTCTCCATGTCTGCAGCTTCTCCCATCCTCCATCTGCGGTCCTTTACCTCACCCAAGACACATCTCAAATGCCGCCTCTTCGGTGTAGCCTTCCTTGATCCCACCCCATGCTCTAAACTCTACTTGTATCTCTGTACAGCACTGATCTTTCTGTGCTCTGTGTTATGTTTATTTGTATATGTGCAAATCTCCCTGAACAGACTGGTGGCTGCCAGAAGCAGGGGGTGATGTGTGGGTGAAATGGGTGATTGGGGTCAAAAGGTACAAACTTCCAGTTATAAAATAAGTCCTGGGGATATAACACACAGCATGGTGACTATAGTTAATAAAACTGTGTTGTACATATGAAAGTTGCTAATGAGACTTACTGTAGTGATCATTCCACAGCATAGACTTGTATCAAGTCATTGTACTGTACACCTAAAACTAATACAAGGTTGTAGGTCAATTACATCGCAATGAAACTGGGGGAAAAGGAAAACCGTTAGTTTTTTAGCTGTGAAATAATAGTAGCAAAGCTCATCAAAGGAAAATTGGAGGTCCCAAGGCCAGTGGGCTGAGGCCACGGTGTGGTTCTAAAGTGCTGGAAGCTGAGGACGAAGGCCTCCGTCTGCTCACTGAGGGGGAGAAAAAGATGATCACTCATGGCTTTCACTGTTTTCTCTCCCAAACTCGAGTTACATGTGCTGCTGGACATACGTATCTTCTCTTCAAACCCATCTTCTAAGAGCAGAGGCTACACATTCACCTCCGTGTGTTCTCATAGCGACTCCATGATAAAGAATGAATGAGTTCAGCTCATTTGCAGGTGGCACATGAATGTGGTTAGATGAAGAATTATTAGTATAAAATGGTATTAAAATATAGACATAAATAAAAAACTAATTTGGTAAAGCACTGAAATCCAGGAAATAGCATTCTCAAGGCCCATAGGTTAGGTGGAACCTCATCACAGAAATACGTTTGACCCAAGTGTTATGCCCAACGCCAACTCCAACCCAAGGGGAAGTACAAGTCTTTGAAAGAGAAGTTCCAGGGGTGAGGTCATGCTTGCACACATCGCTGCCCGTGGCATGGACTAAACTAGAGAGGGAAGAGCCACACTCCAGTGTTCATGAACTGTTTTCCTTTTTTGTTGCGGGGAGAGGGGTTGTCTTTATTGTGGTAAAAATCTAGAACACTGAATTTACCATCCTAACCATTTTTAAGTGTACAGTTCAGGAGCGTTAAGCATCTTTATATTTTTCTGCAACAGAGCTCTGCAACCTTTTCATCTTGCAAAACTGAAACTCTGTACGTCTGAATGCTTACGATCCTTTTAAGAGTGACCCTGCCTACTGGCCGGGGAGGCCCAGGCAGGGTCCTGGCTCTGACCTCACGAGGTGAATACTGTGTCCTGTGGGGATGAGAGAGGTGTGGTCTCCACATCTAGCAGCTGAGCCTACTAGAAACAAGATCACAGCCAATGGACAGTTTAACCAAAATTCAAATGTGTTGTGCACTGACAGAGACAATGGCTGGTGTGTCTCGGCTTTGGATAATTTCACTGCTATCACCACCTGATAAGCTGTCCCTCATAAGATTTGAGTAGTCAGCCCAAAAGCTACTGTCAGTTCTCTTTTTAAATATTCAACATACCTTGGAATCCTGAGACTATCTGGACAACATCTTCATAAACCATTAGAGTAGCGGATCGTTCTGGAAGCAGGCCGAGGCTCAGTGAAGAAAACACTGCAGAAACAAAAATGGATGTAAGGGAATTCATTTACATCAAAATGCCGACTCTAACTTTTGTATTCTCTGACTTCAGATCAATCAACAATATTGACTTTTCGCACGGTGACATACATATTGAGTCTCTGCCCCGGTTCCTAACAGAGAGCTCCTACATCCCTTGTCATTTCCTGAATGCTGGGGGCGGTGGGAGCACCTTCGTTCTAATGAGGTGACTTGGGGTGGGCTCCTGGATTGGTTGCCAGAAAGATCAAGCCATGGTTAGAAACTTGGGATTTTCAGCCCCTTTCTTTACAATGTCCTTTATAATAAACTGGCAAAGGTAAATTAAACGTTTCCCTGAGTTCTGTGAGCCATTATAGCAGATTATTGGACCTGAGGGGGTGGTAACTGAAACCCCTGGTTTTAGCTGGTCAGTCAGAAGTGCAGGAGACAACCTGGGACTTCTGTCTCAAGTGGGGGTGGTCTCATGGGACTGAGCCCTTAACCTGTGCGGTGTGTGCTAACTCCGGGCAGTTAATGTCAGACTGAATGGAATTGCAGGACATCCCATCAGTGTCCAGAGAGTTGAAGAATTGATTGGTTTGAGAAAAAACACCATTCATTTGGTGTCAGAAGTGTGAGAGAAAGGAAGCAGTTTTTCCTTTAAGTATGATTGGCAAGACTTCCGCCATGTCACAGGAGTGCTCCCATCACTTGTACAACAACAGTTTACCCTACAATAGTCAACTATTTCTTGTTCATTAAAATGTTTTAGTAAAATTTGCCGAAACCGGTTTGGCTCAGTGGATAGAGCGTCGGCCTGTGGACTGAAAGGTCCCAGGTTCGATTCTGGTCAAGGGCATGTACCTTGGTTTCAGGCACATCCCCAGTGGGGGGTGTGCAGGAGGCAGCTGATCAATGTTTCTCTCTCATTGATGTTTCTAGCTCTCTATCCCTCTCCCTAAAAAATCAATAAAATATATATTAAAAGAAATGTTTTAGTAAAACACCTGGTTATAATGTATGCACTATACAAATATAAAATATATAACATCAGATATTAACATTAGGAAAGCCTTCAAAAATATATGCTTAGGTTAATGTGTGCCTGATGGTAAAAGGGTATCTCGCCCTATTCTGGGAACTAATAAGATGATAGAACTTACGCTAGTTTAAAATTAAGTACCTACTGGTACTTCCAATAAAAGATTCACAAAGCCTACAAGTTTTTGAGTAAAACATGAATTTACGAGAATACAAATAAATATATCTATATATATAAAAGCCTAAGCGACTGTTATGACCGAACGACCAGAACGACTGGAACGATCGGTTGACCAGTCACTATGACATGCACTGACCACCAGGGGGCAGACACTCAACGCAGGAGCTACCCCCTGGTGGTGCGCTCTCACAGCCAACCTCCCGTGGCCAACCAACCACCCACGGTCCCTCCCCCCGGCCAGCTGGCCCCCATCGGCTACTGGTGCTAAACCATTCATAGACGACCTGCTTCTGGGTCAGGGTTTCGTACGTAGCAGTGAAGCTTCCTCACTGCAATCTAGTGAAAGTCAGCCCTTGACACAGCGTTTGTCTCACTCCCATCCTCTCCCTTCCCTGGGGGACCCCCGCCCATTGCGATGGCAGTACAGTGAGGGAAGGAGGAGGGTGGGAGGCGGGGAACCGCATGGTGGCAGGGCAGCATCAGCGCCTGTTCTTTCTGTGCCCAGCTTGGCGACCATCGCCTTCTTTTCCAACCCCGCCGGGGCCTTCGGGCATTGGGCTGGGCTGGTGAACCAGGGGTGTGTGGCGGCAGACTCGGACCCTTTTCCAGGGGGCCGAGGGCCAGCTCCCTCCTTGGAGCCGGCAGCCAACCTCTTGCAGTCCCTCCCCTCTCTGGCTGGCCAACCTCCCGCGGTCCCTTCCCACCCCCGCCCCCATGCACGAATTCGTGCACCAGGCCTCTAGTTATACAATAATCATCATCACTAACATTACTGAACCCTTTCTAACACATCAGACGTTAGGAACCAGAAACATTATGTGCTAAGAATATTGACTACTTAGCATAACTGGCTCTTAGTAGTGCCAGAGGGAACCAGTCAGCTGGCTTGTATGTGACCCCCTACAGAGTCCATTTATTTAGCTGCCACTGTGTACCAGGCCTAATGCTATCCGTGTGGAGCAGGTCAACGCTGGAGGCAGTGTGTGCCTTCAAGGGCTCCACATGAGAAGGGGGCCAGGACACATCAAATAGCTGCATGATATGTAGAATGTGGCCAGTGCCGTGATGAAGCTAAGACACCAAGGTGCGATGAAGAACCGCCTAGCTGTTCCTCAAAATATTAAACACAGAGTTACCAGCAATTCCATTTCTAGGTATATACCTTATCTATATATATAAAAGGCTAATATGCAAAGTGTCCCCTTGAGAGTTTGACCGGGAGACCGGGAGTTCCATCGCTCGCTATGACGTGTGCTGACTACCAGGGGGTGGCATGGAATGAAGGAAGGCGTTGGCTGGCAGCGGGGGAAGGGAAGACACAGCCAACAGCCAGAAGGAAGGCCCCGGCTGGCAGCCAGAAGGCCCCAATTGGCCCTGATTGCCGGCCAGGCCTAGGAACCCTACCTGTGCACGGCCAGGCCTAGGAACCCTACCGGGCACACACACACACACACACACACACACTCAAGAGAACAGAGAATATATGTTCCCACAAAAACCTGTATGTAAATGCCCACAGCAGCATTAGTCATAATAGCCAGAAAAGTGGAAACAACCCAATATCCATCAACCAATGAAAAGAAAAACAAAATGTGGTCTATATACACAATGGAATATTATTCACCCATAAAAAGAAATAAAGTAAGTACTGATTCAGGCTATAACATGAACGGACCTTGAAAACATTATGCTAAGTGAATGAAGCCAGACACAAAAGGCCACGTATTATAGGATTCCAGTTATCTGCAATGTCCATAGTGACAGAGAGATTAGTGGTTGCCAGGGGCTGGAGGGAGTAAGAAGTAGCAAGCCAATGCTAATGGGTATGGGTATTTTTGAGGGTGAAAAAAATATTCTGGGATTAGATAGGGGTGATGGTTATATCATCTTGTGAACTGCACACTTCAAAATGGTGAGTTTTATGTTATATGAATGATATTCCAAATACAAAATAAAGAAAGAATTACAAATAAAAGAATCCTGGATAAAAAAAGGCGAAGAAAGGAGGAGAAACCAAGATGGCGGCATAGGTAATCACCTATACTTGCTGCCTCTCACAACCACATCAAAACCACAACTAAACGGCAGAACAAATACTACCCAGAACCATGGGAAAGCTGGCTGAGTGGAAGTTCCACAACTAGAGAGGTGAAGAAAGCTCATTGAGACCGGTAAGAGGTGTGGAGGCATGGAAAGTGCTGGCACCTGGATGTGCTGCTCTTTTAACTGGGAGGGAGATACAAGCTCCTGCTTGCTCTGAACTCTAGTTCCAGGCGAGACTCTGGGGGACCCAGACACATACGGGGAGAAACTGGACTGTCTGGCATCGGGACAGGAACGCAAGGGCGGCTTACTCTTAAGATGCTCGCAGCGATCATTGTTCCTGCACAGGGGTGCGGGATGCGGAGAACCAGGGACTTCTCTGGTTCAGGGCAGCCATTGCTGTTTGCTACACCCTAGTGATTCCCAGAGACCCCGCCTCACCCAATTTACAACCCCACCCAAGCTGTGCGCATCGGCTTTTGCATATGAATGGCCTGTCCTTTTGCCTAAAACAAACTGCAGCTGGGTCAGAGCGCCCCAGAGATTCCAAAAGAAGGCCCACTACCTGGCAGCAGCAGCAGCAGCAGCCTTGCTTCACATCTGGGCCTCGTCTGGGCACTTCCAAACCCCATACAAAGAAGAGGAATCTGCAGATCTCTCTGTAGCTCCTGCTGGGCGGCACCAGACAGTGGCTGACTTTGCACCTCCTTGGAGATCCAAGAGCCACTGTACTCAGTGGTCAGAGTGAGACCATACCAGATTACAACTCTTCACATCCATAAGAGACACACTCAAGGGGCAGACTCAGTGAGCACCAAAGCCCCACTGAAGCAAGTTCTGACCCATAAGGGTGTCTCCTGCGCAACAGATCTTCTTACAGTGTAGACACAGCTGGTCATCACAGCCAATTGGCCTGGAGATCAATTCCTCCCAATGATACCAACAGCAATCAAGGGTTAACAACAACAAGACTGTGCACACAGACCACAAAGGGGTGCACCAAGAGTGTCCACCTCAGGTGACTAGGGAGGCTAAGACACTGGGCCCTATAGGACACCAACCACACAAGGCCACTCTATCAACTCAAGGAGACTTAGCAGCTATCCAATACATAGAAACAAACTCAGGGAAGCAGTCAAAATGCGGAGACAAAGAAACAAGTCACAAATGAAAGAAATGGATGAAAGCAAACTACTGGATATAGAGTTCAAAATCACGGTTATAAGATTACTCAAGAGTCTTCTAGAAACCTCTGAGAAATTTAGTGAGACCCTTAAGGATATGAAAAAGGACCAATCAGAAATTAAGCATACACTGACTGAAATAGAGAATAATATACAGAGATCCAACAGCAGACTAGAGGATCCCAAAAATCAAGTCAAAGATTTGAAATATGAAGAAGCAAAAAACACCCAACCGGAAAAGCAAAAAGAATCCAAAAATGTGAAGATAGTGTAAGGAGCCTCTGGGACAACTTCAAGATTACCAACATCTGAATTATGGGGGTGCCAGTAGAAGAGAGAGAGCAAGATATTGAAAACCTATTTGAAGAAATAATGACAGAAAACTTCCCTACCTGGTGAAAGAAATAGACTTACAAGTCCAGGAAGCGCAGATAACCCCAAACAAGAGGAATCTAAAGAGGACCACACCAAGACACATCATAATTAAAATGCCAAGGGCAAAAGACAAAGAGAGAATCTTAAAAGCAGCAAGAGAAAAACCATTAGCTACCTACAAGGGAGTACCCATACGATTGTCAGCTGATTTCTCAACAGAAACTCTGAGGACAGAAGGGAGTGGCAAAAGATATACAAAGTGATGAATAGCAAGAAACTACAATCAAGATTACTCTACCCAGAAAAACTATCATTTAGAATTGAAGGTCAGATAAAGAGCTTCACAGATAAGAAAAAACTAAAGGAGTTCATCACTGCCAAACCAGTATTATATGAAATGCTGAAGAGTGTTCTCTAAGAAGAGGAAAAAAAGGTAAAGATAAAAATTATGAACAACAAAGTGACAACAAATACATATCTATCAACAAGTGAATCTGAAAATCAAGTGAATAAAAAATCTGAAGAACAGAATAAACTGGTGAATATAATAGGATAAGGGGCATAGAAAGGGAGTGGACTGACAATTCTCAGGGGAAGGGTGTGTAAGGGGTTCAGGAAGAAATTGGATAAAAATCTTACACCTATGGATGAGGACAATTGGGCGGGGAGGTAAGGGCATGGGTGGGGTGGGAACCGAGCGGAGGGGAGCTATCGGGGGGGAAAAAGAGGAACAACTGTAATAATCTGAATGATGAACATTTATTAAAAAAAAAGTGAAGAGATTAGCCAAAGAACATATATGCATAGCTCACAGTCACAGACAACAGTGTGGTGGAGGCAGGGGGGTGGAGGCCAGGTGGAGGTGGGCAAAGAAGGAAATGGGTATATCTGTAATAGTGTCAACAATAAAGAGGAAATAAAGAAAAAAAAGAGAAACCATCTCTGGGGTTCAAAATTGGGAGAAAACTCCACACCAGGTTGGGAGAGGGTGGATCAGGTGATGCCTGTGAGCCAGGGCTAATGGGAGGAACCCTAACTGGGATCAATCTCACAACATCACTTCAAAGGTAAACTTCACCTTCTTTAACAATGACCCTTCGCCTGGTGGGACAGGGTACCTAATGGCCAGAGAGAAAGGGCCAGACTGTTCTGTCTGTAGGACACCACTCAGCTCACAGCTGGGGCAGGGGTTGCCCCTCTGGCCCTCTAAGCGCAGCCGTCTGGACACTGTCTGCTCCATCAGAGAGCCTGAGAGCTCTTTGCCGACCAGTGGGGGAAGCTGAGCTCTGAAACCACCTGTAATCAGTCTCCCCGATGTTTGTGACCAGCACAGCATGCTTTAAAAATGCCTCTAACCTAAACATTTGATATTTCCTACAAGAGGCATCTGCTCTTGCAAACTGTTTCTCAAACCTTATTGCACGTAGGAGAGAAAAATGAGTTCGTGTCCCAAGTGTGCTGTGTGGCGGCAGAGGCACCAGCAGGGGCTTCCTGAAGCAGGAGGGAAGGGGCGAGGCCCCTGGAAGGACGGAGTGCCCCAGCGGGAGGGAGGTGGCAGGGAGGCACTCAGGTCTGCTGGTAGACAGCATTTTCCCCACCACAGAGGAGATGCTGACTGATGTCTGGAGGCTCTTGTCACACTAAGAAGATGTGTGTTTTCTGATAAGCAGAGAGAAAGGAACATCTACCTGTACCTGGGAAAGGCAGAAGGACTTCATGCAGCAGCAAATAGCCACACTGGGCATTCAAGGACAGAGACAAGCTTGCCAAGAGAACAATGTAGACAAACACAGAGAGGGTAAAAATGTCAGATTCCTGCAGAGAATAACAAATTACTCAGGATGACCAGACCATGACATATGCATGGGAAAAAGTGGCTATGGCAGGAGGGTCTCTGTGTTGTGTTTAGTTCGAACTGTATCTGGAGGACACCAAAGGACTTTAGGCAGATGTATAACACCACACACACACACACACACACACACACACACACACTCACACGCTAATGCTCAGTAAAATAGAGGGTGGTGTGAAGAGGCAGACTGAATTAGCCAGAGGCCGCGGCAATAATCCTGGACCACTGCAAAAGGTCCACTGGGCAATCACTATGGAGATGAAAACAATTAAGATGTGGAATTATATTCCTTAGTTGGTGGGTTACATTTTATAGGGCTAAATTTGTTTTACTGTTTGCCAAGCTGGATTCCCCCTCCCGAGTCTATTCCTACTTCCTTGAAAGAGAAGACAGAAAAACATCTCCCAGGTACTAGTCAAGGATGAAGAAAGAAATCCATTCCAAACTCTCGTAAGTATGTGTATTCAAACTAAACCACGTGTGCACGAGTAGTAAAGAAAGAATTTTTTTGTTTCAAATTTTCAACATATGAGAGGGCACAAGTAGATTTACAGTTGTGAGTATACAAAATAGCATTTATTCTTGTATTATTATTTATTCATTAATTCTTGCATTATTTATTTGTATTTTTTTCTTATTGTTATTGTTAGTACTTGGTATCCTTATGATTTATCTTTTAAATGATGGCTGGTAATTTAACCTATTTTTTCCCACCCCTGTATTTTAGAAGCTCCCAACTAAGGATGTGAGCTGGTTGCCAGGGGAACCAAACACATAGGAGAAGGTTGGAACTTTCATCCCCACCCCCTGACCTCCAGGGAAGGGAGGGGGCTGGAGGTTGAATCAATCACCCATAGCCAAAGATTTAATCCATCATGTCTACGTACTGAAGCCTCCAACAAAACCCAGAAGGAGAGGTTTGCAGAGCCTCTGGAGTTGGTGGACACGTGGAGGTGTTGGGAGGGTTGCACCGGGAGAGCGTGAAAGTTCTGTGCTCCTTCCACACACCTTGCCCTATGCATCTCTTCCAGCTCACAGTGTCTTTGATAGCCTGTATAATAAACCTGTAATCGAGTAAGTAGACTGTGTCTCTGAGTTCTGTGAGCTACTCTAGTAAACCAGAGGTTAAGGGAACCTCTGACCTACAGCCAGTCAGTCAGAAGCACAGGCGACGACCTGGACTTTCAATTGGCATCTGAACTGGCGGAGGCAGTCTCATGGGGCGAAGCACTTAACCTGTGGGTAGGCAGTGTCAGAATTGAGTTCAATTGTAGGACATCCAGCTGGTATCTGAGAATCTGAGAATTGCTCGATGTGTGGAAAGAAAGCCACATGATTGGGGATCAGAAGTGCCCGAGGTGAAGTGGAGTACTGAGGAGAGGAAACACACAGAAGTGTTTTCCCTTAGCAGGTAGGAAGGGGAAGAGACAGACCGTCTCGCCAGGACTCCCTTCATCTTTGGCCAGCTTTGCTCTGAGGCCCAGGAAGCAGAGCAAGGACGCTCCATTAAAGCACTGCCCCATGCATCTGGCTGGTGGAGCTGCAGAAGTGAGCAGATACTCTAAGGCTCTGACTCCATGGTGAGTATAAACAGATGGGGCCTCAACCACCTTTATACCAGATCCCCGCTTTCTTCACATAAGGGGGCCACAAGGTAAAGCAGAGACAAAGCCAATATTTTCCCTTTTGTCTGACCTCCACTTTCAAAATCGTTTCTGTGTGTGACTCTATCACTGGCCTGACTACAAACTCTGTTTCAGAGAAAAGATAAGAGCACCTTACCGGGTAATCGGATTGGCTTCCATGGGGCAGAGTTCGGCACATAGGCATGCTTCGTGGCGGTGACGATCAACTGACTGCCCAGCTTATACTGGAACTTGATGAAGGCCACGCCATCTGCCCCCGAGGTGCCAGAGGCGATGGAGACCTGGTTGGTGAAAATCTCGATGAGCGCCTCCGGGACAGGCTGGTGGGTGCTGGCGTCACTGATGTGGACCTTCAGTGTAACCTCTGGAAGAGAAAAAGCAACACAGAACAAGAGCTGTTTATTAGGACACTTCCACAGCGATTCTGCTGTCAGTGTGACAGGAGGTGGAAAGTGCTATATAATAAAAAAATCAACATCTTCCTCCAAAATACAAATAATTTTAACTATGGAAAATTTCCTTCTTAGAGATCCCTTTTTATTTTATACTAGAGGCCCAGTGCACGAGTTCGTGCACAGGAGGGGTCTGGCCGGCCTGGCCCCGATAGGCAGATTGAGGCCGGGCCTGTCGGGAGGAGGACCCACCCCCTAGTATTTTATACTAGGCCTCTAGTATAAAATAAAAAGGGAGCCAGCCATGGGGACCGGCTGTAGGAGATTGGCTGGCTGGGCCTGCCCCCTATTGGGGTTGGGGAGGCGATCAGGGGCTGGGCTGGCCAGGGGGAGGGGCTGCAGGCTGATTGGGGTGGAGGAGAGATTAGGGGTGGGGCTGGCCAGGGGGAGGGGCTGCGGGAGGTTGGCCGGCTGGCCCCACCCCCTGATCGGGCTGGTTCGCTGGCCGCAGTGAGCCTCATAGCGACCAGTCGTTCTGGTCATTACAGCATTCCGGTCAATGGCTTTTTATATATATAGAAAGAGAATCTATATTATAGATGATTTCCTATTTTGTTCAAAACCAATGACCCTCACCAACTGCTTTCTCTTCCCTCCTCCCTACTCATGCCAACAAATAATTGAGATAAGAATTCGATCCCTTTAAGACATTGTGCAGCAAACACAGTACTCTTTTATCCTCCCCAGCACTGCCTGCAAACACAGCCTGAACAGGCTCAAGCTGCTACTGAAGGATATAAGCAAAGCAGGATAACTGCGCTGGTAATCATAAAGACTAGACCCAAACATAGTCTAAAATATCATTAAAAGGGAGAATCCAAGAGTGGGAGGAAGATGGTTAGAAGAAAAAAAAAAGAGGTACATGTTTGAAAAGATAAATGAAGTTGAATCAGTAATTCGGGCAAGAAAAAAATAATAAATGTGGGAAATGGACAGATCCAAATTAATGTTAACATATTAAAACAGAATGAGTATTTTCATGCAAGAGATGTTTACTGAGCTGCTACTCTATGCCTAGAATTGTGAGTAATTGTGCAAACTACAGTGGTGAAGAAAAGTGAGTACACAGGCCAGTGCTATGCTTGGGGATATTTGGTGCAGGAATGAAGAGGCCACTGAAGGAACAGCATATGCAAAGGCTCAGAGGCAAGAAAAAGCATTGCTTCCTGAGAAACAGAAAGAGGGTCTGAAAGCTGGATGAAGAGTTTGAGGGGTCTATGATTCAATGGGAGACAATATTAGAAAGTCAAGTAGGGGCCAGATCACTCAAGACTTTAGAAGTGATTTAAAAAGATCATTCTCTCTTTTCTTTAAATTTTGGTCTCTCACTAGTTTCCCCCCCCCCCCTCCCTCCCTCCCTCCCTCCCTCCCTCCCTCCCTCCCTCTCTTTCTTTTTCTTTCTTTCTTTCTTTCTTTCTTTCTTTCTTTCTTTCTTTCTTTCTTTCTTTCTTTCTTTCTTTCTTTCGTGTCCTTATCCCCCCTTTAACCCCCCCCCCCCTCATGCCCTCACCCCCCTGGTGTCTGTGTCCATTGGTTAGGCTTATACGCATGCATACAAGTCCTTTGGTTGATCTCTCCCCCTTCCCCCACCCTCCCCTACCTTCCCTCTGAGGTTTGACGGTCTGATTGATGCTTCTCTGTCTCTGGATCTGTTTTTGTTCATCAGTTTATGTTGTTCATTATATTCCATAAATGAGTGAGATCATGTGATAAAAAAAAAAAAAAAAGATCATTCTTTATCCCAAGGGCCTTGGGAAGTCAGAAAGGTTTTAGACACGGAAGTGGAAATCAAACTTACATTACAGAAACACCTGGCTCTGGGTGAACGACAGACTAGGGAAGAGACAAGACTGAGGACTGAGCTTCCAGTTAAGAAGCCTCTGTAATAACCCAGGAAGAGATGACAGTGGACCAGACCCCAGCCTCACAATGTTCTTCAGTTAAATGGCTACATTCCGGAACAACGAGAAGTGCGTCCTGCTCCAGTAAATTTCTCCCTTAGGTGCTTGTATCCAGAGCTCTTCCACAACCGGGGCAACCACATCGAGGAGAATTTATTTTGCTCTGAGGACCTCTACCTTGGTAACTTGCCAACTATCTAATGATACTAAAGCAACCTTTCCAATACTGCAAGTTTTGTCAATACTGCAAAGTTAGTCAATCATTTTTCACATACTGACTTAATACATTTCTGGACTAGATGACCATAAAATCAGTCCAAGAACTCTAGACCTAGGGACTATAGATCTGTACCAAATCAATGTCTCAAAGCCTTTGTATAGAAAAATACATAAGTGCTACAGAAACTGAACTGGGCTACTTCATACTATAGAAGGAAAAAACTAATGGCCAAGAGAGTGATAAAACCAACATCATGAAAATCAAGGATTATGAAACCCGTTTAGTTAATTACCTCCAATCTTATCACCATCGCTTTAATGCAGACTTTCAAGATGTGTCCTACACATGATTTCTTCTGTAACTCAGTCTTCCTCGTCCCCAGGTGGCATGTCAAGTTATAACACATATTAACTCAGCTTTCATTAATATTCACACAGCCAAAGTCCTCTACAACAGGGCGAGTGGGAGGGTGGCTTATTGTGGGGCTGCACTGATGATTTATGTATTTTATGGTAATGCAACATTTGCTAACAATTGGGGTTACAAGATTTTTGCCCTCTCTTCACTGTTTGCTGGGATGGCAAAAGCAGCTGAGCTTTGGGAAAAGCTAAAGGACTCTGAATAAACACAGAAAGAAAAAGTTCTACTGAAATAAATGTCCTCTAGTCTACCACTTGGATTTTTTTCTAATATAGGAAGCATAGTTTATGTTCTGCAGCTGTGTACTTTGAAATGTGGTAGGCAGACAAACATGAGCAAAGCCAGGACGCTAGGCCAGGTACAGAAGGCCACCAGGGCGGAAAGCCCCAGGGGCCTAAAACAGACAAAACTGGGAGAACAAGGACCTCGCCCCCAGGGTAACCTTTCCGTCCCTAGAATATCGCTGGGCATGCGGTTAAGACACCCTGACCTTTCATATTGGTAGTCATGTGGTTCGGACCCTCCCCGGACCTTTCCTTCCCTGGCATGTCGCTAGTCATGTGGCAGACCCCCCTAGAGGAGGAACAAGGGGTTGAAGAGTGGCCTGATGTGACGCCTATGCACAACTACTCTCTTACGCATTAACCCTTAGGGATAACATTTGGCCTCAGTTGTGTTTCAGCTCCAAGCCCAGAAAAAACAGCAAAACCAGACAAGTGACACCATGGCTGACAGCAGGACCAGCTGCAGTGATTAATGACCCCCTGCCCTGGCATCGGCCAATCAGTGGAGACCATGACCATGAAAGGACACACCTGGAAAGCTCATGAATATTCTATTGAGAGCCTCCCCTAGGACCTCCCCTAAAATCTCTACCCTTAATAAACCCTTAGGATCGCCCTTTCCCGTGGTCGGCAAACTGCGGCTCGCGAGCCACATGCGGCTCTTTGGCCCCCCTTGAGTGTGGCTCTTCCACAAAATACCATGGCCTGGGCGAGTCTATTTTGAAGAAGTGGCGTTAGAAGAAGTTTAAGTTTAAAAAATTGGCTCTCAAAAGAAATTTCAATCGTTGTACTGTTGATATTTGGCTCTGTTGACTAATGAGTTTGCCGACCACTGCCCTAACCGGTTTGGCTCAGTGGATAGAGCATCAGCCTGCGGACTCAAGGGTCCCAGGTTCGATTCAGGTCAAGGGCATGTACCTTGGTTGTGGGCACATCCCCAGTAGGGGGTGTTCAGGAGGCAACTGATTGATGTTTCTCTCTCTCCCTCTCCCTTCTTCTCTGTAAAAAATCAACAAAATATATTTTTAAAAAACCCACACACAAAAAAACCCCCTTAGACTGGAAGAACCATCATGCTCTCTCCCTCCCAGCACACGCCTGCCTTTTCCCTCTTTCTCTGGTCTCCCCCTCCCCAGGGCGTTACCTTTACCTTCCTCTCTTTCTCCTAAGCTCCAAGAGCCCTTCTTTTGCCTCTGTAAGTTGTTTCCTGAACCATTTCTTCTACAGCTCACTTCTTCCACCTCTGTGACTTTTTAAATACACTTTTGCTTATAGTTTGGGCCTTGGCTCTGCATTCTTTCTTAGTCAGAACTCAAGAACTGAAGTTGCTGAACCAAGATCTAGACTGATCCCATTGGTCCAAAACCTGGGTTGTTTTCACTGCCACCAACAGAAAGAGATTATTTAGCTACTTCTTTTGTTGTGACATAACGTGAAAAAAAATGTCAATTTAACTAGGAATTATTACAGACACTGAGGTATCCTTTTGTTGTTGTTTTGCCATTTGCTTTATTCATATGATAGCATACCATGAACAGTCCTCCAGATCAACCGTACTAGATCTAGTTCACTTTTCAAAAATATTTTATTTTTTAGAGTTTTAGGTTCACAGCAATAGTGAGCAGAAGTTTTAGAAATTTCCCATTGGGGTATCATTTTTCTAGAGAAGCACTTAGAATTAGATTATCCATTCAATAACAAATAAAATTATTCATACCACAGGAGTAACCTTTTGACTACGTGGGTGAGTCACTATTTATTAACACTACTCTCATTTTGCAAATAAAAGGGAAATCCTATAAAAGGCCCCTGGCCTAAATATGCATTAAAATGTCCTATGTTCTTCTGCTGGCCAGTGAGCTGGGGCACCTGATTACTAAATTGAAGCTGGAACATCATTCTTTTACTTCTTGTACTGCACATCCATCACCAAGTTCCGCTAGTTTAATTCCAAAATATATGTCTCAGAGCAGGCCTCTCTTTCCCGTTGTGTTAACAATGCCTTATTTCAGGCCCTTGCCATCAGTCATCCAGACTGCCACTCAGCCTCTTCACAAAAACTGCCACTGTCCTAAGACCTGACACTTGAAATCCCACTGAAGCCAGAGGGAGCTATAGGAAAAACCGATCTGACCATTTCCTGCCCCACTTCAAACCCTTTAGTGCCCAACAAGATGTGGCCAAGGGCCAGATGTGGCTAGCTGCCTATTTTTGTAAGGTCCGTGAGGTAAAAATGGTTTTTATATTTAAACTAGAGGCCTGGTGAACAAAATTCGTACACGGGTAGGGTCTCTAGGCCTGGCTGGCAATCAGAGCTAATCAGGTTCCCTTCCTCCCGGCCTCCCTGCCTCCTCCTTCCCTCGCTCCCTCGGTGCCCTGCCACTCGCTGCTGGTCGCCCGCCATGTTCTGCACCGCCCCCTGGTGGTCAGCACACATCATAGCGAGCGATCGAACTCCCGGTCTCCCAGTTGAACTCCCGAGGGAACAATTTGCATAGTAGCCTTTTATATATATACTAGTAGCCCGTTTGCACGAAGATTCGTGCAATAGACCTTCATTCACCTGGCTGCCTGCACCAGTTTTCTGCCGGCACCAGGGACCCAGGCCTTGGCTGTGGCCACCGCCTTCTGCCTTTTTCAGGGTCGGGGCTTGGCCCCGGGCGGTGGCCTTGGGCTCGGCGGCACCCAACATCGTTGCTAAGGATCGCAGGAGCCGACCCCCAGTGGTTTCCTGCGATCCATGCAGGCTGCCCACTGGTGCCCAAGGCCGGGAAAGCCTCCGCCCCAGGCTTTCCTGGCCTTGGGCTCGCCGCACCCAGCGTCCCTGCTACCGATCACAGGAGCCGACCCCCAGTGGTTTCCTGCGATTGGTGCAGGCTCCCCACTGGTGCCCAAGGCCCGGAAAGCCTCGGCCCCTGGGACCCCCGGGAGCGGCGGGAGGGGCGGGATGGGCACGGTCAAGCCCCCCCAGGTGGCCGATGGACCCCTGGGACCCCCGGGAGCGGCGGGAGTGGCGGCATGGGCCCGGCCACGCCCCCCAGGGTGCCGATGGCCCCAGGCACCCCCGGGAGCAGCGGCATGGGTCCGGCCACGCCCCCCCCCCCGGGGTGCCGATCGCCCCAGGCACCCCCGGGAGCGGCAGCATGGGCCCGGCCACTGGGCACCGCCATCTTGATCTTCTCAACGGCGGATATGCCACCCGGAGTCCCGCCCCCAGCCTCCTTCCAGCCCAATCGTGGGCATAGCGGAGGTGCGGTCAATTTGCATGTTTCTCTATTATAAGGTAAGATAGAAGATGACTTTTTAAAAAATCAAAAGAAAAAATAGTTCATGAGAATTATCTGGAAGTCAAATTTTAGTGTCTATAAATAAAGTTTTATTGAAACACACTCACACCTAGTTTTTTACACACTGCCTAAGCCTGTTTTTGCATTGCAATGGTGGTATTCAGAAGTTTTGACAGGGACCACATGGCCTGCAAAGCCTGACCTATTTATTTGTGGCCCTTAAAAAAGAATCTGCCACCCCCTGAACTATGGGATACTATTTTTTTGGGGGGAATCCCCCATACTGCCCACAGGCCCCCAGACACAGTCCCACACTTTCCCCTTCCCTCCCTTCCATGTCTCATCTCTGTAGGAAATGCCTTTCTACAACTTTACCTTCATGTTGCTGATTCCTATTCATCCTTTAAAAGTCCTAGTTAAGTTTTATTTGAGAAACTGCTCCGGACTCCCCAAACCCTCCCCAAACTGGGTGAGAGGCCCCTCCTCTCCATCCCCACGCAGGCTACGCTGACTCTGTCCCTCCCTTATTTGCATTTCTGTCAGCATTCCTTGTAGGCTGACTATGTGGGCCGACAGTGTGATCAGACCCCGACCCTGAGGAGCTTTCAGCTTCAGATATTCAAGGAATACCAAGTGTAATTTAAAAATGGGAGAAGGGCCTCACAGGAACACTGGGCACCACAGGAGAGCATGACGGAGGGTGGTCAGGGAAGGCCTTGTGAGGAGGTGTCACTGAAGCTCAGGCCTGAAGGATACCAAGGACCCAGCCCGACAAAGAGGCACAGGCAGGGCTGCAAATGCTGAGGTAGCAATGGCCTGGCGGCGCTCCTGCCTGAAGATGGGTGGTCCACACCATACACTGGCCACTGCTGCATAGTATCTGGTGTGCTCTGTGGGTCCCCCAGGAATAGAGGTTCTCATTTTCTAAAATTAACTTTTATGACCTTAAGGCCTAGCCTGGTACCTAGAGCCCGCAGGTATCAATAAAAGTGTGTGAAATTAACGAATGCCGGAGTGAAAATGACCGTCTCCTAACACTGCACTGTCCACCATGGAAAACACCGGCCACATACATTTAAGTTTACCTTAACTGAAATAAATGCCACCAGAAGTGGAGCGCCTCGGCCACAGGAGCACACTTCCAGTGCTCAGCAGCCGCATGTGGCGGTGGCTCCCCATTGGACAGCACAGACAGATTCCCCGCACCGCAGGAAGTCCTACTGGACACTCAGATCATGGATTACAAAGTCTCAGCTCAGAGCCTGAGAAAGGAAAACCAGAGGATCAGAACAGTTCAAAGAGCTCGCAAGGATCTGAGCATGACGCTGAGTGAGCACTCAAGGGTTTGACCTTCACTCGAAGTCCCTGCAGTGACTTAACAGGCTCTATGCGATCTCTACCCGCAACCAAATAGCTCTCGGTCCTCATTTCTCATTCCTCCCCCTTCCAGGAAATCCAAATGACCATTTCCTTGTTTGGCACAGGACATCTATCCATGCAGCTCACTCCCTCACTTATTTCAGATGCTGCTAAATGTCACCTCCTGAATGAGGCCTATGCTGACCACTAACTAATTTTACTATGGAAATTTTAGAACTCAGCTAAAAGTAGAGTGAACAGTATAAGGAAACCCTCTGGACTGATAAACAAATTTCACATACCAACTTTCTACCCTTTTCGCTTAATCGATTCTCCCTGCTTGATTTTCCTCACTCCAACCCTCCTACTTCCTCCTCTCCCCCTTTTCTTTTTTTTTTTTTTTCTGGAACATTTTGAAGCAAATCCTAGATATTATATTCAGCCACATTATTTCCCCACAGATATTTCAGTTTATAACAGATACTTTATACCCAAAATGACATTTCATACCCAATACATATAACAACCTCTTTATATCATCTCCTACCCAGCAAGCATTCGATTTTCTCTGATTATCTAAAAACACATTTTTACAATTCTGACCATCCCATCTAGAATGTCGAACCAACCCCACCCTGCTGATATTATCCTGCTCTACTTTTTCTTTTCTGCATGACACATCAATTCTGGCATGTTTGTAATGTATGTCTTTATTAACTGTCTGACTACCAGAATGTAAGCTTTGAAAAAGCTCTTTTGTCTCTTTCTTTATCTATGAATCCCAAGCACACAGAATAGTGTCTGGCATACAGGAGGGCACTCAATGTATGTGTTGAATAATTCACTAAAACTAGCAGGCATTTCTGCATATCACCTGGTACATGACCTAAATATCCCTGGGGGTTTTGTTGTTGTTCCACTTCTTATTCATTGCTGTCTTAAATTGATACTATCAAAATTTATTTGAAAAGCAATAATCAATTCAGATAACTAATTAATTAGAATTAATTAAAAAAATCTTTACTGATCCGCTACTGTATGTTAGTAGGACAGGAGGTACTGTGGGAGATTAAAAAAAGAAAATTAAGAAGTTTAAAGTTGTTTTTTGGGGGGAGGAGGGGGGGAGTAGGGGTAGTTAGGCTCAACTCATGTGCCGGAGAACAAAAAGGATGAAACCGGGTAAGACAGAGCTTAAAAACATAGCTAAGAAGAGACTAACGAGGCCTGGAGTTTATTAACAAAAACAAATACAAAGAAAGTAAAAATATCTGAAAGTATCCTGGAGGTAGAGGTTAGGGGTGACAGTAAAAGATTTAAACAGGGGTACCCATGAGCCATTCTGCCGAAGTGGAATGGCCACTGGCTGTACAGGTCCATACTGTGTGGATATGGGCCCGAGTTATGGCTTCCTGAGTTCACTGGGGGAAGCTGCGACTGGAAGGATGGGCAGCATGGGAAGACGAGTCTTGGTGGACAATCAGCATCTTCTGATTTGAGTATGTTCCCACATCACACATTTGGCCTGAGGCAGAAGCTACACACTTATCTTCCCAGCCTCTCTGGTAACTAGGAAGCAGGAATGGACTTTGGTTCCGCTAATCGGATGTCTTCATGCTGGATTCTGGTTTGAAAGACAGCAACATAAAGAAGCAGTTGCTTTTTCTGACCAAAGGGGCCACGGGGGAGGCATCTGGTTGGGGACAGCAGTGCAAGAGGGTGGTAGCGTATCCCTGGCTCAGTCTCGCCATATGGCCTAGGCAGCATTCTGTCTGTGAGCCTCATCCTCCCAGAGTTCTCTGAGCTACCTACAAGCTTTCCTAAACATAGGAGGGGTAGTCGTGTTGCGCTCCTCAGGTTCTGTGCGGTCCTGGCAAGGCACTCTATGGCTAAGGACCATTTCCTTGAACCATTTCCGCCTGGTTCTCCTCCCACCCCCTGGCTTTCCTTCTCAGTATCTGTGATGGTTCACTTCATGTGTCAGCATCACTGGGCCATGAGGTGTCCAGATATTTGTCCAAACATTACTCTGGGCTTTTCTGGGCGGGTGTTTTTGGATGAGATTAACATTTAAAAAGGAAGACTGAGTAAAAGAGATTGGCCCTAATGGGGGTGGGTCTCATCCAATCAGTTGAAGGCCTGAGAAGAATA
The DNA here is from genome assembly GCF_951640355.1 of Cnephaeus nilssonii. Classification (NCBI taxonomy): domain Eukaryota; kingdom Metazoa; phylum Chordata; class Mammalia; order Chiroptera; family Vespertilionidae; genus Cnephaeus; species Cnephaeus nilssonii. The sequence goes on along the minus strand of NC_137072.1, from coordinate 27,395,948 downwards.
AAAAGGCGGACCTTCCTCTAAGAGAATTGCTCCTGCATGGCAGCCTTTGAACTGGGATATTGGCTGCTTCTTGCTTTCAGAATCGAACTGAAGTTTCAGCTCTTCCTGGGTCTCAAGCCTGCTAGCGTCTGTACTGGAACTACACCACCAGATCTCCCGAGACCCAGACTGTGGGCTCACCCTGCAGATCTTGGGACTTGTCAGCTTCTATAATCACACGAGTCAATTCCCTATAATAAATTTTTTTCTCTATATACATATATGCATCCTATTGGTTCTGTTTTTCTGGAGAACAATCAATAACAGTATCCATCACGGGTTCCAATTCTGCCTTCTCATAGTGGATGGACCCACGAGTGTGTGCTCAGGTCTCTTCTCGCTACACACTCTTACTCAGCACATTATTTCATGATGAGGAATTCAGTCACTGCCAGTGGGAGAATCAAGAAGGAAGAAACAAGCGCTCAGGAATTCTTTCCCAACCATGATTCAGAGGGCTTTTGCACTTGGCCAACACAAAGCATTTAGTTCTGTGGGCACAAACTAGTCCATTCTAAGTAAGTACAAAGAACATCTGCTTTGTGGGTAGAGAACTACACATTATCTTTTAGCCCAGCATTATCTTTTAGTCATTTCCTTTCTATCTGCCACAGATTTAGAACTAAAAGCAACAAGGCCATTTCTAATTGTTGGCTTGACAGAAGGTACCTCTAAGTAGCAAGTTGAGAGCAAACATAATGACAGAGCCGGGAAGAACCCCATCGGTACCGAACAAAACTGCCTGCAAACGCGGACAGGCCGTGTGGAAGGCAGGCCTTGTCTTTCTTCTTCCCCTTCCTCTTCAAATAACTTGTACCTTCAGGTATTTTTCTACAACTGGCAGCATTCACTTATTTTATAACTTCTTATCCAGGCTCCAAAACCAACCTTCTCCATCTCTCTGTTGTAACCATGGGCTAACGGTACTGCTGCAGCTCAGAGTCCCTGGTGCTCTTCACTGGGCACAGGGTTTCTCCTGATGCTTCTCCGTTTTCTACAAACTCTGGCTTCATCTGGGAAGGCCTCATGAAGTTGGTGGACTCCCGTGTGTGTGTGTGTGTGTATGAAAGAGAGAGAGAGAGAGAGAGAGAGAGAGAGAGAGAGAGAGAGAGAGAGAGAGAGAGAGAGAGAGTTTTGGGCTCTCTCTGACCGTTTTTCATCCCCTTTATATCCCCTCAAGTTGGCCTGTGTTCTGGGATTTCAGTTTTTCTTTCCTCTTGGTTTTTAGAGTGGTTGGTTTCCACAGCAACCCACCTAGCTTGGAACCCAGTGTTGCTGGGTGGCCACAGGGGCCCTGCAGACAGAAAGGCCCTTTCTACCCACTGGAAACCCCATGGCTGCCTGTGATTAGCTATATTTAACCCAAATACAGAGGAGTCACATGGCTTTCTGTCTCTTAAGTAAAACAATAAAAAATTACTTGTTCATTTAAAACGTTCTCCAAATGGGAGGTTATTTTTGAAATGTTACCAGACCTTTGTGGTAAGAGATTTTGCCCCTTTACTTGGGGCTTATATTTTACAATATCAGTATATTCACTGAATTTCCATGACTTAATAGAGCAATTACAGGCATGTCCTAGGATGTCCAACGTGTTTAGTGGCAGCTTTCTGTCTATTTGTTTTATAAATACGAAAGGTTTGCTTTATTTTGTATTCCGATGAGGTTAGAATGCACTTTGTTACACCAGAGTAGTCTTGTCCTTTATTTTCTCCAGGATTACATAGTGCATATGTACCTTACATTGTTCAATTTTATTCTCTTACAAAATTTGTAATTCATGTCTTTAAAGCAAATTACATATTTTCTTAAAAAGACCTATATATATGTTACAAGGTGGGGCAGAAGTAGGTTTACAGTTGTTCACATGGAAAATAACACAATAGAATAAATTGTTTTGTGTACTCACAACTGTAAACCTACTTTTGCTCCACCCTGTATATATGATATATATATATAGCATAGGGAACATAGTCAATAATACCGTAACTATTATGTATGGTGCCAAGTAGGTACTGGAAATACCAGGGGGATCACTTTGTAAAGTATGATCGTCTAACCACTCTGCTGTGTACCAGAAACTAATATAAAATAATACTGGCTATTAAAAACCTGCTACAACGTGTACCTTCCAGGACTTCCTTGCATCCAGGTTTTAGCTGCACTAAAGCATTTGGCAATCTTGCGTGAGTTTAATTCTAAATGTAATACTCAGTTTGGTCTTCTGCAAAGACCGAGACTTCAGTTCTGTCACCAAGAAGAGCAGGGACCATGTAGACATACTCCTGAGGGACAAATGTGCTGGCACTAGTCCTTCCTGGTTTCACCGATGGTCCCCTCAGCTGCCATTCGCTGCTTAGACACCTATGCTCTTGATTGTAATGATCTGCCCTAGAGTCTCTCCATTAATCTGAGGTCACAAGAGCTGACAAAGAATTCCCACCATGTGAGGTGTTCCTTGTCACTGTGACCTTAATTTTCAGCGGAGGATTAGGATCTCAGTACTCCCATTTGAAGTCCTCCACACTTGAAAGCATGTAGGAGAGGAGTTTGCTGCTACAGCCCCTGGGAAGTTAGAATCCCATTTTGTGTCTTTTGTGTTTTTACAGTCTCTGGCACCTGGCTCATCCTCTGAATCTCCTGAAAGATGAAAAGACGGCTGCGTGGTCCACTTGAGAGTTACAACTGCAGTTTGGAACAAGGAGGAGCGGTCTGTGCGGGCACCCAGTGCTGTCCACATGGGCGCTCCTGCTGGCTGGCCCACCCTCTGCAGCTCTGTGCTTATCCCCAGCGCTGTCTCCCCGAGCTCTGCACATGACACATTCTCTCAACCCCGCCACCCCCCAAACATCTGTCTTGGCAGTGGTGCCAGGACATCTCCGGGCCATCAATCGGTGGATTCCTACCCTCTCCCATAAGAAATTTGTGTGAGGAGTAAACTGTTAGTCATCCCTATAACAATTCTTTCTAACCAACATCACCAAGTTGCCAAGAATACTGCAATACACAGTAAACATCCACAGAAGTACAGCAATTACAGAAGCTATGACATATACAGATAGACTACACGCTGCATACATGTATAGCATGTATGACACTGACGTTCCATTTTTTAAATGACAGGATGCCTTCTTCCCCTCACTTTAAACACTCTACCATGAAAACAGAAAATGTCATTCTTGAATAACAACCTGCTTTGACTTTCTGGCTAAGGATCTTGTTAAGTCTATCCATTTACTAATTAATTAAATGGCAGAAGTTGTTCTCTGCCCAGCCAGTGCGGCTCGGTGGTTGACTGTCGACCTATGAACCAGGTGGTCATGGTTTGACTCCTGGTCAGGACACATGCCCTGGGTGGGGAGGAGGGGGTTGTGCAGGAGGCAGCCGATCAGTGATTCTCTCTCATCATTGATGGTTCTATCTCTTTCTCCCTCTCCCTTCTTTTCTGAAATAATTTTTTTTTTTTTAAAAAAAAAGAAGTTCTCTGTTATTGAACTCAGTATAAGAAGAAGCTTTCAGGAGCTGGTTCCATAGGCAGGTTATGCTATTAAAGCAACTATAAAGTGGCTACATTCTTGCAACTAACCAAGGAATATTTAGGTAAGCGTCCCAGGATAATCTGAAAACTACTGCTGGATTTACTTGATTCAACTATACAATTTACATATACTAGTATAACCAAGTGTCATCAAGCAAAATTAATGACAGAATGTTCTTATGATCTCACCTAAAATAGCTATCTCATAGCAAGCTAAATGGACCCTACTCCAATCCTCTTAATGTGGCGGTAGCAGGAATCATCCATGTGTAGCTTTAAAGTGCAAGTGAGACACTATCTTGGGGGAAGTGTCTCTTAAAAATTCAAACCAGCCCTGGCTGGTGTTGCTCAGTGGTTGGAGTGTCGGCCCTGGCACTGAAGGGTCACAGGTTTGATTCCTGGTCAAAGACACGTACCTGGGTTGCAGTTCCATCCCCAACCAGTCGGGGCATGTGCAGGAGACAACCAATCGATGTGTCTGTCTGTCTGTCTGTCTCTCCCTCTGTCTTCCTCTCCCTTTCTCCCTCCCTTCCATATCTCTAAAAATCAATGGAAAAAAGTATCCTCAGATGGATTAACAACAACAAAAAAAGGCAAACCAATCTATATATATATAAAAAGCCTAAGTGACTGTAGGACCATTCAACAGGTAGCTATGACGCGCACTCATGGCCAGGGGGCAGATGCTCCGACCAGTAGGTTAGCTTGCTGCTGGGGCCCAGTCAATTGGGACTGGGTGACATGGGCCGGACATGCCCTGGAGCCATCCCGTGGTCTGTCCCCAGCCCTGATCGTGCACTGGTGGGGTCCCTCGGCCTGGCCTGCAACCTCTCGCAATCTGGGACCCCTCGGGGGATGTACACAGGCCAGGCCCAGGGACCCTACCGGTGCACGAATCCGTGCACTGGGCCTCTAGTTTAACATAAAAGATTGCTGTAACTGTTCAAAAAAAGTAAAATTTGAAGCGGGTATTGGATACCAAAATGATGCCAAATATAGCTAAAAAAAAAAAAAAAAAGCTGTGATTACAACTTTCAAGAACTTCCCTAAAAACCAATTCATATGTATAAACCTAATAATATCCTCATTTGAGTCAGGTAAGTATAAAATAACTATAATATTAAAATGCAAATATGGTAAATGCGTTTATAAGCTTCATATAACATTCTTCACAACAGAATTATGATGATGCAACACTGTGGTGACAAGAGGGAGGACATAAATATTATACGGAGATCGCTGTAAGAAAACATTGGAAAAGGCTTCTGTTCTGTTGCTGGTGTAAAATTTTCACAAAGGCACAAAGACCACTTAGGAGAATTTGGAAGAATCTTGGAACTGTGAAGTTAATGAGTAATATTAAGTACATCTATATTTAACACACACACCTCACCAAGCTTTAAAGATCTATTGGAAGATGCTAGTTAAATGGTTGCCAAGGGAACCTGATGGAGGAAAAAATCCTAGTGTGTGTTTCCAGATCTCCTTACTAGTATATCTATAAATATGCATTTTTAATAGTGTTTTGTCGAGGACTAGGTAAAGAGCAAAATTACATGGCATTTATTTTGAATAAAGAAACCTTCAGCCCTGGCGAGGTGGCTCAGTTGGTGTGTCATTCCATACACCAAAAGGTTGTATTTCTATTCCTGGTTAGGGTACATAACCAGGTTCGATCCCCATTCAAGGTGTGTAAGGCAGGTAGCCAATTAATGTTTCTCTCACATCAGAGTTTCTGTTTCTCGCCCTCCCCTCTCCTCTCTCTAAAAAATATATCCTTGGATGAGGATTAAAATAAAGAAAAGAAACCTTCAGATCAAGTGCGATTATGAAAGCCTGATTCAACATTTAAAAATCAATTAATGTAATCCATCACATCAAAAGACTAAAAAAAAAAAATCACAAGATAGTATCAATAGATGCAAAAAAAAGGAAAGCATTTGACAAAACCCAGCACCTATTTAGGATAAAAGCTCTCATTAATTAGGAATAGAGGGGAACCTCAACTTGATAAAGACTATCTAAAAAAAAACCCTACAGCAAACATCATACAAAGCTTTGCCACTAAGCTCAGAAAAAAGAAACTAATCAGATATTTTTGTTTTGATTTTTAGCAAGTCATTTCTCTCTCTAGGAAGAAACCAGATAAAAAGTGCTGAGGGGGAGCTGGTGGTGAGAAAGCTGCTCACTAAGTACTTTTAGAATTAAAGAAAGGGGCAAAGCAGGCCAGCTGCAGTGGCTTGTAGGAAGCTGTGAATGGCTCAAGTGTGTGAGGCTCTTGGCAACTGAAGTTTTATGAAAGAAGATAAAGGTCCTTGAAGCAGCTGAAGTTTAGTCAGTGTGATTAAATTATACATATGTACTTAACTTTATAAAGAGAGATATTTAACAAGCTACAGTGAACCTATTATTAACATCTTATTTTTTGTTTCAGAAGAAGCTTAAGTATCTGAGAGCACTTTAGGGTCTTTGATATGATACCCATGATGACGGGGGGGAGTGTGTAAAGCAAGCATGTCAAACTCAAAGGCTAATAACATGGGCCAAATAAACAAGATTTAAGTTTATGTGGGCCTCAAAAAACAAAAGCTTCAATTTTCAGAGAAACGTAGGTTGATTTCAATAGAGACATGATGAATACAAAGGGCTGAAATAAATGAGGGCTGGAATAAATCATTAACATAAAATAATAGAACATTTTAATAAAAATTAATATTTTTTCTTGAACCTTAACTTACCAGACACTGAATAACTGCACAAATTAATAAGCATAATGCAAATAAACCTATTCTCCTTGTTCTCCGAAGGCGAAATATTTCCTGTTGCGCACACCAAACAAGTCAGTCCAAGACTAATGACATGGCAATCGGCTGCTAACATATTCGCTGCTAGTATTAGTGGAGAGAAATGGTGCGTAAGGCGGGTAAGGGAAATGAATGCAACACGGTTATAGTAATAAGTCGTTAGCGAACGTTGTAGTTCGTTACTAATAATAATGTATAACAGGATACTGTAAAAATTAAGTTACAAAATTTTTATTAAAACGTTTCTTACATACCGTTATATTGGCTAGGCTGCAAAAATATTTGTTGTGGGCCGCGGACCGTGAGTTTGACATGCTTGGTGTGTACACCAAGCATTCTGTAGAATGTTTCATAGACAAATAGTCTGGAGTTGGCTCCCAGGCTCCTCATGTTTTGTTGTGTTGTTTCAGTCAAGTCCATCACTCTCCTTAAGCCTCCATTTTCTTGTCCATAAAATAGGGATTTCAACTGCTTTGAAAACTCTGTAGCATTTGTTGCTAGTGGCAATGATGTTTGTAAGGGATCTGCTAGCCAAAGGTCCTTCCTGGTCTTGCCTCCTGTCTCTCAAGCCTCTAAATTTCCCCATGAAACAAAATCTCAAGACCACCAGCACCTCTCAATGGAAAAGTTTTCCAATGAAAGGGAAATAAAAAAGGAAAGATAGTATGTTCGGAGCATAGGACTCTGACAACCTGTATTTGAATCTCATCTCTCCACTTGCTGCTTAAATCTCTTAACTAGAGTTTCTCATCCATAAAAATGGGGGTGATGCCCCCCAAACATCTCAGAGAGCTATAATGGGATAATAAGTGTAAGGTGCCCAGCATATAGCACAGCACAGTGAGGGCTTAATAACTGTTAGCCATTTTATAATTAGCTTATTGTTTCCTAACATTTGACTCAAATGAGGATCACCCAGGGTCTTTGAAAGTTTACGAAAAGTCTCCTGAAAAGGCTCCTGGGAAGAGCGGACCACACCTGGCTACAGTTCAGGGAAGATTATCCTTTCACTCACATCCACCACTGACAATTCTCGAGAGCACAGGGAGCTGGAGGAACAGCAGAAGCCATTGTTGGGAGAGGTTTCTCCACAGGTCTCTGGTATTTCTGCACTGACTACTTTGGTGTGGACTCTCTTCAAGGATGTTTGTTTAGTGAACATCCATGTTTGACAGATAGTGTCTCCCTCTGAAGCAAAAGAAAGCCTGATCACAATTCCCGTGTGTGTGTGTGTGTGTGTGTGTGTGTGTGTGTGTGTGTAGGGGGGAGTCTCACACCATCAAAAAACTGTTGGACACTAGCTGGGTGTCCTAAAATTCAACTCAATTCTGACACTGCTGACCTGGAGAGAGTGCCAGATCCCAAAGTGTAAGGACTCAGTCCTACAAGACTGCCCTCCACTTCAAATGCCAATCTCAAATCCAGGTTGTCAGCTGTGCTTCCACCAAGCGGCTATAGATCAGAGGTTCCCATAATCCCCTCCTGGGGTTTGATTATGTTGCTAAAGCAGCCTGCAGAACTCAGGAAACATTTTACCTAGCTTATTATAAAAGGCTATAACTCAGAACATCCAAATGGAAGAGATGGGTAAGGCCAGGCATGGGGAAGGGGCATGGAGCTTCCACACTTTCTCCAGGCATGCCATTCTCCCCAAATCTTCATGTGTTTAACCAACCTGGAAGCTCCCCAAACCCCCTTCTTTTGGGGTTTTATGGAGGCTTCATCACAGAGACAAAATTGATAAATCATTCAATCTCCAGCCTCTCTTCCTTGCTGGAAAATTCCAACCCTCTGATTAAGTGGTGGTTTCATTTGCTGACCAGCCCCATCCTGAGGTTATTTCATTAATATAAAGAAGTCCACTTTGTCACTCTGAAATTCCAAGGGTTTTAGAAGACGAAGACCAAATACATATTTCTTCTTATAAATCACAATATCATAGGAAGGCATGTTTACTGCCTATTATAAAAGACTTGGGTTCCCAAAGCTCAGGGTTTCTCTTCTGTTACATAACCTATTGCAAGTGCAAGTTTCATCGGGTCCTCTTTTTTTAAATATATTTTTATTGATTTCAGAGAGGAAGGGAGAGGGAGAGAGAGATAGAAACATCAACGATGAGAGAGAATCACTGATCGGCTGCCTCCTGCATGGCCCCCACTGGGGATGGAGCCCACAACCCGGGCATATGCCCCTGACTGAAATCGAACCCGGAACTCTTCAGTCCACAGGCTGACGCTCTATCCACTGAGCCAAACCGGCTAGGGCCATCTGGTCCTCTTTGAGTTGCCCTATGGGAAATGGGGCTCAGGGAAGAAGATAAGAATGATGATACTCTGGCTATAGCTACTGCAGCAACAAGCAGACCTTAATCTTTGACCTGCAAGTATTGTGTCTTCTACCAGGATCTATACAACTGTGGCAGGCTGACTTAACTTACAAGTAGGGCAGAATTTCAAGCCCTTCACTGTGCCTGACGAAGTCCCAAGGAAATGAAGGCACCGAGGTAGGAAAAAAGTGGGCTAGGATCCTTGGAGAAGGGCCAGGAGAGTCAGAGAATTAAAAAATAAGGATAAAACAGTCCCAAGTTTTGGGTAATGTCTTTCGGCTTATTCAGATTTTGGATTTTCAAATTCTTAAATAACCCTCTATTGGGATGACCAAGGTTTTCGTTGTTGTTTTAATAAGAGAAGGCTTATTTAGGAAGCTACAAAGGTAGTACAAGTGAGCCAGCTGGGCTGCGTAGGCTCAGAAAACAAGTTACAGAAGCAAAAGAAGGGCCCTTAAAGCTTAGGAGAGGGAAAGGCAAAGGTAATGAGCCTGAGGGAAGAAGAGGGGGCGAGAAAGGCACTGGCATGCTCCTGATAGGGAGAGCTTATCCTGGCAAATTCTAACCACTCCTACCCTTTCCATCACACCTACTCCCACCTATGAGCCACTCTGCTCCATCAGTTTAACACAGTCATTCTGGTAGGTTCCACATGTCCAGCCTTCCCCACAGGACAACAGGGGCAAAAAGCAGAACTGAGGGCTTCCCACTCCAAGCATTAGTGGGCATTTTGCTTGTTTTTAAGCACGGATCATTTTAGTTCCCTTTTAAATCTTAAGAGTGGAAAAACCAGTTGGGTCATCACACGCAATACCTGATGAGTAGAATTAAAAGTATATGCTAATTGGGTTATTAGTGCTATTCATTTAACTGTTGAAAACATACATTAGTTTAGTGAAATGCCATTTCTTCTTTTTAAATCTGTTTGAATAAATTCTGTATTAATTAGACTGTAAACTATGCTCACTCCATGTTACAAAACCTTACAATGTTCTGATTAACACCAATATTTATGAATCCAATTTATAGGGGTTTTCTAAGAAAACTAAAACTTTTCACAACGCAATTTCAGCTTCCTGCTTCATCTAAATCTCACTACTCTTAACAACAAAGTAGTGTTCCTTGAGATTTTTTTCTCCATAGTGAACACCAACATACAATATTTTCCGCAGTTTCAATTTATTGAATAATTCTTAATTTGTGCCAAATGGATTCACATTTTGCCTTCCAATCTGTATAGAGCATGTACTTGCATCAATGTCAATTCAGAGATTTTATTTTCTGCTTTTGCTTTGAGAAGTGAGTTCCACGTTCCTCTTTACTGCCAACTCAACAAATAATTCTACAACATAAAATAGATATATATTTTTTCTAACTTGCAGTATAGAAGGTCTGCCATGTTTTATCTTATACTTGAAAGTCAATGCTACTTTTAGCTCTCATTCACAAGGGCCTTATTACATGTCACCTGTTATTGGGTCACAGACATGTATTCAGCACTGAAAAACCACTTATTTGGCTTAGACCAAGAACTCAAAAGCTATCAGAGTGGCAGGGCCAATGATTACATTCCAAAGAGAGCCCACTGGCTGAAGGAGTTAGGAATACAAGTGTAGGCAGAAAGTCCACAGATGGAGGAGATTCAAGTTCCAGGGTGGCCCGCTGCTGACTGGCCTCCCCTGCTCATTAGCCAGGGAGAGAGCACTGGTCTACTCACATGCACTCGCGGGTACTCCTGGGGCTGAAAGGGCACCCTCGCATTGGGAACATGAACCTAAAGATCCTGGGAATGGGGAGAAAGTAGTAAGAAGGGAAGTATCAGAGGCTTCCTATCCACAAAGAAGTAACTGTGGGTTCTTGGCTGTGCTATAATCTTTAATCCCTCACTTTACAGACTGAGGAACTCCAGGTTCTCATTCAAGCTTCCTTAGCTAATCTCTAATGAAGATGGCGCTGTAAGGGCCAGTAGGTGTATTAATCACGTCTTTTAATTTATGTTCCAATTCTTGGGGCTTTGCCGACTCTGTAGGAACTGCCCTTCCTAGGATCAGCTAATTCCTCGAGATAGCAAACTAGGGTCTTGGAAGGCTCACCTGTGAGCATGCCTTTATATGCAAAGTAACCCATCCAGAGCCACACCCCAACCACCTGCTCTATGAAGCGCTGACACTCAGGGACACTATCCCCCTGCCCCAATCACCTCAGGGCCAGATATCAGACAATTAGAGATTGCCTCTATGCCCCAGAGTCCACTGAAATTATTCAAAATCACCAATCCTAACTCTACCTAGTCTGCTTGCCCATTCCTTTCCAAGAAAACCACAATGAAGGCTCTTGCCCCCATTTCCCTCACTCCCTCTGCCTCCTGACTGACCTGGTACTTCCCAGGTGGTCCCCATGGCATGCCTTGCCTGTCCTCTTGGAAACTGTGACTGTAACAAACTGTCTTTTCAATGACATTTGTCTACTGATCTGTGGGCCTCGCCAAACCTGAACAATAATAAAATCTATGTTTTAAAACAGACGACTCAAGACTTTCCTGGCTGAAGAATAAGCCATGAACAGAGTATTGGTACAGAACTAGAGCTACACTTGCTCTGAGGAAGAACTTTATACAAATCTGTGCTGCACGAATAAACAGTACGTTCCACATCACAGAAAATACTTCGGCAGTGGGAGTAGAAAATGACTTGTCAGAGAAGAACAATAGGAACTCAGATCAGACTTGATGAACCTATGCAGAGCAGTGAGACCTAATGCATCAGAGCGGTGAATGAGAAATTGCAGACTTTCAACACAGAGGATCACCGAAGATTTTTGAGCAGGGGAGGGGAGTGATGCATCTTATAACAATATGCAGAATGGACTGCAACAGAGGGAGACTGTGGGCGGAAGGAATAATGAGGAGGTTCCTGTTGAAGTTCAGTCCCAAGATTGCAGCGAGGGGCTTGCTGGTGCATACGTACATGCGTATGATGGTGGGGACAGAAATAGGAAGAAGGGTAAACTTGAACTTGAACCGACCGCCTCTCAACACAGGTGAGGAGAGAGGCCCAAGCAGAGGCTCTTTGTGGAACACATTTCATAGTCTCATGGGGGAAGGGTCTGAGGCATGGACATAACACTGCGGGGACCCACCCAAGCAGTGCACAGCCCATGCATAGACATGATAATGCAACATGGGAGTCACTTTAGTATGCAATGTGACTGGCCATTTCTTACTGGGGCCAACCTCTAACTTCACATTCAGAAGTACATTGATCCAAATTATTTGATTCAAAAAAGATTTTAAGTTATAGATTTACGCTTAAGTGTTTCACTAAGGCTATGACAGATAGAGTATTTTTGGTTCTCCTTTGAAAAAGTCATATTAAAATATTATTATCGTGCAAAGGAAAAATGTTTAAATTATCCTTTCATCAATAACAGTAAATTTAGAGAGTGATCCTTTTTTAGGATGAGATATTCTTTTAAAGGTGACTGTCAAGACCATCTGATTTGGGGTGAAGACTCTCAAGGATGACCCCAAAATAGAAATGAGGACCGTGGAAGAAAACTGCATCCTAAACACAGCAATCCACCCTCCGAGAACCAGCAATTACTTCCAGATTCCCATTCTCCCACTCAATTAGGTCACATCTAACTTCTCATTGGAACTAAATTCAGCAAAACATCCATCATGGCTACATTCCTGCCAAGTCAAGCCTTTCCATCAGGCCAATGGAATTCTGAAGTGAACCTGGAGATCCCTTCCAGGGCTTTGAGTTGTGACATTTGGTGGGTGCAGACACACACTGAAGTCCGGGGTAGTGTTGGGATGGTCTCTGGGGTAACCTTACTTCCATGTGCTGTCCCTGCACCACCCACACTCCCCCAACAGGGCAAATACTTTGACTTGTTTTTCAGGAACTTGTGCATCAGCATAAATTCTACAACTTCCCACTCGCTTGCCTGGAGTTGTTGGATGCCATATACATAGGCCATATGGGGGATGAACCCATGACCTCGGTGGAACACAAATGGGGTTCTAAAACGCATGAGTTAATGGGACACACACAGAATTATAGTTGTGATTTCATCCTAAAACAGGAAAGGACTTAAAATCCCCAAACAGTAACATCCACATCACAAAAATGTGAATACATTCTTCCAATACTGTAATGTTTCCTTTCCAATCAACCAACCAGTGAACATTTAGTGCTTATTTAGGAGCATGGAGGCAATTGGGGAGGGAGGGGGAGATAAAACTTTTCCTTTTAATGATTAGAAAGGAGTAAACATTTTTGTCATTTTCATGCTGACCATATTCAAGCATTAATCTTTCAAAATCATTGGCTATTATGCACACAATCCAAATGCAATACATATGCCCCATGCCCAAGTATACAATCAGAGTATGTCGGATTTGCTTAGGAAGGGGTGTACTGTATTTAGTCAGAAAGCAAAGCTGTTACCTCATTGTGAAATTAGTAGATGCTAGGGGAATAAAAAGAAAGTCTTGTAAATAGACAAACATCTGTTAACATTTAATTTTTAAAACTAGTTTTTAAAGATATGGAAAAGCTCAGATGTGTTTTCTCAACTAAGTCTATTTTGATCAATATTTCCATAAGTAATTGCTCTAGTTTTTCAACTTTAAAAAAGCAAATATACTAGTAATCTTAACATGAACAGCTATTCCTTATTGCAAACTTGGCTATGCTTTAAGCTTAGAACATTCTGTTTTCTTGCTAATTTGTTATTATTATGTAATTAATAAATTAATGGCTAGGGATAACTAAAACATAAATATAATACAAATTAGAGGCAAGCAGAAACCAAGTTTATCTCATTTTCTGATGCACATACTAGTATTTGCTGAAATAACCAATATTCAAGTAAGCTGAACATGTGGTCACAACTCACAATTTAAAAGCAAACCAGTGTGGCTCAGTGGTTGAGCATCAACCTGTACACCAAGAGGTCACTGGTTCGATTCCCAGTCAGGGCATATGCCTGGATTGTGGGCTGGATCCCTCGTTAAGGGTGTGCAGGAGGCAGCTGATCGATGTTTCTCTCTCCCTCCCTCTCTCAAATAAAAAAAACATATTTAAAAGAAAAGCAAACAAAAAAGCAAACCACAGTACTCATAGTCTTGGCTGATAATAACTGCCTAAGTTTTAAATGAGATACTCAAGAGCAGGTGAATTTAAATCTGCAAAGAAAACAAAATATTTGGAGGTGAAGAACCTAATTTCTACATGCTTGTTTTAGGACTTAAGAAGTCAGCATTTTCTATGACTTCTTTTCTGCAATGTGAAAAACAGTTTATCAATTGAAAACACAGAAAATGCTGCGAATATTTTAATGTAGAAAATTTTCAGTGATCATTAAATTATTTTTGCTTAATGAGTCAGTCTTCAATTAGGATGAAAAAAGAACATAGAAGATAATGTTGAACTCCCAAACTCTTATTTCTAATTTTGGTAGGTCTCTGGAGTCAGTTCTTAAGCAACAGATATAATTTGTCTTATGGGTCTGAGACCCACTAGCCTGACAGTAAAAGAGACCTGAGCTTAACGGGCCAATTGCATCTGATAGTCAAAGTTTCCTTCTGGCCTTGAATGATCCAACGTGAAAAAGAATGACTAGTTTCCAATTTCTGTTGCAATGCTTGCAATGGGGGTGGGGGTAGATTGACTGAAAGAATTTGGTGAGAGAAAACTGGTGGGAAAGAGTAACAAAATTAATAACAAAAAAAACAAAACACGTCTTATAAATATACTGGGTAATAGCTTCCAAATAACTATTCCATAGGTTCTATTATTTGATCTCAGTAGAATCCAATGACATAGAGCAGATAATATCCTGGGTTTTTAAGTAAAGGGGAGTGTGACCCAAAAAGCTTAAAGAGACCTGAAAAATGGCAGAGTTGAGATGCAAATTGGCCTGGTCCTGTGGCCCAACAGTGTAGAGCCCTGGGACCCGCCTGGGCTAGCTCTGAGGAGAAGCAGCAGCCACCCCTCTCAGCTACAATCCTGCCCTGAAAGCTCTCCCCAATGGGCCTGTCTTTACAACAAAACGTTCTTCCTGTGTAAAGGTCTGTTGGATCTAAGCATCAGTCCTCAGAGGTCTTCTCTCTCCCTCTCCATCTCCGTGTGGCAGGATGGACCTTAGCCCAGCGTGAGATAAAGGAGGGCAGAGCCAGGCAGCACTGCCCACTGGGAGCCTGAGGGATGAGGAAGGCTGCCCGGGCACACTTCCCTTCTGAGCCGCACCTCTGTTTGCACGGAGTGACAGCCCTCAAGGCTCTTCCCACGTCCCCAAATAACACACGTTTACAATTACTGCCTTCTTTTCCAAGCAGGGCCATTTCTTTTACACTCGGAGTGTAAGCATTTCTGTTAGAAAAGACTGAACAGGCTTTTGCATTTTTATAAGCACAACGGGGGACTTGAACATGCGTTTTTGCCAACACAGGTATTATCTCAATGTGTCATTTCAAATTTTTTCATTTGCGTTTAACATTTCAATGAATTGGAAGTTGGGGGTGGGACAGAAAAAAATTGTTAACCCATATTCCCTTTTAATTATTTTTGACCCACTTGCTGCAAAAGTAGGTAATGATGTTGAATCCAGTCCCCATGAAGTAACCTTGGCCTTCTCCGGGCATGTGATTTTGTTTCCTCCTTTAAACAGATCTGGTCTCCCTCCTGCCATTAGAAATGAGTAGTAAATACGGCTTCATCTCCATTCATCCTGGGACTCTCCTTCAATGAGCTCTAACACACTGCTCTGGGGGCTTAGGCTGGGTTCTAGGCTTTGATTTCTTCCTCCTCCAGGTGGACGGGGAGGCGGTCACTCTCCTGACCCCAGGAAGGAGGTGCCGTGTCTCCTCCTGGAGGAACGGAAGCCCAGGGCGGAGAGGAGTCGGTTTGTAAGGAAGACTTGGCTCTCCTCTGTCCTAGTCTTTCCAGTGCATGGGACAGAGGAGTCGCCTCCAACTGCCTCTCACTTGTGGTAAATATGGTTTGATAACAGCTCAATCTAAGAAAACCGGTGCCTAGACAGTGCTGGGTACAGATGCCCCTGGGACACAGCTCACACAGCATGCTCACACCTATCACTTACTTTTACTGTGAGGTACATGATACGCACCCCACTGGGACAGACAAGGACACGCACTGGGAAAGGTTAGGTGGCCTGCCCAAGGGGCACAGCCAGTGCAGGCAGCGCTGGGATTTGAGCTGCATCTGCAAAGTCGGGGGCACTTCGTCCCACTACGGCCCCTGCCATTCAAGTCCAGGCTCTGCCTTTCAAATCTGACCAGATGCGAAGGTCTCCACCAGAGGAGATGGAAAGCCCCTGCGTAGAGGTCCGCCTGAAGAATGGCAGAGAGGCTGTGCTCCGAACTGCAAACAGAGCGGCAGGGTTGGCAACGGCGGCGATGCTCTTGCTGACATGCCCCCCTCAGCCCAAGGCCCTCATGGCCACCCTGCTGCTGCAGGAAACGCGGAGCCTCTGGTTGGGGCCAGTGGGGCGAGGGTCGGGGAGCAAGCAAGTGTCCCGGGCCTCCCCCTTTCCTGAGACCCTCACCACACCTGGAGAGCTGTACCAGTCAGGCCGAGGGTCACAGAATGCCCTCTGCAAACTAAACTGTGACTTAAAAAAAAAAAAAAATTGGCAGGAGAATGTAAATCAACTACCAGTCTGAGTTCAGCCCGGATTTCATTCTGCCTGCCAGGAACCCAGCTCCGAGGGCCGAGTCAAACAGCACATGATAAGAGCTCTTCCTCTGTGGAAACACTTGGAATTCCTACTCTGAACAGCAGTGGAACCTCCTCTGCGTTGCAGGACACAACAGCTGGGGGTCGGCAATCCCGGCGGCCTCAGGAGGGAGAGTCCCCGTACCCAAGCTGAAATGCCTCTAATGTCCGCCGCTAGCTTCCCTGCCCCCGGCAGCAGCCCAGCCCAGGACTAGACAGTGCTGGGTATCAGAAAACCCCTCCTTTTCCCTTCTGTAATCTCTCCCCACTGTCCTACATGGGGCCTCCAGAGTCAAAGATGAACACTTAGCCTCCCTCCTAAAGACCCCGCCTCGCAAAAACATAGAGATGCCAGTATCTTGCCGAAACCGGTTTGGCTCAGTGGATAGAGCGTCGGCCTGTGGACTGAAGGGTCCCAGGTTTGATTCCGGTCAAGGGCAGGTACCTTGGTTGCGGGCACATCCTCAGTAGGGGGTGTGCAAGAGGCAGCTGATCGATGTTTCTAACTCTATCCTTCTCTCTTCCTCTCTGTAAAAAATCAATAAAATATATTTTAAAAAACACACACAGAGATGCCAATATCTAAACTACAGACTGCCAACTTCATTAACCATAACGGAACTGACCATTTTGAAAATGCAGGAGACCTGGGCACCTGTAAATTTTAACTTCTGTGTTTGTGCATATTTCCAGGTCTTTTATAATAAAGGATATCCAAACTAAAAGGAAAATTAAGAGGCATCAATAAACATCCCAAGAGTAAGGGAAAATATAGCTTTCCCGGGTAAATAACTCCATTCACAATTCACATGGCATCCTTAATTTGGAGAGAATAAAGCACACTGGGTTTATGGAGGCCACTTCAGGATTTGCAGGGTGTGTGATTCCTTTCCTGCTGGAACAGAGCAGAACTTTGCTGAGTCCACACTCTGAGCAAGTAGGAACTGCTCCTCTCCTATTTCCTCGGGGCCCAGAGCCCAACATGAGGTCGCATGGGGATCTGGTCTCTCCTCCCATTATCTTTCCTGAAGTCTTCTCTGTCTCATGCAGATATTTCCTGTTGACAATGTGCTTCCCTGATCAGACAGAGAAGCCCATGTTCACTGCCAAAACCTGATGATGGAAGGGTGGCATGCCAAGTGTAATCATACAGTACATACAGACAAACGGCTACCCTATGATTGGAAAATATTTCAAAATAGAAGGCCACATACAATGCTAAACAACATAGGCCTGAATGCACACAGCAGACGTGGGAACGTGCAGATTTTAACTTTTGTAGTTTTGCCTATCTGCAAGACTTTCTGAGGCTGGCACTGTGGAGAAGACCGTAATTTGTCTGGAATGTGAGTCATGTTCGTGTATAAGGAAGATGGTTACTGAGCCCATCTGGCTGACAACGTAACACCACAGCCCAAACGTGGCAGGGAGTTCTGTGTGAGGATCAAGTGATTTCTGGCAACAGAACTCAAGGGACCCCAGCAGCCCTCTTCATTCCCGGGGCCGATCAAGGAACTTCATCCCAACGCCACAGAGCAGAGCATGGCCCCCAGTGGCCCACCTTCCTAGCGTGTCTGGGGAAAAAATCAGGAGCACCTGGTGCAATGCTCCTCTCTCCTCTCCAATGAGCGCAGGTAGGACAGGCCAGAGTGACCCTGAGAGCCAGTCCCCCCCACCGCCCATGCCAGCAGCAGCAGCAGGGAGTAGGCACACCTGCTCCCTCAGGCCCATCGCTCTCTCTTCCTTCAGAGTCAGTGTGTGCTGTGGATTGAACTTGCCTTTCCTCGTATCACAATGGAAAATTCTAGGACTCGATTGGGATTAGGAAATTGTCACCTTCAGGTCTTTTGTTTTAAATGAACTTTATTAATATATAATTCAGATGCAAAAAAGAAAAAAGTCCTTTACTTCAGAGGGGCCTGTGACAGGGCCCTGGAGAGATCTCCTTTTAATACCACATTATCCCATTATTCTAATAGGCTTAGTACATATGCAAATATGGATTTACTCACAAAGGCCCGAGGAAACACTCCTCTCAAGTGAGAATTTATTCTAACTAATCAAGATCGCTGAGGCCTTGATCACACGGGCAACCATCTCTGGTTCCCCGGAGGCTACCCTGGTGCCCCCCACCTCAGGCATAAGCACAGGCCTTTAGAACCACTGATGTTCTTTTTATTGGGGACAAGGAGGAAGTAATATTTACTAATTTAACGTTTTGGTGTATTTCCTTTCAGGTGTTTTTTTTTTTTTAAGCCATTTTTCTCAACATAGCAGGAAGCTTGCAGGACATGTACATTTTTGCATTTTAAATGTACATCAGCGTATAAATATTTCCCTTGTCACTAAAACTTGTGCTAAAGATTGAATAACATTCTGCCTTATGCCTGTCATAGAATGAGTCCCTGTTGTGGACTTGTTTGCGGTTTCCATGACTATAAATAATGCCGGTGCCCTGTGCATAATTTACCTGTTCTGATTGACAGGCATTTCTGGGTTTAAGAGCAGCTGTATGTTCTGTTTAGACTTGCGGGGTTGCCCCTGGAAAGCACAGGCGTGCACCCCAGAGGGTGGCCTCTTCCTCACCAGGCCACGAGCTCTCCGTGTGTTGGGAGGATGAGCTTTGGTGCCCGTCCACACTGCCAAGCTGGTATTGGTTCGGGGAGGGGCTTCTTATGGCCCTGCTCTGAGGGACCCAGGCACCTGGCCCTTTAACTCTAAGAAGACACTGCAGCCTTTGCCACTGGCTGTCTCGATGCTGACTTAGTTACTGGGGAGCACACAACACTTGGCTGGGAAGTTTGTAAGGGGGACATTCCGAGAAAAGGAAAGTGTGTGGAAGGCCGCCCGCCCTGTTTATCGGAATTCCGACTTAGGGGAGTGTCCAAGGCGGCGCCCCTACTTATTCCTTGACCTTTCCAAACAAGCCTGTGCATGTGCAAACTCTCGGGTGTTTACTGGAATTCTTATGCTTAATCCCTGGATGCCCTTGCCTAGAGGACAATGTAAACACATGTGTCCTCCCAAGATTACTCACCCTACTGATTGTACCTAAAGATAAAAACTGCAATAAAAGGCTAACGAGGCAGGCAATCGAGGCTGCTCTTGGCCACTAGAGCCAGGAGCCCCTTAGCCCTCTCGTTCACAGCAAACAATGTGTGTCAGGGTAATCCATTCATTGTCGTTCAGGGGCTGCTGGTCAGCCCCCGCAAGGTGGTGCCCCGTGTGAGGAGTCCCGGAACTTAGTGACTGAGGCAGGATGGATGGACACTCCATCCAAAAGGATCCCTTTTACTTCCCAAGACCCAATAACCTTCTTTCCAACCCTCAGTAAGAGGGAGGTTCTGAGTAGAATCACCGAAAAAGCTCCATCTGTGAGGTACTATTTTTCACTTGAAATTTTCATTTTGGGGTGGGGGGGCAAAAGTCAGTAAGTTTGATGATATATTATGCTGGCCTAATTCTGGCAAAGTGGGTACTCAATGTCACAAATATATATACGCTTTGACCAGATCGGACTTTTAGGGAATTTATCCCACAGACAGACTCACGCATTCTCAGACACCACGTAAGAGAAAGAGTGCTCTGCCCATCAGGGGTCCTGAAGCTCACCCGGTGCCGGAGGAGGAAACAGTCCACGGACACTCGAGATACTCAGGGTCTAGTAAGAGAGGTGTCTAAACAGATGTCTTCTGGGGGAAGCTGAAGAAAACTTACAAGGTCTCGACAGTTGTGCAGGGAAGAAATCCAGGCCTCCAAGGAAGCAGGAGAGAGGAAAGTTATGCAGACAAAATTAGGAGTGTGTAGAAAGAAAGACACGTGAATCAAGGAGGCTTGAGGACAGGCAGGGCTGGGAAGGCCAGAACAGAAGCTGCATGGATTGCCTGGTGATGGAGAACAAAGCAAAACAGTCTGTCTAGAGAGGTGGGGCTGTGGTCAGCTGCAGGGGAGCTTAAGGCCATAGGTCAGGTCTGGATTTATCCTGTGGGTCACGAAAGTGAAGTGTAAAATCCGCTTACATACATTTCTATGTAAAAAAGAAGTCCGGCTGTACTAATATTTTATAGTTACACATGACAAAATTTATAAATAAATATACACACGTTAAGGGCACATACTCCATTTTATTGCAAGAAGCATGCGGTCAAACAAGTGCAGAGACAAATGATCTTGGTGATGGGGAGACTGGAACTTTCTTCACAGGAAAGTGACATGATTAGATTTGCTGTTAGCAAGGCCACCAGGGGTTCGAGACTCCTCCTTCTTGATTCCCAGAGCAATGAGTCTGGAAAAAGAAAAATCAGGGGCTGCTCCTGCCGGGTGGCCCTTCTGGGATGGGAACAACTACCCAGATCACTGGCCAAATCCCACTCGCAAGCAGAGAAGGGTCAGGAAGCTGGTTGCATATCTGTGGGTAGCAGGTCTAAACAGAAAAAGCAGTGAACTCCAGCATTTCTCAGAGAAATCCATCCACCTGTCTATTACCAAAGACACTCCCCCTTTGGAAGAAGGTGAAGGGATTTCTCTGCAAGAGGCAGGAGTTAACTCCCTTATCAAGTGCTAAAACTGCTTCCTATCAGGGGTTTCAGAATATCAAATTGATCAGTTATTTTTAGACTAGAGGCCCATTGCATGAAGATTCGTGCAATAGGCCTTCCTTCCCCTGGCTGCTGGCACTGGTTTTCCTCTGGCAGCCAGGACCCAGGCCTTTACTCTGGCCGCTGCCTTCCGTCTTCACTCCAGCTGGAGCCTTCAGTGTTCGCTCTGGCCGGAGCCTTCAGTCTTCTCTGCTCCGGCCAGAGCGCCCTCCGCCCCCCGCCCTCCCCCTCATAGCAGGCATCCCGCCCTGCCTGGCCACTCCACGCCTGCATATGCAAATTAACATAACATCTTTGTTGGGTTAATTTGCATACTCACTCCTGATTGGCTGGTGGGTGTCGCGGAGGTAAGGTCAATTTGCATATTTCTCTTTTATTAGTGTAGACGTTTTGTGGTGTATGCAGTCTTATATTTTCTCTGTTAGTGTGCTTACTTTTATTTCTCTCACATGCTTCCTAAGCGTGCATAATATTTTAATTCCCTTCTCATCCCTTTGAGACTCTCTAAGGGTCTAAGGGCGTCTACTGTGGGGACACAGCACCCCAACTCACTCACTGGGGTTGTAGAAACCCCTACTATTTGGGGATCACACTTATACTCTCTCTTGCAAAAAGCAAAAGATAAGGCAGTCCCCCAAACTATCCCTGAGAAAGAAGTGACATCCTGATTTTGACTGTCATAGGGGAAAATTCAGAAGCCTCTCGGTAGTCCCAAGAAAGATAAAAGACTGCAGAGGGGACAAAAGGGGGAGAAGAATAAGAAGAACCATGAAGTTACCCATGGACGTCCACTCCCACCCCTACTTCTGTATAAAGGAACAACCAGGAGGGCTGGGAGGACAGCTTCAAGCCTGGCAGGATGGCAAAGACACTCCTGGGAACCTAGCACTCACATTCACTGCTAGATCCAAGCCTGACAATGGGACATGCATTGAGCTGAGTGATCGGATCTCTGCCTCTCTTTCCTATCACTTGTTCATTCTAGCAGACAGCCCAAATTCACCAGAAATGAAAGAGGATACACCTGCCCCCAGTGAAAACATAAAGACACACCTGGGGATTTGAACACATATGAGGAGGACTTTCTCAAAAGTGGGAATGAGGAAACCAACAAAAGCAAAAACAATCCCTTAATCCAAGAACTAAAGGAAGGCACAGAATATACACAACCTTTTTAAACTACATTCTTTAGCATCTGTAGTACTTCTGATTATAGAACTAAGAACAGCAGGTAAGATTCTTTAACTTTTTCTATTATATAGACCATTTTAGACCATGCAGCAGTAATGCCCATAAAAGACCATCTCCTAGATCTACCTAAATAGTTACAGTAATATTATGCCGTGGACATACTGAAAATTTATCGATGACAGATAATTCAGCCAACTTTTAATTTGTCTAGAACAAATGGCTTCTAGATAACATATTTGAAAAGGGGGTCTAATGGTGAAGTGATGTGGGCAGATTTTGTGTAGATCTTGGCATTCAAAGCTGGCATCCATGCCACTCACATTGGTTTATTTACCTTTGATCATGTTGTAGCTGCTGACTCAAGAAGGTCACCATATAAAAGAATGTCCTGGTATGTTCAAGTTTGCTACTTGGGAAGAGTAGTCCAGAAAATGGATACTCTCTCAAATATCCAACATACAATGCTAAGTGCTTTAAATAAGAGATAAAGTGGCTTCTATGATTTCCCTGTGGCGCACTTTCTGCTCAGGAAGATGGGGGTGACCTGAAACTCCAGCAGAACCTACAGGCCATCATTTAGCGACAACTCACACAGGTCTGTGTCCAGGGGTCTTAAGAAACAAGCTCTTCTTCTCAGGTGGTTGCCTGTCCTCTCACTCACATTCCTAAAAGGACACTTCTCAGTATTAATTCTTACAAACACTTATTAATGAGAAAGCCACAGTTTCAGCTTCGAGGCTCAGAAGCCACAAATAGGGTGGTTTTAACTTTCTTTTTTTTTTTTCTCACTAAAACTATGACTTTGTTTCACAAATAGTGTATTTTGTATGACTTTCACTAACATAAAAACTTTTTTTGAAAACATTGAACCACAAAAAAAGCCAAATATAATATTTTGAATTTCTCTGAGTCTAAAATGTTGGTATATTCAAATACTAGCATTCCCCATCAGAAACCTAAACCCGTTAATGAAAACAGAGATAAAAAAATTGAGGCTTACTAGTAAAAATCAAGATGGTTTGTGCCTCAAGTCAAAAAGAAAGACCAGGTTGACTATCTCAGTCAGGAGCTCATAAAACCACCGTGCACAGAGCCAGCCCTCCAGAAGACGAATGTTTAGACTGGAACCGACCTGACAGTTCCAGCTCTGTAGCTACACAAGGAACACAGATAGCTCTGACTTTTACCATGTGTTATTTATTGTGTCATTGAGAAACACAGAGTAGGTACTGTTGCTGACTATCAGCCACGACAACTATATATGTGCCAAGGTGCAAATTTTTGCAGGAAACACAACTCTAATGATTATAATTCCTTTCAATGAACACAAACTCTGTCTCTTTCTGCTCCAGTGGCAACCCCAGGCCTGATACAAGCATGGGTTATTAGATCTTTTAAAACCCTTGCAGAGGTTAGAAGGCTGCAGAAAAATACCACTGGGAGTTAAAAACAGCTTTCTGAAATTGTTCTAAATGGACAAATAATGCTTTGCTTTCTTTGACAGCTGCTCAATAACTGAATACAGCTGAAGAGAGACTCAGCTGCCAAGAGATTTCCATTTGGTTCGCTACCAGAGTTTTCTTTTCCAGATTGCTTTCCAACACTCAAACTAGTCTTATGGATCTTACGTGCATTAAAAAAGACAATTCTTATTTTAACTCTTTTCCATCATGCTTCACCCATGTTAGATAACGTAAACTGTGTGTTTAAAGGCAATAGCCTTCAGGTGAAGGCTATCCCACTTAAACTTTAGCTGGATACAGGGGGAGGTATGGCTGATTACCTCCCAGTGAGCTCTATTAGGATACTATACTCATTCAAATGCACTGGTCCCTACTTGACACACTTAGTCGCTATTACCAACTGTGCTCAACAGTCACTGTTAATGTTTCAAATGAAAAGCTCCAGGATGGGACAGCTCTTCCAGAATTAGCAAGTAAGCGGCCCACCAAGTGGTCTCCCAGAGTGGGGCCAATTCTGGTCAATTCATATCAGTGTCTGGGGCTGGTCTTCAGCCCTGATGGAAATCTTGTCCCCAGAGAGGCTGCCTTTAACATGCTGATAGAGACTGACTCATAAAAACAAAACACCAAAGTCTTAGTTTGCAATGAAAAATATAATACCTCTCCTTAAGATGGCAATCTTCTCATCAGATAATCAGTATGTTTTCTCTCTGGAAAGTATAGCAACCCAAGAAGCCAACTTATATAAGCAGAAATTTACTTGGTGGGACATACAGAATTAAATAAAGGAGAGATAACTATAGGATTCAAATGCACAGTGGCATTAGGCTAACTTAACCCAATGCATACACCTCCACAATCAGAACAGTCTGGTGAAAGAGACCAGGATATGGTCTACCCTCTGTTGTGATTTTACTCAAAGTAAGTGGGAAGTAATACAGTTGGGAGCAAAGAACATGGAGGGAGGATTCCAGGGTGATACAGAACCTAGTCTAGTTTCAACAATTTAAAAAATCCTTAAACTTAGTGCAAAGAGTTTAAAATAATCATGCACATGTCAGAAAAAGCTTCTACTTCCAGTACTACTGAAAATATAACGGTGAAAAAGTCCACAGAGAGCATAAACCATTTAAAACACACACAGGGTGGTGGTTAACCAATTTTGCAAGAGTGCCATCAAGCTAGAATTCTTAAAATTCTTAAATAAATGGCAAAGTGAATGACAGCAAGATAAATCTGACTGTTAATCTTCACCCCAAAATGTGTCAGATTAGAGACTGACAGACATAATGTCTGCTTCAGATTAACAGGGAATTTAACACCTAGGCATCTATTGTCACATGCCTGAGACCCAACTTCCTTTGCTCCTTCCATGCAAAGTTATTTTAGCAGAGCAAGCAGGGCATGAATGGTAGACCCCCAGGACATGTAAATCCTTCTCCAGCCCTCAAATGGCACATTTTTTAAGAGGTCCATCCTCTTTCTTCTTTGGGGGAAGCATTCTCTACATATTGTAATCAAATATATTTTACTAGAGGCCTGGTGCACGAAATTTGTGCACTGGAGGTTGCAGGGGAGAGGGGCCCCTCAGCTTGGCCTGTGCCCTCTCACAGTCCGGAACCCCTTGGGGGATGTCCGTCTGCTGGCTTAGGCCCGATCCCCTTGGGCCTAAGCCGGCAGTCAAACATCCCTCTTGCAGTCTGGACCTCTCGCAATAGGGGACCCCTTGCTCCTTACCGCCCGCCTGCAGTGGGGGCAGGAGAGGTTTCCGCCACCACTACTGTGCTCACCAGCCATGAGCCCGGCTTCTGGCTGAGCAGCGCTCCCCCTGTGGGAGCGCACTGACCACCAGGGGGCAGCTCCTGCATTGAGCGTCTACCCGTGGTGGTCAGTGCACATCATAGCGACTGGTCATTCTGATTGTTCCACCATTTGGTTGATTTGCATATTAGGGTTTTATTATATAGGATTCCTGCAGCACAATATACTGTATTGTCACTATTACAGATTTGAACCATATTCTCCTGGCAACAAGCAATTTCTGCACTGCACTAAAGCATTTCTGTGGCATTAACCCAGCCAACCTCTGGCTCATGCACGACCCGCTACCATGCACACCCAGATGAGAGTTACTGTTTGTTTTCAGTGGTGGTTTTACTCACATTACACACATCTACCCAAGGAATGGTTAAGAGGTTTCTTATCGACCATCTTAAAATCTATTTAACCACCGGAGTCTATTAAAGACTTAGAGGCAAGGGTGAGGAAAGAAAGAGTCCACACACACACACAGAACAGAAAGAACCCAAACCAGCCCATTAATATCCTTGTTGTCATGATAGGAACCACAATTTAGTCATGGATGTAATACTAAATTGCAGGCAGGCCAACCCGAACCAAGTGAAGACCTTTACATTTCTCATTACTTCTGAGTAAAAACATCTGTACTGATGCCTCCATCCAGCACTTGCCCTGCATCCAAGGACGGGGACCAAAATGGAAAAGCCATGGAAGTGACAAGACTCGAGAAAAGTTAGAGGCACATCACATAACACATCTGTCGAATGATCAATGACTACTAGTAATAAACTGGTTAAAACCAAATAGTAAGATGCTCTCTCCACTCCTTTCCTCCTCTCCTGATGGCTGGCAGAGTCCCACATCACCTTTCTTGCAAAATTTACGTACCCAGAGAGCATTGTTTCTCTATAAGCCGAGAGAAAACTTTTAAAGACACTTGGAAAGCAATCGGGTGCAGAATCCGTCTAGCTTTTAGTGACTGCCCCCTTCCAATCCTGTTCACAGGTGGTACACCCAAACCTTTGTTCAGCGGCAAGCCTTCACTGAATCTTTCCAAAACTTCAACTCAGCCTCACAAAAAAGATAACTTTCTTTTCACACGTATGTGGTTTATGAAATATTTAACTAAAAACAACCAATTACAAACAAGTTCAACTGGCGAAAACAGTTTGAGAACAGAATTCTCTAAACTAGCCCCGAGCTCCCAGGCCAGCGCTGCACAATGGGCTGGGAGCTGGGGGCTGCAGGCTGTGACCAGCCAGCCACGGGCACCCACCCCAGGTCCCATGTGGGGACACACTGGATCTGGCGAGGGTGGAGTGCTTATAACATCCAAATCTACCACTGGGGAAACGAAGGGCTACTGTCCACTTTATAAGATAAAAAAAATGCCAATTTTTTAAAGAGATCTCACCAGCTCATCGTTCTGCTCAGGACCCCGCAGCAGCTAACTGGCCTTCTGCACGGAGTCTAAACTGCTTCCTTGGGCTGGCAGACCCCGAAGTCTCCGACCCAGCCAGCTCACTCCCACTCCTCTCAGGGAGCTCCCCTCCCTCCTCCTCCATTTCAGGTTTCCCCCTTTTCTCTCTGTCCCCTTCCCAGGCCCTTCTGCCCCAACACTGTACCCCAAACACTTAGAGCCTATGGCACCGTTTTTTACGTTGTGCTGGAACTCAGGTTTCCAAAAGCTTACTGTGTTTGGTGGGAGCCATCGAGTAGAACTAGCCCATAAGACTGGCTCCGTCCCGCAATGTGTGTCCATTTCTTTTCTTTGTCTCCAAATGACATGCTCACTTTCGCCCGTAGCAGGGCTTGGCTTCTGCGCCAATTGGCCGGGCCGGGCAGTGACTGAGGGGGCGGATGCTGTGTGCGCACGCTGAGGTGAAAGTGCTTCACTCTGACCCAGGGAGGATGAGTCCCAGAAAGCAAAGAGGAATTGCTCTGACAGTCCATTGCTCTATCTTCTCAGACTCACTTTTTCCCAATTTCACTTCAGACTCCTACTTGTAACTACACCACAGATGGAACATATCTAGGCCAAATCCCATCACAGATACTCTAAGGATGCCCAGGATTAGGAAATCTATGATGAACTGTTCAGTTAAAAAAATCATTTTCCACGGCAGCCAATTACCATCTAATTTATCTGTTGGGCAAGTTTAGATTCCTCTATTTTATGTTCTACTTAGTAAGTGGAACAAATCAACTGGACTGACCTATCTTCTCCCTGCCTCCATCACCCACCATTTCATTCACATTTGGTGTGTTAAAGAAGGCTCAATACATAATTAAAAATAAGTCTCAAATGACTGCCTCTGGTGGGAGTGAGCGCTTCCTACTATTCTTGGTTTTTTTGGTCAGGAGGACACAACCACATGTGGTGGTTTTTCACCATTAAAAAGCAGCAACAAATATGTATGAAATGATTAACCATCTCTCCCCCGCCCCCCCTTCTCTCTCTCTCTCCCTCCTGAAGTACCGACCAAAAGTCAATGTAAGCTCTAAGTTTCAGAAGAAGCAGTCAGTCCCTTAAAAACAAAACATTAACTGAGATAAAATCACTAGGAAGTAGCATAGCATAAAGCTCCGGAACCAGATAACCAGGGCTCTGCCCTTGCCAGCCGAACAACCGGGGCAAGCTACCTGTCCTTCCCAGGCCACCGACCGCACAGGTGTTAGGGGAGCAACAAGTCAATGCACACACAGTGCTCAGACAGTGCCTGGCATGTGCTACGTGCCCACAGGGACCTAGCCACTACTTTCATGTCTATGAGGAGAGCAACCATGACCTGAGTGGCCTTCCCTCTCTCTCGGTAAGGAAACTTGACTCAGAACAGCCTAGATAGGGATAACTATGTGTACACTGCTTAAAACTACCAGTACTTTTGCACTCTTTAAGAAAAATATTTAAAAAAATAAATATTAGCCCAGCCTGTGCAGCTCACTGATTAAGTATCGACCATGCACCAAGAGGTTACTGGTTCGATTCCCAGTCAGGGCACATACCTAGGTCTCAGGCTTGATCCCTGGTGAGGAGCTTGCAGGAAGCTGCCAATCGATGTTCTCTCTCATTGATGTTTCTATCTTTCTCTCCCTCTCCTTAAAAAGAAAATCAATAAAAACGTATTTAAAAATAAAAACTAAATATTAAATTATTGGTTTTCATCAGGAACTGAGCTATTCTGAACAAAAGTAGGCAGGTAACTTGGAGTTTAGTCCTGCGAGGGTAGAAACACTGATGGACCTCAAACTGTTGAAGCTGCTGCGCATGGGACTGTACCTTCTCATGGAGAGGAGTGGCGGGAGCCTGGCTTTCTTATGCTGCCTACCGCCCAGAGGAGTCTGGCTGCTTCACCTGGTTTAGGTCATTACTCTCCTTTCATCAGCTTCCTTAATTTCCTCACCAACTTTTGTCTGTAATCCCTATCTAGCCTCCGGATTTGGCAACCTGGTTTTCAAAGAGCTCAGGCCCTGGCAAGCACCTCCTCCCCAAGTTCTGATATCCAGCAACTGCAGGTATCCCCAGGGCACCATCAGACCCGGCCTCGGGCCTCGAGGCCTCGCTGTCAGGGTAGAGGTGAGAAACCACAGGTCCATCACTGAGCTGCTCCTTTCGACAGATAACAGCATCTCAGTTAACAGTCGACACAACCTTTAAAGAAGGCCAATTACACAAAGAGCCCGTGGCTCGGAGGTGGAGTAATCCGTCCCTGGTCTCGCCACCAACAAGGAGCCTTGGCAAAACCAAGTGAGTCCCTGGGACCCAAAGATTCCATTCTGGTTCCAGGTGGAAGGAAGCCTCAAGTGCAGTGACGGGGAAGAAGGCTGAGAATCTCAATCCAAGGGAGCAGGGCAATGTGAAATCAGAGCACAGGGTGTGTGTGTGTGTGTGTGTGTGTGTGTTAAAGTATTCATTTATGAGTTTAAAATACTATGTATACTTACTCAAGTTACTAAGACTTCAATAACAGGAGTCCTCACCAACCAGCCAGAATGAGCGGATGGGGACTGCAGTGACTGAGAGTCCCCGATCTCCAGTGGGGGCTCTACCTGGCCCTAGGAGTGGCATCCATGACACAGGTTACATCAATTAGCACAGCCTATTCCCCTGGGCCCCTGTGACTTCTTTCCCGGGAACATGACCTGAGCAGATCCAGGAGGAACAAATGGCAGAGCTTTTTCTGGGGATGCTGGGAACAGGGGTGCATGTGGCCCTATGACCTACTGGGAGCTATTTTAGGACCACAGGGGGGATCCTTAGAATCAAGTTGACACCATGGAAAGCAAAGCAGACAGAGGAAAGAAACCAAGACCCCTAGTGGCATTGCTAAGCCATACCGAGAGTGTGCCTTTTGGTTTTTTAGTTTCATAAACCAATGCTCCCTTTATTGGTTAAACTAGCCTTGGGTCGTGCTGCTTTTTACTTGCAATCTAGAGTTCTGTTGCAGGATGCATTTAAGACAAACGATTTCTCTATTGCATAGGATGGCATTGCAACTTGCTGAACATGGTCTATAATTCACTTGGTACACATTTTTCACCTGAAATGGTTGGTATAAACAATAAGCTTCATTCTATTCCAGACTGAGTTATATTACTATATTATAAAAATCACAATTCCCCAATATTTCTAAAGGTATACAAAGCCATTTCTTTGGAAGCCACGGAATGGGCAAATGGAAGTGAAAGAGAAAAAGCAAAAAGCTTCTATGGGAAGGGAGTGGACAGATATTCAGATTCCACAGATTAGCACAGAAACTTCTTTCAGTCATTATTAATAAGATCACCCTAATTATAAAACAAGAGCAGTGCACCAGCCAAAAGCCTTTCAGTTCATTCCCCTGGCACACAGGTAAATGCCAGCCGCAGGCATTTCACGGGCCTTCTCCCCTGAGCCCGCGGCGCTGTGGAAAGCCCTGCGCCTGTCTCATTCACAGGGCCTCCCTGGGACATAAAGAGGACACTCCGCCTGGGAGGCGCTGTGGAGCCCGTCAAAGATGAAGACGCTGAGCCTCCAAAAGCTGACTACTGTCCTGGAGATCCAGGTCTTCTAACTCAACAGCTTGGAAGTATCTCGTGCCTATGACAGCGAGTAGACAGACACCAAAAAATCTTGTGTTAAAAATTAGCCCTAGAATCACATTCCTTCGTCCTATTCCCAGTTCCAGGGCACAAGGCTTGTTGGTGCCTGGAATACCACACACTCAAAAGTAAAATAAATGCTGACTACAGCACTGATTTTTATATTTTTAAAAATACAGTTAAAATTCAAGAGCTCAAGTATGATCAGCATACCTAAAAACTAGCACTAGCATTTTGAGGCATTTGTATTTTTCAGCTCAACTTCTTAGAGATGGTATGCCCAAACACTGATTGGTGTTTTCCTTTCTAGGACATGAGAGAAAATACGTGGTTTTCTTGGAATTTCCTCAGTTTCGGTGATGCCAAACGGTGCCCTCTCATTCTTTTGAAGCGGAGAGCTTTATGCTCTCGGCGCTGGCTGGGCTCCAGTAGGGACAGGGCTGTGTCCCTCCACAACGAGCAGGTTCCGGTGTGAGGCTGCTCGCACAAAGCTCTCTTTTGTACGACATCTAAGTGGTTTTCCAATCTTATCGCACGAAGTGATGACACAAATATAAAGTCTTCATGTGCTAGACAGAACTTTCCAGCCTGAAGGAACTAAGGTCACTAAGTAACTCACACACGTAGCCTTTCTAGTACAAACCCGGGCCCAGGGACTCGCTGCTCTGCGCGCAGCGGCCGGAGCTCGCCCACTGCTGTTCAGTTATCCCTGTGACCTGACTGTCCTCCCCTCGGTCCCCTTCACGAAGGTTTCTTCCAAGCTCATCTCAGGAAGGGTAGTCTGGGGCCATGAATTTCGGCTAATCTGTCTGGGTCTGGGTAGGAAAGAACAGTTTGGAACCACTTCACAATCTTATGGCATTTATGGTTGAAAAAACAAATGGACAGAACCTATTAAGGGATGTTCCAAGCAAACTGACATCACCTTCCCTGACACCCTCAGCACAGAACCGACCGCAGGGCTCGCACACTATACATTTTCCATTTTACCATCACAACCACCCCGTCAGACAAGCTGGACAAGTAGCATTTAAACCTCTCCGACAGTCCCCAGCACACTCTTTACAGCCCCTGAACCCCATATCGGCTCCGGGAGAACGCTGTCTACTCTAGGCAGCATCTCCCTTCCAGGGCTCCCACCCCTGGGGTCCGGGATCTGCGGGCTGCTCATGCTTTTAAAACCCTCTCCCCTGCTCTTCATACAGCTTCTCAGCCTAACATGTCACTGTTCCCCACTCTCTGGGAAACCCTATATCAACCCTCCAGGTTTCATCACTAGCTTCTTACCAGAACCGCTAAGCCCAGGTTGTCAAAGCTGCCTCCTAGATTCCGGAGCCCCTCATCTAAGGGAGGCCCCTCCTCCTGGACCTGCAGCTCCTGATTTCCCAGGGTTCCCAACCCTGAGAACGGGCACACGGAAGAACTCACCCAAATGTCGCAGCTGCATCATTCTGGCCTCAGCGAGACTAAGGTTTCAGTTTAACTGCACTAAGGCTTTTCCATAGTCCCTCCCCCTTTTTAATGAGAAACACAGCTCTACGACAATGGAAAATATCCTCTAACTTGGATTTTAGAACCTGGTTCTGTGATCAAAAAGGAGACACGATCATCTCCTCGCATGATGTTGCCTGCCTGGCCAACGCCCCCTCAGCACTGCTTTGGGTAGGAAGCAGGCGGTCTGGAGCTAGCATTTGGTAAACCTTAAGTAAGTGATTCTTAAAAATTCCAACGAATGCACATTTGGTGGTTAACTACTAAAGTTATTATTAACCTTACTTTTGTTTATCATCTACTGGAAGAGTTAACACATTAACCAAGTGCGACAGTGCATTAAAGGAACACTCAAGGTATATGTAAAGAGGCCAAACAAAAGTAAAAGCTCAAGTCCTCAAAATGGTGTTTCCCAAACTGTGTTCATAGGACACGGACAGCGATTGGGGCTGAAGGAAAGGGGTGCACCAATACATCTGGGGGACCTGGGCAAACGAAGGTGATTTTCTGGAAGGTGGCACCTACCTTGAGCCGGGAAACACAGGTCTTAGCACAGGTCCAAAGCTGTTTCTACCATATCACCTGTGATTCCGAAACACTGTTGGGTGAGCTGCCTGCCTTCCGAAAATGCCTGAATACACTTTCTGCCACAGCACTGTTCCTAGAAGGCTGCAGGACCCAGAACCACTGCCCAGCAAACAGCTTCCCAGAGTGCCTTGCAAGGTGCACTGGGATTCTGTGAACTCTGATTCAGGACATGCAAAAACATAAGTGTCACCTCTTACACTGTGATAAGAAATCAACAAACATGTTACCTCGTTAATAGTGCTCTCATTTATATTGTAAGGAGAAAATGATATAAATTGGAATTAACAATAAACCTAATTGGTAGTCTCTGGGGGAGAAGGTGAGAGGGACTGAAATGGGTGAAGGTGGTGAGAAGGTACAAACTCCCAGCTACAAAATAAATAAGTCGTGGGGATGTGATACACAGGGTGGTAACTATAGCTTATAATACTATATTGTATACAGGGTGGACAAAAGTAGGCCTACAGTTATTTGTATAAGAAATAATACAATAATAAATAATAATACAAGAAAAAACTCTGTTTCCTATAACCACAACTATGAACCTACTTTTGATCCACACTGTATTTGAAAGTTGCCAAGAGAGTTGATCTTAAAAGTTCTCATGCCCTGACCAGTGTGACTGTTGGTTGGGCATCATCCCATTCCACTAAAGGTTGCTAGTTCGATTCCTGGTCCGGGCACATGCCCAGGTTTCAGGTTTGATCCCCAGTAGGGGGCGTGCCAATCGGTGTTTCCTCTCTCTCTCTCTCTCTCTCTCTCTCTCTCTCTCTCTCCCTCTCTCTCTCTCTCTTTCCCTCCCTCCCTCCCTCCCTCCCTCTCTTCCTCTCTCTAAAAAAACAAAAAAACTAATATAATGTTATATGTCAACTATAGCTCAACTTGAAAAAGACATTAAAAATAAACTTACACTGCCTGGCCAGCAAGGCTCAGTGGTTTAGCGTCAACCTATGAACCAGGAGGTCTTGGTTCGCTTCCTGTAAGGGCACATGCCCAGGCTGGGGGCTCAATCCACAGTATGCGGTGTGTAGGAGGCAGCCAATCAGTGATTCTCTCATCATTAATATTTCTATGTCTGTCTCCCTCTCCCTTCCTCTCTTAAGTCAATAAAAATATATTTTAAAAAATAAACTTATACTGAAAATGTTTCTTTAAAAATCTATTCACTTAATGGAAAGGTTTTGTTGCTAAAACATAAATAGATTTTTTTTAAATCATGATCCTAAAGTACCTCATCAGGATTTTCATACCGAAGGAAAACAAACCATGGGACAAAAGAGATTATTAAATTTTAAACGGCAATTAAATATTTACAAGATGTGTGCTTCTATTTAGCAACAATATTGAGATTGGAAAGATTAAAACGCTACTCTTCTTCGATTCATAGCCTGAAAGTGACAAGGGATTTTCAGTCTTTTTTCATTTGTGCTGGAGACTCAGAACATGTGTGTGAACTTCTCAACAAAAGCAAATAACTTTTGTTTCCACCAAAATGGGGTCAGTGTGTATATATGCATGGATATCATACTGCTTTTAAACTAAGATAGTTTAAAAAGTATAGGAGGAAGTAGGAATAAATTCCTAAGACTGATAATAAGAGTTGGGTTCATTTTTAGCTTCCACCGAGACTCAAGTTTCTGATGTGTGTAAGCTTTCATTCTTTACCTGGGCTGGTGAGGGAGAGAAATTGTTTTAATCTTCGCCGTTGCCCTCAGATCTACACTCAGCAATCGGGAACTTCATACAGAGTCTGGTGTCAGAGGTCCTTAAGGGTGACCCCGGTGAAGTCTTTGGTTTATACACAAGTCAACAGCACAGCACTGTGAGGGAGGAGGGGATGGTAACGAAGATGTTCTTCAGAGCACGGGAC
Organism: Cnephaeus nilssonii; assembly: GCF_951640355.1. Classification (NCBI taxonomy): domain Eukaryota; kingdom Metazoa; phylum Chordata; class Mammalia; order Chiroptera; family Vespertilionidae; genus Cnephaeus; species Cnephaeus nilssonii. Next base: position 27,361,413 of record NC_137072.1, on the reverse strand, counting down.
TCTCAAAGACACAGCGGAGAGAGGGAAACCTACAGGGATAAGCCAGAATGTGAGGTGACCACCTGAAGGCCCTCTGCCACCCCCGGGTGACCGGTGTCATTGGTGCTTTGTGTATGTCCCCGCTGAGGCCAGTCTGGGCTGTACAAGATCCACCCCACACCCCCAAAAGAGAAAGAGGAGGAGGACCACACAGGGCAGCTTTAGCAGTACAACAGGTCTGTCCTCCACACCGAAGAGGGAGAAAAATCCGACCCGATACTCAAATGTCAGTGGCTGCCAGCACAGGGGGCTGCGGAGTCCGCAAGCGTGCCAAGCCACATGGAGAGACACTCTCTGTGCACTGCAAAACCCTGTGCCGCATGCAGCATTTTGATTTTAGGATGTGCTTTTTCTACTCCATTTTAATTAATATTTCTGAAACGGGGATATGTTTTAGCATCATCAGTGTGGGCAGGGTCTGACCGGAATCAAGGAAATACTGTCCCTCAGAGTTAAAGAACTCCTTCCCATGCCCTCCCATTATTTTCAGCTCTAGAGAAATATGGTTTAGTCAACAAATGTGAATTAAATGTAAGGTGTTAGAACCTTCACAGGACCAGCATATCTTCCCTACTCAATGATGCTATGTATGCAAGGGGTGGAGGGGTAGCTACAAAGTGCTGGGCTTGTTTTATACTTTGGAAGTACTGTTTTTTTATAAGAAATAGGTTCTCAAATTCAAGGATTTGGGGTCACTGTCTAAGGCTGAATTTTCTAAACATGGTGGAAACGGACAGAATTCCATCTACTTGTTCAGTCCTATAACGCATTTGATAGTTGTGGTTGGGACCCTGGCACAGACCACACTGTGTCCTCCAGGGTCCTGCTCAGTCTGACTGCTCTAAAGGTCCATGCCCAGTACGTACCCACAGGCAAGGTGGGCAATTAATGCTGGAAATAAAACCTCCCTCCAATTTTTCTTTAAGATAAAGACTGCCATGAGAGCTGCAATCTTGGGGTTCCCAAGTCAGTACTGAGCAATCCGAGGTGCCCCAGAGGGGTGTCCAGGCTGCTCTGTGTAGGTCTGAGTCTGAGTGCCAGGAACACAGCTGGATTTCAAAGTGTTAAACTTGGAGACAACCTGCCAGCACTGGGCTTGGCTGGAATTCTTGCAGCTTTTGTTTCTCCTGGGTGTGGGATGGACTGATTTGCCTCCCCCCAATTTATACGTTGAAGCCCTAAACCCAATGTAACTGTATTTGGAGGTAGGGCTTTGAAGAGGTGCTTAAGATTAAATGGGGTCTTAAGGATGAGGACCTTATCCAATAGGACTGGTGGCTTTATAAGAAAATGAAGAGAGACACAGATCTCTCTCTGTGTCTCCACCATGTGAGGACACAGAGAGAAGACTGTTTATAAGCAGCCTCAGTCAGGCCCTTGATCTTGGACTTTCAGCCTCCAGAGCTGTGGGAGGTAATTTTCTGTTTTCTGAGCCACTCAGTTTACAGGATTTTAGCCAGAGCAAACTAGTTCAGTGTGCTGGCAGAATATTATTAGGATAGTTGAAGCCACAGCCCAGGACAGGAGAGAGTGCAGTTTCCAGAATACATTTCCTGGAATCTACCACAGCTAGACTAATGCTCAGGTTTGCTCCAAGTACACCTATCTCTGAAGAGGTTCGAAGGCCTCTCTCGGAGGAACGGCACTCGTTAGTGGTTAAGTACAAGGGGCTTGGGGGCTGGAGCGACATGAGTCCCAGATCTGCCAGTTAGTCAGGCAGCCCTGGAAAGTTGCTTGCCAACTGTAAGTCTTCCTTTTCTCCCAGGTAAAACTGCGATAACACAGCAGCATCAGTCTGGGCCGCAAGTACAGAAAACTTGGCTAGCAATAGTTTAAACGGAGAGGGGTTCATATTTCTCAAAGAACAAGAAGTCGGGAGGCAGCCGTTGCTGGCCAGGCTCAGGTGCAAGGTGGTGTTGTCAAAAGATGGGGTTCTTTCCAGGGGCTCATCGAACCACCCTCAGCATGTTGGTTTTGTCATTCCTAGTCAAGTCGCCTGGCTGGAGCACGCGTCATCACAGCGGTGTCCAAGCAGAGAGGACGGAGAAGGCAGTCCAGCTCCTCCTGCCTCTTGTCAGGGAGGGAAAGCTCCCCGGAGCTCCTGGCAGCGGGATGTGCTCTCACACTCCCAAACTGAGCCCTGTGCCCAGGCGGCTCGAGCCCTGAGGCTCAGCCCGCCGACCCTGACCCACAAACAAAACCAGGGCTCCACGAGCAAACAGAGGGACAGTATAGACTTTTATTAGTGTTTAAAGTGAAAAGTTACATGTAATATGCTTAACACAGTAAATGTTGACTAGTAATGAACTTAACTTTCATCTCTTACCAAGGCCACAAAGTTATCTGATAAAGCTACACTTCCTTTGGTGAGATAACTTGATGCCGTCTCTATACAAAAAAAATTCAGGTCTATGTTTCAAGGAGTCAAGAGTAGAAATAATTGGATAAACTCCTTAGGAAGAAATGTGAGCAAATGAGGCCCTGGCCAGGTAGCTCAGCAGGTTAGAGTGTCGTCCTGATACACCAAGGTTGCAGGTTCAATCTTCGGCAGGGCACACATAAGGAACAACCAATGTATGCATAAAATAAGTGGAACAACTAATAAACATTTCTCTCTCTCTCCCTTTCAATAAAGAAATAAATAATGTGAGCAAATGACATTTATCTCTAGCTTCACACTAGAACCATACACTTTTCTGTATTCCTAAACCACAGAGAGTTAACATCACTGGATCGCGTTTTGGTGGCTTCAAATGAACAGGGTATGGAGAGTGTATCTTTCCTATAAATATATCCTTTCCTATAAATATATCAAAGGCTCTAGAAAATGGGAGGGGGGAAGCACTTTCATTAGCAGTAGGGGGAAAAACACCCTCTTTCAATGTTTTTATGGTTTACTTATCATGGTTTTAAATAAACTTCTTCTTAAAAAACAAAATATTCTTCTCAGCAGGCATTCCACATAAACAGTTCAATTAGACATCCTCGTTGAAATATTTTGGAGTTAACCCTGAGGTCTGTTCAGAGGAGTCTGATCTACTCGTGAACATTTCAGAGCTATAGAAACCATGTGCTCACCTGGATCTCACATATTCAAACACTAAACTTAGTACAGGAGAAATGTTAATAGTTCTGTATTCTTAAAACTGGTATCTCCCCACACACTAGAGAATTTCATCTTGTTTTAATTCAGACCTAGGACAGTTGAGGAGAAAAGACACTATTTTGTATGTTCCTTCACAATAGGTATAAAAATAAACAATACTTGCGATGTGTATGTCAGACTAAAAAAAAAAAAATGAGTGCCAATTAATAGAGTAAACAGTAATTAGCAAAGTCATTAATTGTGATACTGCTTTTCTTCTGTTGTCATGACTAAATAATGTTTTGATATCTTTTGCCTTTAGTATACTTGTTAATGCCTATAAGTAAATTCACAACACAGACCCAATACTTCATATACATTTTATCTGAAATCAAAATAAAGGAGACCAATGACATTTGTGAGGAATATATTCTGACAGTATTAAGAGCACCAGATTCAAATATGGCATATATTTTCTTCTATAAAACTTGTATTTTTAGTTAATATGTATCACCTCCTAAAATACTTCCATTCCCAGCAGCAACAGTTACCTTCTTTCTTGAGATTATTTTATTTTTTAATAAACATTTAATTTCAGAAGAGTTTTAGATTTACAGAAAAACTGAAGATAGTATTGAGAGTTCCCCCATACCTCTCACCCAGTTTCCCCTATTATTAGTATCTTATGGTAGAATGATACATTTGTTTCAATTAATGAACCAATATTAATACATTACTATTAACTAAAGCCCATACTTTATTCAGATTTCCTTAGTTGTTCCCCAATGTCCGTTTCCTGTCCCAGGATCCCCTTCCGGGCATCACATCACATTTCATTGTCATGTCTCTGTGGTCTCCTCCTGGCTGTCACAGTTTCTCAGACTTCCCTTCTTCTTGGTAACCTTGACATTCCTGAGGAGTACCGGTCAGGTATTTTGTAGAATGCCCCACGATTTGGCTACTTTCTGGTATTTTTATCATGGTTAGACTAGGTCATGAGTTTGGGCAGGAAGGCCAGAGGTAAAGTGCCATTCTCATCACATCATAACAAAGGCACATACTTTCGACATGGCCTATTACTATTGATGTTGACTTTGGGCACCTGCCTGTTTGTCTGGTTTCTTTCCCTATAAAGTTACTTTCCCCCTTCACACTGTGCACTTCGAAAGGAAGTTCTCTGTGCATGGCACACACGTAAGGGGCTGGGGATTCCCTCCCCGCTCCTGGAGGGCAGAGTATCGACATCAGTTATTTGGAATTCTTCTGCGTGGATTTGTTTCTTTCTCTCCAATCATTCGATCACTCACTCATTCACATCAGTATGGGCCCCTGGATACTTAGCGTGACCCTGTAGGAAGAGGCAGGAAGGGTTTTTGTTGTTGCCTGTGCGTGTGCAAAGGCGACGGAGGACAGAGGCATTGATGTGGACACAGGCCTCGCTGATAACTCTGAAGGTTTCCCTCACACACCAGGCTCATGCTTACAACACTGAACTTCCTGCTGCAATAACCATGCAAAGTCCTACGTGTTACAGAACGTTGGGCTCAGTCTGAGCAACTGAACGGCAAACACTGAGCCCACCAGGCCAAAGGCCCACTGCCCATGTGAGTGCCCATCCTTGCCTTAGTCCTCAACCCCCATCTGAGCAACCAGCAAACCACACGTGACGCATGTAAGCACCCTGGGCTGGTATCCTGTCAGGAGAATGGCTAGGACTGGCAGCCCACTCTACAGCCTCTCACACAGACTGAGGGCATGGTGGTGTATGCAATAAGTGGGCTTTCAGTCTGGGCAGTGACTTTAGGAGAAACGTTTCCACAAGTCTTGATAGTGAATATATCTGAGTAGTGAGAACTGAGCAGCAAGGGGCACCCACCTATTAAACGTGGAGGTGACATAATGGAGGTTTGTACCAAGTGCTAAGTGAGCCCACAGAGGCTGCCATTCAGAGGTGGTGGCAGCTGAGACGGGGCTAGAATAACAAGGAAAGACGGTGAGATGGAGAAGAGGGGCGGAGTCTAACTCATAGCCATCCCAGTATTTTCAGTGTAAATAAAGTCTCTCAAAAATAAAGTCCAATACTCTTAAATCTGCAGTTCTGCTTATGCCAGTAGGTTGCAAACTTTTCAGGTAGCAGACCACCTAGAAGTAATAGGGAAATTGCACTGATGTCTAGGTGTCAAGCTTAAAATAAGTTTACAACCTGGGGTAAGACAGAATTCATCTTATAAAAATTTCTACTAGAGAACAGCAGCATGGGTGGACTAGAAAATATATTGAAGGGAAAAAATTAAATTCTATTTTCTAGTACAAATTGAGGAAAATCCCCAATATTCCATGTTTTATATCAAAACACTTCTGCTTAGCTCATAAAAAGTCCTATTTGAGAACGGCCAGCTTACAGTACTAATCTGTAACAAGTCCTGTGTTCGGGTGACAGAAGGATATACTTTAGAGGCCATTCTCTAAATCACCATAAAATCCAAATTAGCAAAAAGTCAAGAGGCTTCACAAGATACATTTGAAAAACTTTATTCAAGAGTTTCCTTACTTTTTTTCAATTACTGGCAATAACCACTGTTCTGTGTCTAGCTCGACTATGCATTAATGAAGATTTATGATAAGATGCAGGAATTACTTACAAGTTAAATGTGGAAAACTCTGCTCATAGTTTAAAAAAAAACAACACCCAGCCCTGGCTGGGTAGTTCAATTGGTTAGAGTATTGTCCCAATATGCCAAGGTAAAAAAAAATAATAATAAATAAATAAATAAATCTGCCTTCAAAGCAATAGGGAGAAAGTATCAAAGAGGGGAAGGTTATTCCATTTCATCCGAGCAAAAAGACAAACTGTGCCCAAGTCATCAGCCACTATGCAGAGCTGGAGATAACCCAAGAGGGACTAGGTATTTCACAGGGTTAAAAGGTGCCTTCTGCAAAGGCGAAGAGGTCAGACACCACTGCCCCAAACAGGGGGTCCGTAAAAATAAAATAATAGTATTCAAGAAGGTTGGCCTCTACCCCAGTCCAGACTTAGGAGTATGCCACTGTTAAAGCGCTGCTCAGACTAACCCTGGACCCCAGTATCCAGTCCCAGGGGTTAGTTCCTGGATTCACAGGCCCACGCCCAGAGAAGCATTTCCCTAGCTCCAGGCACCACCCAGGGGTCTGCATGTGTAGGCAGCATTCCAGAGCAAGAGGAAGGAGATTCTGATGCCATCTGAGACACCCTGACTTGGGGCTACACGCCTTAGGAGAGATCTACATGCCAAAAAAGCCCACTCCACTCTGGGGGTCACCCCTCAAGACTTCTAGCAGCAGGACAAATTAGCTAACCTGATGAGATGGCACTGATTGGAAGAGGTCTAATCACAGCCTGATGCTACCATTTGCTGTACAACTATTAGCAAGTGGCAGCGTGACTGGCTTCTATCAATCAGTTCTTGCATTTAATTATGCTCCATTTCATACATCATTTTAACTCTCCCAGGTTAACACCACTAAAGTCACACCAACAAACGCACAGCGTGACAAATTAATGACAAATGGAGAGTAAGTATGAATACCACTCCCATAAAATTTCACCCCTAATTTGAGGCATTCCAGTATACCAAGCCTGACCCTCACCAGTCCCACTCATCAATGATTTTGAAAATGCAGTCGGCACACACATGGGTTTCTGATCCCGTGGGCCACTCCTGGAAGGGCTTGGAAGCCCCTCCTGTGAGTCATGGCCCAGAATTAAACCTGCATGTGATTACTCCATAAGCAAAGACTCTGTCACTCACCATTCCCCCTCTGCACTGGCACTCAGAATACTTCAAGACAACACCTGATGCTGACACTCAACCGGGCTCAACTCCAGCTGCATACCAGAACCAGAGGGAGAGCTCTGGAAAAGGTAGGCGTGTCCAGGCCCCACCAGACCCCTGAATCGGAATCTCTGGGGTATGTCCTAAGCATCAGCAGGGCTTTAAAGTGCTCCCAACTGGTTATAATGTCCACCCAGGGTTGAGCCCCACCGGGAATGCTTTTGTTTCTCCCAAGACTGGGAGGCGGGCAGTTTCCCACAATCTACATTACAAATGGAATCCTTAAAAAATTATTGCTGAACTAAACGGAATGTATTTCCAAATCAGACAACTTCCACTTCCATCACAGGCGAAGAACCTCAGGGACGGAAGATGGGCTGAGAAAACATCTGTGATCTCGTTTCCCCAACCACGCAACACTGTAGCACCAGGAGTCACACCCCCGGGTTGAAGGAGGTGCAGTGAAGGAGTGCGTGCGGCCTTCTCCTCACTGCTCCTCCAGTTTAGGTTGAGGAACCTTCTAAAAGTGGGGTTGATGTTAAAGTTGGCAAAGGCAGCAGCTTCCACCAACTATGGGGGTGTTCATCTGACACATTGCCATGAGCAAAAAATGAGAGCTAAAAAGGGTTCCTCCCCACAACTGCCTTCTGCTGAAATAAGGGTTGCCAGACTTAGCAAATAAAAATGCAGGACGCCAGTGACGCCTGAATTTCAGAGGGACAATAAACAATGTTTAGGTGTAAATATGTCCTGTGCAATACTGGGCATACTTACACTGGAAGCGTATTCATGGATTATCTGAGGTGTCACTACACTGAGTGTCCTGTATTTCATCTACCCCCCAGATAAATGGTCTAGCTTTGTTGCTTTGTGTTTGTTTTGTTTCTGGAGAAAGGGATGGTGGCATTCCGAGATAAGAACATTTGAAAACCTTGTGTTTGTCCCCAACAACATGCTTTGGCATTCCTAGACACAGGCACCACCTAGAATAAGATTAAAGCAGAATGTCCCTTTCTTCCAGTGACTTTTCAAAGAACCAAGTTCTTCAGCTCTGAACAAAGGACACAGCAGAGGGGAACTTCCTGGTTAGCCACAGCTGAGCAAATTCATCAAACAAAGGAAGCATTCAACGCACACTTTACATCACAACCCCCAAAATTTCAAGAAACTCTTATGTAGAAACCAAAAACAGGGATGAAATTGTATCCAGCTCATCTAGTAATTATGAAGTTCTATTTCCTGTTTTTGCTCCTGGGAGAGAGGGAGGAAAGACACAGAGTAGAAAAGGGGGAAAGAGAGGAGGAAGAGGCATAACTGGATGTGCTCTCAGCAAACACTGGCTGAAGACCAGCAGAGTGAGAAGCAGCTCTGGTCTCAAGGAGAGACAGCTGGATTATGGGTGGGTACACACAACCTCTCAACACAGGGAGGAAGTATTTGGACGTTTTCTGCTGTACCCCAGCAGCTAGAGCAGTGCCTAGAACACGGAAGCACTCTATCAGTATTTGCTGAATAAACAGCGAAGGTACGCACTCAGACCTGGGGAGGAACTGGGGGACCAGAGATGGCTCCTCAAAGGCGCTGGTGCCTGATGCTTTAGATCAGGGGCGGGGAACGTCCAGCCCGCGGGCTGTATAAGGCCCGAGAAATCATTTGGTCTGGCCCTGCCACGGCATTAGGGGTGAGTTCATTAAATGTTTGACCAAATATAACAGGCTAATTTTTAAGCTGATAATTGTGTATAGCCCGTGAATGATGTTCTAGATATCAAGGGGAAGAGAAAGCAGAGCATTAAGGGGTGAACTGGGGGGTGAATGAGTGGAGAGATGAGTGTCGACAGCTGCTTTTCTGGTAAAGAATGGAAGAAATGAATAGTTTGAGGGGGCTATGGGGCCAAGGGGGTGCCATTGCACAGGTATGTCCTTATGGTGGGAGAGGCCTTAAGACCCGTAAGACGGAGAGATGGAGCCACAGCAGGGAGACAATGACTGCACATCTCAGACTAGAAGTTGCCCCAGGAGCAGGGGACGTCTTTTCTCAACTTCCTCTCCCTCGTATTCCCTCCACGAGCCCCATATTCCCTACAGGACGAACAAGCCACAGCCCAGCTGGGTCTCAGGACCACTCCTGAGAGCCCTGGCTGTTACCTGGGTGAGTGGTGCTGCTTCCGAATTCAAGGAGATGAACATTTCAAGAGGTAAGGGACTGGGGGACTCAATGCCACTTCATTCATTTAAAACACAAAACAAAAACAGAAACTGCCGTGAACTAGAAAGACACGCGCTCACACAGATCACTATTCTGCTGGTTCCTCGAAGGTCTTGTGGACTCGGCAGGCAGCCAGGAATCTCCAGGGAGATAAATTACGAGCCACTCAGGAATTCTGCTGCCTTGGTGGTGCCTGGCCCACCTTCCCAGGGACACGGGAGAAAAGGCAGCTCGGGGCAGAGCCGCTGCTATCTGGGCGTGGTGCAAAGCTATGGTTTGGTGTGTGTTTTTAATGTCTTAAGGATTGTGTTATCTTCACTTTAAACATATTTTTCTATTTGTTAATATTTATTCCTTTAAAAATTTTTAAATTAAATTTATTGGGGCAACACTGCTTAATAACAGCGTATACGTTTCAGGCATTCAATTCTATCACACATCACCTGTATGTTGCATTATGTGCTCACCACCCAAAGCCTAGTCTCCTTCCATCACCATATATTCCCCTTTGCCCCGTTCTTGCTCCTCCCACTCCCTCCCACTATTCTGTTGTCTGTGTCTATGAGTTTGAAAAACCATGTCTTTTGAATAAAGCAACTCAGTCCTCCTTAAAAAAATATGGGACTCTACATCTCTGAGTAACAATAGTCAATTATTATCTCTTTAAACCAGGGGTGGGGAGCCTTTTTACTGCCAAGGGCCATTTGGATATTTAGAACACCATTCAAGGGCCATACAAAATTATCAATTTAAAAATTGGCTTGCTATATTTGCTCAAACATTTAATTAACACCCTTAAGGCATTAGCACCCTTAATGCCTTGGTGGGGCCAGACCAAATGATTTCTCAGGCCTTATACGGCTTTTGGGCCAGACATTCCCCACCCCTGGTTTAAACAATCCCCATAAAGCAAGTGATAAATGACTTATTCAAGATACCATTTGCACAATACTAAAAACCACACTAACACAAAACTGAAAAAAACATGCACGCTTTAACGTTTATAATAGTCATACTCCATCTAAAAAGAAACAGTATAAGAAAGCAGTTCAATATCAAGTGCAAAGTGGAGCCAGGACAGTATTGTTATTCCTGTTGCTCCCTGAAATAGTTTTTTGGGTCAGAAATACACAGTGTGGCCCTAACCGGTTTGGCTCAGTGGATAGAGCGTCGGCCTGCGGACTCAAGGGTCCCGGGTTCGATTCTGGTCAAGTGTATGTACCTTGGTTGCGGGCACATCCCCAGTAGGGGGCGTGCAGGAGGCAGCTGATCAATGTTTCTCTCTCACTGATGTTTCTAACTCTCTATCCCTCTCCCTTCCTCTCTGTAAAAAATCAATAAAATATATTTTTAAAAAAAATACACAATGTGATTGGAGATGGCCTACGGGCAGATTAAAGAAAATGGAACCAAAAGTCCACAATGAGGATCACTGAGGGCTATGAACAGTTTTATATACACAATAAATATTCTCATTATATAAATGTGCAACCAAGTGAACACTTACCTAGAAAAAGACAAGCAACATCCCTCACACACAACACGTAAATGTACTAATCCAGCACCGCTCTTGAAGCTAGGCTTTGACTATGTTAAGAATAAATTCTTGAGGTAGCTTTCCTAAGCTAAGTTAAAAATATAAGGAGAAAGTAGCAGCTCTTTACCTGTTGGCAGGAGTGGTGGCAGCATAGCATAAGGTATGCAAGTAGCTCGATCTGATGGACAGCTCCCTGGGGCAATCTCCCCTGTCTCTGATGTGTGTGGAGGTAGAAAGACTTGAAACAGTATGGCCCACGGACCAATGACCACTAGCATGGTAAGAGCTGCAGCATCTTAGAGGCCACGCCAGACTCACTGAACCAGAATCTGAAAGTCACCCTCCCATGTTGAAGTTTGGGAAGCAGTGGTTAGGAGAGCAAGATCAGCTGGCCTTCTGTAGGGTTGCCCCACACCCAGAGGTAATAGGAAGGCCAGGCAAGTTATCAAGTACTGCTTTCATTATATTTTTAACATTTACATTTTTTAGTTTTACTTACCTTTTCTCTAGAGTAACAGAGCTGTTTTCCTTTTCTTTATCTGTAAGTCTTAATTTTATTATTATTTTTTTGTGTGTGTGTGACCACTGTGAATTGACTAGGTAGCAAACCAGTGTTTCACAGTGAGCTAGGAAGTCACTGAAAGCATTACCTAGAAAAATGACATGTAGTCAGAACCACACAGAAGGGGCCACGGCTGGTGCCACAGAGTGCACAGAACAAGGCTGTATGCATAGCCGCGCTATGGACAGGTGTTCCACCACAGGCTTACGTCCACATGTTACACGAGTTTCCAGCTGGAACAGCAGTCCCGCTAACTGAGTAGATAACTGCATCCACTACACTGTAAACTTCTGAAGAGTGGGGATCATGGATCTATTTTATATTGTCTGACAAACAGTAGGAAGGGGTCAAAAAACATAGATGAATAGGTGAATCAGTAGCATGTAAACCCAGGTTCATGCTACAACACTCTGCCCCTTCCCTTCCAATTCCTGCAAAGGCAGGAACCTCCAACCCATTCCTATTGCCAAGAAGTTACTCCCCACCCGAGAGGTCTCGGCCATGGCTCCCATGAAGGGGAGGGGCCTCTTCCCCATCACCGCACGAATTAGCATCCGCTTCCTCATCCTGAAGACACTTAGAGGACTTGGACAGATAAACACTGCATTCAACAGCCATATATATATATACCCCAAGATTGGGTGTAAGTGGTTTTTTTTTCAACGTCTCTTTCTTCTGCTGCTGAATGGACTTTACAGAGGTTGAACTTTCTGTACCCTTTCGATAGCTGTGATGTGGACACCCCCATTAGCCCAACTGAAAAAGCAGGAACAAGAATGAGGAAAGACAGTAAAGATCAGTCACAAAGACGACTAATTGTGTTCTCAATAAATGACATGAAATTAGCAGAGGAGGCTGGGGTGGAGGAAGGTTATGCTGGAAAGGCCCGACCCTTTGATGTTGGAACAGTTGGTTGAAGATTAACCAACCAAGCAGAATAAATGGGAAAAGAGGATTTACAGTAATTTGGGAGAGGAAGATAGGTCAGATATGGCAATTGGTTCACAGACTTAGAATAACACCACTACTCATGTCCCTGGTCTGAGACATGAGTTTATTAGCAAGCTCAGCAACTCCACTGATCATTTTGCTCCCCCCGTCCCCGCCGCCCCCACAAAGAGCTCTTGTTCCTCCCAACAGCTATAATTCCTAAGGATGGTGGTGTAGCTCAGAGAGCACCATTCTTCCCATTTCCACACGATTCTCAGCCTGCAGACCCGAGCTTGAAAGCCACCCCCTGTGAAACCTCCCTCACTGCCAAGTTAGTCATTCCCTCCTCTGCACCCCGACACGTTATGTTTGATAGCGATTTTTGTCTATCTGTGCTTCCTCCATAGGAGCTTGGGTTCCTGAAAAGCAGGGGCTTATCTTTGGATCCCCATAACCTGGAACCAGAAGAAGTGACTGATAAACATGTGAGCCATGCCTGGTGGGCAGTGTGACTGCTGTGCAGGAACTGGGTGGCTCCAACAGGAGTCCCTGTGCAGAAATCACGACTGAGACGGTGAGTCTGACTGCCTAGAGCCACCGAGAGAGACACGCTAAAAGGAGAGAAGGATGTGTGTGGGGTTACCACCTCCACGGTATACCAGCACATGACTTCAAGCCACTTTTTTTTTTTTTTCATGTATAAAGAGGAATTTCTTCTGAATACCTCTCAAGATTATGAGGAGCAAAACAAACAGTGGATCTGAAAGCACTAGACAACTTATAATGGATCATACAAATTTAAGATAATAATATAAATATTTCAGGGGTGAAAGGTAAGGAAAGCAGACTCTCTGTTGGATGGATGAGTAGATAGATAGGTGGGTGGGTGGGTGGGTGGATGGATGGATGGATGGATGGATGGATGGAGCAGCCATGAAGCAGCTAACAGGAGGATAAGGTTAGGAAGCGTCTAACTTCACATCTTGCCAGTCCACGCTCTCCTGTACACATCTGCGGAAGGATTATACCTTTAGAAATGGGAAGATATGAGATATATAATCTAACAAGTGCACATAAACTACACCCCTGGTCCAAAAGGTAGTAACTCCTTTCTCAATTTTACTTAGCTTTTTGTAGTACTTTAACATGTATTTATTTTAGAGGCGTAAGTTCAATATTTAATTGACATTGCATAGATTTCCATCAAGACACTGAAAGAAACATCATTACAGGCAATGACTTTATTTTTAAGTTTGAAGAGGAAAATGAATTTCAAATAGAAAAAACACACACAAACTGTTTCAAACAGAACCGGGGAAAATACACTATTAGGAGCCTTTTATCAATGTGAACTCCAACCAAAAAACTAAGTTACAAGAATCCATTCTAAAGAAAATACAAAGTATGTATTAAAAGCCAGTTTAACAGTTTGCTCTGCCAAGAGGTGAGTGAGCTAAAGGATCACTTTCTGAGTTTAATTTCATTAGGCAGTCTTTAAGTTTACAGTAAAGGAAAAAGTGGATCCATACAGCTGTGCACGGAGCATGTGCCCTGTGTGCCCGGTGAAGGGGTGTAGGAAGGAGAAACTTAATTTCGCTGCAGCCATAGTGGTAACATTTGGACGATCCGTGGAGTGAGGGAGTCTGCATGCAGAGCCTAGAGAGCGAAGCCCCCTTCCAAAAGGCTCCCTGTGTTCCAGCAAATGGCTGTAAACTTGACCAGACTGCAGACCCGTGTCCTCCACCCTCACCGGTTGAGTGCATTAACTTTTCTATCCCTCTCCCATATGCTTTTTCACACGTCTATACATGTGCAGCAGATGGTAGGTAACAAAGAGAGAGCCATCAGCCGAGCAAAAAGCGGAACCCCATGTTCCAGAGGAGGCATCTGAAAACCAGTCACCTCCAACCTCTGCTTAGATGGAAATATTTTAAATAATGAAATGACATTAAACACAAGTAATATCTTTTATGTCATCCTTTAGAAGCAGAATCTATCTGTATTACAATACTTGGAATAATAGACTTGCATTTATCTAATGCTATTCTGTTTTCCTAGCTTAAAATTAACAATAGGTTTTCTTTTTTTAAAAAAAATATTTTTTTTATTGATTTCAGAGAGGAAGGGAGAGGGAGAGAGAGATTGAAACATCAATGATGAGAGAGAATCATTGATCGGCTGCCTCCTGCACAACCCACACTGGGGATCGAGCACACAACCTGGGCATGTGCCCCAACCGAGAATCGAACTGTGACCTCCTGGTTCATAGGTCGACGCTCAACCACTGAGCCGTGCGCTTGGGTGAGGATGACTTTCTATCACATTAAACACCAAATAAATGTAGGGCTCTGAGAATCCGCCTTCAGGAATCAGGCTGAATAAATGTTTCTCATGAGCATCGAACAATAAAATATTCTAAGTTTGAAAAAAATCCTCTCCTTTTATAAAATCTGTTTTAATATAAATAATAGAAGGGCTATATATGCCACTAATTCTGTCTGTAAATTCTGTCTGTATAAAAGTCCAAGGAAGGCCGGTAAAGGGCTTGGGAAGAGCACCTCCACAAAAGCCCTGGACAGTGTGACTCAGTTGGTTGGACGTCATCCCATCCACGGAGAGGTCACTGGTTCAATTCCCAGTTAGAGCACACGGGGGGGGGGGGGGGGGGGGCGGGGGGAGGGTTTGCGGGCTTGATCTCTGGTAGGGGGTGTGCAGGAGGCAGCCCATGGATGTTTCTCTCTCACTTTTTCTCTCACTAAAAGCAATAAGTGTGTGTGTGTGTGTGTGTGTGTATTTTAGAGGCCCGGTGCACGAAATTCATGCATTGGGGGGGTGGGGGGGGAGGTGTCCCTCAACCCAGCCGGGACCTTCTCCAATCTGGGATCCCTCAGGGGATGTCCAACTGCCTGTGAGATCGGACCTAAACCGGCAGTCGGACATCCCTCTCACAATCTGGGACTGCTGGCTCTCAACTGCTCACCTGCCTGCCAGCCTGATCACCCCCTTACTACTCCCCTGCCAGCCTGGTCACCCCCAACTGCCCTACTCTGCTAGCCTGGTCACCCCTAACTGCCCTCCCCTGCTGGCCTGGTCACCCCTAACTGCCCTCCTCTGCTGGCCTGGTCACCCCTAACTGCCCTCCCCTGCTGGCCTGGTCACCCCTAACTGCCCTCCTCTGCTGGCCTGATCGCCCACAACTGCCCTCCCCTGCCGGCCATCTTGTGGTGGCCATCTTGTGATGACATGGGGGTGGCCATCTTGTGCGAGGATGTGATGGTCAATTTGCATATTACCTCTTTATTATATAGGATATGTATGTATGTATGTATATATATGTATTTTTTAAGAAGTACCTCAACTAAAAGGGCAAGGACACTAAAAGGGCAACGGTATATACCAAAGGGAAACTGAAAAGGCCACAGGAGAGAAGAAACAGAACTGAAAAGGGAGGACCTGACTGGAACACCCACTTGTTCCCCATCCCAGATGTGGTTCAGTTCCATGGAATGCACACAGGGACAGGCACATTTATTTGAAATACCAAATGTTTATTTTTACATAGTCACATGGCAACTCAGAAGGAATGAGTTAGCAACACCCAGCCTTGTCCTCCTAAAGCCACTTCTGGGGCAGCACAGGCGTGTGCCTTCTGAGCAGGACAGTAGAGGGGAATTGAGGCGGACAGAGCCACCCTGACGGCAGGGACATACCTTGCCCACCAGGCTCCTGTGATCAGGACACAGCACCCCTGCCACGGTGCTCGCCGTCCCTCCCCACACTCCAAAACGGTGCTGGGGGCTCAGCATGTGAAGTGGAGGGCAGTGACCTTCAGAGACAATGGGCCTGACAACCGTCTCCCTACAAGAAAGAGGCCTGGAAGCGCTGCTAACAGACTAGTTCTTTCTCCACCTGCACCTCAGATAGAGAAATGGAGCGGCAGTTTCTTATAAAACTAAACATTCACTTATTCTATAACCCCAAAATTCCTCTCCTTCTGATTTGTCAGTGGTGCTGCGCAGGCTCCAGCTGCAGCAGCACCACTGACAAATCAGAAATGCTCTGGTGTCATCAGCTTTGGTTCTACACCAGGTACTGCTTGCTGCTCTAATAACACACCTATGGATACACTTGCCAACAGCCGGTAGGTCAACGGCATAGGCAGAGGAATTTAGGAAACAATCATATATATCTTGTCCAAATTTCTAAATGGTATACCCAGTCATTAGGGGAGTTTGTACATCTCAAAGAACTCAATGCAGATTTGAATTTTCTAACTTCTGTAATTGATATCTTTAGAACTTTATCTTAACTTTTTAAAAAAGGCTATAAGAATACTTTGAGGAATTAACTCAATACTGAATGACTCAAAAGGGTTAATGAAGTATCCCAAGTAACTTGAAGAAGCTGCTTAGTCATTAACCAGTTAACTGCCACGATATTTTGAATTTAATTTAAAAAGGTCTGTCACTTGCGTCTATAGACGCTTATGGCGTACAAATTGTTAAGAGATTCTGGCACTTGTTTGAATGCATGACTCTTGCACCTTCCAATTGGCATATACATTTTGGTTTCTTTCAGGAGGAGAACAGGCGTGGAAATAGTCCTACTATAACCTCTAATGGTGCATCAACAATATGCAAATATTAATTCTAGAAGGGTTAGTTTATTTTCTCTTTCCCATTCCTTCTCCACCTAGACACATACACATGGCATGCACACGGACAAACCCGCCATGGCTTATCTGGTAGGTATGTGATAAAGTGGTTCTATCTGATCAGTTTGGATATTCACTAAGAAAATTTGGCTGTGACTGATTTTTTAAATATATTTTTATTTACTTCAGAGAGGAAGGGAGAGGGAGAGATATAGAGAGACATCAATGATGAGAAACATTGATTGGCTGCCTCCTGCACACCCCCTACTGGGGATCGAGCCCCCCAACCAGGGCATTGAACTGTGACCTCCTTGTTCATACGTCCATGCTCAACCACTGAGCATCACTGGTTGGGCTATGTGATTGATTTTAATAAGACATCAAAAAATTTAAAAATTGTACATTAAAACAGTTTAAAAAATAAACATAATGTTAAAATCTTAATTTTAATTTCTAAAAGTATTCCAACACTCTTCAAACACTAGAGCCATTTATAGCTGGAAAATAAATGTATGTGCTATACTATCTGTCTGTCTACCTATCTATCTATCTGCCCACCAAAATGGCTGAAGTTAAAAAAATTAACACTACCAAATGTTGGTGAGAATGTGGAGTAATAGAAATTCTCACACATTTCGTGTGTGTCTGTGTGTGTGTGCACGCGCGCGTGTGTGAAAAATACAACAAATTTAGAAAAAGGGCTAGCAGTTTCTTATAAAACTAAACATTCACTTATTCTATAACCCCAAAATTCCTCTCCTTCTCATTTTCCCAAGAGCAATGACAACATACGTCCACAGAACTGCATAAAAATGTTCATAGCAGCTACATTTAGTCAGAGAAACTTGTGTCTATCAATAGGAAAATGGATAAACAAACTGTAGAACAGTCATACAGAGAATCCTATTCATCAATAAGAAGAAACAATCTCCTGATAAAAGCAACAAACGGATGGATCTCAAAAGACATAGTGACTAAGAGAAGCCAGAGTACATACTGTATTTATATGAAGTTTTAGAATAGGCATAAAGGTAATCTATGGTGGAAAAAATCAGAACAGAGTTTCCCCTAAGGGATAAGGCAGAGATTTACTGAGAAGGGACATAAGGAACTTTCTAAAAGGATGGTAATATTCTGTTTCATGATGGCATTTGGGGTTGCACAGATGTATGCATTTGTCAACACAAGATGTGTATGTTTCCTTGTATGTAAATTTCCCTATGAGAAAAAAATCATAAATAAATACCTTGAACACTAATGAACAACATGCATGCTGCAGTATTTCGAGGAAAGACCACTGACAGCTGAGATGTACTTTAAAATGCATCAACAAATAAGATGGATTAATGACTAGACAAAAGAATGAACAAATTATAGGTAAGAAATGAAGCAAGTAAAATGTTAGTTGTATAATGTAAGTGGTGAGTATGGGTACTCACTGTAAAATTCTTCCCCCCCCCTTTTTTTAATATGGCCAATCATTTTCACAAAATAAGTTAAAAGTAATCTGTTATAGTCCTATAACAGCATCATTTAACATTTATTTTCGAGATCACTGCATAAGCAAAGAGAAACTAAGCAGCTTTTCTTCTTTTTGAGTGAAAAAGATGAAAGTTTTGCAAGTAAGTTCAAATACCAAATCAATACACGTGCACTTACTTCACAGTCAATAAAGCCCTCACTTGATGCCAAAGGAGAACAAGGGCATCTCATCAGGCGTTACAAATCCAAACACACCTGAAGGACTGTTTTACAAATAACCACATCTTTCCCTAGCCCACCCCTCCACGTGATGGGTTCTAACAAGTTTCTCTTGTTATATAAGCAAATGCTAACAGACTTGAAACACAACCCAGAAGATTCCCCCACTCCCAGCTGGGTGTAACCCTAAATTCCACCCTGCTCCACCGGACCTCCCTCAAGAGCTCATCAGAGTTATTTGTGTGAATTTCTTATCGCTTCTCCGCATCTGAATCCCACACGGCAAGCAGCACAGAAGTGGGCTCTCTGGAGCTGCGCAGTAAATAAATGTTCAGGTTGTTTTCCATGGTTCATGGTAAAGGCAAAAGGGACCGCACACGGGGTACTTTTGTCTATCTGCATTAAAAAAAAAAAAAGTGATGTAACTTCTCTGGGCCTCAAATTCCTCTTCTATAATGTGAGACTGATATTTACACCCACAGGATTGATGTGAAGATTAAATAAGGGAACCCACTCAGGTCCTTTGCATTGTGCCTCGCATGCAGTAAGACCCTATACGTGTTTGCTAATCATTATTATTTCTTCGTATCTAGGTGAACGAAGCTGAGAGTGCCTGTTACTATTGATTACACTGATTTAACATTAAGGATAGCATAGATACCTAAATATTTACCATTCAAAGAATTTAGTATATTAGTTACCAAAATAAACCTTACTTCCAGGTTTTCAGGGTCAAAATACAAAAACTCAGGACCACTGTAAATACAGCATTTGGTATCAAATAAGCTGCTTCAGGTTTTCCTTGCACATGGGTCCCCTGAATTTAGAACTCAGTCCATGGAGTTGACCATCTAAAGTCTCAGGGCAGGAAGGGACACCGAAGTCACCCGTCCAAACCCTTCTCCAGACTCACTGAAAGGACCCTCCGCGGTCCTCGTCCCTATTCCCCTCAACCTCCCCTATGGCGGGAGATCCGCTTTGCCCACCTCTCAACCCACTGGAGCTTGACTGACCCACCCTCCACATTATGGCAGAACGAGTCCCCTAAAGACACCCACACCCTCCCTTCTGGAACCTGCCAATGTGTTACATTAAATGGCAAAAGGGACTGCAGAGGTTAACTAAGGTCATAGAGTGTAAGAGGGAGATTTTCCTGGATTGTCCAGAAGGCTCAAACCAATCACCGGCACCCTTAAATGCAAAGAACTTTCTCTGGTTGTGGTCAGAGAGACGAGCCGAGAGATGTGCTATGTGAGGGCTGGACCTGATGCTGCTGTCTTGGCAAAGTGACGAAGTACACAGGTGGCTCCCACAGCCAGCAACGAAACAGGGACCTCGGCCTCTATCCACAAGGAAATGAATTCTGACAATTTGAATGAGTTTGGAAGTAAATTCTTCCCAGAGCCTTCAAAAAGGAGCTTGGCCCTACTGATGCTTTGATTTTGGCCTTGTGAGACAGACCCTAAGCAGAGACTGGCCTGAGCCGTGCTGTGCTCAAACTTCCCACCCATGGAAACTGGGGGGTAGTAATGAGTGGTTTCCAGCTGTTATATTTCGGAAAATCTGTGACGACAGCAATAGAGGACTGATGCAATAATCCTTAAAATATTTGAGGATCCCTAAATGGTCTCCCTGCATCTTTTTTGTTCTAAATCACACATTCTCTAGGATGGCCCATCTTTCCTAAATAAGACTTTGAGGCCACCTTTTGGATCTGCCTTGCTTTTAACAACATGCCTGAAGCTCCTCCAACCAATCAATTTAGTTCAGCTCTTCTGGGGCTGAGCCTGCGATGGCTAACGAGGAGCAGCTTCTGTCCGAGGGCTGTGTGACCACAGGGGCCTGCGGGTCCAGCCCAGTGCTCAGTAATGTCATGGATGGACAATCATATGACATGCATAATGACAAAGCCAAGCGACCTGATTTCAAGCTCTCCTTTGAATGTGCTGTGGAGGTTCAATCAATCTTAAATCTGGCATCTAGGACCAAATACAATCCTTCAGGTATGGTCCCACCAGCACATGACACAACAGAATTATGTCCTAATCTGGTTTCTGGAAACTAGGCATTTACCAGGGCATCCCAAGATCACTTTGGCAGCGTTGGTAACCAAGTCATACTTTCTACTCACTTTTTACTTAGTTAATCTTGTGGTCACCTACAAGATCCAAGTCTTTTTTTTAAATTAGATTTCTTCCTTTCTATGTTTCATTTTATTTTATTTCATTGCTTAAAGTATTACAAAGAGTAGTACATATGTCTCCTTTTTTCCCCCCATTGACCTTCCCCCGGCCTCCCCTACCCCCCAGTATCTTGCGTCCATTGGTTATGCTTATATGCATGCATACAAGTGCTTCGGTTGATCTCTTACGCCCCCTCCCCCTCCTTTCTATCTTGAAATTTTGTTAACTTTAACGAATTCTTGGAGTTTACCATCTAAACTGCCCACGGAGGTTTTTATTTAACCCAAATTTTGCAACAGATTGAGTGCTTATGTTCCCCAAAATTTGTCTGTTGAAACCTAATCCTTAATGTTATTATATTTGAAAGTGGTGCCTTGAGAGCTGATTATGTGAGGGTGGAGACCATACAAATGGAATTAGTGACCCCATATGAAGACACAAAGCTCCCTTGCTCCTTCTGCTATGTGAGAACATATAAAAAAGATGGCTATCTATTAACCACCCTGATCAGACACCAAATCTGCCAGTGCCTTGATCTTGGACTTCCCAGCTTTCAAAACTGTGAGAAATAAATTTTTGTTGATTATAAGCCACCCAGTCTATGGTATTCTGTTACAGCAGCCTTTTCACCTTTGTTTCATTAGAAAGTATAATCAATTTCCCAGAAATGTACTCATCCAAATCATTAATACTATTAGTAAACGATAAATTATTAGCCTGATAATAATCACACAATGAAATTAAGAAGAAATGAAATGTTAACAAACTATTAAGATCCAAGTTACATGTGCTTTAATTATTTCTGCTAAAATAAATTTCCATTAGAAAGTGCTTTTATTGTGCCAATCTTCTCTCCAAGAGGAGAGATATAAGCTGTAACTGGTACAAAGGAAACAAACCACAACCACATCCTAATCTCAATAGCATGGAGAGGAAGAGAGAGAACTTCATCCATTGAGACTCTGCTACCAATTATGTTTTGAAATCAGAAATCTTACTAATCTGACTCACCTTACTGATTGAGAATAGTTTTAATGTCTTTAGTTCAGCCTGTCAAAACTGCATTAAAAATCACATTAAAAATATCCCCCTCTATGTGAATTCAATACTTTTTCTACTCAAATTCTGAGTTCAACAAAGTAAATTCAAGCAAATAAAATGTTCATCTGACTTGGAAATAGTTGTCTTTCCTCATAAACTTCTCTATCCCTGTGGGGTACAGGGTAAAACAAAACCAACCAATCTTTTATAAACTCAATACTAACTTCCAAGCTTTCTTTTCCTAAGCCAGCTTTTCCTGTGCCACTTGCCAGGAAAATATTTGAATATGTGTTTATATGTTTTACGTAAAATTAAGAATGTGAAATATTTTAGGAACATATTAAATCTATATTTAGTCATCTTTTTTTTCTTTAATCCTTACCTGAAGATATGTTTAGAGAGAGAGTTTGAGAAATCGATGTGAGAGAGAGAAACATCGATCGGTTGCCTCCCATACATGCCCAGACCCAGGATGGAACCTGCAACCTAGTTATGTGCCCTGACTGGGAATTGAACCTGCAACCTTTTTGGTGTATGGGATGATGCACTAACCAACTGAGCCACCTGGCCAGGGCCATATTTGATCATCTTATCTTCCGATGCAATTTAAGTAATATGAGCTTTATACAATTGTTTCTGTAATTGTTTTATTTAGAGCATCATATGACATTGGAAACCATTATAGAACCAATATTTTCCAGTCTATGCAGTCACTGCTTAAATATCTGATCATTAAAAGGAGTTTTCTTACAATCTTTAGGAGCACTCTCGGAAATAAAACTTGTGTCTGACTATGGATAAATTCTTGGAATATGCAAAAATAAACATGACAGACAACTAGTAGCTGTATTTTTAGTCATTATTTAGTGTTAGTTGGTTTTATCTTACTCAGGAAACTCTTACCTAATTACATTAAAAGTATCTTCATGCCCTTACTTTATGAATTTATTTTTCCATTTCTTTTCCAATTGGATTGCAAAATATCACAGGGAAAAAACCTCTAAATAATCAAGCTTTCACAAAAATATACTGCCCCCCTCCACACAACCCTTCTTTGTCTAATAAGTAGCATACTTTATTCATACAGCAGATACTCAATACTGTACTTAGGATTTCAAGAGCAGAAAAGAGAATATAGCTGTAGGTGAAGGGAAGTGAGGATGTACACCAGCCATCCAGGGGGCAAGGAGTGGTACATTCCTGCTGGAGAAGACCATTCAAACTGGTGAAGAATAGATCAAGTTGGAAAAGGCAGGAAGACTGTAAAGGCCAGACTTAGTAATTAGACATACTTTGGGCAACATGAAAATACTAGTGTTTCTGCAGGAAAGAAACATGACTAAAATGGTGTTTGAAGAGGGACATCACGGAAGAGATGTTGGACTGAAAGGAGAGACTAAAACAGGGACCCTCTAGGATGAAGGTATGCAAAGTAGTGAAAATGAAGAGAAATGAATGAATGAATGTTTATGAGATATGTTGGGAGGATAAGTATGATACATTAACAAGTAGTAAGGTCTTCAGCCTTAAAATAACTGAGTGGTTCCTTCCCTTCCTCCATTATTTACTTACCTCTTGGCCAAAGCCCTAAAATCAAGAAGATTCAAACTTCTCTACATTCTTGAGTTCATTTCCTTGGGAAGAGACTCGAGCCAGGACACTTCATTATCCTTATCCCACACTCAGTTGCCAGTGACCCCTTCAGCTGCTACGGGACCTGCCCAAATGTCCTATGTCTTCCTTCTCAGGACGACACTGAACTTAATCCCTTTGCTCCCAGTTGAGATGGAAAATTCACAAGAGAGGTACAGTAGTTTCACACTTCCTGTATTCCCTCTCAGGTGTAGTGTCAAGGATAATCCAGGTGTTTACGCTGCCTCTGCCCTCTGCCTGCACCAGGGTGTCCTCAATTGTTCGTGTGGTCCAGGCCTAGAGTTGGCTGGACTCATCTGCCTAAGAGAGGCAGAGAAGTATCAGAAGGGCTGTGCTGAGACTCTGGAACAACATGGGGGAGGCCATTCCAAGTTCGAGGGGGGACCCTACTGTTTCATTGTATGAAGGCATTGGGGGCCTATGGTGACATTAAATCACAACTTTCTTTTACCTCATTTATTACCAATAGGTATCTTTCAATAATAATTAGAGCCAAGCTTAAAAGCAAGCAAGATTCCTACTAGAGTGGCTTGTGGCTACACGTTCTTTCTTCAGCTGTGAACAATCCCAACGCTGGGAGGAACACAGAGGACTCGTGCACCTTGCTTACAAATAAAAGTCACATCTCACTGATCTCATCAGGGGAAAATTTAGTTATTTTGGTGGCTGTAGTAAGGGTCCTGGAGGCAATCCTCAAGGATCCCCAACATGGCTCCAATTTGGCGGAATTTTGTTAAGCAGATGCAAAAACTTCATGCATTTCTCCGTTACATTTAGTGGCTTGGACCCAAGAAGTAGTCTACACTCCACCGTTACCCTGACTGTACAGGTACAGCTCTTTCATAATCCTTGAGGATTAGGGTTTGTATTAGTTTCCTATAACAAGTTACCACAAGTCAGTGTCTTAAAACTACACGGATTTACTATTTTACAGTTCTAGAGGTCAGAAGCCCAGAATCAGTGTAATTGGGTAAAGGGAAGATGTCGGCAAGGCAGCATTCCCTCTGGAGGCGCCAGGGGAGAATCCGTTCCCTTGCCTTTTCTGGGTTTTAGAGGCCGCCTGCATTCCTTGGCTCACGACCCCTCCCTCCACCTTCACAGCCATCAATGTAGTACCCTCCGTCTCTCTCAGACTCCGCCTCTCTCTTGTGAGGATCCTTGTGATTATATTGGGTCCAATTGATAACCCAGACTATCCAAGATCCTTAAGTTAATCAATTCGGTGAAGTTCCTTTGCCATGTCAAGTAATATATTCATAGATTCCTCCTGATACCTTATGTCGCTTCCTGGTCTTTCAACTGATCACCATGCTCCAATAACTCAAATTTGAGTTTAGCAAAGAACAGACCTCAAAGAACAGAGAGAGAAGAGAGACAGCCAACCATTCTCTTCAAATGCTATGACAGATTGTAGCTTCTCTGAGATGAACAAAAAGTTAGCATATCATTGCAAAATTAGATAATGAGCAGTAACGTCAAGATCATACAGAAGGCTGAGCCTGAACTCCTTAACCCCGCTCTGACCTCTTTTATGCATAAACGTGCTGACCTTCAAACATACATCCCTAAAGAGCCCATCTGCACAGTTCACTGCTCTTCAAGGACAGCCCCCTCTATCAAGCCAGCCGCAAGGCAGTTTCTAAGAGACGGAGAAAGGCAAAATTAGCCAATACTTCAGATAACAGCTTCTGTAACATTAAAAAAAAAGATACTATAAACACTCAAGAGCAAATGAGATGAAACAATAAAAATATGCAATCATATTCTAGAACTAGTTCAAGTTTGTGATTAGCAAAGCCCCACTGTGACAACTAACTGTTGCTTTTGAAATCCCTTTGCGGATTCGAGGCAGCTACAGTAAGAAGACAGAATCTGAAGCCAAACCTTAAATCTTATCTTGAATACATAAACAGCAAAATTGTGCCAAGAAGTTTTGCAAGATGTTAATTTCCTCAAAACATAGCCAAGATTCACTTAATAAAGGTGTCATGTAGTCCCAAGAATCTAATTAGGATACTGTAGTATATGATCTGTGTGTTCCAGGTCTCTAAGATTTTCCCAAGTAATTTCTAAGTCCTGTTGGTATACAATATCTGTGTGTATACAACTCATATTAAAGTTTCAACAATGATTCAGGTTAAGTTTCAACAATAAAAGTAAGTAAAACTCCTACAAATTAGATTTCAGAGAAGCTAAACATTGAAGTTTTCTTCTAAAAATGCGTGTTAACAATGATGACTGCATGTTGCACTACAACAGCGATTTGCACTACAATAGCGATTCCGTGCCACAGAATTTTGTAATTAGCTTATGTGTGCCTTGAGATGATAAAGGTTGAAAATTGGTTTATGGACTAGCTGTCTTCAAACCTTCATCAATGCAGCACTGACCATGTGCAAAACAATCTACAAACCGGTGTGGGAAATGCAAAGTGAAATCAGATGCGGCAATTGTCTTCATTGTGTACCAGTATGTGATCCAGAAGAGTAGAGAAAACATGAATTTAAAAACTATGTTAAAAGGTAAGGGTCAAGATGGCTTAAAGAACTCCGTGGGGTGAAAGAGACCTTAGAATGTCCAAGGAGATTCTGTCCATTCCCATAAAAATGATACTAGCTCAAAATCCAGAAGCCAGGTAGTAAGACCCGACTTCGGTTACGGCTCCTGGGCTCAACTCTTTTAAAAAGACACCCTTATCCAATCAAGGAAGTAATCTAGGTGGGAAAATATTCAACTCAACCACCCCATAGACTAAGATTCTCTTAGCCATGGCATAAATATCCTCATGGGTTGAAAATTTCTCTTCCACTTCACAGAACATTCCATTTCTGAGAGTTGAGTTACCTGATCTGATTTTTAGCAATAAGATCTCTGTTAAATGTGGTCTCCAACCTACACCTAGTAGGTTTTATCATGACTCTTTTTTTTCCCCCCAGTTGAGGCCAACCAAGCCTTCCCCTATTTTACAAGTGCATGAACTTAATGTTTCCATATATTACATTTCAAGTGCAAAACAAAAAATGCAACGTCTTCTTTGGAATGAATGGCCTCCTTGAAATGCAAGTATCATTCATTAAAATAGCTGATTCAAAGAGAGGTAAGGGTATTCAGAGGCTACAACTGAACACCAATGATCTAATGCCCTAAACATGCATTTCCTACATGAAGAGGCATGAATCTTTTTGTACTGTATCAATGTTCCCCTTCCATAATATACACTACAATTTTATACACAATTCGTAATTGTCATATTATCCCGTAGCTATAGCAAAAGCAATGCATGAAAGAGATACTGGCAAATGGTACCGCAAGGGATGGACATGAAAACCTTGAATTCAACATGTAGGTAACAAACGAAACCCAGCAGAGCGTGGTAGAACCTTCCTCTCTGTCACAACCTCAGGCGTGAATGGCCATCCAGGTTCTTTGCTCCGATATGTGTTACATGGGGAGAGAGTTAGCATGAGGGTGGGGGTAAGGCAGGGTCTGAGCAAGAGGACACTGGATGGAGCGATCTTGGTTCATCCTGTCGGGAGGACTGACTTCACAGTTCACACACCTTTCGGCAAGGAAAGGACATGGCAAGGAGCTGGGGGGCAGGGGTGGGGGGTACGGGCTGCATGGGGGCCCTTGCGGGAGATCTGAGAGGCCCGGGGGAGGCCGGCAGCGGCGTCCTGCAGATGCTCCTCTGCGGCGGCCTCCCTCACCCTTTTGAGAAGGCCGGCAACAGAGAAGCACAAATGCGTGCAAAGGAGGCTTCGGGGCTCCCCCCCCCCCGCCCCCTCCAAAAAAAAGTCGTGTTTTAAAGACAAAAGACAGGCTCGTGGCCTTTCTCAGAGGCGACCGCATGACTTCCAGGGCTGGAGAGCAAATCTGCAGAGGCCAAAGATTAGACAAAAGGCAGGAGCTGGCGACTGCAGACCTGGAAATGACTGTTGTTGTTTTAGAGGGCTCAGGGTCTCCCCGTCCCAACTCTTCCTCCTCTTCCGGGCGCGATTCCGGGGCCGATGAGGAAGTCCCTCGGGGCCCGGAGGAGACGTCGGACAGGGAGGAGGAGGAGACCCCCCAAACTTTCCCGAACTGCGGCAGGCCGGTGGCTGGCAGCAGCCGCGGACTTGGAGTCCCAGATCGCAGGGGGCATCCCCGGGGCAGCGGCCGCCACAACAAAAGGGTCGAGCGCAGCTGCCTTCGCGTCCGGGTTTCTAGCACCCGAGCCCGGAGCGGCGAGTGGGTGGCGCGACCCGGAGGCTGCCCCTGTGGCCAGGGCGAAGGAGGAGATGGAGCCGCGTGTCCGTGTCGAGGCAGAAAGAAAAGGACCTTCGGAGGCACCCGAACGCGCCACCCGAAGCGGCAACGCTGGTGCCACCCACACCCCCACCTGTCCCCGGCCTCCCGGGAGCGCGGGCTCCGGGCCCCAGGCGTCCCCGGGCGGCGCCGCCCCCTCCGGAGCGCAGCGCGGGGGCTGCAGGCCCGGCTCCCCGGCCCGCGACACAATGCGGCGCGGCGCCTGCAGCCGCCGCCTCTGCGGCAGGCCGGGGCCCACACAAAGCCCGTCGCCGGCCGCCGCGCACCCACCTTGGGCTCCGGCGCCCGGGTCCCGCAGCGTCTTGGTCACCGCCTTCCAGACGTGGCAGCCCAGCAGGCAGAGCAGGAGCGCCGCCGACCTGCCCATCCCCGCGCCAGCGGCCCCGGCCGGCTCGGCCTCGCCGACCACCGGGACGGAGCGGCGCGTCAGGGGCGGCGGGCGGCCGCGCCTGCCTCCATGTCGCCTGCCTGCGCGCGCCGGGCCCGCCGTCCCATTGGCCGCGCCCCCGCTCGGCGCGGCGCCCGGCTCCGCAGCCCCCGGCCGCTCCCTCCTCCGCGCGCCCCGGTGGGTTCCCCGCAGCGCCGGCGCCGCGGCCCCGCCCCCCGTTAACCCCTCCGCGCCCCGCCCCGCCCCGCCCGCGGGCGGCGGCCAGCTCCCGGGCCCTGGTGCCACCTGGTGGCTGCCGCGCCGCGGGCGAGATCGTGCGCCCAGAGCCGGGGTCCCCGTGCACCTCCGTGCTCCCGCGGTCCGAGCTGTTGCTGGTGCCCACGCAGCCCGCATCCCCCCATTCTCCGCCGCTTTGGGAAAACACGCACCTGCCTCTCAAGTCTGAGGCCTTCACACCTCGTTACCTGAGGGCCTCAGGGTGTGACCTGCCTCGGTTTCCTCAGTGTAATGCCATCCTGCAGCCATTCTTGTCCCAATCCACCTGTGCTCCCAGGCTAGGTTTGACACCCAACCTGAAGGTCAAGGGGAAGGGAATCCTAAACCTGTGTCAACTGTCCTTAGGCCCTCAGTGCCTGAGTTGACAGATGAACATCTCTAGGCTGAATTGTGCTTAGATGTTTCTGGAAGGTTAGAGTGGGCAGGAAATGTGCCTTGATTAAGACCCTAGATACTTTATCTTCACTATAATATGATCTAAGAGGTAGGTATTGTTATCCCCATTTATAGAGGAGAAGATAGAGTCTAAGGAGGGTTAAGGAATTTGTCATTAGCACACAGCTGGTCAGTGGCAGAGCTAAGGTGCAAATAAAACAGGCTGGTCCCAAGGATGAAGCTCTTCACAAACACCTCAGGCTTCCCTTCAGCAGAGGCACACTCACCCCCTCCCCCAACATCCCATGCTCTCAACTTGCTCTTGTCTGTGCATTCCTTCACACAACCCTCATGACGCCCTTGACTCTCCCTACCCCATCTCCAACCAGCACTGCATCAACCCCAGGACCTCTGCCAGGGACCAAGGCCCTAAGGAAATCCGCACCAGATCCACCCTCTGCCCAGTGCTGCCGGGCAGAGGAGGGTTATTACGGTAATTTTATTAATCAGGCATTAAGACATGGCAGGCACTGTACCAAAAAGAGAATGAAGGGTGGAACTTGCCCAGTTGGCTTATAATAGACAAATTTGTGAGACACAATAAAAAACAGGAGGTGGAGAAGGCCATGTGGGTTTTATTGTCAACACAGCCAATGCCACAATCACTGCAAATTGGACACCTCTTATGGTAGCAAGTAGCGAGGAGGGCGGAAAGAAAACCCACAATTAGGAAGTACCTGATTCCTCCTCCTTCTGACTTCCAGTGTCAGAGCCAGGGGAGGGAAGTGAACGGGAGGATAGTCCAGCTCAGCCCTCAATTGCAGCTCGGGTGCCAGCGGCATAAAGAGTCCTGGCGAGCTTCATGGCTGGGTGGAGGATGGCTTCATGGAGAAGGGCGGTCCCAAAGTTTTCAAGTCACTTTCTTGGCCTAGGGAGCTGCTTCTAAGAGAGGAGGCATTAAGTGCGCACGGGAGTTGAAACTTCATGCTTCAAATATTTTGAGGATGTACTTTTGTGAAGAGACAGGAGCAGCCTGAGGAGGCCTGGGTGTGGGTGTGTGTGTCAAGAACCAGGTTGATTTTGAGATCACCTGGGGACTCCTACAAAATCCTGAGAACAGAAGCATAAGATCTCATGAGGGAACAAAGGACACTATTATAGTTGGGGATCCTGGAATATGCCACTCTCACTGGACTGGAAATGTGTCCAACTTACTTGGGTTGTATTATTATTTCTATCCTACAGATAACACACTAAGGCTTAGTGAAAAAATAATTTGTCCAAATATCTAGGTCTGATGCAGTCACCTCAATTTTCTATACCATGTTACCCCAAGGATAAATTCATGCAAATGATTCAAGTTACCTCCAGCTGTGTTCAAATGGGTTTAAACCTGTTCTAATCCCTGTAAGTTCTGGTCTAGTTAATAGTATCTAGTGAATGGGATTGTGCCTATGTCAGTTCCTTGGCTTTGATAATATATAAGATGTTATCATTGGGGGGAGTTGGGTGCAGGGTATAAAGGACCTCTCCTACTATATTTAGTAACTTCTGGTGAGTTCAAAATTATTTCAAAATTTAACCTTTTGCACTCGGATGTCGAGTGTGACTAGACAAGGTTAGCATTAGAATAAAGGAATTGAGAAAAAAGCAAGTGAGTGCAAAGGGTTAAAAACACACACATAAAACCTGCTCTGTACTACTTTTTATAAGCTTTACTGTTTACTTAAAACACTGGTGTTTGTGACCCTAGTCTGAAGTTCTAGAACTTATATGAGTGGGAGTAGCCTTAGTTAACATTAAATGATTAGCCTGATCAAGTTTGGATCACAATCATTGACTATAGATACTCTGGTATAATGCTTGCTATTATTGTGTGTCCCAAAATTTTTGTGGATGACATAGCAGTTTAGGGGAAGTTTAGGTACCTTTATAGCAACATCCAGGCTTGTATAAATAGTTTCAAAACCCCCTCCTCATTTTGCAGACGCCTATTTAGACACAGAAACAAATTGAATACTTTGCACAGTGCGTCCTCAACCTGCAAGCCTGTCTCAATGCCCAGAGGCGAGCTGGGACCCCCATGTGCATTTGTTTCCCAGTTATTTGGATGGGAGGCTAAGCAAGCACAACTTCTGCTAAATCACACAAACAGGTGTACTTTCCTATCATCTGTCCAGAGTTACATAATAATTAATAATCACACTTCTCCTTTACAGGGATAAAAGAACATGGCTTACCTTTCCTCCAGTTCCGTAAACAGACTCCCACTTAGTAACTGTGGGGGGAAATCGCTGCCTGATGGGAGTGTCTGCAGAACAATGGAAGTTAGAAGTGCTCTTTCCCTCAAGAACTTTTCCTGTTGCTTTTATGAAAATCTCACCATTTGACTAGAGATGAATTATGACTGTATTTGAAATTGCTTAGAAGTTGCCTGTCTGTGCAGCATTTGATTTTAATTTGCAAGTTCCCTGCCAAAAGCAGTGGTGCCATATATAGAACTTTTCCTGTCTGAATTTTCCAGACCTTGATTTCACAGGCTCTGCGTCAAGGTTTCTGAGCTCAAGATTATTTATTCTATTGAAATCTTTCCTGAGGTTGGTGCTCATGTGGTGGAATTTTAATTGTCTGAATTTATTTCAAGAGGCATTTTCCTTCCTGTGCCCCTCTCTCCTCCTGTCTCCCTCCTCCCCCCCCCCCCCCCCCGGGGGTAAAAAGCTGCCTGTGAACAACAAACTTTTTATGAGGTTTGTGCAGATCAGGAAGTGCCACTGACATTCCCACTCTGTTAGCTGCTGCTTTTACTAAAGTTAGATAAAATGTAGCCATAGATAGAAATTATAAGGGCTCAGCGTTTTTTCAGAACCCATTTGCCATCCATTTGAAAAAGAAAGAGGTAAATAAATTATTAAAAAGGAATTGCTGTGTTTCTTTTAACTCTGATACTCCAGCACTTTCTCCTCTATTTGTGACTCAGCAACCATAGGTCAATCTCTATGACTTTCCTACAGGATCCTTCTTCCAAAGACATCCTTCTTTTTCTTCTTCTTCTTTCTCCCCTTCAGCCTCCTTTCCCTCATTCAGGTTCTCAGCCCCAAGCAGTATCTTATTAAGAAAATAGTTGAGTGAATGAATGTCTGATGTCAGCTTCATGTGAGACATTGCAAGTGTACATTAACCACAAGAGTGACTCTCCGGTAGTGTAATTTCAGATCCCCTGTGTGGCTATGCTCCTTTGCATGCCCCACGGTGACTATAGGCGTCCAGGACACATCTCAAATCCGGCTGTTGGAAAGAATACTCAGTAGCTAGTGGCTCACCACGAATCCAGTTGCTCAGAGATGTATTTTAGGCCTGTTCCAATAGAGCAAGGGGAAGTTTCTAGCACAACTCTTTGCTGGCCATTGAATTATTGTCATGGACAAGGAACGCTCAAGGAGAATGGGAAAGCGACCTCCACATTCTAACAGGAAGAAATGTTTATTTGTGATTGCTGAATCTGCCTTCAGAGAGTTCAAAGGGAACATCAATCCAGTTAGGCAGAAAACAGAAAGTTTGGTTTGCTTGCTGTTGTGTGTGTGTGTTTTTTTTTTTTTCTTCTTCAGAGAAAACTTAAAGAGTTGGGGGGGGGGGAGATAGGAAAAAAAGAAAGTGAGATCATGTGATATTTATCTTTCTCCAACTGACTTATTTCGCTTAGCATAATGCTCTCCAGCTCCATCCATGCTGTTGCAAATGGTAAAAATTCCTTCCTTTTCACACACAGAGAAAGTGGAGCATTAATTGAACTCTTGTTTTGTGGCTGTTCTGCACCTGAAAAGGTAGAACAGCTTCCTGGTGCTGGAGGGCCTAACTCTTTGAATGGCACTTTCTTATTCTTTTCTTTTCCTTCCCATTCATTTCCTCTTTGTTTACTTCTGAGGCACTTGATCCAAAGCCATCGGCTGCCAGGACATTTCTGTTAATCCTGCTTAATTATTAAACAAGGGTCTCTCCCAATAGTCCCCCTCATTACAAGCTCCATAAACTTGGAAATGGGGGTGAGGAGGTGATTTGTCTGGGCAAATAGTACAATGGGCTTAGATGCATCCACTTGGAATGCACACGGCCTTAGAGACCACTTTCTGTATAAAATGAAAGGGTTGGATGGACTGTGTTGCCCTACAGGTGTCTGAAATTCTTCTCTGAAGAGTCTTTACCTAGACTGCATTGGCGGTTGGGGTTCTCTTCTCACTGTGTTGTGGACAAAAGGAAATCTACTGGTGTCTAAAGTTTCATGAACATTTTAGCAAATATTTTATAGTTGTATTCTTCTGAAATCTTCAAAAAATAAATTAAAAAAACGACAGCCCCCTCCCCCTCCAAAAACAACAACAAACAAATAAAAAACAGCTCAAACTCCTAACTTTCCTGGTGGGGAAGCCCTGGGTCAAAACCAATGGTTTTCTTCAAAAAGTGAAGAGGCCAGGAAAATCATTCCTTTGTAATCCTTGAAAGATCTGGTTTTATGTCTAAAATAGAGGCCCCGTGCATGAAAAATCGTGCACTGCGGGGGGGGGGGGGTGTCCCTCATCCCAGCCTGCCCCCTCTCACAGTCCGGGAGTTCTCAGGGGATGTCTTACTGATGGCTTAGGCCTGCCCCCCACAGTCTGGCCTCCCTCTACAGGAGGCGACTGGGCCAAAAAGGGGAAGGCGCCGCCCCCATCGCCCCACTGCTGCTGCCACTGCCAGCCGCTGTGGCTGCTGGCCCTCCTCAGCCCTTGCAGCCATTGTGGCTAAAAACATGATTCAATTCCAGAACTTTTTAAAAATTTGAAACTCTTGAGAGAGAGGTGGCTTTTCCAACTGGAACTAATGAGAGGAGAGGATAAAGGCCACCAACTTCTGGCAGCCTTCTTGCCCCCATGAGGCAAGAAGCTAAGAATGGAGTCAAAACAGAGCAAAGTGGAACTAAGAGATAGAGAGAGTGAGACGAGCCCTTGAATCTAGTCAGTAACTGAAGCCAGCTCTCCCTAGAACTTTCACCTGTTAAGCTAATAAACTCTTCTTTCCCTTTAGCAATCTTGAATTGGGCTTTCTGAATTTACAACCAAAAGAATCTGCCTCAACCAGCTGAACTGAGACAGTAGATGGCTCTGATTTGCTGGTTCTGGATGCTGCCTGCAGTATGAGGTGGCATCTGCCTAACTTCCAGATGCCTGCGACTGTGGCTGTTTTCACAGTGAAGGAAAACCTTCTGGAAGAAAGGCACTTTCAGGATATTTCCCACGTGGCTGAGCATCTGAGAGACACACAGGAGCAAACCAGAAACTCTGGACGTGCTGGTCGGTCAATCATTTCTTTAAATCTTCATACTTGGTGAAGAAAGTCCCGAACCCAGTGATCCCACTTCTAGGAATATATTCCAAGAAACTAGAAGCAACGATCAGAAAGGATATATGCACCCCTATATTCATAGCAGCACAATTTACCATAGCTAAGATTTGGAAACAGCCTAAGTGCCCATCAGCAGATCAGTGGATTAGAAAACTGTGGTACATCTACACAATGGAATACTACGCTGTGATAAAAAAGAAGGAATTTTTACCATTTGCAACAGCATGGATGGAGCTGGAGAGCATTATGCTAAGCGAAATAAGTCAGTTAAAGAAAGATAAATATCACATGATCTCACTCATTTGTGGAATATAATGAACAACAAACAGATGAACAAAAACAGATCCAGAGACAGAGAAGCATCAATCAGACCATGAAACCTCAGAGGGAAGGTAGGGAAGGGTGTAGGTAAGGGCTAGAGATCAACCAAAAGATTTATATGCATGCATATAAGCATAACCAATGGACACAGACACCAGGGGGGGTGGGCATGAGCAGGGGTGGGGGTGGAGGGCAATGGGGGAATAAGGACACATATGTAATACCTTAATCAATAAAGAAAAAAAGAAAGTCCCTAAAATCCTATTAATTCTTTGTGCATTGGACCCTAAATTTTTATTATGTTTTGAAACTTACTTTGCCTACCCCATCGTTTTCTCTTTTTGTTAGTCACAGACACTGATGGAGACAGATCTGCCTTTTCACTTCCATCATGGAAACTTAAATGTCTTTGGTGAGCAAGTATTCACAATCCCACCACCCTTGGGGGTAACTAAAAGGCTGTGGCAGTCGTTTTCTGGGGTGAATCACAAAGGCCAGACCTAATTTGGTGAGTAGTTTAAAATTTAACCACTGCTGAAGACTAAATTTTTGCATATGAATTTTATCTTGGCCAACAAAAATAGAAATCACCATAGAGGAGTTAATTAAACATAATAAACAGTCCAGGCGGAACAGGAAACTGCTATTTTTCCCGTCTCCAAAGCTTCTATTACAGGGGAAGGAAGAGCTAATCAGCAAAGAGTCAGGAACATGAGAAGAATGGAGACTCATACAAGGACTCAGTGTTTGGCACTGAAGAAAAGCCAAGTCACAAACTTAATCCCTGGTGGTTCTCATCTCATGCTTGCCGGGAGGGGCAGGGGCCACGACCTGCATTGAGAGTTCAGGATGACTTGCAGGAGGGCCGAGACACACAGTGAATACACTATACAAGAAATATGAATTTTGAAGGCCTGGGGGGGGCCAGGTGAAAACCTCTTTCATGAAGCAGCACCACGAGTCTGGGTCCGCCTGCTTTTTATTCACTGTGAAGACACACTTGCCTTTAGCAATGCAGACAGGCAGATCAAAGGTAAAGTTTGGTATACAATGCAAAGATGATCAGGTCAGGAAATTGCCTCGAGCCATCGCAATCACAGGAGGAGCAAACTTGTGCTGATTGCAGCCCTGCTGAATATCCAGGTCCATTGGCCTTCCAATGACTTTCATGCTAATACTGTTATGCTTTGGCCTCTGGCAGGCAGGGGATGAAAAACCGTTGGGATCAGTTACCTACAGAATTCATCACATAACATGACATTATGGTTACAGGTGGGATTTGCAGGTAGGTGTACCAAAATACTTTTGGTGACAAGATAATACATGTCAGAGAACTTTGAAGACTGAAAAAAAAAATGCAGAGAAAGATATTGTGTGGAGAAAGTAGGGGATGAGGTGAGGGAGAAAAGAAGAAGGTGGAGGGACATTAAAAAGAGAAGGCTTCCTCCCCTGAGCCACAGAGGTGAAGACAACTCCTTTAAGAAACCAAGAAACAAAATGCACTGCTCTCCACAGAGGTAAACAGCACCGAGACTTGTACTAACTTAAAAAAAGACACAGTGTGAAAGTGGACGGAAGATTTCCACAGGGCTTCCCAGAGAGCCAAGGCCCTTCTCCCCACCACCGAATCGCCCAACCGTAATGATGGGTGAGCCGAGCGTACAGCAAGGAGAGGCCACCTCTTTTCACCACTCTCTAGAATCCCACACGTCACATGCCATTTGCAGCGCGGCTGTTGGTTGTCAGAACAAGATTGCCCTTTGCTAGATGTGAGGAGGCTGGGATTAGGAAGCGGGTCCTTTTCTGCTTTCCCGGAGCCCAGGCCCTGTGCCTCTCCCACACAACTTGAAGATTGCTGCTCGCATCTGCTTGGTGCCTCCCCCACTGAGTGCGCCATCTGCGCTGTGAAACACACGGGAGGCCTCGTGGCTGAGGAGCTGCTGCAGCCAGAGCCCCGCAAAGGACTCTGGGGTCCAGTGATGAGGAGTAAACCCCAGAAAAAATACCTTCATGTTGAGCTGGGTCATGTTAAAAGACAGATTAAGTGAAGAGGCACAAAAACAAATTATTTCCTGTAAATTTAACTTGGCCCTAAAATATCCATGTGTGCCGAGGTCCTGAGAGCTGCAAGGGGGGTGGTTATAAAGAGAATGGGGCTGGAGGAAAAGTGGAAGAAGAACAAGGACAAGCTGTGATGTTCCCACTTTACTAGTGTATTGCTGTGCCAGTAACGCAGAAAGATGCAGGTACACTGGAGAGGGCCTGGTGGCACTGGGACCACTTGGGAGGAAGAAGAGCATTAGTTTTCTGTAGCTGACCTAAAAGCAGTTGCATTTATGCATAGGAATGAAGATGAGAATGCATACTGAGTTATGAAAAGAGAATGAAAACAATAAAAAGAAACAAAAATATTTAAGCAACTTTTTGAGATTGCAGTAATTCAAATTACCAAATAAATAGACTTGAGACAAGACATTTAGGTTTAGACCAACCAAACTGAATAGAAGCCAAAGCTTCACTGGTTAGTACATTGGGAATTATTTTTCAAGGAAGTCATTACAACACTCAGGATTTTGTACAGCTTCAAGAACTTCGCCCTGAGAAAAAGGAACCCTCGTGCACTGCTGGTGGGAATGCAGACTGGTGCAGCCACTGTGGAGAACAGTATGGAGTTTCCTCAAAAAACTAAAAATGGAACTGCCATTTGACCCAGTGATCCCACTTCTAGGAATATGTCTCAAGAAACCAGAAACACCAATCAGAAAGAATATATGCACCCCTATGTTCATGGCAGCACAATTTACAATAGCCAAGATTTGGAAACAGCCTAAGTGCCCATCAGCAGATGAGTGGATTAGAAAACTGTGGTATA
This sequence comes from Cnephaeus nilssonii, assembly GCF_951640355.1. NCBI lineage: Eukaryota > Metazoa > Chordata > Mammalia > Chiroptera > Vespertilionidae > Cnephaeus > Cnephaeus nilssonii. The sequence goes on along the minus strand of NC_137072.1, from coordinate 27,324,095 downwards.
TCTACACAGTGGAATACTACACTGCTATAAAAAGGAAGGAACTCCTACAATTTGCAACAGCATGGATGGAGTTGGAGAGCATTCTGCTAAGTAAAATAAGTCAGTTGGAGAAAGATAAATATCACATGATCTCACTCATTTGTGGAATAATAATAAACAACATAAACTGATGAACAAAAACAGATCCAGAGATGGAGAAGCATCAATCAGATGCTCAAACCTCAGAGGGAAGGTATGGGAGGGTGGGGGTAAGGGGGAGAGATCAACCAAAGGACTTGGATGCATGCATATAAGCATAACCAATGTACACAGACACCAGGGTGGTAATGGCATGAGTGTGTGTGTGTGTGGGGGGAGTGTCAAAGTGGGGATAAAGACACATATGTAATAACTTAATCAATAAAGAAAAGAAAAAAAGAACTTTGCCCTATTTGCATAACTTTTGCCAAGTTACTTTCTCTTTAAGACTCACTTTCCTCAGTTCTGTAAAACCAGATGAAAATCACAAGTACCTTACAGGGTTGTGGAGGTGATGAATGTGACTACATATGAAAACAAAGCACTTTACAACCTGAAAGCTCTAAACAAATGATGATAATGACAGTCAACTCCTTAATATTTTGAATTTGACCTTGTCCTCATGGAGTCACATCCATGGGGTTATGATTTTTAGAGTAAAGTTAAGGAGTAGGTGCTCAACTTAGAGTAGATGACCCTAAACATTGGTTACTAATAGAATTAAAAACACCAGCACCCTGGAGTTGGCATCAGGAAAATTCTAAAACTAAAAATCACCATGGGCCGTCTTTAGGTGGCTGTCACACACCACCAGGTGCCAACCTACACTATTTGTAGTATAAGGTGAAAATAAGCATTGAAAGAGAGTGTGGTCAAGCAAAGAGGATGTCATCAAATGCTGAGTGGCTGTGATAAGTGTAGGAGAAGGGCACCATCCCTCCAGTTGCTCAGGTCAAAACTCATGAGTTACAGGGAGGGGAAATGGGAGTTATTGATCAATAGGTACAGATTATCAGTCTTTTAAGATGAATCAAGTTCTGTGGATGGATGGTGGTGATGGTAGCACAAGAAGGTGAATGTGCTTAATGCCAATGATCTGTACACTTAAAAATGGCTAAGATGGTAAATTTTATGTAATTTGTATTTTGACACCATTTTTAAAAATTATGAAAAAAACAACAACCCATGAGTCACCTTTGATTCTTATATTCATTCATTAATAAAATGAGATAACCTGGGGTGATATTTTGAGAGGATGGGAGAAGAGATTCTGAAGTCAATGAATGCTGATATAACTATTTTGACTCCTTGTCTGGTGGCTGGAAGCAGAGGTGTTTCTGAATTTAATGTTTTTCTTGCCCAGATGATGCCTCCATCACAGCTTCTGCCACCAGCTTCTCTATATCACCCTCAGGCATTCAAACCCTCTGGCCCAGGGCGAATAGCCTCACTTCTCATTCCTCAGGTTGGCTCTGGGTGAGAGGAGTAGGAAATAGAGGGGGGAAGACATGTAGAAATCTATATATATAAAACCTTAATATGCAAATAGGCCAAACGGCAGAACAACCAAACAACCGAACAAACAGTCGCTATCATGTGCACTGACCACCAGGGGGCGCACGTGGAACATGGCAGGTGTCAGCAGCAGGTGGGAGAGCGCAGAACATGGCGGGTGTCGGCCACAGGGGGATGGTGGAACAGGTGAGTGGGGGCACCAGACCAAGGCGGGGCGCTGGTCGCTGTCATTGGGGCGAGCCTCTGGTGGTTACTGAAAGTTCTTTGTTCCTGTGTACCATGGTCCCGCCCAGCGCTCACACCCACTGCCAGCGCTGGCCCTGCTTGCATCTGCTGCAGGCACTAGAGCACTGCTCGCACCCGCTGCTGGCGCCTGGCGCCAGTCCTCATCACTCGGCGCTGTCAGCAGGTGCGAGCAGCAGCTGCAGCCCCAATCTCCCAGAGGGCTTCTCCACCTCCCCCTGCTCCTGAGGGGCAATCAGGGCAGCAGCCACTGCTCATACCCACTGCTGGTGCCTGCCCTAATCACTCCACACCATCAGTGGGTGCAAGCAGGGCCGGTGCCAGCTGCGCGTGGGAGCTACTGGCAGAGAGGGGACTGGGAGCTGCGGCAGGAGGGGCCAGGCGGGGACGCAGAGGATGGGCTGAGACCCGCCCCTGTGCCCACCCCAGCCTGGCGGCCCGCAGTTCCTTTCAAGGTGCATGAATTCATGCACTGGACCCCTAATTTAAAATAAAAACCAAACAATCCAGCATTCGTTTCCATAACAGAATGATGTGACTTGCAGTGATTTTCCCTGCATTTTGGACAATAGGAAGACTTACCAGGCTTTTACAGACTCTGGAGGCTCATATTTTGGATGCCCTTCCCCTAATGGTTTCACTGTTGAACGAAAGCAAAAGCAAACAAGTGAATGCTCTGGGAGCAGGATTAAACACTTTGGCCAGAGATAATGTCCCAAATCCTGTCAATAGGTGATGTATAACACAGGATTCACATCCTGGCAGGTCCAAAGCTAAAAATTAAAACAAATAAACCAAAGTAATAGCAGACCAGGAAGCCAGTTTGGAAACTGCCCATACTTTATTTTCTGACACGTCTTTATGGAAGTAGCTACAGGCTTCCACAGGCTTCCCCCTTGACACCTGTTGCTAACACTGGAAACGGCAGAAGCCTCAGGCATCGGCCGTGGAAGAAACCTTTGCCTTCCCGAATGATCCACGAGGCAGCAGAACACGAAGCAGGTGGTCTTCAGGGGGATCTGAAGGCCGATCCTGTCAGAGACATAACGAGTGAGGAGGCCAGAAATGCTGTGACTTGTGAATGGTTCATTACCTTCAGAGGGAGGGTAAACTGGAACAGCATTTCAAGGATGTTAAAACGTTGTGCATTTCTGTTTCTTAATTTACTCTTGATCCACTAAATCCTCTCAGGAATTTTTCTTGTGAAAATAATCAAGTCCAGGATGGTATTTTACAGAATTGCTTATAATAGCAAAGAAGAAAAATTGACAATAACTTAAATATTATGTTGGTTAAATAAATGATGTTATTTAATACCATGGAATATTATGAAGACACTAGAGGCCCGGTGCATGAAATTCGTGCACGGAGGGGGGTTGTCCCTCAGCCCAGCCTGTACCCTCTCCAATCTGTGACCCCTCAAGTGATGTCCGACTGCCCGTTTAGGCCCGATCCACTGGGATCGGGCCTAAACGGGCAGTTGGACATCCCTCTCACAATCCAGGACTGCTGGCTCCCAACTGCTTGCCTGCCTGCCTTCCTGATTGCCCCTAACTGCTTCTGCCTGCCAGCCTGATCACCCCCTAACCACTCCGCTGCCAGCCTGTTTGCCCCCAACTTCCCTCCTCTGCCGGCCTGGTCACTCCTAACTGCCCTCTCCTGCAGGGTTGATCACCTCCAACTGCCCTCCCTTGCAGGCCTGGTCCCTCTCAACTGCCCTACCTTGCAGGCCTGGTCCTTCTCAACTGCCCTCCCTTGCAGGCTGGGTGCCTCCCAACTGCCCTCTCCTGCTGGCCATCTTGTGGTGGCCATCTTGTGTCCACATGGGGGCAGGATCTTTGACCACATGGGGGCAGCTATATTGTGTGTTGCAGTGATGATCAATCTGCATATTACTCTTTTATTAGATAGGATAGAGGCCTGTTACAGGGGTGGGGGCCAGCTGGTTTGCCCTGAAGTGTGTCCCTGATCAGGGTGGGGTTCCCTTGGGGCATGGGGCGGCCTGAGCGAGGGGCCTGTGGTGGTTTGCAGGCCGGCCATGCCCCCTGGCAACCCAGCGGAGGCCCTGGTATCTGGAATTTATTTTCCTTCTACAATTGAAACTTTGTAGCCTGGAGCAGAGTCAAGCCTGGGGCTCCCTCCACGGCCGGCAGCCATTTCTGTTGGGGTTATAATTGAAACTTTGTAGCCTTAATCGGGTGGGTCTGGCCAGGGTGTGTGGAAAGCTTTGCTTCCCCTGTTGCCAGGAACAACCCTGGCCTGCTCTCTCAAGCTCCATTCTGCTGCCATTTCTGTTTGAATTTGTTTACCTTCTATAATTGAAACTTAGTAGCTTGAGTGGAGGCTTAGGCTTGGCAAGGGCAGGCGTAAAGCTTGGCTTCCTCTGTTACCTATGAAACCTTGCTCTCTGTGGCTGTAGCCATCTTGGTTGGGTTAATTTGCATACTCACTCTGATTGGATGGTGGGCGTGGCTTGTGGGCGTGGCTGGTGGGTGTGTCAGAGGTATGGTCAATTTGCATATTTGTCTATTATTAGGTAGGATTAATATGGTGGTGGAAATCTATTTATTGATATAAAGAGATACATATAGCTTGGTACATGCATCAGTGCTTCGAAGAAAGTACATAGACTTTAACTCTTCCTCTCTCAGAAATTTATCTTAAAAAATAATAAAAGTACAGGCTATTCAGCACAGCAGTGTTGACTGTACAAAGCTTACTGTTACAAACATTGCTGTAACATGAAGTTCTATCAACTGAGACTGATTAAATATATTATGATATAACTATATCATGGAATATCATGCAGGCATTAAAACTATGCTGTAACTTATCTTTGTTGCACAGAAAGCTAACTGTAATATTAAGTGGAGAAATTTATAAAATAGTAAATATTGTGTAATTCCATCTTGGTAAGTGTAAAAATAGCTATAGAAAAATTGTGTTTGTTGTGTATGTGTACATATATACACACCCTAAATGTGTATTAGTGATCTCTGGATGGTGGAACTTTTACCAATCTTTTATTTATTTATTTATTTATTTTGAGAGCGCGTTTATTAAAACTGGGTCAGTAGAAGAAGCAACAGGGGAGCCCAGGCCGGACTGCTTCGGTCCTCTAACAATGCTGTAGGAAAGAAATGAACCAAGGCCAGGCTGCTTTAGCTCACGGGAAAGTCAGCAAAAGGGGGCGTTGGAGACTGGCTCAGGGGGTTAGCCAGGGACCAGCTGCCACTGCCTATTGCTCCCTTGGTTGCAGTCTCCTGGGGAGCCTTAGGTTTAGGAGATGCATGCCTGAGAGGAAAGGAAGGCATAGGCATGCTTTGAGGAGGGAAAGTGCCAGTCTTCCCTTTTTTATGTTTGTTTTTTTAATGGAAATGTATTATTTTTATAGTAAGAAAATGCAACAATGCCATTTCCATGATTTTTAAAAAGCATACAAAGATAATACTTAAGAAGTCATTCTAAAGCGTTTCTCCATTTTTTTCATTAGCATTCCATAAGGAGCCTTTTTAGACATATTTTCCTAAAGACCCCCACCATGACATTTTAATACCACAGATATATTGCTTATCTCTTTGTGTACTTTATGTACATCTGCTTTATTCATAAAAGGAATATGATTTTTTGGATCCTCAAGAACCAATCCCTGCCCCCTACCTTGAAGGCAATATTGCCCCTGTGAGGAGTTATGTTCTCAAAGGGGAATAAGAATTTGTGTACAGAAACTTAGTCACCCTAAGGTCCTAAACTTGCCTAGGTTTTCTACTTCATTTGCATGTATTTCACTTTTTGCATATACACACCACCTCAATGTATTCTGTCCAGATTATCAACAACCACGTTTTCTGAGAGGCTGGGGGGTACAAAGTGAGTCTGGTGGACTCACACACTCTGCGGGACCTTGCTCCCTGCCCTCAACAGATGCTAAGCTTAGTAACACTCCCTCCATCCAGTTCCTGCATTCCCTGCTCCATCTGAGCGAGCCTTTCCCTGCCATCGGAGCCTGTGACCAGGCTCCAGCTGGAAGAGTATTCCACGCTGATTCTGGAGGTAGGGCCAGTTGGCCACCAGTTCATCTCCAATGTTAGAAACGAAGGCCTATTTGATTTTTGCCTTTTTTGCAATGATCAGAAAGGTTGGGTTAAATTTCATTTTTTTTTAATGTACAAATACATTTTAAAATCTGACATTTGTTTTCCTTTCCACATGTCCCAGGGAGAAATGATCACATCCAGAACTCGGAGAAATTCCCTGTGCATCTGGGGGAGGAGGGGAAACAAGGGAAGGAAGGAGGGACTGGACTACCATAAAGCAGTTTCTCTGGGCCCCGCCAGAGAGAGCCACAAGCATTTGCCAGAAGACAATCTTTCTGAGGGACTAATTCACAGCTCTCTTTCTTCAGGCTCCACCCACTGTGAAAACATTCTGTTCATAGGCTCTATGATGCTTTCAGCTGTGAGTTATTGCTGCGAATGAGGTTGAAGGAACCAATTAATGACACTACGCTCTCCTCTGAGTGGAGATTAAGAATATACACAGGAGGGTGGGGATCACGTATGAGCGGCATGGCTGTGTGTGCGCCGGTGGCCAAGCGGGCTTCTGGCTGCTCCTTCCCTGTGATGAATAAATGCAGAGTCCCAGGCAGAGCGTGAGCTGCTCCCACAGGGCCGGCTACCCGGTGTGCCTTTTGAGTGGCAGAGGCAGGATTGAAAGGTGAGAAACACAGCTCACAGGGGACAACTTCTGGAGAAACAAAGAGATGTGGCCTTTATGAGAGTTCACAGGTCATGAAGAAAAGATGGAACAATCCCTCAGTCTCCCACCACCTGGCCAGACACAGCAAAGAGCCGGTGAGAAGTGGGGGGCAAGCAGCAGCTTCTTACCTTCTAGTTCCGTGGGAAGATGGGGGTCTTGATTGAATTTCCTATTTTATGGAGGAGCTTTGGAAAAAGAAGAAAATGATTCCTCCTGTGGAATACGAGTGCTTCCATATAAATTTTATCCATCCATTCATTCAACATTCATTGAAGTTTTATTATGTGCCAAGCATTATGCTAAGTGCAAGGGACACAAACAAGATGAAACATAGCACTTCTGCTCACCATTTTGTCAGGTAATATCCCACCTGCCGGAAACAAATCAGTTTCATTAAAAGAGAGATGTTGACAGGAAGCCAGGAAGGCTGGTCAACAACCTTAATTGCTCTAACCACTCACCCTTTAGTTGAGATATTGTTAGCTGAAGCAGCTTCCACCTTGGTTTGTCCCATTAAGTTTTTGTTATTTCCTGCCTAAGGGCTACATGTATATTTCTGTTTATCTTGACTAAGATGTTTTCCCCAAAGCCTCAAATAAAAGGGATGGCAGAGCCAGAGCAGTTGTCAGTTCTCCCACTAGAGGTGGACTACCGCCTGGCCCCCCATTTCGCCAAATTGAATCTCTTCAAGTCTCCATTCATTTGTGTGCGGCCCTTCTCCAGAACTCGAACCCTGAACCGGAACCCTGGACCACGCGGGACGTGGAAAGGGATTCCAACACCACCTCACCCAGCCATTAACTCCCAATTCTCTGCAACCCCAAATGCCAACCCTACAAAAATTTTAAAAGGTTGGGGGAAATGGTTCACTGTCTGAAAGCATTCACATTACTGTGCTACGAGAGAGAGAGAGAGAGAGAGAGAGAGAGAGAGAGAGAGAGAGAGAGGAAGAAAGAAAAAGAAAGAAAATCCACAAAATGACTGATTTCACAAGTATGGTGCCCCAAGATATGTTCAGTTCCAGAAAAAAATTCACAAAAAAGCAAAGCAAAGGATACCTACTAACAGAAGGGGAAAGTTGAGGTTGATGGTATAGTGGTAGTGGGAGAAAAGAAATAAAAACTAGTAAAAACTTACTACTAGTAGGAAAAACAGCAGGCTTGGACTCTTGCTGGACTCTTGACTTTTATTGTTTTCAAATTTTATTAATCTCTCTTTGAACACTGTAAAATAATTTTTATGTATATCAATATATATCACAATGTATGTGTATTATGTATAGGGATTATCTTAACCAAGAAAAGGTTAATTTATATTTTCTAATAGAATATATAATGCTTTGAGAAGTTTTCTGGAAAACTATTTAAAAAATAGAAACAACTTTCAGTTTTGTTGAATATATGCTCATCTAAACAACTTATTTATTGACTGTGCTGAAAAATTAAATGTTACTATACATTTTCCACCATGGGTTACTTTTCTAAAGTTCCCATTGTCCTAGAGGAATAAGGTAAGTTAAATGAAAAATAAACCATAGCCCAGCTGGCGTGGCTCAGTGGTTGAGTGTCGACCTATGAACCAGGAGGTCATGGTTCAATTCCCCGGTCAGGGCACATGCCTGGGTTGTGGACTTGATCCCCAGTGTGGAGCGTGCCAATCAATGATTCTCTGTCATCATTGATGTTTCTATCTCTCTCTCCCTCTCCCTTCCTCTCTGAAATCAATATAAATATGTTAAAAAAAAAAAAAAGAAGCCATAGAGCCCTGGCCAGTGTTCTCAATGGTTAGAGCATTTGCCTGCCCACTGAAGGGGTTTGGTTTGATTTCTGATCAAGGGCATATACCTGGGTTGCTGGTTTGATCTCTGGCCCTGGTAGGAGCTCGTAGGGAGGCAACCAATCAATGTGTCTCTTTCACATTGATGTTTTTCTTTCTCTCTCCTCCCCCCATCCATCACTCCCTTCCACTCAAAAAAGCAATGGAAAAAATATCCTCGGATGAGGATTAATAACAACAAAAATAACATAGAGTTTGGGAATATATCCTAAGAATCCTGAAATACACTCCTATGTTCATAGCAGCGTAATTTACAATAGCTAAGATTTAGAAACAGTCCAAGTGCCCATCAGTAGATGCAAGAGCCCATCATGAGTGGATAAAAAAGCTGTGGTACATTTACACAATGGAATACCATGTGGCTCTAAAAAAAAGAAGGATCTATTACCCTCTGTGACAGCATGGAGGGAGCTAGAGAGTATTATCAGAGAAAGACAAGTATCACATGATCTCACTCATATGTAGAATCTAATGAACAAAATAAATTGACGAGCAAAGTAAGTCCAGAGGCATGGAAGCATGGAATAGACTGACAGATCTCAAAGGGAAGGAAGGAGGGGGGAAGATAAGAGATTAACCAAAGAATTTATATGCATATATGCATAGCTCATGGACACAGAATATAGTGTGGTGAAGGCCTGGGGTGGAGCAGGAGCCGGGTAGAGGAGGCAAAAGAGGGAAAATGGGGGACATCTATAATACACTCAACAATAAAAATAAATTTAAAAATAAACCATAAAAGTATTAAAAGAAAAAATAGTTGCATTTTTATAATCTTGGGAGGGTAAGAGGTGGAGGGAAAGGGCTTTCTGGAGATGTGGTAAAACTCTAAAGTCATAAGACAAAAGTTTAATCAATTTAATTGCATAAATATTAATATTTCTGCAAGGCTAAAGCTGGTTTCTATATCCTTATCAGTCCTGAGTTCTAAACATTTTAACTATGGAAAACTAGTTAGAAAAGAGTAGAAGGAAATATAAAAATAAGATTACATGGCCTCTTGGTGGTGAGTGTGGGTAATGTTTTGTTTATATTTACACTCAGTAAAACTACTGAAATGATAATGAAGAGGAAATAAGACATGTGGGGGTGGGGCTGCAAGGCCCTGGAAAATTTCGGAAGCCTAATATAAAGGGAAGGCTTCCTCCATATTGACTCACTCAGGATTTGGAGAAGTGATCCCCTGAGTCATTGTACTATTACATCTGAAAACAAAGGGGTTTTCCTGAATCTCCGAGTGCTCCTGTATTTTCTGGTCGCCTGGTAAATTCTGTAACAATAACATTAATGGGGTAATAAAATTTTTACTTCCTGGATAGACTTTGTTTGTTTATTTATTTATTTTGTTAATCCTCACCCAAGAATATTCTCCATTGATTTTTAGAGAGAGTGGAAGGGACAGGGAGAGACACAGAGAGAGAAACATCTGTGAGAGAGACACCTGGATTGGCTGCCTCCTGCATGTGCCCCAACCAGGGCCTGGAATAGAGCTTGTAACTGAGGTATGTGCCCTTTACTTGAATTGAACCCAGGACTCTTCAGTCCATGGGCCAATGCACTGGAGCAAAACCAGCTAGGGCCTTGGATAAGTTTGAATGGCATGGTTAAAAACAAGGTGTTTCCACAGGTAATTCTTTTCACAATCATAAAAGGTGATTTGCCAGCAAAAATAGGGAAAAAAAAAAGTGAGATAGGCATGAGTCCATAATTAGGCCCATTGATTCCATTATTTGTATAGCATTAAAATACTGAACTGAACTTAAAATGTTCATGAAGTCTGTTCAAACAAACTAACACAATGATTGAGAGGTATACAAATATCCCATTAAAACTGATACTGATATGAAAGCAAAGTTGATGGCTTTTTCTTTATGGTTCCTGTGATTGGGGGAAATTAAATTTAAAGTCACTTGGGAATATTAAAGAAATGCAAATAGAAAATAAGATGAGGCCTTTGCTGATCAACTTGTCATATATTTAAAATAAAGATAATCCTTTTAAGTCTGGGGCTTGAATAGATGGGCCCTCTCATCCTCTGATCACAGAGATATAAATTAGATCTATTTTTTAGGAAAGCAATTTGACATTACAAATCAATATTTATAAAATAGAATCCTAACTGTATAAAAATTGTATAGCAAGGTCTTAAAAGAATACATATTAAAAATGTTAGTAGTAACTATCTCTGAGTGGTGGAAGTGAAAAATATTTAATATTTTAATACTTTTTAATTTTTAAAAATGATTTTCATTGCAAACAGCTGGAATCAACCAAAGTGCCCATCAACAGGAGAAAGGAGGAATAAACTGTAGCATATGCGCAGAGTGGATATTCTTTTCTTCAAACATTTTTTGTTTTTCCTTTTTTAAAAAAAATGGTTAGGCACTTTACTGGGTGGAGCCATCCACCCCCATTTCTTGGACTCCAGTGAGCAAAAATTCAGTGAGGTGTTGAGGATGGCAATCACTTTACAAAAGGCAGAAATAGTCACAGTCTCCACATCTCCATGGGCAGGCTGGGCACCTCTGTCCCAAGGTGGCCGCAGGTGCAGCCCCAGTGGGGGTGGAGGGATGGTGCGGGAGGCCTGGAGGCTCTGGGGGCAGGGCACTCACTTGTCTCATCTTAGCTTGTCTTAGTTTTCTTTTATTTTGTTTTTGTTTTTCTTTTCTTTTCTTTTTCTTTTTCTTCTTCTCCTTTTTTTTTTTTTTTTTTAAGGAAAAGGTGAGCCACAGTCAGGGCCAGAAAAAGGCAGTCTGTGCTGCTGACAAAAGGTAGTCAAAATGAACTAATATAAAATCTTAGTAATATTGCATTAAGTGAAAAATTAAGTTCACGAAGATCATTAAGCATGAATTCATTTCTACATTTAACAATATTAAAAAAACCCATATATGTTTGTATTAGTCAAGGTTATGACTATATTAGAAGACCTAACCCTTTTGAGCAAGTTAATCTGCTTTTAATAGAAAGTCTCAGATTGTGGTCTCTTGGGTGTCAAAATGGGCTGTGGATTAAGCCCTGCAAAGAGGAATTCCACTTGCTTCTGCTGTGCCTTTTTAGAAGAAAATTTCTGCTCTGTGGCTTCCCAGACTTCCAATTGAGCCACCCTCCCCTCTTACATAGTCCTCTTTCCTCACTATTGCTCCTGCCAAGACAATGCCTTTTCTCATTGACACTTGCTCTGTGGTTACACAGCACTGCGGGGTCTGGGAGCAGGGACCAGGGAGGTTGTGACCTGACTTCTTGTCCTGCATGAGCTCCTGTTTGCCACTTGTCTTCTCTGCTCTGGGTCACCTGTTATCAGTGAAACAGGTATCAAGGAAACATATGGCTTCATGTCCACATACCCTGAATGGGCTAAGAACTTTAAAAAAAGGATTTCTTATTATTTTTCCTAAGTTGATGGAAATTCAGGAGTCAGTGATGAAAACAAACTATTGGGATTAGGGTGGCAGTTAGAGCAAGATTATCATCACTTTTTGTCCCTTTTGTCACTGCTTATCTTTGTGATTTGCTTTGCACTTAGAATTTAAATGCATTCTCTAATCTGGTTTATGGTTTCTCCTACTAATACTAAAACTCATGGAGCATGGACCATATGTTGATGCACATACTTTATTGATTATTGATATTATCCTATTGGTCCTTTGCATTTTTGTTGATCCAGAATATCTGTTTCAGATTTTAAATTTGTATTAGACAGAGCTAAAATATGCATGTTTAGTTTATTTTGTCTACTTATTATTATCCCATCCCCTGTTCTAGGTTTTAATTTTTTCATGTTCCTGAGACACTATTTCTTTAAATTAAATTTCTGCAGTATAGAATAATCATGTCTAACAAAAAGGAATTTAAAGCAACATTCATTCCACTCATTTATTCATTTAAAAGCAGTATTGAACTTTTGCTATGCTAGAGTCAGAGTAAGAAGACAAATGATACAGGTTCTTTTCCCTCAAGATGTTGGTGCTTGGTAGAGGAAAGGAGTAAAAGAATATGCAAAAAAGGCGTCCCAATTTGATGAAATAAAAACTACAGGAAGATTGCCATTATAAATTTCCATCCTTTTATAATTGAAAGCTTTGGTAAACACCATTTGATTTAATGTAATTTAATTAAATAAGTATATATTTTTCTTTTTTAAAAATATATTTTTATTGATTTCAGAGAGGAAGGGAGAGGGAGAGAAAGAAACAATGATGAGAGAGAATCATCAATCAGCTGCTTCTGCACACCTCCCACTGGGGATTGAGCCCACAACCCGGGCATGTGCCCTAACCAGAATTGAACCTGGGACACTTCACTCCACAGGCCGGTACTCTATCCACTGAGCCAAACCAGCCAGGGCAAATTAAAGACCTACTAGGTACATTAAAGACCTAGTACATTAAGTTCATTAAAGACCTACTAGGGGGAGTCCTTGGGATGAACTAGACAATGTTCCAGTCCTCAAAGAGTTGAAAGGGCTGGTAATGTGGATTTAGATTTCCCTGTACACCCAGCCTTTCCCAATTACAAACTGACAGGGTTCTTGAGAAAACCAAATTTAAGGAATTGAGCATGGCATACACAGGATCATTAAGTTCTCCAGGTTTATGTGGTCTTTTCCAGGTGTATAAACTTCCTCTTTCTAGTATCCCAAATTATTCCTGTGATGGCTTAAAACATTTAATTGAAATGCCAGGAGCTGTGATTGCTAGTCTCTTGGCTAGGTTTCTAAGTGGAATTCCCCTTATGCTATCCTCTATAAAACACAATATTGAAGAGTTGCCCGGCTTTGTGTCTTGATGAATAAACATTGGGATAAGACATATTTCTCTGAAATGGAAAATATTGTTTGTACTTCTTGCTGGACTTGGCTAATAGTTTCAGTGTTTGCTGAAATTCATAATGATTTCTCTTGAATGGATCCTTTTCTTTTGATGGTCCTCCTTATGTAAACCATCTTTATTTGCTTTGGAGAGTCAATTGCTAGCAAAATTACTTGTTAATATTAGAATGATTTCTTATTCCAGTGGGAGGGGAATAACTGCTGGTCCCCTTCCTTTGTTGGCATCTACATATTAAGGAAGAGTACAGTACCTGCCCTAGACTTGAAGGCTTCATCTTCAGAAAACTGTAAAACCCCAGACATATTTTTGAATTCCTGGGAATTCAACATGTTCCTTAAAACATGATCTTTATTACAGAAAATTCCTTGTCATTTTCTAAATTAAAGCATGGATTTTCCTCTTACCAATAAGTTACTCCATTTTAAAACTTTTTAATTTAATTCTAAAATATAGCATTACATTAGTTATGTGTTGGATGATTCAATATTTACTTTCACTTCTTTTTATAGGAAATCAAAACAACTATTTGATTCACTCACATGAATGGTAATTTGTGAATAAGAGAAAGAAAAGCTGGTGTGGTAGTGGTTAGAGTGTCGGCTTGCATGCCAAGGGTCACAGGTTTGGTTTGAGGTCAAGTACATGTATCTGGGTTGCAGGTTCAATCCTGAGTGCCGGAGGCAACTGATCTCTCTCTCTCTCTCTCTCTCTCTCTCTCTCTCTCTCTCTCTCTCTCTCTCTCTCTCTCTCCCTTTCACTCTCTCTGGAGATAGATGGAAAAAATATCCTTGGGTGAGGATTAACAAAAAAAGGAAAGAAAACAACCAAAATGGCATCATAGGTAAACACCTGTACTTGCTGCCTCTCCCAACCACATCAAAACTCCAACTAAAAGACAAAACAAATATCATCCAGAACCACAGGAAAGCTAGTTGAGTGGAAGTTCTACAACTAGAAGGAAAGAAAAAAGCGCATTGAGACTGGTAGGAGGTGCGGAGGTGTAGAGATGCGGAGGTACAGAGGTGTACGTGGAAATGGGCTGGCAACTGGGTGTGCTGTTATTTTTTTCAATAGGGAGGGAGATACAAGCTCCTGATTGCTCTGAACTCCAGTTCTGGGTGGTACTGTGGGGACCCAGACTCATACGGGGAAAAACTGGACTGTCTGGCATCGGGCCGAAACGCGAGTGCGATTTTCTCTCAGAGGTGCTCGCAGTGATCATTGTTACTGCATGGGGCTGTGGGACACAGAGATCTGGGGATCTCTCCGGGGCAGGGCTGACTGGCAGCCATTGCTGTTTGCTCCACCCTGGTGATTCCCTGAGACCCTTCCCCACCCAATTTACAACCTCACCCAAGCTATGCACAGCGGCCTTTGCATATGAATGGCCTGTCCTTTTGCAACCTAAAACCTAACAAACTGCAGCTGGGTCAGAGAGCTCCAAAGCCTCCAAAAGAAGGCCTAAGGCCCTGCAGCAGCTTGCATTGCTTCACAGCTGGGCCTCATCTGGGCACTTCCAAATCCCAAACAAAGAGGAGGAATCTGCAGATCTCTCTGTAGCTCCTGCTGGGTGGCAGCAGGCAGTGGCTGACTTTGCACCTTTTTGGAGATCCAAGAGCCAGTGTACCCAGTGGTCAGTGTGAGACCATACCAGATTACAACTCTTCACATCCATAAGTGACACACTCAAGGGGCAGACTCAGTGAGCACTAAAGCACCATTGAAGCAAGTCCTGCCCCATAAGGATGTCTCCAGCACAGAAGTTCTCCCATTGTAGACACAACTGGTCCTCACAGCCAATTGGCCTGGAGGTCAATTCCTCCCAGTGATACCAACAGCAATCAAGGCTTAACTACAACAAGACGGTGCACACAGCCCACAAAGGGGTGCACCAAGAGCATCCACCTCAGGTAATTGGGGAGGCTGAGCCACTGGGCCCTATAGGACACCTAGCACACAAGGCCACTCTATCAACACAGGGAAGCAGCCAAAATGCGGAGACAAAGAAACAGGTCACAAATGAAAGAAATGGAGGAAAGCAAAATACTGGATATGGAGTTCAAAACCACGGTTATAAGGTTACTCAAGAATCTTCTAGAAACATCCAAGAAATTTAGTGAGACCCTCAAGGATATGAAAAAGTACCAATCAGAAATTAAGCATACACTGACTAAAATAAAGAATAATATACAGAGATTCAACAGCAGACTAGAGGATCGCAAGAATCAAGTCAAAGATTTGAAATACGAAGAAGCAAAAAATACCCAACCAGAAAAGCAAAAAGAAAAAAGAATCCAAAAATATGAAGATAGTGTAAGGAGCCTCTGGGACAACTTCAAGCGCACCAACATCCGAATTATGGGGGTGCCAGAAGAAGAGAGAGAGCAAGATATTGAAAACCTATTTGAAGAAATAATGACAGAAAACTTCCCCTACCTGGTGAAAGAAATAGACTTACAAGCCCAGGAAGTGCAGAGAACCCCAAACAAGAAGAATCCAAAGAGGACTACACCAAGACACATCATAATTAAAATGCCAAGGGCAAAAGACAAAGAGAGAATCTTAAAAACAGCAAGAGAAAAACAGATACCTTTACAAGGGAGTACCCATATGACTGTCAGCTGATTTCTCAACAGAAACTATGAGGCCAGAAGGGAGTGGCAAGAAATACTCAAAAGTGATGAATAGCAAGAACCTACAACCAAGATTACTCTACCCAGCAAAGCTATCATTCAGAATTGAAGGTCAGATAAAGAGCTTCACAGATAAGAAAAAGCTAAAGGAGTTCATCACCACTAAACCAGTATTATATGAAATGCTGAAGGGTATTCTCTAAGAAGAGGGGAAAAAAGATAAAGATAAAAATTATGAACAACAAAGTGACAACAAATACATATCTATCAATAAGTGAATCTAAAAACCAAGTGAATAAAAATCTGATGAATAAACTGGTGATTATAATAGAATCAGGGCATAGAAAGAGAGTGGACTGACAATTCTTGGGGGGAAAGGAATGTGGGGGGTGCGGGAAGAGATTGGACAAAAATATTACACCTATGGACGAGGACAGTGGGGCATGGGGGAGGAGGAAAGGGCATGGGGTGAGGTGGAAACTTGGGTGGAGGGGAGCTATGGGGGAAAAAAAGAGAAACAACGGTAATGATCTGAACAATAAAGATTTATTGAAAAAAGAAAAGAAAACACAAACCAAAAAACACATGATCGTTGTCTTGGCAGTTAGTTCATGTTATCATCCCCTAAATCTGGCTTTTCTTGCAATGTCCACTTTCCAAACAGTACTGACATAAACTGTCTCCAACAATGGGACAGAAAGAAAGGACATAAATGAGGGATTTACCCTCCACCCAATAATTCTTGGACACCAATTGGGGGTCCTGCAATTCGCCTCAATCCTGACAGTATCTACCTGAAGATAGTGTCATATCTCACAGGTAAGGACTCAGTCCTACAAGACTGACCCCCCCTCCTCATCCCCCACTTCAGATTCTAGTCACAACTTCAGGTTGTCACCTGTGTTTCTAACTGGCAATAAAGTGGAGGTTCCAACCACCTCCTCTTTGGGATTGATTAATTTGCTAGAGTGGCTCACAGAACTCAGAGACACATTTTACTTAGTAGATCACTGATTTATTCTAAAAGGGTATAACTCTGGAGCAGCCAAATGGAAGAGATGCACAGGTAAGTCATGGGGAAGGGCGGAGCTTCCACGGCTTCTTCAGGGTGGGTGACGCTGTTCCAGCAACACCCCGTCTTTACCAGCCCAGAAGCTCTCTGAACCCCCTCCTGGTTTAGTGAGCTTTAACCAGGATCTTCCTCTGTATTAGTCTGCTTCCGCCTGCACAACAGAAATTTATTCTCTCACAGTTCTAGAAGCTCGAAGTCCAAGCAAGGGTGTTATCAGGGTCTGGTCCACTGAGGCCTCTCTTTTTGGCTTGCAAATGGCTGTCCTGGTACTGCCTCTTCACATGGGTGTCCTGCTGTGTATGGGAGCCCCCGACCCCCAGCATCTCATTGTATAGTCTAATCTCTTCTAATGTGGATGCCTATCATATTGGATTAGGGTCCACCCTAACAGCCTTATTTTAACTTAGTTACCTCTTTTGAGGCCCTATCTCCAAATACAATCATATTCTCAGGTAATGGAGGTTGAGCTTCAACATATGAATTTTGGACTTACATTAATTTAACAGGTTCCTGGATACAAGTTCAGAATATAATTATCAATTGTGTTTCTATATGGTAGCAATTAACAATAAGAAAATGAAATTAAAAATGGAATTTATAATAACATAAAAAATGTAAAATATATAGTAATATATCTAAAAGATGGGTGCAATGTCTGCACTAAAAACTACTAAGCATTGCTGAGAGAAATTAAATAATATGCCACATTCATGGCTTGAAGACTCCATATTGTTGTCAATTCATCCCAAATTGACCCATAGATGCAATGCAACACAATGAAAATTGAAGCCTAGTGTGTTAGTTTCTAGTGAAAACTGACAAGCTGAGTCTAAAATTTATACAGAAATGTAAAGAAGCTAGAATAGCCAAGCCAGTCTTTAAATAGCAGTACATGATGAATGTACTGCTATTTAAAGAAAATAATAGCCATTACCACCAGAAACCAATTTACTATAAGGTTATAGTTCTAAGACATGGGGCAGTACTAGCATAGGGAAAGTCAAGCAGATTAGTGGAATGGAATAGAGAATCCAGAAATAGCCCAAACATACAGTTTCATAACTACCCAATTTATGGCAGAATCTCTACTGAAACTTAGAAGGAAAACAACGATCTTCTGAAAAAATGATGCTTGATCAAGTGGATAGCAATATGGGAAAAATAAAGTATCCCTCTTCCTTATTAAATATTCCAAGTTCAATTGAGTAGTATTGTATACCTAACTATGACAGCTTAAAAAATAAACTTTAGGACAATAACATAGGATAATATCTTACTGATCTTCAAATAAGGAATGATTTCTTAAATAGAAAACTGGACTACAATTAAAATTAAGAACTTTTGTTCACCAAAAGAAACCATTTAGAGGCCCAAAGGCAACCCAGAGAGTCATACACAATGGTTACAACACATATAACTAGTAGTTCAAATATATATATGATGCTATGATGCGCAATGATCACCAGGGGGCATATGCTCAACACAGGAGCTGCCAAGCTGAGGAGACTTGGCAGCTGCGGTTCTCAGGTGACGCACCCCGGAGGGAGCCCAATTCTAGGGTGTGTCACCTGAGAACCACCCTCTCGCAATCTGGGACCCTTTGGGGGTGTCGGAGAGCCGGTTTCAGCCCGATCCCCATAGGCCAGGCCAAGGGGGTCCCCACTGGTGCACGAATCCATGCACTAGTCCTCTAGTATATTAATAACTACTACAAATCAGTAAGAAAAATACACATACATACACAACCCAATGGCAAATGGGCTTGAGAAGGCACCTAAAAAAAAAGAGTATATCCAAATCGTCAATAAACATGTGCTCATCTTATTATTAAGCAGGTAAAGTACAATTAGAAACACAATTTGGTGGCATTGTATATGTGTCAAAATTGGACATTCCCTATGACTAGGCGACCATGTCCTGATTTTCCCTGAACAGTTTTGGCTAGTGTATATTTTCTCAAAATGCTTTTTAGGTTAGCATCTGTCCTAGACTTTTTCATTTTGAAACACAATTTTGTTTAATAGTTGCATTAAAATAAGACAGGAAAGGTTTAGTGGGCTTTCTTCTTCCAGCTCCTACCAGGATTTGCCTAGTAGTGTGGGATGTATAAATAGTAGAGTTCATACTTTAACACATTGTTAAATCTTAAAGGCAACCAGAGATAACACACTTTTCTTTCACCAACTCTCTCCTGATGCCACATAAATAAACTTTTCCTTTGATAGACACCATGCAGTGCTTTAAAAATAAATATTCTTCTTTGTCTTGAATTGTTGTAAAAGAAGTTCTTGACAAAAACTTCTCTTTAGGTGTCCAAGTGGCCCCTTCTGGCCATTTGGTATAAAACCAGCCAATTGTGCCATGGCCCCTACCCACTGTCCTGTGAGAAGCATGAAGCCCATAAACTGCCAGCTGGTGTGATCAGTGGGAAAGTTGAGAAACTATGTTTAGGAGTATTTGAAATATGTACAGAAAATAGAAGCTGAGCTGTCCTAGTTAAAGAGTAAATCGAGAGTAGTGTTAATGCTCTTACCATGGTGGTTTTGTTATCTATTGGATGGTGTAAATCTACAATTGTTCATTAATCATGCCATTATTTGGTAACGCTTTTTAAATTTCACAATAAATTTCCTTGAGAGCAATGAGCTAAAAGAAAATGGAAGTGCATATTTAATTAAAACAATTAGGTACTGTTTCTGTTTCTCAAGGAAGGTGATGATAAATGTATTATTTTCACAAAATATCTGTTGACATCAACTATCCATCACAGGGTGATATCACTGATCACAGAACAAATGGACTGAAGAAATGTCTGCATACATATTCAAGTGGTAGGGATTTTAGGAGGGCTGTAAGCAGCCGCAAAAGGTGAGTTTAAATGTCACTCCATGAAGCATGACTTTACTTGAAGATTAAATGACCATTGCAAATTAATTTTATTCATTTTAAAATTTCTAATTTTCTTGTGCAAACACAAAACATGAAATGATAGCTGTCAGTGTGTTCAGTCCATTAGCAGAACAAGAACTTTTAATTTATTTTTATTTTTTGTTAATCCTCATGGAGGAGATTTTTCCATTGATATTTTTTAAATTGAGAGTTAGGGGGGTGGGGGAGAGAGAGAGAGAGAGAGAGAGAGAGAGAGAGAGAGAGAGAGAGAGAGAGAGAGAGAGAGAGAGAAACATCAATGTGAGAAAGACACATTGATTGGTTGACTCTCGCAGGTGCCCCAACCGGGTCAGGGACTGAACTCACAACTCAAGTACGTGCCCTTGACTGGGAATCAAACCCGAAACCCTTTGGCACAAAGGCTGATGCTCTAACCCAGTAGTTCTCAACCTTTCTAATGCCGTGACCCTTTAATACAGTTCCTCATGTTGTGGTGACCCCCAACCATAAAATTATTTTCGTTGCTACTTCATAACTGTAATTTTGCCACTGTTATGAATCGTAATGTAAATATCTGTTTTTTCCGATGGTCTTAGGCGACCCTGCTAGCGGTTCTCAACCTGTGGGTCGCAAAATTACAGTTATGAAGTAGCAACGAAAATAATTTTATGGTTGGGGGTCACCACAACATGAGGAACTGTATTAAAGGGTCACGGCATTAGAAAGGCTGAGAACCACTGCCTAACCACTGAGAAACCCCAGCCATGGCAGAACAAGAACTTTTAAAACAGTTAAATGATAACAACAGTATAGCAATGTCATGTATGCCTCAGAAGGCTGATTGTTAAGCCTTTTCAAGTACACCCCTCTCTAGCTCCCTAAATCCCACTTTATGCTCCACCATTCTGAAGTAAAAGACATCTTAAGACTGTCTTTTTGTAAGTAACAGTATAGTATAGTAATTCGTAAACAGCAAAACCAAACCTCATCGTTTGAAACACTTCTACAGCATTGCTGTGTTACATGTTCTACTTTACTACTTTCATTAGTATTAAAGGATAAAATAAATATGTCAATTACAAAGTTTTCCTGAGGCATTGTACTTTTATATTTTACTAGAGGCCTGATGCATGAAATTCGTGCAAGAGTAGGCCTTCCTTCCCCCAGCTGTCGGCTCTGACACCAGGGACCCAGGCTTTCCTCTGGCCGCCGGCAGGCACCTGAGACCCAGGCTTCCCGCGCAGCCCCGGCTTTGTCTGGAAGGTCATCTGGAAGGACGTCCGGTCTAATTATCATATTATGCTTTTATTATTATAAATGCTTCACTTCAACCTATTTTTTCTATCTATACCTTGGGACATTTCCCAAGTTTCTGTGTAAAGTTATCGAGGGCTCAGTAGATGGCGCTGCTACATTGTCTTTTTGGTCAGTTTTCCTAGTTGCTTTCTAGGACCCTCATCAGAAACTTGTAATCTTAGCACAGGGGTTGAGAGGAAAACCCAGATCTCTTAACCTAGTTCTAACTAGGTACCAACTGAGATTCTTAGTCTCCTTTTTTTCAAATCCTTTAAAAATTTTTGTGTCTTGAGTAAACAGAGATATTGTCTAAACATCCATTACTTGGGTATTTATCTTTAATACCTGTCATCTGAGATTCTGAATGTATTCTGCTAATATTTTCTCTCCAGGTCTTAAAATCTAGATAAGTAGATGAATCCTCTCACAACTCCTTTACTATTTTTTTCAGAACATAAAACAACAAAGTCCAGAGAAGTCATGTTACTCTGAAAATTGAGTTTTGCCTCCCAGAAAACAGCCTTTCAATTTTTAAAAACATCACTAACACTAACAAATAGGATAAACTCTATCTGATGAGTGAACAAATGTGTGACAAACTGGCTGACTGCAGCATTTTTCCTGCCACCCCCAGGCCTGTTACTAGAGCTGGCTAATAGGCATCTTGTTCAATTTTTTCTTTGTCTTATTATTAAAACTAGAAGCCCAGTGCACAAATTCATGCACCTTGAAAGGAACTGTGGGCCACAAGGCTGCAGTGGGCACAGGGGCAGGTCTTGGCCCATCCTTCATAATCCTGCCCAGCCCCTCCTGCCATGGACCCTGGTCCCCTGTCTACTGGCAGCCCTGCTACCACTCCTGCTGCCACTGCTCCCATGTGCTGATGGCACGGAGTGATTGGGGTCAGCGGCATCAGCGGGTGCAAGTGGCAACTGTTACCCTGATTGCCTCTCAGGAGCAGGGGGAGGTGAAGTCCTCAGGGGTGATCGGGGCCAGCAGCCGCTGTTCACACCCGCTGATGATGCTGAGCGATTGGGACTGGCACCAGGCACCAGCAGCAGGTGAGCGGCGGCTCCAGTGCCAGCAGCAGGTATGAGTGGGCCCATTGCCAGCAGTGGGTGCGAGAGTTGGCTGCTGGCCCTGATTGCCCCTCAGGAGCAGGGGGAGGTGGAGAAGCCCTCAGGGACAATTGGGGCCAGCAGCAGCTGCTCTCATGCACTGATGGCACCGAGCAATCAGGACCAGCGCTGGGCCCCAGCAGCAGGTGTGAGCAGGGCTGGCGCCAGCAACAGGTGCGAGCGCTGCGCAGGACAGCGGCACATGGGAGCAAAGAATTTTCAGTAACCACCAGAAGCTCGCCTAGATGACAGGGACCAGAACCCCGCCTTGGTCTGGCGCCCCCACTCACCTGCTCCACCATCCTGCCGCAGCCGATGCTCACATGTTCTATGCCAGTGATGGGCAACCTTTTGAGCTTGGTGTGTCAAACTTCGCCAAAAAACTGAGCATAACTCGGGTAGTGTGTCACTTTGAGGAAAAAACATTATTTTGTGATATTTATAGTTTAAATAACATAAATGTATAATTGTTATATATAATTGTATTTAATAAACCAAAAACTAAATATTTAACTTACCTGCTTAGTGACTTCTTTGTTCATCCATCAGTCGGTTTCTTTTGTTGGTTATTTTATTTTATTTTATTGATTTTTTACAGAGAGGAAGAGAGAGGGATAGAGAGTTAGAAACATCGATGATAGAGAAACATCCATCAGCTGCCTCTTGCACAACCCCTACTGGGGATGTGCCCGCAACCAAGGTACATGCCCTTGACTGGAATCGAACCTGGGACCTTTCAGTCCACAGGCCGACGCTCTATCCACTGAGCCAAACCGGTTTCGGCTCTTTTGTTGGTCTTGATATTATTTAGCTTGTGTGGGGTGCCGTGAACTAAGATAAGTGAGGGGGAGGGGGAATTCTTTAACTAACCTGCCTATTAGTGACTTTTTTGTTGCTGAATTTCATTGGCTAAATCTTCAATTGAAGGTTGGTATTTTGTACACTTCAGGCCCAAGCAAGCGCTACTAACTTCATCTGTCAATCTATTTCTTTTGTTGGTTTTGATATTATTTAATGCTGAGAATAAGGCCTCACAAAAGTATGTAGAGGGAAAAATTGTGAGTAAAGCCATTGCTATATTTTTCAGGGTGCTAAAAGTGTCTGGTAGTCGGTTCTAGGCACTCCAAATTTCCTGTTCGTAGTGGTACTCCTCTTGATTCTCCAAGCGGCACCTTTCCAGATTCTCAAGCTTTGACCTCAAGTCGACAAACACCTGAGCCCAGATACTGTCTTGAAATTCTGCAAGTTGCATCTCCTCCATTGGAAACCATTTAATTCCAAACTACTGTAGACTACTACATCAGGATACTTAATTATTTTCATGGTCTGTTCTAGACTTCTAAATTGACTAAATCTATCACTAAACTGGTCAAGTAACGAGTCTAAAACATGCTGGTACTTCATATGCAAGAGTTCCATTTCAGCCGAAACCGGTTTGGCTCAGTGGATAGAGCTTCGGCCTGCAGACTCAAGGGTCCCGGGTTCGATTCCGGTCGGGGGCATGTACCTTGGTTGCGGGCACATCCCCAGTAGGGGCTGTGCAGGAGGCAGCTGATTGATGTTTCTCTCTCATCGATGTTTATAGCTTTAAAAAAAAAAAAGAGTTCCATTTCATTTTGTATAGCTTCACTGGCCATCTCAAAATACTTTGTTACTCAAGGAAAATACTTATAAGTTTTAGTTTCTACATCTCGCTTGAAATTTTTAACTTTACTTTCAAAAGCTTTTATGTATCCAAACATAACGTCAATACTTTTGCCAAAACCTTGTAACTTTAAATTCAGTTCATTAATATGAACAGAGAGATCTGTAAAAAACATCAGGGTGTTGACCCACTTATCATCATTAAGCTGAGGAAAGTTTCCCAGATCCTTATCGTCAAGAAATACCTTAATTTCTTCAAAGCACTCCACAAAGCGCTGAAGAACTTTGCCTCTGCTCAGCCATCTTACATTATTGTACATCAGCAGTCCACTGTAGGTGGAATCAACCTCCAGTAAAAGTGCCGAAAATTCTCACTTGTGAAGGGGGTGAGCAGCTATTAAATTAACTATTTTTGTAACAACTGACATTAAGTCGTTTAAGTCGGTGAATCCTGCCTTGGCACATAAAGCCTCCTGATGGATAATACAATGAAAAGGCACAATCGGATGTCCAATAGCTTCTGTAAACAATTTGACAAATCCGACGTTTTCCCCCACCATATTTGGTGCCCCATCTGTCGTCACTGACACAACTTTAGAGATATCAATGCTTAGGACACGAAATGTTTGTATAACAACCTTATATATTTCGCTTCCTGATTTACTTGTTGACACTGATACTAACTTTATCAACTCTTCTCTCATTGTGAGACCATCAGAATATCGACCAATAATGGCCAACTGAGCATGTGATGTGACATCAGTAGTTTCATCAAGAGAGATCGAAAAATATTTACACTTCCTTATGTCTCTCTTTAATTGATGTTGTATGTTTGTGTTCAGTCTCATTATTCGGTCTTTTATGATATTTCCACTGAGTGGTAACTCAGATATTCTCTTAATAATTGCATCTTTATTCTGCATATCGTGAAATAGAACTGGTGCACATCTTAGGAGAGTTTCTTTAATAAATTCTCCCTCACTGAGCGCTTTTCCATGCTGAGCTATGGAGTGAGCAATGCTCAAACTTGCAGATGTTAAATTTGTAGAGCCTTTCATAAATTTAAGGATGGAATTAGATTGGCTCTTATAAAGGTGTAGCTGCCTGGAAATGTATTCCTTCCTTTCATCCTCACTTTTTTCCAAGTGCTGGGAATGATTAGTTTCAAAATGTCTATTTATATTCCACGTTCTGCTTACTACCGTTTCAGTACATAGAACGCAAAATGATCTGCCATTTTTTTTCTCTAAAGCCATACATCTCGGTCCATGTCTCTTGAAAGGGTCGGTCACTGCTACTACCACTTCCTTTACTTAACCTTAGTTTTTTATTTTTTTTGGGTTCTCTATCAGGGGGACAGTGACAGAAGATAGAATTACAGATAGCTTGTTAGGCCTGCAGGCAATTAGGGGTTAACTAGCCTAACTAACCACAAAATGGTGCATATAACTGTCTTTTAGGAAAGGGCAGGGTTAATAAGCAGAAATAGGGGCTAATAAGGATGCACAACAGTAATAGTGGTGAAATGGAGTCTGCACTATGGAGCAAGATGGTGTTCCTTATGTGAATTAAAATGGCTGCCGCTATTTCTAATGGTGGGAAACGGCACCCATAGCACGCCACAAAACCTCGCCTCTCCCAGCCTCCCCCTCACTTATCTCAGTAATGATGCATTAGAAATCCATGACACCCCAGAACAGTAGATAATGGTTGCTGTGGTTAACTGTTATTTGGTTACTGGTAATGGCAGGGCCCCCAGAGATGCGTCCCCCGCTGCGTTCCGCTGCTCCCTGCTCTGCCAGTGGAAGTGAGGGCAAAGATCCCGGTTTAACCGGAAGTCCCAGAACTAGACGCTCTGTGCTGGACTTCTGTTGTTTTGGCCTACAGACCTCTGGCACAGAGTGTCTAACAGGGGAGGATGAAACATTTGCGACTAGAGTCTTGGAGTTAGTAACTCCAAGACTCTAGTCGCAAATGTTTCATCCTCAGGAGCAGCAAATGTTTCATCCTTGGCATGCGGCTGCCTCAGCAGCCGCGTGTCATCAGAAATGGCTACGCGTGTCAGTGCTGACATGCGTGTCATAGGTTCGCCATCACTGCTCTAAGGGGAGGGCAAGACAAAATTGCTGAATACTTCTTAAGCAAAACTGGATTATTCAGCACCAGAATTTTAAAAACAAAAGCCTTAGGCAGCCTGCTCTTTAAATAGGCCGGGGGGATGGGACAGCATTTGTAACTCATAGGTCAAATGTATAAGTTTGCTTACTTTACTTTTTCAATAAAGATGCCCACTTTAATTACTTAATAAATTAGGTTTTTACAATATAATCAAGGTCTCATATAATTTGTTATATGAGAAGCCAATATTTTTATAAGCAATTGCTTTTAACAAAGGCCAAAGTAAAAATTTGCATATGTATGCAAATGAGCACTAGCCAAAAAGAATGCTGTTTAAAAGTAAATTTTAAGCTCAATAAAAAGGAGAAATTTTAAAATCTTCTCTACTACTATTTACAAAGTAAACTAAAAGTTATTATTCAAGCATTAAATCTCACCATTAATAAGACACCATAAGTAAAAAGAGAGTTACTTTTACTTGATATGTATGCATTACAGTATTGGCCAACATCTGAAAAGCAACCAAGTAAAAGATTTTTAAAAGAAACTCCCAAAAGGTGGCCTAGAAATTACCCTGGGAGAAAAAACAGAAGGAGGTTACCTTCAAATATCTAGAAAACTGTAATCAAAAGTCAATGTATTAGGCCTCAAAAAGAAAAGTAAATAATCTGTTTTTTCCTCCCTAACAAAGCTTATGTCAATATACTCAAAGACTGATAGCAGAAATTCGATTAGTGTCATTTACTGTTCACACCCAAGGACAAATGAAGTTAGAAAATAAGCCTTATTTCAGACTGATTTAAATTGGCAAATTGAAATAATTGAATATTTAGGGGAACTTGTTGTACTATGGAGTAACTATTTCTTACTGATGGTTCATCTCATAGTAAAGCTGCTTATCATGCAATGAATTCAGACAAAGTCATTCAGAGCAGTCATACTTCTGTACTAAGAATTGAATTAAAAGCTAACAAGGCTGTATTGCAGGATTTTCAAAAGCCAAATTATTGTACAGCAAGCAAAAATAAAAATAAAAAATAAATAAAAAATACCCCCTTGCAGGTTAAAACAAAAAAAGGGGGGATAGTGGAGTAATCTCCTGTAAGTAAACTACATCAAGCCTTAATTACTTCAAATTTTTTCACTTTAAACTTTTTTCACTTGTAATGCTGATTGCAAAATACCCATGAAATTACACTGGTGTCAGAATAAGCCAAGAAAAATGGTTTGGTTAAATGGAAAGATCCCAAGTCTAGTTTATGGAAGGGTCCCTTTATTAAACTTTGTTTAAGAATATGCTTGTGTATTTCCAGAAAACTCCACCAAGCCCGTGTGGAAATTGCAACAAAGGATCTGAGACAGGAACTGATCGGGCTACTCCAACCACAGATACCAGTGGCCCCAAGCAACACGCTGACCGGACTAAGGAGTAACAGTCCAGAGATGGGGGATGGTAAAGATGCTTTGCCATGCTAGAAGTCATCAGCTGTGCATCAGTGCAGGTTGCCCTGGACAAAGCCAAAGAAGGTTGGACCTGATAGAACTCAATCTTTTTCACTGAATCTAAAAGTCTTAAAACGACCTGAGCTCTGCAAATGGCATACAACCTTCTAAACTTATTAAGAAAACAAAAGGGGGGATATGCTGGAGGATAGACCAACAAGTTGTTAACATATAAATGCGAGAAGTCTGTCCGAAGACTGATGGACTTTGATATTCATCAAGGGCTGAGAGTCAGCATAATATTACCTGCTGCTGGATGAATGGCTGAAGGCAATCCCCTAACCCCGTGGTCGGCAAACTGTGGCTTGTGAGCCACATGTGGCTCTTTGGCCCCTTGAGTGTGGCTCTTCCACAAAATACCACAGCCTGGGTGAGTCTATTTTGAAGAAGTGGCATTAGAAGAAGTTTAAGTTTAAAAAATTTGGCTCTCCAAAGAAATTTCAATCGTTGTACTGTTGATATTTGGCTCTGTTGACTAATGAGTTTGCCGACCACTGCCCTAACCTCATAATCCTTTGTTTACCAAACCTTACCATTGATGTCTGTTTGCTTTGCTAAAGGGCAAATGTATATACCATATAATAAAGAGGTAATATGCAAATTGACCCTCATGTCCTTGCACAAGATGGCCGCCACCATGTGGTCAATGATGGCCACCCTCATGTGGTCAAAGATGGCCACCACAAGATGGCCAGCAGGGGAGGGTAGATGTGGGCAATCAGGCCAGCAAGGGAGGGAAGTTAGGGGCAACCAGGCTAGCAGGGGAGGGCAGTTGGGGGGGACCAGGCCTGCAGGAGAGGGCAGTTAGGGGCGACTAGGCCTGCAGGGGAGGGCAGATAGGGGAAACCAGGCCAGAAGGGGCACAGTTAGGCGTTGATCAGGCTGGCAGGGGAGTGGTTAGGGGATGATCAGACTGGTAGGCAGGCGAGCGGTTGGGAGCCAGCAGTTCCAGATTGTGAGAGGGATGTCCGACTATCCTGTGGGATCGGGCCTAAACCGGCAGTCGAACATCTCCTGAGGGGTCCCAGATTGGAGAGGGTTCAGGCTGGGCTGAGGGACACTCCTGCAGTGCATGAATTTCATGCACTGGGCCTCTAGTTCTAGCAAATAAAAAGCTATGGGTCCAGAGATTCAGAGAGCCACTCCACTAGAGAGTAGGTCTTCGCCTGGCTCCCCATGCCTTCTAAATTTATATTTCTTGTCTAGTGTATCCATTTATATGCAGCCTCTTCTCCAGATCCTCACTGCAGAAGGTTGCAGCATGGGAAGATGCTTCATATGTGGGCAAAGGGGAAGTTTGGTGGGAACTGGTAGGATGCTAGCTTTCCTTTCCATTTAAAGCTTCCTTGGAAAGTTTCTGTTTTCAGGCTTAACACAAGGCTTTAATCCCTTCCAAGGGACCTAAATCATAAAGTGTAATCATTCCTTAATTGCCAGTGATTCCCTGAGAAGGAAGAGAAAGGAATTCTATGGGGCAATGTCTTGAGTTCAGTAATGCCAGATATGAAGCAACCAATAATTATGAGTCAAGGATTGTATGATTGTTTCTTTTAGAGGTTGACATTTAGCTGTTGACTTCTTTTAGATATTGGCTTTTGGCTGTGATGAGATTCAGGAAGCCACCACTTGCCAATACTGTCATGAGAGTGCACCAAGAACGCAAAAGGCTGATGGACATTGAGCATTAGCAGGGCTAACACTAAGCACTGATTGTTTGTGTTGAGATAGTGGTGGCTCAAAGCAATCACCTGACCTGATAGCTTCCAAATAAATGTTTACTGTACCTTACTGATCTTTACTGATCTTTATTGACCTTAGAGATGGTCTGTCTGCTACCTGTTTGCTGTGCTTTACTGAGGGCAAGATGTGTATCTAAAACTGAATAAAAGCAGATGGGACCCAGTTTTGGTGCATCTCTTCAAGAAAGAGGCTCCAGCTGGTCTACATCCTTAATAATTCATATTTTTGTCTAGTGTTTTCATTTGTGCATCAGTCCCTCCTTCAGATCCTGAACCTAGCCATGCAGGTCATGGCAATGAGATGTTTCTCAAGATCAAACATGGGCTACTTGACCTATAAACAAAAAACAACTTTTAAACAATTCCATTCACTGGAGCCAGGGTATCCTAATCGTTTTGTTTCCCTTCAAAAAAAAAATTGAAAATGTAAATATGAATAAAGCATTACTTCATTGAGGAGCTTTTACAAAAACAAAAAGAAAGCTCTCACAAACTCAGTCTTCAAGGAAATACCTTGGTGTCTAATTATAATTAAATGAAGACAATTTGGGGGAGACATCTTTTTAAAAGTACTTGACAAACAAATTAATATTTGACAGAAAATGATAGTACAGCAAAGATTATACTTGAGGATGCAGGCAAAAGAAAGGCAGGGCTAAGTTTAGACACAAAAGAAGAGTAGTATAGGTGGAAAGCATGCTGTAGGAAAGCTAGTTTCTGTGAATGTGACCCAGTTAAATTGTGGTAGGTAGACATAGTTTTAGTTAGCTTGCTCTATCCTAGTAGAACAGATTATTTTGAAAAACAAGTATTTCCCAGAAGCAAAACTTGCTTTAAGAAATATGTTTACTGGGCAAATATACAATATCAAGAGGCCTGACTCATTTATGACATCATAGAGAGAAAGGTAGAAAACAGAATTTTTCCTTGTAGATTTTTTTTGGCGATATCCTATCTATAAAACAGTAATATGCAAATCATCACTCCGCTACACTCACAAGCCACGCCCACCGGCCAATCAGAAAGGGAATATGCAAATACACCTAACCAAGATGGCTGCAGCCTCGGAGAGCAGTTGTTGGAACTGGGATATTGGAGCCGAAGATCAGAGGGGAATATCAGAGCCAGCAGGGGTCCCCCACAGGTGATCAGAGCCAGCTGGGGTCCCCTGCAGGCGATCGGAGCCAACTGGGGTCCCTGTCCAGGGCCCTAGCCTCAGCCAGAGGCTTGCGGCATTGGCTGGGGGTGGAGCTGGGCCACTGGAACCAGCTGGGGTCCCCTGCGGTGATTGGAGCCAGCTGGGGGTCCCTGACCAGGGCCCAAGCCTCAAACAGAAGCTTGAGGCCTTGGCCTTGGATGGAGCGGGGGATAGAGCCATCTGGGGGTCCCTGCCCAGGGGCCGAGCCTCAAACAGAGGCTTGCGGCATTGGATGGGGGCGGAGCGGGGAGATCAGAGCCAGCTGGGGGTCCTGCCCAGAGCCCAAGCCTTGGCCAGAGGCTTGCAGCCTTGGCCGTTGGGGCGGAGCCTGGTGATCGGAGCCTGGCGATCAGAGCCAGCTGGGGTCCCCTGAGGGCGATTGGAGCCAGCTGGGGGTCCCTGCCCAGAGCCCAAGCCTCTGCCAGAGGCTTTAGGCCTTGGCTGGGGCTGGAGCCCACGAGCGGAGCCAGCTGGGGGTCCCTGCAGGTGATTGGAGCCAGCTGGGGGTCCCTGCCCAGGGCCCAAGCCTCAGCCAGAGGCTTGCGGCCTTGGCCGCTGGGGCGGAGCCTGGCAATCAGAGCAAGCTGGGGTCCCCTGTGGGCGATCGGAGCCAGCTGGGGGTCCCTGCCCAGAGCCCAAGCCTAGAGGCTTGCAGCCTTGGCCGTGGGTGGAGCCGGGCGATAGAGCCAGCCGTGGGTGTCTGTGGGCAATTGGAACCAGCTGGGGGTCCCTGCCCAGGGCCCGAGCCTCAAACAGAGGCTTGCGGCCTTGGCTGGGGGTAGAGCAGGGCGATCAGAGCCAGCTGGGGGTCCCTACCCAGGGCTGGAGGCTTTAGGCCTTGGCAGGGGTGGTGCCGGAGATCACAGGAGATAGGTGTGAACTACAGAGGAAATACCTTTTCTGACTGCACATTGGCTAAGCTTCCTGTATGCCACTGGTAATATTCTTAGTAACTTGGGTATAAGAATCCAAAAAAGTGATCTAGGGCTTTTCCACCACACTCCTGGAGAAAAAAATGAAGGTCCGCTGCTGGAGGGCTAAGAAATGTCATAACCTGCCCTACACGGTTTGGCTCAGTGGATAATGCCTCGGCCTGCCGACCGCAGAGTCCAGGTTAGATTCTGATCAAGGGCATGTACCTAAGTTGCAGGCTCCTCCCTGGCTGGGGAGGGCAGGGCTTAGGAAGGAGGCAAGCAATCTAAGTATTCCTCTCACTTTGCTGTTTCTCTCTGTCTTTCCCTTTCTCTTTCACATTCTCTAAAAGTCAATGGAAACATATACTCAGGTGAGGATAAAAAAAAAGAAAGAAATGTCATCCTATCTAATAAAAGAGTACTATGCAGATTGATCATCACTGCAACACACAATATAGCTGCCCCCATGTGGTCAAAGATCCTGCCCCCATGTGGACACAAGATGGCAACCACAAGATGGCCAGCAGGAGAGGGCAGTTGGGAGGCACCCGGCCTGCAAGGGAGGGCAGTTGAGAAGGACCAGGCCTGCAAGGGAGGGCAGTTGGAGGTGATCAACCCTGCAGGAGAGGGCAGTTAGGGGTAACCAGGCCAGCAGAGGAGGGAAGTTGGGGGCAAACAGGCTGGCAGCAGAGTGGTTAGGGGTGATCAGGCTGGCAGGCAGAAGCGGTTAGGGGCAATCAGGAAGGCAGGCAGGCAAGCAGTTGGGAGCCAGCAGTCCTGGATTGTGAGAGGGATGTCCGACTGCCCCCAGTCGTACATCCCTTAAGGGGTCCCAGATTGGAGAGGGTACAGGCTGGGCTGAAGGACAACCCCCCTCCGTGCACGAATTTCGTGCACCGGGCCTCTAGTTATCTAAATAAGCTATTCAAAAACAATGTACTGAACCTGTGTCAGTGGTAGTGATTGAGGTCAAGGGCTGGGGAGGTTTGAGGGTGGGAGTAGCTGGAAGACTGAAAACAAGAAAGGGTTTGAGGAAAGTACACACTATAACCCAGTATGGGTTAAGTTATAAAACCATAATTATAGAATCATAGTGTTAAATAAAATTATACAAACCAAGGTCAATGCAAATTCTAAGGAAATATAAGCTCACTGGGGGCTATGATAGTTCATAAAAAAACAATCCTGAAACGTGGCTGAAGTTCATACACTGAGGAGAAGAGGAAAGGGTACGCCAGGTTTGGGGGAAGGTGAGGAAAGGCACAGAAGCATTACCATGGCATGTGAGAGGAGATATTAAAGACCCCAACTGGAGGAAGTGGAGGTTTTGGGTGGGAGTAAAGACTGGACAGGGAGGTAGGGGGAAATCATGGAGTGTCTTCTGGGAGGCAGAGCCTTCTTCCATTAAAGTAAAGTTAAAGTACTGAAGCAGGTCAACTCATTTCAATTCCATTTTATCCTCACTGTTGTGTATGAGATGGAATTTCTCTCAAAAAATTACTATAGAGAAGGTTGTGTAACAACTTATAATTTGTTAAGATCATGACATAATTAAATGTCTCTCAGCACCAATAATTTTGCACATTTGAACCAAGCATATTTATTTCTAAGTAAATAAAATCTCACTAAATAAGTATATCTTGTGTTGCTCCAAAGAAAAATTCATATGCTTCTAAAACTTAAGAGAGAATTAAGAATAAAACCTTTCCATCCCATGATTCTGTGTAAGCTGGACTAGATGAAGTTGGTTGGCATGAGTCCTAAACAATACCTTGGTTTACACCTGGGTTTGATTTTTTTTTTTTTTGCTGTTAATGTTAATGCGTATTGCCTTAATGGACTTTGTATAATGTAGCACCTCACTTTAAAAACAAGTAGACATAGGCAAAGAAAACCAACATGAAGGCAAAAATTACCTTTTTACTTAACTTCGTCGTATGGTATAAATTATTGCTCCTGGGATCACGGGCAGCTTGACCCCAAGGGGCAGATCAAGTAGTTCAGCCACTCTGATGACTGGAAAGTGGGTTTGTGCTCACCCTGTTGGGAATAAAGGAGAGTTCTGTCTTTCCTTTTGGTCTTTATTTCCTTAGTTCAGGCCTATCTACCCCTAATGTAACCAAAGAAGCAAAGGGTCTTACAGTCAGGGTTGAAGGGGCCCGGCCTGAAGACCTCCTGATCTGTCACCAGCCAGTTGCTGCTCTCCACTGTGCTGCTCCAGGGCACCCCAAGCACCACAGTTACACCCATGGGACCTGTCTCTGGCTCTCCTGCCTGGCCCCATGGTTGCCACTCGCATCACCATACAGCTGGCTGTCTGCCTATCCTTGGCAAGGCTGCTGGTGGCCTTCTTGGTGGGAGCAAAGCCAGCAGCCTTGGAGTGGTGCTGAGGTAGCTCTCCATTGAAGCCCTGGGCCCCTGGTCTCCTACTCCCTTGCCCAGACTGCACCCTGGAATGGCCAAGATCCCCTTGTCCACGAGGCCCCACTGCTTCGGAGTTCCAGGTTGGAATGTGCGGGCCCCACAGGGCAGAGTCCTCAGAGGCTGGCTCCTCTCGCTTGAGGATTGAGCTTCCAGAATTGGGCAAATCAGTCCATGGGGCCTGGTCAAAAAATAATTTCTCCATGAAACCAACACAAACCAAACCCCAATCACAACATATAATGCTTTTCTGGCCTCCAAGGAGCTATGGTTGTAGATAAAGAAAACCCCAGCCCTAGTCAGTTTGGCTCAGTGGATAGAGCGTTGGCCTGTGGACTGAAGGGTCCCAGGTTTGATTCTGGCCAAGGGCACATGCCTAGGTTTCGGGCTCGATCCCCAGTAGGGGGCGTGCAGGAGGCAGCTGATCAATGATTCTCTTTCATCATTGATGTTTCTATCTCTCTATATACCTCTCTGAAATCAATAAAAATAATTTTTAAAAAAAGAAAGAAAACTCCAGGAGTGATTGTACCAACCATTCTAGAGCCAGAGGCCTGGCTTTCCACCTGTCCCCTCGTAGACACTATGACCACACCCTGTCCCAGGCTCCTGTAACCACTTCCCACTCCAGGTCCCAATGACCTTTCTTTTGACCCTTGTTTCTCATCCAGGTAATCGGACTGCTACCTTTTATCCTTCCTGATCCTTTGGTGTCCACTGTCACCTCTCTTGCTTTAAGCTCTCAACTTAAAATCCAAAAGTTTTAAAATTAAAAATTAAAGTAATGTAACATTCAAAGGGCTCAACAACATATATTCATTCATGTTATCAAATAAGAACAGGCAACTCTTAAGAGTTAAGGACTGTTTCTACCCTGCTTTGCTCCATCACAATTACTGCTCTCAGCTCCAGACCCTCTCTGCCCTGCACAGCTACTTCCTCCAAAGGCTGATCTACCAAGCATGCCCAGCTCCTTTCCTGGGTCTCAAGTTAAGCTTAAGTGGTAGGTTGTTAATATTATAATGATGGTTTTAATTGTCTGATCCACATACATGCTTTCTAATGTTTTTATGCTGCTTGTGTACCATAATATCAGTGAATGTTAACTTCTAATCAAAGCTGGATCTGAAATTCTTTTCTAGGATAATTTCCCTTATAGGGAAATTCAACTTGATTATTCTACTTCACAGCATCTATCTTCCCATCCAGTATCCCACATGAGAAATATCTGCATTCATTTATTCAATAAACATATTATACTACTACTTTCTCCCCCTCAATTTTCTGCTCTTCTCCCCCCTTCCCCTACAAAGAACCATAAAGCATCAAACCTTGGTAAAATGAAGTGAAGCAGACAGTGTTTTGAATCCTAACTCTGCTATTCCAGCTCATTTTTCAAGAATATTTCTGTGAAGATACGTGTATAGAACAGACCTTACTGCTTGATAGGTAACAGATCTTCAATGAACAGTAACTATTCAGTTTAAAAGCCTACAATATTGCCCCCAAATCACTAACATCTAGCACCACCATTTTCACCAGTCATATTTTAGAAATTATTATGCATAAAATAATGTGGACTTTATTTTTTTTAACTTTTAATCACATTTTGACAATTGTATGTAAAATAGTGTTAAGTGATCTTAAAACCAAAGTTTGATCATCTTTCTTCTCTGCCTAATCTTTCAACAGCTCCCCACTCCAGCTAATAGAAAATGTAATTCATCACCATGACATTCAAAAGGTCGACAGGATCTGGTTCCTGCCTGTCTACAACCTTATCTCACAGCACACTGTCTCTAACTCAGTAAGCTCTGGCCACATTGCTCAGTGTGTTGAACACCCTTGTTCTTTCCCACATTAAAGACTTTGCATTTGCTGTCCCCTCCACCTGCACACGCGCTCCACACCCCTCTTCCATCCCAAGGCCAGCTTCTTCTCATCCTTCCTGTTTCAACCCAGCTGTCATTGCCACAGAAGCCTGCTGACAACCATCCTAGCTTAGAAAAGGTCCTAGTCTCCTATTCTGCCCTGTATGTGCTCTTCTCAGCAATTCACTTTCTGTTTATTTTTTAAGACCTATCCTCCCCACTGGAAGGCTAAACTACAAGAGAGTGTTAAAATGACCCAAAATTACAACTATAGTACACATGGAGAAGCCACATGGAGACCGGTAGGAGGGATGGAGGGTTGGAATAGGCTGGTCCCACACCCATCTGTGGCAGATAAAGATCAGGAAGATACTTTGGCTATAGAGATAACCCTCTGAGGAGTGAGGGGTCCCAGTCCCACACCAGAGCTCCCACTGTTGGTCCCACCCTGGTGATTCCCTGAAAACAGGCCCCACCCAAGTTTCAGGGCCCACCCAAGCTGTTTCCAATGGCTTTAATATAGGACTGGCCTGTCTTGGCTCATGCTTCAGATTTTCCTAAAATCTCTCAAATAAGCAGCATCTGTCCTCAGAGAGCCCCCATATCCCTAGCTAAGTGGCCCAGGCCTGGCACTAGCAGCAGCCAGCCTTGGTTCACAGCTTGGCCTCACCTGGGTACCTGCAAGCCTAGCACAAGAAGCACCTAATGCAGATAGCTTTGTAGTTTATTCTTTGTGGGCCCAGGCAGAACACAGGTGGTGCTGACATATATTGCCTTTCTTTCACTGTCAAGTGTATAGAGTAAAATTTTCCAGAGACTAAATGATATGTTATATTCTAACAGACTGAATCTATAAATATATATATGAGAATCCAGCTGTCAATTAATAATCTAGACATTAAAGGAAATTTAAAACACAGTAGCTCTTCTTAATATTTGTTTTTGTTTTGGAAAATAGTTATTTTATGTTAAAAATACTCATATGAACAAGTATTGGATGTATTATTGTTATTTTAAACTGAATTAATACAGTTGTTTAAAAATTCTCAGTCTTACTTTCTAACAAGAAAATCATTGATCATTTTTTGCTGAGCTTTTTAAGATGCTCAATAATTTTAAATAGTGTAAATGGTATGAGACCAACAAATTTGAGAGTCATTGGATTATAGCATTCAAAGGACAAAGCTGGAGTGGGGTGAACAGCCCAAACAGGTAGAAACGGTACTATACAGCTTTGCAATTTCCCCTCCTTTTCTTATGAAATGTTAGCAGCAAGAAATGTTTTCAGTTAAAAAAAATAAAACAACACCTTAGAAATATTCTCACACTTTAATTTCCAAAATCAGATACCACCACTTGGTGTTATGATTAGATACAACATAATGTTTTTCTTGGAATTTTAAACAAATACTTAGAATAGTCTAATTATAATACCACTAGTGGCCCGGTGCACAAAATTCGTGCACAGGGAGGGGGATGGTCCCTCAGCCTGGCCTGCATCCTCTCCAATCTTGGACCCCTGTGGGATCGGGCCTAAACCTGCAGTTGGACAAACCCCTCGCAATGTGGGACTACTGGCTCCTAACCACTCACCTGCCTGCCTGCTTTGATCTCCCCTAACCACTCTGCCTGCTGGCCTGCTTGCCCCCAACTACACCCCCCCGCCAGCCTGATCACCCCCAACTGCCCTCCCCTCCTGGCCTGATCACCCATAACTGCTTCTGCCTCAGCCCCGCCACCATGGCTTTGTCCAGAAGGATATCTGGAAGGTCTCATGGTCTAATGAGCATATTACCCTTTTATTAATATAGATATGATATGACATACTGCCATAACTATAACATATCTACCCGTATTACTCTATGAGAATACATACTTCATCCAATAGGAAGGCATCTAATACATTACATTGTATATGTTGTAAGTAGTAGGAAATACTGTTTTCGTAGCAATAATATATATATACCCTGTGACTTCCCTTCCTGATCTGGGAATGGTTCCCCAGTTCTTTTGACGTTTCCTGGTCCCTAATGTATTTTTTTTTTTTTGTCATTCAGTGTAACTTTATTTACTGTTTATTGCACATGATTTGAGGTCTTTAATTTCTAACCACCAAAGATTCAAAGGACTATTTTTTCCATGAAGTTTAACATTAACATCAGTGAATTCATGTATTCATGTGTTTTTATTGTAAACATCTGAATTATTCACATTGTCATATATCCTGAACTCATAAGCGTGGACCATGCACAGGCTGGCAGCAAGCCAGGAAGCCACTCTGCAAGCAAACAGATACTCTGCATAAGGAGAAAATGATAGATCCTCCCTTCCCCCAACTGATGGACGGAGTATGAGGTAAACTCCACCTGCAGCTGGACATTCCTGAACACCTTATATGGACTGTACATTGAACCACCAATCAGCACCTGCCATATACCCTAAGCCCCCAATTCCTAAGTCCCTAGGTGCCTAATCATGTGCCTTACATGAAACCACCAATCAGCGTGTGCTGAGTGCCCTAAGCCCCGTCCCCTCCTTCCTCCCCTTAAAAGGCACTCTCACCCCGGCACGCTCTCTCACTCTCAAACCCTCTCTCTCTCTCTCTCTCTCTCTCTCTCTCTCTCTCTCTCTCTCTCTCCCCTCTTTCCCCCTCTGGAAGGCAGCCGGCAGGGTGATCGCCAATAAAGCCCTCTGTTTCATCTTTCAGAAAAGTCATAGCATAACATTTAATGTCCAACCTGAGTCACCTCAGAATGTTATATATATTGACTTCTTAAGTCATATAGTATTGGGAACTCAACTGCTTGGTTGGTGGCAGGGCTGACCTGGTTTTGGGAGGATTATTCCCGAAATAATTAAGGAAAGGAGGGCTCAATCTTTCTTCTTGGTTGCTTGCTCCTCCCCAGCACCTTCTTCATCTTTCTTCTCATCCTCAGCTTCTTGGGCATCTACTCCTTCACCTTCACCTCCTTCCTCCTTTGCATCCTCAAATTCTTCCTTGGCACCTTCTTCTTCTTCCTCTCCTTCCTCTTCCTTCTCCTTTTCCTCCTCTTCAGCTTCTCCTTCAGAAGGGGGTTCATCCTTAGCTTCCTCAGCTTTTGCAGCCTCAATGGTCTCCTCCACCTCGATCTACTCCTCCTGGACGTGGCTGGTGTATTAAGAAGAGAAGGAGTGAGCAGACATCAAGTAGGAGCTATTCTGTAAACCACCGTAGACAGATCACTAAAACCTAGGAATTCTGGTAGTAGCCGCTGGCTATGCTTCCCACGCTGGTGAAACTGAGCTGGGTCTCCTCACCTTCCAAGAGTTTCCTGTAAGCTGCAATGTCAATATCCAAAACTATCTTCACATTAAAGAGGTGCTGGTATTCTTTTAAATATCTTGCCATTTCACTCTTTGTGGTTCTCAACTCATTTTCTAATTTGTTGGTTGTGTCCTGCATAGCACTAACGTCGGAATTCTGCTTATCCTCCAGCTCTTGCAGCTGCTTTCCCAGCGCTTTGTTCAAGCCCCAGATTGCTTCCATCTCCAGGGTCTTGGCCTTGAGCAGTCGCTGGCCTGCACCATAGGTGCCCTTGGCAGTATGGTGAAGCGGCTCTTGTACCATTCTTCGGCATTCTGCAATTTCTTGGCAGCCAGCTTCTCATACTGGGTGCGGATGTCCTTGAGCATAGTGGAGAGGTCGGACTTGGAGAACACGACCATCTCCACGGAGATCTGAGCGTACTGGACATGCACCTTCTTCAGAAAGGCGATTTTGTCCATCAGGCTTTCGATGCACTTTTCCAGCTCAGTGCTGGCAAGAGCCACCTCATCTGCGTCTTTGCTCACCTCCATCAGCCAGCCCTCTGCATCCTCATGGTTCAGCACCTCTTCCTGGTAGCTCGCCTGCAGGTTGTTCCCAGCCACTTCAGAGCCCCGGTGCCTCCCTGGCCTGATCCACTGGTGTCCTCAGGTGGCCCTGGCCACCCCTGCCTACGGAGCCCGCAGGCAAAGTCAGGCACTGACCACACTACCTGCCCAGTCCCGATTGCACCCTGGACCCCACGGGTGACATCAGGCGCTATCCATGCCGCCTGCCTGGTCCCGATCGCTGCCTGGACCCCGTGGGCAGTGTCAGGCGCTGTCCATGCCGCCTGCCTGGTCCCGATAGCTCCCTGGATACCACAGACAGCATCAGGCGCTGCCTGCTAGAACTGCCCAGTCCCGATCGCCACCTGCACCCTGCAGGTGACGTCAGGCGCTATCCATGCCGCCTGCCAGGTCCCGATCTTCCCCTGGAGTCCACAGACAGCGTCAGGCGGTGTCCATGCCGCCAACCAGGTCCCCATCGCCACGGGGACCCCGCGGGCAGCGTCAGGTGCTGTCCATGCCACTTGCCAGGTTCTGATCTCCCCCTGCAACCCACGAGCAGCGTCAGGCGCTACCTGCTGGAACTGCCCAGTCCCGATCGAAGACTGGACTCCGCGGGCGAAGTCAGGCACTATCTGCCGGGCCAGCCCAATCCCGATCGCCGCCTGGACACCGCGGGTGACATCAGGCACTGCCCATGCTGCCTGCCTGGTCCCGATGGCACCCTGGACCCCGCGGGTATCGTCAGGTGCTGTCCATGCCACTTGCCAGGTTCTGATCTCCCCCTGCAACCCACGAGCAGCGTCAGGCACTATCTGCCAGGCCATCCCAGTCCCGATCGCTGCCTGGACACCGCGGGTGACATCAGGCACTGACAATGCTGCCTGCCTGGTCCCGATGGCACCCGGGACCCCGCAGGCAGTGTCAGGTGCTGTCCATGCCACTTGCCAGGTCCCGATCGCCCCTGGACGCCGCGAGCAGTGTCAGGTGCTGCCTGATGAAACTGCCCAGTCCCGACCGAAGACTGGACCCCACAGGTAAAGTCAAGCACTGTCCATGCCACCTGCCTGGTCCTGATCGCCACCTGGACCTCGCGGGTGACATCAGGCGCTGTCCATGCCACCTACCCGGTCCCAATCACTGCCTGGACTCCACGGGCAGCGTCAGGCGCTGTCCATGCCACTTGCCAGGTCCCAATCGCCCCCTGGACCCCCTGAGCAGTGTCAGGCGATGCCTGCTGGCACTGCCCAGTCCCGATCACCACCTGGACTCCGCCAGATGATGTCAGGCGCTATTTGCCAAGCCAGCCCAGGACCGATCGCCACCTGGACACCACGGATGACGTCAGGCGCTGTCCATGCTGCCTGCCTGTCCCGATCGCCCCCTTGACCCCGTGGACAGTGTCAGGTGCTGCCTGCCGAGCCTGCCTGGTCACTATCGTGACCTGGACCTTGTGGGTGACATCAGGCGCTGCCCACCAGGCCTGCCGGGTCCATGGTGGCCTGGACCGTGCGGGCTAAGTCAGGCAGCCCCGTCTTGCCTTCCTTCTCCCCACCCCGCCTGCTTGCTTCTCTGCAGCTTCGCTCCCTTCTGCAACACTTGGCTTCTTTCTATGCTGTCTTGATATGCAAATTAACCGCCATCTTGGTTGGGTTAATTTGCATACTCGCCCTGATTGGCTGGTGGGCGTGGCTTGGGCGTAGTGAAGGTGCGGTCAATTTTCATATTACTCTTATTAGGTAGGATATATCTTTCTTCTATAATTAGATAAAATTGACACCAAATGTCAGAAGCAATATTACCTCTTGATGTTGTGTTGGCATTTTTGAGCCGGGGTTATTTTTTATTCACCCTCTCTAGGAACTCTATATAAATTCTCTTAGTTCTTTGTTGGTTAAATGTGTATTGTAAATATTTTCCCTCACTCTGTTCTGTCTCAGTTAACTTTGCTAATTGTGTCTTTTAATGTTTGGCTCTGCATTATTTTTTCCCCAAAGAATTACCTAATATCCTAACTCCAGTCAATTCTCCACAAATAGGAAACATCTATTCCATTAAATCAATTTTCCCACATGGATGAGTCATTTTTTGGACTCATTTAATCCACTAATCTATCTGTGAGTTCTTATGTCAAAACAACACTTATATAATTTTATAACATACTTTGATAATTATTAACACATATTTCCTAGTACTTTTTCAAAATTGTCATAGTCATTTCTATATTATTCCAATTGAACTTTTTTCAGCTTTTTAAGTTTCAGTTTTAAGAAATGTTTTAGGATTTTGATTGAGGTTACATTAAATGTATAGATTATTTTAAAGTAGTTACACATCTTTATAACATGAAGTCTTTCCATCTAGATTGTTTGTATGAATTCTATTGAAATTATACATTATGAATCATATAAGTCATATAGTTTCTGAAACCACGTAGTTTATTCTACCTTAAATGTTAGAACTGTCTTTTGCTTCAGGAGACTAGAAATAAAACTGCATCGAAATAACCACCTAATTTCCTTCTTGCTCACCCCCTGGTTCTTTACAGTGGCTACCATCATATATTTAAAACTAAGTCATAGTCTGTTACCCTTTTTTAAGAATAGTTTATTGATTTATTTATATACATATATGCATATATATGTATATTTTTTTTGTTAGAGAGAGAAGGATGAAGGGAGAGGGAGAGAGAGAAACATCGATGTGGGAGCTCAACATCAATCTGATGCCTCCTGCCTGGCCCCTACTGGGGATTAAGCCTGCAATGGGGGCATGTGCCCTTGACCAGGAATCCAAAGGGCAACCTCCTGGTACATAGGATGATGCCCAACCAATAGAGTCACACTGGCCAGGGCAGATCAGGATACTATAAAGCCACTGAATGGCTGGCTTGTCCATGCACTTAAAATCCAAACTCCTTACCCAAGCGCTCAAATCCTTTCAGCCAGCCCATCAGTCTCTGCCCATCAGCCAGCCATCTGCATTTTGTGCTACTGCATGAGCTTCAAACTGAGG
Source organism: Cnephaeus nilssonii (assembly GCF_951640355.1). Lineage (NCBI taxonomy): Eukaryota > Metazoa > Chordata > Mammalia > Chiroptera > Vespertilionidae > Cnephaeus > Cnephaeus nilssonii. Next base: position 27,281,610 of record NC_137072.1, on the reverse strand, counting down.
TTTCCTTGGATTTTGCTTTTCTGTAGATTAATTTCCCATGGTCTCTTTTCTGTGATAAAGGAATCTCTCTGTGTTTATGTCTTATACATGCATTCTTATGTATATGTATTTCAGAATTGTTTTTGCTTTCATTTTATGTGATTGAAATAGTCATCTCTTGCAAACCAAACACCTAGAAAAGTATTTTATTTATCAAAATTTACATGAATAAAGATCAAAAGTGCTTCTTTTCTCCAACTATTACGACTTGTAGAAATATATTTAATTAGCTAGAACTAAGTTGCCAGACAAAATATTCCATACTGCTGGTTAAATTTGAATTTCAGATCAAGTATGGGTATTTTTTAGTGGAAGTATATATCATACATTATTTGAAATATACTTAAATACTAAAAACCTATTTGTCATCTGATATTTCCATTTAAATGGGCCTCTTGTATTTTACTTGCTACATCTGGCAGCCCTAATCAGATTCCAACTCTCTAGCAATCTGACTACTTGGGAATCCAACAAGCAACCAGTAAGAGGGTTTACAAAGCTCTTCCCTTTCAGAAATTAATTTCACAAATTAAAGAAGAGGTTGGGGGCACTGCTTCCTCCCAAGTGCCCCTAACCACCATTATGTGCCCCAACCACCATTATCTGCTCTGTGCATTTGACTATTTTCTTGTTTTTTTTTTTTTTTTTTTTTTTTTTTTTGTATTCTATTTTAGCTATTTTAAACTTATTTAAAAAGTTAGCTTTTTTCATTTTTTCATCTACAGTTTCTTTACCTCACTTACTTAAAGACCTGGCATAATTTTATCCCAGCTAATGTTTTCATCCATCATGAACCTACATTTCAACAGAATTATGCTATTTGCTTCCATGTCTTTGTTCATGCTACTTCTTGTACCTAAAGACTTATATAGGGACCAATAATGATCAGTCTTGAATGTGCAGCTAAGAAAACAAAATTAGATAGGAAATTCTAAAATGTAATGATATAATTATTAGAATATTTGCTATGTAAATAAACTTTTAGACTTACTGAGAAAAGTCTTGTAAGTCAATTTTATAAGTTGTAATACCTGAGAATATTGTATCCTCACTCTGATTACAACTTTGTACAATAATAAATATTCTTCATTTTACTAGTAAAAGTATGTATTTATTGGTTTGAGAGAGAGGAAGGGAGAGTGAGAGTGAGATAGAAACATCAATGATGAGAGAGAATCATTGATTGGCTGCCTCCTGCATGCTCCCAACTAGGGATCCAGCCCAAAAGAGAAGCATATGCCTTGACCTGGAATCAAACCATGGCCTCTGGTTTATGGGTTGACATTTAAGGACTGACCCACACTGGCCAGGCAATAATAAATATCTTAAACTAGAGGCCCAGTGCATGATTAAATCATGCACGTGTAGGGTCCCCTAGGCCTAACCTGCCATCCAGGCCATATCCACTGCCCTGCAAAGCCTAGCGGACACTGCTAGCAGCCTGCTCCCCGCTTTTGATGGCAGGGGGTCCGCTGGTGCTGGAGCGGACACACAGCTCCCTGCTTTCGATCGCGGGGGAGCTGGCACCAGAGGACAGGCACCCAGCTCCCCCGCTTTTGATGGTCCGCAGCGGGACGTGGGCTCGCTGCCCCAGAGACCCCTTCTATGCCTCAGCACAGCCATGGCGCAGACGCTGAGCTCGCGCCGCCACTGGCGACACAAGCTCAGCGTCCCGCCGGCCCAATCGGCCACCCTGGCCACCCCGAGTCCCGCCCCTCCGCGCCTCCTGGCCAATTGTGGGCATAGCGAAGGTAGGGTCAATTTGCATATTTGTCTATTATTAGGTAGGATTTGTACTGTAGCCATCCAAAGAAGATCAAATTTTTACGTATATATCCTGTTTAAGAAAACCAGATTAATGCATTTTTAATAATACCTCCATACTACATGTTTAACCATGTGATTGTTGCCTAATATGAGTAATGTATTACTTAAGAATTATGAATAGCTACTTTATTATACTGATTAACATCCTACCTAATAAAAGAGTAATATGCAAATTGACCGCACCTTCACTATGCCTAAGCCACGCCCACCAGCCAATCAGGGTGAGCATGCAAATTAACCCAACCAAGATGGCGGTTAATTTTCATATCAAGACAGCGTAGAAAGAAGCCAAGCACTGCAGAAGGGAGTGAAGCTGCAGAGAAGCAGGCAGGCCTGGCAGGGAGAAAGGAAGCAAGCAGGCGGGAGGGCAGAGAAGGGAGGCAAGCAGGTGGCGCTGCCTGACTTAGCCCACACGGTCCAGGCCGCCATGGACCCAGCAGGCCTGGTGGGCAGTGCCTGATGTCACCCACAAGGTCCAGGCCATGATAGTGACCGGGCAGGCTCGGCAGGCAGCACCTGACGCTGTCCGCAGGGTCCAGGCGGTAATCGGGACAGGGCAGGCCCAGCGGACAGCGCCTGATGTCACCCGCGGGACCGGGAAGCCATCCGGACCAAGTATGGTGGCATGGACAGCACCTGACGCTGCCCGTGGGGTCCAGGGCGCAATTGGGACAGGCAGGCGGCAGGAAACGTCTTATGTCACCTGCAGGATCCAGGAGGTGATCCGGACCGAGCAGGCGGCATGGTCCCAATCGCCGCCTGGACCCCACGGGCAGCATCAGGTGCTGTCCATGCCACCATTCTTGGTCCGGATGGCTTCCCGGTCCCGCGGGTGACATCAGGCGCTGTCCGCTGGGCCTGCCCTGTCCCGATTACCACCTGGACCCTGCGGACAGCGTCAGGTGCTGCCTGCCGAGCCTGCCCGGTCACTATCATGGCCTGGACCTTGTGGGTGACATCAGGCACTGCCTACCAGGCCTGCTGGGTCCATGGCGGCCTGGACCGTGTGGGCTAAGTCAGGCAGCGCCACCTGCTTGCCTCCCTTCTCTGCCCTCCCGCCTGCTTGCTTCCTTTCTCCCTGCCAGGCCTGCCTGCTTCTCTGCAGCTTCACTCCCTTCTGCAGTGCTTGGCTTCTTTCTACGCTGTCTTGATATGAAAATTAACCGCCATCTTGGTTGGGTTAATTTGCATGCTCACCCTGATTGGCTGGTGGGCGTGGCTTAGGCATAGTGAAGGTGCGGTCAATTTGCATATTACTCTTTTATTAGGTAGGATGTTAATCAGTATAATAAAGTAGCTATTCATAATTCTTAAGTAATACATTACTCATATTAGGCAACAATCACATGGTTAAACATGTAGTATGGAGGTATTATTAAAAATGCATTAATCTGGTTTTCTTAAACAGGATATATACGTAAAAATTTGATCTTCTTTGGATGGCTACAGTACAAATCCTACCTAATAATAGACAAATATGCAAATTGACCCTACCTTCGCTATGCCCACAATTGGCCAGGAGGCGCGGAGGGGCGGGACTCGGGGTGGCCAGGGTGGCCGATTGGGCCGGCGGGACGCTGAGCTTGTGTCGCCAGTGGCGGCGCGAGCTCAGCGTCTGCGCCATGGCTGTGCTGAGGCATAGAAGGGGTCTCTGGGGCAGCGAGCCCACGTCCCGCTGCGGACCATCAAAAGCGGGGGAGCTGGGTGCCTGTCCTCTGGTGCCAGCTCCCCCGCGATCGAAAGCAGGGAGCTGTGTGTCCGCTCCAGCACCAGCGGACCCCCTGCCATCAAAAGCGGGGAGCAGGCTGCTAGCAGTGTCCGCTAGGCTTTGCAGGGCAGTGGATATGGCCTGGATGGCAGGTTAGGCCTAGGGGACCCTACACGTGCATGATTTAATCATGCACTGGGCCTCTAGTTTAAGATATTTATTATTGCCTGGCCAGTGTGGGTCAGTCCTTAAATGTCAACCCATAAACCAGAGGCCATGGTTTGATTCCAGGTCAAGGCATATGCTTCTCTTTTGGGCTGGATCCCTAGTTGGGAGCATGCAGGAGGCAGCCAATCAATGATTCTCTCTCATCATTGATGTTTCTATCTCACTCTCACTCTCCCTTCCTCTCTCTCAAACCAATAAATACATACTTTTACTAGTAAAATGAAGAATATTTATTATTGTACAAAGTTGTAATCAGAGTGAGGATACAATATTCTCAGGTATTACAACTTATAAAATTGACTTACAAGACTTTTCTCAGTAAGTCTAAAAGTTTATTTACATAGCAAATATTCTAATAATTATATCATTACATTTTAGAATTTCCTATCTAATTTTGTTTTCTTAGCTGCACATTCAAGACTGATCATTATTGGTCCCTATATAAGTCTTTAGGTACAAGAAGTAGCATGAACAAAGACATGGAAGCAAATAGCATAATTCTGTTGAAATGTAGGTTCATGATGGATGAAAACATTAGCTGGGATAAAATTATGCCAGGTCTTTAAGTAAGTGAGGTAAAGAAACTGTAGATGAAAAAATGAAAAAAGCTAACTTTTTAAATAAGTTTAAAATAGCTAAAATAGAATACAAAAAAAAAAAAAAAAAAAAAAAACAAGAAAATAGTCAAATGCACAGAGCAGATAATGGTGGTTGGGGCACATAATGGTGGTTAGGGGCACTTGGGAGGAAGCAGTGCCCCCAACCTCTTCTTTAATTTGTGAAATTAATTTCTGAAAGGGAAGAGCTTTGTAAACCCTCTTACTGGTTGCTTGTTGGATTCCCAAGTAGTCAGATTGCTAGAGAGTTGGAATCTGATTAGGGCTGCCAGATGTAGCAAGTAAAATACAAGAGGCCCATTTAAATGGAAATATCAGATGACAAATAGGTTTTTAGTATTTAAGTATATTTCAAATAATGTATGATATATACTTCCACTAAAAAATACCCATACTTGATCTGAAATTCAAATTTAACCAGCAGTATGGAATATTTTGTCTGGCAACTTAGTTCTAGCTAATTAAATATATTTCTACAAGTCGTAATAGTTGGAGAAAAGAAGCACTTTTGATCTTTATTCATGTAAATTTTGATAAATAAAATACTTTTCTAGGTGTTTGGTTTGCAAGAGATGACTATTTCAATCACATAAAATGAAAGCAAAAACAATTCTGAAATACATATACATAAGAATGCATGTATAAGACATAAACACAGAGAGATTCCTTTATCACAGAAAAGAGACCATGGGAAATTAATCTACAGAAAAGCAAAATCCAAGGAAACCTCAGTTCGAAGCTCATGCAGTAGCACAAAATGCAGATGGCTGGCTGATGGGCAGAGACTGATGGGCTGGCTGAAAGGATTTGAGCGCTTGGGTAAGGAGTTTGGATTTTAAGTGCATGGACAAGCCAGCCATTCAGTGGCTTTATAGTATCCTGATCTGCCCTGGCCAGTGTGACTCTATTGGTTGGGCATCATCCTATGTACCAGGAGGTTGCCCTTTGGATTCCTGGTCAAGGGCACATGCCCCCATTGCAGGCTTAATCCCCAGTAGGGGCCAGGCAGGAGGCATCAGATTGATGTTGAGCTCCCACATCGATGTTTCTCTCTCTCCCTCTCCCTTCATCCTTCTCTCTCTAACAAAAAAAATATACATATATATGCATATATGTATATAAATAAATCAATAAACTATTCTTAAAAAAGGGTAACAGACTATGACTTAGTTTTAAATATATGATGGTAGCCACTGTAAAGAACCAGGGGGTGAGCAAGAAGGAAATTAGGTGGTTATTTCGATGCAGTTTTATTTCTAGTCTCCTGAAGCAAAAGACAGTTCTAACATTTAAGGTAGAATAAACTACGTGGTTTCAGAAACTATATGACTTATATGATTCATAATGTATAATTTCAATAGAATTCATACAAACAATCTAGATGGAAAGACTTCATGTTATAAAGATGTGTAACTACTTTAAAATAATCTATACATTTAATGTAACCTCAATCAAAATCCTAAAACATTTCTTAAAACTGAAACTTAAAAAGCTGAAAAAAGTTCAATTGGAATAATATAGAAATGACTATGACAATTTTGAAAAAGTACTAGGAAATATGTGTTAATAATTATCAAAGTATGTTATAAAATTATATAAGTGTTGTTTTGACATAAGAACTCACAGATAGATTAGTGGATTAAATGAGTCCAAAAAATGACTCATCCATGTGGGAAAATTGATTTAATGGAATAGATGTTTCCTATTTGTGGAGAATTGACTGGAGTTAGGATATTAGGTAATTCTTTGGGGAAAAAATAATGCAGAGCCAAACATTAAAAGACACAATTAGCAAAGTTAACTGAGACAGAACAGAGTGAGGGAAAATATTTACAATACACATTTAACCAACAAAGAACTAAGAGAATTTATATAGAGTTCCTAGAGAGGGTGAATAAAAAATAACCCCTGGCTCAAAAATGCCAACACAACATCAAGAGGTAATATTGCTTCTGACATTTGGTGTCAATTTTATCTAATTATAGAAGAAAGATATATCCTACCTAATAAGAGTAATATGAAAATTGACCGCACCTTCACTACGCCCAAGCCACGCCCACCAGCCAATCAGGGCGAGTATGCAAATTAACCCAACCAAGATGGCGGTTAATTTGCATATCAAGACAGCATAGAAAGAAGCCAAGTGTTGCAGAAGGGAGCGAAGCTGCAGAGAAGCAAGCAGGCGGGGTGGGGAGAAGGAAGGCAAGACGGGGCTGCCTGACTTAGCCCGCACGGTCCAGGCCACCATGGACCCGGCAGGCCTGGTGGGCAGCGCCTGATGTCACCCACAAGGTCCAGGTCACGATAGTGACCAGGCAGGCTCGGCAGGCAGCACCTGACACTGTCCACGGGGTCAAGGGGGCGATCGGGACAGGCAGGCAGCATGGACAGCGCCTGACGTCATCCGTGGTGTCCAGGTGGCGATCGGTCCTGGGCTGGCTTGGCAAATAGCGCCTGACATCATCTGGCGGAGTCCAGGTGGTGATCGGGACTGGGCAGTTCCAGCAGGCATCGTCTGACACTGCTCAGGGGGTCCAGGGGGCGATTGGGACCTGGCAAGTGGCATGGACAGCGCCTGACGCTGCCCGTGGAGTCCAGGCAGTGATTGGGACCGGGTAGGTGGCATGGACAGCGCCTGATGTCACCCGCGAGGTCCAGGTGGCGATCAGGACCAGGCAGGTGGCATGGACAGTGCTTGACTTTACCTGTGGGGTCCAGTCTTCGGTCGGGACTGGGCAGTTTCATCAGGCAGCACCTGACACTGCTCGCGGCGTCCAGGGGTGATCGGGACCTGGCAAGTGGCATGGACAGCACCTGACACTGCCTGCGGGGTCCCGGGTGCCATCGGGACCAGGCAGGCAGCATTGTCAGTGCCTGATGTCACCCGCGGTGTCCAGGCAGCGATCGGGACTGGGATGGCCTGGCAGATAGTGCCTGACGCTGCTCGTGGGTTGCAGGGGGAGATCAGAACCTGGCAAGTGGCATGGACAGCACCTGACGATACCCGCGGGGTCCAGGGTGCCATCGGGACCAGGCAGGCAGCATGGGCAGTGCCTGATGTCACCCGCGGTGTCCAGGCGGCGATCGGGATTGGGCTGGCCCGGCAGATAGTGCCTGACTTCGCCCGCGGAGTCCAGTCTTCGATCGGGACTGGGCAGTTCCAGCAGGTAGCGCCTGACGCTGCTCGTGGGTTGCAGGGGGAGATCAGAACCTGGCAAGTGGCATGGACAGCACCTGACGCTGCCCGCGGGGTCCCCGTGGCGATGGGGACCTGGTTGGCGGCATGGACACCGCCTGACGCTGTCTGTGGACTCCAGGGGAAGATCGGGACCTGGCAGGCGGCATGGATAGCGCCTGACGTCACCTGCAGGGTGCAGGTGGCGATCGGGACTGGGCAGTTCTAGCAGGCAGCGCCTGATGCTGTCTGTGGTATCCAGGGAGCTATCGGGACCAGGCAGGCGGCATGGACAGCGCCTGACACTGCCCACGGGGTCCAGGCAGCGATCGGGACCAGGCAGGCGGCATGGATAGCGCCTGATGTCACCCGTGGGGTCCAGGGTGCAATCGGGACTGGGCAGGTAGTGTGGTCAGTGCCTGACTTTGCCTGCGGGCTCCGTAGGCAGGGGTGGCCAGGGCCACCTGAGGACACCAGTGGATCAGGCCAGGGAGGCACCGGGGCTCTGAAGTGGCTGGGAACAACCTGCAGGCGAGCTACCAGGAAGAGGTGCTGAACCATGAGGATGCAGAGGGCTGGCTGATGGAGGTGAGCAAAGACGCAGATGAGGTGGCTCTTGCCAGCACTGAGCTGGAAAAGTGCATCGAAAGCCTGATGGACAAAATCGCCTTTCTGAAGAAGGTGCATGTCCAGTACGCTCAGATCTCCGTGGAGATGGTCGTGTTCTCCAAGTCCGACCTCTCCACTATGCTCAAGGACATCCGCACCCAGTATGAGAAGCTGGCTGCCAAGAAATTGCAGAATGCCGAAGAATGGTACAAGAGCCGCTTCACCATACTGCCAAGGGCACCTATGGTGCAGGCCAGCGACTGCTCAAGGCCAAGACCCTGGAGATTGAAGCAATCTGGGGCATGAACAAAGCGCTGGGAAAGCAGCTGCAAGAGCTGGAGGATAAGCAGAATTCCGACGTTAGTGCTATGCAGGACACAACCAACAAATTAGAAAATGAGTTGAGAACCACAAAGAGTGAAATGGCAAGATATTTAAAAGAATACCAGCACCTCTTTAATGTGAAGATAGTTATGGATATTGACATTGCAGCTTACAGGAAACTCTTGGAAGGTGAGGAGACCCGGCTCAGTTTCACCAGCGTGGGAAGCATAGCCAGCGGCTACTACCAGAATTCCTAGGTTTTGGTGATCTGTCTACGGTGGTTTACAGAATAGCTCCTACTTGATGTCTGCTCGCTCCTTCTCTTCTTAATACACCAGCCACGTCCAGGAGGAGTAGATCGAGGTGGAGGAGACCATTGAGGCTGCAAAAGCTGAGGAAGCTAAGGATGAACCCCCTTCTGAAGGAGAAGCTGAAGAGGAGGAAAAGGAGAAGGAAGAGGCTGAGGAAGAGGAAGGAGAGGAAGAAGAAGAAGGTGCCAAGGAAGAATTTGAGGATGCAAAGGAGGAAGGAGGTGAAGGTGAAGGAGTAGATGCCCAAGAAGCTGAGGATGAGAAGAAAGATGAAGAAGGTGCTGGGGAGGAGCAAGCAACCAAGAAGAAAGATTGAGCCCTCCTTTCCTTAATTATTTCGGGAATAATCCTCCCAAAACCAGGTCAGCCCTGCCACCAACCAAGCAGTTGAGTTCCCAATACTATATGACTTAAGAAGTCAATATATATAACATTCTGAGGTGACTCAGGTTGGACATTAAATGTTATGCTATGACTTTTCTGAAAGATGAAACAGAGGGCTTTATTGGCGATCACCCTGCCGGCTGCCTTCCAGAGGGGGAAAGGGGAGAGATTGAGAGAGAGAGAGAGAGAGAGAGAGAGAGAGAGAGAGAGAGAGAGAGGGCTTGAGAGTGAGAGAGCGTGCCGGGGTGAGAGTGCCTTTTAAGGGGAGGAAGGAGGGGACGGGGCTTAGTGCACTCAGCACACGCTGATTGGTGGTTTCATGTAAGGCACATGATTAGGCACCTAGGGACTTAGGAATTGGGGGCTTAGGGTATATGGCAGGTGCTGATTGGTGGTTCAATGTACAGTCCATATAAGGTGTTCAGGAATGTCCAGCTGCAGGTGGAGTTTACCTCATACTCCGTCCATCAGTTGGGGGAAGGGAGGATCTATCATTTTCTCCTTATGCAGAGTATCTGTTTGCTTGCAGAGTGGCTTCCTGGCTTGCTGCCAGCCTGTGCATGGTCCACGCTTATGAGTTCAGGATATATGACAATGTGAATAATTCAGATGTTTACAATAAAAACACATGAATACATGAATTCACTAATGTTAATGTTAAACTTAATGGAAAAAATTGTCCTTTGAATCTTTGGTGGTTAGAAATTACAGTCCTCAAATCATGTGCAATAAACAGTAAATAAAGTTACACTGAATGACAAAAAAAAATACATTAGGGGCCAGGAAACGTCAAAAGAACTGGGGAACCATTCCCAGATCAGGAAGGGAAGTCACAGGGTATCCTACCTTATAATAGAGAAACATGCAAATTGACCGCACCTCCGCTACGCCCACAGCCAATCAGAGCGAACAAGATGGTGGTTAATTTGCATATGCAGGCGCTGAGGAGCCTGGGTCCAGGAAACATCCTCCGGACCCAGGCCGCTCCTAGCCTGTAGGCCCGTGCTTATGTCCTGAGCTGCAGGGGTCCCAGAACGCCCTCTGGCCACTCAGAGCCTATGGGTGTAGGTGCCAAGCAACCTCGTGGGCGGAACATCCCCGCATAGCTATAGCGACGCGGGGATGTTCCGCCCCGCCCCCAGCGGCTTGCAAAGGCTCCTGCACAAAGCGATGGTTTGGGGCCATGCCCCTAGCCAGGCACCCTGGACCGGGGGCTGCCGCTGGCCTCTGGGGTGTGCCGAGACCCTGGAGGCCACTGCTGTGTGCTGCCCTGGGTCCCTGCAAACCCCAAGCCTGAGCGCCTGGCTGGGGGCGTTGCCCCAAACCGCTGCTTTGTGCAGGAGCCTTTGCAAGCGGTTTGGGGCCACGCCCCCAGCCAGGCGTCCAGGACCGGGGGCTGCTGCTGGCCTCCAGGGTGTGCCGAGACTCTGGCGGCCACTGCTGTGTGCTGCCCGGGGTCCCTGCAAGCCCCGAGCCTGAGGCCCATGGTCAGGCTGGCTGCTGGCCTCCCCAAGCCGCTTGCAAAGGCTCCTGCACAAAGCAGCGGTTTGGGGCCACACCCCCAGCCAGGCGCCCAGGACCAGGGGCTGCTGCTGGCCTCCTGGGTTTGCCGAGACCCTGGCGGCCACTGCTGCGTGCTGCCCAGGGTCCCTGCAAGCCTCGAGCTTGGGGCCCATGGTGGGGCTGGCTGCTGGCCTTGGGGCGTTTGGAGACGGGGATGTCCCTCCCCGCCCCCGCCCCAGAGGCTTTCCAAGCTCCAGCACCAAGTGGCAGATTGTGTCCATGCCCCAAGCCTAGCGCCCTCCACAGGGGGATGGCTGCTGGCCTCTGGGGTGTGTGGAGACCCCGGTAGCCACCACTGGGTGGCAGGGACACGCCCCTAGCCCAGTGGACACAACCCAGGGGCTGCATGAGCTGCAGAGGATACACCTTTTTAAAAAAAATTTTTATTGATTTTTTTTTTTTTTTACAGAGAAGAGGGGAGAGGGATAGACAGTCAGAAATATCAATGAGAAAGAAACATCCATTAGCTGCCTCCTGCACACTCCCCACTGGGGATATGCCTCCAACCAAGGTACATGCCCTTAACAGGAATCAAACCTGGGACCCTTCAGTCTGCAGGCCCACGGTCTATCCACTGAGCCAAACCATATTGAGAGTAAATACCTTTTCTGACAACTCATTAGCTAAGCTCCCTGTAGGCCACCAATTGCAGTGTTCTTGGTAATTTGGGTTATAAGAATCCAAGAAGGTAATCTAGGGTTTTTCTACCACACTCTTGAAGGAAAAAATGAAGGTCCCTTGAGGGGTCCCAGATTGGAGAGACTGCAGGCTGGGCTGAGGGACAACACCCCCCGCTACCCTCCCTCCCCGCTGTGCACGAATTTCGTGCACCGGGCCTCTCTAGTGTGTGTGTGTGTGTGTGTGTGTGTGTGTGTGTGTGTGTGTGTGTATATTATTGCTACGAAAACAGTATTTCCTACTACTTACAACATATACAATGTAATGTATTAGATGCCTTCCTATTGGATGAAGTATGTATTCTCATAGAGTAATACTGGTAGATATGTTATAGTTATGGCAGTATGTCATATCCTATCTATATTAATAAAAGGGTAATATGCTAATTAGACCATGAGACCTTCCAGATGTCCTTCTGAACAAAGCCATGGTGGCGGGACTGAGGCAGAATTGGTTATGGGTGATCAGGCCAGGAGGGGAGGGCAGTTGGGGGTGATCAGGCTGGCGGGGGGGTGTAGTTGGGGGCAAGCAGGCCAGCAGGCAGAGTGGTTAGGGGAGATCAAGCAGGCAGGCAGGTGAGCGGTTAGGAGCCGGTAGTCCCACATTGCGAGGGGTTTGTCCAACTGCAGGTTTAGGCTCGATCTCACAGGGGTCCCAGATTGGAGAGGATGCAGGCCAGGCTGAGGGACCATCCCCTCCCCGTGCATGAATTTCGTGCACTGGGCCACTAGTATATATATATTTCCCTATGAACTATAGAGACAATGGAACTTCCTGTCCTATAATACATAGTTCAATATAAGGTCTACAGTAGTTATTCAATCTAAGTTGAATTAGTAAATACGTGAATATAGATTGACTTAGCTGAAGAACATCCTATTCTGAGTGATATATCAGGTCTCCTTAGCTGGATGGATTGGCCAAAGGTGTCCTTTCAGTATCCCTGGCAACATACAAAGCAATAGGAAAGAAATAATTGAGACCAGAAATGGAGGTAGTTGTGGAGGCGCTGGTGATTAAAAATTCTCAGGTGACATTGAATTTGCCCAGCATTTTAAAGGAAGTAATTCACATTAAAAATATTACAGAAAAACCACTCAAAGCAAATGTTTCAATTCACAATAGGTCTAGTAATTCTCAATTTTAAGCAAATGCAATAGTATTCCAGACTTATAAATTCTACTGCATAAAGAGGTAGTAGGTTTATATAAAGAGATCCATATTTTACTTTTCTAAAGAAGATATTCCTGTAACCCGAATTTTATAATTGAGAAAACTTAACACTTGAGCATTTAAGTAATTTGAGATTTTAGCTCAAGTCAGGCTCCAAAGTCTAAGTTCCTCACATTATGGTGCCTTGAAAACTGTAAAGGATTCTTCTACTATAAAGCACTTACCTTAAACTCTAAGTAATGCAGAGCCATAAACAAATGAATAACCACCAACTATATTCTAGTGAAATACCATAAAAGAGGGAAATAAACAAAGAATATACTTACTCATTCCTGAGCATTTTCTATCACCATTCCATACAGTAGAAACAGCATGTCCCATCAATGGGAGGTGAAACTTTGGATATTCATAAAAAATAAAGTTATTAAAATATGAGTAAACAAATATTCAAATAAAATGACCCCTGTGGTAAGGAATAAAGTAATGACTTTTTGCATTAAATTATGTTGTTTAAGAAACAAAGTTGAAAAACACACAAAACTTACATTTTTCATTTTATTCACTCAACTGAACAACAGCCTTGTTAACTGAATCATTAAGTGAATCACCAGAAAGGCATCATTCTATTTATTCACATAAATTTAACAACTTTATCTAAGATGCTGTATTTGAATGAAAAAAATGATACTTAGACTGATAATTTACTTAATATTTATAATCATCTTTACAAATACATATATCAATATTATTATTTTGTGCTTGATGAAACCTATGTGAGTTTTAACCTCTGAGAAGTACTTATTTATTTAGAGTGAGTTAATAATAATTGATTTATCCATTTTAATAGAAATAGCTATAAAAGAGCTTGAGAGGGAGGGTAGTTTCATAGAGAATAACAGTAAAAAATTTTTTTTAGTCAAGAAGGGAAACATTTATAAATAGGTAAGTATATACTGACTAAAAGCCCGGCGCATGAATTCATGCACCAGTGGGGTCCCTCGGCCTGGCCTGCGGGATAGGGGCCCAAACCAGCTCTCTGACGTCCCCCAAGAGGTCCCGGATTGCGAGAGGGTGCAGGCTAGGCCAAGATACCCCACCAGTGCACGATCGGGGCCAGGGAGAGATGTGGGAGGTCGGCCAGCCAGGGAAGAACCATGGGAGGGCTCCAGGGTGTGTCTGGCCCATCTTGCTCAGTCCCAATTGGCTGGACCCCAGCAGCAAGCTAACCTACCCATCAGAGCGTCTGCCCCCTGGTGGTCAGTACACATCACAGCAACTGGATGACTGGTTGACTGTCTGCCCCCTGGTGATCAGTGCATGTCATAGTGACTTGTTTACTGGTCGACTGCCCCCTGGTGGTCAGTGCACATCATAGCAAGTGGTTGAGAGGCCTTAGCATATCATTAGCATATTATGCTTTGACTAGAGGCCTGGTGCATGAAATTTATGCACTGGGGGGGGGGGGGTTGTCCCTCAGCCCAACCTGCATCCTCTCCAATCTGGGACCCCTCGGGGGATGTCCACCTGCCTGGGCAGAGCGACAGGTTGGCCCCACTATTGGCACTAATGGGGGACCCTGCCGACTACTTCTGGACAATGGAGTGCCTAGCTTGCCCCAACCCCTTAGTGAGCAGCAGGCCCTGCCCCCTCCACAGGGGAGGGCCAGGTGCCTCGCCTCATGAGCAGGGAATTCTTGGTCTGCCCCAACCCCTGTGTGGGCAGAGCAACTAGCCCGCCCCTCCATAAAGGCCAGCGGGTCAACCGCCTGCCTCCTGCACTAGTGGAGCAATGCCCAGCCTGACCCTCCTCCCTCAACAGTGGAGCCCCTATCCCCAACCACCACCCTGACACATGCTCAGCCTGGACACAGGGACCGGCCACCCAAACCAGCACGCCTGACCCAGTGTCCCTGGACAACTGGCCCCACTGCCTGGATGTGGTGCACCCAACCCAGCTCCCCATGACCCAACATCCCCAGAAGCACAGATCTGCCATCCTGACCCACTGTGACTTACATAGAAATGGCTCTACTGCCTGACACTGCCAGGTAGACACTACCTGAAGCCCTCTGATGCAGGGACCAGGCACAGAGACCAGATATGCCTAACTCGATGCCATCAGAAGGTCAGACGCATCACTGAGACCCGGTGGGACTAGTCACCTCTGAACACACGGACTCCCACTTCGGAAACCACCTACCTCACCCAGCTCCCCAATTTACCAGACTGCTAAAATGGGAAGACAAAGAATCCCCAAAGGAACGAAAAAGAGGAACCGCCATAAAAGGAACTAAATGAAATGGAGGCAAGTAATTTCTCAGATACAGAATGGAAAGTAATGATTATAAGGATGTTCAAACATTTGACTGAGAATTACAAGCAACTTGATGGAGTTGAATGACAAATGCACCAACATGAATAAGAATCAAAGGGAAATGAGGAATGACATAGGTGTATTAAAGAACAGCCTGGACAGATTAAACTGTAGCCTAGAAGAAGCTGAGGACCAAATTAGTGTGTTAGAAGACAATGTAAAAAAACTCCTAAACAGAGCAGCAACTGGAAAAAAAAAAGAAAAAGAAGGAGGAGAGTTTGAGGGAGCTTTGGGTCAACCTGAAAGAAACAACATACACATAATAGGGGTTCAAGAAGGAGAAGAAGCAGAGCAAGCAATAGAAAACCTGTTTGAAGAAATAATGATAGAAAACTTCCCTGACTTGGAGAAGAAAAAACTCACAGGAAGCACAAAGAGTCCCAATCAGATGAACCAAAAAGACCCAAGACACATCATAATTAAAATGGCAAACATTAAAGACAAAGAAAGAATTTTAAAGGCTACGAGAGAGAGAAAGAAAATTACCTACAATGGAACTCCCATTAGACTATCAGCTGATTTCTTAATAGAAGCACTTCAGGCCAGAAGGGAGTGACATGTAGCATACAAAGTAATGAGAAGCAAAGGAAAGAATACTCTCCAGATGGCTGTCATTCAAAATTGAAGTTGAAATTAGGAGCTTCTAAGACACACACACAAAAATAAAAGAGGCTAAAGGAGTTTATTACTACCAAAACAACAATGCAAGAAATGCTGAGAGATTGTTGTATGAAGAAGAAAGAGAAAAGAGGGAAAAACACAGGTATAAAGAATAAAAATGGTAATAAACAAGTACCTTGCAATAATAACCTTAAAAGTAAATTAATTAAATGCTCCAATCAAAATATATAGGGTAGGTGAAGGGATAGGAAAACATGACCCATATATATGCTGTTTACAAGAGACCCACCTCAGAACAAAGACTCACACAGAATGAAAGTGAAGGGATGGAAGAAAAATTTCCATGCAAATGGAAATTAAAAATAAAACAGAGGTAGCAATACTCATATCTGACAAAATAGACTTCAAAATTAAGGCCATAAAAAGAGACAATGAAGGCCATGCCAATAAACTGAAAGGATCAATACAACAAGAGGATATAATCCTGGGTGCTCCTATATATGCACCCACTATAGGAGCACCCAAATACATAAATTAACTTCTGGAGGATTTAAAGAGAGATTGACAGCAATTCAATCATAGTAAGGTGCTTTAACACGCCACTGGCATTATAGGATAGATCTTCTAGACAAAAAAATCAACAAAGAAACAGCAACCGTAAATGACACAATGGATCAAATGAATTTAGAAGACATTTACAGAACATTTCACACCAAAGATACATGTTCATTCTTCTGAAGTGCACATGGGACATTCTCAAAGACAGACCACATGGTAGGGTACAAAACAAATCTCTACAAATTCTAGAGGGTTGAAATCATATCAAGCATCTTCTGGGATTACAGTGACATGAAACTAGAAGTCAAATACAATAAAAACACCCCCAAACATTCAAACACATGAAGGCTAAATATCATGTTACTACATAATGAATGGGTTACTGATGACATCAAGGAAGAACTCAAATAGTTCCTAAAAAAAATAAAATAAAAATGAACACACAACAACCCAAAGCCTCTGGGATACAGTGGAAGCAATCCTGAGAGGGAAGTACATACTACTACAGGCCTATCTTAAGAAACAAGAAAAATTGCTAAAAAACTGTCTAACACTACATCCTAAATATCTAGAAAGACAACAAGAAAAAGCCCATAGTAAGAAGGAAAGAAATAAAAAGATAAGAGCAGAAATAAATGAAATGGAGACAAAAAATACAATACAAAAGATCAATGAAACCAAGAGCTGGTTCTTTGAAAAGATAAATAAGATTCATGCACCTTTAGACCATCTCATCAAGACACAAAGAGAGAGAATGCAAATAAATAAATAAATTCTGAAACAAATGGGGAGAAATAACAATTGATATCACAGAAATACAAAGGATTGTAAGAAAATGCAACGAACAACTATATGCCAACAAGCTGGACAACCTGCATGAAATGGACAAATGCCTAGAAAAATACAACCTTCCAAAATTGAAATGAAATAAAAGAATTTTCAAATCACAGAAAACATGAATAGGCCAATAAGTACTGATAAAGTAGAAGCAGTAATGAAAAAACTCCCAGCAAACTAAAGCCCTAAAACCTAGAACAACATAGGGTTGTCCACTTTCAGCACCTTTATTCAACATAGTACTGGAGTGCGGGAAGCCACCCACTGCCAATACTATCATGAGAGTGCACCAAGGAACGCAGAAGGCCGATGGACCTTGGGTGTTAGCAGGGCTAACACCAAGTACCATTGTTCATTTTGAGATAGCAGTGGCTCGAAGCAATTTCCTGACCTAATAGCCTCAAAGTAAATGGTTACTGGACCGTACTGATCTTTACTGATCTTTATTGACATTAGACAGTCTGTCTGCTACCGTGCTTTATTGAGGGCAAGATGTGTATCTAAAACCAAATAAAAAGCGGATAAGGCCAGGTTTCAGTGTGCCTCTCCAAGAGAGAGGTCTCCACCTGGCCCCCCCCCCCACCCCTTAATAATTCATATTTCTTGTCTAGTGTTTTCATTTGTGCATCAGCCCCTTCTTCAGATCCTGAACCCTAGCCATTCAGGTCGCAGCACTGGAGGTCTTAGTCACAGCTATTATACAAGAAGAAAACATAAAAGGCATGCAAATTGGAAGAAGGTAGTAAAACTGTCATTATGCGCAGGTGATATGATATAGTACATAGAAAACCTCTAGGACTCCACCAAAAAACTACTAGATTTAATCATGGATTTTGCAAATGTTGCCAGATACAAAATTAACACCCAGAAATCACTGGCATTCTTATACACCAATAATAAACTCTCAGAGATAGAAACTAAAAAAATTAATGCCATTTGCAACTGCAACAAAAAAATTAAGATACTTAGGAATACATTTAAACAAGAAGGTAAAAGACCTGTACTCAGAAAACTATAGAATATTGAAAAAAGAGATAGAAGTAGACATAAGTGTAAGAACATACTGTGTTCATGGATTGGAATTATTAACATCGTGAAAATGTCCATACTACCGAAAGCAATATATAGATTTAATGCAATCCCTATTCAAATACCAGTGGCATACTACACAGGTGTAGAACAGACTTTCCAAACATTGATATGGAACAACAATAAAAAAGAGCCTGGAAAGCTGCAGCAATCCTGAGAAAGAACAGAGTTGGATGCATCACAAGACTAGATAGCAAGCTATACCACAAAGCCACTGTAATCAAAACAGCTTGGTACTGGCACAAGAACAGACATATATAGTTCAATGGAACAAATTAGAGAACCCAAGCATCAACCCAAGCCATTATGTTCAATTAATCTTTGAGAAAGGAGATGAGAACAGTGGAGTAAAAAGAATCCCTTCAATAAATGGTGTTGAGATCACTAGACAACTACATGCAAAAGAAAAAAGGAAAGAAAAAAGGAAAGAAACTAACATACACTGTACATAAAAATAAAATCAAGATGGATAAAAGACTTAAATGTAACACGTGAAACCATAAAAATCTTAGAAGAAACCATAGGCAGCAAAATCTCAGACATTTCTCATAGCAATATGTTTACTGATACATCTCCTAGGAAAATGGAAATGAAGGAGAAAATAAACAAATGGGACTACATCAAAACAAAAAGCTTCTGCACAGCAAAAGAAACCATCTACAAAATAACAATATGCATGGGAGAACATATTTGCCAATTATATATCCAAACAGAGGCCTGGTGCATGAAAATTTGTGCACTCGGGGTGGGGGGTCCCTTAGCCCAGCCTGTGCCCTCTCACAGCCCAGGACCCCTTAGGGATGTCCCACTGATGGCTTAGGCCCGCTCCCTGGGGGATCAGGTGTAAGCTGGCAGTCAGACATCCCTCTGGCAGCCCAGCAGCCCTTGGGGGATGTCCGACTAATGGCCGTTAGTCGGACATCCTTAGTGTTGCCACCACTGCTACTGAGTTGGCCAGCCATGAGCCGGCTTCTGACTGAGTGGCCCTCCCCCTGTGAAAGCGCACTGACCACCAGGGGGCAGCTCCTGAGTTGAGCATCATGCGTGTCATAGGGACTGGTCATTCCCGGTCGTTCCTCCCTTAGGGTCAATTTGCATATTGCCCTTTTATTCTATAGGGTAAGGGTTTAATCTCCAAAATTTATAGGGAACTCAGACAATTTAACAAAAGGAAGATAATCCAATTAAAAACTGGGAAAAGAACCTAAAAAAGACAACTATCCAAAGTGGACATGCAGAAGGCCAAAAGGCATATGTAAAATGCTCAAAGTCACTACTCATCCAAGAGATGCAAACCAAAATGACAATGAGGTACCATCTCACACCTGTCAGAATGGCTATCATTAACAAATAAACAAATGACAAGTGTTGGCAAGTATGTAGAGAAAAGGGAACCCTAGTTCACTGCTGGTGGGAATGCAGACTTGGTGCAGCCTCTGTGGAGAACAGTATGGAGTTTCCTCAAAAAATTAAAAATGGAACTCCCATTGACCCAGTGACCCCACCTCTAGGAATATAGCCTAAGAAATCAGAAACACCAATCAGAAAGAATATATCCACCCCTATGTTCATAGCAGTGTAATTTATAATAGCTAATATTTGGAAACAGCTTAAGTGCCCATCAGCAGATGAGTGGATTAAAAAACTGTGGTACATGTACATCATGGAATACCATGAAGCAATAAAAAAGAAGAATCTCTTACCCTTTGAGACAGCATGGAGGGGTCTGGAGAGCATCATGCTAAGCGAAATAAGCCAGTCAGAGAGAGACAAGTATCACATGATCTCTCTCATATGTGGAATCTAGTGAGCAAAATAAACTGATGAACAAAATAGATCCAGAAACATAAAAGCATCAAATAGACTGTCAAACCTCAGGGGGAAGGCAGGAGAGCCTGGGGGCCTGGGAAGAGATCAACCAATGAACTTGTATGCATGTATGCATAACCTGTGGACAGACAATGGGGTGGTGAAGGCCTAGGGTAGGGGCAGAAGCGGACTGGGAGATGTCAGTGGGGGAAAGGGGAATATATATGTAATACTTTGAACAATAAAAAAATCTTTATTGTTATAAAAAATCTTACTATTTCCTTACTTTTTAATGTAGAGACTGGCTTTAAGCATCTAATCTTTTTAAAAAATTTTTAATTAGTTCAACTATTCCTGCCAACATTTTGATAACTTTAATGAAATATTAAATATGCTTAGAGCAACCCAGTAAAACCTGGAAAATATTTAAAACCAATCTTAATGACACTTTTGACTGTCATCCTTGTGAATATTTTCTACTCACTTCCTTCAACTGTATTATCAACTCTAAACATGTTAAATTTTTTGAAAGGTTACGCTTGAAAAGCCTCAAGAAGAAACATCACGGAACTGTTCAAATTTTAAAAATTCTTCCTTGCTAATGTGCTATTAGAATTCGCCATTGTAACTGCAGAAGAAGGAGAGAAAATGCTGACATCACAGACTCATTTTAACTCAAAAAGGCAATAGTGCATCACATTCAGTCCTACAGGGAAAGCAAGATGTAGATCACAAACAATAAAATTTTACTTTCTAGAAATTGGTTAATTTCTTTAAAAACAATTTCCAGACATGATAGCTAATGGCATGCATTATAGGTAGAATAAGTCACTTATTCAATACTAATGGCCCAGTGCATGGATTTGTGTACATCGAAAGGAAATTAATTAGAAGAAAGATTTGTGCAGTAATTATGTTACTGCAAAAATTACATGTCATAATCTAATATATAAAAGGCTAAGTGACTGACTGTATGTCAGCCAGAACTTTATATGTATTGTGCATGCGAGAGTCAAGGTTTATTTTTAAATTACCAGTGTGTATCATATGTACTGGCCAGTCGGTCAGATGGTTGGATGGATGGACGGTTGGTTACTTAGCCTTTTATATATATAGATAAGCCATTGGAACTACCTTACTTTCCAAAAGGCACCTGCTAGCAAGATGGTCCTGGAAAGTAATACAGAATAGAATCCTTTGTATCTAGCTTCTGTACCACCAGAAATCTCAATTTCACTACTTCATTCTGGCAGTTTTTAGGCTAATTACATAACAATTTTCAAAGGCTAAAGACCACACAATATATGATTTTTATAATAAGAATAGTTGTTATTAAATTTCTTTTATTATTTATTTATTTTTAAAAAATATATTTTTGTTGATTTCAGAGAGAAAGGAAAAGGAAGAGAGAGAAAGAAACATCAATGATGAGAGGGAACCATTGATTGGTTGCCTCCTGCACGCCCCCTACTGGGGACCAAGCCCGCAACCTGGTCATGTGCCCTTGACTGGAATCGAACCCAGAACCCTTGAGTTCGCAGGCCAACATTCTATCCACTGAGCCAAACCGACCAGGGCTATTTAATTTATTTTAAAGAGAAATCTGTGACCTGGCTGGGTGACTCAGATGGTTGGAGTGTCTTCCTAAAGGGTTGTGGGTTTGGTTCCCAATTAAGAGCGCATGCGCAGGTTTTGGGTTTGATCCCATGTCTTGGGGACTGTCTGGGAGGCAACCAAGGGATGTTTCTCTCTCACATCTATGTTTCTCCCTCTCTCCCTTCTTCTCT
Source organism: Cnephaeus nilssonii (assembly GCF_951640355.1). Lineage (NCBI taxonomy): Eukaryota > Metazoa > Chordata > Mammalia > Chiroptera > Vespertilionidae > Cnephaeus > Cnephaeus nilssonii. The sequence goes on along the minus strand of NC_137072.1, from coordinate 27,259,900 downwards.
AAAATCAACTTAAAAGGTAGAGAAATCTTCAATGTTTGAAAAACTATAATGAAAACTCAGAACTAGAATTATTTTTAAATAATTCATATTCAGCAACAATGTCCAAAAAGTTGAGGAGGAATGCAAAGAGCACATAATGGAGGGGGGGGGGGTGGGGGGCAGGGGGGGGGGGAAGTGCCCATTTTTGATCTAAGAAGTAATGAAAAATATTTAAGAAATGTCCTTAGGTCTAAAAAGTCCATTTTTCCCCAATATCAAAGTAAACATTAAAGCATTTGAAACTATAGTATATAGAAATAGGTACTTTAAATTTTCTATATGAGAGTTCTAAAAAGAGATTGTCAAGTGTGAGGATAACTAGAACTTTTTTAAAAGTTTGAGAGTGACATTTTCTTTTTATCAAAAAATGAAAATAAACAAATGTAATATCCTCTAGTAGTAAAAATACCATATTTTCCAGCGTATAAGACGACTTTTTATAATTCGCCATTATAAAATCTTCTCAAAAGTCGGGTGTCTTACACGCCGGAAAATATGGTACCTGTATCCCCCGCAAGCCGCTGTCCCAGTACTGGAGCTGAGAGTGAGTACCGTATTTTCCGGCGTGTGAGACCCCCCGACTTTTGAGAAGATTTTCCTGGGTTAAAAAGTCGTCTTATATGCCGGAAAATATGGTAACCAAAAGGGAAGTGAAAAATACTAAGGATCACAAATTAAGCGTAGGCTAAAAAAGATCCTCATGAGGTTTAAAACCTTTCATTTATTTTTACGAGGAAATAATAAACTTGCCAGAACAGGGAATATTATATTTCAAAAGTCCTTGTTTTGGTAAGTGAGAAACTCATTACGTCAATACCCTTAAAATCTCCCTTAAAAGGAAATAACTTATCTGGGATTGGAGCAGGAGCGGTAATTCTTCTCCAGTCCTTGCAGATGAGGGGCTCATCATGTCACAGCACTCATTCCTCCTTAAGATAAGATGGCATCGGCATGTTGCATATCAGTAAGTTTATCACAGCTGCCAGATTTTTTTATGGCCACCCTGCACAGGTTTTTGTTCTCACAATATCTGGATATGGCCTAGGAAGAGAAATGAGATAGATAGAGCACAGGGACATTCAAAAAAAAGAGTTGCAGCCTTCACAGAGAAAGCCACACATTCCCACTTCTTTACATGGATTATAGTTACGGTACTGCTTCTTCGGAGAGCTGGCGTATACACTGCTTGGTCCTTGGGATCCTACTTCATGCTCATTCACTAAGGTAAGTCATTTAGGGACTGGATTAGATTGCCAGAGCAAAGGGGAACTTAAAATTTACAGTTTGGATTTGCTCAACAATGTCAAAGGTGTGACAAGGTCCTAACAACACTATCATCTGTTGCCTATACATTTGGTTCCATAAATATAATAAACTTACACTTGGACAAAGTCATTGTTGACTCAGCTATTGAAACTCTAGCCAAACTTCATTAGTTAGCATTTACTCTAGGCAAATTTTAATGAGGCAGGCATGGGTTGTACTTGATTGAAAGGTAGGAAAGTGCTAATGATTGAAGCACTATAAAGCTACTATTTCAGTTGCACATTAATTAAGGCAGAAACACGTCTTATTCTAAAGGACCATTGAAGTACCACAGAAAGTGTCCAATTTAAAAGTGTCCATTTCCGTTGAGAATAATTTTGTTGTATATCCGCCAAAAGCCATACGCCATAATTTCTTTGTCCAATGTATTTTACCATCTCCATTAAAAACCTATATACTTTCTACAGCAAGTGCTTGAAGCACATATTCTATAATCTAAGTATAAGTCTCTCAGGTTAGATTTGTTAACAGACTAAAGGTACTAAACATATATACAGAAAAGACATGAATTTGCAAACCGAGTTAACAATGGTAAGTAGAACATGGTTGTAGATGCGATTAGTGATACAACTGTAAGAAATTATTCATATATGGCTAGAAATAAGAACAGAGTTTCCAAACAAACAAACAAACAAACAAACAAACAAACAAAAGAACCCCCCCACACACCATCCAAGATTAAATTGGATATAAATTATTTTGAATCATGGTCACAGAGATCATTTTTGTATAATGTGGGTTTCTTAAATAAACCAGAAAGAGATACCACTAATACGATGTGAAAGAGTTCATAAGTCTTCTTCAATGTGTTAGTTTAAAACAGCTTTTCATTTTCCTAATACTATATAATATGATTTATCCACAGATATTGGTTTTGGTGTCTGGCAGCAAACCCCACTTTGTGGATCCACAGCCTTACCTCTAGAGTCAGTGCTCTTTCTTTTCGAAGAGGAGCAAATGCAGTAGGCAATCCATGGTCACTTGCTAAGGACCGGAGGTCAAAATAGTATTTGGCATAGACACTGAGAGGAATATTAAGACCAAACTGCAGTAGATAAAAGTATTGCCTTTCCAACTCATTTCTGGGCAAGAAGGAAAACACAAAATCAATACAGAGCACTTTTAGTCAACCTGGCTATCTTCAAAATTATCATTCTAAACTACTAGGTTGACTCTGGGTTTTGTTTTGAAACAAATAAAGGCTACCTAGCTGGACTAATACACTAATGTTCAAACAAACATAGAGAAGGTATAGCTATTTGTCGTCCCTCTTGCATCCAGCTCTTTGAATTTTGGACAAGGGGAGGAGGTTACGTCTCTTGTGCTCAACTGATGCTAACTATAGGGGCTGATTCATCAGAGTCCCATTAGTGCAACTGTAGGTTCATGCTCCTTGCTCATTCACAGGGCCCCACTATAGTGTTCAGATGGAAGGAATGGTTGTATACTGTTCCTTAGCCCTGAAGAACTTACAGACATTTTTACCAGGCCCGTAACCATAAAATTCCTATAAGTAAACATAGGCAGTAAAATCTAGGACACTTCTCTTAGTAATATATATTTTTTGTTGATACATCACCTGCAGCATGTGAAACAGAAGAAAAAATAAACAAGTGGGACTATATCAAAATAAAATGTTTTAGCACAGCAAAGAAATATATCAACAAAATAAAAAGGCAACCTACTAATGAGAAAACTTATTTGACAATGATATATCTCATAATAGCCAAAATTTATAAAAAAGTATACAACTCAACACTAAAATACAAACAACCCAATCAAAAAGTGGACAGAGGACTGAACAGACACTTCTCCAAAGACTGCATACAGATGGCTGATAGACATATGAAAAGATGCTTAGTGTCTCTAGTCCTCAGAGAGATGCAAATTAAAACCACAATGAGATATCTTCACACCTGTCAGAATGGTGATCATCAATAAAATTTTAAAAAAGCAAGTATTGACCAAAATATGGAGAAAAGGGAATGCTTGTGCACTTTTGGTGGGAATGTAGATTGGTGCAGCCACTGTGGAAAACAGTATGGAGTTTTTTTCAAGTAATTAAAATATGAAACTTCCTTATGATTCAGAGGTTCCACAAAAAAACCCAAGACACTAATTCCAAAGAATATATGCACCCTATGTTTACGGCAGTATTATTTTCAATCTCCATGCTATGGAAGCAACTCAAGTGCCCATCAACTAATGAGTGGATAAAAAAGCGGTGGAATATTATTCAGACATAAAAAAGCATGAAATCTTGCCATTTCTGAGAACATGGATGGACCTAGAGGGTAGTATGTTAGTGAAATAAGTCAGTCAGAGAAATACGAATACCATGTGATTTCACTTGTATGTGGAATCCAAAGACCAATATAAATGAACAAACAAAACAGAAGCAGACTCACAGATACAGGGAACATTCTGATGGTTACCAGAGAGGGAGGAGTCTGGGAGGCTGGGTGAAAAAGGTGAGGAAATTGAGAAGTACAGATTGGCAGTTACAAAACACTCAGGGAAATATAAAGTAAGCCCTGGGAAATATAGTCATTAATACTGTAATAACTAGGTATGGTGTCAGGTCAGTACTAAAAATATTGTGGAAAACACTTTGCACAGCATATGATTTTCTAACCATTATGCTGTACACCTGAGACTAATACAAAATAATATTAAATGTAAAGTCTTATTGACAAGAATAATAAAAATAAATAAATTTTATAAAGGAGAACACCAACAACAAAAAGGACTGAAACAGGTAGGCGGCCCTAAAAAATCCATGAAGATATTCAAAGTACCATTGCTTATGCATCTGAACTTGTACAATGTTTGCCAGTAACCACCAGAGAAATACATTTCAAATTATCACACAGTTTATTAGAATAATTACACATGGAAACCTACTAATTAATGGGAAAGAATATGATGTGTTATAGCAAATGTGAATAGAAAAATATATGTAATTTGTTATTGTTGTTAATCCTCACCTGAGGATATTTTAATATTGATTTTTAGAGAATGGAAAGGAGAGTGGGAGGGAGGGAGAGAGAAAGTGAGAGAGAGAGAGAGAGAGAAACATCAATTGTTTGCTTCCTATTCCCTCCCTATCATGCCCTGACCAGAATTGAGCCTACAACCCAGGTATGTGCTTTTAACTGGAATTGAACTTGGGATCATTCAGTCTGTCCTGATGCTGTACCCACTGAGCCAAACAAGCTAGGGCAAAATGTATGTAATTTTATGAATAGTTCAGTTCTCTGCACAATTTAAACTTTAAAAACATTTCTTAATCTATAAACTTTATGGGGGCATATAAAGTAATAAAAAATTATTAGGAAGTAATAAAATTATTATTATCACCAAAACCTAGCAAACTCACAAGTCCTTGACTGCCACGTCCCTGCGGATTTGACAGAATATTGAATTCGATATATTCAGATCGTGCCAATACTTGAAAGCAAGAACAATGGCGCCCAAAATAATTCGTTTCCAGTTAGTTGGGCAAATGTCGATTTCAGCATATATTAAAAGCCTTTCTATGTAAACCTGCAAAAGTAAAACACTGGTCTTTGGTTCTAGCTCAGTTTAAGTGCTGTGATAATAACTGTTAGGAAGGACAGGTTTCAGCAGTTTCGACATGCCCTTTATTCTTAGGTTCTTTCTGGTCAAGAGACTAGTTGGCCAGCCAAAGCCAGAGGCCAAGTCACAGTTGCAAATCAGATACTTCTGTTGCCTACTTTCCCATGTGAATTTCCAGCCCAATTTTTGGTCACAGGAAGGAGTGGACAAGTTAGCAAAGGATTCCTGAAGAAATGTTGTTACTTTCCCACTTGCAAAGGGCAGCATATCCAGGCCCAGTGCAGATACTTGAGTGCCCACCGCATGCACTGTTTCATACCTGGCTGGTAGTTAATGGTGATTTTACATAACCTTGAAAATGTAAATCCCTGGGAATACTGAGCACATACAATAACTAGTCCCTTTGTGGCCCAAGCTGAAGATAAAACTTGGTCATCAAGACACCCCCCCAGTGGTTGCTGTGTGGTGCAGCAGGACAGGTAGTATAAACAGGTGTATTTGAATCAGGTGTTTACAACTGTCAAGTGTTCTTGGACTTAGTGCCTTTGTAAGAAACACACATGCACACCAAGGCTAGTCCTTTTATGTCCCCTAAGCCTCACATCTCCATCACGATTCTGTGAAATCCATCTCTGTCTTACACAACCTGAAGCTTAGTCAGTTCTGTTGGTTTCAGGTGGTAGCAGAGCTGCCAGGCTCTGTCTCCCTGGTTCTCCTCTAAACCTGCCAGGTAGCTGGTGAGGTCTCATAATTTCTTCACATGTATTACATGTCTATTCGACAAAGAACTGGGTGAAGGTAACAGCTAAGCAAAGATTATAAAGGATAGCTGTAATTTGTTTTTACCTCAAGGGTTCTTTGAAGAAGAGTATGTATGCCATATAACAAAGAGAAAAAAGTCCCATTTTAAAGAGTATGCTTACTGTCTGAGGTCATAAGATTGACAGCTCACATTTGCCAAAGCTCATCAAACCCAACTGTATTTTAAAAAACCAGTTATTAAACATATGTTCTTAGTGAAAATTTGCACCAGTCCCCAAAAGCTCAATGTGCTCAGATATTGTATCCTTACAAGGTTCAACTGTCTACTTGATGGGAATAATTAGAGACATATACAACATTGGAAATCACCCAACTTCCTGCAATCTTTACTGTAGACTTCATATGTGCCTTTAATCATTCATTTATACCACTTGCCCTCCGGTGTCATTGGGATTGGGATTTCTCTTCTCACTGAAACTCTTCTGGCAGTGAAATCGATCCCATCCCACTTCTGAAGAACACCTCCCACAATTACCTCTTTTTGAACACTTCCCTGGGGCCCAGACACTCTCCCCAATATGAATGTCTTTATATGGTACACATCCCACCCCCACAACCCCTAGGATGCTTCCTCTCTGTTTGCTCACAGTGAATGCCCCGATGCTGCTTCTCATCTCCCACTCTCCCATTCACCCACTGTAGTCTGCCCCTGGCACTGTCACTACTGAAACTACTGCTGCTAATGCGTTTGCACATACAAACCAGAGATCTTCACCCCAGCTCCCCACTCCCCACGCATTCCCTAATGTCATGTGGGCACTGCCATTTGCCTAGGTGCTTGGCCAAAGACTTCCAATTGAGTTAACCTGCTGCAATCTGTTAGCAATTCTTGTTATCTCTGCCTCTCACTGGTAGTCAGATCGCTTTCTAGTCTATTTGTCACTTCTCACCCATGTCACTGTTCTTGCCCCTGACTTCTCGGCCTCTATTCAGACTTCTAGCTACAGTCATTCTCCCCAAAGCAGCCGGGATAGCCTTTTTAATCAAGAGCGCTTCCCCACCCTGCTCAACTCTGCCAAAGGGTTTCCACCAAACAAATAAAAATGTCACTTCCTCCCATGGCCTGCAAGCTGCAAGGCCCAATCAGATGGCATGTGCCCTCCTGGTCCTCATGCCCTACATTCTTTCCCTCATTCCACACTCTGACCACACTGGCCATACCTCACTCTTACTCAAATACCAAGTATAAGTTCCCATCTCAGAATCTGGCACTTGTTCCCTCTGCACATACACCAGAGCTCCTCATCTTCCTCAGCTCAGTCAGGTCAGGGTTCAGATGTCATCTCTTTACAGAGGCTCTTCCGGATCACCTCTCTAAAGTAGCACTTCCGGATCACCTCTCTAAAGTAGCAAGCCCCTGTCAGCACTTTATGACGTCCCCCTGCTGTACCTTCGTGGTATTTACTACCTGAAAAATCCACCTTTTAACAGCACTCATTTAAAGAAATATTTATGATTTCCTCACTAGGACAGAAGCTCCATAAAAGCAAACACTTTAGCCGAAACCGGTTTGGCTCGGTGGATAGAGCGTCGGCCTGGGGACTGAAGGGTCCCAGGTTCGATTCCGGTCAAGGGCATGTACCTTGGTTGCGGGCACATCCCCAGTAGGGGGTGTGCAGGAGGCAGCTGATCGATGTTTCTCTCTCATCGATGTTTCTAACTCTCTATCCCTCTCCCTTCCTCTCTGTAAAAAATCAATAATATATATATATATATAGCAAACACTTTATTCAACCATGTCTCTCCTCTATCCTCAGCACTTAGATCTGTAAGGACTCAGCACTGAAGGGAGAAGTCACCAGGAGTGGCTTAGCGGGGTGGCAAAACAATAAAAACGAAGGCAGATAAATGAGGTTCCAGAAAGAGAGTGAGGTCAAAGTGCTCAATGCTGCCAAGAAGTTGCTCATTCCATAAAGAGCCACTGAATACCTGCTCTTGTCCCTCTTCTATCTTCCATGCACTTTTTCCTCACACACTTTCTCAGCATTGGAACAGCTAATACTAATTCCCTGCCTCTAGCTCAGGTTCATGCTCTAATTCCATATATTCAAATGATCCCTAGAGATTGCCCCTCTGTGTCACAGGCGCATCTAGCGTAAGGTGTCTGCAAAGGACTCACCCTCTTCCAACCCGGATGTTCCCCTTGCTGAATTCCCGAGCCCTCCAGGTGGGAGCACCACTCCTGCCTTTGCCCAGCACGCGCTCAGCACTCCAGGGAAAGGCCTGTGTCTGACCCAGTGCCACTGAGGGGTCTCTATTCGGAAGCACAGGCTGCCTCTCCAAAACTGACTGAGCACTGAAGGAGGAGGCGCTGACCGAGGTACTCTTCCCTCAGACCCAGCAGGAGACTTTCCCCTTTAGGACTGCCCGAGGCGGGAGTGATACAATCCCCATGCCTTCTCACTAGAATGGACCACTCATTCCAAATGATACACTCTTTCCACAGGAATCCTGGATGAATGACACAAAGGTCCTTACACAGCTGTAGTGTGTAGGTCCTACTGGCTCTAGAATCCCGGCAACGTCACAGGCAGGCACAAGAGGACAGCAAGGACGGATGAACACCCATCATCCAAGGAACAGCGAATTTAGTGCTCTAGTTCTCAGTCAGGACACACATTACAACTTCCCCGGGGAATGCAGCCTGGGACTCAGCTTCGACCTGCACTGAACCTGTCACTGCCTGGGGCCCAGAAGGTTCTGTTATTGCCCCCATCCTGCCCCATCAGCACACCTTGTAAGTGTGCCTGTGTGCACTGCATGTGCCTATGTCTCCTGACGTCTGGAGGGAGAAATTGGAAATCTCGCCCTCCTGCTGCCTTTAATAGCAACCGTTTTGTGGTGAGAAAAGTAAGGACCTTTTTAATCATAGTGATTATTAAGCTCAAATGTGTGAACTTTACTTCTTTTGCTAGGTTTCCCTTAATAAAGTTCTGAAAGAACTATCTTACCAAAGTTGATATTGCGTAACCCGCTGTTACCCTTATAGCGATGAAAAACGGGTGAATAAATCGGTAAATAGATTCAGGTTCAGGATTGTGTGCAAAGTGTTCCTCCTGAACCTTGTCCCGCTGAAAAGAGAAAAAATGAAATGTAAGTATCCACTGAAGAAAAATGCTTAAGGACTTTTATGGCAGGAGTCTTCCACTTGTGCCCACGTACCCCTTAAAATAATTTTGACGGGGTGACATGGCTCTTAGTCTTTTAAATATAAACAATGGAACCTTAAAAAACAATAGTGATTGAATACCGACACTCATTAAAGATAAATACAGGCACAAGCTCAGAACTTGTATATTTTTTTCCACCTTCCCCCTACAGGATTCAGTCTAAATGCAAACTATTTGTAGGCTCAAAAGACTTGCTGGTTGCCGTCATACTTCTCTGCAATGAACTCTCAAAATGTGCTTTCAGTTTCCTGTAACCTTCGGGCTCTAAGGCTGTGCCGTGCTGGGCAGGGGTCACAGCCACATAGTGCCATAGAGCATGTCTGAAGAAGTGAATTAAAAATGTTTCTGGAATTCTAATTAATTTAAATAGATTTTACATTTTATTCATAGAGATCTTTCACATATCTGTTTAGTTTATTTATAAACATTCATATTTCTTTTTTTAAATTTAATAAATCTTTATTGTTCAGATTATTACAAGTTTCTCTTTTCCCCCCCCCCATAGCTCCCCTCCACCCGGTTCCCACCCCACCCTCTGCCCTTACCTCCCCTGCACTGTCCTCATCCATAGGTGTACAATTTTTGTCTAGTCTCTTCCTGCATCCCCCATACCCCTTTCCCCCTGAGAATTATCAGTCCACTTCCTTTCTATGCCCCTAACATTCATACTTCTTGATGCTAAAAATTATACAATTATCTTTTTTAAAGACACATTTTTTTTTTTTGTTTTTTTGGGGGGTATGTTGACTCACTTTAGCTCACTAATTACTAGTATACGAAGCTGAAACTCAGGTCTTACTGACATATTTCTCATACAACATTCCTTTTGTTAAATTATTAGATACAACATAGGGTGGGGAAGAAAACTTAAAGGAAGATAATGTTGACTCCAAGTTGGAGGGAGTAATTTTCTACTAGTGATTAATTTCAAAGCAAATCAGCAGGGAATAAACACAATTGTCTGAGAGAAAAAGACAACCTCAATACAACTGGCACTTACTGTGAAAGGGTGGATCCTCTCATCAAAAATGTCCTTGGATCTATTTGAATCTCTAGAAAATAAGAACGTGATTAAGAAAACTAATCCAGGAATTGTTGTATTAGCAACACATCTGCTGGGAGTAGAGAGGGGTGAAGGGAGCTTAACCTTCAACAGGGAAAGTCCTTCTACAAATTCTTCTCTTAGATCCTGTAGGAATTTCCTGACCTCTCTTTACTCAGCACATCAAATTCTGTGAAATCTTTTCTACACTGACCAGACAGAGTTGCCTTTATAAGCATTGACCCTCCCTAATAGGCAATGCTAGTCAACCAAATCGATGGCCAGTCCTCTCACCTCTCATTGGCAGACACAGGAACATTTTACAAAGCAGTAGTGGTGGGCAATCCTTCATGTGAAAATGAGATGCCTGTTTTTTTCACTGTTTGTTTTCTATTATCACTTTCCTATATTATGTTCTTATTATGTATTTCTTCTGGTCTCTTTAAAATAGTCTGAGTTAAAATCTTACCTTTTTAATTTAAAAGTGAACAGTCTATTGATTTCAGGGAGAGGAAGAGGAAATGAGAAAACACACACACACACACACACACACACACACACACGATTGGCTGCCTCCTGCATGTGCTGGACTGGTGATTGAACCAGAAACCTAGGTACGTGGCCTGACAGAATTGAACCCACAACCTGGTACATGCTGCCCTGACTTGGAATTGAACCGGCCACTTGGTCGTGTAACAGGACAATGCTCCAACCAACTGTGCCAGGGAAACCAGGCTTCTTCTTTTTTTTTTTAAGTTTAATTTTCCATACTACTACACTCTGCTCATTTACACAGTGTTTCTCCCAGAGTGTTTTGCAGGCTTCAGTGGTTCCACTAGACCATTTTAAGGAGACCCATGAGGCCAAAACTGTTTGTATAGAAATATTAAGGCATTGTCTGCATTTACACCGACATTTGCAATGACTGCATAAAAGGAAAAGTTAGTAAAACTGGTTTCTGAGCAAGAATTAAGGCAGGGGTCCCGACCTGTGCTAGTAGTCATTCTATTCTTCACTGCCACTTGTTGTTGAAAACAAATCTGTTTTACTTAAGTACATCTTTGATAAAAAAATTAACAATGAATAATGCTATTAAATATTGATCCTTCTTTTTATATTCTGAGTAAGGGGAAGTATGCAGTAAGCACTTCTGCATACTGAAATGTGGGTGTGTTAAGGAAAACACTTAAACTTTAACTTAGTTGTGAGCTGAATGTGCTACTGTTTTCATAGAATAACATCTTTATTTGATAGTACAAGTGTCATAATCTCAAAGCTGAAAAGTGAGCCTGTCACTTCAAAGAAAATAATTTATACATTTCTTGCCCATTGCACAATTCCAGCTATTAGGCTGAAAATCAAGAATGGGGAAAATTTGTACCTTTTTGTGAGCTTGACAGCTTTTTAATACTTCATGGTTTTCTGGGAAGAGTGGTGGTGATAATGACGCTAACTACAGTATACAGAAATGTGGACCAATACTTTCTAAATGACCAATGCATAATATTACAAAATTACTCACAAGTAAAAAGATTCATTCAGCATACAAGATATATGAATGGGTACTAATTTAAAAGAGACCTTAGTACAAGTTCATGTAACTAATTTAAGAAACCAGCTCTTGTGGACTTTTAGTACAGTATCAAAGAATATACACACTTTTCTGAAAACTTTAAAAATATGCTCATAAAGCTACATGAGGCTGGGTCTTCAATTGTTTATTCAAACCAAATTATTGAGGTGACTGAAGTAATCACAAAGGAGTGAGGCCAGGGTGTACATGAGAATCAGCTGTCTTCTGTTAAACCAGACATAAAGAGATTTACAAAATATAAATAAATGACACAATTTCCACTTGGCCTATTTGTTGTGGAAAATGATTCTCTTTTATAAAGAATTGTGTTAATGCTATGGCTCCCTATCAGGGGCAATTTAGTCCCCCAGGAAACATTCAGCCATGGAGGAGACTTTGTTTTCTGTCACAATGAGGCCTGGGAAGAGGGTGCTATTGGCATCTAGTGAGGAGAAGCTGGGGAAGCTGCTAAATATCCAGTAAAGCACAAGACAATCCACCACAACAAAGAAGTATCCTGCCCAAAATTTCAACAGTGCTATAAAAACCATTTTTCAACATACAGGGATTTATTTTTAAATTCTCAATTTTAATTTCTAATACAGTAAATATCAATATAGCCCACATAAACAAACCTTCTTTGGGATCCTCAATAACTTAAGCATTAAGAGTCATAAGACAAAAACAAGTGATTCGCTTCAATCCTCTCTAATAAAATGGTGATATGCAAATTAACCATCACTCCGCTACATAAACCACACCCACCAGCCAAGCCACGCCCGCCAGCCAATCAGGGTGAGTATGCAAATTAACCCCATCCAAGATGGCTACAGCCACAGAGAGCAAGGTTTCCCAGGTAACAGAGGAAGCCAACCTTTCCATAGCCGTTGCAGGCCTAAGCCTCCACTCAAGCTACAAAATTTGAATAATAGAAGGTAAACAAATTCAAACAAATGGCGGCAGAATGGAGCTTGAGAGAGCAGGCCAGGGTTGCCGGCGGCAACAGGGGAAGCAAAGCTTTCCGCACACCCTGGCCGGGCTCACCCGCTTAAGGCTACAAAGTTTCAATTGTAGAAGGTGAATTAACTGCCACAGAAATGGCTGCCACCCCAGAGGGAGCCCCAGGCTTGGCTCCGCTCCAGGCTACAAAGTTTCAATTATAGAAGGTAAATAAATTCCAGATACCAGGGCCTCCGCTTGGGTTGCCAGGGGGCGTGGCCAGCCTGCAAACCACCACAGGCCCCTCGCTCAGGCTGCCCCATGCCCCAAGGGAACCCCACCCTGATCCGGGACACCCTTCAGGGCAAACCAGCTGGCCCCCACCCGTGCACCAGGCCTCTATCCTATCTAATAAAAGAGTAATATGCAGATTGATCATCACTGCAACACACAATATAGCTGCCCCCATGTGGTCAAAGATCCTGCCCCCATGTGGACACAAGATGGCCACCACAAGATGGCCAGCAGGGGAGGGCAGTTGGGAGGCTCCCAGCCTGCAAGGGAGGGCAGTTGGAGGTGATCAACCCTGCAGGAGAGGGCAGTTAGGGGTGACCAGGCTGGCAGAGGAGGGAAGTTGGGGGCAAACAGTCTGGCAGGGGAGCAGTTAAGCATCAACCAGGCTGGCAGCGGAGTGGTTAGGGGGTGATCAGGCTGGCAGGTAGAAGCGTTTAGGGGCAATCAGGAAGGCAGGCAGGCAAGCAGTTGGGAGCTAGCAGTCCTGGATTGTGAGAGGGATGTCCGACTGCCCATTTAGGCACAATCCCACCAGGATCAGGCCTAAATAGGCAGTCGGACATCCCTCCAGGAGTCCCAGATTGAAGAGGGTACAGGCTGGGCTGAGGGACAACCCCCCGCCGTGCACGAATTTCGTGCACCGGGCTTCTAGTCTATAATAATAAAAGCATAATATGCTAATTAGACCAGACGGCTGAACGACCTTCCAGACAACATTCTGAATGACTTTCTGGACTAAGCCAGGGCTGTGAGGGCCCAGACAAGCCAGGGCTGTGAGGGCCAAGCCCCTTGCATGAGTTTCATGCATCAGTCCTTTAGTAATGTAATAAAAGCACCATAGATTACTCCAATAATGTGTATAGTTAAAACCTAACACTAACTTTATATCTTGTAAGTTTATTAGCTAGATTAACAAGAAAGGTTTTAAACTCACCTGTTCTTTATGTGGTAATATACTGCTAATGCCAGGCTGTGGAAAAAAGAAAAACAGTTGACTTTATGTCAGGGCTGAAGACATGTTTTAAAAGGGTTGTGGTGGGGGAAAACCTTCCCACCTGCCCAATGGCCATGAAATCCTCATTCAGATCAGTATCGCATGGGCACTCTTCACGTTATGCTATTTCTCTGTCTTTCAGCAAAATTAGGAAAACCAAAATGCTAGGGAATGTTCAGTAAGAAGACATGTTTCTAGTGATTATTATAATATATAAGTTATTAAACACTTCTCCTGTCATTTCCCCTTCTACCCATAGAACCTTTCCTCCTGTACAAGTTAGATCTATTTGTGCACATGCTTCAATTTAAGCCATACAGCAGTTTTTCCACCTGCCCACCCATTGGCTGTCATTTCCATAAAGGTAAATAGAATGCTCTCTACCAAACAGAATTGTTTAAAGTCACTTTTACATAATTGTTAGAAAATTTAATGGCAAATATTAGAACCCACAAAATCAATAGTTCTAACAATTCTAAAATTAGTAGTGCTAACAATGCAGCAAGTAATACACAGTGCAATATCAATAACATTTATTTCCAAATTACTTTAAATATAATTTTAATGAGCAGATGTAAGTCCTCAGATACTGTGTAAGTTACTATATCCCTAAGTTATTCCCAGATGCTGTGTAACATGAAACAAAGGGGTGCTGTAGATTAAGTTCCATGCTTTTCCTCTTTGCCCTCAGTGTCTAATATGAAGCTCAAAATAAATGAGGGAAGGGAATCTGAATTTTATAAATAGGTTATATACTGGAAGCTAATTCCAGCAGGGTCATAATAAATGCTAGAAGTCTGCAAAAGGTGGAATGGACTCTTTCAGCAGGGCTGAAAATCTGCATGCTATTTCCTGCTGCTGGAACAGCTGAAGGCAGTTCTCTCAACCTGATAATCTACTGTTTACCAAACCTTACCTTTAATATGTATATCTGCTTTGCTCTAGGGAAAAAGCCTACCTAATAAAATAGTAATATGCAAATTGACTGCACCTTTGCTACACCCAAGCCACGCCCACCAGCCAAAGCCACTCCCACCAGCCAATCAGGGCGAGTATGCAAATTACCCAACAAAGATGGCGGTTAATTTGCATACACTGAGGGAGGGAGGAGTGAAGACTGAAGACAACTTAGAAGGAAGAGGGAGGAAAAGCGGAAAGTAAGGTGGCTGCCAGAGGGAAAGCCCGGGCGGGGCGGAGCGGGGAGGGCGGCAGCGGCTCGTGGGTGCAGGCGCGGCGGCCGCAACGGTGGCAGCGGCAGCGCACGCAGCCGCAGTGGCCGCTTGCAGGATTCTTCCTGCAAATGGGCTACTAGTGTGTTAATAAAAAGCTAGGAAGGAGTCCAGAGACTCGGGAAACTCAGCTACTAAAGCTAAGCCTTCCCTGGCTCCCCCAAAAAATGCCTCCCAAATTTATATTTCATGTCTAGTTTAATTGAATTTACTCGCAGTCCCTTCTCCAGATTCCTGAACCCTTCTAGATGCGGAAACACCCTGGCATTAATGACACCTGAGACAAGGACGTCTGGAGAAGATTTTGTCTGAGTGAAAAAAAAAAAAAAAAGTTAATCACTGGAAAAGGTGGGGAGATTCACTGCAAGTAAAGCTCATACCAAGCTTTGGATTTTGTAAAACAGAGTGGGTGGGAAAAGTCTTTTGCTTCAAGTCAGACTATTATGGGGAAGAATTTGGTTTAAAGGAAAAAATATCATTGTAAATTTTTAGCTCCCATGCTCAAGGATAAAGAAATTAAAATGTCAAAAGGTACTTCCTTAAATCAGAATCAAGGAAAAAGAGTGCTGTTGTCATCTTTAACTATGTGGGTTCTTGTTCAAATTGCAAAATGCCTAATTCATATTGGGGGTCAAAAGTATGTAATTTCTAAAAATCGCTGGATCCACCGCTTCTGGTGTCGAGAGCATCTAGAGAGGGTGGAGCTAACACTCTCACAGGGAAACTCTATAATGCTTTGTTGAAAAATTACCATAGGATACCTTAGGACTGGCAGATTTTAGCAAAAATAACTTTAAAAGCTAGTCAATGCCATGGAGAGCGGAATAGGAAAAGATTCAGAAAAAAAACATTGATTTATTTAGTCTTGTTGATCTGTCATTTTCTATTAGGCATGCCTTTAATTCAATAAAAAAGGAAACCTGGGCAGCCAGGTCAGTTGCTAAATTTCCCAAAGCAAACACGATGTGGGGGTGGAGAGACATGTAGTGATCCTGTAAAATGGATGCCCACTCCCCAGTGTGCTAGGAAGAGTCTCATCTTTGCCATAATTTTTGTTTCCCAGTCTGTCATTTAAAAAGTTAACAGAATTCAGAAATGCGTCTGGGATTTTTGTACTTGTAAAGAGAGAAAGCTAGCTTAAAACAAAAGAGTGCTCCGTCCAATGTTGGACAAGGTTTTGAGATAAGATTAATCTCTTTACGGATGCTATAGAATAAAACCCAAAGCTGTTTTTTTCCTCAAAAAGATGGCAGAGATGACCAAAGGAGAAAAGGAAATAATATAGGCAGGTTTTAAGCAACAAGATTGCTATTTCCATAATAAAGGATAGTTTTTATATAATAATGGACTGCATTCCAAAGTTAACATTAAGGCTACCAGAAAATCAGTAAATTATCTCTGTAACAGAATTTACCAAAGTAAATGCCTTCAATAATAATAATTGGCTTTAAAATCTCAAAATTGTTGAAACATGGATATAACTAAGATAAAGAATTTGTAGTCAGTTATAATTACAGGTATGTTAATAGTGGGGTTCACTCCTTGTTGAAGGAGAGCGCTGGGCTGGTCACACTTCCCCCAGCAGAAAAAATGTGGTAGTTTTATATCAAGTGTCCAGGCCAAACCTGTTTTGCCAGCCAGAAACATGGTTTTCCAGAGCCTTTGGCAATTTAAAACTTTGGAGTTTACTGAATTAAATAATAAAAAACGTGTTGAATATATAGGTATTTTGAAATGACAAAATACTAAAATGTTAATCTGAGTTTGCCTTGCATGAAAAATCTAGAAGACAGAATTGAATCTATTAATTAAATATGTCTTGCATTAAAAAAGTAAAGTTATTACTAATCTAAGAAATGCTAAGTATTTAACTTTCCAGCTAAAATGTAAGGCTTCTAAGAGTTTAAAGTTCAAATTAAGTTAGGAGAAATCATATAGCTGTGGTTACAAAATGCATAAAGTATAAAAATTTATTTTTGAGAAAATAATTCTTGTATTTTCTCTGGAGAAAATAGTAGTTTAAAATATATTGATGTACCAAGTGTGGTAAAATTTCAACCTAAGATATAATATTTTATATGGTCTAATTAAAGAAAGATGATTGATTCTATGGTCTCAACCAAATTTTCAATATAAAAACCAGTTTAAATTTAATTAATATCTTTTAGAATAATTATAAAAAGTATATAATATAATCTTTAGTGTGTACACACACACACACACACACACACACACACACACACACATTTGACTAGAGGCCCAGTGCACAAAATTCCTGCACTTGTGGGGGGGATCCCTCCGCCCAGATTGTGAGAAGGTGCAGGGCAGGTCGAGGGACCCCACAGTGCACAATTGGGGCCAGGTAGGGACACGGGAGGTTGGCCAGATGGGGAGGGACCGCGGGAGGGTTCCAGGGCATGTTCAGCCCATCTGGTTCAGTCCTGATAGGCTGGACCCCAGCAGTTAGCTAACCTACTGTTCAGCGTATCTTCCCCCTGGTGGTCAGTGCATGTCATAGCGAGCAGTTGAGTTGCCTTAGCATATCATTAGCATATTATGCTTTGATTGGTTGAATGGCCGACCGGATGACTGGACAGTTAACATATTAGGCTTTTATTATATAGGATGGTCTTTCTAAGTTAAATTTCAGGACCTAAACCGATGGATGGCTTTTGAAGCATTCCAGATGCCTGGAGTGATTCAAAGATTCATTCTCTCTTCTTAAAAGAAATAATTTTGAAATAGACTGATCTGATAGACTTGAAATCAAATGGAAAGCTTTTTCAAATAAAAATTAATAAATATATTTTATTTATATACGTATATTTTAAATTGTATGAAGATTTTAACCTCTAAGGGAGGGCAAGATTTCTTTAGCAGCGGAATTTTAAAAAACAAAAGCAATGAAATTTTAAAAGACAGAAAGCCATCTGGCAGCCTGCACTTCAGATAGGCTAGGGGGATGGTACGTCATTTATACTTCATAGGTCAAATATCTAAGTTTGCTTTTTCAATAAAGATATCTACTTTAATTACTTAATAAATTAGCTTTTTAAATTATAACAATGGTCTCATATAATTTCAATTAAATGAGAAGCTAATATCTTTATAAGCAATTAGATTTAACAAAAGCCAAAGTAAAAATTTGCATATCATCATTCTCTGAAAAAGTTACTGAGACTTCCCATAATCCCCCTATGTGTGCAAATGAGCAGTAGCCAAAAAGAATACTGTTTAAAAGCAAATTTTAAGCTTAATAAAAAGAAGAAATTTAAAAAAATTAAATCCCTTCTGCTAATATTTACAGGGTAAACTGAAGGTTATTATTCAAGCATTAAATCTGATCATAAATAAAGTCACCATGAACAAAAAGAGAGTCACTTAATATATAGGTACGGCCACATCAGCCAGCACCTGAAAAGCAACCAGGTAGGTTGCTTGGTGTAAAAGAAAGAAAAAGGTTTTTAAAAGAAACTCTCTAAATGTGGCCTAGAAATTACTCTGGGAGGAAATAAAGGGAGGTTTCCTTCAAATGTCTGGAAAACTGTAATTAAAAATCAATGTATTAGGCCTCAAAAAGAACAGTAAGTAATTTGTGTTTTTGTCTCTCTAAACAAAGCTTATGTGGCTATACTCAAAGACTAGTAGCAGAAATTCAATTAGTGTTATTTACTGTCCACACCCAAGAACAGATGAAGTTAGAAAATAATTGATTTAAATTGGCAAGTTGAAATAAGTGAATATTCAAGGGAACTTAGTTGTACTAGGCAGGAAACTATTCCTAGAACATTAATTTTTTTACTTATGATTCATCTCACAATAAAGCTGCTTAACATGCAATAAATCCAGAGCAGACAAATTTCTGTGCAAAAAATTGAATTAAAAGTTATCAAGACTGCATTGCAAGATTTCCAAAAGCCTCTTGATATTATTTAAAACAAAAAGGGGGAATAGTAGAGAAATATTCTGTAAGTAAAGTATATCAAGGCTTAAGTACTTAAAATTTTTACTTTAAAATTATTTTTCACTTGTAATGCTGATGGCAAGACATATGGTGTCAGAATAAGCCAAAGGAAAATGGTTTGGGCAAAATAAAGAGATCCCAAGTCTAGTTTATAAAAAGGATTCCTTTATTAACCCTACCAGACCTGAGGCCCTAAACCTAACTGTCCCCTATACCTGGGCTCCTGAGCAATTCAAACACATGGCGGCAGACATTTGCAATGGCTAACCATGAGGTTTGACCACGATTGGTTGGTTATTTTTAGTTTGTGACGCATTTTTTTTTCACATAATAGGCAAAGTACCAAAAATTAGGTACAGCGGTATAGCGGCAGATTTGGAAATTACCGAAAAATCGGTACAATGGTCTGGTAGAGTTAATCTTTGGTCAAGAACATGCTTATATATTTCCAGAAAACTCCTCCAAGCCCATAGGGATTCCTGCAACAATGGGTCCAAGAAAGGAACTAACCAGACTACTCCATCCACAGAATAGCAGTGGCCCCAAGTAACATGCTGAGGAGACAAAGGAGAAACAGTTCAGAGATGGAGATGGTGAAGATGCCTTGCCATGCTAGCAGTCAGCAGTTGTGCATTGCTGCAGGTTGCCCAGGACCAAGCCATAGAAGGTCAGACCTGCATTGCCATTTGTCCACCATCCAGAACTGGAATATCATTGCTATCATGTCACAGGAGACAGTGATTGGGAAGGGGACTCAAAGAACTGTTGGCCCAGAAAGGAGCTTACTGCAGACTGATTCCTTTGATGCCTGGCAGCAATTTAAAGGGACATGAGAGAACTCTATCCTTTCCATTGAATTTAAAAACCTTAAAAGGACCCAAGCTCTGCAAATGGCATACATTCTTGTTAAATTTATCAAATCAAAGAAGGGGGTTATGCTGGAGGCTAATTCCAGCAGGGTCATAATAAATGTGAGAAGTCCTCAAAAAGTTGAATGGACTCTTTCAGCAGGGCTGAAAATCTGAATGTTATTACCTGCTGCTGGAACAGCTGAAGGCAGTTCTCTCAACCTGATAATCTACTGTTTACCAAACCTTACCTTTAATATGTACATCTGCTTTGCTATAGGGAAAAATGTGTTAATAAAAAGCTAAGTGTCCAGAGACTCAGGGAATTCAGCTAATAAGCTAAGCCTTCCCTGGCTCCCCCGAAAAAATGCCTCCCAAATTTATATTTCATGTCTAGTTTATTTAATTTACTTGCAGCCTCTTCTCCAGATTACTGAAACCTTCTAGATGCGGAAACACCTCAGCAGGTATATGATATTAGCACTTCTAAAAAGGCCTATAGCATTGTTAGCATCAAAGATGGGTACTTGTATAGTGCTTCAAACAGTTTCATCTTAAAATTGATTTTAAAATCACAGAATTTGAAATATAGAAACTGAAAAGAGCCAATGAACTTGTGGTGATATTTAATTCAACAACCCATTTTACAGAGAAGGTAACCAAGGCTTAAAATTGACTTCCTCAAGGTCCCACCAAGAGTGAGAAGCAGTTCTCTTCCTCCTACCCTCTAACCAGACAGCTTGGTTCCCAGGCTTGGATGTGCATTGGGATCATCAGAGGAGTTTGACAAACTGCCTTCTACCACCGTGAGTTGATCTGATTCATCTGGCATTGGGTATGACCTGGTGTTTTTTTTTTTTTTTAATTTCTTTATTGATTACGGTGTTACATATGTGTCCTTATTCCCCCATTAACCCCCCTAACCTCCCCCCTCATGCCCTCACCCCCCTGTTGTCTGTGTCCATTGGTTAGGCTTATATGCATGCATATAAGTCCTTTGGTTGATCTCTCCCCCTTACCCCCACCCTCCCCTACCTTCCCTCTGAGATTTAATGGTCTGATCGATGTTTCTCTGTCCCTAAATCTATTTTTGTTCATCAGTTTATGTTGTTCATTATATTCCATAAATGAGTGAGATCATGTGATAATTATCTTTCTCTGCCTGGCTTATTTCATTTAGCATAATGACCTGGGTAGTTTTGAAAGCTTCTCAGGTGATTGCAAAGTGCACCAAAGTTTGAGAACACATGAATTAGGGTTAAAATCAACATCATCATAGATGCTTTTCTCCACATAAAGATGCCTTCCATCTTTCCTCAGCTTATCAGAAGGCTTATGAGAGTGAGAGAGTGTTTTGGGGGAAGAGAAATGGAATGCATGTGTTTAGAGACACATTTAGATAAAAGTTGCATATGTGATTCTAATAAGGCTCACTCGTCCCATTGAGAACAATGCACTATTACCCCACAATAAACATTTTTTTCAAAACCATTCCTAAGGGCCAATTAGCTCTATTAATATTCTCAGAAAACCTTTATTTTACCAATAGTAAATGTACTGAATGATCATTTTCAAAACCTGATGAGAACAAATAAAAACTTACTGGTCTTCAAAAATTAGACGAATTTGGAGGGAAAAAGCATAACACGCACTTGTCTGAGCAAGGTTAATCTTCAAAACTAGTTTTGAATTATATACTGTAACGTAAGACTCTTCTGAACTCAAAAGAAGCTATGGAATGCAGCCAGAAAGGACTGTTTTTTTTAACTCCCAGAATTAATGGCCAGACTGAAGAAGAAGACAGTGATTGTTAGATAGGTGCCAAAGCTCAGGACTTTAGAGATAGATGGGCTCAATTTTTGCTGAGACACAATTTGATCTCAACTGTTGTTATGAGAGAAGAAATTCACATTATTATGATTGTGAACTGGCTGTTTTTAATTAAAGTAGAAGTTACTGAAAATTTAATTAGCCAAAAAGTTGGTACAATACCAACAAAATTAAATTTATAAATAAATTATATTTTAGGACTGAAAAATAAAATTAGGAATGAGGATATTAGTGTTTTTAGGTAGCATTTCCCAAACTGAGTTCTGGAAAGTCAACCCTCACATCCCAGGGAGACACTGATAATGATCCTTGGACAACCTCAATGGGATTCAGGAAGCTCTACATCAAAGTTTGATTTTATTTTTCTCTTAAATAAGCTTGAAGGTTTCAGATTAGGATGTTTTTTTAAACTCTCCAATTGTGGACTATGAACTCACAGAATTTAATGAATAGTTTTCATCATCATGACACTATTATGTTTGCTTAAATGTAAACCTGACTGTGACTATGTTTCCAAAACTTCACCTCTCTCATGATTTTCTGCTTTAATTTTGTTAGATATGGATCAATATAGTGTCTTGAAGATGTGTTTATATATCTATACATATATACATAACTAAATTTAATACATCTATAAAATTAAAACCTCAGTTGAACAAATTTCAAAGAAATTATCTTGAAAAGTTGTTCCTTAAGGCTGGTTTGATGCATTTTTCCTGGAAGGAGAGTGCATTGCAATATAGAAATAGTGCAGGAATAAAGAAAGTACGATGGGGGAAATCTGACACAATCCAATGAGCTGTAAATGCAGATACACTCTGCTGCCAGTAGGGGACACGCTGTCCCTTCTTCCTAGAGCAGCTTCCAGGGCAGTACACATGGTTCCAGGCCCATTTCTCATGAAGAAATACTTTATTCCAAAACATTCAGCAAAACACACCTCTCCTTTCATCGTGTTCAACAATGTCTCAGAAGCAGTAATGCCTCAAGTAAAGATAAATACTTTTGGGGGGATTTTTAAATTTTTAAGTGTGTTTCCCTTCTTCCATCCACTCTAAGATTAAAATGGAAGTGGAAATCAATATGTAATTGACACCAGTTTTTAACCTGAGCACTGAAAAGGATGATCAAATGAAAGTACATATGGGCAGGATAAGGGGTCTCTCCCCTATTTGTACTCACCACTGCACGGTGATTCTCAGATCAGGCTGACAAAAAGTGCTATCAACATATAAAGTAGCACATGAGCTGTACTTTTCCCTACGGTGACGAGGAGACACCTGAAGGGGGAGAGTAATAGAAGAAAATATCACAGTAAGTTAAACCTATAAAAGTACGTTTTTCCTTGGTTAAAATGTCAAACAATTAAGCATTACAATTGTTCTCATACTCTGAACTGCTTTAGTGCAATACCATGTGCAGCTCTACGGTAAACCCATTACATGCTCTAACTTCCAACAATGATAATTGAGGAAGGGATCATAAAACTCTGCCCTTGACATACTACCTATAATCCAACTTGGCAAACACCTATGATAAATTCCCTTTATAAGAATGTAAAACATCCTATCAAATAAAAGAGTAATATGCAAATTAACCATCACTCCACTACACCCACAAGCCATGCCCACCAGCCAATCAGGAGTGAGTATGCAAATTAACCCAACCAAGATGGCTGCGGCCACGGAGCCAGCAGGAGGCTTGGGTTTCCCCCAGCAATGGAGGAAGCCAAGCTTTTCGCACACCCTGGTGGACCCAGGCCTCCACTCAAGGCTACAAAGTTTCAATTATAGAAGATAAATAAATCCCAACAAAAATGGCTGCAGCCATGGAGCAAGCAGGAGGCTTGGCTCTGCTCAAGGCTACAAAGTTTCAATTATAGAAGATAAATAAATTCCAGATACCAGGGCCTCTGCTTGGGTCACTTGGGGGCATGGCCGGCCTGCAAACCAGGCCCCTCACCCAGGCCACCCCACGCCCCAAGGGAACCCCCACCCTGATCCGGGACACCCTGTAGGGCAAACCAGCTGGCCCCCACCCATGCACCAGGCCTCTATCCTATCTAATAAAAGAGTATGCAATATGACCATCACTCCAACACACAAGATGGCTGCCCCCATGTGGACACAAGATGGCCGCCACTAGATGGCCAGCAGGGGAGGGCAGTTGGGAGGGAACAGGCTTGCAAGGGAAGGCAGTTGTGGGTGATCAAGCCTGCAGGGGAGGGCAGTTAGGGGTGACCAGGCTGGCAGAGGAGGGAAGTTGGGGGCGACCGGGACTGCAGGGAAGGGCAGTTGGGGAGGGACCAGGCCTGCAGGGGTAGGGCAGTTAGAGGTGACCAGGCCTGCAGGGAAGGGCAGTTAGAGGTGACCAGGCCTGCAAGGGAGGGCAGTTAGGGGCAAACAGGCTGGCAGGGGAGCAGTTAGGCATCAATCAAGCTGGCAGGGGAGTGATTGGGGGGTGATCAGGCTGGCAGGCAGAAGTGGTTAGGGGCAATGAGGAAGGCAGGCAGGCAAGCAGTTGGGAGCCAGCAGTCCTGGATTGTGAGAGAAATGTCCGACTGCCCATTTAGGCGTGATCCATCCGGCCTAAATGGGCAGTTGGGCATCCCTCGAGGGGTCCCAGATTAGAGAAGGTGCAGGCTGGGCTGAGGGACACACACCCCATGCACGAATTTCATGCACCGGGCCTCTAATTTAAAATAAGATTTCAGTGTTGTTTTTTTCCCTAAGAAAGAAAACTGTCGAGATTTCTATTTCTACTATTTATTTTCTACATTAAGACATACTGCCTTCTATAATATTGAAGCAAGAGCATTTTATGGAAGTACATGAAAGTCAATAAGAAATATTAGTTCAGGAGACAGTGTGACAAAACACATGTATCTGAGGCAGAGGTGAGTGTGCGCTGGGGCTGGCCTGTGGCTCACAAGTTAGGGACCAGAGGTCTCTCTGGGCCTCAGTTTTCTTACCTAGAGGATTAAACAGTATTGTTTAAGATTCTCTCACATTCAAAAACAGATCAAACAACTCTGATAATTTAACTCTCCCTTCATGTTGAAATAAGACTATCATTACATTACTCCAAAGAGAACCTCAGAGAATACTTTCCATGATATTAAGAATTCTACTCCCTAAGCTACATGATACTTACAGGACCCTGCCTCACTCATGCTGCTTTCTCTGACCACCAGGCCTTTTTCTTCCTCCTTTTCCCAGGAAGGTTAACCCCACTTCCCATCTACCACTAGGACACCTCTGCCAGCAGCCATACTACATAACTTCTCCCTTTCTCTACTTTTACACACCTGAGTTACTACTTGTTACATGTTATCAACTGCTACCAGACATCCCCCTCATAAAAAGTGGGCTTCTCTAGGGAAGGCAGGACTTCCCTCCTCTTCTACCTCCAACTGCTGAGCACAGAATCTGGGGCAAATTAGGAGTTCAACAAGTGTTTGACCAATTATCTAAATCAATTGCAACTGGAAGGTAAATCCTACTACAGATACAAATTAGAATTAGCCTGCAGTGGTGTCAGAGAGATGACAGTAACTTTTTGAGGCCCTCTAGAGCAGTGGTTCTCAACCTTTCTAATGCCGCGACCCTTTAATACAGTTCCTCATGTTGTGGTGACCCCCAACCATAAAATTATTTTCGTTGCTACTTCATAACTGTAATTTTGCTACTGTTATGAATCATAATGTAAATATCTGTGTTTTCCGATGGTCCTGGGCTCTACAGCAGCAGTTCTCAACCTGTGGGTCATGACCCACAGGTTGAGAACCACTAGCAGGGTCGCCTAAGACTATCGTAAAACACAGATATTTACATTACGATTCATAACAGTAGCAAAATTACAGTTATGAAGTAGCAACGAAAATAATTTTATGGTTGGGGGTCACCACAACATGAGGAACTGTATTAAAGGGTTGCGGCATTAGAAAGGTTGAGAACCACTTCTCTAAAGAATTAATTCGCTTTAAAACACTTTAGAAATATTCATGTCTTTTAAAAGTTTCCATTGAATTGTAAAGAGCCCTAGAATACAGCAATAATGAAATATGAAAATAGCCTAACATATGTTAGGAAAATGCTCTTAGGTAAAACCAGTAACTAATCCCAGTCTCCGTAAGGAGTTGAAAGTAATAGTAGTGTCTTTAATATTCATTTGTTAGTGGCAAAAATGGCACCAGATGTTTGACCTTTGTCCTCGAGTTTGGCTGAGAAAGAATTTAGAGCCAAGAACTCAAATTATAAGAGAAAGTATATTTAGAAAGTCACAGAGGTGGAACTGAGCCAGCTTGGCTGCGTGGGCCCAACAAACAAGTTACAGAGGCAGAAGAAGGGGCCTTGGAACTTAGAAGAAAGAAAGGAAGAATATTCACTCCTGGGGGAACAGAGGGGGAAGGCATGGGCATGCTCCAGAGTGAGAGCACCTGAGAAGAGGGCGGGGAAAGCTACAGGCATGCTCAAGGGAGAGAGCACAGGTACTGGGTCCTTCATCTTAAGGGCTTTTATCAAAAGGCGGAAATTTTAGGGAAGGTCTTAGGGGACCTAAGCTGGGCCTGAATCTGAAACCAAATGAGGCCTAGATAGTACCTCTACTTTGACCACAACTCTGTCTCTGTGGTCAACAAAACCGAAGCTTTGTTCCTAAGATTGTTTGATTCATGCCAGAACCTCTTTGTCCTCAGGGCTTAATGCTTAACACATTGTGTCCTGTCAGTCACAGGTGACTGACACTATACTTTCTGTTTGGAAGGCAAAACAGGCTGGGCGCTTAACATGTTAAACGAGTCAGGGTGCAAGGGCTTGCATGGGAGTTGTATGAGGCTATTCTCTGGGCTCCTTGTTCCTCCTTTAAGGGTGTCCAAATGCTGGGGGAGGAAAGGTCAGGGGATCATATGAACCACAGGACCAGCGAAATGAATCGCTATATGGAGAAATAAATTCTCTGTCAAGCTAGAAATGTTTTAATTATAGCTAAAATTCAGATAGGTACCTTTAGCCATGTATTTAACATATAATTTACTTTTAGGATTTCAAAAAAACAAATACAGCACACAGTATGAAAACACATTTAAATGATTTTATTCTAAACTAGAAGCCCGGTGCATGAAATTCGTGCATAGGAAGGGGGTCCCCTCAGCTCTGCCTGCACTCTCTCCAATCTGGGACCCCTCAGGACCTCTGGCTCCTAGCTGCTCACCTGCCTGCCAGCCTGATCCCCCTAACTGCTCTCCCCTGACAGCCTGTTTGCCCTAACTGCTCTCCCCTGCTGGCCTGGTCCCCCTAACTGCTCTTCCCTGCCTGCCTGATCACCTCTAACCTCCTCTGCCTTGGCCCCTCCAACATTGTTTTGTTGTGAAGGATGTCCAGAAGGACATCTGGAAGGTCGTCCAGAAGATGTTCAGTCTAATTAGGATATTACCCTGTTATTAGTATAGACTAGAGGCCTGGTGCACGAAATTCATGCATGGGGGTGGGGGGGGGTCCCTCAGCCCAGCCTGCACCCTCTTGCACTCTGGGACCCCTTGGGGGATGTCCGACTGCCAGTCGGGCCTAAACTGGCAGTCAGACATCCCTCTTGCAATCCAGGACCGCTGGCTCCTAACCGCTTGCCTGCCTGCCTTTCTGGTTGCCCGTAACTGCCTCTACCTGCCTGCCTGATTGCCCCTAACCACTCTGCCTGCCTGATTGCCCCTAACTGCCTCTGCATGTCTGCCTGATCACCCCTAACTGCCTCTGCCTGCCTGCCTGATCACCCCTAACCGCTCACCTGCCTGCCTGCCTGCCTGATAGCCCCTAACTGCCTCTGCCTGCTTGCCCCTAACTGCCTCTGCCTGCCTGCCTGATGCCCCTAACTGCTCGCCTACCTGCCTGATCACCCCTAAATGCCTCTGCCTCAGCCCCCGCACCAGGGACCCAGGCTTCCCTCCTCTGGCTGGCCGCAGGCACCCAGGACCTGGGCTTCCCTCCCTCTGGCAAGCTGCAGGCACCCGGGACCCAGGCCAGCTTTCCCCGGGCAGGCACCCGGGACCGCGGGCGGCTTCCCTGCCTCGGGACCAGGACTTGGGCGGCTTCCCTGACACCGGGGCAGCTTCCCCCTGGCCAGGCCCCAGCTTTATCCGGAAGGACATCGGACATCCAGAAGATGTCTGGTGGATCCAGTCTAATTAGCATATTACCCTTTTATTAGTATAGATGCCACCTTGTCCTAAAAATGCAGGTTGTTCCCAGGTTTTCCTATCATGGAAGGGGAGCCCGCAGTAGCATCCTGGGTTCTGAGCAGGGCTTACACGCTTGTGCTTTATCTCAGCAGATGTGATTCCTAGAAGAAGACTCTTGGATGTACCTTGAACATTTCTATCGAATTTGCCAAATCATCTTCCAAAAATGTTGAACCACTTTGAACGCCCACCAGCAACCATGCGTGTGCCCTCCATCCCACTCTGATGCCAATATCATTGATTTCTCCCTAGAAGCTTCCCTCGCGTCAGCCAAGACTGCTTGGTACTTGAGCCAACCTCATTGTTCAGCTGGGGACTTGATTTCCCGAGATAGAATTATGGAGGAGGAAAAATAGTTTTCCTCTACCTTTCTGAGTACTTAGTGGAGGCCCTTGTAATGAAAGACAGATCACCAAGAGAAAAACAAAAGTTCATTAACATGTGTACCTCATGTATATGTGGGAGATCCCAGGGAAAAATGAGTAACTCCCCAAGGTGGCTTAGAATGCAGATTTAAATACCTTCTTTCTAGGGAAAGGGGAAGGGAGATGTAGGCCCCTTAGAGGAGAGTAAACGATTTTTAGGAAAGATGAATGGGATGGGGGGAAATAGTTTGTAACAAAGTTTGGGTGTTATGTCAACTTCTACTCTCCTATCCTGTGACAGGAGTCAGTCTTCTCTGCCTGATGACACTTCTCCCATCAAGGGGACCTATGACATTTAAGCTCCTTTAGGGGGGTCCAATTTTAGGCAGATCAGGAGACTTCAGTGAAATCCTCTGCATGCATTTGCTGTTTTTCAAGCATCTGCAGGTCAAGATCATCAATATAACAACACAGCATATGTTGGGGTGGTATGTTCTCTGACCTTCAGAATAAACCCAACAAAAGCTTGTTTCCTCTCTTAGATAATTTGCCACAGTAGCATTATTCCCTGGAGACGGTATTCTGACCAGACCTTCCTGGGAGCGGTCATAACATACCTTGTGTTTGTAGAAAGGTGTGGGCCACATCACTAAATAATCCAGGGGCAGTTTTCTCATCTTGTGGAAAGGGAGATAAAGTTATGATAGTTTATCTCCCTTTCCACAGGTTTCTTGCAGGTTTGTATCTCCGCTGTCCCCTCCAATCCCCCCAGCAGCCCCAGTGCCTCCGCCTCGGGCCTTGGGGCTGCTGGGTGCCAGGCCTGCGGGTTTGTGTCTCCAATCCGGCACTCCCCAGCCCCAGCACCATGGTGGCGGGGCTTGGGGCTGCTGAATGCTGACCTCCCTGCTGGTTTGTGTCTCTAATCCTGCCCCCTGCAGCCCCAGCGCGGCCATGGCGGGGCTTGGGGCTGCTGGGTGCTGGCCTCCCTGTGGGTTTGTGTCTCCCACCCACCCTGGCAGCCCCAGTGCCACCTGGCCGCTATGAGCCTTGCCATCTTGGTTGGGTTAATTTGCATACTCACTCCTATTGGCTGACAGTGTAGCGGAGGTACGGTCAATTTGCATGTTTCTCTTTTATTAGATAGGATAGAAGGTTTACTACTATACAGGTGTAGTATGGCATATAATGCACCATAATAAAGTCAATTATGGCCAGAAACCTATATATAGGGGAGTAAAAGAATAGGAAACAATGTACCAAAATATAGACTAGTTGGTAAAACTTTGGGTGATATTTTCTCCCATTTTCCTTTATTTAAGATTTTTTCTATTATAAACATACATTGTTTTCTATTTGAAAATAGTGCTAAAACACTGCAAATTTTTAATCAGACATGGGCTCACAGGTCTATGTGAGTTCATTTAGTAAATCAATAATTTACAGTCTACTGGTTGATCCAACCAAAGGAACACTGAGCACTTCCCCATCAGTCCAGGTCTACTTCCAAATATTCAAACTTTCCAGTCCAAGTATCTAGGACCCACTAGGGCGGCAGATTAACCCTCCTAGCAATGCCTGGATATATTGGCTGCCAGAAGGTTACTTTCCCCTCATCTTGCTTGAAAATGTAAAACAATTGTTCTTTAAGGTTAAAACCTTATTATTACTACACAGAAAAACCTCAATAACCTACACAGAAAAACAGATAAAAAATGCAAATACTAAAAAAAAAAGAAAAATTCAAAAAGCCAAAATGCTATCAACAATAGAGTGTTCATAGTATTTCAGTTGGTCACTAGAATACACAGAGACAAAAAATCCTACTGTATCTTCATTCATTCAGCACAAATGGCAGAATAGATGGACTTTTACAAGCTTTTCAAGAAAGGGAAGGGGTTCCTTAGGAAAGTTTAATAGCAACGACTGGAAAAGTAACCACCCTAAAAATCTAGTAAGTTTCAACCCAAATCTTAATGTCAAGTCAAGTACCTGTTGAAATTCTGCCAAGTCCTTCATGTTAACCCATTAAAAAATAAAGCGGAAGTTTACTGTTTTCTCTCTACTTTTTCACAAGTTTTCAATATTAAGAATTAATAAATTTAATTAACCTAAATTTTCTAACACTTTATGCATTAATGAAAACTGCTTCATCTATGTTGCACAGAAATGGGACAATCTGACAAAATGCATGTTTTGAATACAATTCTTAACTAGACGTTAGTAGAAAAGTGTAGTATGCTAACTATAGGTATAACCAAAATATTCTCTGAATTAATATTATTAACTTCATTGAATTAAAACTTTAAACTTTAAATATAGGTTCTAATTTTGAGTTATAACTTACACATTTGAGACTTTTGGACTGACCACAAATCTATTTCTTCTCCCCTTCTTTTCAGAACTATATCATTAGAAATAAAGGCATAAATAAAGCTATCAATAGTATACGAACAAAGGAGAGGAAGCACAACTTTGGTGCCTAACGAGAGTGGCTAGAACAGGAAAAAGAAAAGCCAGTTTGTCTTACAGAATCCAAGGCAGGAGAAACCAAGATGGCAGCATAGGTAAACACCTAAACTGCTGCCTCACACAACCACTTCAAAACTACAACTAAAAGACAAAACGGACATCATCCAGAACCACAGGAAGGCTGGCTGAGTGGAAATTCTACAACTAGAAGGAAAGAGAAAAGCACACTGAGATATACAGGAGCTGTGGAAGGCAGAGGTACGGAGGCGTGCATGCGGAGAGGGCTGGCAACTGAGTACATGGCAGGCTTCTCAATCAGGAGGGAGACAAAAGCTCCCGACTGCTCTGAACTCCAGTTCACATATGAAAGAAAAGGAGGCATCACCAGAAAAGGAAGTAAACGAAGTGGAGGCAAGCAACCTGTTAGAGAAAGAATTCAGAGAAATGGTCATAAGGTTGCTGAAAACCTTGGAAGACAAATTCAACAATATGTGCAAGAACCAAGAGGAAATGAAGAAGAACCAAGAAGAAATTAAAAATGACATCATTGCAATAAATAACTCAATAGAAAGCATCAATAGTAGACTAGAAGAAGCAGAGGACCGCATCAGTGAGCTAGAAGACAAGGTAGAAAAAAACACCCAAGTAGAGCAGCTTCTAGAAAAAAAATATTAAAAAGCAGGAGGAGAGCCTAAGGGAACTTTGAGACAACACGAAACAAAACAACATCTGCATAATAGGGGTGCCAGAAGGAGAGGAAACTGACTATGGAATAGAAAACCTGTTTGAAGAAATAATGACAGAAAACTCCCCTGATATAGGGAAGAAAAAACTCACACAAGTCCAAGAAGCTCACAGAGTCCCAAATATAATGAACACCAAAAGACCGACTCCAGGGCACATTATAATTAAATTGGAAAACACCAACAACAAAGTAAGAATCTTAAAAGCGGCCAAAGAGAGACAGGAAGTTACATACAAAGGATCCCCCATCAGACTAGCCACTGATTTCTCAACAGAAACACATCAGGCCAGAAGGGAACGGAATGAAATATACAAAGTCATGCAAAGAAAGGCTCTGAATCCAAGAATACTGTACCCAGCAAGGCTATCAATCAAAATTGAGGGTGAAATCAGGAGCTTCACAGACAAAAAAGGACTAAGGGAGTTTATTACCACCAAACAAGCAATGTAAGAAATGCTAAAGGGTCTGCTGTAAAAAGAAGAAATAGGAAGGGAAGAAGGAACACATGGGTAAAGAAATAAAATGGTGACAAACACGTACCTATCAATAATAACTTTAAATGTAAATGGATTAAATGCCCCAATCAAAAGACATAGGGTAACTGAGTAGATAAGAAAACATGACCCATTTATCTGCTATCTACAGGAGACCCACCTCAGAAAAAAGGACTCACAAAGACTGATGGTGAAGGGATGGAAAATGGTGTTTCAGGCAAATGAAAAAAAAAAAAAAAGGCTGGGATAGCAATAATTATATCTGACAAATTAGATCTCAATGTGAAGGACATAACAAGAGATAATGAAAGCCACTTCATAATACTAAAGGGAGCAATTCAACAAGAGGATATAACTCTGGTAAACATATATGCACCCAATAGAGGAGCACCCAAATACATAAAAATTCTTCTGGAGGATATCAATGGAGAGATTGACAGCAATACAGTCCTAGTAGGGGACTTTAATACCCACTAACACCGCTGGACAAATCCTCTAAACAAAAAATCAGCAAAGAAATATCAATCCTAAATGATACACTAGATCAGATGGAATTAATTGACATCTTCAGAACATTTCACCCCAAATCCACAGAATATACTTTCTTCTCAAGTGCACATGGGTCATTTTCATAGACAGACCATATATTGTGACACAGGCAAAGTCTCTTCAAATTCAAGAAGATAGAAATCATATCAAGCATCTTCTCAGGTCACAATGGCATAAAATTAGAAATCATCTACAATAAAAACAATTAAGAAAATCAAACACATGGAGACTAAACAGCATGCTATTAAACAATGACTGGGTTACCAGAGAGATCAAAGAAGAAATAAAAAGCATCATGTCAACAAATGATAATGAAAACACAACAATCAAACATCTATGTGACACAGTGAAAGCAGTCTTGAAGTTCATAGCTCTACAGGCCTACCTCAAAAAACAAGAAACAATGGTAATAAATTATCTTACCCTACAACTCAAAAGGTTAGAAAGAGAGCAACAAGAAAAGTGCAGCATAAACAGAAGAAAAGAAATAATAAAGATTAGAGAGGAGATAAATGACATAGAGACCAAAAAAACAATACAAAAGTTCAACAAAACCAAGAGCTGGTTCTTTGAAAAGATAAACAAGATTGATGAACCTCTAGCCAGGCTCACCAAAAAGAAAAGAAAGAGGACCCAAATAAACAAAATCAGAAATGAAAGAGGTAAAGTAACAACCCATCCCACAGAAATACAATTATGAAAAAATACTATGAACAACTCTATTCTAACAAAATGGACAACCTAGATGAAATGGACATATTCTTAGAAAAATACAAGCTCCCAAACTCAACCAAGAAGAATCAAAACACCTGAATAGGCCAATAACTACTGAATAAATGGAAACAGCGATAAAAAATCTTCCAGCAAACAAAAGCCCTGGTACGACGGCTTTACAGAGGAGTTCTACCAAACATTCGAAGAAGAACTAAAACCTATAATCCTCAGACAATTCCAAAAAATTCAAGAGGAAGGCACATTTCCAAACTCTTTCTATGAAGCCAGCATTACCCCAATCCCAAAACCAGATAAAGACACCACAAAAAAAGAAAACTACAGGCCAATATCCTTGATGAACATAGATGCTAACATCCTCAATAAAATTCTAGCAAATCAGAGTCAGCAATACATTAGAAAGATCATACACCATGACCAAGTGGGATTTATTCCAGGGATGCAAGGATGGTACAATAGCCACAAATCAATAAATGTGATACATCACATGAACAAAGTGAGAGACAAAAATCACATTATCATATCAATCGATACAAAAAAGCATTTGACAAAATCCAATACCCTTTCTTGATAAAAACTCTCAGCAAGGTGGGAATAGAGGGATCATACCTCAACATAATAAAAGCTATATGTCAGGGGTCCTCAAACTTTTTAAACAGGGGGCCAGTTCACTGTCCCTCAGACCGTTTTAAAAAAACTATGAACAAATTCCTATTCACACCGCACATATCTTATTTTTAAGTAAAAAAACGAAACAGCAAAAACACCCGCATGTGGCCTGCGGGCCATAGTTTGAGGATGCCTGCTATATATGATAAACCCACAGGTAACATCATACTCAATTGGCAAAAACTAATCCCATATCCCCTAAGAACAGGAACAAGACATGATTCCCACTCTCACCACTCCTGTTCGACATAGTATTAGAAGTACTAGCAATAGCGATTAGACAAGAAGAAGAAATAAAAGGCATCTAGATTGGAAAAGAAGAAGTAAAACTGTCCTTATCTGCAGATGACATGATACTATACATAAAAAATCCCAAGGACTCCATCAAAAAACGACTAGACCTAATAAATGAATTTGGCAATGTAGTAGGATACAAAATTAACACCCAGAAATCTATGGCCTTTTTATAAGCCAATAATGAACTCACAGAAAGAGAAATAAATAAAACAATCCCATTTACCATTACACCAAAAAAAATTAAGATACCTAGGAATAAACTTAACTAATGATGTAAAACACATATACTCGGAAAACAACAGGACATTGAAAACATAGATAAGGGATGACATAAACAAATGGAAGAACAAACCATGTTCATGGATTGGTAGAATAAACATCATTAAAATGTTCATACTATATAAAGCAATCTATAGATTTAGTGCAATCCCTATTAAAATTCCAATGGCATATTTCAAAGATACAGAACATACTCTTCAAAAATTCATCTGGAATAAAAAAAGACCCCAAATAGCCACAGCTATCCTGAGAAAGAAGAACAAAGTTGGAGGGATCACAATACCAGATATCTAGCTATATTACTAAGCTATG
Source organism: Cnephaeus nilssonii (assembly GCF_951640355.1). Taxonomy (NCBI): domain Eukaryota; kingdom Metazoa; phylum Chordata; class Mammalia; order Chiroptera; family Vespertilionidae; genus Cnephaeus; species Cnephaeus nilssonii. The sequence goes on along the minus strand of NC_137072.1, from coordinate 27,225,108 downwards.
GTTCTCAAAACTGACTGGTACTGGCACAAGAACAGACATATAGACCAATGGAACAGAATAGAGAACACAGAAACTGACCCACACCATTATACTCAATTAATATTTGACAAAGGAGGCAAGAGCAGAACAGTCAAAACAGTCTCTTCAATAAATGGTGTTGGGAAATTTGGTCAGATACATGCAAAAAAATGAAACTAGATCACCAACTTACACCATACACTAAAACAAATTCAAAATAGCTAAAGGACTTGAATGTAAGATCGGAAACTATAAAAATCCTACATGACTCCGTAAGATGCAAAATTGCAGACTTATGTCATAGCAATATCTTTACAGACACAGATCCTAGGGCAAGAGAGACTAAGGAGAAAATAAACAAATGGGACTACATCAAAATAAAAAGCTTCTGCACAGTAAAAGAAACCATCAACAAAACAACAAGAAAGTCCACTGCATGGGAGAACATATTTGCCAATGTTACCTCTGATAAGTGTTTCATCTCCAACATTTATAGGGAACTCATACAACTTAACAAAAGGAAAGTAAACAATCCAATCAAAAAATGGGCAAAGCACCTAAATAGACACTTTTCAAAAGAGGACATTCAGAAAGCCAAGAGACACATGAAAACATGCTCAAAGTCACTAATCATCGGAGAGATGAAAATCAAAACAACAATGAGGTACCATCTCCCACCTGTCAGAATGGCTATCATCAACAAATCAACAAATGACAAGTGCTGGAGAGAATGCATAGAAAAAGGAATCATCCTTCACTGCTGGTGGAAATGAAGACTGGTGCAGCCACTGTGGAAAACAGTATGGCGTTTTTAAAAAAATTTAAAAATGGACCTCCCATTTGACCCAGTAATACCACTTCTAGGAATATATCCCAAGAAAACAGAAACACCAATCAGAAAGGACATATGCACCCCTATGTTCATAGCAGCACAATTTACAATAGCTAAGATTTGGAAACAGCCTAAATGCCCATCAGCAGATGAGTGGATTAGAAAACTGTGGTACATCTACACAACAGAATACTACGCTGCTATAAAAAAGAAAGAATTCTTACCATTTGCAGCAACATGGATGGACCTGGAGAGCATTATGCTAAGTGAAATAAGTCAGTCAGTGAAAGAAAAAATACCACGTGATCTCACTCATTTATGGATAATAAAGAACCTTATAACCTGATGAACAAAAAGATAGATATAAAGGCAGAGCAGCATGGAACAGACTGTCAAATTACAGCGGGAAGGTTGGGGAGGGTTGCGGCAGTGGGGAGGTAAAAGATCAACCAACGGACTTGTATGCATGCATATAAGCATAACCAATGGACGCAAGACACTGGGGGCGGGCGGGATGAGGGCATGTGACACAGGGTAGGGGAGGCTGGGGGAAGGTCAATGGGGGAATAAAAGGAGACATATGTACTACTATTTGTAATACTTTAAACAATAAAATAAAAATTTAATAAAGAATAAAAATGACTAACAAGTACTTATCAATAATAACATTAAACGTAGATGGTTTAAATGCTCCAATTATAACATGCAATACCTGACTATTTGGTCAGTCACACTGATCATTTCCCTTACATTGTCAAATAACAAAATGACAGCAGCCACAACAGACATTCAGACTGAAGGGATAAATATGATACCTACTTTTTTGTTAGATGAACAAAAATATTTTTGATGTGCCTAGGAATTGTAATTAGTGTATGTGTGCCATGAGACGCAAAAGGTTGAAAATTGCTGATCTAAGAAATCAGGGATCTAACACAAGAGAACAGTATGTGAGATCCCAGATGACTTTAAAGAAATACGCCTAAAGCAGGCACAGGGCAGGCCTTCGGAGGACAAGTCTATCCTGGAGGAGTGTAACCAACGGCTGGGGAGAAGGCTTCCAATAAAGAGTGGAACAAACGTGTTCAGTACATGGAAAATATTTTTGACAGGCCTGTGACAAATGTCACAGCATTTTTGGAAAAAAGTAGCTGCTAGAAAAGAAGTGAATACACTAAAAAAATTAATTCCGTACACACAAAACATGAAAACTTACTAGGTATTATGTTAATGTAGCATAAATATAGAATTTTTGTCCCAATAGTCATCTTTCTCTGCTAAGTTACTAGATTATTAGGTACAAAACAGTTATTTGTGAAATCAGAGAGACCAGCCTACTTGCTGCTTTGGCTCCGTGAGATCATGTTGACGAGGAACAGGGGTTTGGATTGTCCTGGAGAAGTGTAGCGGTGCTCAAATCTCAGTAATATAGTGGGTCCCAAAAAAAGTATACACATTTGAACAGCTGATAACTCAAGTTTCACTCCTTTTCAGGTTTAACTGATTTGAAATAATGGGCGAAGCCAGACTAAGCTCTGAACAAAGAAAACTTATCCTAAAGTCCTACTAGATTTTTTTTTTTATGGCAAGACATAAAAGATCAAGTTTACAGCACAAAACTGGCAACAGTCCACAAATTGAGGGCACACAAATACAGAATGAAATAATTAATTCTTGACACGTGTAATTTCATTGCTTTGTTTTATCGGCAGTGCCTGGACCGGACTGGTCATCGGTTTGAAAACAGGCACTGACAAAAAAAAAAAAAAATTATTTCTGCTGATGCTTTCAAATTTTGAAACTTAACTGTATGTTAATAAACACTGGCACAATCATTCAAAGTGCATATACATTTATTGAGCAAAAGAATAAAGGGTATACAAGAAAGAGGCACAGCCAAAGAAATATATGGCTCAGCATTAAAAATATTTACAAAGTCATAATAATGTAAACATTGATTCTGATTTAATAAAAACCATGATGCATGTTTTGAGGACAGAGGGAGGGGAAAAAAGACCACACTAGAGGGAGAAAGATAATAAGCTTAGATATAACCCTAAAAATTGACTTAGCTTTAATATATTTTATTGATTTTTCACAGAGAGGAAGGAAGAGGGATAGAGAGCTAGAAACATCGATGAGAGAGAGACATCGACCAGCTGCCTCCTGCACACCCCCCACCGGGGGATGTGCCCGCAACCAATGTACATGCCCTTGACCGGAATTGAACCTGGGACCTTCCAGTCCGCAGACCGATGCTCCATCCACTGAGCCAAACCGGCTTTGGCAGACTTAGCTTTATATTGTTGTTCATTTTGTTAAAAATCAAGATTAAAAGTTAAGGCAAAAATTAAGGCAGATATTTATACCACAACCATGTTATTGGCATTAATTAAAGGTCAGAACCCCTAAAAATGAGCATTACTAAAGCCAAAAACTTTCCTAAATATGGAAGCTTGATCATGAAGATAACAGAAGTGATATAGAAAATCTACCATGCTAATGATATTGGTTCCGTTATATATTGTTAAAAATCATGGCAGACAATTTTAAATTCAAATTACTAATTTCTTATGTAACTTTTCCACTATTTACTTACATGGTAGGAATAGCTGTTCTTCCTACTTCCACGCACTAAGAATAAAAGAAAATTAGCTGATCAGATAGAAATGCCACAGAAAAACAGAAGTTACTGATTACCTTCAAGATTACCAACATACAAAATAAGAACAAATTTTATTCCATTTCTTTTGTAACTTCCAACAAGACTTATAATTTAAAGCACCTGGTAAGAGGAGTCCCATAAGCAAAATCTTAAAACTAAGATTTGCCTTTTTGACCTAACAGATGTTCTATTTTAGGTACAAATAAAAGTCTCTCCAGGTACAGAAGAAAAGGGCAAAATAAATTAGGCCAGGGGAGAAACTTAGCGAATAAAAAAGTTTATCTGCTGTGCTTCTGAGCCACTACTCAGTCGTAGTTTCCAATTCTACATGTATACCCTCTTTACTTGAACCACCAGGATCTAACAGTTGAGAGCTCTAAGGACCAGTTTCTGGCCAGGCACCTGCAAGCAGCCTGAACCACTCACGTAACCACCTGGAAGATCTTACTAAGACATTAAATGAGTCTCTATTCAGTTGCAAAGTGACCTAACCAATTTAAAATTTAAAATGAGTGCGGCTAACCTAACTAAACAAGTGTACAACACACAAAATCGTTTTGCTCTAATAAAGATCGGAAGAAAAAGAAAAGCTCCAAAGAGGGTCTTGGGCTGTGCTGTTCCCCACTCTGCCCCCTTTAACGTGGGAGGGCGTCATAGGCACACACTCCTTAGCCCTGCAGAGAGGGGCACAGGATAGCACTTCCTCTCCTCTCTCACCCTCTCTCCACAGGTGAGAAGCCATGGTTCTGGAAGAAACTGAGAAATACAGCAATCCGAACCCAAAGGATCAGCTCCAGACAGTCATGCACACATGCCATGAAAATGCATGTTAAAACCCCCACTTTTTATTGAGCCGCGTGGATTCAAATAAAATGGACCCTTCCCTGCCTGGACTTCTGCTGTCACAATCAACTGAAAGACTCAATCCATGTGCTTTTTAAAGCAAGTAAACTCGATTGAACATAACGTTAAGGAAAATAGGCAAACAGAAGCGTTAAAATCCTACAGTTCTGGGTTCTTATCCTAAAACAAACAGGACACAGGAAATTGACATAGTTGCACATGCTCGTGCTAAGCTTCTGGGGAACCCCATAGGGCTCTGTTCCTCTGATGTACCCTGGCAGCATTACATAGGGTGAGAGAGTTTGAACAGCTTCAAATTCTAGTGTGAGAAAGCATCCTTTGCTTGAGCACTACTATATAAGATCACAAATTCAATCCTCCTATATAAATAACTGATCCTTTTAATTGTTCAAATAAAAACCTAACTGTGATTTAAATACAATCTTGACTTACCGTCCATTTGAGATTTCTTCAGGAAAATTGTGTCTGCGCTTGGCTGGTCAGAAGGGATTAAACCTAAAACCCAAATAGAAAAATACATCATTTAAAAATAGCTACACACCAATTTATACCACTTATAATGGTATTGAGAAGAGTGTTTAATTAATGGTAACAAGCCAATTTTAGTCAAGGCGATGTAGGAAATGGACCTCTGTGATCTAACTCCACATGGTCAGCTTTTGATGGGATTTACTGAATTTCCAGGACAAACAGAAAGTAGGGAGGAGGGAAGAGGAACAAAGAACTGTGCACCTGGACAAGCATCATGGTGGAAACCCCTGAGGCATCTGCCTCAGCTAGACAGGGGAGGTGCAGACAGCTAGAAAGACCTCAGCCCAATATTGTAAAAAGGAGACAGCTATTCCAACGGGAGACAGCAAGATCTAGGCGACCTATGAGGAAACAGGTGACCCCACAGTACTCAGCCAGTGAGGAGGAGGGACTAAATAAATAGGCTTTGCTCCCCGAATCAGGTGTGCCTGCGACAAAGGACACCGGCTCTGGAGACCAAATTATTAAGTGTCTCATTTTTGCCATACTCCTGTCTCCGAGTCCGTCATTTGAATTCGGACAGATGAATCATTTCTCACAGCAACAATATAAAAATTCTACTGGGAAAATTCAAAATTGTAAAATCTTTCTATGCATGTGGAATAAATACAAGCTATGCCCTAGACATTTTTTTAACTTGCACCTAAGTAGTTTATGAATTGTGTACATGCTTCCCCACTTCTACTTGTCAATTAGAAACACATTCGCTCTCATTTATGCAGATACTAGTGGCCTAGGGCATGAATTGGTGCACATTGAAAGGAAAGTAATTAGAAGAAATATTTTAATATTGCTATTCACCCTTTCTCTATAATAGAAGTGTCAACCAAATTCATGATCAACAATGACAGATCGAAACATACATGTGCGATTGGTGCTAGCGAGAGCTGTGTATGTATCACGCATGAGCGAGTCAACTTAGCCTTTTATAGATATAGAATAAACTTGCTTAATTAGACCTGTTTTCTGATTTAGCTAAATTTTTTCTAGCCCAGTGAAGCACCCCAAATTCTCTTTCAGGTAATTGTCAGCAACACAGCAGTAAATATCAACATGAAGCAGATTATTATTGTAGACCACGCAGGGAGAACAAAGGGTAAAATATTTAGCTGTAGTAGTGTTTGACTATATTCTGTGCAGTCATTTTCAAGGACCACCATTTCTTACTTCTTTTCAGTCAGGCCAAGTTTCTAAGCTTTCTAAATCTCCGTTTTCCAGCTAATGAAAAGAAAATAGGATTCCACTGAGTCTCCTATCTACCTACTCCAGGACTTCTGTGAGGATCAAATGAGATGAGGCACGGGAAAATGCTTCACAGACATTTGGTTACAGTGTAAAATGTTTGCACCTGGCTATAAAGCAAGTTGTGTTCCTGGGCTGAAGAAATTGCAAGGAGGCTAGTCGTCCCTAGGGTGAGGAAGCTGGGCGTTGCTACATGATGTCATTACCCAGATGGAGGAAAGGACACTTAGCATATTAGCCTTCTATATATAGACTAGAGGGGGGGTCCCTCAGCCCGGCCTGCCCCCTCCCATTGTCCGGGAGCCCTCAGGGGCAGGAGGCAACCCGGCGATCAGGGGAAGGCAATGTCCCCATCACACCTCTGTCGCAAGCCTTGGCCAGCCCTGGTTTCCTGAGCCTCAGGAGGCCCTGGGCGGCTGGGCAGCCATCATCCAAGGCTTGCCTGCACCGCCATCTTGTGGCTGTGGGCGCTGCCATCTTTGAGGGCATGGCAGTCAATTAGCATATTCCTTCTTAATTATATAGGATTATTAGATAGGATTACCAGCACATTCCAGAAACAGTGTCAAGAAGCAAGTTACACTGTGGCCAATTAGTGTCAGATACCAGCTAATATGTCAAATATGCCCAAATCACGTGAGCTGTTTTTGGCAAATATTCTTTACTCATTAGGCTAATTCTAACTCCATTCAAAACATGAACTTATTTTCTTAGCTGTGGCTTGCTTAGGGCTCTATATCATGGCACATTTAAAAGGACAGTATAATAGCTCAAGGCTCTAGTCTACAGGAACACTGTCATGATAGTGACTTTTTATACTTTCATCAAAGTGATTTTTAAATTCTGCCCTCAATTTGCAAAGTTAAAGTCTCACTTCTTTCTTCCAGGTCACACATTTAATTTGGGGGCTCCAATAAGAATACTTTCTGGACTTGATCATAGGGCTGCTTGTAAAAATGAAATTTGCTGTAACTATGTAAGGGTAGGTCTGTCTGCAGTCCACCTTGCACCAAGGTGGGATAATCTCTTTAGGCAAGTATACAAAACAGATATCTGAATTTTGATAACATAAAGTTTGTCACTATGTGATATAATAAAGTGATTACTTTAAAAAAACAAACCCTATGATATTCTTTAGCAATGATGATCTGAAACACTTAACCAATCTTGGAAGAAAGTGGACCAAGATCCTGAGAGAGTAATGGTTATGGCAGTATTTCCCAAGTTGCATAATAATGGTTCTATTTGTTAAAAGGGCATTTGGAAGTCATATATAAATAGATGATATCCCTGATTCTTAGAGATCAAAATGCTCATTGGTATGTTAAAAACTAATCAGTCTAGTAATGAATAATGTCTAACACATCATTTCACAAATTTATACCTAGAACACTTTTCCCCCTCCAAGTAATAATACTACAGCTAGCATCTTGTAAAAACATAATTTGGGACATCCTGGTTTCACAGGCATCTGAGCCATCCATTTTGATACTACTGCCAACACTAGAAATTTAAATAACTGAACCAATTGCCTTGTTCTTAAAAATTGTTTCTTCATTGCATTTCAGTTTATTAAATTGCTTTTGTAGAAACTATGCTATTCAACATCTTAATGTAAAAAAAACAATAAAATTGTGATAAAGGTTTTCCCCCATAAATTAATTCAGTTGTGCACAAAGTGAGAGGTTGAGAATATCACAGCAGCCTCGAACCTCAGGCTTCTGATAGAATTCAAGACTACTTCCTACCAAAAAGAAAGTAAATATATTGTATTTGAATAAAAAAGATAAGAGCAAATATTTTCAGAAGTAGCCTTACTATTGTATGAATGCCTATGGTGTGATAAAATTTAATTAAAATTTTCTTTTTTTAAAAAATATATTTTATTGATTTTTTACAGAGAGGAAGAGAGAGGGATAGAAAGTTAGAAACATCGATCAGCTGCCTCTTGCACACCTCCTACTGGGGATGTGCCCACAACCAAGGTACATGCCCTTGACCGGAATCGAACCTGGGACCCTTGAGTCCGCAGGCCGACGCTCTATCCACTGAGCCAAAACAGTCTCTGCTAATTAAAATTTTCAATGGGAAGCCCAGGAAATAGGTACTTGAATCAAAGAAGAAGAAGGCTTACACACACACACACACACACACACACACACACACACACACACACACACACACAGGCATGCCCCAAAGGAAGAAGTGTTGCTATAGCTCTAAATACAAAAAATCAAGAATGCTGGAATAAAAGAAATAACAACATGCAGAAAAAAAAATCAAAATTAGCTCAAGTAACAAAGGAACAAACAGCTGAAACGTCCCCTCCCCTACACCTGGGTTCCAGGGCAGGCAGGTGCCCCAGGGCTGGCCAGCCAATCACAGCTGCCTGGGACCACCCAAGAACCAGAAGAGAAAGGCAGAGCTGAGCTCTAGGCTCCTTAGAGAGTCTGGAGCTGCGGACCTCCCTTTGCCAGCACGAGGAGGAAGCCTTTTCAGGAGAAATCAGCAGGAGAGCAGAACTGAGACAAGTTCGGAGAAGATCCTTTAATTCCTGAATCAAGGAGTACCTTGATTTTCACTCTGTGAACTCTGGTTATAAAGGCAGTACTTCGCTTCAAAACATTTAAATCTTTGTCCACCATCCAGAACTGAAATATCATTGCTGTTATGTACACATAAACAACTGTTGGACATAGAAATCGGGACTCAAAAGAACTGTTGGCCCAGGAAGAAACTCACTATAGACTGATTCATTTGCCTCTCAGCATAACCATTATTGCTTGTCTCATTTTCAGTTCCTATAAGTGTATTCCTAGTATCACATGAGCTCACTCATCTAGGGGAAATGATGAACAACATAGACTGAAGAACAAGAACAGCATTGATCACACTGTCAGACCTCAGAGGGAAGGTAGGGGAGGGTGGGGACAAGGGAGATAGATCAACCAAAGGACTTGTGTGCTTGCATATGAGCCTAACCAGTGATCACAGACAACAGGGGGATGGGGGCATGCGTGCGGGGGGGTTTGGGATGGGAATGGGGGGGGGTTGATGACAAATATGGGATACCTTAATCAATAAAGTAATTAAAAAAAACAATAAAAAACATTTAAATCTATTTTAATATAGATTTTTTTTCAACTTGCAGCATACTAATACTTGCTGTTTAATGGATACATAATCGCCTATGAAGTGTTATTCCTATACTTTACATAGCCAACCTCTGCTGGGGTTTAAGTACTTACATAGTTTTAAAAAACCATCACATATATAGAGTTTTATAACAACCTTTTAAATCTCCTTAGAAAAGCTCTTTAAAATAAAATGACTAGACCAAAAGGTTAGATTGTTTTTATGGCTTAATTTATAACACTAAGTGGCTTTCTAAAACAGCCGAGGGCATATTAGTGGATAATGCCACCAAGCATACCAGTTTTAGCTTCTACCCAGCTTCGAATACTTACTAAAAATCATGGCTATGTGAGTCAGGAACCTCATTGAGTCTAACTGGCATTTCTTTTGAGTGCACAGTTTGACCACAGTTAAGTGTTATTTCCACTTCAGTGAGTTGCCTGTCGTTTGCATGTATTGTGTGTATTGTGCCCACTAGGGTTGTGCCCACTAGGGTTGTCAATTTATATGATGTTTTCATAAAATATTACCCCTTAGGTTGTCAATTTGTATGATGTTTTCATAAAATATTTTCTGTTTATGGCCTAAAATAATTTTACATATAACTTGTACTCTTTGCTAAATACTGCAGAATGGTTTTTTAATAGATGGCTTTGAAGCAGCATTTTTCAGAAAGACTATGATTTCCGTTTATTCTAATTGAATAGGAATGGCAGCAGTTTTTGGGCCCACTGCGGGGCACCTGCTTACTTAAGGTCTCCTGCTCTTACTGAACTGCTCTACCCCAACACTATTCATTGTATTTACTATACGTTGTATTATTTTGTGGCCCACAGCACAAAGTTAGGAGTCCACCTGTTACCATATACACTAACGATTTTATCTCTCTGAGTCCACGCTGTCTACCCTGTCGGGTGACTCCTACCCAAGGCCTTGAGCTGGCTGCCTCACCAAGGGGCACACAGTGGGCTCCTGTGCCCCCCACTTTACTCAAGTAGTCCCTTACTGGACGTAAGTTATCGTCCTTTTGAAAATAGTGCAACATAAACTTTGTGAATATGTGGTTTCATTTTGTGAGGTACATCTTCAGCATAAATTCCTCAAAGTAGGATTTCGGGATTAATGCCATCTGCATTGCTGTGCGATTATGCCAACATCCCTCCATGGGGTGGAGCCATTTTGTATTTCCATCAGCAAAATATGAAGGTAACTGTTTCTTTGCAGCCTTACCAAAAAGTTAAGTGTCAAGTTTATGGATCTTCTCCCAATAGGAGAGAAAGTACAGGATAGATTTATTTGCATCTCTTGTGTGTAAAGACACAAAGATAATCTGCTTTTCTTTTTCTGTGACTTCTCCTTCATATTTGTTCCTACATTTAGATTTACCTAATTTCTTTAAGTCAGCCTACTTTTAGACCCTTATTGTTTTTGTTTCTGTTCAAGTTACTGTTGACTCTCAGGTGAATTACTATGCCGGCCTCCTACCTGAACTCCCTGCTTCCTCTACCCTTCTCACAGTAGCTCCTCTCTCTCCCTTTCTCTGTCTCTTTCTGTTGCTCTAGCTCTCTTTATACAATTAACATCATCTCCCTACATGTAATCCTCCAGTGGGTTATGTGTAGGGAAGTTATCACAACTCAGTAAAATGCATACTTTTGTCCAGGCCCACTCGGCATACAAGGTCTTAATGCACCATCGCCCTCCTCCTGGCTTCCCTCTCAGTCTGCTGCAGCCACCCCGTGTTTGCTGTCACTGCCTGCACTCTGTATTCCCACCTGAGGGACCGTGCATGGCAGCCTCTGCCCCCACGTGTTTACTGAGCTCCCTCTCACTTTTAGAAGTGCTCAATGTCACTTAAAGAGAGCAGCTGTCTTTAACCACCCTGACTTTCTTGATTGTCCAATGTGTTGTCTGCCCCTAGGGTCTCCTAGAATGTAAAAACCTGAGTTGGGAGTTGGAGGGCTTTGTCTTGAATTTCACTGTTTGTCCTGCATCTGGAATGGTGCCCAATAAACATCTACTATTTCAGTGTACCCAAACCAATTAAGTTTCTCCCAATTTTCTTATACCTTCTCAGGTATTATCTAATGCAAACTTTTGATTTGTCATTTAAGATCTGCACTGCTTTCTGATCTTGGAGTAGCAGTTATTCGGAATTAAAGACACAAAACCCACAAAAAACACTAAAAGGGAAGTGCTATGTCCAGTGAAAAACCAATGGTAACTTTAATTTGTGATAAGAACATTTAATTTTAAAATACCTTCACTACAAATGATATCCTAATGAAGTTATAAAAAAATATACCATCTGGTTTCTAGAGGTAAATACAATGCGTCTATTTTAATCTGTGTCCCCAGAATAAAGCATTACAATGGGATTGTGTCTGGTTTCACGTTGAAAGATGGCCCCTCACAACAGTGGGTAACTGAATGGTGCTCCAACCATTGGAAGGTACAGCATCAGTTATTGGAAGGCCTGCAGTGGAGCTCACGCAGCTGCATGGAAACATCCTGGATGTTCCCCAGGGGTCAGGCACAGTTCCAGGAGCTTGATGTCCTTATTCTCTTTATAACTCCGAGTGACACAGCAGTACACAAAGAGTGCCCTCATTTTTCTAAAATACAACGTTATATTTATGTGCATACAAAAGACTCAGGAAGAATAAACTCCAAAATATTATTTTTGAACCTTTTACATCAAATGCTTATTAATATTCACCCCCACAAAAAAAGAGGGTTAAAATAATTACTGGGAAGAGTAAAGTTCTGTTGTGCAGAGGTTTTTCCTCATCATGTTGCCAATTCATTGCCTACTCACTCTTCAGGGGAGAGGGAGAAAGGGGTCATTGTGAGAGAGCACCTTTACTCGTAGCAGCAAATTAGCAAAGCTCATAGGTCAGAACATAAAAGGCTGCATGAACAGTTGAGGAGTAATGATTAAATTGGCGACAGTTCTCTAGTGCCTTTTTTTGTGTTACTGATATTACCATCGGTTATGTTAGATACATTGTTAGATAAAGGCAAGGTACTAGAGAAATTTTGTTAAGTCTATCTGAAATCTCTGCTAGGTTCTAAGAATATCGCTTTGGAATGACATAAAGAAATCGTGTTCATCTGTTTCAGAAGCACAAGGCAGAGCATCATTCAAATATGATTGTGTGTAAGTAACCAAATAACTCAATTCCCCATTTTAGAAAAGCCAGAATGTTTTACATCCAAGTAGGTATTTCTTAATTTCCAGGGGAACCGATGTAAAATTGAATGAAATAAAGACATTACAAGCAAACTTTCAATGTGCTTGTACTTTATAGTTGGTATTCTCACTATGTTTCTATGGAAACTTGCTAATTGGCCTATGATGAAATTGAGATTTCTCAACAGTTCCCCTAAGTTAAATGCCCCCCGCCCCAAAGTTAAAAACAAATTGAAATGAAACTCAAACTATCATATTAAACATAAAAAGATAAGTTCTATACCAGTGATGGGCAACCTTTTGAGCTTGGTGTGTCAAACTTTGCCAAAAAACTGAGCATAACTCGAGTAGTGTGTCACTTTGAGGAAAAAACATTATTTCGCAAATGTTTCATCCTCAGGAGCAGCAAATGTTTCATCCTCGGCATGCGGCCGCCTCAGCAGCCGCGTGTCATCAGAAATGGCTACGTGTGTCAGTGCTGACACGCGAGTCATAGGTTCGCCATCACTGTTCTATACTTATGAACTCCATTTTTTTTTCAACTTTTCTGATTTAACATGACTTCTTATAGGCTTATGCTTAATCCTTGTTACTTGACCTGCCCTCTTACCAGCTTCTGGCAAAGTCCCTCCATGTCCAGAGCACTGTCCCTTCAATGGGAGCCCCTCAGAACAAACTCTTTAAAATGTATCAACTCGATAACCTGGTAAATTGATGCTGTTGTTGACCGCTACTTCTATTCTTATCCCTTGTAATGAATTATACACATGGGATGGAGTGGTAATTGTTGCTTCTGTGTTCTATACAAAAATTTAAAATGGAAATAATCAAGACTGGAGCAAGTTAAATAGACTCACTTTGTGGAGAGTTTAGAATATATAGGCTGCATTCTAAAGAGCTTTGTATGCATCACCAAATTGAACTTGGCACATCAATCACCTGCATGCTCGTCTTTCCTGTTCAGCAGCCAGTTACACAGTTGGTTCACATCTCTAAGTCTCTGCTGTTTCTTCGTCAGCAATAAAGGGAGAATACACTTGTTTGCAGTTAGAAGGACCAAATGAGTGATACATGGAAATCAGTTGTATAGCTTTAAAGAACTACATAAAGGTCCTATTTTGGTCTCTCTCCAACACTCCCCATCTACTAACTGGTTTATAAAATCACTCAGACAGAGGCACACCTTACAGCACCAAACAGAGTGAACAGAAATTTTCACAGGTTCTCACCTGTTTTGTGTTTAAAGGTACAATCCATTAATTCACATAATTTATTCACTTTTTCACACTGTTTTAATATTCTGAACAGGGAGTAGTTTTCAGTTATAAAGACATATCCACCATCCAGGTGAATCCCTAGGCTTAATTATTCTAACTTTTAAAGAAATTAAAAGCTCAACTAGAGTTTGAATAGAGTAAGAGCTATAATGTGTTTTTCCATGCAATAATGAAATAATCTCTGCCATTTAAATGAAAAGAAAAAAAGGGAGGGCAAAGGGCTTTAATATATTTGAAAATATACATTTTCTACTTAAAAAAACCCCACAGTCTTCATTAGTTACATTGTTATCCAGAATTATTTTAAATCAAGTATTTCCTCTCTTCTCCCTCTTCTCCACTAATGTCCCCCCCCCCACCCCCTATGGTTCAGGCATCTGGTCTTTAGAATGTTCACCTCAACATTCTTACAGTTAAACAGGAATCTACTGCAGGCGGGGAGAGGATGGAGAGGGAGCCATGGAGACAAACCGACAAACATTCTTGTGCACCATCTGGAATCTTACCTCCCAAGACTTTATGTCACCAATTAAAGTCTACATGCATGTGTTCTCTTTTGAAACTTTTGACCAACACTCTTGTGAACCACCCACTCCTCCTTAGAACGAGCAATGTCACAGGGAAGTCTGTTAAGTCACTGAAGAAAGACGGAAGACATGTTTGTGTCTAAGTGGAGATATTAAAGTAATCAGACTCCCTGGGTTCATCTTTGTGTAAAAATCAAACAAGCAACTATTCTCTGTGGGACTGGCAGTAACATTTCACATCACTCAGAAATTCTGAGTTCCCTCCCCCACCATTTCCTTCTGTGTTCAAATTATAGTTGGAAGGAATAAACAGCTCCTATCCAGGCAACTGAAAACAGTCTACCTTAAGAACACCATATAGGTTCTATGTCGGCTATCTATTTCAAATTTACAAAACAAACCCTAAACTCTTTGTAGCTGGACTGTCCCCAGTATCAACTAACTTAACAGGAAGAAACAAGGGTTTCACAGGCCCTACTGGCTCCTTCACTAAGAACCATATGGCTGGGTAAGGGTAGGGAGATGGGATGGAAACTCTGCAGTCGGGGTATGAAAGATTTCATTGAGAAAAAGGAGAAAATATACCCCAAAGCCTTCATGGCGTCCCACCAGACGTTAAACAGCGCCATGATCAGGAAGGGCCACGGACTGCAGTGTTTCAGGCTGAGTTGGGGATGGAAGAAAGAACACCAGGTGTTTGGGGAGTGAACAGGAAAAGAAAGGGGCCAGACATGAAGGGAACATAAGGGGTGGGGACGCCAGGAAGAGCCAGCTCTTAGAAAGCGGCCCCAGGCCAGGAGGAGCCTGCGGTGGGGGTGCCCGTCTAGGGATCCCGGGGTCAGCAGAGCCCAGAGGTGGGACCGACATCAGCGAACACCTGCCACCTCCTTACCTTTGGGCAACTGCAGGTCACTGAGGCGCAGCACAGGGATGTCTTTGGTGAAGAGGAAATCCAAGAAGTCAAGATCCTCATCAGCACGGTCATGGCCATGAGACTTAGCAGATGGCCGGCCCCGCCTGCGGCTGGCATTGGGCTTCAGGCAGCAGCAGATGAGTCTGTTCCCCATGAGGAACCTCTGCTCCTCGCTGCTGTCACTGCCTTCGCTCAACAGTCCCCCCAACCCACCCGCTCCCCGCAAAATGGCAAACCACGCCCCTGCTGCCCCCCACCCCCGCACCCCCCGCACAGCTGTCAGCCGCTGCCGCCTCCACTGAGTGGACCGGTCGGTGAGGACAGCCAGCAGTCTCACTCAGTTCAAAGGCGCGCTGATCAGGCCACTGCTGAGAACCACAACCACTGCAAGAAGAGAGCACCGCCAAAGCGCCACCGCCTGCCACAGCTGCTTCTCAACTGAAGGCTGGGCTCCTGGCTGGCCCCAGCCAATCACAACACATTCTGGGGTCGCCTGGTTACGAGGGACCAATCACGGCAGAGTTCCCTCCACATGCCCACCTGGCAGAGAAGGCCGCGGGTCAGAATGCGGGCCCTCCCTGCCCTGCGGCCCCTCCATCCCCCTTCCCAGCGCACACGTGTGGCCCAGTCTCGGGTTCCATCCAGAATTTCCTCCACACGGTCAGATGTTGTCAGGAGGGCAGGAAACCTACAAATGCCCTTGGCGACGGCAACTGGGTGAGGAGTGAATAGGAAGAGAGAAAGTGAGGAAAGCATCCTAGGGCTTCCCTTCCCAAACATTTGGCTGAGAAGAGAGATGTGGTCGTAGTTAGAAGGAAATACAGCTTTAGGGTTTTTTTATTTTAAGATGAAAAAAATATGAATATATTTATGTTAAAGGGGAAGAGCCAAAGGAAAAAGAAAAAGTGTGAAGTTAGAGAAGGGAGACTGAATGGAGCAAGACCCCCCAAAGAAGCAGCAGTGGATGCACTCCAGAGCAGGGATAGATTTGCTTTGGAAAGATAGAAAAGCAAGGAGGGAGAGGAACCTGTGTGCTCATAGAGACATTCCTGGTGGAGGAGAGACTTAGGAAGAGCTCATCTGGAAACCTCAATTATTCTTTACTAGAGGCCTGATGCACAAAATTCGGGCATGGGTAGGGTCCCTAGGTCTGGTCGGTGATCAGGACCATCTGTGGGGTGACTGGAGGGGTTATGGGGGGGAGGGGCCTGCTGGCACCTGCCTTGGCTAGCCTGGTGCTGCGTGCTTGCCAGCTCCACCCTTCACCGCAGCCCACTCGCCCGCTGCCCCCCGCCCCACCGCCACCAGTCACCACCCTCTGCGGGGCAACCTGGGGGGAGGGGCGATTGGGACCCCTGCTGGCACCTGCCTTGGCTGGCCTGCAGGCTGGGGGCAGCTCCTGCTTAAGCGTCTTCCCCCTGGTGGTCAGTGTGCGTCATAGCAACCAATGATTCCACCAGTCGTTCCGCTGTTTGGTCAATTTGCATATTAGGCTTTTATTATATAGGATTTTAATAGGCTTCCATATGGAAAGCTACTCTGGGAAGGAGACGATACTGTGTAAAGAAATACCCACTTCAGAAAAGCTCAAAATACCTAAGAAAACTGAATAATATCTTTCTTCAAAAGCAGGTAGATTGAAAAGACATTTTAACAAAAACCTACTACAAATATGTAGGTCAGAAATGTAGAAGAGGAGGCTAATTATTTCTACCAAATAATTAAAAGAAGTAGCAACAACTGTTGGAGGAGAGAAAAAAAAGTTAAGAAAATGACATGTACAGTAATTGCAAAAAGTGCGAACATTTATAAACCCTTTAATCAAATAGGTGCCCCACCAAAAATGACGAGATACAGTGTTCCCTTTATCAAAAGGATAGCAGGAGGGAAAGGTCACCTCAAAAATCAGGGAAGCAGAGATTATGAATATTCAACAGCTTAAAAGATATAAGTAAGGTTTGGTGACAAGAATGAGCAATATATTAAAATGTGGAGACCACAGTGTGATGGGAAAACATTTGTTGAACTTCAGTTTCTGTAAATAACATCTAGTTAAAGCCTCAGAACCTGGTGACTGCATTCCATCCTAATAATATTATTGTCTAAAGTCCTAGGAATGTCAGTAGATACCCTTTTGGATGACTCTTGTAGGCTTGAGACAACACTGAAGATTGTGTTGCAAAATAGTGCCTGCACTTAACAGATACACACACAAATAGAAATGCATGACCTTAAATATTAAAGAATTTTAAACTTGCTAAGCAAAAAAAATGATGGAAAGAATTATTAGGAAAATGGATTTTAACATACTTTGTTTGAAGAGAACATTGGAGAGCAGTTAAGAAAAGAATATCTCCTATAACAGTATTAAGTCTAGGAGAGCAAAGGAAAACTAAATAGGAGTAATATGATTTGAATTATGGAAGAGTTTGATTTTGTGAGAGAAACAGAAAACTTGCATTTGCTACTGAGGACAGAATGTCTCCTGGGAGGACTTTATGATCAGTGTTTTACATGGTCTGGTGAAAACTCATTCATTCATTCAATACCCATGCAATACCTGAGCCCTTCCCACATGCCACAGAGGTTTTAAGTGCTTGGGATGTTGCTTAGACTAAGATAAACAAGGTATCTATTTTCATGAAAATTATTTCTATTAGAAGGGTCAACATGCAGTATTTCCCATCACATCTCAAACTCATGGCTCATGATGGCTATTGATCTCCAGCTCTTTTGCCTTCATTCTAGACAGCAGGGCAAAGTAAGATAAGGTAGATTTTGTTTCAGAATACCCTAATAGCACAGTGCTTACACATTACTGGCTTAAAGACTAGTCATATGACCATATGTAGCTATAAGAGAGGCTCAAAAAATGTAATCTTATTGCTGAGTAACTAACACAGAAGGGAGAACTGGGTATTGGAAAGTAACTAGCACTCTGTAAGGAAAGAGTAGAAACGTTTCAACTTCAGGAATAATCTAAATTTCATAGCCCTTTGCAAGTGTATATGAAAAATTTATACAAGCAGGTCTGTAGTAATCTTTTCTAAAGCAAACAGGACAGAACGCTGGATAGAGGCTTAAGCTATAGAATGAAACTAGATCAAATAGAAGAAGCACTCTGGCAGTCAAGTGATCAGGATTACACAGTGTATGTGCATTGTGGCTCATAGGGTTCCAGCTTGAGTATGATAACTCGTGGTTCTTAAAGAACAGGATTTTGTGTGTGAGTAACAGGTACACTTGTCCTGGGCTGAGTTTATCATTATCATCATATTCTCAAAGGCATATGTAAACAAAATGCTAAGAATTACTATACCTGATTTGATGTGGAACAGCTCCCATTTCTAACTTCAGGACATTATAGTCTGGATTTTTTAGGAAGTGGGCATTCGATGGTGTTGATATTCACATTTTAGTCAACTGTCCAGTGCCTCAGCCATCTGTCTCTTTCCACACCTTCTGAATTCTCCAGTCATCTCACTTCTCACAGCATTAGGTTTCTTTCTGCCAAGGGAGTCAATTGAGATGAGACCGTTAATTGGTTTGATATGATGCTCTGAAAAAATAGTAAGGGTGTTAGTTTGCCATACCATCAGTGCATTAATGCTTATTGGACAGGTCAGTGTCAGATCAAAAGGTCCACTGTGATTACAGTCCCAAACCACAGGGCATTTTTGAGACAAGTCCTAAGAAGGGAGTAGGGGTTTCTTTTCTTTCTCCCCCCCCCCCTTTTTTTAGGTGTTCAGTAAGTTTCTTAAGTAAATGTCAGTAGGAAAAATGCCCTTTCTCTCTCTGGTGAGTTCAGTGATGGGTGTGGCCATCACATATTTAATGGCACCTACCTGGCTAGCTGGCTTTACTATATCCCTTTAGAAATAAATACCCTGCCTCTGCTCAACACTGGGGCTTCAAAGTTGAGTGTCTGTCTTGCTCTAGCTTCATTTCCTGAGCCGACAACACAAACTGGCACATGGTGCTCAGTAAATGACCAACTAAGTTAATTAATTTTATGTTCAGAAAAACCCAGCTATAAGAGAGAAATCAACCACCTTTTAAAAAAAACTGTATCTTTTTTATTAATTTTAGAAAGGAAGGGAAAGGGAGAGAGAGATAGAAACATCAATGATGAAAGAGAATCATTGATCGGCTGCTGTCCACACGCCCCCTACTGTGGATGGAGCCTGCAAACTGACCATGTGCCCTTGGCCGGAATCGAACCTGGGACCCTTTAGTCTGCAGGCGAATGCTCTATCCACTGAGCCAAACCAATTAGGGCAACCACCTTTTGATTCTACACAGAATAAGGCAAATAACAAGGCCAAATTGAAACTAAATTAATACGGTAAATAAATTGGTCCTAATTTTGCTCTTTAATAAAAATGAGGGTGATTTTAGGGGGGAAATTTATGTTCAATGGACGCTATAATACACAGTTGTATTAGACTCCAATTGTTTCAATGTTTTGTGTTTTTTTTTAACCTAGGAATTGAACTAAATACTGAATTTATGTAGTTTTCTTAAATATTTAGCTACAATGCTCCAACTAATGTCTCATTTTCTCCCATCCTTTGACTTGGATCAGTGAGTACTAAAATGCTTTTCTTTCCACTGGACCATTAGTCATAATTATTGTTATCCTCGCTTTTGCCCCAATAATATTAAGATTTTTAACACAGTTTGTCTCCATCAGGTTACCAGCCCTATGTGTACTCAGGGATACCACTTCTAGACAAGTGCACAACCTCCTTCCATGCCCAGGCCTCATGGTCCCTAGGTCAGAAAGCAAGGATCTCTTGGCTCTGAAGAAAAATGCTGCCCCCTTTCAGTAGGAAGCAGCTACAGACGAGACCACACACCCCTTTTCTCTGAAAGATTTCAGAGCCAAGATCCTTGAGGGGTGTATGTTGTAGGCAGTTAGACGCGAGCAGAGCAAGGACGATGGGCCAGGTACACAAGGTTACCAGGATGGAAAGCCCCAGGTGCTTAGCAATGGACACTCAATTGTAGGGTAGGACCTTGCCCCAGGGTGATTTGGGGGGAGCACTGGAGGCTGTTCCCCACCTCATACATTCCTTCATTGGACCAGTATGTATTAATCCCTCTACACCAGGTTCTGTGTTGGGAGCACAGTAGCCAAGATCAGATACTTGCCTGTAGAGTTTACATTCTAGCCAAGGTAACAGTAAAAGGTAAACAAATAAAGATAAAAGTGTGATAGATTCTACAACAGATATAAAATGAGTGAATGTGACAGGGAGTAATGGGAAGAGAGTGCAACTTTTCAGTGGACTGCCAACAAGAGGTGGGCTCTCAGACAGAAAGAAAATCAACCAGGCATTGCCCTGGCCAGGAAGCTCGGTTGGTTGGAGCATCGTCCTAATAAGCCAAGGTAATGGGGTTCAACCTCCAGTCAGGACGCATGCAAGAAACAACCAATAAATGCATAAATAAGTGGAACACCAAATCAGTGTTACTCTCTCTGTCTCAAATTCAATAATTATTTAAAAAAAGAAAAGAAAAGAAAAGAAAGGATATCAACCAGGCATTCAGCATGCTGAGCAAAGATATCTACAAGAACTGCATTCAGGGTCATCAAATACTAGTACATGGTCACCATAGCACAGGTGATACTAGGTTCTGCAGATCACTTTAGCTATTTCCTTTAAACTCCCAGGAAAAACATTTAAAACTCCTGTGATAGCCCTGGCCTGTTTAGGTCAGTGGTTAGAGCATTGCCCAGAGGATGGAGTGGTTGTAGGTTCAATTCTCAGTCAAGGGCATGTACCTCAGTTGCAGGATCCCCTGCCTCAGGTGTGGGAGGCAACCAATGGATGAGTCTCTGTCACCTCTCTCTCCTCCTATCTCCCTTCCACTCACTCTAAAAAGTCAATGGAAAAATATATTCAGGTGAGGATTTAAGAAAAGTTAAACAATTAATTAAAAAATAAAACTCCTGCCCTAACGGGTTTGGCTCAGTGGCTAGAGCGTCGGCCTGCAGACTCAAGGTCCCAGGTTCAATTCCAGTCAAGGGCATGTACCTTGGTTGTGGGCACATACCCATTGGGGAGTGTACAGGAGGCAGCTGATGAATGTTTCTCTCTCATCAATGTTTCTAACTCTCTATCCTTCTCCCTTCCTCTCTGTAAAAAATCAATAAAATATATTTAAAAAATAAAATAAAATAAAACTCCTATTATATAAAGTGTGGACTATACTGAGTACTGCATTCTTTTTAAAAAAACATATATTTTTATTGATTTCAGAGAGGAAGGGAGAGGAAGAGATAGAATCACCTATATATATAAAACCCTAATATGCAAATAGACAGAATGGCAGAACAACTGAACAACTGGTCACTATGATGTGCCCTGACCACCAGGGGGCATGCGTGGAGCATGGCAGGTGTTGGCAGCAGGCAGCAGAGCATGGAACATGGCGTGTATCGGCCATGGCAGGATGGTGGAGCAGGTGAGCGGGGGCGCCAGACCACGGCGGGGCTCCGGTCGCTGTCATCGGGGCGAGCCTATGGTAGTTACTGAAAATTCTTTGCTCCTGCATGCCACAGTCCCATCCGGTGCTTGCACCTGCTGCTGGTGCCAGCCCTGCTCACACCTGCTGCCAGCACCGGAGCTGCCGCTTGCACCTGCCCCTCACACCAGCTGACAGCACCGAGCAATTGGGGCACCCACTGACGGGCGGAGCAAATGGGGCCAGCACCAGCATTGGGTGCAAACGGGGCCAGAGCCATCAGTGGGTGCAAGCAGTGGCTGCTGGCCCCGATCGCCCCTCAGGGCTTCTCCACCTCCTCCTGCTCCTGAGGGGTGATCTGGGCCAGCAGCTGCCTCTCGCACCCGCTGTTGGTGACAGCCCCACTTGCACCCGCTGCCAGTGCTGGAGCCGCCGCTTGCACCCACTACCAGTGCCAGCCCCGCTTGCACCAACAGCTGGTCCCGATTGCTCAGCGCCGTCAGTGGGTGCGAGCAGGGCCAGTGCTGTCAGTGCATGGAAGCAGCAGCTGCAGGAGTGGGGCTGCCAGCAGACAGGAGACCAGGGGCAGCAGCAGGAGGGGCCAGGCGGGGATGCAAAGGATGGGTCAAGACCTGCCCCCATGCCCACTGCAGCCTCCCGGCCCACAGTTCCTTTCAAGGTGCATGAATTCGTGCACTGGGGCCCTTAGTCAATGATAACAGAGAATCATTGATCTGTTACTTCCTGCAGGCCCCATACTGGGGATTGAGCTGGAAACCCAGGCATGTGCCCTGACTGGGAATTGACTTATGACCTGGTTCATAGGTAGACACTCAACCACTAAGTCAGACCAGTCAGCATCAAGGCTACATTCTTGCATCCACCTCCTCTTCACTGTTTTCACAACTCAGGGATAATTCTCACCAAAGAGTCCCTAGTTAACAGAAACTTCCCTCCCTCCCCCTTCTCCCCCGCCCTCCACTTCAAACAAGCCTGTTTTGAACTCTTCACAACTTTTGCTCTAAGCCTGTTTTACAGGCTTGGGAAAATACTGAAAAGACATTTCCCTAGGACAGTGGTCGGCAAACTCATTAGTCAACAGAGCCAAATATCAACAGTACAACAATTGAAATTTCTTTTGAGAGCCAAATTTTTTAAACTTAAACTTCTTCTAACGCTACTTCTTCAAAATAGACTCGCCCAGGCTGTGGTATTTTGTGGAAG
Source organism: Cnephaeus nilssonii (assembly GCF_951640355.1). NCBI lineage: Eukaryota > Metazoa > Chordata > Mammalia > Chiroptera > Vespertilionidae > Cnephaeus > Cnephaeus nilssonii. The sequence continues at coordinate 27,202,216 of NC_137072.1, read as the reverse complement.
AGACACACTCAAGGGGCCAAAGAGCCACATGTGGCTCACGAGCCACAGTTTGCCAACCATGGCCCTAGGACATCTGCTGGACAGTCTCCTGAAAAGGAAGCAAACTGTAACTCTTCCAGACAGCCCTTGGTATCTATCTGCTCAACTTCAGCCCCAAATCCTCCTCTCTTCCTTGTCACCTAGCAACAGAAGCCATTACTCTTTAAAAGTGGAAGCAACTTTTTGTTCCCTGCCTTGTATTAACTGGCAGTACAATGGTAAGCAAAGTAAACTTCTCTACATCTCTTCTTCTAGTTGTGAATTCTTTCATAGCCCTCCTCACTGACCAATCTCTAACAGTAGACATATATAGGCACTGTCTTTCAAATACCATGTTTTTGTGATAAAGCTAACCAGATGCTTTTACCACAAATACTACAGCAAAAAGTGCTAAAGTTGTCCCTGTCTCTTACCTACACTAGTCCTTTATACCATCCTATGTCACCTGCTCTTTTCAAAGCAATATTTAGACCAATAGTCTTCTTTCTTCCCTAACACAAGTTCTCAGGCTGGAGCAGTAGAGGGCTATGCATATTCAAGTTTGCCTATTTCTAGTGGGGCCTTTTCTAGGGGGTGGAAGACCAGAGAATCAGTAGTAAGTATGTTCACACACCCACCAGACTAGAGCCTACCATGTGCCTAATACTCTTTTAAGCTAGTCACTTGCATATTCAACTCATTTTACAAAGTTCAGTATTCCACTTAATTATTTAAATTAAAAACAAACTTGAAGATTTAATGCCGGTGGTCTTGATCCAGCATCTAGAAGGGTTCAGGAATCTGGATAAGTGCTGTGTGTAAATTAAATAAGAGTCCAGAGAAAAAACATAATTTGGGAAGGCATTATGGGAAACCAGAGAAGACTTAGCTAAAGGAACTAAGTTCTCCCTTATCTCAGGACCCCTTGCTTTTTATTAACACACATTTTCCTAAGGCACGGTAGATATACACATCAAAGGCCAGGGTTTGGTACACAGAATCCATTGTCAGATTGGAAGAATTACCTCCAGCTGTTCAGGTGTTTGGCCAGGAGGAGGCAATACATGTAGATTAAGATGCCCTCAGCTATCTGGCAGCAAGCAATCAATTTATGCATCCTTTTCAGGTTTGGGGAAATGCCCTCAGCCATCTCCAGATGATTCAGCCCTGGTAACATGCTGGAATTGGCTTCTGGCATCTTACCCTTTTTGATTTTATAAATTTATCAAGAATGTATGTTTTAAAATTTTTAAATTCAATGGAAAGGATAGAGTTCTATCATGTCCCTTTAAATTGCTGTCAGGCATTAAAGGAATCAGCCTGCAATAAATTTTTTTCTGAGCCAACAGTTCTTTGAGTCCCAATTTCAATGCCCAACAGTTTTTTATGTGTACACACCAGCAATGATATTCTAGCTCTGGATGGTGGACAAATGGTGGCAATGCATGTCTGACCTTCTCAGTTTGGTCCTGGGCAACCTGCAGTGATGCACAGTTGCTGACTGCTAGTATGGCAAGGCGTCTTTATCATCTTCATCTCTGGACTGTTTCTCCTCTGTTCTTGGGGGCCACTGCTATTTTGTGGCTGGAGCAATCTGGTCAGTTCCTCTCTGGGATCCGTTGTTGCAGGATTCTACAAGGGCTTGGAGGAGTTTTCTGGAAATATATAAACATATTCTTGACCAAAGGTTAATAAAGGAATCTTTTTTATAAATTAGACTCGGATCCTTTTTATTTTTGCCCAAACGATTTTCTTTTGGCTTATTTTGACAACATGTGTGTTTTCTTTCATGGGTGTCTTACTATCAGCATTACAAGTGAAAATTAATTTTCAAAGTAAAAATTTAAAGCAATTAAGGCTTGATGTAATTTACTTATAGGATATTTTCCACTATCCCCCCTTTTTTTGATTTAAATATTATTAGGAGGCTTTTGGAAATCTTACAATGCAGTCTTGATAATTTTTTAAATTTAATTTTTGCACAGAAATATGACTGCTTTGGATTCATTGCATGTTAAGCAATTTTTGCCATCAGATGAACCATCAGTAAAAAATTTAGTTAATACTTCAGGAACAGTTTCCTGCCCAGTACAATTAAGTTTTCTTAAATATTCACATATTTCAATTAGTCAATTTAAATCAATCTGAAAAAAGGTTTATTTTTTAACTTTACTTGTCCTAGGTCAGTGGTCGGCAAACTCATTAGTCAACAGAGCCAAATATCAACAGTACATGATTGAAATTTCTTTTGAGAGCCCAATTTTTTAAACTTAAACTTCTTCTAATGCCACTTCTTCAAAATAGACTCATCCAGGCCATGGTATTTTGTGGAAGAGCCACACTCAAGGGGCCAAAGAGCCGCATGTGGCTCACGAGCCGCTGTTTGCTGACCACGGTCCTAGGTTATGGGCAGTAAATGACATTAATTAAATTTTTGCTATTAGTCTTTGAGTAACTTTATATAAACTTTGTTTAGGGAAGCAAAAATACAAACTACTTACTTTTCTTTTTGAGGCCTAATATATTGACTTTCCATTATGATTTTCCACATATTTGAAGGAAATATCTTTTTATTTCCTTCCAGAATAACTTCAAAGATAGCTTTTAGAATTTCTCTTAAAAGTTTCCATCTTTCTTTTTTAAAGCAAACAACAAATGTAACAAACACGGTTGCTTTTTGGATGTTTACTAATACTGCCAGGCCATGTAGTCACATTAAATGACTCCCCTTACAGTTATGGTGACTACTATTTATTGTCAGATTAGCCTTGACAACAATCCTTAATTTACCCTGTAAATATTAGTGGAAGAGATTTCAAAATTTTCAAATTTTCTCCTTTTTATTAAGCTTAGAATTATATTTTTAAAGAGTACCCACTTTGGCTTATTTGCATATACAGAGGGATCATGGGAGGTTTCAGTTATTTTCTTAGAAGACTTTAGTAGGATTCAATTGCTTATAAAAATATTGGCTTCTCATATAACTTAATTTATATGAGACCTTGATTATATTTTAAAAAGCTAATTTATTAAGTAATTTAAGTAGGCATCTTTATTAAAAAAGCAAAGCAAGCAAATTTAGTAAACTTATACATCTGATTCACAAGGCACAAATGTTGCCCCACCTCCATCCTATTTAAACTGCAATCTGTTAGGGATTTTTGTCTTTTAAAATTCCTTTGCTGAAAAATTTGGCTGTATTTAAGAAATATTTTGTTACTTTATTTTGCCCTTCTTAGAGGCCAAAACCTTCATAACATTTAAAATATATGTATATAAGTAAAATCTAGTTATTAATTTTTATTTGACATGTCTTTATGTGATTTCAAGTATATTAAATCGGTTTAGTTCAAAAATATTTCTTTTAAGAAGAGAGAACAAATTCTTTGAATCACCTCTCTGGGATCTGCAGATGATTCAGCCCTGCTGACATGCTAGAATTGGCTTCCGGCAAAGATTAAATAGGTAACTAGCCCAAGTCTGGAACCCAGGACAGCTATAAGCTTTTGTGAGAATGCTTACTCACTCGATTAAAGTTGTCAAGGGTGCAGAGAGCACTGGGAAGCCCACACTCAGGCAAGTCTTAATCTGCTTGGCTCCTTACAACCACCCACCTTCCTATGCTCACACTCACCCAAGGGCTGGCAGCACTGGTGAGAGCTACTTTTCTAGAAGGAACGTCACCTGTTTAGATTCCTCTACCCAATCACCAGCAAATTCCCAGAGGATCACAGCTGTTTCCAAGAAAGGGTTTAGCAAAGCTCTTCTCCCCACAGAGAGGTCAGTGGAACGGAAATAAACACACACCAGCCTTGCCGAAACCGGTTTGGCTCAGTGGATAGAGCGTCGGCCTGCGGACTCAAGGGTCCCAGGTTCGATTCCGGTCTGGGGCATGTACCT